>NC_044406.1:45498107-46923930 GCF_006542625.1 Nomascus leucogenys
AGTCGGGGCCTCTGTTACAACCTTGAGGCAAGATGGACACCGTTTTAAAATTTGAGAAGACGAGGATTCCTCTAGGAATGAGTATGAGTACTGGGTGAATGTCATTCCTTTTTTTTTGAGATGGAGTTTCACTCTTTCACCCAGGCTGGAGTGCAGTGGCGCTGTCTCAGCTCACCACAACCTCTGCCTTCTGGTTTCAAGCGATTCTCCTGCCTCAGCCTCCCGAGTAGCTGGGATTACAGGTGACGCCCAGCTAATTTTTGTATTCTTAGTAGAGACGGGGTTTCACCATGTTGGCCAGGCTGGTCTCGAACTCCTGACCTCGTGATCCACCCACCTCAGCCTCCCAAAGTGCTGAGATTATAGGCATGAGCCACTGTGCCCAGCCATGAATGTCATTTTTCAACTGCCAAATGTTAACTTTCTGGTGTTGATCTTGCAATATGATTATGTAAGATGTTACCACTGAGGGAAGCTGGACAAAAGGAATACAGAACTCTCTACTTTTTAAAAAAATTCTTGTGAATTCATAATAATTTTAAATTAAAAAGTTAATAATATGCTAATTTGATTCTTACATGTATATTATTAAATCTCATAATGGGAGTGACATCAGCAACATGGCACAGTATGAAGCTCTAAGCCCTTGTCCTCCTATGAAATCATTAAACAACTAGGAACTTATTAAAATGACTTTATAGGAGCTCTGGAATCATTCAAAGATCTACAGCAACCAAGCAAATACCCAATTTTTTAAAAACTGAAATTACAAATGGTAGAAAATTTTGTAACATTTTTACTTGTCCTTGCCCCACCTGCCCCTAGCATAATTTCCACATTTGAGGCAATGCATAAATATACAAATATAAGAAGCTCTGTGAACTCAGAGATCCATAGCAAGGCACATTATAATCAAACTGTCAAAAGGCAAAGAGAGAACCTTGAACACAGTGAGAAAAGTAACTCATCATGTACAAGGAATCTTTAATAAAATAATTTCTCAGAAGAAACCATGTAGGACAGAAAGCAGTAGAATGATACATTTAAAGGAATGAAGGGGGAAAAAAAACCTGTCAACCAAGAATTCTACATATGGTAAAACTGTCATTCAAAAATTACAGAAAAATTAAGAAATTCTCAGATAAACAAAAGCTGAAGGCATTTATTACCATTACATGACATGCTAAAGGAAATCTTTTAAGTTGAAATGAAAGGATGGTAGACAGTAACTGAAAGCCATATGAAAATATAAAGTACAGGTAAATACATGGACAAACATAAAAACCAGTATTATTGTCATTTTAGTACCTAATTCTGCTTTTTATTCTTCTACAAGATTTTAGAGGTAAAAGAATAAAAAATAATTACAAATCTATATTAATGGGTAAACAGTATATAAAGATGTAATTTGTGACATCAATAACATAAAGTGGACAAGAAAGAGATGTAAATGAGTACAGTTTTTGTGTGCAAGTGATGTTAAATTATCAGCTTAAATTGTTATAATGTTAGTATGTTACATGTAGTCTCCAGGGTAGCCATAAAGAAAGTATCTATAAAATATACATAAGTAAATGAAAATGGAATCAAAGTGTATTACTAAAAAACATCAACTACACACAAAGGAGGGCAGTAAGGGAGGAAATTAGGAACAAAAAAAAAGCTGTAAGACATGGAGAAAACAAATAATTAAGTAGCAACAGTAAGTTCTTTCCTATCAGTAATTGCTTTAAATGTAAATGGATTAAACTCCCAAATCAAAAGATATAGATTGGCTGAATGGATAGAAAAACAATATCCAATAATATGTTATCTACATGAAACTTTCATTAAACTTAAAAACATGCATAGATTGAAAATGAAAAGATGAAAAATAGTATTCCATGCAAATATTAACCAGAAGAGAGCAGGGGGGTGACTAAACTAATACCAGACAAAATAGACTTTAAGTAAAAAACTTAGGCTGGGCATGGTGGCTCATGCCTGTAATCCCAGCACTTTGGGAGGTCAAGGTGGGTGGATCTCCTGAGGTCAGGAGTTCAAGACCAGCCTGGCCAACATGGTAAAACCCTATCTTTACTAGAAATACAAAAATTAGCTGGGTGTGGTGGCAGGCGCCTGTAATCCCAGCTACTCAGGAAGCTGAGGCAGACAGAATTGCTTGAACCTGGGAGACAAAGATTGTAGTAAGTTGTGATCATGCCACTGCACTCCAGCCTGGGCCACAGAGTGAGACTCCATCTCAAAAAGAAAAAAAAAGTAAAAAATGTCAAAAAGATGTAGAATATTATATAATGAAAAAGGGTTAATTAGCCAAAAAGATACAATAATTATAAATATATATGCATCAAACTTCAAATATTGAAGAATTGAAAAGAGAAGCAGGCATCTCTATAATAATAGGAGGAAACTTCAATATTCCAATAGCCCCATTTTCAACAATGGAGAGAACAACCAGCTGAAAAAATCAATAAGGAAATAGGGAACTTGAACAACACCATAGAGCAATTGAATCTAAAAGACATACAGGACACTCCACCCAATAATAGCAGAATACACTTTTTTTTTTTGGTCAAGTTCACATGGAACATTCTCCAGGACAGACTACATGTGAGGCCACAAAAGAGTCTTAATGCATTTAAAAAGACAGAAGTCATACAAAGTAACTTTTACAATCACAATAGAATGAAAATAAAAAATCAATAGCAAAAGGAAAACTGGAAAATTCACAAATATGTGGAAATTAAACAAGATATTCTTAAATAACCAATGGATCAAGGAAGAAATGACAAGACAAATTTTAAAATATCTTAAGACAAATGAAAGTGAAAAGTCAACATTTAAAAAATGAAATACAGTGAAAGCAGCACTAAAAGGGAAATTTATAGCTATAAGGACATTAAAAAAGAGAAAAATCTTAAATCAACAACCTAACTTTAAATGTTAAAGAACTAGAAAAGAAGAACACATTAAACCCAAACATAGCAGAAAGAAGGAAATAATAAACATAAGAGCAGTGATAAATAAAATAAAGAATAGTAAAACAACAGAGAAATTAACAAAATTAAGAGTTGGTTCTTTAAAAGAATTAACATTGACAAATTTTCAGTTAGATTGACTAAAAAAAATGAGAGTGGACTCAAATAACTAAAATTATAAGTGAAAGAGGAGACATTACTACTCATTTTAAAGAAATAAAAATTATTATGAGAGTACATGTATATAAACAATTATATACCAATAACTTGGCAAACTAGATGAAATGGACAAATTTCTAGAAACATGCAAGCTACCAAGACTGAATCATGGAAATTTGAACAGATTTGTGGAAATGGAAATTTTGAACAGATCTGTGACTAGTAAGGAAATTAAATCAGTAATCAAAGTCCTCCCAACAAAGAAAAGCTCAGGAACAGCTGGCTTCACTGATGAATTCTACCAAACATTTAAAGGATAATTAACACCAATCTTCCTCTAACTCTTCCAAAAAGATTGAAAAGGAAGTAACACTATCAAACTTCTTCTATGAGGCCAGCATTACCCTGATACCAAAGCTAGACAAAGACTCTACAGGAAAATTATATACAATATCCCTGATCCTCAACAAAATATGAGCAAACCAAATTCAACTGTAAAGGAATTATATACCATGAGTGAGTCATTCCTGGAATGCAAGGATGGTTCCCCAATTGAAAATCAATGTAATGCACCACATTAACAGAATGAAGAACAAAAACCTCATGATCATCTGAATTGATGTGGAAAAAGCGGTTGACAAAACTCAACACCATTTAATGATAAAAATACTCAACAAACTGGTAATATGAGAAACTACTTCAACATAATAAAGAACATTTATAAAAAGCCCCCATTTGACAACATACTCAGTAGTGAAAGACTGAAAGCTTTTTCTCCACAAGAATAGAAGTGACACAAAGATACCCACTTTCATCAATTCTATTCAACATAGTACTGGAAGTTTTAGCCAGAGAAATTTAACAAGAAAACCAAGAAGAAAAAAGCATTCAGATTTTAGAGGAAGAAGTAAAATTATCTGTTTGTAGGCAATATAATCTCATATGTAGAAAACCCTAAAGATTTCACATGCACACATGAAACTCTGTTAGAACTATTATAGGAGGTGGTTCACACTTGTAATCCCAGCACTTTGGAAGGTCAAGGTGGGTAAATTGCTTGAGCCCAGGAGTTTGAAACCAGCCTGGGCAACATGGCAATATCCCATCTCCACAAAAATATAAAAAATTAGCTGGGCATGGTGGCATGTTCCTGTATTCCCAGCTGCTTGGCAGGCTGAGGCAGGAGGATCACCTGAGCCTGGAGGTCGAAGCTGAAGTGAGCTGTGATCATGCCACTGCCCTCCAGCCTGGGTGACAGAGCTAGAGCCTGTCTTAAAAAAAAAAAAAGGAACAGGCCAGGTGCGGTGGCTCACACTTGTAATCCCAGCACTTTGGGAGGCTGAGGCAGGCGGATCATGAGGTCAGGAGACTGAGACCATGGTGAAACCCCCTCTCTACTAAAAATAAAATAAAATTAGCCGGATGTGGTGGCAGGCACCTGTAGTCCCAGCTACTCAGACAGGCTGAGGCAGGAGAATGGCGTGAACCTGGGAGGCGGAGTTTGCAGTAAGCAGAGATCATGCCACTGCATTCCAACCTGGGTGACAGAGTGAGACTCCATCTCAAAAAAAAAAAAAGTAACTAATATAAAATAATTCAGCACAGTTGCAGGATACAAAACCAACACACAAAAATCAGTTGTATTTCTTCACATAAACAATGAAAAATCTGAAAAGAAAGAAAATTAAGAAAACAATTCCATCTACGATAGAATCAAGAAGAGCAAAATACTTAGGAATAAATGTAACAAAAAAGGCAAGAGACTTCTACATCAAAAAACTGCAAAATATTGCTGAAAGAAATTAAAGACACACGTAATGAAAAGATATCCCTTGTTCATGGATTGGAAGACTTAATAATGTTAAGATGTCAATACTACTCAAAGTGATCTACAGATTCAGTACAATCCTTATCAAAATACCAATGATTTTTTTTACAGAAACAGAAAAATCTATTCTATAATTCATATAAAATCTCAAGGAACCATGAACAGTCAAAATAATCTTGGAAAAGAACAACGAAGTTTAAGGCCTTACACTTCCTGATTTCAAAACTTACAACAAAATTACAGAAATCAAAACAGTGGGGTATTGCCATAAAGACAGACATATAGATCAACAAAATAGAATAGAGAGCCCTCAAATAAGCTTATATATAATCAAATGCTTTTTGCCAATGCTGCCATGACCATTTGAAGGGGGAAAGAATAGTCTTCATTCTTTTCCATACGCATATACAGTTTTCCCAACAGTTTGTTGAAAAGACAGTTGGGAAAACTGTATATGCATATGGAAAAGAATGAAGTTAGAATTTTGCCTTATACCAGTCACAAAAATTAACTCAAAATGTATCAAAGACCCAAACATTAAAGCTAAAACTGAAGTCTTCTAAAGTCTTAAAATAAAATGTAGGGGAATACCTTCAATGACATTGGATTTGGCAATGATTTCTTGAATATGACACCAAAAGCAGAGGCAACAACAACAAAAAAAACTGAATTACATTAAGATTAAAAACATATGTGCACTAAAGGGCACTATCAACAGAATGAAAAGGCAACCCATGAAATGAGAGAAGATTTGCAAGTAATATATATGATAAAAGGTTAATGTCCAGAAGATATTAAAAAACTATATCTAAAGAACAAAAAAATCAAACAACCCAATTTAAAACTAGGGAAATGAATTGAATAGATATTTCTCCAAAGAAGACATAGGAATACAAAAAGCACTTGAAGATATTCCCAACATCAGTAATTATAAGAGAAATGCAAATCAAAACCACAACAAAATACCACCTCACACCCATTAGAAAGGCTACTGTTAAAAAATCAAATAACAAGTGTTGTTGAGGATGTAGAGAAATTGGAACTCTTGTCCATTATTGGTGGGAATGTAAAATGGTGCAGCCACTAGAGAAAACAGTATGGTGGTTCCTTAAGAAATTAAAAAATAGAATTACCATATGATCCAGCAATTCATCTCCTGGATATACATCCAAAAGAATCGAAAGCAAATGGTGAGTTTCATGTTTTATAGATATTTTTGAAAAATATTATTTTTTTTTAACTTTTATTTTTGGTCCAGGGAAATGTGCAGATTTGCTATATAAGTACATTGGGTGTCACGGGGGTTTGGTGCACAAATTACTTTGTCACCCAGGTAATAAGCATAGTATCTAGCAGGTAGTTTTTCAATCCCCACCCTCCTCTCACTATCCACTCTCAAGTAGGCCCCAGTGTCTGTTGTTCCCTTCTTTATGCCCATGTGTACTCAGTGTTTAGCTCCCGCTTATAAGCAAGAACATTCAGTATTTGGTTTTCTCTTCCTTAATTAGTTCACTTAGGATAATGGCCTCCAGATCCATCCATGTGCTGCAAAGTACATGATATCATTCTTTTTCAGGGCTGTGCATTTGAGAGGAAGATGAATTCTGCTATTGTTTCAAATAATTTCTTGATTTCTGTCTTAATGTAATTGTTTGCTCAAAAGTCATTCAGGAGCAGGTTCCTTAATTTCCAAATAATTATATGGTTTTGAGCAATCTTCTTACAATTGATTTCTATTTTTATTGCACTGTGGTCTGAGAGTGTGGTTGGTATGATTTCAGTTTTTTGCATTTGCTGAGCATTGTTTCATAACTGATTGTGTGGTTGATTTTAGAGTATGTGCCACATACAGATGAGATGAATGTATATTCTGAGGTTTTAGGATGGAGAGTTCTGAAGATGTCTGTTAGGTCTATTTGGTTAAGTGTTGAGTTCAGGTCCCAAATATCTTCATTAGTTTTCTGCCTCAATGATCTGTCTAATACGGCCAGTGGGGCATTGAAATTGCCCACTCTTATGACGTGGTTATCTAAGTCTCTTCAGAGGTCTCTAAGAACTCACTTTATGAACCTGGGTGCTTCTGTGATGGATGCTTATATCTAGGATAGTTAGGTCTTCATGTTGAATTGAACCCTTCATCATTACATAATGCACTTCTTTGTCTTTTTTGATAATTGTTGCTTTAAAGTCTGTTTTGTGTGAAATTGGAACAGCAACCCCTCCTTTTTTCTGTTTTCCATTTGCTTGGTAGATGTTTCTCCATTCCTTTACTTTGAGCCTATGGGTGTCATTGCATGTGAGATGGGTCTCTTGAAGACAGCCTACAGTTGGGTCTTGCCCCTTTATTCAACTTGCCACTCTGCTTTTTAACTGGGGCATTTAGCCCATTTATATTCAAAATTAATTCAGATATATGTGGATTTGTTCCTGTCATACTGTTGTTAACAGGTTATTGTGCAGACTTGTTTGTGTGGTTGCTTAATAGTGTCAATGGTCTATGTACTTAAGTGCATTTTTGTGGTGGCTGGTAATGGTCTCTCCTTTCCATAGTTAGCATTCCCTTCAGGACCTCTCTTATAAGGCAGGTCTGGTGGTAACAAATTCCTTCAGTATTTGCTCGTCTGAAAAGGATCTTATTTCTCCTTTGTTTATGAAGCTTATTTTGGCTGGATATAAACTTCTTGGTTGGAATTTCTTTTCTTTAAGAATGCTGAATATAGGCCCTCAGTCTCTTCTGGTGTGTAGGGTTTCTTCTACTTCTTTTTTTGAGACGGAGTTTCACTCTTGTTGCCCAGGCTGGAGTGCAATGGTGCAATCTCAGCTCACCGCAACCTCTGCCTCCCAGGTTCAAGCAATTCTCCTGCCTCAGCCTCCCGAGTAGCTGGGATTACAGGCATGTGCCTCCATGCCTGGCTAATTTTGTAGTTTTAGTAGAGACAGGGTTTCTCCATGTTGGTCAGGCTGGTCTCAAAATCCCGACCTCAGGTGATCCACCCACCTCAACCTCCCAAAGTGTTGGGATTACAGGCGTAAATCACCACGCCCAGCAGCTTGTAGAGTTTCTGCTGAGAGGTCCGCTGTTAGCCCAATACAGTTCCCTTTTTAGGTAGCCTGTCCCTTCTCTCTAGCTGCCTTTAATATTTTTTCTTTCATGTCATCTTTGGAGAATATGTTTTCCAAGTTGCTTCCTCTCCCTCTCTTTCAGGGATGTCAGTGAGTCACAGGTTTGGTCTCTCTGCATAATCTCATATTTCTCTGAGGTTTTGTTCATTCTTTATTATTATATTTCCTAATTTTTGTCTGACGGAGTTAATTCAGAGAACTGGTCTTTGGGCTCCGAGATTCTTTCCTCAGCTTGGTCTATTCTGCTGTTAACTCTTGGAATTGTATTATGAAATTTCTGAAGTAAGTTTTTTGGCTCTATCAAATCAATTTGGTTCTTTCTTAAAATGGCCATTTCATCTTTCAGCTCCTGTAGTGTTTTATTGTATTCCTTAGATTCCTTGGGCTGGGTTTCAACTTTCTGCTGAATGTTGGTGATCTTCCTTCCTTTTTAATATTCTGAATTCTGTCTGTCATTTCAATCATTTCAGCCTGGTTAAGAACCATTGCTGGGGGGCTAGTGTGGTCATTTGAAGGTAAGAAGACACTCTGGATTTTTGAGCTGCCAGAGTTCTTTTGGTGGTTCTTTCTCAACTGTGTGGGCTGATGTTCCTTCAGTCTCTGAAATTGCTGTCCTTTGGATGGGGTTTTTTGCTTTTATCTTCTTTGATGTCCTTGGGGATTTTGTTGTGGTATAAGGTGGGTTCAGCTAACTGACTTCATTTCTAGAAGATTTAGGAGGCCAAGTCTCAGATCAGCACCCGTTATATGCATGCTCTAACTCTAGGGGTCTGGTTTGAGGCCCTTGGCTTTGTTCTCTAGCCCCTTGAGGTTAGGAACCTGCTGTGCCAGAGGGGCCAAGGTGTTCCTGGTCCACTGGCCATAACACTGTAGGTGGTGCCAGCCAAAGCACTTTGTCTGGGTGGTGGCAGCAGGATCCATGCTCACTTGTGTGTGCCAGTAGCCATGGTAGCATGGTAGGGTTCATGCACTTCAGCTGGTGCAGGGCACTGGGGAGAGCAGGGCATTGTTCTTGCACACACTTGCTGTAGCAGTAGCAGCAGCAGGGGTGGGGTGCTGGTGGGAGTGGGGTTGCTGGCATCTGTGTGGGTGTTCACATGGGTGGCAGCTGTGGCATGATCAGGGTGGGGTTGCCAGTGTTTGTGTGTGCATTTGTGCTGGCAGTGATGGTTTGGTGGGGTGCCTGTGTGTCAGCAGGCAGGGGGACATTGTGGTGTGCTTGCACTGGCAGTGGTGGTGCAGAGAGGTACATGCTGGCAAAGTGGTGGGAGGCCATGGGTGAGTGCGTGCTGGCAAAGCACTAAGGGCAGGCCAAGGTGCAGGGATCCTGTGTGTGGGCTGGTACGTGTCAGTGGGGGCTGGTCTGCTGGCGTTCTCCAATGGTCAGTCATGGTCTTCCAGCAAAGAAGCTAGGATGAGGGCCCCTGGGAAGCACTCTGGTTGGGCATGTGGCTGCAAGTGGGTGTGGCCAGACTGGGGTCCCAGGAGAGGCCAGCAGATGGTGGGGCACTCAGGCAAGACCGCCCAGCTCTGCCCAGGTCTGGCCGTCACCCTAAGGCTAAAGTCACCTAGAGGAGCACAGAGAAACTTGGGGGAGGGGTGTTCCTGGTCATGCTCCGCTGCAGATGTTCTTGCACCAAATGCTCTGGGCTCCACTCAGGCTGGAGTCCTGCCCCTGCCACCTCCCTAAGCAGCTCTTCCTGTGAGCTCAAGAGTCCGTGTGTCTTTTGGGGTTTTCTGCTGCTAGAATTCCAGAAGTCGTCCATGGCAAAAGCAAGCCATTTCCCACCTGTTCAACTCATCCCTTCCCCAGGGGTCACTGGGACCCAGGAAGGAATTCTGGCACTTAGCAGCAATGTGCAGCCTTCCCAGCTTCCTCCCCCTTCAGGCCAAATCTGCGAACTTCTGTCCACTCTCAATGCCTTCCCTCTGAATATCTGCTCAGCGTGTGTGTCAGTGTTCCTGATGTCCTGGTCTCTCGCTAGGAGATGTTCCTCCTGGCTGTGTCTAGTTGACCATCTTGGCTCCTCCTTCCTATATTTTATCACAATAAAAAAACTCATCAATAATTTCACATTATTGTTTAGGACTCAAAATATTGGGCAGGAGGATTATATTATTACTGATATAGTTTAGACTTACTGGCTCATGGCAATAATAAAAATAGGTTTGTTGTAGTTGATTTTATTGTTGTTGTATTCTCAACAGACAATACACTCCATTACTGCTTGCATCCAGATCATATTGCTTTCCACCACCCAACCCTCCGTACACCACTACTGTTCAGTAGTCATTTATTGATGAAAGAAGGCATCCTGAAGGTACATTAAAATATGACTCCCCATGGATGAGGGATTCTCAACTATTATATTTGAGAAGTTACCCTTTTATTTTCTAAATTCGCCCAACAAAGTCCTTTGGTCAAGGATTGTTTGTGCCTCTGAAATACCTTGTGTGAATAGACAAGGCCCCTTCTCTTGTGGAGTCTGCATGCCTTGTATACGGGAGAGGCAAAGTTTTTAGATCACCAGACTAGTAATAGAGCAGGGAGTAAAGGGGGATGAAGAAATTTATGGAAACTCTTGAGGAGGAACCATGCTAGTGGTCTCCTCCTACATCCCTTTACATTTAGAAAAGTCATAGATAGTCAGTCATGAATATCCACCAGATACCATTCTGTCTTTGGTAGAGTTGAGAGATGGATAGATTTATCACAAAGTAGTAGATCAGGGTCCTTCCTCTTATTTTTACAGGTTTCAAATAGATATTAATGCACTGATTTCAAATCAAAGCTCCATATTCCCCCCACATCACTGATGTATTAATATTTCTGTTTATCTTATTAGCATTTACAGCCTGTTAATCTTTTTTGTGGGTTGCATTAGCAAACAGACCCATGTCAAAACCAGAATGAACAGTGGCTTCCCATCTCACTCAGAGTAAAAGCATGTAAGGCCCTATACCATCTGCACCCCTTTCCAACAAAACAAAGCTTACACACATGCACACATACACACACACACACAGAATACAACTCTTTCCCTTCAACTCTCTCCCTCTCTTACTTCTGCTCTTACTAGGTACATTGCCCAATCTGCTGTTCCTTGAACTTGCCAGGCATAACCTTGCCTCAGGGCCTTTGCACTAACTGTTCCCTCTGCCTAGAACACTCTTCTTCCAGATATCTAAATGGATCACTTCTTCACATTTTTGCTGAAATGTCACCTCAATGAGGTCAACTCATCAAAGTTAAAGCTCCCCTCCCCGCCCCACATACACAATTTCTACTCTCTTCCCTGCTGAATTTATCTCCATAGCATGTATCATCATCTAATAAAGTATTTTTCTCCCCTTACTACTATGTAAGCTGCACAAAGGCAGGAATTTTTGTCTATTTTGTTTACTGCCATATCCCTAGCATAGAGAACATACCTGACCAAAAAAAAGGGTACTCATTAAATATCTGTTGAATGAATAAATAGATAGGAAAAGAAAAGGAAAAAATAAAAGAAGAAAAGAGAAGAAAAAAACACTTCAGAAGATATTCCAGATTCAAGAAGATACAGACAAATAGTGGTCAACACACCAGTTTTCTTCCTGCTCTCATTTTTGCTTCCTCTGATGGGCTAGGTAAGGAAGATAAGAATAAATAAGACATTTGTAAGAGCACTTAAAAATTCCAAAGAGCTATTTTTTTTTTTTAATGGAGTCTCACTTTGTCGCCCAGGCTGGAGTGCAGTGGCACAATCTCGGCTCACTGCAGCCTCTGCATCCCAGGTTCAAGCCATTCTCCTGCCTCAGCTTCCTGAGTAGCTGGGATTACAGGTGCACAACATCATGTCTGGCTAATTTTTGTATTTTTAGTAGAGACGGGGTTTCATCATATTGGCCAGGCTGGTCTCAAACTCCTGACCCTAAGTGATCTGCCCTCCTCGTTCTCCCAAAGTGCTAGGATTACAGGCATGAGCCACTGCACCCAGCCCAAAGTCCTTTTATATACAATGTCTGGTTTGATCAAAATGTTGGACTACATTCCTGGAGACGAGGTCTACTGGTAGAATGTGACAATTTTATGGTTGCATTTTAGTTCTCATTTAAACGACTTAAATTCCTGCAAGAAACAGCCCATTTACTTATCAGAGAGACGAGACTTTCCACTTATTTTGTCTTAAGGAATCTGCGTTCCTCACTGTTTTCTATTTAGTCCTGCCTTTATGCCTTTACTCGTGCTGTTCCTCTCATAAGAAAGGCTTTCCCCGTCTATCTATCTAAATGCTATGCATTCTTCACGGTCCATGTTGACAGGGTGGATGAGGAGCAACATACTAGTATGCATTAATAAATGAATTCTATTATTCTTCGATTACAAATTTCACCTGCATAACCTGCTTCTTGTAATGTGAAGAGAACTTTTAAATATAGCATTCACTGGGAGGGAAATGCTTTGTCAGCTGTTTTCTCAATGCCCAGTGGTTTCACCATGAACCATTCCTGGCACATGGTGGGTACTCAATTAATATTTGATACTTGAATAAGCGAATGATTCTGAGTCTCTGTATAGTCAGAATCCAGCTTAATTATGCCTTGAACCATTAAGAAATGAAACTGCATCAGAGCTCATACACTGAGTTAGAAAGCCAGCACAATTCTATGACAAGGCATATTTTCATATTCCCACATCCTCTCAACATACAGCCTCCTAATTGCCTTCTGCACTACCCCACAGTATGCACATAATGCCATGCAATGGGCTTGCTTTGTGCAGATTTCCTTTATGCGTAACCATGGCAATGCTGTCTACTTCATACTTGAAGTGTCTGGAGGACTATGGCTGTGAATGTTAACTCACTGTATGATGACTTAATGACTTGCTTTGCATGCAGAAGGGCCCAGTACATTTTGGATTTTTTAACCCATCATAATCAGAACACTTCCTCTGTTTCTTCCATGAAGTAAAACACCTATTTACCAAATAGGCTAGAATAAAAATTCTAGACTCCCCAAACTGACGTATGAAGACAATGTCTGGCTCTAAAATCTGAGGATAAAAGACTCAGGGATTGTCTTCAGAGCTTCTATTATCATCTGATATCTAGACATTGGCAGTGGAATTCCTGTCACCATTTTACACAGAAAGAATCATGTTATGGCAATGCTAAAAGTACAGAGGATACAAATGTAGTGCACCCTGTACATTTTGGCTCTCACAGGTTCTAGCTATGACATGGTGTGGCCAAGTTCTCCATGGAAGAAGGCATATTTCCCTCCAGGGTTTGCATTTATTTTTCATGTGAATATTTGGATGCTTCCAGAATCCCACCCATATGCCACTAATCTGATCGATTTTAAGCCAACTCTTCCTTTACTGTTAATTGGAAATAGAAAGTATGCCGAAATACCAAATAAGGCAAGCCATCTTTTAAAACACACACACACACACACACACACACACATTTCCATATTCTGACAAACTATACAAGATTTTGAAATCAAACCCACATCTCACTTTTGATCTGTTCATGATTATGTCATTATGTAAACACTTTGTGAGAAATTCATAGATAGTTTATGTTAAAAATAACTCAAATTTCAATTGCATTTTAATTAGTTTCTTTATAAACCTATTGCAGGTAAATTTTCATAGAAGTTTTTATAATTTCCTTTAGGAAGAATATACAGAATGTGGAAGTAGTCTAAAACTCAGATCAAGAACAAAACTGGTATGTTTTAGATTAACTTTAAAAAGTAATAAAAAGAAGTCCAAGTTAGGGAAAGTTGATACATTATTCTAAACTTATAGCACCTTCAAAGAAAGGCGAAATACAATTTGGTTCATTGTTGTGTCAGTCTTAATTTTTACCTGGAATATAGCTTATGTGTTGCAATTTCAGCACTATATAGAATCTAAATTCTTCACGGCAGAATTTCTTTTATTAACTATATAAATTACCTTCTTTAAAACATTGTGTATATTTATGATTCTTTGTGTATATGGTTCTAGAAATGGTGATTCATACTTTAAAATTTTTCTTAATTTTGTTTCTTATTCAGTGAGAACATTGAAAAGAATAATAATATGGCTTATCGTGTTTGGCTTCTAAAATAAAGATTTTCACTGACAAAGACATTCTAGCCCACAGCTGGGTTACCAAAACAAACAAATAAGAAGCACAAATAGGTAACTTATTCACTGCTTTAAAAATAAATGATTTTCCATTATAAGATGAAGTGTCAAAAAATAATGAGGGGATAACATCAGTGAAAATGTTGGAGTAAGGAACTCTGAAATTTTGCTCCTCCATAAAAGCGATGTGAAAACCAACCAAAATTGTTAAAATCAACTTTTTCAGTACTCTGGAAACTAACCAATGGCTTTAGCCACATGGGAAGTGTTTAGTCAAGAAAAACAGCTGCATCTCAATAAAAACACTAGTCCTCTCCTCTGTTTCCATGCTCCACACCACCATGAAAAGTAACAGCCTGCCTTCCCAGTACTAGAGAAAGTAGAGCAGAGCTAGAGATCTTTCAAAGCTTCACTCAAAAATGGGAGTCACTACCAAATGGCTCCTTGGAAGATACTCACTGAAACTCTCCTAATGCTAAACATTTCTACCCAGATGGTGGAGGGGCATTTCTCAAATGTTTTAACATCACAGTTGCCTGAAGTGATGGATAGCAGTTAAGGCAAACAATAAACTAACCAGGAAGCTTAAAAGAAAAAGCTGAGGAATGAGATGCTTGTAGGGGTTTTGAAAAGTTTCAACATATTCTTGGGAATCTAAAAGGTCACAAATGCATGTAGGGCTTTTCAGAAGCTCAGGAGAGACTTACAATGACTGTAATCGTTCATCTCTGACTGAACATAAGGCTCTGCACAAGCAGGAAGTGAAGGCTAAAACAGAGTTGTAAACTGATTGGTAGAGTGTTGAAGGCATGCCCCAACACACACACATACGGGGCCCCTATGACTGGAAGACTTGAAGACTTCTTGGTTCTAGGCATTTAAGAAAAATGCTGTCTAATCATGATCTGACCACTAAGCTAAGTAAGTGGAGACTTTAGTGGCCACAAATGCAAAGATAAAGAATTTACAACATTACTTCATAAGTAATTAAACAGCTACTTAAAGCAGCAACAAGAAACCCTGGGAGGGTAAGGGACTGATTTTCAGAGTTGTCACATTGTATTCTTTGAAATGTCCAGTTTTCAACAAAAGAATTAGAAGATGTGCAAAGAAACAAGGAAGTATGGCCCACACACAGGAAAATAAGCAACCAATAGAAGCTGTCACTGAGGAAATCCAGACATTGGACTTACTAGGTAGACTTCAAAATGGCTATTTTAAATATTTTCAAAGAGCCAAAGGAAAACATGCCTGAAGAATTAAAGGAAAATATGAGAAAATTGTCTCACCAAATAGAAAATAAAAAGAGACAGGAATAATAAAAAGAAACCAAATAGAAATTCTGGAGCTTAAAAATTACAATAACTGACAGGAAATAATCACTAGAGGAACTAATAGCAGTTTTGAGCAGGCAGAAGAAACAACCAAAGAACATAAAGTGCGATTACATTATCCTTAGCAAACTAAGGCAGAAACAGAAAACCAAATACTGCGTGTTCTCACTGATAAGTGGAAACTGAATGATGAGAACACATGGACACATGGGGAGAACACCACAAAACGGGGCCTGTTGGAGGGTGGGGAATGGGGGTAGGGAGAGCATCAGGAAGAACAGCTAATGGATGCTGGGCTTAATACCTGGGTGATGGGCTGATCTGTGCATCAAACCACCATGGCACATGTTTCCCTATGTAACAAACCAGCACATCCTGCACATGTACCCTGGAACTTAAAATAAAAGTTGGGAATTAAAAAAAGAAAGAGAGAGATCAATGAAAATTATCCATTCTGAGGTATAGTGATAAAAAAAAAAAGAATGAAGAAAAATGAGCAGAGTCTCAGAGACCTGCTCTGTGATGTGGGATACCAGGAAGCATAGCAATATATGCATAATGGGAGGGCCAGGAGGAAAGAAAAAAGAGAAAGAAATAGAAACATATTTGAATAAATAATGGCCCCAAGCTTTTCAAATTGGTTTTAAAACATTAATCTGTGCATCCAAGAAGCCAACAAACTTCAAGTAAAATAAGCTCAAAGAGACCCACACCTACAAACATTATAATTAAACTATTGAAAGCCAGAGAAAAGAGAGAATCTTGAAAGGAGCAAGAGAGCAACCACTCATCACATACAAGTGATCCTCAGTAAGATGAACTCATCAGAAACCACAGAGGCCACAAAACATTGGGCTGACATAATCAAAGCACTGAAAGAAAAATTATAAACCAAAATTCCTATTTGTAGCAAAACCATAATTAAAAAACGTAGGAGTAATTAAGACAGTCCTAGATAAATAAAAACTGAGAGTTTGCCACTAGCAAACCTGCACTAAAGAAACACTGGCCGGGCACGTGGCTCACTCTTGTAATCCCAGCACTTTGGGTGGCTGAAGTGGGAGGATCGCTTAAGCTCAGGAGTTAGAGACCAGCTTGGGCAACACAGTGAGACCTCATCTCAAAAAAAAAAAAAAAGAAGAAGAAGAAATGCTAAAGGAACTTCTGAAAGGACACTAGACAATACCTAGAATTTATACCTAATTTACTTGAGGAAATAAAGACCCTGTCATTCCAGACAGGCGGCTCCACTAGGTAGTATGTTCTCTGGGCAGCCACCAGGGGCCCGACCACCCCTGACAGGCCTCCTAGGCTAGGCTTCACTTCTCAGGTGCTCCAAGCCCTTCTAATAGTACTTTGGTGGATGACTTGGAGTCATCTTTCAAGGCTTAATTTGTTTCTCTGATAAGTCAGGACTATGTCAATGGCACTGATCAGGAAGAAATTCGAACTGGTGTTAATTAGTGTATCCAGAAGTTTCTGGATACTGCAAAAGAGACAATGTTTGCTTTGTTTTGTTTTGTTTTGTTTTTCCTAAAAAAAGATTGCAATTATCTGTCCAGAAACCAGAGCAAGTTATCAAAGAGGATATCTCAGAACTATGGAATAAATTACAGCATTAAGATGCACTGGTCCAGAAGCATTTGACAAAGCTGAGGCATTGGCAGCAGGTGCTAAAGGACATCAACATGCAGCACAAAAAGCCAGCCGACATCCCTCAGGGCTCTTTGGCCTACTTTGAGCAGGCATCTGCCAATATCCCTCCACCTCTGAAGTCAACCTGAGCAAAGGGCAAAGGCTGTCAGCCTGAGAGAGGGCTGGTGTGCAAGGTTTGCCACACATCCCTTCTTGTGGACTTGGCATTTGGGAAGAAGTCTTTGCCACAGAAGGAGTTGATGTTAGTTTTCTGCTCCCACCAAAAATTTTTCCACTGTTGTTACAAGCTGTTAATTTCTTGAGCACTCTATAAAATGTCTATAGCTTGGGTAAACCAAGTAAATTCTTTTTTTGTCTAGCAAAGTTTAGAGTGTTAGTGTGATGATACCGATTCATTTTTATGGTTGTTGTGCTTGTTTTTAAATTTTTGTATGACTTATCATCTTTTCATGTGTGTTTCCCATTGTTTGTTTGATCTGACGGAAAAATTATAATAGCCTGAGAATCAGAGGATGAGGATTTTTGTTGTAGGCCTCTTATGATTGTTACCCTTCAGTGGCAGTGTAGAAAAATATGTAAATTTGCTCTGTTTCAAGACTTCAAACTACCTCAAGAAGAGGAAGCTAATGCAAAAATATTTGTAATGCTTCCAGAGCTCTCAAAATGAGGATTTTTTTGTAAATAGGTCAGAAAAAGATTAAAATATCCTGGGTTAGTGTAGTAATATTACAGTAGGAACCTTAGGTTGATGCTGACTTTTATTTGGCATAAGTTTATATTTTGTATGCTGTTTATTTACTTTTTTGACAGGGAGGGATGTAGTGGGAGCTGTGATATGCTAAATGTTGTTATGTTCTGCAGCAATGAATTAGTTTAAGTAATGAGGCAGACCCTGTTCTAAGCAGTGTGACAGTTGGGGCATAGGTGAGCTATGAGGGGCTGAAGCTTGCTCTGATCATCTCTTTCTGTTTTGAGTTTTGTTTGCTTGTATAATTTTTGTTTTACATTATGGGAGGTGAGACATTTTTCCATTAAGGAAGATTGTTGCTAATGGATTTCTTGATTAAAAACCTAAATAAATTGATTAAGTTTTAGGCATTCTTTCAAAGGGGTTCTCGGTGAAGAGATTGGGGACTATTCTATTTGGTGCTTAGTGAAAACATTTTGAATTAATGTACGTGCCAGTTATTGCCAATTCTTTATTAAATTCAAAAGCTTTTTTGTCAAATAAATAGCAATTTTTCAAAAAAAACCAGAAAGAACACTAGTTAAGGTAATTACATAGTTAAATATAAAAGACAGTATGAACATATTCTTTGTCATAACTTTTTTTCCCATATATGATTCAAAAGACAACTCATAATGCAATACATATAAACGTAAGCTGATGGGCACACAATGTATAAAGATGTAATTTGTGACAAAAACAGCATAAGGGAGGGGGGAATGATACTATTTAGGAGCAAAGTTTTGTATACTATTGAAATTAAAGTTGACATTAATCTGAACTAGATTATTATGAATTAAGATGTTATTGATAACACCCAGGGTAACAACCAAAAATTACTCAAAAATATATAGGAAAAGGAACGACAAGTGAATTAAAATGGTACTATACGTCTCTATTTAACACAAAAGAAGATAGTAATGGAGAAACTGAGGAATACGAAAAACACAAGACATTGAAAACAAATAGCAAAATTATAGACATAATCCTATTTTATTATTCGTTACATTAGAAATAAATATATTAAGTTTTCCAATTAAAAGACATAAATTGGCAGAACTGGTTTTTCAAACATCATCCAACTATATGCTGCATACAAAAGATATACTTTAAAGATACAAAAAGGTTGAAAATAAAAGGATAGAACAAAATATTCCATGTAAATAGTAAGCAAAAAAGAGCTGGAGTGGCCATACTAATATCAGACAAAATAGATTTTAAGGCAAAATTGTTACTAGAGAAAAAGGAGGACATAGTATAATGGCAAAAGCATCAACTCAAGATATAACAATTATAAACTTATATGCTGAATTTTGAGGGTTCTAAGAACAGAGCCCTCAAATTACAGAAGTAAAAACTGACAGAATTGAAGAGAGAAGGTGGCAAATCAACATTAATAGTTGGAGACTCCAACACTCTACTTTTAATGAATGATAGAACAACTAGACAGAAGATCAGCAGAAAAAATAGAAAACTTAACAACACTACAAGCCAACTAGACCTGACAGACACCATAGAATATTCTACCCCAAAATGGCAGAATATATATTCCTCTGAAGTGCACATGGAATGTTTTCCAGGATAGACTATATATTAGGCCGTAAAACAAGTGTTAAGGTGTTTAAAATTGTTATAATCATACAAAATATGTTTTCTGACCATAATAGAATGAAATTAGAAAGCAATAACAAGAAAAGATGGGAAATTAACAAATATGAGGAAATTAAACAAAAATAATCCTTAATAACCAATGGGTCAAGAAAAAAACACAAGGAAAATTAGAAAATACAGTGATATGAATTAAAATCAAAACATGAAAAAAAAAACTCACGGGCAGCAAATATGTTTTCAGAGGAAAATTTATAGCTGTAAACACTTACACTAAAAAAGAAGAAATATCTCAAATCAACAACGTAAATATCTGCCTTAAGAAGTTTGCTGAGAGTTTTCATATACATGGATGTTGGATTTTGTCAAAAGCTTTTTCTGCATTTGTTGACATAATTACATAACTTTTCTTCTTTAGCCAGAATAATGTGATAGACTACATCACTTTTCAAAGCATTTAACCGGCCTTGCTATTTAGAGTTAATCCTAGTTGGTTGTAGTTAACATTATGTCTTAAGTACCCTTTTCAACTGGATATAGCTGGTCCTTTGTATAGATCAGTGGTTCTCAAGATGTAGTCTTCAGACTGGCAGAATCAGCATCACATGGGAATTTGTTAGATATGCAAATTATTGGGCCCCAGTCAAACTTATGAAATTAACAACTCTGGGGGTGGGGTGCAGAAATCTGTTTGAAGAAGCCCTCCAGGTGATTCTGATGAACACTAAGGTCTAAGAACCACTGGCATAGATGGAGTGAGATAAGCAGCACAGGCAAATTCTACTATCTCTTTCCTACTTGACTTTGAACTCTAGTATCTGTTTCCAAAGACCACTATAGAGCCCAGTGGTCTTCAATCCTGGATGCACATTGAAATCTTGTAGAGAAGGCACCAGGGACTCTGATTTAATTGTTCCGGAGTATAGCCCTTCCTCATTAGCACTTTAACAAAGGTTGGTTTTTTCAGATTAGGTGAGGACTCTTTGAACCACAGCTCAAATGAACTGCTTAAAAGGTCTGAGATGGAGCCCAGCTATCTTTTTGAAGCATCCCAGACCACATTTTGTGGAAAACTACTCTAGAGCAATGACTTTAAACTTTTTGACCGTAACTAGTAGGAAGAAAAATGCATTAAATGCATGGTGACCTAGCAGACACATACTTGTATGCATGTATGTATGTATGTGTATATATGTATGTGTATACCTACATATAGCTACACATATACAAAACCCTCTTGAAATCATATTTATCTTTACTACATACTATGTACTTTGGTAAATTCTATTATATTTCACATTTTAAGGATTAAATGTTGATTTTGTCACCTAGTAAAGAGTTACAATGACTACTTTGAAAACAGCTGTACAAGATTTACCCAAAATATTCAAATCCATCTCTGTGATGTCAAGTGATACCATCCTAACAGGATGGGGGCTCATAAAATTCAATGAGTAGGAGAGGGAAAGAATGGTAGTGATATTTCATGGGTGGTCAAAGGCTGAGTAAATGTTCACTGAAAGAGAGGGCAGACTTGGGAAATGGCTCCCCAAACTCAAAGGGAAATTATTGTGGGGAAACACCCCTAAGAGGCCATTTTTTTGCAATTTTCTAAGGGGAAAACCCTGTATTTGCTTTTTAGGGTCTTTTCACTGCTAAATTTCAGATGTTCAGAGTAATAGAGAAGTTATGAGTCTGAGTAGCTCAGGCTTTATGACGACCAAACGCTAACTTAAAAATGTAAAATGAGCAGTGGCTTATTTTTATGGATACCATTTTATTGCCACTCAACTTCTTTCCATTTTAGACTAAAAATATTCAATTGAAATTAATAAAACAAACAACATGCATTTGTTGGTAAGAAACTGAGAGGAATTATTCCAAACCTTGCACATCTGGTTGCAACTTAAAAGATTTAAAATATTACTAGGCTTTATTGGTGATTCAGTATTGTAATTACCCATGAAAAGGTATGTTAGTGCTTTATTGTGTGAAATAATTACCAATCCCATGAGACACCACCTGCAAGCCCATATTTAATGCATCTCTGTTCCCATTAGCAACATTCATGCAAACAGAGCATTCAGGGAGTACATCTACCAAGTTATTTTTTGTAGTATTAATACAAGTCACCATGGTTTTCAGTTTTTAAATAGAGATGTTGAAGCACTACACCTACTGATTGCCCTTGTATTACAGCTGTATGAGTCAATAATGATAAGTGAGACCTTAAATCACGTGAGCCTCCTGGATATCCACACCATTATATCATTCTTGCCATTGGCCTAGACGAGTAAGAAACGGAGGGAAAACATTCTGTTATGTATGTTGATATACAGATTTGCAGTCACCAAAATACCTTGGGGAGGAACAATATGATTTTTTAAAACTCTTCAACTTTCCTTAGTATACTATCCTGCTTAATATTAATAGCAGTACCAGCTCTTCTGTTGGTTTGGTCAGATCAGTTAAAAATTCCAAAAGATGGCCTGGTACGGTGGCTCATGCCTGTAATTTCAGCACTTTGGGAGGCAGAGGCAGGCAGATCATGAGGTCAGGAGATGGAGACCATCCTGGCCAATATGGTGAAACCCCATCTCTACTAAAAATACAAAACTTAGCTGGGCGTGGTGAGGCATGCCTGTAATCCCAGATACTCAGGAGGCTGAGGCAGGAGAATGGTTTGAACCAGGGAGTTGGAGGTTGCAGTGAGCCAAGATCACACCACTCCACTCCAACCCGGCAACAGAGCAAGACTCCGTCTCAAAAAAAAAAAAAAAAAAAAATCCAAAAGACACTGATTGTTGCCAGCAGATGAAAAAAATACATGGGCTTATAGTAGAATGATTTATAATCCTTTGGGTATATGTTTATTGCAGCACTATTTATAATAGCAAAGACTTGGAACCGACCCAAATGCCCATCAATGATACACTGCATAAAGAAAATGTGGCACATATATATCGTGGAATATTATGCAGCCATAAAAAAGAATGAACTCATTTTATGCAGTCATAAAAAAGAATGAGTTCATGTCCTGTGCAGGGACATGGATGAAACTGGAAGTCACCTGAAGCTGGAAGCAAACTGACACAGGAACGGAAAACCAAACAGCACATGTTCTCACTCATAAGTGGGAGCTGAACAATGAGAACGTATGGACACAGGGAGGGGAACAACACACACCAGGGCCTGTCGGGGGCTGGGGGGCAAGGAGAGGGAGAGCATTAGGACAAATACCTAATGCATGTGGGGCTTAAAGCCTAGATGATGGGTTGATAGGTGTAGCAAACTACCACGGCACATGCATACCTATGTAACAAACCAGCACGTTCTGCACATGTATCCCAGAACTTAAAGTAAAATTTTAAAAAGGCCTTTTTAATAAAGTAACCTTTGAGCAGATCTCTAAAGAAAATGAAGAATGAAACAAGTGGATATCTAACAAAGGAGCTTTCTTAACAGAGGGAATTACAAGCGCAAAGGTCATGAGGTAACAGTGTGTGCGATGAGTTCAAGGAATGGCAAAAATGCCAATGAGCCCGGAATGAAGAGTTTGAGGGAGACAGTGGTAGGAGATTAGGTCAAAGAGTTATCAGGGGATCAGACCATGCAGGCCCTTGAGGATCATAATAAAATCTTTGGGTTTTACTCTGAGATGGGAAACCACTGGCAAGTTTTGAGCAGGAGAATGACATCAAATCACCTGGCTTCTGTGTGGAGAATAAGCTGTAGGGAGTTTGGGAGCAAGGGTGAAACCGGGAGACAGGTTAGAAAGCTACAGGAATTCAAGTGAGAGATAATAGTAGCTTGGATCTGGGTAGTGGTGATGAAAAAGCTGATTAGTTACCAGAGCCTGGATTGATTGTTAGGGTAAACCAGTTTTTAAAAATAAAGCTAAGAAAATCGCTTCTATTATGTCTATGCGATGTTCATCCAATTCCCCACAGACATTTTCAGATTTGCCTAGATTTTAAGGCACAAGAGACTATTTCTTCCTAGTGCTGGTACACACACTTAAATGCACTGAGCTAACTGAGAAGCTATTGCTGTGATGCCTTTCAAGATAACCAGAGCAGTGGTCTTTTGGGTTTAACAGAAAAGCACTACATTTGATAACATAATGTTGGAAACCCAAAGTCTTAGAAGATTACTATTAAGCAGTAATGTTGAAGAATCTATTGCTGGCTAACTCTGGAAACAAACTTTGTTGGGCACTTGTAAAAAAAAAAAAAAAAAAAAAGGAACAAAATGGCCTGCACTGCACCCCACCCTATAAGAAGATCTTGATATTTTGCTTTTTTTTTCCATATTTTTAAGCTAAGACATAATAAAGTAACAAACTCACATTTCTTACCAGATTATAGTTACCAAATACTGACCCTAAGAGGAACACTTTCACCAAACAACCATATCCAGCACATTTTCAGTGTACCCAGTGCATGTGAGGTATTGATTAATAATGCAAGAAGCAGTCAAAAGTCAGTAGTTTTCTCAGAACCTCTTTCAAGGTGGGCCTGTTCTGAGGTCAAGAAGGCAACTTCCATGTCCTTGATACCAACTTTCAAATCTCTCTGAAACCCGGGGATAGAAATTCAAACTATCTGGCTTTAAAGAAGAGGACAAGCCGAGAAAGAAAGAGATAGCCAGGCTATAGAAGATTTGAGCAATACTATCAAACAATTAGACCTAATCGCCATGTATAGAACATGCCAACTGAAACAGCAAAATATACTTTCTATTCAAATGCACATGGAACATGCACCAAGAAAAATCATATTTGGGCTATAAAATCAGCCTCAACAAATTGAAAATAAGATAAATCATACATTGTATGTTCTCAGACCATAATGGAATTAAACTAGAAATCATTAACAGGAAGATATCTGGTACATTCCCAAATATTTGAAAATTAAACCACACACTCATGGGAGATTAAAAAATATTTTGAACTAAATAAAAATGAAGATACAACATATAAATCTGTGGGATGTAGCTAAAACAGTGCTCTTAAAGGGAACCAGAGCTGGCCAGTAAAGTAGTATTAAAAGTAATGGCAAAAACCGCAATTACTTTTGCACCAACGTAATAAAAGCAGATTCTATTTAGCAATGATTGCAGTAAGGAAAAAGAGATCTCAGTTTAGAACCGATCTTGGTTCTGAATACAACAAGGAAAAGTGGGAACTTATAGCCAAGGATCAGCATGGAGGGTTGGAGGACAAAAAGTTACTAAGAGTAGGGCAATTCTTGCTAAACTGACCTAACAGGATTCTTGCTGAAGGCAGGCCAGGGTGACCATATATCACCTGGGGCATGATGGAGGATGAGGAATTTGACCAGATATTGAGAGTGATCAGATCTCAAGGGATTCTCACTAAACTAACTTAGCAGAATGCTTGCTAAACTGTTTTCTGCAGACACAGTTTGGGAGGCTCAAAGGTCATAGTGTAGCTGAGAAGAAGGCTCAGAGGACCCCAGTTAAAGTTTGGTCAAGGAGAGAGGCTTTGTCAATGTTCAGAGGGAAATTTATAAAATTAAATAAAAAATAAAAATAATAAAATATGTTAAATTGAAAACAGAAAAGCAATAAAGAAAAATCATGAAACTAAAATCTGGTTCTTTAAAGAAAAATGAAATCGATAAGCCTCAAGTGAGACTGACCAAGAAAATACAAAGCACGAATTATCAATATCAGGAATGACAGTGGGGAATTTCACTAGAGACTACACAGACATTAAAAAGATAATAAGAGAATACTATGAATGTCTCTATGCCCATAAATTAGACAACTTAGATGAAATTGATTAATTCCTTGAAAGCCATAAACTATAAAACATTATTGAAGAAAAATATATAACCTGAAGGGTCCTATATCTATTAAAGAAATTTTGTAGTTAAAAATCTTCCAAGAAAGGAATCACCAGGCTCAGATGATTTCACTGGCAAATGCTACCAACCACTTAAGGAAGAAATAATAACAATTCTACACAAACCTCTCCTGAAAATAGAAGAGAAAGGTACACTTTCCAATTCACTTGATAGGGCCAGCATTACCCTAATGCCAAAACAGGATAAACATATTACAAGAAAACAAAACTATGAACCAATGTCCCCAATAAAAAATATAGATACAACAATCCCTAACAATTAGTAATCAACTTCTTCAATATATAAAAAGAAGAGGCTGGGAGTGGTGGTTCACGCCTGTAATCCCAGCACTTTGGGAGGCCGAGGCGGGTGGATCACCTGAGATCAGGAATTGGAGACCAGCCAGGACAATATGGTGAAGCCCCATCTTTACTAAAAATACAAAAATTAGCTGGGCGTGGTGGTGGGTGCCTGTAATCCCAGCTTCTCGGGAGGCTGAGACAGGAGAATCGCTTGGACCCAGGAGGCGGAGGTTGCAGTGAGCCAAGATTGCGCCACTGCACTCCAGCCTGGGCGACAGAGCAAGACTCCATCTCCAAAAAAAAAAAAAAAAAAAGATTACATCATGACTAAGTGGAGTTTATTCTTGGAATTCAAGGCTGATTTAACATTCAACAATCAACCAATGTAATCCACCATATTTAACCAAACTAAATGTAAAAACCATATAATCATCCTAATGAATGTGGAAAATATATTTGACAAAATTCAGCATCTATTCATGATTTTTTAAAATTCTCGGCAAATTAGGAATGGAAGTTAACTTCCATAACCTAATAAAAAGGATCTGTTGAATACCTACAGATAACATTATACTTAATATTGAGGCACTATATGCTTTCCCCCTAAGATAGAAACAAGGCAACAAGAAACTAGCATCTAGAGAACAAGGCAAGGGCATCTTCTCTCACTACTCCTATTAAACTACATACCAGAAGGCCTCACCAGTGCAATAAAATAAGAATATTTTGAAAAGGCATACAGAAAGAAGGAAATAAAACTGTCTCTATTTGAAAATGACATGGTTATCTATGTAGAAAATATTTTAAAGTCTCTAAAAAAAAGCTTTTAGAACTGATAAATAAATTTACAATGACAGGATTATAAGGGCAATATACAAAAGTCCATCATATTTCTAAATGTCAGCAATGAACAATTGGAATTTGAGTTTAAAAAATAATAACATTTACAATTGCAACCAAAAAATGAAATACTTAGAAATAAAATCTAATAAAATATGTGTAGGATCTATATACTAAAAACCAAAAAACAGACAAACAAAAAACTCAAAAAAACTAATGAAAGAAATCAAAGGAGATAGAAATTAGTGAAGAGATATATCATGTTCATGGGGTGGTAGAATCAATATTGTTAAGATGTCAATTATACTCAATTGATCCTTAAAGTCAATGTAAATCTAACCAATACACTGCAAACTATTTTGTAGACATCAACAAACTGATTCTAAAATTTATATGGAAAGACAAATGAACTAGAATATCTAAAGAATTCTGGAAAAGAAGAGCAAAGTTGGAGGATTCATACTACCTTATTTCAAGACTTACTATACATTTGCAGAAATTAAGACAGATTGGTATTGGCAAAGGGATAGACAAATAAATCAGTTGAATAGAATAGAAAGCCTAGAAATAGACCCACACAAAGAATAAACTGATATTTGACAAAAGTGCCAAGGAAATTCAAGGATAGTCTTTTCACTAAATGGTGTGGGAACAACTGAACATCCATATTTTAAAAATTAACCTTGACACATACCTCACAACTTATTAAAAAATTAACTCAAAATGGATTATAGGCCTAAATGTAAAATGGTGGGTTTTTTTTTTTTTTTTTTGAGATAGGATCTCACTCAGTTGCTCAGGCTGGATTGCAGTGGCATGATCTTGGTTCACTGCAGCCTCGACCTCCAGGGCTCAAGCAATTCTCCCACTTCTGCCTCCTGAGTAGTTGGGACCACAGGCACATGCCACCATGTCCGGCTAATTTTGCTTATTTTTTCCAGAGACAAGGTCCCACTATATTGCCCAGACTGGTCTCAAACTCCTGGACTCAAGTGATCCTCCCACCTCAGCCTCCCAAAGTGCTGGGATCACAGGTGTGAGCCACCATGCCTGGCCCTAAAATGTAAAGCTATAAAATGTGAAATGTAAAGCTATAAAATTTTTAGAAAAAAACATAAGAAATCTGCATTAACTTGGGATTAATGATGAATTTTCAAATATAACACCAAAAGCAGGATCCATGGAGGAAAAATTATTAACCACAATCTATTAAGACCACTATTTCTTTCGACTCTGATATCTCTTCTATCACACTTTTCCTCTTGTCCTGTGGCATTATAATTACTGTGAGCATTTTCTCTAAATTAATATATGTTCCCATATCTACTTTGGTATTACTAATTTTACTTTCTTTTGCTTAAAGAAGGCTTCCCAAATTATGTAAGCTTCAAGACCCACAAAATCGGATCTGTCCCTAAATGTATATAAACATAAAATTAAGCACAGTTTAAATGACACATACATATATAGTAAAACCAAAATGGGAAATAAAAAACACAGGACGGATAAATATAAAAATTAAAACTTTACATGGTGGCGCACACCTGTAGTCCCAGCTACTAGGGAGGCTGAGGTGTGAGAATCACTTGAGCCCAGGAGATTAAGGCTATAGTGAGCTATGATTGTGTCCTGCACTCCATCCTGGGCAACAGAGTGAGACCCCATCCCTACAAACATATATAAATAAGGCCGGGTGCAATGGCTCACGCCTGTAATCCTAGCACTTTGGGAGGTTGAGGCAGGTGAATCACTTGAGGTCAGGAGTTCGAGACCAGCCTGACCAACATGGTGAAACCCCATTTCTACTAAAAATACAAAATTAGCCAGGCGCGATGGTGCACGCCTGTAATCCCAGCTACTCAGGAGGCTGAGGCAGGAGAATTGCTTGAACCTGGGAAGCGGAGGTTGCAGTGAGCCGAGATTGCACCATTGTACTCCAGCCTGGGCGACAGAGCAAGACTCAGTCTCAAACAAAAACAAAAACAAAAAACAAATATATATATATATATAAAATATAAATTAAAAAACTTAAAAAGTCACTCCTCTCTCACAGGGAGAGAAGAGAAAATGCATAAGATTAGAGAAGAAACAGGGGAGGCTACAAAGGTGTTGAATGTATGAGTGATTAATTATCCTTTATACCTTATATATAAGTTATATGTTTTCTTTAGCATGGATTATTTCATAAGAAACAAAATTAATTTTGAAAGGTAAAACACTGCTGTCCTATCAGCAAGCAAATACACTCAAAAGAACATTCAACCTAACCGAGTTTCAAGGAGCTTCTCTCTCTGGTAGGTTTTTGGGGTATCTCTCCTGGAGAATTTCCCTTATGTGAAGAAGAAAAGAAAAGAGAATAATAGAAAAGGAAAGAGAAGAAAGGAGAGGAGAGCGGGGGAGGGGAGGGGAAGGGAGGGGAACAGAGGGAAACAAAGCTGTTGCCATTTATATCCACAAACTTATGTACATCTGGGCTTTCAACATATTGTGTCTGTCCAGAGATTGCAAGGGTTTGTCTCATACTGAATCTTTCAGGTAATTCTTGCTAACTGGAGCTCAGCACAATTTTGTTTGGAATTAATAAACTCAACTCAGCAGCAGCCTGCCCATTAGGTAATGAGACAAGTAGAAAAGAATTCACATGTTTTGTTTCCTTAGTGTCAATTTAAAACATCTTTAATACTAAAATACACAGATAGATTATAGGGCAAAATTCAAAATTTGGCTGGACGCGGTGGCTGACGCCTGTAATCCTAGCACTTCAGGAGGCCGAAATTCATAAGAGATTTTTGAGATTAGCATGAGTTTATCTTGTAGTGAATACTCCCATTCTATGCATTCCATACCCCACATCCCACCATCCCTTTCAGTTAGGGCTTCAGTTACAGAAACCTTTGAGTTCTGTTATAAGGCCCATCAGAATCTTCAGTCCAAATTTCATTTAGCAGCTTTTCTGTGCCAGAGACCCTGCTTGCTACTGGACAAAGAGACTACTCTTAGGAACACATAGTAAGTAGAATGTAGGAGATAGACAAAAGCTGGTAGTTATAATTTGGCTTACTATGCTTTGAAACATGGATGAGGGAATTGTGGGATTACCAAAAAGTAAGATACCAAGAGGTTAGATACTTTGGGGGAATATCTAACATAATAGTTAACATTTGAGCTGGGCTTTAAAATATAATAAGAGTTTTGCAGAAGAGGAAGAGGAAAAACAAAGGAAAAGTAAATTTCAGGCTTGGAGGAAAGAACGTATAAGAGCAAGGAGAGATGAAAGATGTGCAGTGTAGCAAGACTGTGAGTTCCAAAGTGAGGGATATCTTGAGCAGATGGTAAAGGGTATTCTATGTTATGCTAAGTTGTATGGACTTTTAGCTTATGTACATTAGGGAGTCAAGAGAGGTTTTTGATGGGAGGAAGGAAGAAGGGATCCTAACTCTAGTAACACCAAGAATCTTCTGGGTTCAGGTTATAAAATAGTAGCTCACTTGATGTCTTTATTTTGCCCCTCACTCCCACCCTCCCATGCAAAGCGGACCCTAAATCAAGGGTTTGGGTATAGGCAGTTTATTTGGCAAGTGATCCCAGGAAGCATGATGAGGGAGTGAGGAAGTGAGACAGAGAAGAGAGGAAACCAACAAAGGATTTGCTAATGAGCTGGTTACACCTCTCGGCAACTGTCTTTCATTTTTCTGAGGATTTTCTGAGACTGTTCAGAAAAGTGCTGTTCAATGGAAATAAAATGCAAGCTACGTTTTTAAGTGTAATTAAAATTTTTCTAGTTAAAAATTTTCTGGCCACATTTTTAAAACTAAAAAGGGGCTGGGCACGGTGGCTCACGCCTGTAATCCCAGCACTTTGGGAGGCCGAAGCAGGCAGATCACCTGAAGTCAGGAGTTCGAGACCAGCCTGGCCAATATGGTGAAATCTCTTCTCTACTAAAAATACAAAAATTAGCCAGGTGTGGTGGTACATGCCTGTAGTCCTAGCTACTCAGGAGGCTGAGGCAGGAGAATCGCTTGAACCCAGGAGGTAGAGGTTGCAGTGAGCCGAGATTGTGCCATTGCACTCCAGCCTGGGTGACAGAGCAAGACTCTGTCTCATAAATAAATAAATAAATAAATAAATAAAATAAAATAAAAAGGAACAGATGGAATTAATGATAATAATGTATTTTATTTATCACAATATATCTAAAATATTATTTCAATAATATTTTTAATCAGTATTTAAAATATCAATGACAGCCGGGCACAGTGGCTCACGCCTGTAATCCCAGAACTTTGGGAGGCTGAGGTGGGTGGATCATGAGGTCAGGAGTTCAAGATCAGCCTGGCCAAGATGGTGAAACCCCACTTCTACTAAAAATACAAAAAATTAGCCAGGCGAGGTGGTAGGCACCTGTAATCCCAGCTACTCGGGAGGCTAAGGCAGAGAATTGCTTGAACCCAGGAGGCGGAGGTTGTGGTGAGCTGTGATCACACCACTGCACTCCAGCCTGGGCAACAGAGCGAGACTCCGTCTCAAAATAAATAAATAAATAAATAAAAATAAATAAAATATCAATGACATCATTTACATTCCGTTTTTCATACTACGCCTTTGAACTACAGCATGTATTTTATACTCACAGCACATCTCTAATCAGACTAGTGGACAGTGTAGGCGGTATAGGACATCCCTTAGGATACACTTCATAAATACCCCTCTGTGGGGCAAGGACGCTAGGGTATGTATCCCACAATTTTTGTCACACATTAATTCCTGAGGCATTAACACTGTAGTATTTCTGGACTGCCTCAAGTGATGGTGAAAGTGGTCAGAAAACACTTAGGCAGACACAGGAAGCTATGTAAGGAACTTTCTGGGGGTAACCTCCAGCATGGGCAGAGGGGATATGGGTAGGGCAGTGACAGCATCTGCTGTACTTGAACTTCTCTAAAATTCTAAGCTATTTTCATCACAAACATACGTGACAGTTTCAGTGATGTCTTGTATTCATTTGTGATTATGCTTCCACTAGAATTTGTGTTTATCATTTTAACTTTGTTTCTCTGTCCTTGCTCCCACAGATTTTCATCATCTCTTTCCTCTGCCAGGGAAGGGTGGAGAGGTGAATTGAAACAGTCTCTCCTCAAGTATTTCATTTTGTAGAGACATAATTTTATGAGGTTTTCCAAATGAGATGCATGTAGACCATGTTTTATGACCTTCATCTCACAAAGTAAGAGACAGTCAAGTTGGCTCTGGCCCTGACAGTCAGTCTGTAGAACCCAGAGAAAATTAAAAAGGAAGGTGTAGTGGATAATCTGGTGCAAGATCAGATCCTCTCTTTATGCTGGAGGTACTAACTTTCCCAGCTGCTAGAAGTGTTGGCTGATGATGATCACAGTTGAGTCCCTCCCCAGGCCTTTACCTGGGCTAATGGTTGCTGCCTCCCCAAAGATCACATACTCCCTGGGTATAACCCATATCTAATCACTGGTTTGTGGTGGAGAGAATGGTGAGGGTTCATGTAAAGGCCTAGTCCATCTGCCTCAGTTCATGACAACTCTAAAATGTCATCCCAGCCCCAGGGCTTCCCATGGGATTGGCTGAGACCTCCTGTTATGACTGTATTAGTTCAACCCCTCCCTCTGCCCAATCCTGCTTCCCTTGCTTCCTCACAGAGGTTGTTCCTGGAGCATTCCCCAATAAACCACCTGCACACAAATCTCAGGGTCTCAAAATCTGTTTTCTGGGGAGACCAACCTACAACAGGAAAGGAATTCACCAATTTCCCCATGTTTTAGTGTTCTAGTTTAGCTAAAGTTGGGCAAAATTAGGGAACAGTCCCCAAAACCACACTCACTTCTGATACCAATTGCAAGTTCATGGGTCCCCCAAGACTACCCTCAGGTTGATAATTAGCTAACAAGACTCACAGAACTCACTGAAAGTAGTTATACTCATGGTTAATTACAGTGAAAGAATACAGATTAAAATCAACCAAGGGAAGAGATGCATGGGGCAGACACCAGGAAAATTCCACATGTGGAGCTTCCAGTTGTCCTTTCCCAGTGGAGTTGTAGATAGTGCTAACTTTCCTGACAACAATGTGTGGCAATACACACGGAACATCGCCAACCGGGGAGCTTGCCTGAGCCTTGATGTCCAGAGTTTTTACTGGGGCTCAGTCATACAGACCTGTCTGTCTACTCTTGTGGCTGATTTCAGTCTCCAGCTCCTCTAGAGGTCTAGCTCCTGTGATACTGCATGACCCAAAGCCCCCACCATAAATTACATTATTAAACTATCTAATGTGGCCCACAACCCCCAGACAAACAAAGACACTTTTGTCAGGTAGGGTATTCCAGGGCCTGAGAGAGTCCCAGGAGTCAAGGGCAAAGGCCAGACATTACTTTGGGCAGGGTTAAATTCTTTACAAGTTGCCAGGTGACATTTGAAGGAAAAAAAATAGAGATTTAAACTCTATAAGGGCGTATTATCTGGAAGTCTTTGTCATAATTTAAATGAAGTTATTGCAGATATTGTATAACATGCAGTCTCTCATTCTCTTAATATTAACGTTTTATAAGTATGTATGTTATGATAGTAAAGGGAAATGAATCTAAATTTGACTTTGAAGGAAGCAATAGCTGCTTCTTCCTACTTTTACATGGCATAGAAATAGTTTTGCTTAGAGAGAGAATGAGTTTGTCCAGAAAACAAGTGACATATTTTCTGTTTTATTAAGGTAGCCATCAACTTTTATTCACTTGTGATGACAAACCTTCCTCCAACTCCATTTGTGTATGCTGCCTGCATATCTCCCTGGTAGGCTTGACTGGGGTATCTGAGTTGCATTTCCATTCAAGATTAGATTCAGCATCAAATGATACAATTAGACATATAGACATGAGGGATACAAAGATTCTAAATGAACACCACTAGACACTCAGTTCTGGGCTGGGTGCACTGTTCTCACCTTCTACCCTATGACCTTTCTTACCATAAGTAAGATCTGCACAGTAACAAGCAAAAACAGCCCCCATATTTATGATGTCTAAAAACAATACAAACCCTGAAGTCACCATGGAAACTGCCTCCCACTAACATTTGCCTTTCAGAGGTTTTTAGAAGCTTTTATCCACAACAAATCAGCAGAGAAAAAAATTCAAGACAGATGACCCTAATTATGAATGCCTATGCTTACTAGAGGGAGATTTACTAGGAAACAAAGAAGAAGGGGTCTTCATTCCAAACTTCATTAAACATTTAAGAAGGCTTCACTTACCTATCTTCTAGAAAAATCCTCCAAAGGAGCATTTAAAATGCAGCGTTTATAAGTGCTTGGTTTTACATATTTCATAAATATTCATATTTTAAAGCAACATGTATTTTTTTCTTTTTGAAATTTGTTTTATTGATACATTTGATATTTTATGAAGCAAAATAGGTTGTCGGGAATAGAGAGCCAAATCATTCCACGGTACCCTTAAAAATTACAAGATACATATACCACAATTGTACTTTAATCAGGAACCAAGTAGGCTGGTATATTTAAGATTGTTCTCCTCAAGAGTGTCAACTGTAGAAGGGAGGTAAAGAGGAAGCTTAAGAAAAAGTCATTATTTGCTGAAGTTATGTCAGAGGTGAAGATCAGCTTTGTTTGCAAAGTCACCAAAGTATCAATAATTCCACCTAAGGCAGATATAAGGTTTAGATAAGATTTACTACCTTCAGTAGCCAATAGAGCTTAAGGAGGTCTCAGTCTGTATCAGGAATTAAAGCCAGGTTGCATTTCCTCCTGGAGTTTTCATAGTCTCTCCAACAGAAATTAATCTCTCCCTCATTCATATTCCCAAAGCAGGTTGTACCTCTCTTAGTTCATTTTGTGTTGCTATAACAGAATACCCAAGACCGAGTAATTTATAAAGAAAAAAGGTTTATTTAGCTCACAGTTTTGCAGGCTGGGAAGTCTCAGAAGCATGGCACAGTCATCTGTTCAGCTTCTAGTAAGGGCCACATGCTAGGTCAAAACATGTAAGAGAGGGCCACCCATTAACTTGCCATTTAACATTAGGTATATCTCCTAATGCTATCCCTCCCCCCTCCCCCCACCCAACAACAGGCCCCGGTGTGTGATGTTCCCCTTCCTGTGTCTATGTGTTCTCATTGTTCAGTTCCCACCTATGAGTGAGAACATGCGGTGTTTGGTTAACTTAAAGTATAATAAAAAAAAAAAAAAAAAAGAGGGCCAAAGGGGAAGTGTCGATATGTGAAGAGCGAGAACCCAAGTGGCATCCTGGCTTTGTAACAACCCACTCTGGTGGGAACTAATTCGTTCCCACAATAACTAATCCAGTCTCACCAGAGCAAGAACTCACTCACTACCTTGAGAAAGGCACCAAGCCATTCATGAAGGATTTGCTCCATGATTCAAACACCACCCACGAGGCCCCATCTTCCAACACTGCCATGCTGGGGATCACATTTGAACATGAGTTTTGATGAGCACAAAGCAGATCCAAACCATAGCAGGCTGCCTTTAGCCACCTAATATTTTGCCTTATTATAGTTATTTTTTGTGTCCTTCTTTAGTACAAAACCCTTTGAAGGTAGAGAATAGCTCTTATATATCTTTTATTTATTTATTTATTTTATTTTATTTTTTGTATTTTTAGTAGAGATGGGGTTTCGCCATGTTGGTCAGGCTGGTCGTGAACTCCTGACCTTGTGATCTGCCTACCTCGGCCTCCCAAAGTGCTGTGATTACAGGCGTGAGCCATCGTGCCTGGCCTTATATATCTTTTAAACTCCATAGCCTCAGTACAATTCCTTGCACACAGTGGGAGCTCACACATGTTTGTGAAATGTATTAAGAAAGCCCTCCTAGCTCTTCTTAGTGCAAGGTTAAGCTTAGGATACTTTTAGTTCACAGGGAGGCTCTTTTTGATTTATCAAATGTTTCCCTGACAGAGTAACCATAAAGTGATCTGCTTAATAGGAAGACTCACTAATTAACTTTGTAATTTGCTGTTTTTCTCTAGAACATTTAATACGGAAAGCAATATATTTGCCTGTGTGGAGTATCTGGCATAAGATAACACACATACAGCACAGTAAAGGAGGAAATTTACACCATTTCCTGCTAGAATTGACTGCTAGAATATTCATCAGTGAGATAGGGAAGACAATGACCTTTCAGTTAATTTGAATTCATGAATCTTTTCCAGATCATAGATAGGTTTTGAAAATATGACAGCTCACAAATTGTCCACCAATTTACTTCACCTGGATGATCACTGTTAGGCCATATATTATAGCGGTCAATAAAACAGCCTGAAGAAGAAAATATAAAACAAATGCTAATTTTTCATCTCACTAAACATTTACTGATTACATATTTTTGTACAGATTGCTGAGATAGGTGCTGTGCTATGGAAAAACAAATCTGTATCAAATAATTGCTGCTACGTATTAAGTACCAGCTAGAGGTCATGGACTTACTATAGCAACCTTATAACATAGGTATTGTAACCCCCATTTTCCCAACAAGAGAATAGAAGGTCAGGAAAGTTCTGTAACTTCCCGAAAGTTACATAGCTAGTAAATGGGAGAATCAGGATTTGAACCCTGGTCTGACTTTAGAATCTATGTTATTCCTACGAACCAAAGTCCTTTCTTTCAAGGAGTGCTAAGTCACTTTTATCCTGATTTGCAAAATAAGATACAAGTTTATGTAATAACATTTATTTAAAAATATATATATATATTCTAGGCCGGGTGCAGTGGCTCACGCCTGTAATCCCAGCACTTTGGGAGGCCAGTGTGGGTGGATCTTCTGAGGTCAGGAGTTTGAGACCAGCCTGGCCAACAGGGCGAAACCCCATCTATACTAAAACTACAAAAATTAGCCAGGCGTGGTGGCGGGCACCTGTAATCCCAGCTACCCGGAGGCTGAGGCAGGAGAATGGCGTGAACCCGGGAGGCGGAGCTTGCAGTGAGCCAAGATCGCGCCACTGCACTCCAACCTGGGGGACAGAGTGAGACTCTGTCTCAAAAAAAAAAAAAATTCTTTGATCATTTCTTTGAGTGTATTTTTGTCCTCAACTGGGTGATAAGCTCCCAAAGGGCAAAGTTCATATCATGATTCTGTAACTTTTATCAAAGCACCTGTTATGGTGCTGAGTACATAAAAGACCTTCCAGATGTAATAACGGTTTGATAAATTTTTCCTCAGCCTGATTTCTGGGGAATAAGCCTAATAAGACTTGTTATCCTGGCTGGGCACGGTGGCTCACGCTTGTAATCCCAGCACTTTGGGAGGCCGAGGCGGGCGGATCACGAGGTCAGGAGATTGAGACCACAGTGAAACCCCGTCTCTACTAAAAATACAAAAAATTAGCCGGGCGTGGTGGCAGGTGCCTGTAGTCCCAGCTACTCGGGAGGCTGAGGCAGGAGAATGGCGTGAACCTGGGAGGCGGAGCTTGCAGTGAGCCGAGACTGCGCCACTGCACTCCAGCCTGGGCGACAGAGCGAGACTCCGTCTCAAAAAAAAAAAAAACAAAAGACTTGTTATCCAGGGCTAAAAGAGGAAGAAAAAATGAGTATATCATGATAATAGTTTATATTAACTGAGCATTCACTTATATCTGATGTACATTATCTCATTTAATTCTCAAAACCCTAAAAAGTAGGTTTTATTACCCCATTTGTGCAAATGAGAAAGCTGAGGCTTAGCAAAGTAGAGTATCTGGGCCAAAGTCACAGCAACAGTAGTTTCCAAAGACAGAATTCAAACAGTTCTGATCAGAGTTCATGATCTTAATTGTTTCACTATCTCTACTGTTCTAAGACCCCATAGAATGTAAGATACACCCTCAATTTAATAAGGGATTTTCAAAGAAATAAAGAATACTACCTCATTAAATGAATAGGTTGATTGAAAAATGTATACCAGCCTGGGCACAGTGGCTCACGCCTGTAATCCCAAGACTTTGGGAGGCTGAGGTGGGTGGACTGTTTGAGCTCAGGAGTTTGAGACCAGTCTGGGCAACATGGCAAAACCCCCTCTCTACTAAAAATACAAAAATTAGCCAGGTGTGGTGGCACATGCCACCACAGGAGGATGAAGTGGGAGGATCACTTGAGAGGAGGTTGGAGTGAGCCAAGAACGTGTCAATGCGTCCCAGCCTGGCCAACACAGAGAGACCTTGTCTCAAAAAAAGAAAAAGTAAATAAATAAATAATTAAAAAAGGAAGAAAAGGAAAAAAATGTATATCAACTTCAGAATGAGAAAATAGGTATCTCAAGAAGCAAGAAAATGAGGTACATTGTATTTGTAATACATTTTAGAGTTTCCTTTGAATGCTGATGTCAAAAAGACAAAGAGAACTTCCACTGTGTGGTATTAATGACATTTAGCAAAGTGCTAAAAAGATTCAAAGATTCTAGGCATTAAATGTATACTTGTTTGAATTACAAACTTCCTGCGCTCCCGTGAATGAGTAACACCAGCCACGTGACCCATGTCAAAGGGTTGAAACTGATCTGAAAATTTGACAAGATAATTTTTAATGAGGGTTTATAGTTCCCGCATAGTTTCTTGGATTTTTTTTTATCTTTTTTAAAAGAATGCCGTCAAGAAACCTTTTAAAAATAGCTGTCCTCCCAGCCTTGGATGCTTCCCCTCCACGCTTCCACATCATACATTCTACAATGGACCCTAATTATCTCTAGCCTGGCCTACAACCCCTAGCCAGCTCAGACAAACCCTGCTCCTGACTTTAGCATAGTGTCCTGGTAGGATCCACAGGACTGTGGGAATTGACTGGGATTCTCCACTGTCTTATTACTTCAGGATGCTGTCCCGACCCCCTCAAAAAGGGGAATCCTTATTCTTTCCTAGCCCTTGGAATGTGTAAATTGATCAGAACTAAAGTTTCTCTTAGTTGTGAATTGAAGGTAAAAATTGATCTCTGAATAGGGTTTTTAGATGCCCTACACAAAAGCATCAGGTCTCTGAGGATGGTGTGGGCAGGGAAAATTAAGAAGGGAATCTTTCTGGTTTCTTGGTGTATTTAAATGCATTTGGTACCCAATAATATGCTGTAAAATAAGAAGAATAGCTCTTCGGTAAAAGCCACTATAACACAATTTACAATTAGTTTCGAAGCTCCATTCAATTCCACAGTTAACACTTTCAGGATAACTTTTCTGATCCCAGTTCCTAATTTGCTTAATATCAATAGGAAATATTATCCCCTTGGAGTGCTTAGGAGCCGTGCCACAACCTTGCCAGACACTATGGACACCTATTGCCTTGTGAATTGAGATTTATAACCGTGGGCATTACATCCCTACATTAATTTGTACTCTTTTTTAAATGATTCTTGTAAATTACTCCACCCCAATTTTTTTTGTCCTCCATGAACTTTGAGTAAACTATTTGTCTATCTCTCATTTATATCTAGAGTTACCAGATTTCCAATCTTGAATGAAATCCAAAGTTTAGGTTGCTTCCAGTAAAATGAAATTTTTTATTCGTTGGCTATATAAATAATCTCATTATCATGCAGAAAATTTTTCATGTGAAAAAAATAACTCCATACAGGGAAATTTCACTCTGTTGTAACTAAGCTTCCGGGATCCATGATGAGGATGAGGAGAGATGGATGAAAGTTCTGTTCATGGACATAAGTTGCCTGGCTAAGGGCCGGGCACGGTGGCTCACGCCTGTAATCTCAGCACTTTGGGAGGCCAAGGCGGGCAGATCATCTGAGGTCAGGAGTTTGAGACCAGCCTGGCCAACATGGTGAAACCCCGTCTCTAGCAAAAATACAAAAATTAGCCGGGTGTGGTTGCGGGTGCCTATAATCCCAGCTACTGGGGGAGCTGAGGCAGGAGAATTGCTTGAACCTGGGAGGCAGGGGTTGCAGTGAGCCGAGATCATGCCATTGCACTCCAGCTTGGGTGACAGAGCAAGACTCCATCTCCAAATAATAATAATAATAATAATTAATAATAATAATAATAAGTTGCCTGGCTAAGAGCATCATGGATTCCAGTTAAGCCAGGAGATGAGATCCAGATAGTCCTGATATTCCTGGCACCAGAAGGCATGAGAGCCTAAGAGGAACTTATGAGTGCCACTAAAACCAAAGGAAGGGAAAGATTTCAGGTTATGGTGTCATGAAGAAATCGATGAATCCTCTCAGTAAAGAACAAGCATAAAACTGGACAAAAGTGTCAAAAGCAATAGTTTTAGAGCTTTGGAATTAGCCAAAGATAGAAAACAAATTGAGAAATATTTATTCTTGAGAAATTTTCTGAGCTACAGGTTAGAACAGCGGGAGTCTGTGGCTTTCACTGCTGGGGCTGTTCACATACTTTGCTCCCAGCTCCATCGGTAAGAACTTTTTTGCCACTTTGAAGCTAGCCATGAAAGCTAACAGCTTTGCTACTAGATGGCAGGTATTGGGGGCCATAACATATGCTTTAATCAGCTAAAAGTAACAAATTTTATGGGCAACAAATGAGGAGAACCGCAGCTTTCCTAGCCTGAAGTTGCAGTCCTGTTTGGAGGGAGTAACGAACAAGCCAAAAACTTTAACAGGGAGATCCTGGAAATGACAGAGCTATAGAAGGGCTGAGATAAGCTCTCTGCTATCTGGATATCGTGGAAATTACACAAATGCACAGAGGAAACCTGAGAGAGCTCAGCAAAAAGTAAAAGCCAAGAGAGACACGAGAATTAGCTGCAAATCTGAATGTATTCCCTCACCTACACACAAATCAGCAAAAAGTGGAAGTCTTACAGGCTTGGATGTTTCAGTACAACCTCTGTCTGAATCGTTGGCTTGCCAGTAAGCTATGCAGACATAGGAATGACTTCTGGGAAGCCAGGCTAAAAATAAGAATAAAAATTTGAGAACAGTGGCCATATATCACCGAAGAGACAGATTCCATAGTTTAAGTCCAGGCAAGTTACTAAAAAACAACAACTCTCAGAAAAATAAAACAGAATCTAGAGTCACCACAATCTATTATGTAAAGAAATGTTTAGCTGTAAACCAAAAATTATGAGACATGCATAGAAACAGGAAAATGTGGTCCACATTCTGGAAAATTAAAAAGCAGTCAAAGAAATGATTCTGTGTAGACACACATTATGGATTTAGCAAGCAAAGATTTAATATCAGCTATTATATATTACAAATGTGTTCAAAATATTAAATTATCAAACAATTAAAGGAATATATAATGACATTGATTCAATAAATAAGAAATCTCAAAAAAGAAATAGAAACTATGAAAATTGAATACAAATCTAGAGCTGAACAGTACAATAACTGAAGTAGAAATTTTCTTTGATGGGCTTAACATCAGATTTTAGATGGCAGCAGAACCAGTAAGCTTGAAAAAATTAATAGAAAATAATACAAAGAACAGAAAGAAAAATGCTTGAGAAAAATTAACGGAGTCTCAGAAACCTGGGGAACATGACAAATATAATGGAAATTTCAGAAGGATAAGGGAGAGAGAATGCAGCAAAAATTTTTGAAAACGTCAAAAATCCCAAATTTGCTGAAAAATAATAATCTAAAGGTAAAAGGGGTTCGACAGATCAAGCAGGAGAACACAGAGATCCACACTTAGACACATCATACTTAAACTGCTGAAAGACAAAGAGATCGTCTTGAAACCAGCAAGAAAAAAATATCATCACAGGAGGAAACAATAAAATTAGCAGGTGGATTTATATCAGAAACAGTAGAAGAAAGAAGGCAGTGGAATTACACATTCAAAGTGCTGAAAGAAATGAACTCTCAGCTGTGAATTCGCTATTCATCAAAACTATAGTTTTAAAAATGAAGTTAAACACATTCCCAGATAAACAGACATGAAAAGAATTTGTTGCTAGCAAAGTTCTTGAAGAAATATTAAATGAAGCTGTGGTTGTTCAGGCTGTAAGGAAATGACATGAGATGTTAACTCAAATCTCCAGAAAGGAATGAACACTGGAAATAATAAATATGAAGATACATAAAAAAGACCCTGTGTGTGTGTGTATACACACAACTGTACATACACATATATACATATACATATTTCTTTTTATTATTTAAAAAACATAATTATTTTAAAACATGAGTATTAAAGCAATAACTATAACACTGCATTATTGGGCATATAGCATATATACATATAATATATGTGATAATAACAGCACAAAGGCAGGGGAAAAAAGTACATACATTGGAGCAAAGTACTCTATTTTACTAGATTGAAGTCAATATTAACCTGAAGTAGACTGTTCAGTTAAGGATGCATATTTTAATTCCTAGAGTCATAAGCGGGAAAATAACTGAAAACAATGTAGCCTAAAAATCAATAGAGATGTTAATATGGTATAATAATATTTGTTTAACATGAAAACATCAGTAAAAGAGAGACTGAAGAACAAGAGACGTGAGATATTTAGAAACAAAAAAGCAAAATGGAAGACATAAATTTAACAATATTAATAATTATATTACATGAGAATGGACTAAACACTTCAATTAACAGACAAAAATTGTCAGATTGGATAAAAAAGCAAGTTCCAAGTATATGCTGTCTATAAGAGACCTACTTCAGATTCAAAGACAGAATAAATGTTGAAAGTAAAAGGATGGGAAAACATAAACCATGCAAACAGTAACCATAAGGGATCTGGAGTGGCTAAATAAATATAAAAGAAAATAGATTTTGGGAAAAGAATTATTACTTGAAATGAAAACAGACATTTAATAATGATAAAAGACTCAATACATCAGGAACATACAAGAATTGAAAATGTAAATGCAGCTTTAAAAAGAGTTCTAAAATACATTTTACAAAACTGACAAAACTGAAAGCAGAAATAGAAAATTCAAAAATTCTTGTTGAGTATCTCAGTATGTCTCTCTCAGTAATTGATAAAACAACTAGAAAGAAAATCAGCAAGTATATAGATTTTAACAATACCAACTAATTTAACTTAACATATACATGTTATGTGTGTGTGTGTTTTATATATATGTGTTTTATTTATTCACCTAAAAACAGAGGGATTCACATTCTTTATAAGCACACATGAAACATTCTTCAGGATAGACCCTAGACTAGATCAAAACATCTCTCAATAAATTAAAGACATACACAGTATGTTTTATGACCACAACAGAATTATAAATCAACCACAGAAAACAAACCTGGAAAATACTAAATACTTGGGATTTTAAAATACACTTCAAATAACACATGAATCAAAGAAGTAATCACAAGAGAAATTAGAAAACATGTTGAAATGAACAAAACTAAAAACACAGCTCAAGACATTTTTGCCCAAACCAATGTCCTGAAGGTTTTCTGTGATGTTTTCTTGTAGCAGTTTCATAGTTTGAAGTCTTAGATTTAAGTTTTTAACCTGTTTTTATTTAATTTTTTATATGGTGAGAGCTAGGGTCTCATTTCCTTCTTTTGCATATGGATATCCAGTTTTCCCAGCACCAGTTATTGAAGAGACTGACTTTTCCCCAGTGTATGTTCTTGGTACCTTTGTCAAAACAGCATATCAAAGTGTATGGGATGTAGTTAAGACAGTTCTTAACAGGAAATGATAGGTTTAAAAAAATTTTTTTTTTTTTTTTTAGTTTTTATGGGTACATAGTAGGTGTATATCTTTATGGGGCACATGAGCTAGCTGCACTCCTATGTTTGCTGCAGCACTGTTTACAATAGCTAAAATTCGGAAACAACCTAAATGTCCATCAACAGATAAATGAATAAAGAAAATGTACAGGCCAGTCATGGTGGCTCACTCCTGTAATTCCAGCACTTTGGGAGGCTGAGGCGACGGATCATGAGGTCAGGAGATCGAGACCATCCTGGCTAACATGGTGAAACCCTGTCTCTACTAAAAATACAAAAAATTAGCCAGGCATGGTGGTGGGTGCCTGTAATCCCAGCTGCTCAGGAGGCTGAGGCAGGAGAATGGTGTGAACCTGGCAGATGGAGCTTGCAGTGAGCCAAGATCACACCACTTGCACTCCAGCCTGGGCAACAGAGAGAGACTCCATCTCAAAAAAAAAAAGAAAGAACATATACACAATGGAGTACTATTCAGCCATAAAAAAATGAGACCCAGTCATTTGCAACAACGTGGATTGTACTGGAGAGCATTATGTTAAATAAAATAAGCCAGGCAGAGAAAGATTTTTAAATTGTGTATCAGATGACATGATGATGAACATATAGATCCATTTTTAAAAAAGAGAAAGTCCAGAAATAGACCCAAAATTTGTGATCAATTGATTTTCAACTAAGGTGTCAAAGCAATACAATGGAGAAAGAATAACCTTTCAACAAATATTACTAGAACAATTGGGTATCCATATACCAATAAAAAGATGAAGAACTTAAATCCTTGCCTCACGTAATATACAAGAATTAAATCAAAATAGATCATAGACTTAAATGTAGGAGTTAAAACTATAAAACTTATAAGACAAAATATTTGTGATCTTTGACAAAGATTTCTTAGTTATGACACCAAAGCTATGCTTCATAACATTGTCAAAAAATGATAAATTGAACTTCATCAAAATTTAAAACTTTTGCCTTTCAAATAAAAATAAAGCCACAGTACTTGCAGACTTTTTTTAATGTTATTTTCAAAATAAAGCCACAAGCTTGAAGAAAAAATAGTCAAATCACATGTCTCATAAGTAGCTTATATCCAGAATATAGGCATACCTCAGAAATATTGCAAGTTCAGTTCAGTTTCAGACTACCACAATACAGCGAATATCACAAAAGGTTAATCCCACAAATTTTTTGGTTTCCCAGTGCGTATGAAAGTTGTATGTATGGCAATATTGTAGTCTAGTAAGTGTGCAATAGCATTGTGTCTAAAAAAACCAATATGCGGCCGGGCGCGGTGGCTCAAGCCTGTAATCCCAGCACTTTGGGAGGCCGAGGCGCGCGGATCACGAGGTCAGGAGATCGAGACCATCCTGGCTAACATGGTGAAACCCCGTCTCTACTAAAAATACAAAAAATTAGCCGGGCGTGGTGGCGGGCATCTGTAGTCCCAGCTACTCGGGAGGCTGAGGCAGGAGAATGGCGAGAACCCGGGAGGCGGAGCTTGCAGTGAGCCGAGATCGCGCCACTGCACTCCAGCCTGGGCGACAGAGAGAGACTCTGTCTCAAAAAAAAAAAACACAATATGCATACCTTAATTTAAAAATACTTTATTGCTAAAAATGCTAAGAATCATCTCAGCCTTTAGCAAGGTGAAATCTTTTTGCAGGAAGAGGGTCTTGCCTTGATGTTGTTGGCCTGCTAATCAGGGAATCAGGGTGGTGATTGCTGAAGGTTGGATTGGCTATGGAAATTTATTAAAATAAGACAACAATGAAGTTTACCACATCGATCAATTCTTCCCTTCATGAAAGATTTCTCTGTAGCCTGCAATGCTGTTTAATAGTATTTTGCCCACAGTAGAACTTTTTTCAAAATTGGAGTCAATCTTCTCAAACTCTGCCACTGCTTTATCAACTAAGTTTATGTTATATTTAAATCCTTTGTCATTGTTTCAACAATGTTCACAGCATCTTTACCAGGAGTAGAGTCCATCTCAAGAAACAACTTTCTTTGCTCCTCCATAAGAAGCAACTCCTTATCCATTCAAATTTTATCATGAGATGGCAGGAATTCAGTCACATCTTCAGATTTCACTTCTAATTCTAGTTTTCTTGTTATTTCTACTACATCTGAAATTGCTTCCTCCACTAAAGTCTTGAACCCCTCAAAGTCATCCATAAGGGTTGGAATCAACTTCTTTTAAACTCCCATTAATGTAGACATTTTGACCTTCTCCCATGAGTCGCAAATGTTCTTAATGCCATGGAGAATGGTAAATTTTTTCCAGAAGGTTTTTGATTTATTTTGCCCCGGATCCATCAGAAGAATCATTATCTATGGCAGCTATAGCCTTATAAAATGTAGTTCTTAAATTTTAAGACTTGAAAGTCAAAATTTCTCCTTGATGTATGAGCTGCAGAATCATGTTGTGTTAGCAGGCACGAAGACAACACTAATCTCTTTGTACATCTCCATCAGAGCTCTTGCATGACCAAGTGCATTGTCCATGAGATGCAATATACTGAAAGAAATCTTTTTTTCTGAGCAATAGGTATCAACAATGGGCTTAAAATATTTTATAAACCACACTATGAACAGATGTGTTGTCATCCAGGCTTTGTTGTTCCATTTATAGAACACAGGTAGAGTAGATTTAGCATAATTCTTAAGGGCCCTTGGATTTTCTGAATGGTAGATGAGCATTGGCTTTACATTAAAGTCACCAGCTGCATTGGCCCCTACCTAACAAGAGATGCCTGTCTTTTGAAGTTTTGAAGGCAAGCATTGGCTTCTCTTCTTCAGCTATAAATGTCCTAGATGGCATCTTCTTCCAACAGAAGGCTGTTTTGCCCACGTTGAAAATTTGATGTTTAGTGTAGTCACCTTCATTAATGATCTTAGCTAGATCTTCTGGATAACTTGCTGCAGCTTCTGCATCAGCACCTTGTACTTTTATGTTAGAGAGGCAACTTCTTTCTTTAAACCAAATGAACAAACCTCTGCTAGCTTCTGAACCTTTCTCACCTCTCTTAGCCCTCATAGAATGAAAGAGAGTTAGGGCTTTGCTCTGGATTTTGCTTTGGCTTAAAGGAATGGTGTGGCTGGTTTGATCTCCTATCTGGACCACTCAAACTTTCTCCATATCAGCAATAAGGCTGTTTCACTTTCTTATTATTCCTGTGTTCAATGGAGTAGCACTTTTAATTTCCTTCAACAACTTTTCCTTTACATTCACAACATGGCTGTTTGGTGCTAGAGGTCTAGCTTTCAGTCTGTCTTGGCTTTTGACACTCCTTTCCCACTAAGTGTAATCATTTCTAGCTTTTAATTTAAAGTGAGACGTATGTGACTCTTCTTTCACTTGAACATGTATAGGTCATTGTAGGGTTGTTAATTGGCCTAATTTTAATATTGTTGTGTCTCAGGGAATAGGGAGGCCTGAGCAGAGGAAGAGAGTCAGGGGAATGGCTAGTCAGTGGAGCAGTTAGAACACATACAACATTTATAATTTAAGTTCACTGTTTTATATGGGCATGGTTGTAACATCGAAGACCACTGATCACAGATCACCATAACACATACAATACTAATGAAAAAGTCTGGCCGGGCACAGTGGTTCATGCCTGTAATCCCAGCACTTTGGGAGGCCAAGGCAGGTAGATCACCTAAGGTCAGGAGTTCGAGACCAGCCTGGGCAACATGGTGAAACCCCGTCTCTACTAAAAATACAAAAAAAATTAGCCAGGCATGGTGGTGCGTGCCTATAATCCCACCTACTCGGGAGGCTGAGGCAAGAGAATCGCTTGGACCTGGGAGGTGGAGGTTGCAGTGAGCCCCGAGATTGCACCATTGCACTCCAGCCTGGGTGACAGAGCAACACTCTGTCTCAAAGAAAAAAAAAAGTCTGGAATATTGTGAGAATTACCAAAATGTAACACAGAAACACAAAATGAGCACATGCTGTTGGAAAAATGGCACCAACAGACTTGCCTTACTCAGTGTTGCCACAAATCTTCATTTGTAAAAAAATGCAACATCTGTGAAGTCTTTTAAAGGGAAGCAGAATAAAATGAGATTTTTCTGTATTTAAATGAACTTTTACATCTCAGTAATAAGCAATAATCCAATAAAAATTGAAAAGGCTATTTTAAAAGACATTTCACCAAAGATAATATACAGATATCTAATGAGTATGTGAAAAGATGACTAACATTAGTCATTGGGGAAATAGAAATTGAGATGCAAATTAAAACCACAATGATGTATCACTTCATGCCCACTAGAACAGTTATGATCAAAAAGATTGGTAATACAAAGCATTGGCAAGGATATGGAGACATTCATACTCTCAAAATAGTTCATGGGAATATAATGTGGTACAACTACTTTGGAAAGGAGTTTGATAGCTTCTTACAAAGTTGTTTCAACTTTAAGCCACGCGCGGTGGCTCACACCTGTAATCCCAGCACTTTGGGAGGCCGAGGCAGGTGGATCACGAGGTCAGGAGATCAAGACCATCTGGCTAACACAGTGAAACCCCATCTCTACTAAAAGCACAAAAAAAAATTAGCCGGGTGTGGTAGCGGGTGCCTATAGTCCCAGCTACTCGGGAGGCTGGGGCAGGAGAATGGCGTGAACCCGAGAGGCAGAGCTTGCAGTGAACCCAGATGGCGCCACTGCACTCCAGCCTGGGCGACAGAGCAAGACTCCGTCTCAAAAAAAAAAAAAAAAAAAAGATTGTGTGTGTGATTACCATACAACCTAGCAATTCCATTCCTGGGTATATAACCAAGAGAAATGAAAACATATGCCCACACAAAGACTTGTATGTGAATGTTCATAGCAACATTATCCATAGGAGCTTAAAACTGGAAACAACCTAAATGTCCATTAACTGGTGATTGAATAAACAAAATATGGTATATCTATGCAGTGGTGTTCTACTAAGCAATAAAAGGGAATAAACTAAATGAACTATTTATATATATAACAACATGGATGAACTTCAAAAACATTATACTAAGTAATAATAGAAGCCAGACACAAAAGAGTACATATTTTATGATTCTATTTATATGAAATTTCTAAGAAAGGTACAACTATGAATACAGAAAGAAGAGTGGTTGCTTGAGGCTGGAGGTTTGTGTGATAGTGGACTGAAAATGAGTACTGTGGAACTTTTGGGGATGAAGAAATTGTTATAAGATTGGACTGTAGTGATGTTTGCACCAATTAATAAATTTACTATAAATCAACAAATTGTACATTTACATAGGCCAAATTTTACATATGTAAAGTATACCTCAATAAACTTCTTAAACAAAGAAACTTCAGAACAATGTAAAAAACAAAAAGACAACAGCCTGTTTCAAATCTGCACCACAGTTAAAAAAGTACAGAATAGGGGGAATCAAAAGTTTACTGTGAGGGTGGGGCACGGTGGCTTCATGCCTGTAATCCCAACACTTTGGGAAGCCAAGGTGGCAGGATTGCTTAAGCCCAGGAGTTCAAGACCAGCCTAGGAAACATAGTGGGACCTTGTCTCTACAAAAAAAAAAAAAAAAAAAATTTGGTGTGTGAGGACAATGTGAAATTGGCAAGGACTTAGGAATTAACTGAGATGAATGGGCCAGCAGACCCAAGTACATGCAGCCCAATGCGTACTCAGAGATGGTCACTGTATACCTAAAGGAACTGAACTAATGGAAATCTCCAACTTCTTTAGGTTGATTTCATGTCATACAGGTGTTGTTATTTCTTTTCTTCATTATTAACATGGATTTTCAGAGACCATAAGAAGCATATCTAAAATTGTACAGTTAGGGGGAAAGGACAAGACTTCCAGTTAAGGATATCAACCAAGGAGCTATAGAAAGCATGCTTTCAACCACAATAAACCCATAGAAACCCTAGATAAAATATGATAAAATATCAGCAGAAAACAAATGGAAATTTGGACTGGGTGCATCTCAGCCCTTTGTGAGGCCAAGGCAGGAGGACTGTCTGGGCCCAGGACTTTAAGACCAGCCTAGGCAACATGGCAAGACCTTGTGTCCACAAAAAATTTAAAAATTAATTGGTGTGGTGGTGTACACCTGTGGTCACACAGCTACTCAGAAGGCTGAGACAGGAGAATCACTTGAGCCCAGGAGTTCAAGGCTGCAGTGAACTGTATTCGTGCTACTGAACTCCATCCTGGATGACAGAGTGAGATGGTATTTAAAAAAAAAAAAAAAAGTAAATATGTAGTCAGACTGAAAAATAAAAAAAAAAGATAACTCAATGTATCAGAAGCAAAAAGGGAATTTAAAGCCATCATGGTATCTTATCAGGAACTAGAATCCCAAACTGTTACCTAGAAACAATGTAGCAATGGAGACTCCAATAAATTCGGCTGGGCGTTGTGGCTTACACCTATAAACCCAGCACTTTGGGAGGCCGAGGTAGGATGATTGCCTGAGTCCAGGAGTGGGAGAATTGCCTGAGACCAGCCTAGGAAACATAGTGAGACCCCCATCTCCACAAGAAATTTTAAAAATTAGCCAGGTGTGGTGTTATGCATCTGTAATCCCTGCTATCAAGAGGCTGATGTGGGAGGACTACTTGAGCCCTGGAGGTCTAGGCTGCAGTGAGCTATGATCATGCCAGCTGCACTCCAGCCTGAGTGACACAGTGAGACCCTGTTTCTAAAAATAAAAATTAAAAAATAATAAACTACTGATAGAAGATAAATTGTTATAAGCACCTAAAAAATAAGCACTTAAAACATGAGATTACCCAGAAACATTGAGCATGCATATGATTCATGACAAGGGATTCTCCGTAGATTTTACCATGAGACATGCATGAGGATGTCCAGAGCATGACTGTCAGAGGAAAACAGCATAGTATATTCATAAAATGGAATATTCTATAGCAATGAAAATTAACTGTGGCTATACACATTAATATGAATGATACCAGTGTAATGCTGAATGGAAAAAAAAGACTCACAGAAGAATGTATACAGTAGAATTGCATTTATTTAAGGCTCAAAAATAATACATTGTTTAGGGATATACATAGGTGTTAAAACTATGAAAAAAGGCAAGAGAAAGATTCACCCAAAGTTCAGGCTAGTATTACCTCTGACAGAAGGGAGAAAGAAGAGATTAGAGAAGCACAGAAAGTTTAAAAAGGACTGACAATATTGTACCTCTTGAGCTAAGTAGTGGGTGAGTGAGTGTTCATGTTATTAGTCTTGTTTAGGTTGTACATATATCTTATGCATGCTCTTTTTTTTTTTTTTTTGAGACAGAGTCTCGCTCTGTCGCCCAGGCTGGAGTACAGTGGCGTGATCTCGGCTCACTGCAATCTCCACCTCCCGGGTTCTCGCCATTCTCCTGCCTCAGCCTCCCGAGTAGCTGGGACTACAGGCCCCCGCCACCACACCCAGTTAATTTTTTGTATTTTTAGTAGAGACGGGGTTTCACTGTGTTAGCCAGGATGGTCTCGATCTCCTGACCTTGTGATCTGCCCACCTCGGCTTGCATGCTCTTTTTATGTATGATATATTTCACAATAAAAATAAATAAATAAATAAAATTTTTATACTAAAAAAAGGTTGCTGGCCACAAGGTCATCATAGAAATAGTGAAATTCCTATACATAAGTTATCACAAATTAGATAATATTGAAGTTGCATTAATTCAGAGACCAACTTAGTAAGAATTGACAATCGTTGCATTAAAAGTAATGGCAAAAACTGCAATAACTTTTGCACCAACCTATACAATAGAAAAAACCCATTTGCAATAACAAAACACTATAAAATAACTAGGAATAAGCATAACAAATTATGTGCAGATTTTTATGTGGAAATATATCAAATGTTATTGTGGGATATTGAAAAACACTTTCATAGAGAGGTATGCTTGTCTGTGGATGAGAAGATTCAATATTTTAAGGTTGTCAATTCTTACTGTTAGTCTCTAAATTAATGCAACTTCAATTAAAATTATACCAGAATACTTAATGTATTTTAACAAACTAATTATCAAATTCATGTAGCAATGTAAAACTAATGAAAATCCAAGACATTCCTGAAAAAATACAGGGCAAGGATACTTGCTCTGCTGGATATAAAGAATTATATGCTGGGTGCGGTGGCTCACGCTTGTAATCCCAGCACTTTGGGAGGCCGAGGCGGGCGGATCACGAGGTCAGGAGATCGAGACCACGGTGAAACCTCGTCTCTACTAAAAAATATAAAAAACTAGCTGGGCGTGGTAGTGGGCGCCTGTAGTCCCAGCTACTCGGAGAGGCTGAGGCAGGAGAATGGCGTGAACCCGGGAGGCGGAGCTTGCAGTGAGCCGAGATTGCGCCACTGCACTCCAGCCTGGGCGACAGAGCGAGACTCCGTCTCAAAAAAAAAAGAATTATATACAGCTCCAGTGATTAGGCCGGGCACGGTGGCTCACGCCTGTAATCCCAGCACTTTGGAAGGCCGAGGCAGGTGGATCACGAGATCAGGAGATCGAGACCATCCTGGCTAACATGGTGAAACCCCGTCTCTACTAAAAATACAAAAAATTAGCCCGGCGTGGTGGCGGGCGCCTGTAGTCCCAGCTACTCGGGGAGGCTGAGGCAGGAGAATGGCGTGAACCTGGGAGGCAGAGCTTGCAGTGAGCCGAGATCGTGCCACTGCACTCCAGCCTGGGCGACGGAGTGAGACTCTGTCTCAAAAAAAAAAAAAGCTACAGTGATTAAAACAGATTAAAACAGAGTGATATTAGCATGAGAATAAATAAGTAGATTGATGGAATAGAAGAGGAATCCCAGAAACAGACTGGATATATGGGGATTGCTACAGAAATAGACTTATAAATCATCAGGGGAAATTCTGAACTATTTAATGACTACTGTCAGGAGATTTGATTATCCCTATGTGGAAAACAAAAAATTCTTACCTCTTAGTATTGACAGAAACCAGATTTTAAATGGATGTATCTGACTGTGGAAATCAGAATTTAAAAATTATTAGAAAAATTTTAGAATATCTTTGTCTATGCAGTATATGTCATAAAAAGCACAAGTCACAAAGGGAAATATTGATAAATTGGACTACATTAAAATTAAAACTTCTGTATAAAAAATACATCACGAATGACATTAAAAGTTGAACAAGGCTGGGTGCGGTGGCTCACGCCTGTAATCCCAGCACTTTGGGAGGCAGAAGCAGGTGGATCACGAGATCAGGAGTTTGAGACCAGCCTGGCCAACATAGTGAAACTCTTGTCTCTACTAAAAATACAAAAATTAGCCAAGCATGGTGGCATGTGCCTGTAGTCCCAGCTACTCAGGAGGCTGAGGCAGGAGAATCACTTGAACCCAGGAGGCAGAGATTGTGGTGAGCCGATATTGCACCACTGCACTCCAGCCTGGGCAACAGAGCGAGACTCTGTCTCAAAAAAAAAAAAAAAAAAGGTTGAACAATCACTTGGGAAGCTATATTTGCAATGCATATAACTATCACATGATTGGTATCCAGAATAGATGAAGATATTCTATACATTGATTGGAAATAAATCAGAAAAAATGGGTAAATGACATGAGCAAGCAATTAATGGAAGAGGGCACACAAATAGCCAATAAACATATAAAAAGAGGCTCAACCTCACAAGTAACCAGCAAAATGCAAACGAAGACAAAAATTAGACCTATTTCACACGTATCAGATCAATAAAAACAAAATGTCAGAAAAGATCAAGTATTGATGGCTATCTGGAAAATTAGAAACACTCAAACACTGTTAATGGGAATATCAAGTGCAATTTGGCACTACTAGTAAAGTTGAAACTATACCTAGCAATTCCATTTTATTTTATTTATTTATTTATTTATTTATTTATTTATTTATTTTGAGGCAGAGTTTTGCTCTTGTTGCCCAGGCTGGAGTGCAATGGCACGATCTTGGCTCACCACAACCTCTGCCTCCCAGGTTCAAGCGATTCTCCTGCCTCAGCCTCCCAAGTAGCTGCGATTACAGGCATGCGCCACTGTACCTGGCTAATTTTTTGTATTTTTAGTAGAGATGGGGTTTCTCCATGTTGGTCAGGCTGGTCTCGAACTCCTGACTGCAGGTGATCCACCCGCCTCAGCCTCCCAAAGCGCTGGGATTACAGGCGTGAGCCACGGCCCCCAGCCACAATTCCATTTTAAGGTAGCCCAGATAAACTTTCATCCATGTGTTCAAGGAGACATTTATTAAGTATTGCAGGATTATTGTAATAGCAAAAACTATTACCAACTTAATGTTCATCAAGTTGGAATATATTCATATAATGAAGTACTTATATAGCTGTAACAAATGAACCAACTCTCTTCCAAAAATATGCTAAAATACGTTGAAATAAAAAAGGAAACTGTACAATTATGTGTATGGTATGATGCCATTTACATAAGCACACATACAAATATATGAAACATGTAATTAATGCATATATGATTAAATTACAGGAACACAAACTGGAAAGATATACACACAAAATTCAGGATGGTAAAAGAAGAAAGGTAAGTGGCTCTGGAGGAGTACAAAGACACTTTGAACTCTATCTGTAATTTTTTCTTGTATTTAAAAGATCAGAAGCAAATGACAAAATTCAGTTATGTGCTTTGCATACTTGAGTGTTTGTTACATTATTCTCTGTACTTTTTGTACTTTAAAAACGTGTCCCAATAATCAAGGGAAGAAAAATACATTTTATGAAGTAGACTAAGGTTTAGAAAAACGACATTTCTTCATACTCACTCACTGGAGGCCCTTTCTCCCTCACAGAACTCTGAAATGACCCTCCATGCGGTGTAGAATTGCTGTGCGGACACTGAGGAAGGATTGCTGTTTTTAAAGTGCTGAGATGATGAATATGTTAATTAGCTTAATTGACTCTTTCTATAACATACAAATAGATTAAAACAGCACATTGTACCCCATAAATAGACACAATTATTATTTGTCAAATAAAAAAAGGTGACCCTCCAAAAAAGATTATACAATAGAATGTTACTTGAAGAAATAAATACACACACATACATATATATAATACAGGATATATATAACATATATCTGATAAATATGCCTCTTTTATTGCCAAAAATACTAGCAGAAGAAGCTCTTGCCTAAATTGCTAAGCACAGGCTAAGGGCTGAGGGAGTACCCGAAGGGAAACTCTGTGCTACTACATGGGGCCCATATGTCAAGGCAGAGAGCCCAGACAACACAGAAGCTGGGCACAGTGGCTCACAGCTGTAAGCCTAGCACTTTAGGAGGCCAAGATGGGAGGGAAGATTGCTTGAGCTCAGGAGTTTGAGATCAGCCTGGACAACATAGCAAGACCCTGTCTCTACAGAAAATAAAATTAGCTGGGCATGATGGCGCCTGTAGTCCTAGCTACTTGGGAGGTTGAGGTGGGAGCCTGGCGGTTTAGGCTGCAGTGAGCTGAGATGGCATCCGTGCACTTCAGCCTGGGTGACAGAGCAAGACTCTGTTTCAAAAAAAAGAAAAAAAGAACAGAGGATGATTAGGAAGCCTCACGGACAGATGGAGCAGATAGGACGCCTCACCCTGGGCAGAGGGCTCAACAGCTGAGACCCCTAATCCAGGCTTCTGGCCACAACTGATAGAGCAGAGGAAAACTTGAAGCAAGCCACCAAGAAGGGGCAGCTTTATGAATCTCATTCCATCTCGGAGATCCATGAAGGGTGCCCCATGAGCCTAGCTCTCTTGGAGAGGTCCTGTCATGCATGGATGACTTTGTTTTCTGTCACAAAGCAACCGATAAACAGGTCCTGGGCCTGTCTCTCTCCCTTTTCCTCTGGGTCAGACTTACAATAAAATTGAACATTCTGTTAGAATATTTTCCCTTTCTTGTGCAAAGCAATACTGCTGACCCATGAGCAGTAAGAGTGGAAGCTGAGTCGTTCTTCAATAATGGTGACCCAAATCAATGCTGGGCCATCTGCACCATCTTAGTCCTTTTATTACTCCTACTTCCAAATGCTCTCCATCAAGCATTATCTCTTTTTCTTTTTCTTTTTTGAGATGGAGTCTTACTGTGTCACCCAGGCTGGAGTGCAATGGCACCATCTCAGCTCACTGTAACCTCTGCCTCCCAGGTTCAAGTGATTCTCCTGCCTCAGCCTCTGGAGTAGCTGGGATTACAGGCACCCACCACCATGCCTGGCTAATTTTTGTATTTTTAGTAGAGACGGGATTTCACCATGTTGGTCAGGCTGGTCTTGAACCCCTGACCTCAGAAAATCCACCTGCTTTAGCCTCCCAAAGTGCTGGGATTGCAGGTGTGAGCCATTGTGCCCGGCCTCAAGCATTATCTTGACATCATCATGCACGGTTCTGAATACCTTACATAAACAAATCACAGCACTATATGACAGCATAACAGAGAGAGAGGATGAGATGTGGTCCCCACTGGTGAGGGGTCTGCAATCCTACACACCTAAGAAAATAAATAAAAGCTCAAGAAGCCTATGGTAAATGCCAATTGGATGTTTAGATAGTATGCACTGCAGGGGGTTGGGAGTGGTTGAGGTTCTGAAGGAAGGTTTTATCAATTACTTGAGGCTAGGCACAGTTCTAAAAGACAACCGTAACATACTTTTGAATCATGTCCACGTGAATTTATTTATTTATTTATTTGCAGAAAGAATGTTTTTAGATCAGGAATGGCAAATGCATTTCATCTTAAGTGACTGTTCCAATCAATAGGTGCCTAGCATGAAGAAGGGCTAAGACTGCTTCTGGGCTGGGAAAAAAAGAGTTGGTATCCTTCCCAGATAGCTGTCATTGGTACAGCTTAAGTGGGTGGCAGCATGTGTGAGCCATTTCTATACATCTGATTTACCTACTGAATGAGAACATGCACATTACCCATGTGTGGTCCTGCAGCAGGAAATTCAAGATTCTCCTCTTGTGCACTAGGACACTTTTACAGCTTTATACCTCATTGTTGTCCCTTGGTATATGCAGGGGATTGGTTCAAGGTCCCCCAGGTATACCCAAATTCACACATACTCAAGTCCCACAGTCAGCCCTGCAGAACCCACGTATATGAGAAGTTGGCCCTCCCTATACTTGGGTTTCACATCTTGTGAATACTGTATTTTCTTTTTTTTTTTTGGTAGCAAACTTTTATTTAAAGCTTACATAACTCAAGCTTTATAAAAAGCAAATGTAATTGAAAATTGGGTTGTCCCTCTAAAGCATTAAGTATTCAAAGCTTGAAATGGTTAATTTAAAAATAAGCAAACAAATAACACAACAACAACAACAAACCCTGCAGCAGATCCTGCTGAAATGCTTTTAAAAACATCTAAATGAGCTTAATCTTTACAAAAGTTATTTTAGCTCAAAAGCTATAAAATCGAAGTTATCTTAATTCTGCAAAGAAGGGAGAGGGCCTTTGACTTTATGCCACCATTTCCTTAGAGCCTCATCTTTTTCATCAAATTTGGCCAGAAATCAAATTTCTGTGTGCCCCTATTTTCAGGAGATTCCTCTTGCAAAAAAGCCAAGTACAAACGTGGAAGAACAACTGCCTAAGCAAGTAGAAAAGTGTTCCATAATAGTGTGCAATGAATGAAGAGTTCTGGATTAATCTCTGGAACTCAACCTGGACCCTGATCTTTATTTTGAATGAGATCTAGAACGGGATCTTGAAGTAGCTCCTTTTGGTGGAGGGGACACACAATGACCCTTTGAGGGTGGAACAGGTAGGGGTGAATTGGAACGAGACTGGCTCCTTGATCTGTATTTTGACTTCATATCACCTTTTCCATTTTCTTTGGAAGATCGGGACCGAGACCTGCTTGGAGATTTCTCATACTCATCCTTAGATCTGCTTTGAGAACAAGAATGGGAGCCCAGATCAGATTTGGGCATAGATTTGCTCCCTGAGCTAGATTTCCTGCCTTTTGAACGAGAACGTCATCGACCTTTGCTCCGCAACCTGGATTAGGAGTGACTTTCTGAGATACTTTGAGATCTACTTTGGCTGCTCCTGCAACTCCTACTTCGTGACCATCTTCTAGATCAATACCTGGATCTGCTTCCAGAATCAGATCGCCTATGGCTTGTGCCTGGCTTACCTTCAATAAGCCTAATATTTCTGCACCATCCAGTTTGTCCAAAGCACGCTTCATGTCAGAATAGGAGTGAAACTCAACGCCCTCACTTGTGCATTCCTTGTGAGCATCAACATAGGTTACTTCACCTGCTTGTTGCATAAAATCCTTTAAATCTTGCCAACTGTAATGACTGGAAAAACTTTCTACAATAAGCTCGTATTCTGTATGAACAGGTGGTCCATATTTGTCTCTGCCAGATGTTCTCTGACTGCTGTATCCACCTCCACCACCATCTCCCTGCATCTAATGGCAAAAGGCCGCTGTCATCATGGCTTCCGGTAAGGTCAGCCAAAGGGCCACGGGGCAAGAGTCACACAATGTATGGAAAAGTCAAGGCCAGTCAAGAAAGGCAGTCATCTTAGCCTCAGTAGACACAGCCTCAGACCCACTGGCCACCAATCCCCACACTCTGGCATCCCATGGCTGCCCCAGGCTGTGAAGGCAGCAGGGCCCAGGGACACCTGAGTCATATGACCCCCAGCCCCCACAGCTAAATACTATATTTTCAATCCACATATAAGTGGATGCCCACAGTTCAAACCCATGTTTTTCAAGGGTCAACTGTACAGAGCTGGTCAAGAAAGCCCTGTATCCCAAAGATGGTTTCAATAGCTGCCTGAAATGTTATTGTGGTAGATGTCTTTGTTCAAAGTATGGCACTAGGATTTGCCAGGTGGGTGGAATCTTGTGGGATGCTGACAGTTTGCAGGAATTTTATGCAGAAAGGGTTAATAAGGTCACCTTTCTTTCTTTTCTTTTCTTTTTTTTTTTTGAGCTTAAGCATTATTCTACAGTGCATGTGTAGAAAGTCTTTCTTATTTCCAGAGCCTGCATTCAATATTTTCATAAAAGAAATCATGGTGACAGTGTATATCAGGAAATGAGTCATGCGTTATTTGAAATTCTAAAGACATTTTCCTCCAGAATCAGAGCAACAATAATAATAACAATAAAACATTCACGCACACACAAAACTTCTCTGACAGATGACATGCAAGTTGATGTAATAGCACAGTCTCTGGCTTGCAAGGTAGACATAAATACCTACAGCACGTTCCCATCAGTCTCAAACTGGGCCATCTGCAAGATAGGATGGCAAGTGCGTGGGCTCTGCAGTCAGAAAGACCTTGATGCATATCCTGACACTACGATTTTCTAACTGTATGACTTTGGATGAGTTCCTTAAATATGAAATGGCAAGAGTAATAGCTAGCCCACGGGATTGTTAAAAGGGTTAAATGAGATCATGTACATAAAGCACGTAGTTAAATGCCTAGTACACTGTATGGTTTCCATAAATCTAAGTTCCTTTCCTCCATTTTATTGCCTAAACTGTAATAGCTGAATATCTAACTCTATCTTTGTAAATTCTCTCTAGCTTTCTATTCCATTTTCAGCTGTGAACAGAGGAAAATGCTTCCTTCATTTCGGAATGACCTTCTGTGCTTCTACTCCTGATTCCAGAACTTCCTTCTGGGAACGCAATCCTATGCACTCTGTGGCCCTCCATGTCCTTCTCCACTGTCTGTCACCAGACTCAGCCCTTGCAGCATTTTTACCTTGCAGGGTTGTCCAGGCAGGCTGCTGGCTGATGTTTTTACTAATAATTACCATCTTCAGAAAGGTAAACTTCATGGGGATTGAAAAAGGAGTCTGTACCTAGTAGCAAAAAATTGAAATTTATGCTCAGGGAATATATATATGTCATGCTTTCTTGTTCGCCATCCGTGTAAGTTAGGAAATATTGGTAAATACTTAGCCAGTATAATTTAATGTTCATCTAATTATTTATTGGCTGATAATAGGAAAAGAAAGAAATGGCAGGAACACAGGCATGGGGGTCAAAGAAATAAAGAGTTTGAGAAGGAAGAAACATGAAAAAAGCTGGAAAAATAGCAGTGCTAAAGGTGGGGTAGATATACCTCAGCACGCCATAGGTTTTCAGCAAAACAAAAATAAGTAAAATGAGCAAAAATAAACTCTGTGCCCCAGTTATCCAAATTAGTAAGGGATAGTTTGTGGGCCATGAAATGTTTTATTGTGTGTCGCTCTATTTTGCTGGAGTGCGCATGGCTTCCCTTATAGCCAGCTAAGTACACACTTAAGGCTTTTTAAGTCCCTCATGAAAACTCTACCCCAGCCACAAGTAATTTCCAGACTTTATTATGGTTCTGTTGGGGGATTCTATATACTGTTCAGCTCAGAAAAGATTTCAAGTATCACTGAAACTTCAGCTTCAATGACCTGAATAAAGTTTGGAAGGAACCCTGATTTTTCAGGAAACTCCTCAAATGCTGAGCAGCGAATGCAGAGTGTCACTTTATAAAGAGTCACCTGCTCATTGAGCAGTAGCAATGTGTGACTGACAAAACTGATGCTACTTTTATCCTCATAGTACACTGGATTCTCTTTGGAGAAAAGTGGACTTTTTCCCCCATTTGTCTTGCCACACGGACACAATGGAAGACACCACCCTCCCCTTCCCATACACACAGATAAAATTAGTTAATGTTTGAAGCAGTAACCTATATAACCATTCCTGAAAGTAAAATTCAGAGTATCTTAGTGAAACCCGTTGTGTAAGCATGCACATACATACACATACACACAGAGTTTTGTGGGCTTATAAAAAGTTTTGTGAGCAGATAAAAGACAAAGGAAAGGAAATGACTTGGTAGGGACAATGATCTGATGACTCTTTAATATTTCTGATGCCCTATATACTGTTTTTTAAAAGTTTGCTTTTAAGAAAACAATAAAAGGCCAGCACAGTGGCTCATGACTATAATCCTGGCAGGAGGGTCCCTTGAACCCAGGAGTTCGAGGCCAGCCTGGGCAACATAGGGAGACCCCATCTCTACAAAGATAAAACTAATAGCTGGGCACTGTGCTGCATGCCTACAGTCCCAGCTACTTCAGAGGCTGAGGCAGGAGGATCACTTGAGCCCAGGAGGTCGAGGCTGCAGTGAGCTGTGGTCATGCCACTGCACTCCAGCCTGGGTGACAGAGCAAAATCTTGTCTCAATAAAAATAAAAATAAAAATAATAAACAATAAAAAGGTAATGCTTGCTGTTCATTGACTGAAGGGGGCTATTAGTATAGATTAATGTGAATGCCAACACAATATGTTTCTCAAAGTTAAGTATGAAGTCCTTTTAATGGTCTAAAAAATTCCCTTGGACATGTAAAGATATATGTTTGGATTTCTGAGGGTCCTTAGTCCACAGTTTTAAAGACAATGAGTTCATAAACTAAATTTCATTTTGTGAAACTATCTTTAAATTGGGAATTATCACCAGGAAAAAAATTTGGTCTTTACAACCAGTACCAAAAAAAAGAAGATTATTATTACAATAAAGACAGAAGAGAAAATTATTCTTTTTTTTTGAGATGGAGTCTCGCTGTCTCCCAGGCTGGAGTGCAGTGGCGCCATCTCGGCTCACTGCAAGCTCCGCCCCCCGAGTTCACGCCATTCTCCTGCCTCAGCCTCCCGAGTAGATGGGACTACAGGCGCCCGCCACCACGCCCGGCTAATTTTTTTTTTTGTATTTTTGTAGAGACGGGGTTTCACCGTGTTGGCCAGGATGGTCTCGATCTCCTGACCTCGTGATCCGCCCGCCTCGGCCTCCCAAAGTGCTGGGATTACAGGCGTGAGCCACCGCGCCCGGCCGAAAATTATTCTTTGTATTAATCATGTTTTTAATTTTTCTGTATTTTATGATACTGATATCTTGGGGCCTTGCTAATCCCAGAGAGACTGCCCCTCTGGGGGCCAGCTAATTCCTAGAGATAGCAAACAAGTTGCCTTCCAGGGCACCTTTCACATGCAAACTAACCAATTCATAGCCCATGCTGCCTCCGCCTCCCCACCACCTCCCTTATCTAACTTTTACACACCAAGCCTGCCCTAAAGCACCCTAGGACCACGCACTGAACTAGAGACTATGCTTATAGCCCAGAGCCCACTGAAATTATTTATTTAAAGTAGCCAACCCTAAACTGCTCACCTTGCCCTGCCCATTTCTTCTTGCAAAAAACAAAAGGCTTTTGCCCATTGTGACACCTCACTCTTTCTGCCTAATTCTGAGTAAGGCAGTTGTCTCAGTGTCTGTCACCTTGCCATACCTGATTAAAACAAATCCCAGGTACATTTTTAAACATTCTTAGATTCTCAGTCAGAGACCACAGTTTGAGAGACTTACTGCTCCAGAATAGCAGTTCTCAAGTGTCCATGCCCCGCCCTCATCCCCCCAAGGCCAGTTGCAGCACCTGGCAGCATTGTTAGAAATGCAGCTTGTGGAGCTGGCGTAGTGGCTCACGCCTGTAATCCCAGCACTTTGGGAGGCCGAAGTGGGCGGATCGCCTGAGGTCAGGAGGTCGAGAACAGTCTGATCAACATGGCAAAACCCCGTCTCTACTAAAAATACAAAAATTAGCCGGGCTTGGTGGTGTGCGCCTGTAGTCCCAGCTACTTGGGGAGGCTGAGGCAGGAGAATCACTTGAACCCCGAGGCAGAGGTTGCAGTGAGCCAAGATCGCGCCACTGCACTCCAGCCTGGGAGACAGAGCAAGACTCCGTCACAAAAAAAAAAAAAAGGAAAGAAAGAAAGAGTGAGGGAGAGAGAGAGAGAAAGAGAAGAAAGAAAGAGAGAGAGAAAGAGAGAAAGAAAAGAGAGAAAGAGAGAGAAAGAAAGAAAGAAAGAGAAAGAAAGAAGAGAAAGAAAGAAAGAAAGAAAGAAAGAAGAAAGAAAGAAAGAAAGAAAGAAAGAAAGAAAGAAAGAAAGAAAGAAAGAAAAAGAAAAAGAGAGAGAGAGAGAAAGAAAGGCAGGCAGCTTGTGGCAGGATGCGGTGGCTCACGCCTGTAATCCCAGCACTTTGGGAGGCCGAAGCTGGTGGATCACCTGAGGTTAGGAGTTTTGAGACCAGCCTGACCAACATGGAGAAACCCCGTCTCTACTAAAAATACAAAATCAGCCAGGCGTGGTGGTGCATGCCTGTAATCCCAGCTACTTGGGGAGGCTGAGGCAGGAGAATCGCTTGAGCCCAGGAGGCAGAGGTTGCGGCGAGCCGAGATCGCACCACTGCACTACAGCCTGGACGTGGGCGACACAGCAAGACTCCAACTCAAAAAAAAAAAAAAAAAGAAAAGAAAAGAAAAAAGAAATGCAGCTTGTTAGAACTGGTCCAGACTTACCACTGAATCTGAAACTCTGGGAGGTGGTGTCTACCCATAAACCCTCCAGGGTCTTCTAATACATGCTCCAGTTAGAGAAACTACTTCCTAGATTCTCATGGTGATCCTTCATGAAGATTTGGTTTTCAATATATCCTGCCCTTTTTCACTTAAGTTCCTAGGCTCTCTTTTTACTCTCTCCTGCACCCTTTTTTTTTTCTGCATCTCTTTGGTAAATTGATAGCTTATCTTTAGAAGTGCAGTCACACACACCCCCTCCCCCACCCTCCACAGACACGAATGCATACCTGATTGTTCCCCTGCCCCATTTTGTCTTTGTTATGTTATGTAAAATGCAGATTCCCAGCATTTTTCCTCTGCCCCTTTTGTCTGTGTCATCTTATGTAAAAAAATGCAGATTCACTGAGCCAGACAAAGGCATGAATGACTGTTTTTCCCTACACCCCTCTTAATGAAAATTGTGTACTCCTCAATATAGCACCCTTTCCCCTTTAAATTTGGAGCCCTCAAAATTATCTTTGGAGAAAGGCATACACCTGTCTCCTGGGCGTGTGTCCTTAACTTTGGCAAATAAACCTCCTAAAATGATTGAGACTTGTCTCAATCAATCATTGACTCCAAGTCTTCTTGGACTCATGCAGCACAGTAACGAGAAGAAATTAGGTCTCAAAACTCTAAGTCAGTGCCTAAGTTTCCAATGTCTTATGCCTTTATAAGCTCGTTTCTGTCTCACAAATAAAGGCAATTAGCACACTGCTCAAACTGAACCCTTCCTAAAACTTGGAAACTGTAAGACGTCTTCATGATATCATTTCATGTTAGCTGTCAAAAACACGAAAGCAAAATGTCTATTTTTAAAAATGTAATCTTAAAGGCCAGGCCCAGTGGCTCATGCCTGTAATCCCAGCACTTTGGGAGGCTGAGGTGGGCAGATCACTTGAGGTCAGGTGTTCGAGACCAACATGGTGAAACCCTGTCTGGACTAAAAATACAAAAATTAGCCAGGCATAGTGGCATACACCTATAATCCCAGCTACTCGGGAGGCTGAGGCAGAAGAATCGCTTGAACCCAGGAGGCAGAGGTTGCAGGGAGCTGAGGTAGCACCACTGCACTCCAGTCTGGGCGACAGAGTGAGACTCTGTCTCAGAAAAATAAATAAACAAATAAAATGTAATCTTGAAAATAGTTCCATAATCATTTCAACCAAGTGACTGATAGTTCTCTCTCTTCCCAAATGCTGAAAAATTATCCACAGTGAGCTGCTACAGTTTAATAAGGTAGCCTTATTCAAATTAATGTAATGTTACCTATTTCTCACAAATAGAGTAAGTTTTCTTTTCCTTGCTTGCAGAGATGAATGTTTAAACTTTTCTTTCACGTGTAGTGGCACCACAGGCTCCAGTTCATTTGCTAGGTAAACAAATCAGCATGTGAAGGCCTCATGCAGAAAAACTATAAATATTTCCTAATCATTATCGCTGTCTTGCCTTATTTATTTGGATCCTAGTACAAGAATCATCATTTGAAAAGCCTTCAAAATTTTGCTAAGGGGGCTCAAATGCCAGCAGAAGCATGAGGATTCAGGGAGAGGGGAATAGAACTGAGGCAGGATCTTGAGGAAGGAGACCTGGAGTCCATCCCAACTCTGCCAAAAGCCCATTGTGGGACTGCAGAAAAGTTACTTAACCTCTCAGGCTGACATTTTCTCCTCTTCTCATTTCAGATAATGTCTAAAATCAACTGAGCCCCCTTGGTCCAAAGCTTCCATGATACAAAGAGAATTTGATCTCTTCTTGCCCCATTCCAAGACTTTAGTCAACTTTGAGAAGACTATAGTTTTAGCGCCAGACTGGGTGGTAATAGTGGGGTTGTGAGTTGCTCCAGAAGTGCAGTAGTCTGGGGTTGCCTCCTGCCCTGGAAGGAACTGACCATTCATCACCCTGCAAGCTTCTTCTCAGGCAGCCCACTTGTGATTCTAGAAGATTATTTGCCCTACAACAAGCCTCTGGCTGACATTCCTTCAGAGGGAGGAGCATGGTTTTGTTTCACAATGCGATGATGTTAAATTCTACTCGTAAAACGGTAGCTCTTAACCTTGGCTGCACACTCACATCACCTGGGGGAACTTTAAAAAAATACCAGTGTCATAAATGACCCCATTAAAAAGCGGGCAAAGGACATGAGTAAACACTTCTCAAAAGAAGACATACACACAGCTAGCAAGCATATGAAAAAATGCTCAACACCACTAATCATTAGAGAAATGCAAATCCAAACCACAATGAGATACCATCTCACACCAGTCAGAATGGCTATCATTAAAAAGTCAAAAAATAACAGATGCTGGTGAGGTTGTGGAGAAAAGGGAATGCTTATACACTGCTGGCGGAGTGTAAATTAGTTTAGCCATTGTGGAAAGCAGTGTGGCAATTCCTCAAAGAACTTGAAACAGAATTACCATTTGACCCGACAATCTTATTATTGGGTATATACCCAAAGGAATATAAATCATTCTACCATAAAGACACATGCACGCATATGTTCCTCACAGCACTATCCACAATAGTAAGGACATGGAATCAACCTAAATGTCCATCAATGGTAGACTAGATAAAGAAAATGTGGTACTATACACCATGGATACACTATGCAGCCATAAAAGAGAATGAGATCATGTCCTCTGCAGCAACAAGGGTGGAGCTGGAGGCCATTATCCCAAGCAAATTAGTGCAAAATCAAATACCATATACTCTTGCTTATAAGTGGGAGCTAAAAAATAAGAACACATGGATACTAGGAGGGGAACAACAGACACTGGGGTGTACTTGAGGGTAAAGAGTGGGAATATGGAGAGGATCAGAAAAAATACCATCAAGTACTATGCTCATTACCCGGGTGATGAAATTATCTGCATGCCAGACCTCCATGCCACGCAATTTACCTGCATAACAAACCTGCACATGTACCCCTGATCCTAAAATAAAAACTTTAAAAAACCAGTTGTGTAGCTCCAGCTTCCAGAGATTCTGATATTGGTCTAGGGTATGGCCTAGACATTTGGATTTTTAAAATCTCCCAAGATGCTTCCAAATGCAGCCAGATTCCAAAACCACTGCCAAGATAATGTGGTACACTGATTCGAAAGCCTAGCTACAGATCCCTCTTGAAGACAAATATTAAAACAAAGGTGGAAAGAAGAAAGGATTCACCTGGGAAGAGGATCAGAGGAGAAATAAATGGCTGAAGGAGGAAGGACTAGGCAGATACTGAAGGCAATCTCCACCGTCCTCAGAAACAAGTGCCGAGCAAATGCATCCCTACTGGTGAGGTGGCGATTCTGTGCAGGCGGCTGACTCCCCAGCTTGGCTTCTGGCTTCCCCAGAGCCCAGAGGACATAGAAGCTAATCCTGTGTAGAGATGTGTCTGTTTTCCATCTGGCTCTCTGCTATCCTTCCCTAGAGACTGCCTGGTATGGGGACTGCTAAGGGGGCACACTCTTCTCAGTGTGCCACAATGGGCTTGGCACACGTCCCCAAGGATGCATCTGGGCTGAGCAAGACAGTAGCTGGGCCCCCCTGCAGACCTCTTGATTTGGTAGCCAGTAGACCCTGGTCACAAACAAATGATTCGGTTTCCTGAGCCTGCGCTTTAATTGCCTTTCCTTGCAAAACAGGCTCATAGGCAGTTTAAGCGAATGGATCTGGCAAAGGTATTTCTTTGGTTGAGGTATTACACTAAAAGCAATTGCTCAAGAATGAAAGTGATAGTATTAGAAACTGACAGGCTCATAAACTTCAGGACACTCTGACACCTTATTTTATATAGCACCTCAGAATTTACCAAACACTCCTACATCCTCTAGCTCATTTCATTTTAGTTCAGAGCATCGCATGAAATAAGTAAAGTTTTTGTTTTTGTTTTTGTTTTTGTTTTTGAGACGGAGTCTCGCTCTGTCACCCAGGCACCCAGGCTGGAGTGCAGTGGCCCGATCTCGGCTCATTGCAAGCTCCGCCTCCCGGGTTCACGCCATTCTCCTGCCTCAGCCTCTCCGAGTAGCTGGGACTACAGGCGCCCGCCACCACGCCCGGCTAATTTTTTTTTGTATTTTTAGTAGAGACAGGGTTTCACCGTGGTCTCGATCTCCTGACCTCGTGATCCGCCCGCCTCGGCCTCCCAAAGTGCTGGGATTACAAGCGTGAGCCACCGCGCCCGGCCATAAGTAAAGTATTAACCATCTTCTTTCATATGCAAGGACAGGAAAGCTCAGAGTGGTTTAGTAACTAGCCCAAGGTGTTACAGCCATTATGCTGGTTCTGGACCTACTTGCTCTCAATTTATTTTTGTGTCGTTTTCCAGTTCCACTTTGTAGGGCAGGAGGGTTGACCCCTGCAGGCCAATTTTCTGAGTAAGCTCCTGTGTCAGCTGCCTGGGTGCAGCCAATGGAAGGAATGGTTCGGAGGGGAAAGCTAGACCACCCCTCCCTGCCTTGGATGGCTTCTCCCACAGGGGCTATGTCTTTTCTCTTGAAGGACAGACCCATCCTGGTGCCAGCTTTCACTGGCTGACTCCTGTTCCTCAGTGCCTGTGTCATGGGCTCCTCCCCTTCTCGCTCTGTTTTTGTGGCTTCCTGCTGTTGCTAATCTCTGAGTTGCCAAGTGGCCTGTTTGGCTTCTCAGCAATTCCTTTACCTGAATAACCAGCTCCCTGCATTAAAGTGCTCTGGGTTAAACACTCAAGAGAGTTCTGTTTACTGGCTAGACTCTGTATCAGGCAGGATCCTGGCAGGAAACAGATGGTGCACTCAACAGGGTAACCAAAGGGAGTTGAATGAAGAGACTGTTTACATAGATGTGGGCAGGCTGAAGGGTCCTGATAGAGTATGGTGGGGAGTTGTTGTGGCTTTACCTTCCGTGGGCCAGCAAGGGCAAGGGGAGGCAGTAGGATTACCAGAGAAGATGAGACCTGTAGTCTTGGAAGAGGGGCTTCCTGGCAGAGCTGTGGCTACAGACACCGGAAAAAGGAACTGCCAAAATCACATCTTACCAAGGAGGGAGAGATAGAAGGTGGAGAATAAATACACCTTTCTCTCCTCCCACCCTCCTGTCTCCAGCTGGTGCCTCCCGTTGGCCAAACTTAATAAAAAGCCAGAGGCCAAGGGTGATGCAGTCCATAAAGGTTAGTCTCCAGGGGCCCAGTGAGGGCAACAAACGAGAGGGAAGATCTGTGTGTGTACGTGTACACGTGTGCATGCATGTGCGCATGTCTTTGTTGAGGGAAGCAAGGAACAAATGGAGAAAAGGCAGCTTGACTAACAAATATAGCCAATAAAAGGCTGGGTCAGGACAAGCACCCTGTTATTCTAATTTCAGGTCCCAAATTTATTCTACTTCACCAGGTCGATTTGACACAAGATAAATATGACGCATAAATCCTTACCTTTGCTTCTGTTTATTTTTATTGCACAGAATGTGTTCAACATTTAGGCAATTTAAGCTTTTCATTATGTATTTTAATTGGCAAAGTAAAATTGTATGTTTTTGTATGGGACAATGTGATATTTTGATATGTGTATACAATGGGGAATGATTAAGTCAAGCTAATTGACATATTCAGCACCTCACATATTATTTTTTGTGGTGAGAACATTTGAAATTTACTCTTTCAGCAAGTTTGAAATATATAATACACTATTATTATTATCATTATTATTATTTTTTTTTGAGACGGAGTCTTGTTCTGTCACCGGGCTGGAGAGGTGCAATGCGAGATCTTGGCTCACTGCAACCCTCGCCTCCCGGGTTCAACCGATTCTCCTGCCTCAGCCTCCTAAGTAGCTGGGATTACAGGCACGTGCCACCGTGCCTGGCTAATTTTTGTATTTTTTGTAGAGACAGAGTTTCACCATGTTGGTCAGGCTAGTCTCGAACTCCTGATCTCATGATCCACCCACCTCGCCTCCCAAAGTGCTAGGATTACAGGGGTGAGCCACCACGCCTGGCCATAATACACTATGTTAAATATAGTTACCATACTGTGGAAGAAATCTAAAAACCCAATTTCTTCTGTCTGAAACTTTGTACCCTTTAATCAACATCTCCCCAATGCCCCTCACCCCCAGATCCTGGGAACCACCATTCCACTCTCTCTTCTAAGTTCAACTTTTTTTAGATCCCACATGTGAGTGAGATCATGAGGTATTGGTCTTTCTGTGCCTGGCTCATTTCACTTAACATAATAACCTCCAGGTTCATCCATGTTGCCACAAATGACAGAATTTTCTTCTTTTTTAAGGTTGAGTAGCATTCCATTTTGTGTATATACCACATTTGCTTTATCCATTTATCTACTAATGGGCACTTAGGTTAATTTCACATCTTGGTTTTTGTAAATAATGCTGTAATGAGCATAGCCAGTTCAAACTTTTATCTGTTACTTTGGGGTGCTAAAGACTTCTCTGGGCACAGTGCCTTTAGAAGGAAGATTTATCCAGCTGGGCGCGGTGGCTCATGCCTGTAATCCCAGCACTTTGGGAGGCTAAGGGGGGCGGATCACAAGGTCAGGAGATTGAGACCATCCTGGCCAACATGGTGAAACCCTGTCTCTACTAAAAATACAAAAATTGGCTGGGCATGGTGGCACATGCCTGTTATCCCAGCTACTCTGGAGGCTGAGGCATGAGAATTGCTTGAACCAGGGAGGTTGCAGTGAGCTGTGGTCACGCCACTGCACTCCAGCCTGGCAACAGAGTGAGACTCCGTCTGAAAAAAACAAACAAACAAAAAAAAAGAAGGTGACACTGATAGATCTCCTAAGAATAATCTTATTCTGAATGAAGAGATTTTAGATAATTCTGACTTTTCTCATTGTGTATGTGTGTGTGTGTGAGAGAGAGAGGGAGAGAGATGCTTTCGTTGTTTCTAATGAGCAAGTAATTTTACAATTTAAAAAATTGTACTATTTTAATTTCAGGCTTTAGAAAAGGATGATTTTTTCAGGACAACTATGCCTCTAACCCTCCAACCTCATTTTCTTGATTATGAACAATATTCCTGAGTTTCTACAAATAGGGAACTTCCTTTTTTTTACAGACAAGGAAGCCTGAGCCCAAAGGAAAGTGGCTTGTCCCTAGTCTCCCTGCCGGCTGGGGACAGAGCTGGGACTAGACCCAGGTCTCCTGCCTCCCTCCTGTACCAGTGCCCTTTCTGACCAGCCGTGCCTTTGCAACACTGTCCAGCTCACAGAGAAGACTGATTTTGCCTCTGCAAAAACAATATTCACTGCCTTTCCCCCTGAAAGTTTCTGTTAGACTTATAGCTCCTTAGATAGAAGAAGCAAGGGAGGGCAAGGGAGGAGTTGGAGGGCGCGCTGAAACTGGCTGGAAGAAGAGGCAGAGGCAGGGCTGACAACATGGGAATGAGGGGGTAGCTTGAAGAGAGCTGGCTGGAGGAGGATGAGGGCTCAGCGACTCACACACATAAAAATAAGTACAGAAGAGAGTGACCTTCCACTGCTGTTCCCATGGCAAATGCATCTGATTTTTTTTTTTTTTTTTTTTTTAACTAAAAGTAACATCTGTGGAGCCATGATGGGCTGGGGTTTTGCCAGACTCAAAGTGCTTTATTAGTTTCTATACACTGCAAGGTCGCCCTCCCCTCACTGAGCAGCAGGGGCCTTTTATAGACACATGCTTTGTCTCGGGAGGAATGCACGGTTAAAATGGATTGCTTAATGTTCTAGACTAGAGTGAATCTGGTAACGTCTGAAAAAATGCCAGAGAATGTGCCTTAGAATTTCAACTCGGGCCCATTTAAGTCCTTAGCATTTATGTGTGTCTGAGAAGTCAGTCCACCTTTGAGTGTCTTACCTGTGTGGCTGGGCTGGGTTGTCTTCTTAGGTGGCAGAAATCGCAGGTACAGAGCCCAGAGTAACCTTGGAGCAACTGAAGAAAATGAAGCATGGAGGAAATGCAGGACATCATGAAAAGAAAATCAGGCTGGGCATGGTGGCTCATGCCTGTAATCCCTGCACTTTGACAGGCCGAGGTGGGGAGATTGCTTGAGGCCGGGAGTTCAAGACTAGCCTGGGTAACAGAGTGAGATCCTGTCTCTACTACTTCTACTACTACTAATAAGTAATCAATGAGCCCCACTGCTTGTTAAAGCTCTGCTCACAGCTCACAGCAGTGATCACTCGGTATCTAGAACCGTGACACGCCACAAAACAGTCTAGTGGCTATGAACTAAAGCAGGGGAAATTTCCCAAGTAGACAAATATGTTTCATACACTTGTCTTTCCCTTTCCAGTTGTCTTTCCCCGTCACACTCTGTGAATGTCTCCACCATCTCCTGCTGCCTTGACTCCTTGAAGCCTCCTCATGGACAACCTGCCACTGGAACCCTCTCCCCGAGTTTCAAATGACCCTTTCCTCAACCTTAAAGTAGACTTGACTTGCTCTCTCTTGGAAGTGCACTTTAGAATTCTGTCTTGGGGCCGGGCATGGTGGTTCACGCCTGTAATCTCAACACTTTGGGAGGCCGAGGCGGGTGGATCACCGGAGGTCAGGAGTTCGAGACCAGCCTGGCCAACATGGTGAAACCCTGTTTCTACTAAAAATACAAAAATTAGCCAGGTGTGGTCGTTGCGCACCTGTTATTGCAGCTGCTCAGGAGGCTAAGGCATGAGAATAGCTTGAACCCAGGAGGCAGAGGCTGCAGTGAGCCAAGATGGTGCCACTGCACTCCAGCCTGGGTGACAGAGCAAGACTGCCTCAAAAAAAAGATTCTGCTTTGGGCCTCAAGAACACGTGATGATATTATCTCTACATTCTGCTCTGCTGTTCCTCATTTTCTTCTGTTTTTACACTATGATCTTGGAACCTGTTCTAATAATTATACCTGTTAAATTCAAGCCGTGAAGATTATGGGCCACCCCAGACATAAGATGCTCTCGAATGAGATCAGAACAGTAATCACAGCTAAACCTCTGGAATCTGGAGGCCTATCAGGAGCTAATGCTTCCAAGCATAAAACAGATAATGATTTTGATGTGGACGCTTTACCCTGACCCTGGCAAGCTCTGTATGGAATGATCCCCAGGATTATTGCTGGCATTGATTGAAACAAAGATCAGATATCTTACAATGTTCATCTTCATGAAATTGTTCAACTTCAGTGAGGAGACTAGAAAAGTTGAAGAATGCAATGGTTGGTTGGTTCCGAAGTGAAAACTAGTCTCAATCATTCCTCAACAAACTAAAAATAGAGCTACCATATGATCCAGCAATCCCACTGCTGGGTATACACCCAAAAGAAAGGAAATCAGTATATCAAAGAGATAATCAATGATACTTGATTACCCAGTAACATACAGAAGAGCATTGACCATCTCCCTCCCTTTTTCTTCAATCATTTCTGCATTTCAGGGATCACGAGATAATTCACTAAGAGCTGTTCACCTTTGGTTTTATGTTCTCGGGGAAAATGGATTGGAAAGCATTTGAGGAAATATAGCTTACAGGTAAACAATTGTTTGTAATATATTCTTCAGGAGGAGAAAACTTGCCTTCTTTAATGTCAACTTGGAAGCAAATATTTAGCATCCCAAAATGTTCCTATAGTGGTGGCTTTTAAAAAGTGGAAATAATGCGGATATGTCCTACTATAGCTGAAATTTAAAGAAAAGAAAAATACAAATAAAAAGTCTAAGACAGTGATTGTCTGAACTACAACTTGCATTGGATCTGATTGGAATGATCTGTCTTGCTGTACCAGTGAGATAATACAATATTCCTTTCCTCAGTATTCATTTGGTGCTGTAATTAAGGTAGGACTGAACAGTGATGAGTGGAAGCTTGCTATTGTCAATGCTTTCACGATGAGTCTGTGGGAAATATGAACCACAGCATAGCCTGGAAAAAGGCAAACATGACTTTAACAGATTGGAAACATTAGTGATGGATGAAGGGACAATTGGTTTCCAATTATGCCTGGTCCTACTCATTTCTGTTTTCACTGATTGTGACAAATATACACTATAGGATTTGGTGGGAAGCATTTCATTTTTTTTAGCTCAATAAATAAATATACAGTATTTAATGGGGAATGTTTCTTTCTTACAAAGTCCCCAAATTAAAGTTCACTCAGTTAATTAACAATTTGGAATTTTATCTTGTTCTGGTAATAATGACAACGTCACAGGCAAGATTAGCTATTTTATCATGGCATTTGGATGGTAAATGTAAGCTTTTTAAAAGTTAGAACTGCACAAAGAAAGCCCTAGTGATTATGAACTATAATATAGTGAACTTCTGGGTTTTTTTTTTAAATCACAAATTGTCTTGGTGCATTAGTAATACGTCAGCTGCAATTACAGTGGAAATGGCACCCTGACTTAAAATGAAGTGCTATTTCCTTTCCTTAAAAGATTTACTTGAGTATGAAGAGAGCATACTGTTAAGTACTCTGAGTTTGCATTCAGATCTGTGAGTTGCCTACTTAATGGATGCCCACACAGCACGTTTTAGCTGTACTTTTCTCTGTCAGTTATGTACAAGTCATTATGTGCTTCCTATATATAGTATTTGATAGTTATTGATTTGCATATAATCTAATATGTTGAAGTAATTAATTTTTAAAGTATAAAGTGCATTAATGTAATACTAACAATTAAAAAATAATATCTTGAATTTATACAGCATAACATTCTTGTATGTCTATTTACCTGCTGGTTATATTCAGCCAAAACCTGGTCCTCCTCCTCCTGTCTTCTCTAACTCAGTTAATGCCATCACCAATCAGCCAGTTTCCCAAGGCAAAAGCTGGGCACAAAGATTCTTTTTCTCCCCTTATTGCCTCATCCAGTTCATTACCAAGTCCGATCAATTCTATACCTCTTTGATATCACTCAGCTGTGTTCTCTTCCCTTCATTTCTGTTGCCACTTTCTTATTTCAACCAAGCACCATCTCATGTCTAGACTCTTGCAAAAGCCTCTTAACTGGTCTCTCTGCCTCCAGGGCTATTCCCACATTGCTCTCCTGTAAATCCAAATTTCTCATCACAGTCCGCCAATTCATAACTTCCCTCTTTCTCCTCTCTTGCCTGACATCCTGGGCTAATTCTCCCCACTTCTCATTCCCCTTAACTACTACTCCTCTTTCATGGTTTTGATGAAGTAAGCCCTCCTCCTGGAAACCACCTTTCTCTCTTTCCCTTCACCCCGGGACTTCCTTTGCCCACAGATAGCATCTGTTACACTGTGCTGTAATTACCAATTTACTTGCCTGACTTACAAACTAGATTATGAGCACCTTGAAGGGAAAGAGTGGGTTGTTTTCAAGTTTGTATTTCTGGGGCCTAGCACATCTCTTATCATCGTAAGTGTGTAATAAATATTTGCTTAATAAGCAAATGAATACCCAGTATACTTCATCCATAACATTCCCTGTTTGTTTCCTTTGGGTTAGTGTGGCACAAAAATAAATAAATAGGCTGGGCATGGTGGCTCACGCCTGTAATACCAGCACTTTGGGAGGCTGAGGAGGGTGGATCACTTGAGCTCAGAAGTTCAAGACCAGCCTGGGCAACATGATGAAACCCTGTCTCTACTAAAAGCACAAAAATTAGATGGGTGTGGTGGCACATCCCCGTGATCCTAACTACTAGGGAGGCTGTGGTGGGAGGATTGCCTGAGCCTGGGGGGAGGAGGTTGCAGTGAGCCAAGATCGTGCCACTGCACTCCAGAGCAAGACCTCGTCTCAATAAAATAAATAAATAAATAAATAAATAAATAAATAAATAAAGTCTCTGCCCCTGGTTCCTGGCACAGAGCTTCTAAAACCCTTGTAATTTCCTGAGCCATGGGGTGCTAGGTGTTTCCTTTGTTCCAATATTTGGTCTTTGATCCTGGTTCCTGACACGAAGGTCCTAAGGCCCTTGGAATTTCCTGGGTGATAGGAGTATCTTTTGATCTAATGAGGTGACTCTTGGTGAGTTCCTGGATGGGACTGGTGACCAGAAAAACCAAGCCATGATTAGATGTTTGGAACCTTCAGCCTTACCCCCATCCTCTGGGGAGTGGAGAGGGCGTGGAGATTGAGTTAATAATCAATCATGCGTACATGACGAAGCCTCCATTAAAATACCTAAAGTATATGGCTCAGAGAGCTCCTGGATTGGTGAACATATCCACATGCTGGGAAGGTGGCATACCCCAACTCCCACTGGGACAGAAGCTCCTCTACTCTGTTTCTTCCAGATCTCACCCTGTGTACCCCTTCAACTGGCTGTTCATCTGTATCCTTTGTTATATCCTTTATAATAAACTGGTAAATGTAAGTGGTTCCTTGAGTTCAGTGAGCTGTCATAGCAAATAATTATTATTACTATTTGAGATGGAGTCTCACTCTGTCATAGCAAATTATTATTATTATTATCTTTTGAGATGGAGTCTCACTCTGTAGCCCAGTCTGGAGTGCAGTGGCATGATCTCTGCTCACTGCAACCTCCCGGGTTCAAGCGATTCTCCTGCCTCATCCTCTTGAGTAACTGGGACTACAGGTGCATGCCACCACGCCCGGCTAATTTTTTCGTATTTTTAGTAGAGATGGAGTCTCACCATGCTGGCCAGGCTGGTCTTGAACTCCTGACTTCAAGTGATCCACCCACCTCGGCCTCCCAAAGTGCTGGGATTATAGGCGTGACCCACCACGCCCAGCCCATAGCAAATTATTGAACCCGTGGGAAACTTCAATATGTAGTCAAGTTGGGTAGAAGTGTGGGTCATCTGGGGACCCATTTCTTGTGACTGGCATCTGAAGTGGGGGCAGTTTTGTGGGGCTGAGCATTCGACCTATAGTGTCTGCACTAACTCCAGGTAGTTAATGTCAGAATTTAATTGTAAGATACCTAGTTGGTATGCAGAGAGTTGAAGCATTGGTTGGTGTTGAAAAACCTTTCACACATTGGTATCAGAGTTAAGTGTGAGAGTAAAGAAACAGGGATTCCCTTTTTAGTAAGTGCAAACTTGTTCTAAAGTGAAGGTAAAGTTGACAGGACAAACGGTGCTGGGTGCATATTGGGAGACAATTCTCCAGAGCTCTTTGGTGTTTCCACACATCTTACAAGCAGAGACACTGACTGCCTTTGTTCCAGACTAACTTTTCCAGAATATTTATATAGCAAACAGCCTTAGAAGAGAGAAGTAATGTCTCCCTTCAGAGCAAAGGGCAGGTTTATTCATTGTCCCATTATAACAAAGATAATATCTCCCTGTAGAGCAGGGGTGTCCAATCTTTCAACTTCCCTGGGCCACATTGGAAAAAGAAGAATTGTCTTGGGCCACACGTAAAATACGCTAACACTAACCACAGCTGATGAGCTAAGAAAAAAAAAAATCACAAAAAAACCTCAAGTTTTAAGAAAGTTTAGAAACTTGTGTTGGGCCACATTCAAAGCTGTCCCAGGCCGCATGCGGCCCATGGGCTGTGTGCTGGAAAAGCTTGCTCTAGAGCAAAGGTCAAGTATGCTTACTGACCATTATAAAAGATTTGAGTTCCCTAAACTTAGGGTCCCACTCCTATAATGCAACCCACATATGTGCAGGTGTCATCTGATCCTCTTTGTGTTGCCCTATAAGAATTAGGCTTAGGGAAGCAGCACAAATGCTGATGCTCTGGCTACTGCTATTGCTGTGAGGAATGAACTGTCCTTATCCTATGTCTCCAACCCCAGAGTCTCATGTCTTCACTAGCATCTATAAAACTGTGCTAAGCTAACTTGCTTGTTTATGAGTAAAATCTTATGGACTGGATAAAGAAAATGTGGTACATATACACCGTGGAATACTATGCAGCCATAAAAAAGAATGAAAACATGTCCTTTGCAGGGACATGGATGGAGCCAGAGGCCATTATCCTTAGCAAATTAATGTAGGAACAGAAAACCAAATTCCAAATGCTTCCACCTATAAGTGGGAGCTAAATGATGAGAACACATGGATACATAGAGGGGAACAACACACACGGGGGCTTATAGGAGGGTGGAGGTTGGGAGGAGGAAGGAGATTAGGAAAAATTACCAATGGAGACTAGGCTTAATAGCTGGGTGAGGAAATAACTGTACAACAAACCCCCATGACACAAGTTTACTTATGTAACAAACCTGTATATCCAGCACATGTACCTGTGAACTTAAAATAAAAGTTAAAAAAAAAAAAATCTTAGACCTTTCACAGTTCTTGAAGGTACAAACTTGGGAGAACATAATCTATAGACACGTTTGTAGTCAGGATATCAAGTTTCCTAGAAAAGGTAGAATTGTCAGTATGTGTCACGATAGTGGTCATGATCATATATTGGGAATATGAGTTTGATTATATGAAAAAAATAAGTTGCCTGATTAACCTTACAGACCACCTTCCTCAGAGGCTAAGCAGGTAACATAATTGAGTGATATGGGCTGAGATGAAATCATCTACACAGTCCAGCCAATTGTTGCCTCAATTAAATGAGGACCAATTTTTAGCAGATCTTCCAAGTGAATGAAGCCTGAAATACAGATTTTTATGTGAAAATCCCAATCAATAAAGGTTGAAGACTAATTCACTTTTTAAATAACATGCTTTACATTAAGCTAAACAAAAACCCACTGCTATGTGCCACCTCTGCATCAGACAAATGGAAAATTGCCCAGGTCTCTTAAGCCCCTACCCACAGGAAATAAGCAAGTGGAAATTAAGGCTCATATATAGCCACCAATCAAGCCAAGGTATATCAGGACCTGCATTCTAACTCCTTGTCTCCATGATAAGACCATAAGAGTATTCATCCTCCTCTTTCCTCTTCCACATACGGTCTCTTGTTGCTCACTTCCTTCATACTCATCTTTCTCTAATTATAGCCTTTATTTGTGTTTGTATACCCAATTTCACCCATGTTAATTCATGGTGTTTTCAAAAAAATCATTAAGACAGAATCACAAATAATAATATCTAACATTTACTGAGCACTTAAATTGTGTATGAAGCACTATAGCAAGCAATTTGCATACATTATTGTCTTAGTCAGTTTGGGGTGTATAACAAAGTACCATAGACTGGGTAGCTTATAAACAACAGAAATTTACTTCTCACAGTGCTGGAGGTTAGAAATAGATCAGGTGTGGGTTCTGGGGAGGGTCCTCTTCCTGGTTGCAGACTACCGATTTCTCCTTGTAGCTTCACATGGCACAAAGAGAACTAGAGAGCTCTTTGGGGACTCTTTTATAAGGGCACTAATCCCTTTCATGAGGGCTTCATCCTCAGGACCTAATCCCCTCCCAAAGGCTCATCTCCTCATACCATCACAATGAAGGTTAGGATTTCAACATCTGAATTTTGGGGGGACATAAACATTTAGTCCATGACACTTAACTCATTTAAGTCTCATAACAATCCTTTTGGAATACTGTCCCTATTTTACAGTTGAGAAAAAAATAGTTTGAGAAGGTGGTTGCTGAGGGCTGGAGATAGGAGGGAATGAGAAATTATTGTTTAATGCGTATCAAGTTTTAGTTTGGGTAAATGAAAAGAGTTCTGGGGATTCATTGCACAACCATGTGAACACACTAAACACTACTGAACTGTATGCTTAAAAATGGTTAAAAGGGTACTATGATAGTTGCATAGTTCAGCAGACTGAATCATCAAGAGATTTAATATTTGTCTGATGTATTTGGGACAATTTTTTTTAATGATTAAGAAGGTAAATGTTATGTTATCTGTATTTTACCACAATTTTTTTGTGTTTGTTTTTTGAGACAGAGTTTCACTCTTGTTGCCCAGGCTGGAGTGCAATGGTGCGATCTCAGCTCACCACAACCTCTGCTTCCCGGATTCAAGTGATTCTCCTGCCTCAGCCTCCTGAGTAGCTGGGATTACAGGCATGTGCCATCACACCTGGCTACTTTTGTATTTTTATTAGAGATGGCGTTTCTCCATGTTGGTCAGGCTGGTCCTGAACTCCCGACCTCAGGTGATCTGCTTGCCTTGGCCTCCCAAAGTGCTGGGATTACAGGTGTGAGCCACCACGCCCAACCTTACCACAATTTTTAAAATAAATAAATATTACAAGTTAAAAAGGCTGGAAGCATCTAAACCAAAATGGAAGCAATGATTATATTTAGAGAGTACAAATGAACAGTTGTTATATTTAGAGGTACTATTGGGGTGCATCTTATCTGGTGCACTTTTCTCTATTTACAAATTTACACAAATTTACAATAATAAACATAAAAATAGTTGAGAGGGGGTGAAAGGGTTGATACTGTGTGAAATGCCCCACAGGGGACACCAACATTTCCATTTCTGGAGCCATCATCTCATTTGTTTCCCAGCTCCTGCCGTGCCCTCCACATCACTCTGTTCACAACCAGCCATCTGGGTAGGTTGATTGGCTTTCTAATGACTGTTAGTCTACAGTAGCCCAGAAGAAATAAAGTTGTTGTGGTTACTTTTAGCAATCTATAAACCCATTTAACAATCCAACTTATGTAATCTCAGCATGTCCAGGAGCTAAGGCCCACGGTTCTGGCTTTTTTGTCCCCACTTGGCTCAGGGCCCTACAACTGTGTCCCCACAAACAATCAAATAATATACTTTGGCCAGGTCCACAAATATGTATTGACCAATGCCTATACACAAAACAGGAACGAAGAGTGTTTCCTGAGGCAAGCTGACATCTCTTTTGGTAGGTCGCAGGGGGAGTCGTTTGGCCCCCTTCCTTGGGTTCCAGATCAAGACGAAAGAGACGAGCCCAAGCTATGGCTGTGAGATCACAGATTGCCCTCTGGGCGATGCTGAAAATGTTGGATTGGACCAGACTCACCTCATATTAATGAGAGGTTCCTACATTTGGCAGGCATTGGCCAATTTAGGCTAGAGCTTGGGATTTTAGCTTCCAATGTGTATGTATACATAAGGATCATTAGGTAATAAGTGCACGTAAGAAAGTATTATTGCAAGGTGGAGGAAACTATTGCAATAGGGAGGATGCTCCTGACCGTAAGATCTGCCAGAATCCCCCATAAAAGGTATTTTAATACAAGCAGTTTATCAGCATCATATACTGTCCAGAATTATCTAAAATTATTTTATTGTCAATCTTTGTAACATACCTATCAATATGTTTAATCACACAGTTGAAAGGTTTGAGGTATATGAAGATAATGAAATGTGTCCAAAACTCTCTCTTATTCAGCAATAGATCAGAGGATGGAATTTAAGCTTTCTTACTAATATTTAGAACACACTGGTCGGGCATGGTGGCTCACGCCTGTAAGGATCGCTCAAGCCCAGGTGTTGGAGATCAGCCTGGGACACATGACGAGACCCCATCTCTACAAAAAATGCAAAAATTAGCCAGGTGTGGTGGCGTGCCTGTGGTCCCAGCTACTTGGGAGGCTGAGGCAAGAGAATCGCTTTAGCCCAGGAGGTTGAGGCTGTGATGGGCTGTGTTTGCACCACTGCACTCCAGCCTGGGTGACCCAACAAGACCCTGTTTAAAAACAACAACAATAACAAAAAAAAAAAGCCAGAAAACCACAAACAAACAAAAAAAACACACACCACACACACACTGAATGGAAAAGAGGGGAGATAGCCAGATTTGGTAGCATTAAAAATTGAGACGATGCAGGAGGCCGGGCGCGGTGGCTCAAGCCTATAATCCCAGCACTTTGGGAGGCCGAGGCGGGAGGATCACAAGGTCAGGAGATCGAGACCATCCTGGCTAACACAGTGAAACCCCATCTCTACTAAAAATACAAAAAAATTATCCGGGCGCGGTGGCGGGCACCCGTAGTCCCAGCTATTCGGGAGGCTGAGGCAGGAGAATGGCATGAACCCGGGAGGCGGAGCTTGCAGTGAGCCGAGATCGCGCCACTGCACTCCAGCCTGGGCAACAGAGCGAGATGCCGTCTCAAAAAAAAAAAAAAATTGAGACAATGCAATAGTGCTAAAATCTCTTGCTCTAGATACCTGAAATTATGCTATTATTTTTGAGTAACTTAATTTTTCCAGGAGAGTCTCAAATTTAAATATTCTGTCCTGCTATCAGAATATGAATATCTGACTTTATACAATTGTTAGTTTGTTAATACTGTCATAATACCACTGGGCTTGTCAAAACATCTGTATGTATTTTATTGTAACAAATTACAGGCAGCCCTTGTATTGCAAACTGTGCAAAGCAATCTTAATAACCAGTAGGAATAATCATAATTATTCTGTGAACTTTACAAATTATTGTTAAAAACACTAAAATTTATCTTCTTGTCACTTAGAAATGTATAGGAAAACAGAAATAGTAAAATTAATGTTTATTTAGTGCATTGCAATTTAAAACAGACACACTGAGAATTAGAGTGTTTCATGTCTTTGTAAAAAGTTATCAAAAGTAGGCCAGGTGTAATCCCAACACTTCGGGTGGCGGAGGTGGGCAGATCTCTTGAGGCCAGGAGTTCTAGACCAGACTGGCCAACATGGTGAAACCCCGTTTCCACTAAAAATGCAAAAATCAGCCAGGCATGGTGGCACGCACCTGTAATCCCAGCTACTCAGGAGGCTGAGGCAGGAGAATTGCTTGAACCTGGGAGGCAGAGGTTGCAGTGAGCCCAGATCATGCCACTGCACTCCAGCCTGGGCAGCAGAGCAAGACTCCATCTCAAAAAAAAAAAAAAAAGTAGTTTGAGCAGTGCTTGCCTCCTTCTTTTCATAGTATAACTTACAACATGGAGCACGCACCTTTTCTATCCCTTTGCAAATTGTCATACTCCTTTCTAAGTTTGGATCAGCTTCCAACATTTTGTCCTTTGCAATATCTCTGGGAGTTCCTTTGATGTGAAGTTTTTGCTGGCATCACTCCCTTGGAGACATCTTTTCAGCAGCATCATTTTCCTCATTTGTAAGTTTCATAAGTTCCCCTTCACTAAGTTCCTCTGGCTGCATAAGAATCTCTTGAGAACGGAGGCAGGGTCAACATTCCCACAGTCAGCTTTTTCTTCTATAACTCCATTTATGTTTGATGCAAATTTAACTTCCAGTACAGTAGTTTCCCCTTATCCATGGTTTCACTTTCCATGGTTTCAATTAACTGCAATCAACCGCAGTCTGAAAATATTAAATGGAAACTGACAGAAATAAACAAGTTTTAAATTGTGACTCTTTCTGAGTAGAGCAATTAAATCTTGAGCCATCCTACTCCATCCCACCCGGAGGTGAATCATTCCTTTGTTCAGCAGGTCCACGCTGACTTTGACCTACCATCTGTTAGTCACTAGTCACCGTCTCAGTTATGAGATGGAAAAAAATTAGTAGATAGAGAGTTCAGTACTACCTGTAGTTTCAGGCATCCACTGGGGGTCCTGGAAGGTATCACCCTCAGATAAGTGGGGACTACTGTACATCAAAACTGTGCAAAGCAAGGACTAACTGTAGCAAAACCATGAGATTCCATTGCCTCTCACAACTCTGAGTAAACAAGAGTTTTCCCAGGGTTAGTGTCAGAGTTTAATTTGTACAAATAGCTTGACGATCATGGGATGACCCAAGATGTCCCTAGAATGCTTACACAAGTGCCCTTCCACCCCACAGGAGAGGGAAGATGGTTTGGGGTTACGGCCAAGGCCCTTAGATACCTGGGATTGAACACTCAAGGGAGAGAAAAGCACCACACTCAAAGCCTGCTCCTGAAAAGACTGGTGGAAGTAGGCCAGGCATGGGGGCTCACGCCTGTATAATCCTAGCACTTTGGCAGGCCGAGGTGGGTGGATTCCTTAAGCTCAGGAGTTCGAGACCAGCCTGGGCAGCACGGTGAAACCCTGTCTCTGCAAAAATATGCAAAAATTAGCCAGGCATGGTGGGGGCACGCTTGTAGTCCCAGCTACTCAGGAGGCTGAGATGGGAGGATCACTGAGCCCAGGGAGGTCAAGGTTGCAGTGAGCCATGATCCCCCCACTGCACTCCAGCCTGGGCAACAGAGTGAGACCCTGTCTGAAAAAAAAATGTAGTGGAAGTAGGAGGGCTCACTTGGGGCAAGTATCTGATGCAGTGACCTGCAGAAGACCCCTGAGAAAACAGTTAGGTCTCAGCCATTGCCTCAAATTTGAATCATTGATTGCAAAAGCTTCACAGCATTATATTCACCAATCAAGGGCACTTCCTGAGCAGCTGGTCACTCAGGATGTTGCTGAGAAAGGCACTTTGCTCTGCCCAGCAACAGAGGGGGCTGGGACTATTCCAAGCACAGAGAGAGTAGCAGAGAAACACTGCTGAAATAGTCAGTGGAAAAATCATCCAGGAGGGGCTGTTTTTGCATTTCTTTGGCTACTATTTACTGGCCTATGCCATATTTTATAAACTTCACACAGCAATACTTGCTCTTTTATTCAACAAATTATTACTGAGCACCAACTCAGGCCTGCACTATGCAAAGTCCTTGGACAAGGTGGTGAAGGTCACAGATTTCTTAGGAGGGTAGCCATCAAATGGCTAATGAAACAACTGATCGTGTCATTTTATCAAGATATTAAAATAAGTGTCACAAAGGAGATTCACAGGGTGGTATAACAATGTGCAAAGGAGAAGGGGTATTTGGGGAAGATAGCTTTCTTGAGGGGGTAATATTTGAGCTGAACTTTGAATAAAATGAAGGTTTTAACATACCTTTGAATAAAATCAAGTGGATTTAACATACACTGTTGATAATCTGGATCCAAACTTGGCTCTTCTGAGAGCATAGCTACCCCATGATTGACCACAACCTCACTGGTAGGACCCAGATAATTTTGTTAAATGCAGTCAGACTCCAAGATGCTCTATTCTACTCCCATTAACATGTAAGGTCCACAAAGGCAGAGTCAATGTCTCCTTTGTCCCAGGCAGTACTCCCGGCATAATCATTAGGAATTGCTCTGTAAACACCCAGCTTCCTTAGCGCTTGGCAGGGGGTCTGGGCATAGTTCTCATATGGATACGCTACAGTTTCCCAAAGATCCCTAGCGGGACTGAGAACCAGTTGCCCACAGTGATAACCTACTTGATATTGCACCCTTTATTGGCTGCCTTCCCTCCTCTGTCTCATTTCCACACTCCTTTGTTAGTGTTTCCTGAGATCATCTCCCAGATAAACAAATTACTTGCACTCAAACTCTTGTCCCAGGACCTGCTTCTGGGAGAATACAAACTTGGTCAGCTGCCTGTGAGAGTACCGTCTTCCTGGCAATGTGCTAAGTATTTGACATAAAGTTGTATTTGACAACTTTAAGAGGTATTCACTGTATTTTCCCATGCCTTACAGATAAGAAATGGAGGCCCTAAGAAGTAACTGGCTCGAGATCACACAGTAAGTTGGTGGTGGAGCTAGGATTCCAAACAAGACAGCCTGATTCTAAAACTGCATCCTTAACCACAATATGAAGCTTTAGGCTTTAGAAACATAATTTTTCCAACAGATGCAGTGGCTCACGCTTGTAATCCCAGCATTTTGGGAGGCCAAGGCCAATGGATCACTTGAGGCTGGGAGTTCGAGAGCACACTGGCCAACATAGCAAACGCCCCTCTCTACTAAAAATACAAAAATTAGCTGGGTGTGGTGGTGGGCATCTGTAGTCCCAGCCACTCAGGAGGCTGAGGCAGGAGAATCGCTTGAACCTGGCAGAAGTTGCAGTGAGCCGAGATTACACCACTGCACTCCAGCCAGGGCGACAGAGCAAGGCTCTGTCTCAAAAAGAACAAAAACAGAAAAGAAAAAAAAGAAACATAATTTTTCAGCTATCAAGGAGCTTACATTAACTTCAAATGCATTCATCAAGTAGCACCAGCAAAGGTCATCTGCATTTGTGAATGCTCTCCCATTTGTACTCACTCTGCTTACCATTTTTTTTTTCTTTTTGAGAAGGAGTCTCGCTCTGTTGCCCAGACTGTAGTGCAGTGGCACGATCTCGGCTCACTGCAACCTCTGCCTCCCAGGTTCAAGTGATCCTCCTGCCTCAGCACCCTTAGTAGCTGGGATTACAGGCACATGCCACTGTGCTCGGCTAATTTTTTATTTTTTAGTAGAGAACAGAGTTTCACCATGTTGGCCAGGCTGGTCTCAAACTCCTGACCTCAGGTGATCCACCTGCTTTGGCCTCCCAAAGTGCCAGGATTACAGGCATTAGCCACCGCGCCTGGCCCACTCCGCTTACTTTTAAGGACAATTCAATTTTATTTTTATTTTTATTTATTTATTTTTGAGACAAGGTCTCTCTCTGTCATCCAGGCTGGAGTGCAGTGGTGTGATCATAGCCCACTGCAACCTCAAAATCCTGGGCTCAAGGGATCCTCCTGCCTCAGCCTCATAAGTAGCTAGGACTTCAGGCTCACACCACCGTGTCCAGATAATTAAAACAATTTTTTTGTAGAGATGAGGTCTTGCTATGTTGCCCAGGCTGGTCTCAAACTCCTTGGCTCAAGTGATCCTTCCACACTGGCCTCCTAAAGTGTTGGGATTACAGGCATGAGCCACCATATCTGGCTGACAATTCTACTTTAGGGCAACCTGGGTTCAATAGTACTCTAAAATACAGATTACATTCTCGACTGCGCATAAAATATTTTAGGTCAATTATTACTCTCATGCGGAGGGGCACAAGTAAGCAAACTGTAACCCAGGTTTCATCCTAATTTTCACAAAATCCAGAGTCCAAATGAGTGAATATTTTGAAATTTATAAAAGTTGACCCACATAAAAGCTACAATATGAGCGTAAATCTTATTCCGTATTTAAAGATGAGGTCAGCAAAAGGTGGTTAAAAGGAAAATAATTTTTTTTTTATCTGAGAGGCAGAAAATAAAGAACAATTAGTGGGAGCTAAAAATCCAAGTCAGCCGAAGAAGTTCTAAATTGTAACTCCCAGGGTTTTAAGTGTTGAGATGAGTTTTCTTCATGTGAAACAAAAGGAAAATCAGTTAATGAGACTGAAGGTGAAGTGTTATGAATCTGCAGAGAAAGCAAGCTGACAGCTTGATTGGCATATTGAAGGAAAGGAGGAGAATGAATGGAAAATTTATCAGACAAAGTTTACAGTTGCCCTTTTAACCTCAGCCATGAACAGGAGTGAGGATGGAAAAAATGCTTTTATCTTTAAAATAAATGGCTGAAAATTATGGACAACAATTGTCTGGAAATGGGGAAGATTTGTCCAACTGCTATAAAATCTCGTGATGCATCTAAAGGCAGGAATGAGACAAAATCGTGAAGATAGAATGCCCATAAAGTAGGATTGAGAATTAATGTCTAATGCCCTGAGGTATCCAGCAAGGCACAGGTACTTTGAGGACCTGCCTGGGCCCAATAGAAACATGAATAATTGGGCCCAAAGATTACAGAGGCAGGCGTGCATTATTTGAGGATGTTGTCTTCTCTCCATTTCTCGCTTTCCATTTGGATCCCTGATCTATTGACTAGGTTAGCTTTCAACCATACTCCTTCTTCATCTCGTGGTTTGCTGCTTTTTCTGTGAAGTGCTTGGTTGAAGTTCTTGATCCTTTGGTTATTCCTGTGGCCTCTCCCAAGCAGGTAGCCCCAGAATTCAAACTTTGTCCTCAGTCCTGGGTTTGTTCCTAAGGGTTAGACTCCAAATATGAAGAGTGTCAGATAGGTGATGGAACTTTGGGGGATACACAAGTATCAGGGGCCTTCCACAATGCAGGGCAGTGATTTGAAAGTCAGGGGACCCATTGATTTTGGCCCAGCCTGCTTTATGTTTACAGCTGTGGTTGGTGTCAGGACAGGCCAATGCCCCTTCTGATCATTCTCCATGGGATATACAGTGTGAGACTTTTGTTTTTTTAACTTTAAGTGGATCACAGACCTATTCTTTGCTGTAACTTAAGGAACCGTTGGACTCAGATAGCCCTAAGGTAGGTCTATTTGTCAGGGTTCTACAAAGAAACAGAACCAATAGGAGATAGATATAGATATAAATGTAGAGAGATAGACAGATGGATGGATAGATAGATTAGATAGATAGATAGATAGATAGATAGATAGATAGATAGATAGAGATTTACTATAGGGAATTGACTTATGCAATTATGGAGGCTAAGAAGTCCCACGATATGCAGTGGGCAAGCTGGAGACCCAGAAGAGCTGATGGTGTAGTTCTAGTCAGGGAGCAGAAAAAGACCAATGTACCAGCTCAAGCAGTCAGGTGAAGTTCCCTCTTAGTCTTTTTGTTCTATTTAAATCTTCAATTGATTGGATGAGGGCCACCCACATTAGGGAGGGCAATGTGCTTTACTCAGTCTACCAATTTTAATCTCATCCAAAACCACCCTCCTCCAAAAGCACAGACACACCCAGAATAACGTTTGACCAAATGTTGGGGCACCCCATGGCCCAGTCAAGTTGATACATTCGGTTAACCATTATAGTAGGATTATCTTTAGAAGTAAGCAGAGTGAGTATTGCCCCAATTTCTGGGAGACATTCTGGGAAGGCTCCTCACCCCCACCCACCAAAATGTCTATCTCACTGTCCTGTTAGTTCAGGAATGAATCAGAACAAATGAGAGGTTGTTTTGTATGTATGTATGTATGTATTTTTTAACATCGTGTTGCAATGGCCCAGAAGACTGATGAAAAGCTTTCATTTCTGCCCATCTCTTCTGGCCTCTAGAAAGCCTTGTGAATTCAGAACAGAACCCATGACTTTTTTGACTCATCAGAAGATTGAAAAAAAAAAAAAAGACAGACTTAAAAAAAGACAAGAGACAGTCATCCAATAAAACACAGACAACTCCTGTATATTACAAAATATTGTATATTTTTAATAGAAAGTTTTCCCCTACATTGGGACTGAATTCCCGATACTCCCTTCACCTGCAGCTGCTGCTGAAAAGTGGCCACTGTCAGTCATCAGGAGGCTCCTTCCCATCAATGCTTAAATTGCATGTTAGCCAGGATCTTTCATTTAAATTGAGAAAGTATCCAAATGCCTTATGCCTTATTTTACACCTCTTTTACACAACACTTTTGTGGCTAAACGGTAGCCACAAAAGTGATGAGTTTTGGTAGTTAAAATCCCTGAATTTCTTTGGGTTCCATATGGAACCAGATTTCATTACAGATTTGTTTTGAGACAGGGTCTTGCTGTGTCACCTGGACACCTGGAGTGCAGTGGTGCCATTGCGGCTCACTGCAGCCTTGACCTCCCAGGCTCAAGCAATCCTCCCACCTCGGCCGCCTGAGTAGCTAGGACTACAGGCATGCACCATCATGCTCAGCTAATTTTTAAATTTTTTTTAGAGACAGGGTCTCCCTATGTTGCTCAGTCTGGTCTCAAACTCTTGGACTCAAGTGATCCTCCCAACTTGGTCTCCCAAAGTGCTGGGATTACAGGCATGAGCCATGGCACCTGGCCCATTACCATTTTAATAATCGTTCCTATTATTTTGCTTTTGTTTATTTGTTTGTTTGCCTGTTTTGTTTTATTTTACTTCCAAGCAGTGAGAAGTTCTGTAGAGACAGAGTTGATCATACACCCCAATTTCCCAGGGACAGTGTCAATTTATGACTACTGCCCTGGCTTAATTTGTTAATGACACCTCTTTTTACTCTCTAAAGTCTCCCAGTTTGGATAAGTCATATGTTCACTCTATAAATAGGGGCCATTTGGAACAGTTTAATGGTAATTTAGTCTTATTAGCAAACGTTAAGCAGTTCTACCACGTTCCTCCATGCTTTTCTGAGACAACATCAGAGCTTCAGCATAGGTGTTTGTGAGTACCAAAGTTAACATCTGAAAAGGGTATCTTCGTGGAGTAGTCTCCACTACACCACTTCGAGTACTATGGGGAATTTCTGTTTACTTGGTTTTAAATAATATAATCTCTTGATCATTCAAATTCCACTCCAAAAGTCTATTCCTAGAACCCAATGGTTTTTTTTAAGCATTATTTTAATGTAAATTCAGGACTTCTATTTTTTATTTCCAACTTTATTTTTCATAAATAAAAAGTTTATTTTCCCTGAAATCCTGAAGCTTTTGAACTCTGTGAAGAACCTGCATTTTGCTATGTGTTTTTCACCCTAGACAACAGGTTTCTTTTCTCATTGTCAGTAGGAGTGTCTAATGTTCATTAGACCCCAAGTTGCTGCTCAAGACTATTCATTTAGGTTAGCCTATTTGAATACACCCAAATAGGAGTGTATTCACTGTGAGGCTGAACAATCTTCATTCTTCTAATGCCCATTTGAAGCCATCAGTTAATTCATTGTATGGGACCTTTGCCCAAGTGAAAACCTGTGTTTGAGTCAATAGTCACAGAGTGACTCAAACAAATGGGAAAGAATAAAGGCACCATAGCTAGACAGAAGCTGGACCTGCTGGGGGACACCTGGCTGAGGGACACCTGGCTGAGGGAAGGGGAAGTTTCCTGGTGCCCTGAGTCCTGGGGAAGGCTGAAGGATGAGTCTTCTTCTTTTTTAAATTTATCCCCCTCTTTTCCTTTTCCTTTCCTTCTCTGACTCACCTTTATTTTTCTTTGCTCCCAACTTCTTGTCTTCTCTGTTCCTTCTGTTCTTCTTGCCTCTTTCTTCTAACTTTTCTTTCTCCTGTTTTTCTCTTGTCCCTTGTCAACCTAAATAATAAATGGAGAGAAGCTCTCTAAAAGAAAATGATATTTATTCAGGAATAGGGCATTGCCATAAGAATATGCATGTCATAGTAAGCTATATGGGTATTCAGGGAGATAAAGGAAGACCAGGTTTTTAAAGGACGAATGAGGCGGATTACATAATTATTTTGAGATAATTATTCCTGGCTATGAGCACCAAGGGTAGTATCAGTCCAGGGTTGGAGAGACAGTTGCTGAGAAGATATCCTAACAGATATATTTTTTGTGTAAGTTTGCACTAGCCTTTGTGCAAGGTTGTGGTTTTTGCAGAGCCTTTCATGGTAGTTTCCGTTATCAAGTGCTTATACATGAGAATCCTCTATGGTCTTCCTTGGCTCTATTTGTCAGAGTTTCGGTTTTTTTTTTTAATTTAATTAAATTAATTAATTTTTTTTTTTTTTTTTTTTTTTTGAGATGGAGTCTCGCTCTGTCACCCAGGCTGGAGTGCAGGGGCACAATCTTGGCTCACTGCAACCTCCACCTCTCAAGCGATTCGCCTGCCTCAGCCTCCCGAGTAGCTGGGATTACAGGCATGCACCACCAGGCCTGGCTAATTTTTGTATTTTTAGTAGAGACGGGGTTTCACCATGTTGGCCAGGCTGGTCTCATACTCCTGACCTCAAGTGATCTGTCCGCCTCGGCCTCCCAAAGTGCTGGGATTACAGGTGTGAGCCACCGGGCCCAAGTGTTTGTTTGTTTGTTTGTTTTTAAAACAAACCACAATAACTCCACTTTTATTCTGACAACTTTCACACCCTCCCTCTCCTTTTGCCTCTTCAGTTTGCCCTCTTTTCTTGCTCTTGCAGCGGATCTGAAAACCTCTCACTTTTCTAATCTCTTACACTCTAACAAAAACTAGGAACCCTCTCCCTAGAATAGGGCATACAGATATGCAAATCAAATATAAAACTTCTGAGAGTTGGTGATGCTTGAAGCTTTCCAGGCTAAGACCTTCTGGGATAAGTGTCCTTTGGTCCACTTCTTTTTATAAATCAAGAAACAAAGTGGTTTTAAGGAACCACCATAAGGAGACAAAAATAACTTCAGTGACATTTGGCAAACGGGTAATCAGCATTAAATTTAAAATCAACATAAAAGATCATACTAGATCATACAGTAGGTAGGGAGCTTTGGAAAGCACATGAAGCCCAGGACAATTTCAGATTTTCACACGCTAAGGTTGGTTGTAAGCCAGTGTTGAAAACAGAGACACAGCATCATCTGCATGATGACATCTACAGCTAGGTCTTCAATTATCATGGTAGCTGTAGGTGAAATTTTCTGTATACTATTATCTCAGTCCATTTTGTATTGCTGTAAAGGAATACCTGAGTCTGGGTAATTTATAAAGAAAATAAATGTATCTGGCTCATGGTTCTGCAGTCCATACAAGAAGCATGATGCCAGCATCTGCTTCTGGAGAGAACCTCAGACTGCTTCCACTCATGACAGAAGACAAAAGGGAGGCAAAGAGGAGCTGGCATGTAGAGATCACATGGGGAGAGAGCAGAGGCAAGAGAGGGGGAAGGTCTTGGGCTCTTTTTAGCAATCAGCTGTTGGGGAACTCTTGCGAAAACTAACAGAGGGAAAACTCATTCGTTACTGCAAGAATGGCACCAAGCCATTCATGAGGGATCCATCTCCCTAACCCAAACATCTTCCACTAGGCCCTGCCTCCAACACTGGGGATCAAATTTCATCATGAGGTTTGGATCGTCAAGTACTCAAACTATAGCAACAATAAAACTCTAAAGCATTATATACCTGTAAGGAGTGGCATTGAAGTGAATTTAGCTGGTTGGTAAATGTAATGGCCCTGAGTTTTTTTTTTTTTTTAAATAAATGAACATTCTGGACATTGAAGAATAATTTCAGTCTATATTTTAGGAGTTATTTTTATTTTAAACACAATACACCCACGCACAAACTTCCTTTAGCCCTTCTTTCCAAGATATATTTTAAAGCCTCCTCCCCAAGGTACTGTGCTATTGATAGGAAGAAACTCTGCTTTGCATATTTGTCATCTTTCCTCAAAACTCCTATTTGGATTTTTTTTCTTATTTCCTACCAACCACCCAGTAAAACCAGATGACAATTTTACATCTAAAGGAATTTGCATGATATAAATGTGCTATTAAATAAGCATAATGGAAATGTATTGCTCTATTGTAAATTACTAATATAATCTCATTTCCATCTGAAAAAATTTTAAAGCATGGTTGAATTTTTAGTAATGGTAAGTTAATGACACATTAAAAATGAAACAGGAACCATTTATCTGAAGTATCAACAATATTATTATTATATATTTTAAAAGGTCATCATTTATTTAAAACATAATTATAGAATGACTCTAAACCACACAGAGACTTACTTTTTAAAGTATATGTTACATTTTCCCACTAATACTTAACTATATTTAAACAGTGGTAGTTGGATTTTTAAAGGCAGGAAGCACTATATCATTATTGTGTGTTTGTCCTTTGAACAAATTTGGCCCATAGGGCATTGACCTTCTAGAATCAAAACCAACAGAGCCCACATCAATGAATTGATAGTGTTAGGTCTGATCTCTCCTCTTTTGCCCTAGATTCAGGTTCTAGGGGTTATGTGAACTTAAGATAAAAAGGAATATGATGAAAATAACTTGGCTAGCTGAAAAAAAAAATAACCACCTGGGATATGGGGGAAAGTCAAATGTACCAGTTAAATGGCACTTCCTTCTAGTAAAGATCTCTCCACGTTATCATGATAAGCTGAACACGGTGTGTGCTGGTAATTAACTCCTAATTATCTAAGAAAATGAAAGGCATAAATTATCCAAAATAGAGGCCAGGCAGGTGGCTCACGCCTGTAATCCCAGCACTTTGGGAGGCCGAGGCGGGCGGATCACGAGGTCAGGAGATCGAGACCATCCTGGCTAACACAGTGAAAGCCCATCTCTACTAAAAATACAAAAAATTAGTCGGGTGTGGTGGCAGGTGCCTGTAGTCCCAGGTACTCGGAAGGCTGAGGCAGGAGAATGGCGTGAACCCGGGAGGCAGAGCTTGCAGTGAGCCAAGATGGCGCCACTGCACTCCAGCCTGGGCGACAGAGCGAGACTCTGTCTCAAAAAAAAAAAAAAAAAAAAAAAAAAAAAAAAAAAAATTATCCAAAATAGAATTTGTTTTAAATTTTTTAAAAATTCTGTTTCGCTTAGCATTTATCTTCCTGCTATGTTTTTCTTAAACTACTGCTAAAATAATTATACTTAACCTGAGGGGCACATCTTAGTCTGGTGGTGAGGGATACAGGCTTCTTGGAATGTGCTGTGAATGGGAAGATACGCTTTAAGTGAAATATTCACCACAGAAATATTTACCAATAGAAAGTAGAGATGCTAGTAAGAACTGGTATTTATGTAATACTATACAATTTATAAATTTCACATACATTATATATTCTCCAACTCTGGGAGGTAGAAAAGGTATATGTAATTATTATCCATAGTTCACAGATGGATGGATGGACAGAAAGATAGTCAGTGATAGGATTTTACTTTTTCATTGTCTATGTAGACATTTAAATTTCAGTTTAGTGCGAATCCCAGCTGTATCCTTCCTAATTGCCAGAGAATTTTTCTCAATTGTTCTAATATAGGTGATAGCACATCTTATGTATGTAGTAACCAGGTTTTACCTCTATCAGGTGTGGCATCCAAACCAGGGACTTGGCAAATGCACACATCCCCAAATAGTTGTCAGTCTTAGAGAATTCAGACCATTTCCAGGTTAATATCTATTTTGGATGAGTGTTTTGATCATGGGAACAGTTGGAAAGGAGGCTGCTAGCCATTCAAATATGAACTTACCTTCACCAATTCATCCATTCCTCCACTTATCAAATATGTTTTGAGCATAGGGTATGCCAAACATTATCTGGGCCATAGGAAGATAAGAGTGAATTAGAAGTGGTCCTAGCCTGCAAGAAGCTAAACAAAATTTCCAAATCATAAAACCAGTTAAAAAGTACTTGTGGGAAGCCGGGCATGGTGGCTCACACCTGTAATCCCAGCACTTTGGGAGGCTGAGGCAGGCGGATCACCTGAGATCAGGAGTTCGAGACCAGCCTGGCCAACATGGTGAAACCCCATCTCTATCGAATACATAAAAAATTAGCTGGGTGTGGTGGCACGTGCCTGTAATCCCAGCTGCTCGGGAGGCTGAGGCAGGAGAATCACTTGAACCTAGGAGGCGGAGGTGGCAGTGAGCCAAGATTGAGCCACTGCACTCCAGTCTGGGCAACAGAGCAAGACTCCATTTCAAAACAAACAAACAAACAAACAAAACAACAACAACAACAACAAATTAGCCTGGAATGATGGCTGGTGCCTGTAATCCCAGCTACTCGGGAGGCTGAGGCAGGAGAATTGCTTGAACCCGGGAGGCAGAGGTTGCAGTGAGCCAAGATCATGCCATTGCACTCCAGCCTTTGTTTGGAAACTGATTCATAGAAGAAATTAAGAGGCCGGGCACGATGGCTAATGCCTGTAGTCCCAGCATTTTGGGAGGCCAAAGCAAGTGGATCACTTCAGCCCAGGAGTTTGAGACCAGCCTGGGCAACATGGCAAAACCACATCTCTACAAAAATACAAAAATTAGCCAGGCGTGGTGATGTCCGCCTGTAGGCCCAGCTACTTGGGAAGCTGAGGTGGGAGTATTGCTTGAGCTCGGGAGGTAGAGGTTGCAGTGAGCCACGATTGTGCCACTGCACTCCAGCCTGGGTGACAGAGTGAGACCCTGTCTCAAGAGAGAAAAGAAGCTAACAATCAGTCCGAATGCTTTGAGTTCTCTCATAATTTGGGTGATCCCTGAATCTTTTCTATTCACAATAAACTTCCCATCTGTTTTCTTGAAGCATGTGATATTTGTCTTGATTACACAGATGAAAACATTTTGCCTAGTAGCCTGGTCTGGGTCCATCTGCCCATCTCTCACATTTGGCTGTGAGCTATGAAGGGCTAGGGCTTCACAGTCAACTATGCTCCCCTCCCTACCCTTGCACAAAAGATGCTTACAATAAATGCTCACTTTATTGAATTAAACAGAGGATGTTTTAAAATTAGAAATGTGTGTGCTTTCCTATTTCAAAAACTGCTTGGAATTGGCTTAAGATGATTCTCCTCTACTGGGCAGCAATAAGCAGAAAGCCCTAGGAAGGGTTCTTTTCCATCCTCCAAAGGGGAAATGTTGTTTTAAAGGGTGCCTCCCCATGTTTCAGGCCTCTCTTGGGCCTACCCCAAAATGTCTTTGTGCTAAGTTAATGAAGAACAGGTGACTTATTTAACCCACATTTTCCTAAACTATTTCCTCATATTTTCTCTTGTATGTAAATATTTTCTCTTGAATCCAAATAGAGAATTTTCACTGAAATGATGAAACTACTGTAAAGTTTTTTTTAGCAAGATCTCTGTGCAGGTCTTGTTTGATTAGTTATGAGCATTAAACACACACACACACACACACACACACACACCAGCAACTACTGCAAAAATGTCCATATGCATCATTCCATCGCACTACTCAAATATATAGAAGAAAATTAGTTAAATAAAAACACACGACAGTGAATGTGTCTGCTGGGAGTACTTCCTTGTGTTTTACATTATCACACCTAAACATTAAGTCAGCCCCTTAACTTGATTTTAATGTATTTAAGCAATAACCATCAAGGCACAGGGCACTTTCTGGGAATTAATAAGCAGCAAGAAGAGTTGATGGCCTAAAGTTGAACCAAGGACTGTTAACCCCAGCTGGCTATTAATTCCCCAGGAAATGCCCGGCACTGAGGTTGGTATTACTATTTATAAGCCCTTTATACATGAAGAAAGGAATCACATATATCCCCCCTGCCGTGCCTTCATTTCGGAGAGTGCTGTGGGAAAGCAGGGAGCTGAATCACGCTGTTGTTGCTGCATCAAGCCTTTTCTGCTAAATTAAAAGTAATTACCAAAATGAAGGCTTTGGTCTACAACCAGACATATGTAAGAGCCTCTACACTACTCTTCTCTTCCTCATTCCCACCATTGGCAAATTAAAGGAAAGTAGTAATGGCATCACCTTCCTGGGACATTTTTAATGAGGTCTAGCACACATGCGGTAAAGCACATGAATCTTAAGCATACAGCTTGATATAATTTTTAGGTACATACCAGATCAAGGTTTAGAACATTCCCAGTACCCCCAAAGCCTTCCTCATTTCCTCTCCCAGGTGGTACTCTAACAAAGGTGATCACAATTCTGCCCTGAGTTTCACAGAATACTTTTGCCTTTTCTGAATGTTGTATAAATTGATTCATACAGTGTGTAGTCTTTGTGTGTGTGTGTGTGTGTGTGTGTGTGTGTGTGTGTGTTTTCCGAGACGGAGTTTCGCTCTTGTTGCCCAGGCTGGAGTGCAATAGCATGATCTCAGCTCACCACAACCTCCACCTCCCAGGTTCAAGCGATTCTCCTGCCTCAGCCTCCAGAGTAGCTGGGATTACAGGCATGCACCACCGCCGGGCTAATTTTTTGTATTTTTAGTAGAGACGGGGTTTCTCCATGTTGGTCAGGCTGGTCTCAAACTCCCGATTTCAGGTGATCCGCCTGCCTCGACCTCCCAAAGTTCTGGGATTACAGGCGTGAGCCACCGCACCCTCCCTCCTATGAGAAGCTTTTATACCTTAAATCCTGAATGTCTAGAATCTATTTGTCCCAAGAAGGTAAACACATATTTATGGGCCCTGGCACACTAAAATCCAACAGCACCGTATGTTTAGAACATGATCAATTCCACCTGTGGTAAGGCAACTGCTTTTGAAGGCTGTTCTGAGGACAGGCTAATCAGAATTGTGTACAAACAAACATTTATACAAGTGTAGTTGAGGCATCTTCCCTAACTCTTTTTCCCACTACCCTATCATGAAAGGAATTCTTATCAAGTACCTACTATATTAGATTATTAGTCCTAACAACACTCCATAAATGTAGGCATTGTTTTCTCCAGTTTACCAAGGAGGGAAACTAGAATGCCAGTGAATTTGCCCAAGGTCACGATAGTAAGTGCCAAGGTTGGGACTCATTACCTGTCTGACTCCAGAATTCAAGTGCTTTCATCACGTCCACAGCCAGGCAAGATGGGGGAGCCAGAGGTAGTCAGTGACTGGGGAGAAGAGAAGGAGCAAAGCAGGATATTCACTCAGTCTCCAGTGTGAAGCCTTTTGCTCAGGGTTACACTTGAGCCTTTAGCCCGTGGATTATTGGAATGACTTTTTGTACAGCAACTTTGCTTTAGTCTGCATTTGCTGTGTGGGGTATGTCTAAACACCTGAGCACTCTCTCAAACACCCTTGTAATATTGACACCTAACATCAGGGTACTACTGATACCCTCATTTTGCAGATGAGGAAATTGAGGTACAAAGGGGTTAAGTAGCTTGCTTGACGTCATACAACCGGAAGGGAGGGGGTCTGAATCTGAATTTGAACCTGAGGATTCAAATCCCAGGTGGGTGTAGTCTACAACTTGTAAATACTGGTGAGCCCTTCTGTAAGCAAATTTGCATTTGTTCTGTATTTTGGTTCGTTCATCCAATTCAGATGCAAATTACTGAAAGACGGAATGTGTCTTCTGTTCCATATTATTGCTTTAAAACTTACTCTGGGTTATATATTTAGTGTGTGCTCAGTAAATATCAGCTGACTCATATATCAACATATTCATAAAATCCTCCAGTTTTCATTTGGGAGGATGGGGCACATTATGGATAATAGATAACAGTGATGCTACTTCCTCAAATAAAAGACCAAATGATGCTAAGCAAAGATTTAGTTTTAATGATTAAATCACATTTGTTCGTTGTTATTTTGATTATCTATTACTGTTTAATGAATCACTCAAACTTAATAGCAGAAAGCAACACGCAGATTTCATTATGCTTACGGATTCTGTAGGTCAGTAATTAAGGCAGGGGACAGCAGGTGTGGCTCATCTCTCTTCCACAATGTCTGAGGACTCAGCTGTGAAGATTCAGAAGCTGGGAGTGGCTTAATTGGCTAAGCCTGGAATCATTTACAGGCTTCCTCACTCACATGTCAGGTATCTAGTCTGGGATGTCTTGGAGACTGAGATCAGCTGGGACTGATGATTGGAACACCTATACATGACTTCTTTATTTGATTTGGGCTTCCTCACAGCACGGTGTCTCAAAATAGTCTGACATCTCATGTGGTGGCTCAGAGCTCCAAGAGATAATGTTCTAAGCAAGCAAAGTAGAAGCTGCATCACCTTTTCTGATCTAGCCTTGGAAGTCACATAGCGCTACTTCTGCTGGACTCTATTGGTTAAACCAGCTAAGAGTCTGCTAAGATTCAAAGGGAGGGGACATAGACCCCTGCTTGTCCATGGGTGTGTCAAAGAATTTGCTTTAAAACCACCACAGTTATATTTTCACTAATGACCCTTATTGAATTACATAAAATATGTCACTAATGGCCTCTATTAAATTACATGAAATCTGCACTCTCCCAGAAAGGCAAGACCATGTTGGCTTCAATACCGCAACGATGGAAATTGAACCTGTTGAGTTGGGCCTGTTAACTGTAGTACTCTGGTGTCCAACAAATTTTATTCTGCACTTATCAGACATCTTGGATCTCCAGGGAATTCCCCCAAATTAAACACTTCCATTAATGCAGGTGAGATGCCTTTTCTTTTTTTCTCCATTTAATTGAGGAAACCTTCCACTGCCAGCTTCCCCTACTCTTCACCCCTTCTTCTTCATCCCTTCCTGTGCAGTGCCATAACTTGAGATTTTCTACCCACTTCTTCCCTGACAAAGCTGAAGGAGAACATTTCTTGTTTCCTGTGTGAAAAATTAGTAAGTCTTATTCAATGCATTTCTTACTGGCTAGAAAGCTGTGCTCCAGCTGAGGACATAAATGTGGAGACATTTCCTGGGGCAGAGTAATCAATATGTAGATAACCTTGTGGTGAATATGACTCCAGTTATCTACTAAACAGTTGAGAAGAGTATTTGCATTTGCTCTCTAGTAGATTCGTCATTTTGTGGTGATTAGTCATTCTGTATGTTTAGTTGTTCTAATTTAGAGTCATAGTGATCCAGAATATCAGAAGGCCCTGGGAGTTCATATGTTGGTTCAATCCATGCAATTTACAGATGAAGATACTGAGGCCAGGGAGTTCACCACGGAGCTTTCTTCAAATAGCTGGAGAGGGACAGAATACAGAACAGAGCCCAGGTCTCCTTACTGCCAGTCCAGGCTCTTTTCACCACACCACCTGCATCCTCACCATCCATTTGTAGCCCTGTGCAGTCCCCTTCACACCTACTTAAGAGTGCTACACACGGAGGCATTTAGGACTAGAAGGGCTAAGAGATACGTCTCTTTTAGCTTTCACCATTTCCCTTTCCTTCACTAGATTGAGGGTAGGACTTTCAGAAGGAAGATTAAATGGCTCATACGAGCTGGAAGGGCTTTTGACTTTGGATGATATTTTTCTGGGGTTTTAACAGAGTATGTAGTGCATTCTTGCATGGAGGCACATCTAGAACTGGGGATTACTTTCTGCTTAGGAGATGTCCCTACTTTGAAAGGGCTAAGAGGTACCAGGGCAAGCTTCAGAAGGCAGGAAAAAGAAAGCTCACAGCTTTAGGTTTGCCTGAAACTCAAAGGTAAAAGGTGAAGATATAGCAACCTCATATACTCAGATTTTCCCAAAGCAGTCTTGATTGTTATTCTTTTGGGTAATTGTTTAACCATGTGTCAGATGGTGGGTCTTCTCAGCAAACTAATAGAAGGAATCTTCTGCCACCCAATAAAGGGCATATGTGAGAAATCTACAGCAAAGATCATTCTTAATGGCAAAATACTAAACATTTTTCCCCTAAGATCAAGAACAAGGAAAAGATATCTGCTCTCATCGTTTTGATTCAACACTGTTTAATAACTCCTAGCCAGTGAAATAAAGCAAGAAAAAGAAACGTAAAAATGTAAAAAGTGGAAAGAAAAATTAAAACTTTACAGACAAAATGACTGTACATAGAAAATCCTAAATAATCTACAAAAAAAGAAATCCTGGTAAAATAAGTGAGTTCAGCAAGGCTGTATGGTACAAGGTCAATATACAAAAATAAACTGGACTTCTCTATTCAGGCATACATCATTTTATTGTACTTTGCTTTATTTTGCTTTGCAGATATTGCATTTTTTTTCCAAATTGAAGGTTTGTGGCAACCTTGTATCGAGCAAGTCTATGAGTATCATTTTTCCAGCAACATGTGCTTGTCTTGGTAGCATTTTTTAGCAATAAAGTATTTTCAATTAAGGTATGAACATTTTTATATGTAATGCTGTTGCACACTTAATAGATTGCAGTATAGTGTAAACATAACTTTTATATGCACTGAGAAACCAAAAATTCCATGTGACTTGCTTTATTGTGATATTTGCTTTATTGCAGTGGTCTGGAACTGAACCTGCAATATTTCCGAGGTATGCCTGTGCTAACAAAAGACAATTGGAAAATGAAAAACAATATCACTAGAATAGCTTAAGATGCCATCATACACCTAGAAATAAATCTAAGCCTATGGATGCTTATGGTACCTCCTAATTTAGTATGTCATGAATTTCAACAATATCATTAATAAAATACCTACACCAACCCAGTGATTTCTGTCAATTCCATGCTTCCAATTGTACTTTCACTTTCGCTGTTTACCAAATGCCTTCAATTAACCACCCAATTTGCACCTATCTTGTACAAAGTAGAATAAAATTTATTCTGCAATAACATATTTTATTTTACCAAACATTTTAAAACTACATTTTATTACTTAAAATAATTATTTTTAAATTGTGTGCTTTAGCATTTGGGGAAATAGTTTATTAAGTTCTCAAGTAGCAAAAACATGGGGTATTATAAACAATGACTTCTGGCTGGGTGCAGTGGCTTATGCTTGTAATCCCATCACTTTAGGAGGCCCGGGCAGGAGGATCACTTGAGCCCAGGAGTTCAAGACCAGCCTGGGCAACACAGTGAGATCTTGTCTCTAACAAATATATTAAAAAAAATTAGGCTGGGTGCAGTGGCTCACGCCTGTAATCCCAGAACTTTGGGAGGCTGAGGTGGGCAGATCACTTGAGCCCAGGAGTTTGAGACCAGCCTAGGCAACATGTTAAGACTCTGTCTCTACTAAAAATACAAAAATTAGCCAGGCCCAGTGGTGGTGCATGGCTGTAGTCCCAGCTACTCTGGAGGCCAAGGTGGGAGGATCACCTGAGCCCGGGAGGTGGAGGTTGCAGTGAGCCGAGATCATGCCACTGCACTCCAGCCTGGGCTACAGGGCAAGACTCTGTCTCAAAAAAAAAAAAAAAAAGCCAGGTTTGGTGGTTCACACATGTAGTTCCAGCTACTCAGGAGGTTGAGGTGGGAGGATCACTTGAACCCAGGAGGTTGAGGCTGCAGTGAACCATGATTGCACCACTGCACTCTTGCCTGGGCAACAGAGTGAGACCCTGAATCAATCAAACAAACAAACAAAAAACCCAGTTCTACTAATTTCCATGGCTAAGTTGTTCAAGTGAAGCCAAATAATAGATCAATGATTTTAAAATTTATTTTCTCTGTTCAAGTAAATATGAAAGTAAAATAATATATTAGAGAGTTGAGATGAAAGTAGGGGAGCTATAGGAAATTGCAAATTAGAAAATATCCTGGAAGATAGTAGTAAAGCTCTCCTCAAAAGCTGGACAAACATGGTATAACAAGCAGTGTACTTTACCAAAGTCCAGAAAATATAAATCTTACAGAGATCTACGTGAAGTGAAAATTGCATTCCTAAAGAAAGTGAGAATCTCCTAACTTTTGTGTAGATCCAACACAGATCTAAGTCCAGTTTAGGACCATTTTAGATCATACTTTCAGAAAATCTAGAAAGATGTAGTAAACCTAATCACACCAGAATGTGGGGACACATGCACAGAGTAGATTCATGAGTTAAATTTTTGGCTTCGTTTTAGTCCTGAATTCAGAAGCCTCCCCTTCCTCTCCCCACTTACAGGGACAAAAGGAACTTGGGACAAAATCTGTACATCTTTAACAGGAGAGAGAGGACTTTTGCACCCTCCGGAGCTCCCAATCAATATAAAAAGCATGCAACAGCTATAGATTTGACCTGATTATAGCAATGTGTTCCAACCAAAATTTCCTTTGAAAGATACTCAGAATTTTACAAGGGAACAGATATTAGAAGTCCATCTAAATCATTGACAATTATATTGCAGTTAGGTAGGGGAATGTCCTTGTTTTTGGAAACATACCCTGAAGGAGTAAAGGACATGTGAACATTAACTTACTTTAAAATGGTTCAGAAAACATTGTATCTTTCATAGTCATTGTTGTAAATTACCTGTGAAAATCACCTTTTAGTGGTTTCTAAACCTGAACTGGGCCTTTACATATGAAATTTCAGGTGATATGTCTTATATAGAGCCACCACTTATTACATCTTCCCATAGAACCCATTATTCTCACTGAAGCTCCAAAGTTTGTCTCTTCAATTAAGCAAAGTTGAGCAAACATTTTATCAGAAAGAATTTTGGAGTTGCCTGTCCATATGGCCAAACAGCCTCAGGAAATGTGATTGCTTCCCTAAACTGGAAAGGAATGAGAAGAATGGATGGAGAAGCGCGTTCTTGTTTAAAGAAGTGTTGTTAGAGGATAAATCCTTAATGTTACATGTGTTTGAAAGGTGGTAGATAGAAGGGGGGAGTGTCTAAGAAGGGATAGCAGTAAAGGCTAGAAGATGAGAACATGTGGAAATAATAATTTTAAAAATCAGCATTGCTGAAGCCAGATTGGAGAGTGAAAACTAATTTCTCCTTCCTTTTGTTATAGCAAATAAAGGAAGTGGCACTGAAAATAATTCTTGTAACATCAAAATGGCAAAACACAGGATGAAAAGAAGGAATATGTCCAAACCTGGTGAGAAAATGAGCTCAAAGACTGATACAATGTCTTAAAAAATAGCAGATGAAAATTACCCATAATTTATTTGAATTGGAATTGGAATCTTACATGCAGTGTAGCTTAATTTCTTTCTCTTTGATGAAATCTGTTTATTCTTGCTGGTACTTTCTTTAGAAGATGTAATCATTTATCAAACTATAGTTTCACAGAGTGAAAAAGAACATAGGGACAGTTATGTTTCTCATTGCAAACTCTGTGGTCTTCTATGACCTGGCCTTAAATGTCATTTATCAGCATTTATACACTGTATTGGTCAAAGCAGTCCCAAGAGGATGCAGATTCAAGGGTAGGGGACACAGATCCTACCTCTCAAAGGGAGGTCTGTAAAAGAACTTGGGGCCATGTTTCAAATTGTCACACTGCATGATTGATTCTTGTACCTCAGCACTTCCTTTGAACCTACTGTGTCTGCAGTCATCACACATTTGGAGTTACTCAAAGGTGAGTTTGTTGTCACGTTTTCTGTAAACATTCTACACTCAGTCATTGTATTAGTTTCAAACATAGTAGCTTAAAACAACACAAATTTATTATTTTACAATTCTGGAGGTCAGAAGTCTGAAATGAGTCATACAGGGCTAAAGTCAAGGCAATGGCAGAACTGCTTTCCTTCTGAAGGCTCCAGAGGAGAATCCATTTTCTTGTGTTTTCTGTTTTCTAGCGACCACCTACACTTCTTGATTCATGACTCCTTTCTCCATCTTCACAGTCAGTTTTCAATCTTAAATATCATGTCATCTTTAAATGTTTCTCTCTCTCTCTCTCTTTCTCTCTCTCTCTCTCCCATCTCTGCTTCTGTCATCACATCTCTCTGATTCTGAGCTTCTAGCCTTCCTCTTATAAGAACCCTTGTGATTACATTAGGCCCACTCAGGTGATCCAGGAAAATCTTCCCCATCTTAATATCCTCCATTTATTCACATGTACAAAGTCCCTTTGCCATGTCATGCCATGAAAGTATGGATTGTTATAGTTTGCGGACATCTTTGTGGACATCTTTGGGGGTTGTTATTGTGCCTACCACAGCCATGTTGTAGGAAGCCATGAATCAAATGGGTTTAGACTCTACGGTTACTGCGTACCACTTTGTAATGTGGATCTTAGGATTTCTTAGACAAAAAGAAACCCTTAAAGAAACCAGATGCAATATCTGTTTCTTTCAGCTTCTGAAATTGTTATTAAAAGTTGGAGATTATCATCCATTCCGTGACTACTGGCTTAATTTTGTCCTTGGAGTGGCTTGGTGCAAATTCTAATCACCAGGCTTGTGAAAGATTCCTAATTAGAATTCCTAATTTCTCACAGCAAAATTCTATGACAATTATCTCTTCCAGTCCTCAGCCTAGTGCCTATCAAAGAGTAAATTTTCAAATAATGTGTGCTGAATGAATTGAATACCTGTATTACTGGTGAAAATATTGGATATGCATTCTCTCTTGATCAAGTGGTACCCTTGTACTGCAAATAATAATCCATAACATGCTTTATTAAGGAAGTGTTTGCTTTCTGATCACAATCAATCAGTTAGTAAAATTATTAGACGGTGTTTGTTAATGCTGGCAAATGAATAAAAGAGATTTATAGACAACTGGCATTAATCTGCACTAACTTCCTTCTGAAGTAAGACTTTTTGCACTTTTGCATCACAGATAATAACACTTGCTGCATAGAAAAGTATTTTTCCCAATAATGTGTTTATAAAAGAAGATGAGATATAAATAAGTCAGCTAATTACATATAGTAGTCCTCGATGTTGTCAGTAGGCTCTTAGAAATGGCAACTTTAAGCAAAAAGAGTTGTAAGGAACCAATTTTCCTGTAGGCTAATTGATCTAATTAGGAGTTAAGTTCCTATGGTGACAAAAACATCACCAAACTTCTAAATAAAGACCCCAAAACATTTCTACTATTAAACATTGAAATTAATGTGAGCCCTACATACATTTAAGAAACATAATAAAAATAAGTAAGACAATTATTTACCCAATTTGTGGCAAATGAGCAGCAATGGCAGTCATGGTGGTGGTGGGCTAAATCAAGGAATAAGTGTTTGCAAAGTGAACGTAATAAGGAGCACCTCACACCACCATGCAGTTCAGAATCAATCACAACTAGCGAGGGGCCCTCTGAGTGCCTTCATCCTGCAGCGTTTATTGTTGTGCATGTGTATGATTATCGTAGACTTTACAAATTTCTATTTTACGATCATTTGTATTCACTCATTAATTCATCTTCCAACCTCCTGATTCCAGTTCAGAGTGGTGGGTGGCCACAGCCTATCCCAGCAGCTCAGGTTGCCTGGCAGGAATCCACCCTGGACAGGATGCCATCCCACTGCAGGGCCCACTCATACACACACCCATACTCACGCAGACTGGGACCATGTAGACACGCCCATTCACCTAATATGCACAGCTTTGGGATATGGGAGTAAACCAGAGTACCTGAGGAAAACTCCCACACACGGGGAGAACGTGCAGACTCCACACAGACAGTGGCCCGGTGGCCCTGGCCAGGAATTGATATTTTTTCTCATCAAAGTTATAATAAAATCATGTTGAATGAAACAATGTTGAATAAAATAACTTATTCAAGGACCTGCTATAGTTCTGATGTTTACCTTCAATTTCTCCTCACTGAAACCCTTGTTCAGGTCTGGTTAAAGTAAATACATCTATTCTGATTTTGTCTGTATCTTCATCTTCTTTCCAATGAGTGACTATGGTGGCTAATTCCTGTCTCAACTCTCACTGAGCTAGATTGCATTACTAATTATTTTTTTCTTTGCTTCTTTTTCTTTTTTTTTTTTTTTTGAGACAGAGTCTCACTCTGTCACCCAGGCTGGAGTGCAGTGATGCCATCTCAGCTCACTGCAACCTCTGTCTCCCAGGATCAAGAGATTCTCATGCCTCAGCCTCCTGAGTAGCTGGGATTACAGACGTATGCCACCACGCCCAGCTAATTTCTGTATTTTTAGTAGAGACAGGGTTTCACCATGTTGGCCAGGCTGGTCTTGAACTCCTGGCTTCATGTGATTCACCCACCTTGGCCTCCCAAAGTGCTGGGATGACAGGCATGAGCCATCGTGCCTGGCCCATTTTTTTAATATCACAACTGATAGGTGAATTGCAGAAAATTTTTGTTTTCTATATGCCAGTACTCTGAGTTAAGAATTCACATCACAATGTCTACACCACTCATAGTTCTATTGCTATTTCCACTTGCTAATGGAAATATACACAAAAAATGAAAATAAAAAGAGTGTGCTTCCACGTTAATTTGCCCTTTGGAAAAAGTGTGTTCATTTTCTGCCCCCACAGAAGGGTTTTATAGATCAAATTTGTGTCTAGCAGAACACACACAAATGACTTTTAGGCTGAGTTCTTTCTAATAAATGACCCTCTCAAAGCTAAGAATTCTATAATTTAGGCGCATGTTCCATGTCAAAGTCACCATCTTGTGTTGGTCTGTTAGTGGCTATAGAAGTTACTTTTCCTTGAACAATGGATTTTCAATTGGTCAGGCAACTGGTCATGACTGGTGGGACTCCACAAGGCTAAAGCAAGAGTGAGAGGTTTCTCCTTGGAGAGAATAAAAAATGAGAGTCATTAACAGAGAGCCAAGAACCTACTAGAAAGCTAACATTCAGGAACCTAAGAAAAATCCAAAGGGTGTCATGAATGTCAGAGGAAGAAGCAGGGAGAAGTACAGAGCCAGGAACCCAAGAAAGAGAGATAGGAAGAAACAGAAATGAACGGAAATAGTAAACAGAGAGTATTAAGAAATAAAGACTTAAAACAGGAGCTATCATCCATGATTTGCTTTTACATGTGACCAAGTGCCATACATGGTATGTGAGTCCATCCTTGCATTGCTGTAAAAGAATACCTGAGGCTGGGTAACTTACAAAAAAAAGAAGTCTAATTCGCTCATGGTTCTGCAGGCTGTATAAGCATGGTGCTGGCAATCTACTTCTGGTGAGGGCCTCAGGAAGCCTACAATCATAGTCGAAGGTTTTGGGGAGCCAGCCAGCCAGCATGTCACATGGCAAGAGTGGGAGCAAGAGAGAGAGAAGGGGGAGATCCCATGTTATTTTACAGGACCAGATCTCACATGAACTGACTGAGAGAGAACTCACTTATCACAAAAGGGATGGTGTTAAATCATTCGTGAGAGGTCCGCCCCCATGATCCAATCACCTCCCAACAGGCCTCACCTCCAAAATTGGGAATCACATTTCAACATGAGATTTGGAGGGGACGAACATCCAAACCATATCACATGGGGTGGGATTTAGAGTGTTGTTTAGTATTCAGATTACTCCCCATTTGCCCTTCCAGATCATTCTCTAGCCTTCCCTACTCTGATTCGAACTCCTTTAGATGGTATCACCCAGGTTCCCTTGCTGCCTGGCTTTTAGTTGGGTTTGGCCAATCTCGGGAAGCGATCTGAAAGTAGGAGGAGAGAGATGAGAATATTTATTTGTCCTGAATTCCACCCTGCCAAGTTGCAGATTGGCAGTGATTGAGTTCTGCTGGAGTCCTGGCTCCTGTCTTGGCAGGAGCTGTGGCTCTTTCCAACAGCTATAGATATCACTGGGTTCCTACGATTTCCCCCTCTTACTTTCCCCTTCAAACCTAAGGATAACAGCAGCTTCCCACTTACAGGTTCCAAGGTGCTTCACCATCCATTGCTGGTTCTCATTTCCGTGCCTTCACCTTTGCAAATATTCTCTTTATTGAATTGTCTTCAGAATTCCATTTGGGTGTGCCTTCTGGTTCCTGTTGCCAGAACCCCAACTGATAGTCAATGAAATATATATATATGTATATATTCTGAGACAGAGTTTCACTCTTGTTGCCCAGGCTGGAGTGCAATGGCGCGATCTCGGCTCACCGCAACCTCCGCCTTCCAGGTTCAAGTGATTCTCCTGCCTCATCCTCCCAAGTAGCTGGGAATACAGGCATGCACCACCATGCCTGGCTAATTTTGTATTTTTAGTAGAGATGGGGTTTCTCCATGTTGGTCAGGCTGGTCTTGAACTCCCGACCTCAGGTGATCCACCCGCCTCGCCTCCCAAAGTGCTAGGATTACAGGTGTGAGCCACCGCATCCAGCCATCAGTGAAATATTAATAGATATTTACTAGAATGGGCAAAAGTTCTAAACATTTTTGAATGGTGTTTCTATCTATTATGCAAGCATGCATTCTGCGCTATAAGTCACCATTTTGTGTAAGACTTGTGATTCAGGAAGAAAATGCTTTGTTACTACCTTTTATTGGCTTATAACCTGCCAAGATGACAAGACTGGACACACAAAATACTGTAACACCGTAGAGGAATTGCTGTAATGAAGGTAAATGCAATGAGAGAGTGAGAGAATTTCCCAAGTTCACTTGGGGTTTTCAGGAATATTCTCTATTGGTAGCATGAAGAAGGAACCACTGCTACATTGATTATTCATTTATCATCCCTTGACTTTGTAAAGACAGAGCTCTCCTTTCCTCCGGCAGACATCTAAGCAAAGACCCACCTTGCTTATTAGTGTTTGTTATATTTTTATATATAAAGAATCAAGCCTGTCTTGGGTCAGGTTCCCCAGAGCAGAGGCTGAGATGAGGATTTCGACAGAAGCTATTTATGAATAAAGCACGTTCAGGAGAAACCAGTAAGGGAGTGGGGCAAGCAAGACAAGTGATGCCCCAGCCTTAGGCTGATCCCACACTTAGTTTGGAAGTATAAATTACACCTCAGAGTTTGTTTCCCTTGTGGCAAGGGAGAAGGAGCTTTCACACTTCTTTACCTGTTAGTTATTGCTTATGGGCTGCCCAGGATCAGAATTGGAGGTGGCGGAGGGAGACATGGGGAGGGACATAAGCCTGCCAGCTCTCAGCAGGTCCAGTGAAGTGGGTCCAGTAGCCCAAGGGTAGTTCTCTGAAGAAAGCTGCAGGTGTGAGCAGTTAGGAGACAAGCATGCAGAAGTTGGGGGATGGGTGCACAGAACCTATAAAGGAGAGTAGTGGAGGGGGTCTGGCCAGAGCACCAGCAGCAGCTGCTACAGAGCCCTTTCAGAAGCACATCTGCAATTGGTTAACACACAGTTAAACCAAATTCCAGGGGAAAACAAGCAAAATCTTCCTCCTATGCATATTTTTAGGTTCTGGAGGCTTTGGAAGTGATTGTGAATGACACCTTGCTTCTAAGGTGACAAGTGGTATCCTAGGATGCTGGATTTTCATTGCTGAAAGTTAGCCGATCCTGGGTAATCTGGAAAGGTGGGTCACCACCCTTTCTGTATCTGAAGAGTCACTCCATGAAGAATTATCAGGTTTTCTCATGAAAGATCCAAGAGAAGTAGAGCCAGTTGTGAGTGCAGAAAGGTCACAAATTTTCCCTGATGTGGTACTTGGTAGTTTCCATAGCTGTGTTGAGAGCACAAGTCCATAACGGGGAAGAAATGGAGTCTCAACAAGGGATGCAGGGCCTGTAGAAAAGGATGAGAGGGCTCTAGCTTTGGATTTTCTTTTAAGTACAGTGATGGTTTTTATAACCCAGGGCAGCAGGAGCACACTTTTTTTTTTTCTCGAACTTTTGTTTTAAGCTCCAGGGTACATGTGCAGGATGTGCAGGTTTGTTACACAGGTAAACGTGTGCTATGGTGTTTTACTGCATAGATCGACCCATCACCTAGGCATTAAGCCCAGCATCCAATAGCTATCCTTCTTGATGCTCTCCCTACCCCTGTGCCCCCACCCTGGACAGGCCCCAGTGTGTGTTGTTCCCCCCATGTGTCCATGTGTTCTCATTGTTCAACTCCCACTTATAGATGAAAACATGCAGTGTTTGGTTTTCTGTTCCTGCATTAGTTTGCTGAGGATAATGGCTTCCAGCTCCATCCATGTCCCTGCAAAGGACAGATCTCGTTCCTTTGTATGGCTGCATAGTATTCTATGGTGTATATGTATCACATTTTCTTTATCCAGTCTATCACTGATGGGCATTTGAGTTGATTCCATGTCTTTGCTATTGTGAATAGTGCTGCAATGAACATATGCATGCATATATCTTTATAATAGAATGATTTCTATTCCTTTGGGTATATTCCCAGTAATGGGATTGCTTGGTCAAATGGTATTTCTGTCTCTAGGTCCTTCAGAAATCACCACACTGTCTTCCACACTGGTTGAACTAATTTACACTCCCACCAACAGTGTAAAAGCATCAGGAGCGCCTTTTAAAGATGTGCTTCTGAGGAAGACCTCAGGATTCCAAGGGATGGGAGACAGTGCAAAGATTCTCTAGAGAGACTTGCAGTAGTGGGACTGGCTTGGGGTGGAGGACTATCCATGGACCTTTCCTGGAGATTCTTTCTCCTAGATGAAATTCTCAGAGTAGTGCATATTTGCTTCATATTCTTTAGTGCAGAGCACAGGGGAAGATGTTTGACATTCATTTGAATATTTTTAAAGTGTCATTGTGAATTCTATTGATGTGGTAATAAATTTCCATTTAGCAATATTCTTGTTTAGCTTTATTTCAAATTTAATGTGAATGATGATGAGTAATAACACTTCAAATTATATTAATTTTCTATATGAGAAAATATGCCATTTTCATGACATTTTTTTGTTTTTGAAAAAGGGAATCAAAAAGTGATTCATGACTACAGCTTATAACTTATGTATGGGTTGAAAATTTTTCTAAAGAATGTTGTCATGATGATTTCATCCTGGGTAAGCTGAAAATGTTTCAGAGTGAGGATTTTGAGTTATTGAATTAGAGATAAGTTTGTATGCAGGTGTCAATTGTAATTGTAAGAATCTTTTGTATTTAATGATTCACTGAGCTAGAATCAAGGTTCTTAATCCTAACTACACATAAGAAATATTTGGGGAGCTTTAGAATAATTCCAATGTTTGAACTTTACTCAAGAACAATAAAACCTGACTTTCTGGGGGCGGAGTCTCTGCAGGATGGGCTTTACGGGCAGGCAACCTGTGCAGTTGTACCAGGCAGCACTTAGAAGAGCCCTATGTTGGGTTTAAAGCTCTGCCGTCTTTAAATTCTTAGTAATTTTTGAACAAGCAGCCCCATATTTTTATTTTTCCCTGGGCCCACAAATTATGTAGCAAGCCATGGGTCTGGACGTTAGTACATTTTTTAAATCTTCCCAGGTGATTTCAGTCTAAGAAGCACTGAACTAAGTGCACTCATAAAGAAGCCTTGGATAAGCTTGCCAGTAAAGAGCAGACACCCTCTGCTGATGAGTGAACCTGGAGCCTCTAAAAAGACTAGCTGTTTACCCTGCCCAGAGCTGCTGGGCTCCGCCTTCCCAGAAGATCTTCTGACGCCGCCCACTCGCCCTGTCTCAATGGAGACAAGCAGTGTGAGCCTTGCTGAGGGAAGTGTCTGCCACCACAACTGCAACATCCAGCCCTAGGACCCTGGGTTAGAGAAACAGGGATGGGCACTGCCTCTTTCCTGGTCCACTGTTCTTCAAATAAAGAGGCTTAGGGGTTGATTTACTTTGTGTGCCCCGCATAGGTGAGAAAGGGGAAGCCACTTTTAGGTTTTCCTTTCAGCTGGGTGTCCAGTGAGGACTTGAAACTGTGAGACGCCAAGGCAATGAGTCATTCGTCTGGAACCAAAGTGAGCCATCTACTAGTAGAAGTCTCTGACCCCTAGAAACTAAAAGGAGTGGATGAGACTTGCAGGACAGAGGCTAGAGAGAAAAGTAGATAGAAAACTCAGTCCAAGATGACTTTTCTTATTGTTCTCTCTTTCTGGAGATGGCTTTGGCTGAATCTGGATTTCTTTGAGTCAAAGAGTCAAAGACTCCCATCCTCATCTCTGTCATTGGAACACTTGAGTTATTACACAAAAACAAGGGGAAGAGCTCAAATTATGCAAAAGGAAGGTCTTGAGTAGACAAGTCCTATGATTCAGAAATTGTCAGGTGAATCTGTTAATATATTCACAAATAAAAATTGAGACGATGACAAAAAGCACACAAAATGCTCATCATGAATCTTTTTGGTTACGTTGTACACTATCTCTCATTAGTAACAATTCTTTGCTTCAATAAGATAAAATCAGTCAAAATATGAATTGGCTTTCCTATCAAGATTGTTCTTTCTTTCTTTTTTTGTAGAGACGAAGTCTTGCCGTGTTTCCCAGGCTGGTCTCAAACTCCTGGCCTCAAGCCATGCTCCCACCTCGGCCTCCCAATGTGCTGGGATTACAGGCATGAGTCACCATGCCTGGCCTTCCTATCAATAAATAGGCAAATACTTAGGACATTCTTCAGTCCTATTCATGTAATATGTGAAATTATAATGTGTGCATCAATCACTCAACAAATATTTATCGACCACCTACAACATTCCCGACACTATCCTAGGTGCAGAGGCCATAGCCTAAGCAAAATAGCCAAAAATCTCTGCTCTCAGGAAATGTATATTCTAGTGGGGAGAGGTGGATAATAGAAATGAAAAAGATACAAAGAATATTTGATAGGAATAGATGCTTCAGAGAAATATAAAGCAGTAAATGGAGCTGTTGGAGCTTGGAGGTTGGTGGGGGTTGGGGGTTGCAGTTCAGGCAGTATCTAAATAATAACTCTGGCCTTGGATTCCGGGGAAGTTTTGTTCTCATTTTTGGCTGGGATTGGCTACCACTACCTCAGGGGGCCAGAGAAAGTTTGGTGCCCTGTGACTCAATTGCTAGGTAGCATCTCCAGAGATGGAGTCAGATGCCTTATTTATACCATGGAGTAGGTTTAGTGGTTGATGGACTTCATGTGTATTACAAAGAAGAGCAATCCTTTACTGAGGATATCATAACAAAAATATCATGAGTAGACCACTAACATTTTGAATTGTTGACTTTTCTTCACGGACCCATTTATTATTTACTATTTATTTATTTATTTATTTATTTATTTATTTATTTACTGAGGTGGACCCTCACTCTGTCGCCCAGGCTGTAGTGCAGGGGCACGATCTAAGCTCACTGCAACCTCTGCCTCCTGGGTTCAAGCTATTCTCCTGCCTCAGCCTCCCGAGTAGCTGGGATTGCAGACGTGCAACACCATGTCCGGCTAATTTTTGTATTTTCGGTAGAGATGGGGTTTCATCATGTTGCCCAGGCTGGTCTTGAACTCCTGATCTTGAGTGATCTGCCCGCCTCAGCCTCCCAAAGTGCTGGGATTACAGGTGTGAGCCACCAAACCCAGCAACGGGCCCATTAAAAAAAAAAAAATTGAATGTAAACTTTATTTTCATTCTATTGTAACACTATGATTCAATTTGTCGGCTATAGCTGGAATACTTCTGCACGTATTCATGAGAGAATAAATCCAGTGAAGCTCCTGTTTCAAACATTTTCAAAAGTTTTTAGAGTCTAGATATCAAGATCTAACAATAGACATATGGAGAAGTACTCCAGCTCTCCTTTCTTCAGAGAATTGACACTTTCCTATTTATTTCTCCTGGCACTTCTGACTGAAGAACCACTCTATTCATCTTCAAGTGATGCAGTCTTCTCTCAAAAGTATTTGCTTCTCTTTTATGGATAATAAACACAGGGGGCGGATTTCTGATGTTGGTGGGTTTACGTTGGGGTCTGTCCCAGGCATACATTTGAAAATGAATTCCCACTAACAGTGGCAGCTCCAGCATGTGTATTAAGGAAGGGCATAGGGGCTGCCTCTGATTAGAATTTGGAAGTAGAAGCTGGGATGGAGAGTCATGCTGGTTACAACTTGCTCAAAGTTGCATTTGTATACCAAAGGCATTATATTTATTCAGCTTGTGTATTGTAGGTGGATGGCTGGAGACGGAGTGAGAGTTGGTGGAGGTTTTTAGAGAGGATGAAATCTCCTTCCTGCCCCCCTGCACCACCCCTTAGGACCATAATTGATGACTAGACTGGGAGGAGTAAAGTGAATAAAGCTCCCAGATGACTTTTTACTCCTCTGTTACAGTCCATGTTACAATCAGAGTCAGGTGGGACTTTATGTAGACTTCTATATAAAGCTCTGAGAGTAAATGTGTCTCGGGCTCTCCTTTTCTTCCTCTTCTTCGTTTCTCCTCTACCCACATGCTATGGTTTGAATGTTTGTGCCTTTCAAAATTCATGTTGAAACTTAATCTTCAATGCAACAGTATTAACAGGTGATCAGGCCATGAGGGCTCTGCTCTCATGGATGGATTGGCACTTACAGTAAAAGGGCTAGAGGGAACTAGTGAGGTCCTTTTGCCCTTCTGCCTTCTGCCATGTGAGGACACAGCAAGAATGCCCTGTATAAGGAAAGGCCCTCACCAGGCACCAAATCTGCCAGCACCTTGATCTTGGACTTCCCAGCCTCCAAAACTGTTAGAAATAAATGTCTGTTTTTACACATTACCCAGTTTCAGGTATTTTGTGATAGCAGGGTGAATGGACTGAGACACTATCATACCCAATCCTGCATCTAATTCATGCTAACCTCTGCTTCTCTGAGTTCATGCTAAACTCTGCTTATCTGTTAACTTGGCAGATATTTATGGAGGATACTCTATGAGCTCAGCGTTCTTCTAAACCAGGGGGGTCCTCAACCCCTGGGCTGCGGACTGGTACCAGTCCTCGGAGGCTGCACAGCAGGAGGTGAGCTTTGGGCAAGTGAGCATTACCACCTGAGCTCGCCTCATGTCAGATCAGCAGTTGCATTAGATTCCCATAGGAGCGTGAACCCTGTTGTGAACTGTGCCTAGGAGGGATCTAGGTTGTGTGCCCCTTATGATAATCTAACTAATGCCTGATGATCTGAGGTGGAACAGCTTCATTGCGAAATCATTCCCTCACCACTACCCCCCAGTCCGTGGAAAAATTGTCTTCCACAAAACCCGTCCCTGGTGCCAAAAAAGTTGGGGAACACTGTACCAGACAATAGGGGAATACAACCATGTACTGATAAGCAGTCAAGTTGAGAACTAGTTTGAGTTCAGGCTGGGAAATCTTCCAGACTCATTTATATTTTAATTTGGGACTATTGAAGACCAAAAGCTTTCAAGGCTTAAAGGGAGGAAGCTATTACGAGCCAAGAACTAGAGGTGAAATTGAATCAATGGAGCATGATTGAGTATAGAGGGGCACAATATGTGCAGAGGACCCCATCCTACATTTTTTAAAGTCATACCACCTAGGTATCACATAATCTCAAAAAAAGAGAAAAATCTCCAAGATTCTTTTAACATGTTAAGATTCTGTTACTCGGCCAAGCATGGTGCCTCATGCCTGTAAATCTCAGCACTTTGGGAGGCTGAGGCGGGTGGATCACTTGAGGTCAGGAGTTCGAGACCAGCCTGGCTGACATGGTGAAACCCCCGTCTCTCCTAAAAATACAAAAATTAGCTGGGCGTGGTGGTGGACGCCTGTAATCCCAGCGACTCGCGAGGCTGAGGCAGGAGAATCACTTGAACCTCGGAGGAGAAGGTTGCAGTGAGCCAAGATGGTGCCACTGCACTCCAGCCTGGGTGACAGAGCAAGACTCTGTCTCAAAAAAAAAAAAAAGATTCTGTTACTCTATGATTCTAAATTGTAGCAGAGTCATATTTTGGAGGAGTCATTTATTGGATTAGGTGAATTCTCAAGATTCTTTCCAATTCCTGGATGATTCTACCCTGCTGTTGTCCTTCATGTAGAAAAATGTCTCTGCCTATCATTTTATTTTATTTTTTTGAGATTGACTCTCACCCTGTTGCCCAGGCTGGAGTGCAGTGGCATGATCTTGGCTCACTGCAACCTCCTCCTTCCAGATTCAAGTGATTCTCCTGCCTCAGCCTTGCGAGTTAACTGGGATTACAGGTGCACGCCACCACACCCAGCCAATTTTGTATTTTTAGTACAGACAGGGTTTCACCATGTTGGCCAGGCTGGTCTCGAACTCCTGACCTCAAGTGATCCACCTGCCTCGGCTTCCCAAAGTGCTGGGATTACAGGCATGAGCCACCACACCCAGCCCTGCCTATCATTCTTAAACAGTTTACACTTGAACATTTACTCTGGGTTGGGTACAGAAAATGATGGGCTGGCATCACTAAAAGTTTGTGATGAATTCCTGGTGTATTGGTTTCTAGGGCTACAAAGTCCCACAAACTGGATGGTTGAAGACAACCGATATTTATTGTTTTCCAGTTCTGGAGGCCAGAAGTCCAAAATTGAAGTGTTGGCAGGTCCATGCCCCCTCCAGTTCCTCTAGGGGAGGACAATCTCTTGTCTCTTCCAGCTTCTGGTACTCTCAGCTGTTCCTTGCTTGCAGCAGCATAATTCCAATCTCTGCCTTCATTTTTAAATGACCATTTCCGTGTGTGTGTCTGTGTGTGTGTGTGTGTGTGTGTGTGTGTGTGTGTGTGTGTCATTTTCTTGTAAGGATACCAGTCATATTGGATTAAGGGCTCACTCTATTCCAGTATGACCTAATCTTAATTTACACCCTAATTATATCTGCAGTGACCCTCTTTCCAAATAAGGTCACATTCACAGGTCACAGGTGTAGAACTTCGACATATCTTTTTGGGGGACACAATTCCAGCCACCATATCTGGTGACCAGGAATACATTTGTTCATGTCTAGGAATAGGGCTTTGATTGATAGCCATGAAGCAAAACAAAGCAAAATGGTCCACGGGGGAGAGAAAACCATTATCTTAGTAACCGGATGTGCTTATCAGTTGTGCTAACCAGTCATACACGTATTCACCCTACCATACTGTCTTTACTCTTTGTTTCTTGAGACAGAATCTCACTCTATCACCCAGGCTGGAGTGCAGTGGCTCAATCTCCGCTCACTGAAAACTCCGCCTCCCGGGTTTATGCGATTCTCTTGCCTCAGCCTCGCCTGGCTTTTTGTATTTTTTTGTAGATGTGGGATTTCGCCATGTTGCCCAGGCTGATCTCAAACTCCTGAGCTCAAGTGATCCACCCCCCTCGGCCTCCCAAAGTGCTGGAAGTACAGGCGTGAGCTGCTGTGCTTGGCCACAGTCTTTACTCCGTTCCTTTTTATCTTTTTCTTCCTCCCCCTCCTCCCCCTCTTTCTCTTTCTCTCTCTTCTTTCCTGCTTTTTCTTTCATTCTCTCTTTCTTCTTTTCTTTCATCATCTTCTTCTTTTTTCTTTTTTTAACCATGAGACGTTACAGTTAAATAGTTGATGTTGGGAATTTATGCGGAGATCTGGATCAGAAAAAAGTACTTTCCTGTGAGTAAGGTAGTGAGGTATTCTTCAGTTTATTACATACTCCAAAAACATGAGAGAGCTTACTAAAGGTTTTGTAACTGAAGAATCTATTACAAGTAATCAGGTTTATATTTAGCTTTGAATTATACATTTACACACCCACATATACACACACATATTTTTAAGTAACTTAGATCATCCACATTTCAATCTGAGCATTATATGGGTAGTATTGTCTCTATCTTCATTGTCTTGTGAGATAACTAGTGAGGTATTTCCCTAACACAAGGAGATCAATTAAAGTAATTGACATTCTGCAAATTTGAATCAATGATGCTGCTCAATCCAATCAACCAAAGTAAAGAAGGCTAATTCATGCTTTTCTTAGAGCCAGAAGAAAAAACTGGCAAAATTGTTGTCTCATTGTGTTCCTTTTCCCCTTAAATCAATTCTCAGTTATCACAGGAAAGAAAAGACAGAAGACTGTGCATTATGTTCAGGCTCACAACTCAAAGAGTAAACGAACAAAAAATTATTAAAATAATTATCAAGAGAAAATTTCTCAAGAGGGAAAAACACACATTATAAAACCTTTTGCTGGAGTGAGGATCAGAATGGGAGATGCCAATTGGATTAAACTGTTAGAACAAAACTCATGTTTTGTTTTAATCCCACTGTCTTGAATGTAGACTAGTCATGGAGCTCCCTTTCCACAGGTCTACATGGGATGTTCAGATCTGTCCTCATCAATGTCACAGACATTTCAAGAGAACTTTTGAAACCAAATGGAGGGTGACATAGAATTCCTTGGGGATAATGGGAGTGTCCGGCGCACTTTCTTATTCAAAGATCAGTGAAAAAAACTCAATAGCACGGGAACTAAAAGGGAAATGTGAAGCATAATGGTGTTTGGTCAGTGGAGCAAAGGATTTGTAGTGGTGAAAAAAAATAGATAAATTATTTTAATTGTACTTTTTACATATCTCGTAGCACAATTCAGGCTTAGAAAGGATTTCAATTGTGATTTTGTTGGCTTAGTTTTGACCTGAACAAAATGGATTTGCTGTTTTTATTTCTTTCTTTATTCAAATGGCACACTCTTTTGTTTTGAGAAATCTGGTTGTTATCTCTTAGTTAGAACCATGCCTAATGAAGTACTCTTTCCAATTTTGGATGTTTAATCATGCTGGATTCTTACCAAAGACCTCAAAAGAGACTAAACTTGAAGGACAAAGATGATTGTCAAGTGGGCTATGGATTAGGGTCTGATTTTTTGGTGGGAGTTCAATGAACATAATTTAGACTAAGGTAGATTCAGTTAGGCAGAAAGGAAGAAATGAAGCATGTTTCTGGGGAATAAACGGCAAAGCAAACACACAGAAACTCACTCAAGAAGATGCCAGTGAGCAACTCAGAACCAATATCTGATATATAATTTAAGACCCAAAGGTCACTTAATATCAACTCTATTGCTACACTCATATACCCAAGGAATCTGGCTAGCAATTGTTTTAGAGCTTGCCTTAGCTGTTTTTATTTCATGCAAGTGTTTCTCTGGAGGCACAAAAAATGTTAAGAGTAAAACTGGATTTATCGAAGGCATTTGCTTGGATTAATTAGGTAATAAAAGCATTTTCAAATTGCTAATTTACTAAGCAGTGTCACTGGAATGCTGAATTACTTTACTTTTATTATGATGATCAAGAGAGATAAATGCAGGCCTAGCCACAAAACCAAAGCAAAGAGAGGCAGGAGTCATTCTTTGCATAATTACTGGCATTTGTCATCCTTCCCTTGAAAAGGGGATCATCAGTTTTTCTAAGGACTGTTTTCTTTGCTTCAGAGTCTTTTCTTCAGAACTGTTTATCATCCACATTGTCCTCATTTACCCAGCAACACATACTGTACTAACGTACTTTCCATTAGTGAATTTAATGAATTTAATTTTGGTTCAAAATGTTAATTAAAGTGTGCCTTTCATTCTTATAAGGATGAAACTTAAAAAACTCTTGGTTCTCAAGTGTTAGGTGAAATTACTCAAAGCAGAGTTGAAAAACAGGGTTAATCAATGTGAAATGTAGTATCATGAGCCTGGGATAGATATTGATAATGAATTATAATTAATTTTCCATCTCTTTTAAGAAAACAAAGGCTCAAAAATCACGGCTTCCATAACTTTGCCTATACTCAGGAGAAATTTTGGAAGAAAAATGTGTAAGAAGAAACAGAAAGGAAGTTTGCCTCAAAGAGAGAAACACTTAAAGAAAAAACTACTAGATCAGATATTCCATCATCAGAAAATGAATGAGAATTTTATTATCTCTTGGCTTTAAAAAAAATTCTGTCCTTTGCCAGATCTAAAAATGCTGCCAACCTGGAAGAAAAAGAATCCATTTTTCTAAACAACCCCATTTAGTAATTTCCACGAAATTGACATTTTAGAACTATGACAAAAAGCCAAACTAAAACTCAGGGGTTCCTAATCCCTAAATTCTGAGTCCGTTTTAAGAAATACCTAAAATACACTTTAAAACCAACCAATTAATATAATTACCGTGGGTTTAAATAACACATACACACTGGATTTTTTTCTGTAAAACATAGCTGTTCTGTTATTTATATTTTGCTATTTTTTCAATTAGAAATATGGCTTTATATATTGTACATATATGTAAAGTAACTTTTTAAAAAGAGTGAATCTGTTGTCTTCTGCCATCATTACATAAAAAAAAAAAAACCAACCACCCTACAACCAATTAACTTGGAAATCTTATATTCAAGCTTCTGAATATTACTGCGGTTGTAGCAAGGAAAGCAGCACATCCAGGTAGTTAATGTAACAGAAACAGGGCACAGGCAGCAACTTGCATCCCCTGGCAATTCACATGGTAATTTCTTCGCTTCCACTCTCAGGCTCACTCCACCTTGCTTCACCAACCCCCCTCCCCCTAAGACACGAGGCACCCTCTGGGCCATGGAAGGTGCCATGCGGGGAGACGCCGGAAGAGCGGGGGCAGAGTGCACGGTGCCCACACCCTTAGTCGCGGGCGGCCGCCGCGGGCCCCAGGAGCGGGGAACCGGTTGGGAGAGCGGGGTTGGGGGCGGACCCCAGGGCCGCACCCCTGGTCCCCCCATCCCCTTTCTACCGCCACAGACCCAAGAACCCGAAATCTGCGGCACGAGGCGCGGCGCCCGCAGACCCCGGCTGGGCCCCGGCGGGGATGGGCGGGCAGGGGGCGGAGCGCAGCGCAGCGCGGGGCGGCGGGAAAGGGGCGGAGAGGATAGCTTGGGCTCTGGCGGGCCGCGGGACTGGCAGAACCTGAGGGCTAGGTGGGTGGCTCGCCAGCCGGGACGAAGGGAAATGAGGACCACCGCTCCGGGGCGCGAGTAGGCGCGTGGAGTCCGGGGGCTCAGCTGCCGCGCCTCTTCCTCCTGCAGCTGAAGATTGCAACAGCGGCGGGTGCACCGGCAGCAGCGACGACCCTGCGCGCAGGTGGGCACCCCCGAGCGCGGCGCTCTGCCCGCTCCCCCGGCCACCGCGGGCCGGACGCCCGCTCTTCCAGGCCACTGCGCTTGGGGGCAAGGGCTGGGTAGGTCCAGGGGCAGAAGGAAGGTGCACGGCCCCGTGGTGGGCGCGCTTCTGCGCGCGCGCTGTGGTAGGTGGGAAAGAGGTGCGGAAAAGCTGCCTCTCCTTTAGGGTTCACTCCCTCGGTTCCACTGTCCCCACCCCACCCCTTCTGAGGAGCTGGGCACCGGTGGGGCTTTGGGGAACTGCGATCTCCTACCCGCCCCGCAGTATCGGTGGTGTGTGCAGGTTGCCCTTCTCTTCACAGTCCACACCCAGCAACCATCAGGACGCCCCCTGCTCCCGGCCCGAAGACTGTAGGGACCATGGGAGGAGAGAGTGGTGGCTGGACCGGTCGGGGCGTGTGCGCGGAAGGCTGGAGTTGCTTGAGTATTGTCTGCCGGGGCCGGCGCTTGCGTCAGGGTGCTGCCTCGCGCTTTCGGGGATAGGGAACGGGTTTGCTGAACTTACTCTTAGGGCTGATTCTGCACATGCCCTTGGCGCCTTGTGCATGTTTGAACGAGGGTTTAATGGAGGCACGTGGGAGCAGTATCGATCTCTGGCGGGTCCCCAAAGACCCTCTTGGGATAGTCCAGCGCGTGTTCGGGGTTGAGAGGGAAAGGAGAGTGTTCCGTGTGAATGTGCGTCCTAGGGAGGAGGAGGAGAGTGTCTCAAGGAGACTTGATTTTCTTGTATTTGCTGCAATTCCGTAAACCAAATCATGCTTTCGAGGGGTTAAAGTAAATTACTGGTAAGTGGGGCGGATCTCTGCTGGAGATAAAGAAGCTCCCGGGTTTGCGGGGTAGCGGGCCTGGCTGGCGTGCACGCTCGGTGGCTTTTGGCGCTGTCTCGCCTAGGTAGTGGGGGTGGAGGTGGTGGTGCTTGTGTCTTTGGCTTAAGGTGCTGGAGCGGGGCTTACTTGTTCCAGGTAGACTGTGGGACTTGGAGGAGGTAAAAAAGCTTCGCGGCGCGGCTATTCGCAATTAACTCCAGAAATCTCAGTGTGTGTCTGTCGGTCGGTCTCTCTCTGTCTCTGTCTCTGTCTCTCTCTCTCCTCTGTGTGTGTCTCTCTCTCCCTCTCTCTCTCACACACACACACACACACACACACACTCGCACGTCTCATGACTGCTTGGACTTGCTGATAGTTGTTCATGAATTTTTATTCCTGTTTGTTCATTTCCTGACTTTTTTTTTGGAAAAAGGACCTACCTGTATTAAAATCCGTGGGGTTTCAGAAAGACCCTTCCGCAGTCATTCATATTCAAATCAAGGATAGGGCATTTTGATGAAAATACCCCACCAAACTGCTATTTGGATTGGACAAAACTGTAGTTCAGGTTAGAATTACTGTTATTTTAAATAGACATATTACAACCTTGTGGTAAAGTAACCTTAGCCTGAATCGCCCCTGATCTTTCTTTGTGTCAATTTACAGAATTCTGAATTACAGATGAACAAAGCGGTGAAGTTTTCTTCTAATTTTAAACGACAGGTCTTGAAATGGCTGTAAGTTGAGTTCTGCGACTCCATCTCTTTAATGATCGGTTCAGAGTGGTGTATAGTTGATGATCTGAGACTTACATATGTTTCAATTTCTAATCAAATAATTTATCATACCATTGGGGAGAAGGACGCCTTAGGAATTTTCCTCACAGAGGAGAAAGAACATTTTTGTCTTTTGGAGCAAACGTTTTGCCACTTTTTCCCCCAGATTTCCCCGTTAGATGCCTAGAAAAGATGCATTGTTGACAAATAATACATGATTTATTTCTCTTTTATGTCTACAGGTGGCAGTGTAGAAGCCAGACCGGGAGCTTCCAGAAGTGGTTTCTGAAAGAGTCAAATGTACATGAGTAAGCAAGCACAGGAATCTGAAAAACCACAGGTATGTAGGACAATTAATCCACCTATCCAGCTTTATAATTATTGCATTCCAGTAGTACTAACCCATTTGCTCTTAGTTCAATATTTTGACACTTATATAAACTTCTATGAAGTGAAATGTATTTTGAGGTAACCTCCGAGGAGAAACCGGGTCTAATCTATTTCTGACAATGTATTTAAATAAAAATTCTGCATGTCATTATATTACATGACTTTTTACTGTTCTAAAAGAGTTGTTTTTCCATTGTGACCATGTGGCTTTGCATTTAACCAGTTTGATATTTGCTTTTCAAAACACTTTTCCTGAAACTATATAAAACTGCCAATTGTTCTGAATAATTTCATTTGAGATAATGTTAACAGAGTCACCTGCATGAACCAATAACAGTATCAGATTAAAAAAATTTTTTTTTCGGCCGGGCGCGGTGGCTCACGCCTGTAATCCTAGCACTTTGGGAGGCCGACCAGATCACGAGGTCAGGAGATCGAGACCATCCTGGCTAACACGGTGAAACCCTGTCTCTACTAAAAATACAAAAAATCAGCTGGGCGTGGTGGCAGGCGCCTGTAGTCCCAGCTACTTGGGAGGCTGAGGCAGGAGAATGGAGTGAATCCGGGAGGCGGAGCTTGCAGTGAGCCAAGATCTTGCCACTGCGCTCCAGCCTGGGCAACAGAGCAAGACTCCGTCTCAAAAAAAAAAAAAAAAATTTTTTTTGTGACAGGGTTTGGCTTTGTCACCCAGGTGGAGGGCAGTGGCAGGATCTCAGCTGACTACAACCTCCATCTCCTGGGCTCAAGTGATCCTCCCACCTCAGCCTCCTGAGTAGCTGGGACTACAGGTGTGCACTAGCATGCTGGGGTTGTTTTTGTATTTTTTGTAGAGACAGGGTTTCGCCATATTGTGCAGGCTGGTCTTTAACTCCTGGGCTCAAGCAATCTGCCTGCCCTGGCCTCCCACAGTGTTAGGACTACAGGCGTGAGCCACTACACCCAGCCAAGTATCAGCTTTTAATAAAACTGCATCTCACTGTTGAATTGACGTAACACCGATCAGAGTACAGATGCATTAGGAGGCTTCTTTTAAACCAAACCCTTCTGCTATTAACCTTCTGATGATTTTTCTCCTACTACCTTGCTGTTTTTACAGGCCCACTAATTTGCCTGCTTGACTAAAATAAGGATGAGTTTTGTGCTGATGAGAGACATGTTTGTAATGTTATTCGTTGTGACACAGTTCAAAAGAATTTGCCTTTGATTCTCACTAAAATGTAAAGTTTTGCATATTAAGATCCTTTTTCAACAACTGAGCAACTCTTTATAATGAAGGGCAGAAGACACCAAAGGGAAGAAAATGTTTACCTTTGTGGGCTTTTACTTTCTTTCCTGGGAATGGTAGGCCATAGCTATTGGTTTGTTTTTTTTTTTTTTTTTTTTTTTTTTTTTTTGAGAAGAAGTCTCGCTCTGTCGCCCAGGCTGGAGTGCAGTGGCATGATCTCGGCTCACTGCAACCTTTGCCTCCCGGGTTCAAGCGATTCCCCTCCCTCAGCCTCCTGAGTGGCTGAGATTACAGGCACCCACCACCAGGCCCGGCTAATTTTTGTATTTTTAGTAGAGACGGGGTTTCACCATGTTGGTGAGGCTGGTCTCCAACTCCTGACCTCAGGTGATCCTCCTGCCTCGGCCTCCCAAAGTGCTGGGATTACAGGCATGAGCCACCGCCTGCCACCGCTATTGGTACTTTCACACGGATGCTAAAGTTATTGTGTTGGCTGTGTTAAGGGTCAGGCATCAAAATGGCCGCTCAAGAGAATGAAGCTTTCTCTTTGTGCGGATGCAAGGGGTGGGATGGGGTGCACAATTCTCACAATGCTGAAATGTGGTGTTACCTCGACATTCTGCCTTTACAGCTGAGGAGGGATTTGTTTCGCCCCTGCTAATGAAGGTGTTAAATAAACTTGGATGCTGTTATTGAAGCTTAAAAAATAAATGGAAGCTGGGTACGATGGCTGAAGGCTGGAATCCCAGCACTTTGGGAGACCGAGATGGGAGGATTGCTTGAGCTCAGGAGTTCAAGACCAGCCTAGACAACATGGGAACATCCTGCCTCTACAAAAAAAATTACAAAAAGTAGCCAGGCGTGGTGATGTGCACCTGTAGCTGTGTGTACCTGTAGTCCCACCCAGTCGGGAGGCTGAGGTGGGAGCTTCCCTTGAGCCTGGAAGGTCAAGGCTGTGGTGAGCCACAATCATGCCACTGCACTCCAGCCTGGGTGTGACAGTGAGATCCCTTCTTAAGAAAAAAGAAGAAATTGAACACTTACCAGTAGAAAGCAAACAGGGAGCTCAGACTCAGAAAGTGTAGATTGGTAGATTACACTAAATACTGACACTTTAAAGACTCCGTGGATAAGGAGTGGCTTCAGGAAAGCTCTGGAACATTTAGGAACATGTAAGTTTGCACTGCGTGAGACTTAGATTCATTATCTGACTCAGGAAATTGGGATGTAACTAATTATCCGTCAACATATCTAACAGGAACGGAGTCTCATCTTCTCAGTCAAAAAGAAAAAGAACAAGGTTGATATTTTATTCCTTTTTTGAATTATAGTGTATTTGTTGTAGAGCCATTAGGTGCTTTAGAGATATTTGACTTTTGACATATAACATACATAATAAAGTGTGTAAAAGATACTGGTCTAAAGTGTACTGCTCAATGAGAATCACTTGAACCCAGGAGGCTGAGGTTGCAGTGAGCCGAGATTGTGCCGCTGCACTCCAACCTGGGTGACAGAATGAGACCCTGTCTCCAAAAAGAAAAATAAATAAATAAATAAATAGTTTACTACTCAGTGAAACTTTGCATGCGTGTATACCATGTGACCATCACCCGAGTCAAGATGTAGATTTCCAGCACTCCAGAAGATTTCCTCTTGCCCCTTCTGCTCAGAATTCATCTTACCTCCAACATGAAGGTCACCACATTGTGATTTTTAAAAAACTCCGTCCACTAGTTTTGTCTTATAAGGGAACTCTTGTGTGTGTCTTTCATTCACACATATCGACAGGCATTAGAATTTCACAGACATAGCATAAAGTCTATGAGATTCGTCCACAAGGTTGTGCATATCAGTAGTTCTAATCTCTTGCTGAGAATCATTCCATTGTATGCATATACCACAGTTTGTTTCTCCATTTTCCTGTTAGCTCTTTGGATTGTTTTCAGTTTGGGGCTAATACGAATAAAGCAGCCATGAACATTCTTGCTTATGTCTTTTGGTGCACATGCCCAATCATTTCTCTGAACATATGCTCAGGAGTGGAATTGTAGGGTCATAGGTAGGCATATATTTAGCTTTAGTAGATATTGCCAAACAGTTTCCCAAAGGGGTTGTACCAACTTAAATTTCCCCAGTAGTGTATGAGTGTTCCAGTTAGTGGCTCTACATTTTAATGAACACTTGGTTTTATCTGTCTTTTAAATTTTAGCTACTTTGCTGGGTGTACAGTGGTATCTTTGTGGGTTTTTAAAAATGTATTTTATTGTAATTGTGGGAAAATATGTATATTTAGAATTTACCATCTTAACCTTTTTTTTTTTTTTTGAGACAGAGAGTGCTGGAGTGCAGTGGTGCGATCTTCGCTCACTGCAGCCTCTGCCTCCTGGGTTCAAGCAATTCTCCTACCTTAGCCACCCAAGTAGCTGGAATTACAGGTGGACAACACCACGCCTGGCTAATTTTTTGTATTTTTAGTAGAGATGGGGTCTCACTATGTTGGCCAGGCTGGTGCTGAACTCCTGACCTCAGCTGATCCATCTGCCTCAGCCCACCAAAGTGCTGGGATTACAGGCTTGAGCCACTGCACCCGGCCAACTATTTTTGAGTGTACAGTTAGTAGCATTAAGTACATTCAACTTGTTGTCTAACCCTCACCACCACTCATCTCCAGAACTCTTCATTTTGCAAAACTGAAACTGTACCCATTAAACAGTAATTACCCAAGTCCCACATCCTTAGCCACTGGCAACCACCATTCTACCTTCTGCGTCTGTGGATTTGACTATGTACCTCATATAAGCTAGATCACATAGTGTTTGCCTTTTGTGACTGGCTTATTTAACTTAGATAATGTCCTCAAGTTTTAGCCATGTTATAGCATGTATTAGAATTTAGCAGTTTCAAGGATAAATAATATTCTATTGTATGTATACGCCACATTTTGTTAATCCATTCATCTGTCAATGGACACTTGGGTTTTCACCTTTTGGCTATTTGTGAATAATGCTGCTCTGAACCATTATTGTACATACAGATAACCACTTCAAGTCCTTACTTTCAGTTCTTTTGGGCATATATACCCAGAAGTGGAATTGCTGGATCATACGGTAATTCTATTTTTATTTTTATTTAAAAAGCTTCTAAAGATAGGGTCAGCCGGGCACGTGGCTCACACCTGTAATCCCAGCACTTTGGGAGGCCAAGGAGGGCGGATCACCTGAGGTCAGGGGTTCGAGACCAGCCTGACCAACATGGTGAAACCCCATCTTTACTAAAAGTAGAAAAATTAGCTAGGCGTGGTGGTGGGCGCCTGTAATCCCAGCTACTGGGGAGGCTGAGGCAGGAGAATCACTTGAACCTGGAGGCAGAGGTTGCAGTGAGCTGACATCCTGCCACTGCACTCCAGCCTGGGTGACAGAGCCAGACTCCGTCTCAAAATAAAATAAAATAAAATAAATAAATAAGTAAAGATAGGGTTCCACTCTGTTGCTCAGGCTGGCATGTAGTGGTATGATCATAGCTCACTGTAGCCTCAAACTCCTGGCCTCAAGTGATCCTCCTTCCTCAGCCTCCCAAGTAGCTGGGACTACAGGCATGTGACACCATGCCTAGCCAATTAATTTTTTTTTCTTGCTGTATTGCCCAGGCTGATCTCAAATGCCTAGCCTCAAGTGATTCTTCTGCCTCAGTCTTCTGAGTAGCTGGGAATACAGGCACAAGCCATTTTACATTCCCACCAGCAGTGTATAAGGGTTTCAGTTTCTCCACATCCTCGACAACACTTATTATTTTCTGTTTCTTTGATAGTAGCCATCCTGATGGATGTGAGGTGGTCCTTGTGGTTTTAATTTATATTTCCTGGTGAGTAATGATGTTGAGTACTGTTTCATATACTTAATGGCACTGGGATATATCCTTTTGTGAAGTGCCTTTTCAAATCTTTTGCTCATTTTTGAGTTGGGTTGTTTTTTGGTTGGTTGGTTTTTCTTGTAAAAGTTCTTTTATATCCTGCATATGAGTCCTTTGCCAGATACATATGTTACAAATATTTTCTCCCGGTCTGGTTTGCCTTTTCACTGTCTTAATGGAATCTTTTGATAACTTGGAAGTCTAGTGATCAATTTTTCCTTTTAAAATGGCTATTGTTTTTTGTGTTCTGTTTATGAAATTTTCGCCTACTTTGGGGTTATTTTTTAAAAACCTTCTTTTTAGTAACTGAAAACATATGGAGACAATCTGTTTGGAAGATATAGTAAATTAACTATAAGCATATTTCAAATATGTGCCCTGAGTGTGGAAGTTGGTGATATAAACCTTTTCTGCAGCAGGTGGCAGAAAAGGGATTTGAAGCAAGTGTGTTTATATGGAGATAGATGCTATTACTCAAGTGGCCTCCACTCAGGGCCCCTCTAGGTTGGGAAGAACCATAGGGAAGAGCTCCGTGATAACTCTTCTGTAGGCAAGAATGTGGCAAAATATATGGGTATCTATACTTTCTCAATTTGTAATCCATGCTTGCCAAATGATTCTCCCCCTCCCCTCTTCTATCCCCAAGGACAGTCACTGCTGTTCAGTGCTGCAGCTTTTCTTAGCCCCTCAAGATCCTGCTATTCATTAGCTCTTTCTCTTCATCTTTTTCTTGAAAGGTCTGCATTTTCTGTCACTTTGATGTCTTGAAATATCCCCCCCCCACTGCCCCATGTTCTTCAGACCCTTCAGACCCCTCAACCCCCACATCTTTATCGCCTGCCCCCACTACTATCCCTCAACTCAGGCTGCAGATATGTATTTGTTAATTGCCTCCTGGACATCTCCCTCTGGATGTCCCACAGGTGCCTTTCATATGAAACATGTGTTGTTCCTCTTCAGTCTGCTTTTCTGCTTTCCCACACTAATTAATATATTTGCCATTCCTCTAGGATTCTGAAGTAGAAGTCTTGGCACTGTCCTGGATTTGCCTGCACGACTTTTATCACCCTCACAGCTCATACTTAGGTGGTCATCAAAGCTGCCGAGTCTTTCTCCTTTCTCTGAAACATCTTTCATAGACATCCCCTCTTCCCCATATTCACTACCTTGTTCTGGTTCTTTAATCCCCCTTTAGGATTGTAGTAATGACCTCTCATCTGATCTCCCTGATTCTACTCTTGCCTCTAATCCATCTTCCACTTGTCATCAGCTTTCTTTTCCTAAAACACAGATTTAATCATGCCGTTTTTTACATAAAAACGATTTGTAGCTCTCCACTGCCTACAAGAGGCATTCAAATCCCTAAGCATGATTTACAATGTGAGACTCTTCATTATTTGCCTTCAATCTGTTTTCTCTGCTCTATCATCTGCCATTTCCTCCCCACACTCCATCTGTCCTAAACTATTTTCCATTCCTAGAACATTCCTTGAGTTCTTTCCTGCATCTATGCTTTTGCACATGCTGTTTCTTCTATTTCTGATGTTCATGCATGTCTACCTGGCAAGTTACTAGTTTTCCTTTAAAAGCCAGCTGAAAAGTGGCCTCTCTGAGCCTTCCTTTTCTTTAAGTAGATCTTGTTATTCATCTCTCATTTAGTGTGGTTGGAGGAAGTGATTCATAATTGCAGGCAGTAATGCATATTAATTATTATACCCCCAGCAACTACTGGGGCACTACTTGAAAACAAATGATATTTAATAAATGTTCATGGAATGAATGAACTCATGAAGAACCCATCTGTGCTCAGATTTTGTTGCTTAACAGCTCATCACAATATCAGTTTACTTAGTGGTTTTAAACAACCACCATTTATTTAGTTCTTGATTCTGTGGGTTGGCAATTTGGGCAGGACTCAGCTGGATGGTTCTTTCAATCTGGGCAGGTCTTCTGACCTTGGCCACCTTCACTTGTGTCTGTGATCTGCTGTGTGAGTTGGAGGCTGTCTCTTCTAGGATGGCCTCAGCTCCTCTCTGCTCGACTTTGTGGTCTTTAATCTGTAACCAGGCTAGCCTGAGCTTGTTCACACTATGGCTGGCAGGGTTCTAATTGAGAGTGCAGAGGCAACCAAGGCCTCTTGAGGCCTCGACTTGCAACTAGCACAAGATTATTTCCTCTGAATTTGTTAGCCAAGGCAAGTCACTTTAAAGCCAGCCCTGAATCAGGAGGTGAGGAACTAGGTTCTATCTCTTGATGGAAGGAGCTATTTATATAATCACACTGCAAGGAACATGGATAGAGAGAAGAGAATAATTAAAGCCTTTTTGCAAGCAATCTACTGCACTTATTTGGGAGCAGGAATGGAGATTAGAGCAGGCTGGGCCAAAGAGGTTTATTCCACTTAGATCAGCAGCAGGGGGCGCAGTTCTGGCCCTCACTCATGGGTTTAATTGCACCTAACATGAGCCCAAGATGGTTCTGTGGTTCCTAGCATCCTCCTTTGGCCCTCCTCTCAAATCCTCAGCCCCTCTTCCCGCTTTTTTTTTTTTTTAATCTGAAGCATATCTAAGACAGCCCCAGTTTCCTTTTGGCATTGGTAATTTGGGCTGGCCTAGTGGAAATACCACTGGTGGTGCTATGGGATGAGGAAGGAGCTCTTCAGTATTGGAAAAGGGAACAACACCTTTCCTCTTCACCCTGGAAGCTGCTGTGTATAGCCTTGGAAATTGGGGGCTTTCTCATTGTGAAGCACCCTCAAGTATTTGTCATTGATTTGTCTCTATCCTCCGATTTAAAAGGCATTTTCTATGAGAGGAGAGTGTCAGGAAACAAAAAGAGATCTGATCGATTGGGACTGTTCATCTATGTTCTTCCTCACCATGTGTGAAAATTTAAGATAGTCTCCTACTGAGAAACAGTAGTCCTTTACCCAATTGTAATGTCTGTGTGCTTTCCCAGCTGTTACAAACTCTTCAGAGTGGAAACATGAATTTAAATGTCTCCGATACACCACCCATTAAAGGAACCTTTTTTGAGGACTAGACTACATTAGGAAAAAGTATAGTTACAGTATACAACGCAGGAACTCAGTTGAAATATCCTAAAACATGTATGAAGAGATCCTAGTTTTCGAGAGGTAGTATAATAACCATGAATAAATTCTAGCTTTTCCAGAACTTGGCTTCAGTGTACATCTGAATGTTTTAGTAGAGTTGTTAGAAGCAGTTAAAAAAAAAAGCAGATGTAAATTTCACCCCATTCATGCCCATTTCTACTAATCCTAGAGATAGAGCCGTACTGTGAAGTGACCAAAAGGCATAAAAGAATAGGAGGCACTTACAGGGTCTTAAGACCCCTCATGACCGCTCAGTGAACTCTCATTGCCTCTTGCCAGTCCTAGATTGGCTGCTGACACAGTTGGAGGCATGAAAAATCCACAACCTGAGTAATCCTCTGCTGAAATAACAGCTGTGCCATTTGCGGGTGAAAATAGAATTTTTTTCCTGCCCCTCTGGAATTTTAATTTATGTTAAAAATTATATTTTCCAAATTTTTTCTTATGGCATGCTCATGCTTTTCATTTTATTCAGCAGAAGACTGAGTTTTTATCTCACCATGCCTTGTGTGTAGATAATTTCCTTATTGGATTCTGTGTAGTGTTTGTTGTTTACTTAATGACAATATAAACTCAGATAGTAGTCATAGTTAAATATTTTTAGAAGACCACAACAATTTGAGTTACAAAATCAATATTTTTATCTATTAAAAATGTATCAAATCAAGGTATTTTAACAGACTAAAATAAGACACTAATTTTTGTTTTTCCAAAAGAGTTAGCTTTGGCCGGGCGCAGTGGCCCAAGCCTATAATTCCAGCACTTTGGGAGGCTGAGGTGGGCAGATTACGGGGTCAGGAGTTCAAGACCAGCCTGGCCAACATGGTGAAACCCCGTCTCTACTAAAAATACAAAAATTAGCCGGGTGTAGTAGCGGGCTCCTGTGGTCTCAGCTACTCAGGAGGCTGAGGCAGGAGAATTGCTTGAACCTGGGAGGTGGAGGTTGCAGTGAGCTGAGATCATGCCACTGCACTCTAGCCTGGGGACAGAGCAAGACTCCATCTCGGGGAAGGAAAAAAAAAAAAGAGTTAGCTTGATGTCATAAGCAACCATAAAACATTTTATATACTATATTGCCAACATGATGCATAATGTGAATTCTAAGTTACATTTACTGACGTATAAATACATGATCTAGGTTGGGTACGGTGGCTCACACCTGTAATCCCAGCACTTTGGGAGGCCGACCGAGACAGGTGGATCATGAGATCAGAAGATCGAGACCATCCTGGCTAACATGGTGAAACCACATCTCTACTAAAAAATACAAAAAATTATCTGGGCGTGGTGGCAGGCACCTGTAGCCCCAGCTACTCGGGAGGCTGAGGCAGGAGAATGGTGTGAACCTGGGAGGCAGAGGTTGCAGTGAGCCAAGATCGTGCCACTGCACTCCAGCCTGGGCAACAGAGCGAGACTCCATCTCAAAAAAAAAAAAAAACATGGTTTATATGTACTATACTATGTCTCTGTTGTGGTGGGTGGGGTGGGAGAGAGAGAGAAAGACAGAGAGAGAGAGAGAGAGAGAGAAAGCGAACAAACCCACACATCCTCCAGTGAAAGGTTAACATACTAGCAAAAGCTATATGAAAAGCATAAGTAAATGTAGAGCTGATGTTTGTTAAAACAGCCATGTAAGACAATGATTAAGTTCAATGAGGGAAGGGATTATTAGCTAACAAGTATATTTACATTGAAGGAAGGCTGTGACAGAGAAACAACTAATAAATTCAAGGTGGTAGTTTTACGAGCCTTAGGTGCCACACTGAGTGATGTTAATGGGCCTACTGTTGGCTTTTATTTTTATTTTTTAGTTTTATATATTTTTATTTTTATTTATTTATTTTTTTGAGACAGAGTCTCACTCCGTCACACAGGCTGGAGTGCGGTGCTGGGATCTCGGCTCACTGCAACCTCTGCCTCCCAGGTTCCAGTGATTCTCCTGCCTCAGCCTCCCAAGTAGCTGGGACTACAGGCGTGTACCACCATGCCCAGCTAATTTCTTTTTGTGTTTTTCTTTTTAGTAGAGATAGGGTTTCGCCATGTTGGCCAGGCTGGTCTCAAACTCCTGACCTCAGGTGATCCACCTGCCTCGTTCTCCCAAAGTGTTGGGATTACAGGTGTGAGCCACCACTTCCGACCTATATTTTTTATATTTTTGAGCTGGAGTCTCACTGTGTTACCTGGGCTGGAGTGCGGTGGTGCTATCTCGGCTCGCTGCAACCTCCGCCTCCTGGATTCAAGTGATTCTGCTCCCTGCAGCCACACTTGGCTAATTTTTGTATTTTTAGTAGAGACGGGGTTTTACCATGTTGGCCAGCCTGGTCTTGAACTCCTGACCTCAAATTATACGCTCACCTCAGCCTCCCAAAGAGCTGGGAATACAGGTGTGAGCACTGCGCCCAGCCTGTTGGCTTTTAAAAGAGATTTTAGAATGTGCACATTTAAGATGGACTAGATGGTAATCAATTACTCTCCAATCATTTGAATACTAATCCTTACATTGGAAAATATATGAATTATATGTTTTATAAAAATATTCTGTTTTTGTTCCTGATTAATGATGTAATCAAAATTTTCTTACTGTCATGGCATTGTCAGTATGGTGGATTTCTGGATGTAGGCTTGGGCACAGAGGTCAGCATCTATGGTTGCAGAAGCATCTTTGCTTATCCAGTAGCCCAGCTGTGCATGCAGGTATTTGACCAGGAAAATATAATGGGGAAAGACGATAGAGTCTTAATGAATTTCCTAAAGAGGAAGGGGTGTGGCCGTCTCAGCTAATCCCAATGCTTCAGATTTGTACAGGATTGAAAGAACAGATGATATTTTTCCTTAGAACAGCTGAGGAAAGTAAAATGCCATGCGCACTGAGGGAGCACCTTGTGCCCTGTTGACAAACCATGCATAGGATCATCTGTTGTTCTTTCTTTACCTCCAGGGAGAGCAATGTAGGATCTCTTCCTTTAGTCACCAATATATATGATAATACTATGCATTTTCTTTTCTTTTTTTTGAGATGGAGTCTCGCTGTGTTACCTAGGCTGGAGTGCAGTGGTGTGATCTCAGCTCACCACAACCCTCACCTCCTGGGTTCAAGCGATTCTCCTGCCTCAGCCTTCCAAGTAGCTGGGACTACAGGCGCACGCCACCACGCCTGGCTAATTTTTGTATTTTTAGTAGAAACGGGGTTTCCCTATATTGACCAGGCTGGTCTCGAGCTCCTGACCTCGTGATCCGCCCGCCTTGGCTTCCCAAAGTGCTGGGATTACAGGTGTGAGCCATCGTGCCCGGCCAATACTATGCATTTTCTTATCCATGTTATGAGGAAGGCCTCGAGACTCAGACGTAATCTGATTGCTGGGGTTTAAGTGACAGTCGCTGCTGGCTTTTAAATGAAAATTTCAGAACGTACACATTTCAAATGCCACAACCTTTCTTGCTTCTTTGACATGTGGTCCTGCTCTGCCTGTGCTGGTGAACATCAGGTATAGTCATAGTGTGTGTGTGTGTGTGTGTGTGTGTGTGTGTGTGTAGCAAGGTGGGGGGGGCGGTTCTTCCCAGTGATTGTAACAGATTTTTCCTACCTATATGGTCATAGTGAATGAGTACCTAGTGTGCTGTAATTTTTATCACTATTGGTGATTTTCCATCACTATCAGTGATTTTCCATCACTATCAGTGAAAAAAAATATATTTATATATTCATAAAAATAACAATATTTCACCAAGAGCTTTGACCCCGAATTGGATGTGACCTTGACTTGCCTGATGCTGGAATCAGATGGCTGAACTAGAAGTGAGGAGGCTGCTGTTCTATCCCCAGTTAGCTTCTAAGTAGATATGATGTCTGGGCACATCCTTTTTATTGGTCTGGACTTAGGTATTGTCATCTTTAACATGAGAGTTGGACTTTTTTCTTCTTTTTAAAGAGACGGAGTCTCACCTGTCGCCCAGGCTGGAGTGCAGTGGCGCCATCTGCTCACTGCAACCTCCACCTGCCAGGGTTCAAGCGATTCTTCTGTCTCAGCCCCCCGACTAGCTGGGATTACAGGCGGCTGCCACCGCACCCAGCTAATTTTTTGTATTTTTAGTAGAGACAGAGTTTCACCATCTTGGCCAGGCTGGTCTTGAACTCCTGACCTAGTGATCCACCCGCCTCAGCCTCCCAAAGTGCTGGGATTACAGACGTGAGCCACCGCGCCCGGCTGAGAGTTGGACTATTGATCTCTGAAGTCTCATCACATTCTCACACTCAAGTCTTTTTTTGTTATTTTTGAGACGGAGTCTCACTTTGTCACCAGGGCTGGAGTGCAATGGTGTGATCTTGGCTCACTGCAACCTCCACCTTCCAGGTTCAAGTGATTCTCCTTCCTCAGCCTCCCAAATAGCTGGGATTACAGTTGCCCACCACTACACCCAGCTAATTTTTTGTATTTTTAGTAGAGATAGGGTTTCACCATGTTGGCCAGGCTGGTCCCGAGCTCCTGACCTCATGATTCACCCACCTCGGCCTCCCAAAGTGCTGGGATTACAGGCGTGAGCCACTGCACCCGGCCTTTTTTTTTCTCTTCAGGCAGGGTCTCACTCCATTGCCCAGGCTGGAATGCAGTAGCATGATCTCAGCTCACTACAACCTCTGCCTCCCCGGGTACAAGTGATTCTCCTGCCTCAGCCTCCCGAGTAGCTGGGGACTATGGGCACTCACCACCACGCCTGGCTAAATTTGTATTTTTTAGTAGAGATAGGGTTTCACCATGTTGGCCAGGCTGGTCTCGAACTCTTGACCTCAGGTGATCTGCCCACTTCGGCCTCTGAAAGGGCTGGGATTACAGGTGTGAGCCGTGCTGGCCTCAAGTTTTAATACTATGGTTGGAGCTCCCCCACCCAGTTTCAGCAAAAACTACGTCATAAAACTATAATTGAGATTTTAAAATTTGATTGCATAAAATGTGGAGTTGCATTATTTTTAAACTCTGAGTATAGTTTTTAATTTTTAATTTTTATGGGCACATAGGTACATATATTTATGGGTTACATGAGATATTTTGTTATAGGTATGTAATGTATAATAATCACGTCAGGGTAAATTAAATGGCAGATCCATCACCTCAAACATGTATCGTTTGTGTTATAGACAATTCAATTATACTCTTTTAGCTATTTTTAAATGTACAATTATTTGGGGCTGGGCACAGTGGAATATGCCTGTAATCCCAGCACTTTGGGCGGCTTAGGCAAGAGGATCCCTTGAGCCCAGTAGTTTGAGACCAGGCTGGGCAACATAGCAAAACCCTGTCTCCATAAAAAATAATAAGAAAAATGAGCCGGACATGGTGGCTACACCTGTGGTCCCAGCTACTCGGGAGGTTGAGGTGGGAAAATCACTTGAGCCCGGGATGTCAAGACCGCAGTGAGCCTTGATCTGCGCCAGTGCACTCCAACCTGGGAGACAGAGCCAAACCCTGTCTCAAAACAAAACAAAAAAATACCAAAAATTAGGTTGGGTGCCGTGGCTCAAGCCTGTAATCCCAGCAGTTTGGGAGGCCGAGGCGGGTGGATCACTTGAGGTACGGAGTTCAAGTCCACCCTGGCCAACATGGTGAAACCCTGTCTCTACTAAAAATACGAAAATTATTGGGAGGCTGAGGCGGGTGGATCACGAGGTCAGGAGATCGAGACCATCCTGGCTAACATGGTGAAACCCTGTCTCTACTAAAAAAAATACACAAAAAATTAGCCGGGCATGGTGGCGGGTGCCTGTAGTCCCAGCTACTAGGGAGGCTGAGGCAGGAGAATGGTGTGAACCCGGGAGGTGGAGCTTACAGTGAGCCGAGATCACGCCACTGCACTCCAGCCTGGGCGACTGAGCAAGACTCCATCTCAAAAAAAAAAAAGAAAAAATTAGCTGGGCATGGTGGTGGGCGCCTGTAATCCCAGCTACTCGGGAGGCTGAATCAGGAAATCTCTTGAATCCAGGAGGCAGAGGTTGCAGTGAGCCGAGATTGCCCCACTGCACTCCACCCTGTGTGACAGAGCGAGACTCCATCTCAAATAAAACAAAACAAAAAGATTATTTTTGACTGTAGTCACCCTGTTGTGCTGTCAAATAGTAGGTCTTATTAATTCTATTTTTTGTACCCATTAATCATCCCCACTTTCCTCCAACTCCCCACTATCCTTCCCAGTCTCTGGTAACCATCCTTCTACTCCCTATCTCCGTGAGTTCAATTATTTTAATTTTTAGCTCCCACATATTAGTCAGAAAATGCAATGGTTGTCTTTCTGTGCCTGGCTTATTTTACTTAACGTGACCTCCAGTTCCATCCATGTTGTTGCAAATGACAGGATCTCATTCTTTCTCATGGCTAAATAGTACTCCATTGGGTATATGCACCACATTTTCTTTATCTATCCATCTGAGCACTTAAGATTACTTCCAGATCTTGGCTGTTGTGTGAATAGTGCTGCAATAAACATGGGAGTGCAGATATATCTCTTGGGTGTACTGGAGTTGCATCATTATGTTAATGAAATGAAATCAGTGGCCAGGTGGAAACCACGAGGTAATCATCCATCACAGTATGGATGCTCTTCAACTTAACCTGATAAAGACATCATAAGTTGAAAATATCATTAAGTTGAAAATGCATTCAATACACCTAATCTGTCAAACATCATAGCTTAGCCTAGCCTACCTTAAACGTGCTCAGAACACTTAACATTAGCCTACAATTGGGCAAAATCGTCTTAACATGAAGCCTATTTTATAGCAAAGTGTTGAATATCTCGTGTAACATATCAAATACTGTAGTGAAAGTGAAAAAACAATGCCTATATGAGTACTCCAGGTATGGTTTCTCTTGAATATGTATCACTTTTGCACCATTGTAAAGTAGAAAAATCGTAAGTGGAACCATGGACCATCTGCGTATTTGCATTTATATTATTGTGGGGTTTTCTGTACTTGGTCAAGAGCAGAGTGACTACAACCCTGCTACAGTGTAACATTTTATTATTGCATTAGGGTGAGTCCCCTGTCACTGTTCTTAATCATAACCTTTCCAAGGAGAGGAGGCTAAGTTGTATTGGACTGTTTGCTGCTACTATATGACTTCCTCAGTTTTTGCCATATTTTTGTACTAAGCATTTGACATTCACAAGTCCAACTCTGATTTTCTTGTATATCCATCCTGCTTTGGGCTGGTGAGCTTGATTCTGAAGGTTGACGCTTTTATCAGTATTGGAAAACTCTTAACCATCATCTCATTTGATTCTGCCGTATTCTGTCTTTCCCCTCCTTCTGGTTCTCCAATTACAAGGACATGAGACCCTTTGATATTTCTTTTTTTTTTTTTTTTTTGAGACGGAATCTCACTCTGTCGCCCAGGCTGGAGTGCAGTGGCGAGATCTCGGCTCACTGTAACCTCTGCCTCCCGGATTCAAGCAATTCTCCTGTCTCAGCCTTCTGAGTAGCTGGGACTACAAGCGTCTGCCACCACGCCCAGCTAATTTTTATATTTTTAATAGAGATGGGGTTTCACCTTTTTGGTCAGGCTGGTCTCGAACTCCTGACCTCAGGTGATCCACCCGCCTCAGCCTCCCAAAGTGCTGGGATTACAGGCGTGAGCCACCGTGCCCAGCCCCTTTGATATTTCTTAGGATCTGCTTCTTTTTTCCCCCTTTTTCTATTCGGGTTTTAATAATGGATATTTTTCATTAGCCTCTATATTCAGTTTACTAATCTTGTGTTTTGCTGTGTCCAGTCTGCCATTAAACCCATCCAGTGGATTAATTTCGGATAACTGTATTTTTTCTTAATTTCAGATTTTTTCTAGGATGTCCATTTGATTTCTTTTTTAAAGCTAGTTTCTAGTTCTCTGTTGAAATTTCTGGTGAATTTCTCTTTTCATCCATTTCCTCTTTTTATTCTTACTTTTTAAATCAATTAATCATGTTATTTTAAAGGTCTCATCTAAATCCAATATCTGGATCATCTGTGAATCTGCATCTTTCTTATTTTTCTCTTGAATATTGGTTACATTTTCTTGCAGTTCTCAGGTCTCATACTTATTTAATTTTATGTTGGGCATTATAATGTCCAAAAGAACCTTACTAACTCTAGATTATATCTTCCTCCAGAGAAAATTTCCCCTCTTTACTTTGTTAGGTAAATGCAGTGAAGGACTGAACACTTTCACTCCATTGAGAATTAAGCTAAGTTAAGGCCAGATTGCAGTTTTATGAAGACTCAATCCAGCTATGCTTGTCTGTGATGCTCAGGCATGGCTCTCCTAGACTTTGATCAAAAGCCTGGAAGACCTTCGTTTTCTTAGTCCTGCAAAACTGTGGAAGATTCAGTCCTGCCCGTTGGAGGTCTTGAGTTTAACCTCCTGCCCTCCGAATTTCAAATTCTTGCAACTGTTTGAGGGTAAAACTGGTTATATATTTGAGGGAACACTCCTACTCTCCTAAAATGCTGTCTCCAAAGCACTATGAAACTGTAGGAGATTTCACTCTGCCTTCTAGAAACCCTTAGCCTAATATCTCAGTCTCCTTCCTCAGAACTGAGTAAATGGGAATAGTTCCCATCTGTCACATCAGCTTTTGTGTATTCAACATAAAGCTTTGCTGGTTCTCTTCCTCCCAGCAGAAATCCCTTCTCTTCGCAAGTCTCATTAGGATGAGCCCAGAGTTCCCAATTCCCCGGAGGGAAGGAAATCAGATTATCAGCTCACCTCAGAAGCGTTCCCTTCCTCTAGCATTCTTGTTTTTGAGTCCCTTATAGTCTAATGGAAGCCTCAGAGTTTTTTCTCCATGAAACATGTAAGATGGGATCTGTGATTTCATAATATGCAACATTGGCATGTCCTCATCTATTCTCATGGAGTCTTCTGTTTAAACATTAAACATTTTTCGGCTTCATGATAAAAAGTAATTTTGGTAGTAAGCACCTGCTGACTCATTACAATATTTTCAAAGGAGGAAAATGGGAATACTTAGACAATATGGTTGTCTTCAAAATATTTTCATTGCATTTTTTAAGTTTTTCAAATTTTAATTTGTCTAGAAAACACTTTGTAGGTAGAAGATGGTAATGGAGGCAGTTTCAGTTGCTTTAAAGCTCCCTCAGATGGATTCCTTGTTGGATCCATTTACTTCTCTTGTAGTAAAATGAGGCATGACTGTCATTACAAACCCTCGCATTTGAGAAGAGAATTTGCTCCAGAGAATTCTAGTACCACTAATAGGCAGTGTCCATATGGTTTGCACGTGTAAAAACAAGAGAATGAGCTCCCCAAATTATTTAAATCTGAACCATTTCGTTGTTAAGGAGCAATTCCGTTAACTTTTGTTTGAAGCTGTGTAAGACTTGGCCAGTGCCGAAAGCCCCAGGGTTGATGGAGGCCCTGAGTTCTAGTGTTGGCTCTACTTCCACAAGCCATTTGCCAGTGAGGCCTCTGTTCGCTCATCCCGAGAATGAGAACATTGAAATGCTTGAATCCTAATGCTATCTCTGCCCTTTGGATTCCAATCAGTCATTTATCACTTGGAAATTAAGGTTATACATGCGTTTCAATAAACTGTATTGCCAGGATCAATTAAAGGAATGAAAGTATGCAAATTTCTTTTAACTCTTTAAAATTTTCTATTTCCAACCTAATGAAGAAGCAAGGAGCTGTGTGTAAAGAGCACGAAATGGCATGTAAACAAATAAAAAAGAAATAGTGATTTTTGAATCTGGAGTACCTGAATTCGTGTCATAGGCACTGTCTGCTTTGGTGCCTTGGGCAAATCATCAACTATAAGCCTCAGTTTCCTCAACTAGAAAGTGGATAGAATAGTACAGTAGCTTTACCTATCTTATGTGGGTGTTTGGGGGAGCCAATAAAACATTTCATGTGTGAAGGCTCTTTATAAATAGTAAAGGGCTATAAAAACATCGATTATCGTTAGGACTAATGATGCAGCCCTTGTCAGCAGTAACCATCTGTTGTGGCTGTCACTCTCAAAAGCAAGTTGTGAAAATGACCCAAAGGTATTTAAATTACGTTCACCTTGAGTTTTGTTCCCATATCACTTTTTTTGTTTGTTTTTGGTAGGTAAGCTGACACTATGGTTAGGGTTTGAGCTCTGTCCTCGAGCCATTGAAATGTAGAGCTGGAAGGGACACTAGAATCACCAAATTCCCCTCTTTTAAGATGTAGCTTATGAAGTTTAACTGACTTACCTAAGTTAACAGAGCTGCTTCAAGGTAAAACCACAAAGAGTTTTGCTTAAACTCTGATTCGTATAATTAGGACTATAATTTTGATCAAGTACCAAAATAATGAAGGAGATTTCTTTTGCTTTCAAACTTTGGGATTCTCTATTTTCCTTCTCCCTGTCCCCACTGATATCTTTCACTTCCCTCCTATTTCACAGCCCTCTCCTTCCATTTGGATGGTATAGTACCTCTACCCACTTCAGAGAAGAGGGTCCTCTGTCTGTCACCCAAAACCAGTCCCCTACCTGTGCTCTTGATTCCCACCCATTTTTGCCTCCTCTGGGACCTAATCTAACAGTCATTCTGTCTATGACCTATTTTATCTTGCTCTCCCTTTCTGTTGGTTCTTCTTGGCCTACAAATGTGTCCAAACTTGTAAGACTGTTTACTTCATCCTACATACTGCTTCTTTTCAATACTTGACTATTGAAAAGGAAACTGGTAAGAAGAGTCATAGCTTTTTCAACTTCGATTAATTCCTTATATGGTAATGTACAAGTACAGGGACTGGTGCTTGGTAGTAGCTCAGGAAAGTTCCTTCCCTCCCTCCTGACTCTCCCCTTCCTCTCTGTCATCCCCTGCCTTCTTGTCCTCCACCTTCCTCTTGTTACTCTTCTTATTTCTTTCTGTTCCCTGCCTTCTCTTGTCCCCTTAACCCCCCAGTTTGTTGCAATTTGTTTCCTGGTCTCCCTTAGGGACACTGATCTGGCTTTTGCTCATCAACGACCTAATGGTGGACTCCAGTGGCTGTTTCTCAATGACACCTGTCTGTTTTTAACTTGCTGCCAGTTTCTGGGTACTTTTTCTTCTTTTAGCCTATATGATCCTTTCTTCTCAGGATCTAGGCTGGATTCCTCTTCCCCTTCTAGTTTTTTAAGTGATGCTATATTCTCCAGTAGCATTCAGCATCAACCTGTAGTCAACTCCCTACTCAGCCGCCATCTGTGCTCACCAGCATGGTGGGCTGCTTCCTCACACCCTTGACACCATGTTGAATCTTAAGGCTTCAGCCCCTTGCTTCTCTTTTCTTCCATAAACATTGAGCCCAAATGCACTCTTCAGAGAAGTCTTCACCAGCAACCTCAGTTACATCTCCACAGAACTTTAAAGGTCCCTCTAGTAGCCCTGATATCAGTGCTGGGATTTCACTTCATCCTCTCCATTTTGTTCCTGCCTCTAGTAGGTGAGTGCCTTGTGGCAGAGACTGTGTCTGATTTATTTCTATGGGACTTAACCCTCCGTCAGTGCTGAATAAATGAGAGAGAACAATCATTCATTTGAGTACACTTCTATAGATAAGTACTCTTCTGCTTTAAGAAACTGAATGTTGATTAGCCACAGGGAAGAGAAAAGTATAAGATCAGAAACGACTTCATGGTGTATGTTGTTATGGGAATCTATGGTATTAGCCAGTTTATTAAATATTAAATTATTTTATATGAAGTAGCACAGTGTGATAGGTAGAATAATGGCTCTCTGCTGTGGTTTGGATACGGTTTATCCCCAGCAAAACTTAAGTTGAAGTTTGATCCCCAGTGTTAGAGGTGGGGCCTAATTAATGGGAGGTGTTTGGGTCATAGGGGTGGATCCTTCATGAATGGGTTGGTGCTGTTTTCACATTAGCGAGTTGTTGCTCTCCCTAGACTGGATTAGTTCCCACGGAGAATGGATTAGCTCCTGAGTGAGTGGGTTGTTATAAAGCCAGGACGCCCCTCAGGTTTTCTCTCTTCACAAGTGTCTCTTTCCTTTTTGACCTTCTCTGCCATGTTGTGATGTAGCATGAAAGCCATTGCCGGAAGCCAGGGCCATGCCCTTGAACTTTTTAGCCTGCAGAGCTGTGAGCTAAGAAAACCTCTTCTTTATAAATTGCCTGGTCTCAGGTTTTTTTTTTTTTTTTTTTTTTTATAGCAACACAAAATGGAGTAAGACAAAATGGGCTAAGACACCGTCCAAAGATGTCTATGTATCCTAATCCCTGGAACCTGTGAGCATGTTATATGGCAAAGATTAAGATTTGCAAATGGAATTAAGGCTGCTACTCAGATGACTTTAAAATAGGGAAATTATCCTGGATTATCTGGGTGGGATCAGTGTAATCATGAGGGTCCTTGAAAGTGGTCTCTGCTGTAGGATTGCCTTATTAGCTGAGTCCATGGACTGCTGGGGGGTCTTAAATTGCCTTGAACATTGTCTTCGGTTAATGCTTCATTGATGTATTTCTTTTTTTTCTTTTTTCTTTTCTTTTTGTTTTTAGACGGAGTTTTTCTCTTGTCGTCCAGGCTGGAGTGCAGTGGCATGATCTAGGCTCACTGCAGCCTCGGCCTCCCTGCAACCTCCGTCTCCTGGGTTCAAGCGAATCTTGTGCCTCAGCCTCCTGAGTAGCTGGGATTGCAGGTGTGTGCCACCATGCCTGGCTAATTTTTGTATTTTTGGTAGAGATGGGGTTTTGCCATGTTGGCCAGGCTGGTCTCAAACTCCTGACCTCACGTGGTCCACCTGCCACGGCCTCCCAAAATGCTGGGATTACAGGCTTGAGCCACCTATTGTGGGGCGAGGAAACAGGCATGGAGTGGTTAAATTACACCAGGTCATGCTGCTTCTGATGACCCTGAGGTTTTATTGCACGTAAAGAGTTGGGGACCAGGAGTTGGGGACCAACCTGGCTAACATGGCGAAACCCCATCTCTAAAAAAAATACAAAATTAGCCAGGCGTGGTGGCACATGCCTGTAATCCCAGCTACTCTGGAGGCTGAGGCAGGAGAATGGCTCGAACCCAGGAGGCAGAGGTTGTGGTGAGCCGAGATCACACCATTGTGCTCCAGCCTGGGCAACAAGAGCAAAACTCTGTCTCAAAAAAAAAAAAAAAAAAAAAGAAGTCTTGCCTTGAATTTTGAAAGTCACAGAGGAATTTGTATATTATTGAAGCAATGTGACACTGTAACACTTAGGGAAGAAGACAAAAATGAACCATAATTCTAACAGAATCTTGATTATATTTTGGTATATATTTCCTTTCAGTCTTTTTTTTCCCCAGTGCATATGTGTGTTGCAGTTTACCGCAGGTGTAATCATAACCATATTATATGTTTTTCATTTTACATTATGTATTTTTCCATGTTAACTGTCTTTGTCATTATTATCTGTTATAGACAATAGGCTATTTCTAAGTTTCTCTTGTTAAAAGTAATGCTGAAAGAACAGTTTCTATCTGGGATGTGCCATTGGTGGAGACCAGGAAAACAAGAGGGCCTGTTCCAACTATGAAACTCAGTTAAAACTTCTGCTTGGAGGTAGTCAGTGTCATATCTGCACACATTTTATTGGTCAAAGTGTGTCATAGGGCCAATGAAGTGGGGACGTACACTTCTCCCCCGTGACAATGAGCAGGGATGCTTCATCCTATTATAAGGAGGGAGGGAAGAATAGTTGGGAATAATAATCCTATCTACTACCTATCTACTACCTGGAGGGAGATGAGATGATAAGATAGAACATAAAAATAGAAAGAAGCAAAAATAGCAGGTACAGACAGGCTGATTTCTGTTGAATTCAGATTCTGACCTTAGGCAGGGACCCTGTCTTTAGTTGCCTCCACTGAAAGGGAAGGATTAAAAGAAATGATGTATGGAAAGCATGGTGCACATTGCCTTACAAAATAAATAGGCTGCCAGCAAATGCTAGTTCCCTTTAAAGATGTAATTTTACCATGGTACTAAATTTGCTATTTTGGTCCTGCTGTTTGGATGGAACTTGACTTTTCTTGAGTTTTAACACGAATATACACAATGCTGTGGATCATTAAAGTAAATATAGGCTGAATTTGTGGATTATTCTTCTTAAGTCCTTTAAAAAGTACATCATTACTGGGGAGATAATTTAAAATTCCTGGCCTCACATCCCAAAGTGGTGGTGTAGGGGAGGGAATCAACTTTTTAACAGGTATCCCTGGTGATTGTCACATATTCTCTGCTATGGAAAGGGCAGTCTTAAGGACCATAAGCATCCAAGTTACTTGGGACCTTGTTAGAAATGCAGTATCTTGGGCCCCATCTCAGAGCTACTGAATCAAATTCTACATTTTAACAACATCTCCAGGACATGAGATGTACATTAAACTTTGAACAACAATGATGTAGGTAGTCCTTAGGAAACTTTTGGAGAAATGGATGTTTTAAAAGAAAGGAAATGGACGTGTTTTCTTTTTGAATTATTATTTCCCTTTTAATTTGACCATAATGAATAAATCAATAATATTTACAGTTTTAAAAACTATTTTCTGGCTGGGTGTGGTGGCTCATGCCTATAATCCTAGCACTTTGGGAGGCCAAGGCAGGCAGATCGCTTGAGCTCAGGAATTCGAGACCAGCCTTGGTAATGTGGCGAAAGCCGATCTGTACACAAAACACAAATGTTAGCCAAGCGTGGTGGCACACGCCTGTAGTCACAGCTACTCGGGGGCTGAGGGAGGCATATGGCTTGAACCTGGGAAGTCGAGGCTGCAGTGAGCCGAGATTGCGCCACTGCACTCCAGCCTGGGCGACAGAGCAAGACTCTGTCTGAAGAAAACAAAGAATTTTCTTTAGTGTATACAGTATTTAAAAAACAGGCATAGTTAGAATAGTAATAATTTAGAAGTGTGGTTTTTCTTCTTTGAACTTCTAAGAAAACGTTATTTTACCTACAAGATTTAATCTTGATACAAAAACTGTTGGTCCATGACATTTTATTTGGTTTATTTGAATTCGAGAAGTCTTACTTTGATCTTAGGAGATCAAACTCCAACAGTATTATAAGTAATCTAAGATGCAACATTTAGAGTCTGCTATGAGTTGAATGTCCCCTCCAAGAATGTGACAGTATTGAGAGGTGGGGTCTTTAAGAGGTGATTGAGTCATGGGGGTTCTGCCTTCATGAATGGATTAATCCATTCATGGATTAATGGGTTCGTGGGTTAATGGATCAGTGGCTTAATGGATTAATGAGTTATCAGGGGAGTGGGACTTGTGGCTTTATAAGAAGAGGAAGAATGACTTGAGCTAAAATGCCCATCATCATATGATGCCCTATGCTGCCTTGGGACTCTGCAGAGAGTCCTCATCAGAGAGAAGACCCTCACCAGACGCAGACTCTTGACGTTGGACTTCTCAGCTTCCATAACTGTAAGAAATAAATTCCTTTTCTTTATAAATTAAGCAGTTTCAGATATTCTATTATAAGCAATAGAAAGCAGACTAAGATAGAATCTTTGAAACAAAATGGTAATTCTTGAACTATTAATAAATACTCTTTTTGCTACATGTCCCTATTACTTGATAGTAATCGTGTTCTTGAGTTTCCTTATGTATAGATTGTGTGTCAGAGGACCTAACTCACTGGAAGCGTGGTGTGGGCACTAAAATTATTACTATTTTTTTGAGACGGAATCTCACTCTATTGCCCAGGCTGTAGTGCAATGGTGCCATCTCAGCTCACTGCAGCCTCCACCTCCCGGGTTCAAGCGATTCTCCTGCCTCAGCCTCCAGAGTAGCTGGGATTACAGGCGTGCACCACCACGCCCAGCTAATTTTTGTATTTTTAGTAGAGATGAGGTTTTACCATGTTGGCCAGGCTGGTCTCGAACTCCTGACCTCGTGATCTGCCCACCTCGGCCTCCCAAAGTGTTGGGATTACAGGTGTGAGCCACCACGCCGGTCTGAAAATTCTTTCCAAATTCTCAGATGCCTAGTCAACTTAACATAAGATGTTTGCCTGGGTTTAGGGCAAACTATGGCCCGTGGGGCGGAATCTGTCCCTGTGTTTATAAATAAAATTTTATTGAAACACAGCCACGTCCATTTATTTACCTAATTGTCTATGGCTACTTTCATGATGTCAATGTCAGAGTGACAGAGATCACTATATGGCCTGCACAGCTTAAACCTTTACTATCTGGCCCTTGTGGAATAACTTTAGTGCCCTGGTATCAATAATAAAGGGTAACTTTTTGTATTTGTGTGAAATTGAGAAAAGTATCTGAAGAATCTTGATTTTTTTTTTTAAAGAGAAAAAAACAATTAATCTAACATTTAATAGATTGTTATCTTCTTCCAGATTACATCAATCTTCCAGATTGCCTTAGGGCCCTAATCACAGGTTAAATTAATTTTGCCCCTTCAACCAATCCTTTTCAAAGTACTGAAGATAATACTGTCATCAGATGCTGACATTACTACACAAATGCAGTATTTCATCAGTGAATTGTGTGATTTTATATATCATGTTGATGCATGCCACTTCCCTCATACAGCCCAGTGTGTATTTTTCACTGGAACCTTCCAACCTTAGGCTCTTCCTTCCCTGGGGTGCCGTCTTGTGGTGGGCTGTGAGCCCTTCATGGGCAAACTGCATGGTTTGGTCATCGAGGACCGTGAATCTGCTATGGAGTGACTCATGGCAAACCCTGCCAAGAGTAAGCTGTCCCATCATATACCTAAGAGGTCATGAATTATTAGACTGGAACAACCTGCTGGTGGATACAACGTGGAAAAAATTCCTCATTCTACTGATTATCAACCTCCCCCATGCCTTCTTTATATATGGGCTTAAGAGGAAACTTTTAAAAAAGAATAAAGAAATGACTCATTAGGGCTTTTTGGGGATAGTCTTAATTATATTTTAGCTAATGCAGTATTTTTCATACTTTGCTGTATATGGTTATATATATGCTTTAAAATAATAGGTACACATACATATCTCTGTGTGTATCCATGTGCACACATGGATGTGTATAATTAATCTTGATTCTGGTAAGCCTCATTATTGAAGGAGTTTAAGAGAAGAGGCTGTGATTGTATCTTTACTGGCCCTTTCTGTGCCTAAATGTGATGAGGTTTTTTGGGGTAGATGTTAATCCATCACTCACTTACAAATTCGTCAACAAACAGGAGAACCTTATGCAAAGAGTCACATTCATTGTCTTAATTTCTGCTTATTTCTAGGTAAAATATGTTGATAAAGCACAGCAGCCCACCAATATTCCATTGATTCAAATAGCTATGATGCTAACAGCTAAATTCTTACCTACAGACTAAAACATTCTCAAAATCTGAATAAAGATTATCCCATTATTTGCCGCTTTTGTTGGGAAATAAAATATATACATACATACTAAATAATCAGTAGTTCAGCTATACATGCAGGGAATTCATGTCTTTAGCTCTAAAACACAGTAATAATGAGCAAACTTATGAACCAGTTTATTCTGCTGTAGCCTTCACTAGTCTGCCTGGATGAGGATAAAGGGAGATGTGTTACTCCTAAGAACTGACAGATCTGGGATAGATTCTGCAGAAATAGCACTTTAGAGATATTTGAAACTATGGTATTCAGCTAATTGTTCTCATAGTTTTAAGATATATTCATTCCTGAATGTTGCCAAGGATTCTAGTGCTATAAGCAGCTTATAACAGAGATTTCTGTGGTTGCTATGTGCAAAAAACTAGAATAAACGAATGGGAAATAAAATCAGGGAGGGAAAATATTGCTATAGTAGTAACTTATTTTTTACAGGAAAAATTTGGAAAATAAAGTAAGAATCCCTGGAATTTCGGTAGAAATATATTTTGCACAAAGCAGACAATACAGAACAACAAAAATCATAATTCTACTTGCTACTTTTTATTAAGAATGCTTTCCTTTATGATTTAAAACATTACATTTTGAGTAACCTTCTAATGCACTGTTTAGTTTGGATAGAATGTTGAGAAATTGCAGAGTGCTGAGGGAAAGCAATGTCATGTCATTTCTTTTTCTTTTTCTTTTTTTTTTTGAGACAGAGTCTTGCTCTATTGCCCAGGCTGGAGTGCAGTGGGGCGATCCCCGCTCACTGCAGCCTCCGCCTCCCAGGTTCAAGCGATTTTCCTGCCTCAGCCTCCCCAGTAACTGGGATTACAGGTGCCCGCCACCACTCGGCTAATTTTTGTATTTTTAGTAGAGACGGGGTTTCACCATGTTGGCCAGGCCAGTCTTGAACTCCTGACCTCAGGTGATCTGCCTGCCTCTGCCTCCCAGAGTGCTAGGATTACAGGCATGAGCCACAGCACTCAGCCTCATGTCATTTCTTAACATGACAATTCCCAATTATGCTCAAACATGAAATATGGTTCTCTAGAGAAGTTGATTATATGTCTTTAATTCACTTGTATCAAATAACTCCCTTAATCATTAAATTCTTTAAATACAGCCTAATCTTTTGTGTTGCTCTTCACCCAACTTTTCTTTCTCTTTTCAGCAGGATAGGAAAAGTACCATATAATTATTAAAGCCATCTTTTGATTACAAAGTACTGACAAATATGTTTCTTTACCATCTTCTAATTTGGTAGTGTCAGTCCTAAGTGCACATTAGAATCATCTGGAGAAGTTTTTACAAAATGTAGATGACTGTGTTCCTCAAATTCTCATTCAATTGATCCGAGGTGGGGATAGGCATTTCTGTGTGTGTGTGTGTGTGTGTGTGTGTGTGTGTGTGTGTGTGTGTGTGTGTGTGTTTAAACTACCTATATGATTGTAATGTGCAACTATTCTTTTAGACTCTTACTTAAAGTGTAGTCCTTGGACTAGCAACATCAGCATGACCTGGGAGCTTGTTAGAAATGCAGAATCTGAGGCCCCACTCCAGGTCCACTGAATTAGAATCTGCAGTTTAACAAGATACCTATGTGTGAGTCAGATGTGCATTAAAGTTTGAGAAGCACTGTTCTGTGGCAGGGGCAGGCAAACAAAGACCTTTGGGTAGGCCAAATCTGGCCAGGATGCTTGCTTCTGTCAATAAAGTTTTATTAGAAAACATCCACATTCATTTATTTGTATATTGTCTGTGATCGCTTTTGTCTTTCAAGGGCAGAATTGAATAGTTGCAACAGAGACCATATGGCTAACAAAACCAAAAATATTTACTGTCTGACCTTTTGTAGAAAAAGTTTGCCAGCTGCTGCTGTAGGATATCCAGCCACCCTGTGGGTGAACAAAAATTGGAAAATTGGAAACTTGATTGCAATAAAAATAATCAATATTCAGTTTGATTGCTGAAATTCTCAACCTTAGATTTAAAGCCATACTTAAGGGAAATTGAATGTGAGTGACTGAGTCAGACAGATTAACTAAGGAAGCAATGTTGTTCTGGCAGGACAATTCTGGAGAGTCCATGCATGTTTCTTAATAAGCAATGAAATGTTTGCCTTTGAGATATCTGACCCGAAATGATGGATTTGTATTAATTTGAATTTTGAAATCATGTATTCTTCATGTTGGATTTGTATTAATTTGAATTTTGAAACCATGTATTCTTCATGTGGACCAAATCTCTTTTGTTTTTTTTGAGATGGAGTCTTGTTCTATAGCCCAGGCTGGAGTGCAGTTGCATGATCTTGGCTCACTGCAGCCTCTGCCTCCGATTCTCCTGTCTCAGCCTTCCGAGTAGCTGGGACTACAGGCGTGTGCCACCACGCCCAGCTAATTTTTTTTTTTTTTTTTTTTTTTTTTTTTTTTTTTAGCAGAGATGGGGTTTCACCATGTTAGCCAGGCTGGTCTTGAACTCCTGACCTCAGGTGATTCACCCACCACGGCCTCCCAAAGTGCTGGGATTACAGGCGTGAGCCAATGCACCTTGCCGATGCGGACCAAATCTTTAACAGTTAACTACCTTGTACTGATCTGCAAAATGATAGAAAAACATGTAAGTTTAGGTGGATCAGCAGAGTCTGTTACGTCTTGGTGGGCTCAGAGCTCTTTTCTAGGTCTCTGAGTTTCTGGGATTCTAACCCACATACTTCAGGAGATGTCTTAATAATGGTTGTATTAGCCACCTGTTAAAAAACACTTAGCAAGGAATCAATCTTTGTGAGGAAGTAAGCCCAGTCTGGTGGAATGGGGTATTTGAGGTTGCTTCACTCAGGAGAATGATGGCCCCAGCATTCTGCAGTGAAGAGTTTCCATAAAACAGTCCTATGAGGTTGGTTTTATTCCAGGTGGACAACTTGGGATGCTGAGGCTTAAAGAAAATACCTACTTAGGAAGTGGCATAGCCAGAGTTTGAAAGCAGATTTGTTTGTCTCTTAGATACGTTCTTTTTCTATCTTGTTACACTGTTTCTCAAACATTGAGTGGATCCTCCATGGCCTTTGGTTGCTTGTCCTGTGAATGCATAGGATTGAGGTGGACTGGGAGAATAAGAGCTTGTGGGCAGCTCATGTTGTCATGGTGAATATCTGTGTGTTTGAATACATGTGGACTAATGTGATGAATGATCGCTATTGATGAGTGTCATATATTAATATATCCTTAATGTTCTCAGCCTGTGAAGTTTCTTTACTATTTTTACGTAAAAGTTATGCTGTGGTCATATGTATGTAAAAGGGATTCTTTCAGAGAAAAAATATTAGAACAGCCTAGTAAAGCCATATTTTTTGAATGTGTTAAATGTAATTTATTGTGAGTTCTGTAAAACTTGTCACCATTTAATAATTCAAGTGATATTGTTCCTGATGGTCAGTTTTTATTAACCAAATGGCTGGGAATGCCTTTGCTTAGAACTTTTTGTGTCAGTTCAAGACTGTGGACTTATTCATAAAAGTGGGAAGGTGCCCACCTTCTGGTTACAGTCGTGATAATTACAAAGTGATTCCCACTTAATTTCTCTTATATGATAAGACACTTTAGATGTGTCTTCACTGAGCCTCATGAGTTAAGTAGAACTCTCATTCTGCAGTAGAGAAAAGTAGACTTAGCTAAAGCACTTTCTGAACACTGCATTTCTAGAAAGTGGTGGAGCAAAATTGAAACCCAAATTTTCTGATTTTAAAACCCATGGTTTTAGCTGTCTTGGTCAGAAGACTGTCTGTTAGTTCTCTGTTTTTTAAAAAAATATGGTATTTAATAAAGGCATTTCATCAAAGTGATTGTTCCACATTAATTATCCTTACGTCTTAAAAGATGCAATTACCATATGGATTCCCCTGTTTCGTAGCTGCTTCTTGGGAATTTAAAAAATTTTCTGAGGCTGGGCGCGGTGGCTCATGCCTGTAATCCCAGCACTTTGGGAGGCCGAGGCAGGTGGATCACGAGGTCAGGAGATCGGAGACCATCCTGGCTAACATGGTGAAACCTCGTCTCTACTAAAAATACAAAATTAGCCGGGCGTGGTGGCGGGCGCCTGTAGTCCCAGCTACTCGGGAGGCTGAGGCAGGAGAATGGCGTGAACCCGGGAGGCGGAGCTTGCAGTGAGCCGAGATTGCGCCACTGCACTCCACCCTGGGAGACAGAGCAAGACTCTGTCTCAAAAAAAAAAAAAAATTCTAATGCATGTATGCACATGTATGAAATATAAGTGTGATGTAAACAATGTATACCTGAAAGAAATGTTGTAAATGAGCCCTGTCTAACCTAACCACTGGAATCAACAAATACAACATGCCAGGGCCCCAGAAGCCCCCTGCTTCTCCTTCCAATCATTATCTACTTCTCCCAAAGGTATCCTGACCTAATGAAAAATCACTTCCTTGTTTTGTTTTTAAATTTTGCTACCTAAATTTTTCTCTCTAAATTGTATAGTTTTGCTTGTTGTTGAGCTTTCTATAAATAGATTGTGTCTGGCTTTATTTGCTCAGTATATCCAGTAATATATTTCACATATTTTATTAGCTTTATTTCAGGTACTTGTTCTATGTTGATGTTAACAAAATGGCATGTCTTTCAACATTTTATTTCTAACAATTGCTGAGAAATAAAAATTTTATTTTTGTACATTAATATATTCAGCAATCTTGATAAACCCTTTAAAATGGTAGTAATAGTGGTAATAGTAATTCCTTTGATTTTTCTATGAACACAACCTTCTCATCTGTAAATAATATCATTTTTTTCTTCTTTGTTTCTTTTTCTTGCCTTACTGCAATGGCCAGGACCTCTAGTACAATGTTGAGTAGAAGAGATGATGGTAGGCATCCTGTGTGATTCCCCTTTCTAAAAGGGAATGCTTTTGATGTATGGAATTTATTACAGGCTTTTGATATGTATCTCTTTTCAGAGTGGGAACTTCCCTTCTGTTTGCTTATGTCACTTCTTCCACATCTGTTGAGATGAGAATATGAGTATCCTCCTTCAATATGTTAATATGGTAAGTTACATTGACTGACTTTTAATGTAGTCAGAAATTTAAAGTGTGGAATCCTGGTTTAAATCCAGTTTGAAGCTGGACACGCTGGCTCACGTCTATAATCCCAGCACTTTGGGAGGTTGAGGTGGGTGGATCACTTGAGGCCAGGAGTTTGAGACCAGCCTGGCCAACATGGTGAAACCCCATCTCTACTAAAAATATGAAAATTATCTGGGCATGGTAGTGCAGGCCTGTAATCCTAGCTACTCGGGAGGCTGAGGCAGAAGAATCATTTGAACCCAGAAGGTGGAGGTTGCAGTGAGCTGGGGTCATGCCACTGCACTCCAGCCTGAGCGACACAGTGAGACTCCATCTCAAAAAAAAGAAAATGAAATGAAATAACTCCAGTTTGATCAGGGTGTATTATCCTTTTAAAATGTGAATTTGATGTGCTACTATTTTCTTGAAGATTTTTGCATAAGCGATCATGAATGAGATTGGCCTATAGTTTTCAGTTCTTGTTCAGTTCTAGTTGTGTTTTTGTATTGAACACATTCTAAACTCTAAGCTAGGAAAGGTGCCCTTTGCTCCTGTTCTTTGGCAGTGTTTGTATAATTTATTCTCAAGTCTTTGTGTGGAGTGTTATTGTTTCCTTAGAACTTGTTGGTGAAGCCATCTGGACATACAGTTTATTTTTTTACTATAGGAAGATTCTAAATTACTAATTCAGTTTCTTTTTTTTTTGAGACAGAGTCTCACTCAGTCGCCCAGGCTGGAGTGCAGTGGTGAGATCTCAGCTCACTACAACCTCCACCTCCCGGGTTCAAGTGATTCTCCTGCCTCAGCCTCCCAAGTAGCTGGGATTACAGGCACCCACCACCATGCCCACCTGATTTTTTTTAGGTGAGACAGGGTTTCACCATATTGGCCAGACAGGGTTTCACCATATTGGTCATATTGGCCAGTTCCATATTGGAACTCCTGACCTCAAGTGATCTGCCCGCCTCGGCCTCCCAAAGTGCTGGAATTACAGGCATGATCCACTGGGCTTGGCCTACTGATTCAGTTTCTTTTTTTTTCTGAGACAGAGTCTCACTCTGTCGCCCAGGCTGGAGTGCAGTGGCGCAATCTCAGCTCACTGCAACCTCCACCTCCCGCGTTCAAGCAATTCTCCTGCCTCAGCCTCCTGAGTAGCTGGGATTACAGGCGTGGACCACCACACCCAGCTAATTTTTGTATTTTTAGTAGAGATGGGGTTTCACCATGTTGGCCAGGCTGGTCTCGAACTCCTGACCTCGTGATCCGCCTGCCTCGGCCTCCCAAAGTGCTGGGATTACATGTGTGAGCCACTGCACATGGCCTTATTCAGTTTCTTATAGGACTATTCAGATTTTACATTTTTTGTGACAGTTAAATTGTACATTCTTGAGAATTTCCCCAATTTGTCTAAAATTTAAAACTTTTTGATATAAAGTTGATTGAAATATGCTTTTTAATTGTCTTTACAATGTGCAGTTATGTATCTTTCTCTGTTTCATTCATCAGTCTTCATCAAAGATTTGGCATATGAATCCTCTCAAATGGCCTACTTTATGCCTTTGTTGATCATCTTTATTTTATCCTCATTTTTTTTTTTTTTTTTTTGAGACGGAGTCTCGCTTTGTCACCTAGGCTGGAGTGCAGTGGTGCGATCTCGGCTCACTGCAAGCTCCGCCTCCCGGGTTCATGCCATTCTCCTGCCTCAGCCTCTCCGAGTAGCTGGGACTGCAGGCGCCTGCCACCACGCCCGGCTAATTTTTTGTATTTTTAGTAGAGACGGGGTTTCACCGTGGTCTCGATCTCCTGACCTTGTGATCCGCCCGCCTTGGCCTCCCAAAGTGCTGGGATTACAAGCGTGAGCCACCGCACCCGGCCTATCCTCATTTTCTATTTCATTTCTGCTCTTATTATTTCCTTCTTTTTATTTTCTTTAGGTTTATTTTGCTCTTCTTAATGTCTTGAGATAGGAACTGAGCTTTTAAAGCTTTAGCTATTATCATTTTCTAAAATACATATTTCCTGTTCTAGGTAGCTTTGCTTCCATCCCAGAAGTTGGATTTGCATTGAAAATATTTTGAAATTTGGCCAGGTATGGTGGCTCACACCTGTAATCCCAGCACTTTGGGAGGCTGAGGCCAGAGGATCACTTGAGTCCAGGAGTTCCAGACCAGGCTGGGCAATAAAGTGAGACTCTGTCTCTAAACCACACACACACACACACACACACACACACACACACACACCAGTACAAAAATTAGCCAGGCTTGGTAGCACACATCTGTAGGCCCAGCTACAGAGGCTGAGGTGGGAGGATCACTTAAGCCCAGGAGGTAGAGGTTGCAGTGAGCTGTGATTGCACCACTGCACCCCAGCCTAGGTGACAGAGCAATACCCTTTCTCTATAATAAATAAAATTTATATTAATTTAATTTGTCATACCCCTAGTTTAATACCTGTTCTGGACAAGGTGGACTTTCTGTGTCTTGCCTCATCATCTAAACTACTTTACATTCATGGACCATTAGAGCATCCTAGGAACTACATAGGCCATAGCTTTTCTTTTTCTTCTTTTTTTTTTTTATAGAGATAGGGTCTCACTCTGTCGCCCAGGCCAGAGTGCAGTGGCACAGTCATAGGTCACTTCCGCCTTGAACTCCCAGACTCAAGTGATTGTCCCACCTCACAGCCTCCCAAATAGCTGGGGACTGCAGGAGTGCACCACCACGTCCAGCTAATTTTTGTACTTTTTGTGGAGACCGGGGTTTCACTTTGTTGCCCAGGCTGGTCTCGAACTACTAGGCTCAAACGATCTACCAGCCTCAGTTACATGCGTGAGCCACTGCAGCTGGCCAGCCATAGCTTTTCCAAAGCAGTTCATGTTCCTCCTGGGTAAGAATTATGTGGGAGGAGTTATTAAAAATGGTCTGGTCCAGTCACCTCATTTTTCATACAAGGAAACACAGGGCAAGAATAGTTAAATATGTTGAATTTAAACTTGTGAGTTAATTTGTTGGGATAGTTAAATTTGGTATGATTAAATGCATAAATGCCTATCAATACATTTATCTATGCCACAGTATTGTAACTAGCTTGGAAATGATGGCTTGCACCATAAGAAGTTGATCTGAGTCCTGTGAAATGGCATGCACGGTGATCTTTGCTTAGGCATATTTTATTTTATTTATTTTTTTGAGGCAGAGCCTTTCTCTGTCACCCAGCGTGGAGTGCAGTGGTGCGATTTCGGCTCACTGCAACCTTCACCTCCCAGGTTCAAGAGATTCCTGTGCCTCAGCCTCCTGAGTAGCTGGGATTGCAGGCTTGCGCCACCATGCCTGACTAATTTTTTTGTATTTTTGGTAGAGATGGGGCTTTGCCATGTTGGCCAGGCTTATCTCGAACTCCTGGCCTCAAGCAATCCACCCGCTTCAGCAACCCACATTGTTGAGATTACAGGCGTGAGCCGCTGTGTCCGGCTGCTTAGGCGTATTAACTGAGCTTTACCTTGTTCCCCATCAGCTTTCAAATTCTTAGTAAGCTGTCCATTTGGATATGAAAGAGGAGGTGTGTCTTTTGCTGTGAAATTTAACCTTGTTGTGCTGCTGGGAAATAGAAAACATGAAACAAAGTGAGGTGAGGTAGTGAGATGATCAATCGGTAGCGCTACTTGTGAAGAATCATTCTTAGAAATGCTGCAGCTCTTTCAGGCTCTCTTATGAGTTGGCCAGCCCCAGAGACCCAAACCACCTACTCTGTTAGCATCCCTTTCTGGTATTTAGGCTATGGATGGAATGTCTTGAGAATGAAGTCGAGTCCTTGCTAGAATGACCTGAAAAACTTCACGAGTAGGTAAAGTTGTCATCTCTTATTAGTCTGTTAGGGCTTTATGAATTTCTTTTTACTTACTCCAATTCTTTTCCATTTTAACTTTATTAGAAACATACTTAAGTTTGTTATTGTCTTAATTTACTGTTTGTTATACTTCCCTCTTTATTTTCACCTTTAGGATGCCCTACAGTATTATGCTTTTTAATGAAGGTAGGGAGGTGGTTGAAAGCATCTGGTGACAAGTCCCCTTTTTAATCTTTGGGAAATTAGTTTATTTCTAGGAGCCTTGGGTTCTTTAATTCTAAAATACGTGATTGGACTGGATGATTTTTCAAGTTCAGTCATTAATTCTTTAACAAAATTCTACAAATCTGAAACATGAAAGTGGTGATACTGCATACTTCATTGGATAGCTGAATATTTCTCAGTGTGGCCATCCAGGCCCAAGATACACATTTGGGAGTCATCAGTGCATAAATATAGCATTCAAAATCATGAGCTCAAATGATGTTAGGAGTATAGCCAAGAAGAGCAGTGGTGTGAGCACTGACTGACCCCTGGGATACCCTACTGTTGATAGTAAATGAGCATAGAAAGAACAAATAAAAGAGACTGAGCAGCTGTGCCCAGGAAAGTAGGAGGAGAACCAAATGTCTTGGAGTCAAGTATAAAAATGTTTTAGGAATTGAAGTGTGCAGTTATGTTGAGTGTAGCTGATAGTTTGGGTACTATAAGGTCTGAAACTTTGCCATTGGCTGTAGGAAGGTAGAGGTCTTGGGAGACCTTAACCTGTTTTGGTGAAGGGATGGTGGGAAGGTGACGTGGTTTAGATCTGTGTCCCTACCCAAATCTAATGTTGAATTGTAATCCCCAATGTCGGAGGTGGGGCCTGGTGGGAAGTGATTGGATCTTGGGGGTGGATCCTTCATGAACGGTCTAGCAACATCCCTTTGGTGCTGTTCTCAAGATAGAGTTCTCATGAGGTTTGGTGGTTTAAAAGTGTATAGCACCTTAATAGTAGAATGATTTATATTCTTTTGGGTATACACCTAGCAATGGGATTGCTGGGTCAAATGGTATTTCTGGTTCTAGATTCTTGAGGAATTGCCACACTGTCTTCCACAATGGTTGAACTAATTTACATTCCCACCAGCAGTGTAAAACCATCCCTATTTCTCCACAGCCTCACCAGCATCTGTTGTTTCTTGACTTTTTGTATTTTGTTTTGTTTTGTTTTGAGACGGAGTCTCATTCTGTCACTCAGGCTGGAGTGCAGTGGTACGATCTCAGCTCACTGCAACCTCCACCTCTCAGGTTCAAGCAATTCTCCAGCCTCAGCCTCCCAAGTAGCTAGGATTATAGGTGCCCGCCACCATGCTAATTTTTTAATTTTTAGTAGAAACACGGTTTCACCATGTTGGCCAGGCTGGTCTCCAACTCCTGACTTCAGGTGATCCACCCACCTTGGCCTCCCAAAGTTCTGGGATTACAGGTGTGAGCCACCATGCCCGGCCCTTGACTTTTTAATAATTGTCATTCTGACTGGCGTGAGATGGTATCTCATTGTGGTTTTGATTTGCATTTCTCTAATGATCAGTGATGCTGAGGTTTTTTTCATATGTTTGTTGGCCACATAAATGTCTTATTTTGAGAAGTGTCTGTTTATATACTTTGCCTACTTTTCGATGGGGTTGTTTGTTTTTTTCTTGTAAATTTGTTTAAGTTCTTTGTAGATTCCAGATATTATACCTTTGTCAGATGGGTACATTGCAAACATTTTCTCCCATTCTGTAGGTTGCTTGTTCACTCTGGTGATAGTGTCTTTTTGCTGTGCAGAAGCTCTTTAGTTTAGTGAGATCCCGTTTGTCAGTTTTAGCTTTTGTTGCAATTGCTTTTGGCATTTTCGTCATGAAATCTTTGCCCATGCCTATGTCCTGAATGGTACTGCCTAGGTTTCCTTCTAAGGTTTTTATGGTTTTGGGTTTTACATTTAAGTCTTTAATCCATCTTGAGTTAATTTTTGTATAAGGTGTAAGGAATGGGTCCAATTTCAGTTTTCTGCATATGGCTAGCCAGTTTTTCCATTACTGGGTATATACCCAAAGGAATATAAATCATTCTACTATAAAGATACATGCACATGTATGTTTATTGCAGCACTATTTACAATAGCAAAGACATGGAACCAATCCAAATGCCCATCAACGATAGACTGGATAAAGAAAATGTGGTACATATACACCATGGAATACTATGCAGCCATAAAAAGGAATGAGATCATGTTCTTTGCAGGTACATGGATGAAGCTGGAAGGCATCATCCTCAGCAAACTAACACAGGAATAGAAAACCAAACGCCGCCTGTTCTCACTTATAAGTGGGAGGTGAACAGTGAAAACTCATGGACGCAGAGAGGGGAAAAACACACACCAGGGCCTACTGGGGGTGGGGAGGGGAGGGAGAGCATCAGGACAAAAAGCTAATGCATGCGGGGCATAAAACCTAGATGATGAGTTGATAGGTGCAACAAACCACCATGGCATGCATATACCTATGTAATAAACCTGCATGTTCTGCAGATGTGCCCTGGAACTTAAAGTAAAATAAAAATTAAAAAAAAAGTATATAGCACCTCCTCCCTCCTTTCTGCTCTGGCCATGTAAGTTGTGCCTGCTTCTCCTTCGCCTTCTGCCATTATTGTAAGTTTCCTGAGGCCTCCACAGAAGCTAAGCAGTTGCCAGCATCATGCTTCTTGTACAGCCTGCAGAACCGTGAGTCAATTAAATCTCTTTTCTTTATAAATTATCCAGTCTCATGTATTTATTTATAGCAATGCAAGAATGGACTAATACAGAAGGGGATACTCTTTATTGGAGTGAGTTCAAGAGAATGTGGGGTAGGGGAATTAGAGTGAATATAGCAACTCTCTGAAAGGAAATTCACTGTTGACAGGAACAGAGAAATAGGAGTGTAACTGGAAGGGGACATGAGGTGAAGCTTTTAGTGTTTTTTTTTTTGGAGACAGGGTCTTGCTCTGTTGCCTATGCTGGAGTGCAGTGGCACACAAACATGGCTCACTGCAGTCTTGGACTCCTGGGCCCAAGCGATCCTCCCACCTCAGCCCTGCAAGTAGCTGGGACTACAAGCATGTACCAACATGCCCAGCTAATTTTTTTTTTTTCGTAGAGATGGGGTCTCCCTGTGTTGGCCAGGCTGGTCTCAAATTCCTGGGCTTAAGTGATCTGCCCGCCTCAGCCTCCCAAAGTGCTGGGATTACAGGCATGAGCCAACGCACCCAGCCAGTTTTTGCTTTTTAAGGTAAGTAATTGTAATGATTATATGCTAAGAATTATTTAGTAGAGAGAGAAATATTTATGAGACAGGAGACAGAGAAGCCAGTTGTAGAACTGGTATGTTTCAGGAGGCAAGAAGGATCCTAGTACATGAGTGGGTTGGCCTTAGCTAAGAGTACAGTATATTCACAGGAGAAAAGGTAGAGTATGTGGGCACCTTGGAAGTCATTAGCACTAATGTCAAGGCTGTTCAACTCTCTGACTTGTGGGCATATGGTAGGACTCTTCTTCCTGGCTTCTGATGGCTTGCTGGGATCATGTAACTGGTTGTGGCTGGTGAATTGTGTTAAATGACAAGTGGCATTTCTGTGCTATAGCATTTAATTGTCAGTGTAAACATCTTCAAAGGTTATTTTCCTTTATGCCATGGTGACTGGTGATGTTCCAGAATCTGGCTGCGTATCAATCAACCTGCATCCCTGAGTAAGGGCAGTGTAGAGCAGATCCCTCAGCTGACCATGATGAACATTTACTGTCTTTTGTCGTTAAGCTCCTGAGGGTTGTAGTGGTTGTTGTTAGAGCATAAGCTGGCCTGTCTTGAGTGATAAAGGCACAGATGTAGCTAGGAGGACAGATGTGATCCGTGGGCGGGGGCAGGGGGGGCACTTGTGGAAAGTCTGTTCTGATTGTGCCTGGTATTTCAGTGAAACAGGAAGATAAGCCGAGTGTGAGGATAACGAGGAGGCATCAGAGATATGAGGAGAGCCATATGTATGAAATAGTCATTGGGGACAACTGAGCCAGTAAAATGTATCATGATCATCAGAAAGCACTCAGGGCCCATTTGAGTTTGGTGGCCATGAATATAAAGTGAGTAGTTGGTGTGGGGGTATGTTTTTCTCCTATCACTATGGACTGAGTGGGTGCAGACATGGTGTTGGCAAAGAACTGGATTTAAGCAGGGATTGGGTCTTGCCAGGCAAGGATGACAAAGTGAGGGAGTGGAAAGGGAGTTGAAGATACATATAAGGGAGTGATTATTTAACATCTTCTTTTTGGACTTTAATCAGCCTCAATCGTATTCTTAGGGTAGTTAGTATTGGGGACTGAGAGATGTAGTAAATGTCAAACTTGTGTCATGTAGTGGCTGGTTTAAAGTTTTCCAAGCACTTTTGCATGTGGAAGAATGTGAGAAAGGGCAGGTGGTAAGTGGGTTTGGCCACAAAACAGTGCAACTCTTCATTTTTTCAGGATAAGGGGAAGGCCTCTTCTACACCCATGTTTATCCTCTGTCCCTTGTGAAGTCCCTGGCATGGTGCCTCTTCTGTTTCTTTTTTCCCCTCTTTTCTTTTTTTCCCCGTCTTCTCTTTAAAGTATCCCTGCTGGCCACATGTGGTTTAAGCTTGACCATAGTATTCTTTGTCCATTTTTCTTTGTTCCTTTTTCCTTTGTCTAATTGTGGAGTTTGGCCGTCTCTTAGGCAGGTGGGGAGGGAAGAGATGGTGTGTGGGGTAGGTTACCACAATTCTGAATTAGGTCTCTGGGTTGGACCCATAAAGCCCACAGTCACCCACCATTATATAAGTGTAAGTTATCCCCGAGATAATCTACGAATTCTCTAAGTTGTAGTGAGGAAAGTGAAGCCTGAAGTTATGTCATTTACACAATAATGGAGAATTGGTATTACCTTCACTTTCCCTGCCTCCCCTCCCTGTTTTTTTCCCTCCTGTAGGGAATGTTGGCTATTAATAGTTGGGATTGTCCCTAATTCTTCTAGTCAGTTTTATGTGCACAGTGTGCCTCTTCCTGGCCACTTAGATCTAAATAATGTCCCAAAGGACACCCAATCAAAGCTTCCCTTCTCTCTTTGCAGCTTCAAGATACAGATGCTGATTCTAATTCTGGAACTGTTTATAGCAGTGTCTTGTATTAGTGTCGGGTCACTAGAAAGCTAGAGGGGCCAGGTCATTCCAAGAGTTGTTAAATGTGTTTCTTGTGTTCCTTTATTTAGACAGGGACGGGAGAGGGCTGGTTTGAGGAGGCCCTGCTGTCTGCTTTGGTGCTGAGTTTGAACCTCTGGTCTGAGGATCCCAGGTACTCTGTTCACATCACCATGTGGCACACCCAGCCTGATCTGAGAGGGGGAAGAAGTTTACGGGGTTGGGTGGGGGGGTGTACATGACTGCGCAGTACCGGAAAGAAGCAGTTCATTCATGTCAGCCCTGCCACTTGTGCAGCAGGGCTGTTGTCAGGAGCCTGGTGCTGCTCAGGGGATGGGAACAGGCTTTGGCTATCAGGAGCAGTTGTCTCTGGCCTCTAGGAGTCCTCACCCAGGGCTTCTGTCTTTCTTGATGGAAGATTTTTGATGCTTTTTTTTTTTTGAGACCAGGGTTTTGCCTTGTTCCTCAGGCTGTAGTGCAGTGGTACCATCATATGTCTCACTGTAGCCTCGATCTCCTGGGCTCAAGCGATCCTCCCTTCTTGGCCTTCTGAGTAGCTAGGACCTCAGGCGCATGCCACCAAGCCTGACTAAATTTTATAAAAATTTTTTTGTAGAGACGGGGAGTCTCAGTTTGTTGCCCTGGCTGGTCTTGAACCCCTGATCTCAAGCGATCTTCCTGCCTTGGCCTCCCAAAGAGTTGGGATTACAGGCGTGAGCCACCATGCCCATCCTGATACTTTTTGTTAAGACAGGAACACACTCCTGAGAGGACAAGAGCTTCAACTTCCCCGAACAAGTACCATGTAAAGAGTCATTTAGTAGCAGCTCCTATGACTAGATTTGGAGAAGATGGATGATGAAGTATGAGCAAGGAGGGGGCCTTTGGATGAGGAGGGATGAGAAGGGCAGGGCCAGGCCTTGCACACTTCATAGTTAAGGTCTCTCTTTTGCTCAACAGCACGTGAATTTGGGAGACTTTGCCGATTATAGCTTGGGACACAGATTATTGCTTGAACCATGACGTTGCAGTTCCGTCTGTTCTCTCTCCTTTATTTCTCAGACCCCTGCCAGAATGTGCATGGGTATGTACCTACTGCAGCCTTTCTTAGGCCAGTATGTGCACTGAAGGCTCGCCCTGGACAAAGCCTCACAGGGTTGCTTCTCCTTGGTTTTTCATCTCCTGTACCTTTAAGGTGGTACTCTGTGTCAGTGATAGTGGCATTAGGTACAAATTAATTGAGATGGGGGCAGAAGTAAGAAAAATCATGGCATGCCTTATGGCGTTCAGAAACTAACCTTAACTCTGTGTGTGTGTGTGTGTTTTCAATAGATTACAGTTTGTGGAGGAGTATGCAAATCATACAGAAACTATGCAAATATATTTCCTATCTTGTTCATGTTTTCACATACCTCAGTAATGCCTCTGGTGAAATGCAAAAGGAGAATGTTCTGAATCATAGATCCCAAAAGCTAAGGAGTCTTCAGCTATTGGGAAATTCAGTTATATAGTACTTGTTTTTTAATCTCCATAGCCAAGTTATAGAAATGTTCATCAGATTTCTGTTATAGGGGAAATAGTCTTCAGCATTCCAATTTTTTCCCTTACATTATAATTCTTACAGTGGAAAGTTGAAATCATGAGCTTTAGAACTGTGCAGTTTCCTTTGAGTTTAGCTTTTCTGAACGGAAGGCTGTGTGAATAAGTTTGCCTTGCCACTTTGCTCTTTCAACTTAAGAGTTATTGTTTTTACAAATGTTGTCTCCTTAGAGAAACGTCTACGTTTCAGAGGAACGGATGATGGATTAGTGTTTAGAGTAATGAGAGAGTAAAGAGAGGTTTGGTAGAGGGGGAACCGGTGCGGGAACCATTCAAAAAGTGGCAGTAGCTAGTAATGCTTGTATACTCCCTCTACGCATGAATGATTCATTTTGCCGCTTTGTTATAATAGCCACAGTGTTCAGTCTCTAAGGCTGTCTTGTGATATATCCGTCTTTTGCTAAAAGGCTACATATCAGCAGCCTCATTTGATTTAGAAGCCGATTCAGCATACCACGCATACCATTTGAGAAGAATGCCAGGACCCTTCCTGCTATGAAAATGTCATGCATGCTTAAAATGACAAGGTTTGGCTCAAGCAGTGGTTTCAAGTGCTTCTTAATTATCCTTTTTGAATCTTCAAAGCAATTTAATTTTAGGGTTTTCATTTTCAATTAAGATATAAGTCACCCAAATATTTGCTTTATTTTTAAATATCAAAATGCTGACTTGGCGATTTACAGTATCCAAAATGTAGCATGAAGGTGGTACCTTTTAAACTGTGGCAAAAAACATATCATAAAATTTCCCACCTTAAGCATTTTTAAGTGTATAGTATAGTAGTGTTAATATATTCACATTGTTGTGCAACAGATCTTTGGAACTTTTTCATCTTGCAAAACTGAAAGTATATTGAACAGCTCCCCATTTTCCTCTGCCCTGCAGCCCCTGGCAACCACCATTCTACTTTCTGTTAAGAGTTTAAATACTTTAGATACCCCATATCAAGGGAATCATGCAGCAGTTGTCTTTCTGTGTCTGGCTTATTTCATGTAACATTAACGTCCAACAGGTTCATCCATGTTATAGCAGATGACAAGATTTCCTTACTTTTAAGGCCGAGTAGTATTCCATTATGTATATATACCACATTTCGTTTACCCATTCATCTGTGAAGGTAGTTTGTCTTTTTGTAAAGAGTGGTCTCATGAAAGCTTTTTCTTGGGAGGTAAAACAACCAAACCACAGAGAACATAGAGAAATTAAATCTGAGACCTGTATGCTAAGAAATGGAATTTTTGTTTGTGATATTTAATATCAGACTTTCATACTTGCAAAACATGGAATTTCCTCCACTGAAATTCTAGTACGAGCAATTTAGGTTCGCACTCCTTCAAAATCCAAAACCCTCCTCCTCATATACCCCATCTGGCTCTCTCTTAGTATTACAGTCTCTGAGACTGTCCCTTAGGGGTACAGACTAAGGCACGTGCTCAAGTGCTCACTGGAGAGCTTGATAAACTTGGCATTTTCTCCGAAAGTTGTCTGTGCTTCCATAGAATGTCTAGAGGGAAGAGATAAGGGGAAAAGGGGGTGGGGCGAGAAAGGAGCTGTCGGAGCCGTGAAAGGATGGATGACCTATGAGATCATTAAGGTTAGTTAATGGGTTTTCCCATTGGACTTTGTGGGTTTTTCTCACAGATCAGCTTCTATATGGATTCCAGCTCCACTCAGAGTTGAAGCAGCAGTTCTGGCTAAAGCAAAACCACACCAGCAATATGCTCTGTGGTCTGGCTTTAGTCTAAGAAGTGCTGCCAGAGAACCAGAAGACAAAGATTTGACTTGAAAGAACACGTGGTTGGGGTAGAATCTGATAGGGAGAATCTGAAATGCGTAGTGTTACTTTCACTTTTTCTCAAATTTGTTTTTTCCTGAGAGCAAAATGATGAGAGTGGCTGGGGTCCTTGTCCTCAAAGATGCTGCAGTGTTAGTGATTGCCTGTCTTTGGCAGGTACAAGCTGTGAGAATGAGCCTTTTTCTCCTCCCCGTCCCTTAGGATTCCTGGATAAGAGTGAGAAGCAACCGAGGGTGGGAGCTTCTCTTTAACTTTTCCTGTAGTTGGCTAGGGCCCCTCTGTGAGCTGGGATGTGGTGTAGAGTGTGTGGTCTCCACTACAGCACTAAAAATGCCTCTATCTTGCCTGGAGTTAAGGGGAGTCAGGGAATGCTTTGGCTTTCTCTGCTTCTTTCATGTCCTTCGAAAAGCAAGACAGTGTGTAGCTGACTGGATGGAGAGGAGAAAAGCTTCAGGAAAAGCTTTTTTTTTTCTTTTTTCCCCCAGAAAAGCTTCAGAAAAAGCTGACAGACAAGTCTGAAGTGCCTGGGGAAATACTTGCATGCTGTAGAATGTTAGAATGTGGCTTCCTTGCGGCCCCAGGCCCCAGACCCTCGGACACACTTGAGTATGAGATGCAGAGGGAGGACCAGGTGCACCATTTTACAGCAGTGACAGCTGGTCCTGTCCTTTACACTACAGAATGCTGGGGAGGAGTTGCACGCTTAAGCCCTGCCAGGGCTTAAGAACTGTCAGGGCAGTCAGATGTTTCTCAGGTATGCGTCAGGTGAGGGCCTTGGCAAATCTTTTCCCCAAAGTGAGGGATCCCTTTGGAAGGCAGCTGGAAGCCAAGGACTCCTTGCTTTGTTGAGGCCAATTTGGAGACAAGAAGAAAGATTTTAAAGAGACTTTTAACAATCCCTATTTTTGTGTATATATGGCTTCAAAAAATAAGTTTTTCCTCCTATTTTTTATGAACATCTTCAAGTCTACGGCAAAGTTGAAAGATTTTACAGTGAACACATATATGCCTACCACCTAAAAAATAAAGTTTAAAAAAATTAATACTTTATAACAAATAATGATACATAATTAATTTTCCTCATTCAAAATACTTATGGTATGGAGATACATATAATTTTTTTTTTTAAATAGAGATGGAGTCTTGTTACGTTGCCCAGGCTGGTCTTGAGCTCCTGGCCTCAAGCGATCCTCCCTCCTCAGCCTCCCAAAGTGCTGGTAGATATTTTGTGTGTGTGTGTGTGTGTTTGTGTGTGTGTGGCAGGGTCTCACTCTGTCACCCAGGCTGGAGTACAGTGCGTGATCTTGGCTCACTGCAGCATCTGCCTCCCGAGTTCAAGTGATTCTCCTGCCTCAGCTTCCCGAGTAGCTGGGATTACAGGCACCTGCCGCCATGCCCAGCTAATTTTTGTATTTTTGGTAGAGAGGGGGTTTCACCATGTTGGCCGGGCTGGTCTTGAACTCCTGATTGAAGTGATCTGCCTGCCTTGGCCTCCCAAATACATTATGTGGGAAGTGCAGTTGGGAAGGTAATTGGGAATGATAGCATACTATGAGCGTATTGGAAAAATCACGTTTACTCTAATATGAAGTTTGTTCCCTTATCATTCCTGGCTCTTCTCTTGGTTCTCTCACCTCCTCCCTCGTCTCACACACACAAGAGAGAGAAAGTATAGCGATTAATAGGTGAAGATTTTTTCCATATTCCAATGTGAATGGCTAGTTAAAAAACTTTTGCATGTTGACAACCACTTTCTTCCATCTTTTCTTTTCATAAGAAATTCAAGGAGAAAGTCTACACCCAATGTTGCATAGCAAGCAAAACCCCTTTCTCAGTTCAATGCAGCCACTCTGTAAAGGCCAAATAGACAATTCCATGGCAATTCATGGTGGCGTTTGTCCACGTGGAAGAAAAGGTCCCTGTGAAGTGGCAGATTACCTTAGTATTGTGAGGGGCACATTTGTCATGCTCATTAGGAGGTGCAAATGGTGATTACTGGTTCCCTGGGGGAATTCTCCTTTGTGCTATTTATTTTAGTTATACACCACTGCTATTCCAGGTTGCTTGAATGAAACCCACACATGGGTAGGACAAGAATTTGCCCTGGGTCTCGGATGTCCTACCTTTAAAAAGTGAAGGGGTTTGGCTTTGCAGACATTTAGTATGTTCATCTAAATGCCAGGTGTTGTGGGTAAAACAGAGAAACTTCAGGGTAGAATCTCTGGAAGGAGCAAACTGTTGAGTTGGGAAGGGAAGATGTGGGTACATGGTGGGTTAGGAAGGATGAGATGTCAGTGCACTGTGAGTCCAGAGAGCAGGAAGTGGCTGGTAGTCACGGTGGTTAGGGAAGTTTTCCATTTCCATTTCCAGTTCTGTTTCTCGAGGAGCCTTTGGTTTCAGGTGGTTGGGGATGGATGGACAGAGGGGCAGGGGAACTTTCAAGGTCCCTGTGAATTGCCCAGAGCAAGGAGGCTTTTTCTTTCAATCCAGCAAGCATGTTATAGTGATGGCGGATTTGTGAAAGTCTTGGCAGATAGAGAAGATATGTTGGGGCTGTTTGTGTAGGACCTCAATTGACAGAGAAGTTTGAAGGCCAACACAGGCCATAGTTTCCAGGCTCATTTTTCATTTCTTATTTGTGATTGACGGAAACCATAGACTAGGGTCTTTCAAAAGAAAGAATGGTACCCATTTGCCTATTTATTGTTTGGATAAAGAAATAAAGAATTTGACTGTGTGACCTGTTACTAAATAAGTTTAAGAGAAATGATGGCCAAACAAAATATGCAGAATAAATTTGTAATCTGAAGGTAACTCCCTAAATCCCAGGTATTACCTTTTCGTGAGAGAAGTGGCTGGAAAGACTTGAGAAGAGTTGTATTCCTTTTTTTAATGGAGATATGGTCACTGTTTAGACCACAAACAAACAGAAGAAGCCCAGCAGCATTTCTTGGGTATAGTTACTCATCTTCTTAAATGTTGCAAAATACCAAAGGGAAAGGAAAACCAGAAGTTGGTTGGGGTGGGTGGGCTTGGTGGTTTAAAAAATATGGTGACTAACTGACTTGTGCTGACTAATATCGGTGAACTCATAATGAGTAACAATAGTGAATTTAGAAGGAATATAAGTAGAAGGAGAGCTATTTAAAGGTTGCTTTAATACAAAAGGCAGCTGAAGTGGTCACAATAAGGATTCCCTTAGGGAGATTCAGAAGTAACTCCGTTTACCCTTACAAAGTTCTGTTTCCTTTAGAATTCTTTTCCACTGGCCTCCTGGGGGGAGTTCTTGGCAGATGAGCTTGCTCGTTGTTTTGCATTGAAGAAATACCATAGATGTCCAGTAAGCAAGAGCAACCAGTTGATTAAAACAAGGTTGGCAGTGATGTCTGTGAACTGAAACCATAAAAGGTTTGTTTGACTTTTTCTTCTTAGGGTTTTTTTTTTTTCTTATCATGGTATAAAAAAGTACAAGAACTGACCAACCATCTTTTTCATAAACATAGATGCTATCTTTTTAAAATGAAAGATCATAACATTATTTATAAATAGAGCAAACATACAACTAATCAAAATGTACAAGGACAGGATAGTCTGTTGTGGAATTTTCTATTATCTCTGTGTTAATCAGAGAATGTTTTGTTTTCATTCTTCTTGAAAATATTTTTTAAATGTTATTTTCCTTAAAACTCCATTTTCATAACTTCACTTGACCCTGGGCAAGGGGTCCAGAGAAACCATCCTGTAGAGCTTGGTGTTGTATTTAGGAAACATTTTTTGTATTTAGGAAAAATTTTATCTAAGAGTTTTGCCTTCACAATTAGAGCAGATTGCTTATTTTAAAAGGAAATAACTTTTAAAATCCAATTTGGTTATTGTATTCTACTCTTCAGCATTTTTGTTGGTATATATAAATGAAAAATGAATTCAGAGGGATTTATATGGACGTTTGGTATAAGAATTGCCTCAAGCCTTTGCAGGACACCTCAATCCAAATTGAGGGTGTCTCCTGTTTTTGTGTCTTTTGGTTTTGGCTAGGGCCAGATATTACAAGTATCGTCTCTCTTATGCAGAATCACTATTTCCAATTCATTCTGAAGTATTATAAGCGTTTATTCTGTAAAGTCAGAGACTGAAAGTTTTCCAGTCTCATCCAGGTTTAGCACTTTGGAAACTGGTTAATAAACAGCATGACTCTATTTTCATTTTGACATGTAAGCCCCTGAATGAGTTTGTTTTTTCTTTAAAAAAAACTCAGATTAGCAAAGTCTGAAATACCTTTCCTAAAATGAAACTTCAGTATTGGATGGAACTTAGAGGCTTGGGTTTATTGGAGCTTTTCAGCAGAGAGCAGTGATGAGCTGAGGAGTATGGACAACAGAAATGTTTTATTAAGGAGGTTATTGAATGGACCAGGAAATGCTACAGATATTAATAAATATGATTGGAGTGCAGAAGCCAAACCTCATTGGAACTGGTGAACTCCTAGCTATTTGGTTTTAATTTAAAAAAGAACTTTGGTTTTCAGCTTTGACATACAAAAGGAAGCTAGAAGCTATTCTTGAATAGCTAACCCTTTGTTTAAGCAGTAAAAATCAGTGGGGTGTCCAGCATCATCAAAGAGTCATGCAAACAAGGTGGAAAGCATTTGTTTCCTCCTTGCTCAGAGTTACTCTTTGACTCTTATGCAGTTTGCAAATGTGTAGGAGGATGGACAGTTTTTATGTTGGTCAATGCTAAAGAGAATGGGTTTCCTCAGACTGTAGAGACAATAGTGCAAGTAATGGCTTACTGAATATGTTGAATGACTGGATTCACAAACCTTGTCTTAAAATTCTGGAATGATAGTGAGGCTTGAAACTTGAAAGAAGACATTTTAAGAAAATAAAGCAAACAATATTTTATATAATGAGACTCAAATCACAGAATAAATTATACAAAGACGTGTGCCCACTGGAGCTATAAAATAAGCTCAAGAAATATTTCTATCAGGTGATGGATACTAGAAGTGTGAAGAGGTGTCTCTGGTCACTGAAGAAAACAGAGTGCCATCTAGTGGAATCATTTCACTATAATGTATTACAGTACACAGTAATTTAGATTTAGGTTCTTTTTTTCCCCCTCGTTACAGAGACGGGATCTTGCCATGTTGCCCAGGCTGGTCTTGAACTCCTGGGCTCCAGGCGATCTTCCTGACTCGGCCTCCCAAAGTGTTTGGATTACAGGCATGAGCCACTGTGCCTGGCCAAGATTTAGGTTCTTAATAAAACATGTAACAATTGATTTTCTTACTCAAACAGTGATTTTTAAAAACTTTTGATTTTGAGCTAATTTAAAATTTGCAGAAGAATTGTAAAAATAGGCTGGGTGCGGTGGCTCATGCCTGTAATCTCAGCACTTTGGGAGGCCGAGGTGGGTGGATCACCAGAGGTCGGGATTTCGTGACCAGCCTGACCAACATGGAGAAACCGTGTCTCTACTAAAAATACAAAATTAGCCGGGCATGGTGGCGCATGCCTGTAATCTCAGCTACTCGGGGGGCTGAGGCAGGAGAATCGCTTGAATTCGGGAGGCGGAGGTTGTGGTGAGCTGAGATCGCGCCATTGCACTCCAGCCTGGGCAACAGGAGCAACTCCGTCTCAAAAAAAAAAAAAAAAAAAAAAAGAATTGTAAAAATAGTACAGAGAGTTCCTATGTACCCTTTGCCCAGCTTTCTCTGTTAACCGTGGTATACTTATCAAAGCCAGGAAATTAACATTGGTACAGAACTACTAACTAAACTGCAGACTTTATTCGGATTTCACCAGTTTTTCCACTTATGTCCTTTTTCTGTTCCAGGATCCCATCCAGGATCCCACAGTGTTTTTAGTCATCGTGTCTCCTTAGGCTGCAAATCTGAGACAGTTCTTCCTCAGTTCAAAGAGTGTTTACTAAAAATGCTTCTCTAGGGATTGTGGCTGTTATAAAATACATTTTGAAAATACAGGAGACTTACAAAATTAAAAGGTAGTTATGAAATAAGAATTTTGACCTAGAAATATTTATTCTGCTTGTCCATCCCTTGCCCCATCTTTTAAAACAGCTTTTTATATTTGCAAAGTACTTTATAAGTTTTACTTATTCTCAAAAGTTATGAGGGGCAGAAACAAATCATTGACAATTTCCTCATGTTACTTAAAAGGAAATTGAGCCATAGGGGAATTTTATATTTTGCCTTAACTTGTGTAGCCGTCTCTCACACACTGGGAGGTAGGAAAAAGGACGACAAATTACAAAGCAATTGAAAAGTGAACCTTATTTTGCCAATTTTTTTTATTATGACAGTAACTGAGTTTTAAAACAAAAGACAGATTACTCTAATGAATCAAATATTTTATTCTTTAAAATTGATATCTTAAATACTAGTCAATGTTTTCAAAATATTTGCCACATTTAAGCATCATATATATTTATCTGGTTTTTAAAGTAATAGTTTGGGCTATCTAAGAGTGCTAAATTTTTACTGCCTTAAATATTGAAAAAATATTTCTATTACAAGTTATTTTTTAAAAATAGAAGTGATTTTTGATCCTTAAACAACTTCCTGGTTTTGTTGCACCCCATGTAACATGCTGTGTATGGGAGATGAGAATAATGAGAATAATAAATTGGGGAAACAGTCTGAGGCTTATTTTACTGGTTTATGGCTTCATTCCCCAAAATACTGCCTTTTGCACTGTGTGAGTCTTCTGAATATAATGACCACAGTGAACTCTGGTGTACCTGAAAGAAGGGGAAAGGCCTGGAATTTTCACAGAGGATGTAACGTTTTCCTTTATCACTGCTCCACACCCACCTTCCCCAAATCAACTCCGATAGATGTGGTGATGCTATATGAAATGCAAGTGCCTCCCAAACTAAGAAGGAGGTGAAGGCCTCAACCAACCAACAAAGACACCTTACTCGGAAAGCTCACCATCAGGTTGATGTTGGCGTGAGGGAAGGATGGATGTGCTGTGGCTCCAAGATACCAACAGGTCTTTGAGCTGCAGTAATCCTGTGAAGTAGCCAAGCTGTCAAGGCTGAGTGCCTTTGGAAGCTGGCAAGTCTCCTTTCTCAGAATGCTCTTCTTTACTGGGAGGTATAAACGTGTTGCTTTTCCATTGATTGTGTAATTGGGCCCTCTCAATTTTTTTTTATCAATTCATTTTAATTTTAGGCTTCACCTATATGCATAGGTAAAGTTGTTTGAAAGTGAAAGCAAACATAGAATTACCTGCCTTTAAGGCCACGTAGGGAAGCAGAGAAATTTAGTGTCTTTTTAACTTTCTCACCTACTATTAGGAACCCTCCTCTCTCTCTCTCCCTCCTTCCCCAGACTCTCTCTGTGTCCCTCTCCCTCTCTCCCTCGTCCCTCTTTCCCTGCTTCCCCTTTTCTCTCCTTGTCATTCTTCTCTCTCTTCTCACTGTCTCTCCCTCCTTTCCCCTTTTTTTTCTTTCCTTACCACTCAGGCAACCCCACTGGGTCATGGGGAGCTTTAGGTGTCCTCCCACCCTGTGCTCTCTTTACTGACAGAAGTAAACTTGCATGTAGCATTTAGACATGTATTTGTGGCTGTTAACTTATTACTCCTTTCAGGTAAAATACTTGAAACTTAATGGATGCGTTGGGAAGGTAATAACTGAAGGCTAAGAACAGACCATTGTAGGCTTGTTAGCGTTCAAGCAAGAGCATTTTGCTAACGCTCAGTTGTTCCCCACACCAGGGCTGACCTTGCCAGTGTCTAATCACATGAGAAGCACGCAAAGTAAATCTTATAAAAACTACTGATTATAAAATGGCCTCCTTTGGAACGCAGCAAGCAAGCATTTTTCAGACCCGTGAATGAAAGGAGACTTTCCAAATGAATCCATTTACACAGTGTACTAGATCATATTACATCTCATGAACCGAACTGTAAGAGCAATGTGAAAACATTCCGAAGGAAATGGGAGAAATAATTTGCCTGTTCAGCTATATACTTCTAAAACTTTCTGTTGACATGTTTATTGGAGATTGGATTTCTAAGAGATCATTTTCACATTAATGTTTAGCAGAATTGATTATTTTTCACAAACCTCCATCTTTGGCAACTTGAGTTTATCATTAAGCATTTTCAGTAACATTCTGGCTCTGTGTATATTTCTCCCCTTACAGCAAGTGGGAAAAGAGTTGTATTGGTTCTTCTTGGAGTTGTCTGTAATTAAAAATGGCTTTGTGCTTTGTAGGACAAAATGGTATAAGTTGGGCATTTTATGCACAGTGTTATATGCCTAAGAAATGGTGTGAGAAAAGGAGGGATCCATGTTTTCCCTGTAAATATTGAGAGAAGACATTTCACTTTGCAGAAATTATGTTGGTACAAATTCTCTTATTCCTGATTAATTTTCTTTCATTGACTCTCAACGTATGTGCTTTGTTAAACCATTGGCTACAGTAGTAGTTCTTTAGTTTTTAAAGATGAACTTTTATCACCGCAAACCAGGAACACTTCAAGTGCTTATAGAATCAGGCTGTTGTAGCGAGTTAAACTGTTGAACTGTTCCTAGGATTGGTTGTTGTTATGTGCTTTTGAATTCTTGCATTTGTAAGTGAGGAGTTTCCCTATTTATGTACTCTGCAGTTCTTAGTGCTTAATAAATGTTAATATTCTATAGCTACTTTGGGTTTCTAGAGCATGTGGCATTATCAAGTTTAAAGCCTATGAGAAGAGTTTTTATGGCATTTAATGAATACTAAGGTTTTCTGTGTATTGGAGTTAATGAAAAATTCATTTTTCTTCATGTACTCTAAATACCTCATGCTTTAAAAATAGACTGGTCTTGGCCGCATTTGGTTTTTGTGACCTTTCCTCCATTATTATTTGAGAATGTTACAAAATAGGGTCTTTGCTGGTATTTTAACTTGATTATACTTTGCATATGTCATAAAAATATATGTGATTCTCCCCTCATCAATATTAAATGAAAGCACTTTTTTAAGCCTCGGATTTTCCTTGTCTGTATCATATACTCTTCACTATGAGCTGAGCAGGGGTGTTGAATAGCATATAGCACCAGGCTCATGTGGCCTTCTCACCATCCGCAGTGTGGGCCTTTCAACTCGATACCATGCTCATCTTATGTGATTATCACAAACCCATACTTAGCAAGAGAGTTCCCAGCCTATAAGTAGATTTATTCTATCTTAAGCCTTGGCTTATATGAGAGAGGTTTGTGGCATCTGGGAGATGGAGTCATGGAAATTTGATTAAAAAGAAAAAAGAGGGGGGAATATTGTTTGGTCTGCCCTGTTTTGAGGTGAACAAGGTCTCTAGGAACTTTTTCTTAAAGTCTGTGTGAATTTGTGTTATTTTAGAAACCCTATTTCCTCTTACCCTTCTCACGAACCACATACTCAAAGATACCGCATATTTGGCAATGAAATACCTGGCCCAGAGGAAAGTAACAATGATTTATATTTTCAGAAGAGAAGTGTAGTATTTTGGAGTTAGCTAGATCTATCCCTCCATGCTTTTTTTGTAAACAGATGGAGAAACTGAGTCCTGAAGGATTATAACGTCCTTGAAATTATACAAAGAACTGAAGTAGCATCTGGCTTGTCTAGGAGGTCAAGATGAGAAAGACTTCTCCTTGATTGGCTCCCTCTTAAAGAGAAATGCTTTTGCTCAGCATTGCAACTATTGACCTTCTGATTACATCACTCATGATTTTTTAAAAAATGTTAAAACTTACATTGAAAAAATACATATGCCACTTTTAAAATGGAGGCTTTCAGCAGCATTTCGATCTATCCATATGTTATGGTTTGGGCCAAATTAACCAGCCAATTTCAGATCTGTTTTTTTTTTTGGAAAGCTTAGGTATATATTCACTTGAACTTTCTGTCAAATCACAGCTTGAAGAAGCTATCTCCAAACTGCTTTTCATGTACTGGTTAGATTAAGGATGCTTCTCTCAGGCAGAGCTCATGTTCTCCTAATTTGGGCTGGCCATCCTTTCACTGGCGCTCCTCATGCTGTGCCTGCGTCTTATCTGCCTCTGAAGCATCACGCTGCCTGTGACCTTTCTGGTGCCCCTCTGTCTTCAAGTACGTGGGCTCCTGGAGGGCCTGAGTCAGGGCCTGAGTGCTCAGGAGCAGGCGGGAAACCACCCCAGAGAGCCCCTCTCTTCCTGCCCACGCCTGGAGAGTCAAGGTCAGCAAATTACCTGGCTAGAAAGCTCCCCTGGGGTCTCTGATCACAGCCAGGGCAGAGAATTCTCGCTGTAATGATTGAAGGAATCATCTCTTTGCAGAAAAACTCAGAAAATAACATGGATGATACTAACCTTTACTCAGGGCTCATGTGTGAGGTCAAAGGAGAAGATAAGAGGTTTCCCCATATTCTTTCATGGATGTTTATTTGTTAAATATCTGTCTGTTGTGTGCCAGGCTCTGAAACAGTTATTACACATTTCATCTGTACCGCAACACTGTGAGGAAGAGATGATTGGCCTTATTTTAGAAATGAGGCCATAGATACTTGAGAGCATTCAAGTCATTTGCCCAAAATCACATTGTAAATGATAGAGAGGATATGCGTTACCTTCACTTGTCTGATTTCACCAAGCCTATACCAAGAAAAAACATACAGCAAAATGGATGTTGAGTTTGAGATTTCCTTTCTTATTCATATATCAGTATAAATAACAAATTTGTTTTTCAAGGCACATTTTTCATTTTGCAGAATTTTGGGGTAATAATGACATTGGAAAAATATTTTTGAGGTTCCACTTTATACCAGATCCTGTCTAGGTGCTGGGGATACAGCAGTGAGCATAAGCAAAAGTAAGTTATTTTTATCAGGTTCTGAGATAAAACTAGAAAGAAGCTGTATCTGTGCATATTTCATTATGTTCTTTCTTTAATAGCAAGGCATTGAAACATAGAGCCCAAGATTAATTGCTGTTATTTTTCCATTGACTCACAGAATTACTGAACTAACAGGGTACTTCTGAGGTTACTTAGCCAGCTTCTGAGGGTCTGGAGGGAATGCCAACCTAAACCATTCTAGTATTCATAATTTTCAAGGAGGGAGATTCCATTAAGCCTTTGTGGTAGCTGCTGCTTTAGACCCTTACAGCCTACTGTGATGATGATAAATTATTTCTGCCCCGTCAGAGCTGGATGGAATCAATGTGATTTTTAAGTTGAATACATGAAAAGCATTTTTAAAATCCTAAATTCTATACTTTTATCCAAAATAAGCACCTTTAGAGGTTATGAAATGAGAAGCAGAGTCCCAGGCAAGTGGTCACACACCTGTTTGGTACTGGTGTGTCTGGAATCTTACCCACTGTGATGACAATGCCTGACAGTTTCTTCTGCCCGTCTATCCTAAAACAATTGGTCAGTTTACCCCAGTTTGCAATGCAGTTTAGAATCTCCCAGGAACATCTCTTCTAGTAGTCGTCTTAGCCGTCTTATAGTTGATTTGACTTTGTTTTTTGTTTGTTTGTTTTGTTTTTTTTTTTGCTTCCAGAAAGCTCTATGCTTCATATGGACTTGCATACCAATTTTTTGTTCATCTGTTGGTCATTATGGTTAGCAGAGCCTGACCTCCTGTTACAATAGAATGATCGGTTCCTGGGCTACAGACTTGAGTCTGTTTTTTTTTTTTAAACCTTCCCATGTGGCAATTTGCCATGTGCAAAACTTAAATGGTAGCCAGTTTCACCTCAAGTTTCAGATTCCATCATTGTGTTTGTCCCTTGAAAGTATAGATTATTCCCCATCATGAGAATGCCAGTTGTAGGGGAAACATCTCCTAAAAGAATAGCTTGTCAAACCCTGATAGAAATTTTTCATGAGAAGTCTCCTCATCTGTAAAATAGGGGCATGGGCAGAGAGATTTATGAGGTTACTTTCAGCTTTATGAGTCTGACTAAATGGGGGAAAAATTGCAGCCATTCAGTTGGGTGCCACGACTTTGTTTCCAAACTCAGGCTGACTCCACTCAGGTGCCCTACCTTGGGTTGGGAATGGCTGGCTTGTTGTTGTCCTGAGGAGCCCATGCCAGAAACCCAAGTCACCTCCTTTGGGGTATCTGAGGGCAGTGTTTTTCAAACTTTTTCTGTGGAAGCTAAATTTTCTTCAAAGGAATAAAGAGTTAAAAAATATATTCCTTGTCACATGCAGGCAGAGACTGTGTCAGCACTTACCCTGTGCCTGGGTATTTGCTGCTTGTACAATGGAGGAATCCCAGAAGGTAGCCTCCCCGCAGGTGGTTCAGAGGGTAGTTGCTCTAGTTGGAGAGAGAGTGGCGAAGACCGCATGGCCTTCCCTGGCCAGCTTTACTCTTAGACCTTACCCCTCCTCCACCTACCACCCCTGGACCCACCTCCAGCCCCACAGTTCCCAGCTCATTTCATAGAACTAAACATTTCAAATCCTTTGCCCTGGCCAGGCAATAGGAATTTTGATAGTTGTGCTAACCACTGTTGTGTGTGACAACCAGGTCTCTGAAGCTGGGAACCTGAAATTTAACACATCAGCATCCTCCTCTCAGCTTGCCCCAACCTTAAGCTCCCCTTACCCATTATCTGATTGTTGCCAAGAAGGTTGGGAACCTGTCTGTGACAATCTGGAAGATCCCAGGTCAGGTGGTCTCTTCCGGAATTCAAGGAGATCAAGTAACTGAATCAAACTTGAGAATTCAACAAGAACATCTTGCAGCTCCAATTCCTGAAAAAGCCACAAACTACTGGAACTCACCTAAGATGAAATTGATAACCCGAATAGTACTATAACCATTAATAGAACAGGATTCATAGTTAAAAATCTCCTGAAAAAGGGATCTTCAGACCCAGATGGTTTCAGCGGTAAATTCCAACATTTAGGGAAGAAATGACAGTCTCTTCCAGAATAAGAGGGAAAACATTCCAACTTATTTTATAAGGCCAACATTACCCTGATACCAATGGCAGTAACAAAACAAAACAATGATGACAAAACTACAGACCAGTATCCTTTATAAACATAGACAACGTAAGTTCATCAAAAAGTATTAGTAACATCAGCCATCAAATTTATAAACATTCCCTTCTTTTAATGTCTATGGGATCTGTAGTGATATTCCCTCTTTCATTCCTAATATTAGTTAAGTTGTGTTTCCCTTTTATTTTTTATTAGTTTTGCTGGAGTTTTAACAATTGTACTGATATTTTCAAAGAATCAGCTTTTGGTTTCATTTTTTTCTATTGTTTTTCTGCTTTCAATTTCATTGCTTTCTGCTTTTTCTTGCTTGCTTGCTTTGGCTGTATTTTGCTCTTCATTTTCTAACTTATTTAGGTGGAGGCTTAGATTACTGATGGGAGACCTTTTTTTCTAATATAAACGTTTAATGTTGTAAATTTCTCTGTAAGCACTATTTTAGCTGAATCACACCAATTTTAATATATTGTGTGTGTGTGTGTTTTTTTTTTTTTGAGACAGAATCTCACTCTGTCGCCCAGGCTGGAGTGTAGTGGTGCAATCTTGGCTCACTGCAACCTCCGCTTTCTGGTTCAAGTGATTCTCCTGCCTCAGTCTCCCGAGTAGCTGGGATTACAGGCACCTGCCACCACGTCCAGCTAATTTTTGTATTTTTAGTAGAGACAGGGTTTCACTATGTTGGCTAGGCCGGTCTCAAACTCCTGACCTCAAGTGATCCGCCCACCTCAGCCTCCCAAAGTGCTGGGATTACAGGCGTGAGCCACTGCACCTGACTGATATATTGTATTTTCATTTTGTTCAATTCAATATATTTTTTTCACTTGAGACTTTCCCTTTACTGATAGATTATTTAGAAGTGTGTTGTATAATTTCCACATATTGGGAAATTTTCCTTTTCTTTCTGTTGTTGATTGCTAGTTTAATTTTATCATGGCCAGATGACATACTGTGTATTATTTTAATTCTTTTAAATTTATTAAAGGTTTATTCTTTAGAGTATGATCTGTCTTGTGAATGTACCTTTTTGGCACCAGGGACTGGTTTCATGGAAGACAATTTTTGCATGGATTGGTGTGGGGGTGGGAGGGGTGAGGGGGTGGGGGGATGGTTTTGAGATGAAACTGTTCCACCTCAGATCATCAGGCATTAGATTCTCATAAGGAGTGCACAACCTAGATTCCTCGTGTGTGCAGTTCACAATAGGGTTTCCCCTCCTATGAGAATCTAATGCTTCTGTTGATCTGACAAAAGGCAAAGCTCAGGTGGTAATGTTCACTCGCCTGCTGCTCACCTACTGCGGTGTGGCCCGTTCTGGTACTGGTCCATGGCCTGGGGGTTGGGGATCCCTGGGTTAGAGTATTTTATAAATATTAAATTTAATTGATTGGTGGTGTTTTCTGTCTATTTCTATATATTACTGAGAGAAAAGTGTTGAAGTTTCCAACGACAACTGTAGATTTACCTATTTCTCCTTTGTATTCTGTCAGTTTTTCCTTTGTGTATTTTGGAGGTCATTTTTTGGGTAGATACACATTTAGAATTGTCATGTCCTCTTGGCAGATTGATACTTTTATTATTATGTGATGTTCTTCTTTGTCCCTGGCAATTGTCTTTGTCTTCAAGTCTGCATTGTCTAAATATAGACACTCTAGCTTTCTTTTCAACAGCTTGCATGTTACACCATTTTTCATCCTTCTGCTCTTTTTTTTTTTTTTTTGAGACGGAGTTTCGCTCTGTCGCCCAGGCTGGAGTGCAGTGGGGCAATCTCGGCTCACTGCAAGCTCCGCCTCCCAGGTTCACGCCATTCTCCTGCCTCAGCCTCTCCGAGTAGCTGGGACTACGGGCGCCTGCCACCACGCCCGGCTAATTTTTTGTATTTTTAGTAGAGACGGGGTTTCACCGTGTCTCGATCTCCTGACCTCGTGATCCGCCCGCCTCAGCCTCCCAAAGTGCTGGGATTACAAGTGTGAGCCACCGCGCCCTGCCCATCCTTCTGCTCTTAACTTACCTGCCTATATTATATTTCAAGTGAGTTTTGGTTAGACAGCATGTAGTTGGTTCATATTTGTTTATTCATTCTTGCAGTCTCTGCCTTTAATTCTTGTGTTGAGACCATTTCAGTTTAATGTAATAGTTGATATGTTTGGATTTATGCCTTCTGTTTATTCCCTCTATTTTTGTTCCTGTTTCTCCTATTCTGTGTTTTTTTGAGCTATTTGAATATTTTGTAGTTCTTTTTGTGTGTGTGTGTGTGCCTGCTTTAGGGATTACAATATGTATAGCCAGCTAGAATCATTCACAGTCAACTTAGAATCACTTCAAATGGACATTTTATCACTTTAAGTGGACTGTAGAAACCTTACCACCCTATAGGTTCCTTTGTCCTCCTGTCTTTTGTTACGATATCTGTATTCCACCTTTATTGAAGGATACATTTGCTGGATATAGAATTCTATATTGCAGTCCTTTTCCTTTAATGCTTTAAAAATATTGTGCCACTTCTTTCATTCCTCCATGGTTTCTAGTGACAAATCTATAACCATTTGACTTTTTGTGCCCCATAGATAGATAATAGGGCATTTTTCTCTCCCTGCTTTCAGGAATGTTTGTTTCATCTCTGGTTTACCTCATGGTTTTGGGGGGTTATCCTACATGAGGTTCACTCTGCTCTTCCAAGAATTTGTACGTATATGTGTCTTGTGAAATTTATGAAGTTTTCAGGCATTATTTTGTCAAATATTTTTCCTGTACTGCATGGCATTCTTTCTCTCTTTCGGGGACTTCTATGACACAAATGGCAGACCTTCTCTTATTGTTCCCTGGTCCCCTGAGGCCCTGTTCATTTTTTATTTTAAATATTTTTTCTCTTTCTTGTGCAGAATGGCTAATTTCTATGTATTCATCTTCAAGTTCACTGACTCTTATATCCATGATGCCATTGAGTCCATCCCTTGAGTTTTTTATTATGGTTGTTTTATTGTTCAGTTCTACAGTTTCCAACAGTTCTTCTTTAGATCTTTTATTTCTTTGCTCAGACTTTCTCTTCCATAGGTTTCAAGATTGTTCACGATTGGCTGCTGGAGCATTTTTGTAATAACTTGATTTAAAGTTTTTGTCAGTCCAAATGTCGGTCATCTCAGCCTTGGCACCTGTTGATTGTATTTTTCCATGCTGAGTAATTTTGAATTTATCCAGGGCATTTTGAATATTATGTTATGAAACTCTGCATCTTGTCTAAATCCTATGGAGAATGTCAATATTTTTGTTTTAGCAGGCAGTTGATAATGGTTAGGTTCAGAGAACAAGTTCCAATCACCTTCCATGAGCTGTGGTACTGTGTTAGCATTTGCAGCGCCATTTGGATATATCCTGTGTGTGTGCTCCACAGTGGCCAATCTGGGAGCTAGGTCTTCAGTTCTCAAAGTCATTGGTAGGCTGTTAGGGTGAGGTCAACAAGTGTAAATCTGAGGAGTGACCTGCACGTGGATAAGCAACTTTATGGGATCTCTTTCTTGAGCTCCTTCCCCCTTGTGCTCTCTAGTTCTTTCCAGTTCTATGGGGCTTCTCTTTTGGGCCATTTAGCTAGAAAGCTTGGGCTTTAGTTACTCTATTTTGCCATGTACTTTCACAACTCTGCCCATGTCCCCAGGGTCAAGCCCCTGGAGGACAGAGACACTAAAAACAGTGGGATTTGGCCCTACTTTCTTGGAATCACGGCACTGTTGAGTCTAGAGGAAGGTTTTCCTCCCTCAGAGTTCCCTGTCTTGCAGGCTCCCCTTGCTGCTGGCTGCTGTAGCCACTGCAGGGTTACTTGGGGACTGTGGCCTGAGAGAACAGAGAAAAGGAAAAAACGGGGGATTTCCCCCTCTCTTGTGTCAGCACCTAGGGTCTGCCGACAGTGTGTTGAGACCAGGCTTGGGCACACTGGATGAAAAAAGAAGAGGAAACTGTCAGTTGGGTGGTCTTTCATGTTCTGGTCTTCCTTCTTAATGTGCCTGCTACTGTTTACTTTTCAGAATCCTTGTATAGCTGCTCCAAGCATTCTTTCTGAGGTTTGTAGTTGCGGCCCTGGGAAAAACAGGGTGGAGTGTGCTGACTCTATCCATCCTGTGTAGAACTGGAACCTCTGTTTGATTTTGAATATGGAGAATAGTATGAATCTAAACAATGGGTGCCTTAATTGCCCCCTTAGTGTCACTCTACCCAACTTTACCTCTTTGCTTGAAAAACCATCCTTAGGATCCACAGACACCTCTTAGGAGGAAGGTGGGGTTAATGCTGCCAGTTAAAAGCATTACCTTTACCATCTGATGAAACAAAAACTTGCTTCTTGACTCTACAGCTAAAACTAAATTGGGAGTATTTTTTTCTCATTAACCTTTTTATTAAAATGCAAGTTCTTTTTCAAAGATGAGAGTTATACACAGTAAGTCGAAGATTTCTGAAATCCTTTTAGTCCAGCTTAGAAGAAGACCAAGAAGCTAATGCTTATGTAAATCTGAATCCAGCAGATACTGTCTCCACTAAATTAAGAGATCCCTCTCTCACGAAGAGCTTTGTTGTGCAGATTTTGCAGTGCCACGTTTTCGATTTTGAATGTTGCATATGCTTATAAATCCTGTAGAAGTGATTCTTGTGATAATAGTTTAAAAAGCTTAGTGAAAATCAAGAGAACAGGCTTCTGTGAAAATCCGAACTGAAGTTGTGCATACCTCCCTTAATAGCTAATGGCCAAATGGTTAAAGGTGTTACCAGGGTGGTGAATGACATTCAAAGACCTGTTGTTCAGGAGGGGTGGGGAGCAGGAAGCTCTGTTGGTGTAAGTGGAGAATGGAATGTTTTAGGGAGCCGGGTTTTGTCATTTCCAGGAGCAGGGCAGGCAGCACGGTGGGAAGGTCTGGCTCCAGCTTGAGCCCACTCACAGGATGTCAGGGGGAAGTGTGACTAAGGTCACGGCCACGCCACGTGGTGGGCCAGCTGGATCCAGAGCAGGGGCCGTTGTGGCCACACATCCTGAGTTTCCATGGTCTAATGCAGTGGGCTTGAAAAAAAAGGGTGGATGCAGGATGCTGGCTGGGCCTGTGGAGTGCGTGGGCAGTAAGTCTTAAGTGACAGTGGGTGGAGATTACAGCATTTCATCTGCTTTTCCTTTGACACCTTTTAAAGATACAACCCACAGTTTTCAAGGGTTTATGCCAATGTCTGCTAGGGGGATCTTGCAGTAGACCTTAAACCCTATAGTATTCTTAAGAGCGCAAGGAAATTCTTATTTGGGTTCCCTTTACAACAAAGGTGGAAATTTAAAATTAGACTGAGAATTTGAAATGCTGTTCACATTAAGCAGTTTATTAGGGGGTTATTTTGAAATTGTTCTTAAGTAATTTTAAAATGTTTCCACATCTCAAAAGGATACATACATTTTTCTTCAGTTTTCTTTGGAGAACGTCTGTTCAGGATGTTTAGCAGGTTGGGTTTCAGAATTTCAGCAGCTTTATGGTGCTGTCATCCAGTTCGACAGATTGAATTTGCACGTAGAGGAAATGGAATGTATTTTTAATCACCGGAATGTATTGTACCTAAGGAACATGGGAGAGTGTATGTCAGGTTTCAGCTGTGATTAATATTTTGCTGCTGATTTCTCAACTATGTGGCATGCTTACACTCTGCCTCTACTTGAACAAAATCTAGTATTTCCTGGTTATAACAATGGAAAAAAGTCTTAGAAAATCAGTCTAGGATTCTTATCCTTAGTCCATTAAAACTTGAGAAGGTCCTGAGCCAAATTTCTTAATTTTGAAAGAAAATTTATTATTAAAAGTTATAGGGTCCTAATCCCACTCCCCCCAACAAATTATGTAAAAAAAAAATACTTGAAGGAATGAAGAAAGGGATTTTCTTCAGATTACTAAGTAGTTTGAAGTCAAACCATTTGAGTTCAAGAATCACCATAGAAACTTGGGTGGGAGGCTATAAGTACTGTGGGGTATACGTGGTGTTATTATTAGACACCACTGTTGAAGGTGCTGTGTTTTTAAGACCATGCCTGGCAAGAATTCATCGAAGTGTAGAAAGTATTTCCTTTAATGTGCTACTTATTTATTTAGTTCAGTTGCTCTTCCTAAAAATTAAGAATTGCATTCCTCTTATGGAAAGTAAAGAGAATCACAATCTTTAGTTACATTATTTTGAATATAATGTCATATTCAAAATATACGTGCATGCTTTTGAAATCAGGTGCCTAGAAGGGACAGGTATTTGCTTCAGAAGTTATGAATTCCTTAACAGAAAGGGAAAGTGGGAACCAACATTTATTAAATGCCTCTTATGTGCCCTCCTGGAAGCAGGTTATCCATTCTGCTTATGGTTTCTTTTAAGTTGCATAACTGTTCATTGAAGTAAATTTATTGGTATGAAAAAAATTCATAGGTTGGTGAGTTTGGCTTTTGTTGGGTGGAGGATGATAAGAAGGAAAGGGTGCACAGATTGGCATGTTTGGGGACTTAAAGCAGTGGTTCTCAACCGAGGGTGACTTTGTCCCTCTGAGGGCATTTGGTAATGTCTGCAGACTGTTTTGGGTTTTGGTTGGGGAGGGGAGATGTTACCGGTGTGTAGTGAGTGAAGGCCAGTAATGGAGCCTAAATACCCTAATGCCTTGTGATGCACAGGATCCCCGTCCCCCCAGAACTTTCCCACCAACCAAGAGTGTTCTGACCCCATATGGCCACAGTGCTGACATGGAGCAACAAATGGCTTAAAATTAACAAAGAAAAGAAATGAAAACCAAAGTCCTCACTGCTGCATCGACACGTATGGAAGATACATGTCAATTTAGCCTGATTCACTCATTCCTGCAAATAGGTATGTCTAAATATTACTTCTAGACATCTCAAGGAATAGAAACTATAGCTTACTAACAAAAAGGTTTTACATGTGGCTTCAGAGATTCATTGTGTTTTAGGTTTTCACTTTTAGGATATACTTCTTTTTCTCAAGCCTGAATTTCTATAGTGTCATTTTGGCCTCTTCCATTTCCAGTTGAGCTTTCTGTCATGGAGGTAATAATTAGCTGGTAGCCATTCTGCATGAAGTATTCTTTGTCCAAGTTCTGTAGGGGCTGCTATTAATTTGCCCCTGAGCTTTAGATAGCATCAACACAGTAAGGAGTGCTACAGTGTATTAACATTATTTACATCCTTACTAAGCATATAAAGATAGTGGGGTGGCAAAGACAGAATATAATGCTCCCTAAGAATACTGCCTTGTTGGCATCCAATGGCATTATATGGGGTTCTTGTTAATAAAACACTTAAAGGTCTATTTTTACATGTTTAGATTGTGCCTCAAGACTTGAGTTTGAATTGTGAAAGGCTTAGCAGTTAGCTGTGCTCCCATCTGCCATCCCAACCTTGCAAAAGGGAACAGAACCATGGTATCTGGGGCAATACATCATTCTTAGACATTTCTGGTGACTTATCATCAAATGTCAGGGCACTAAAATCAATGAAGAGATGGGATAGAGCTGGTACAAGAGAAGAAACCTGGAAAGCAGAGAAAGGGAAGGTTTGTGAAGAATGGCACAGTAGGGAAGAGTGTAAAACAAACCAACAGTGACTGATTCCACATGCCAGAAATCCCTTTAAGCACCTAGCTAGGGAGCACCACATTGCTTTAGGCAGTAGGGATGCAGTAGAGAAGATGAGGCAAGGACCTGGCCCTGGTACGGAGCTTATATTCTAGATGGATGAAATCTCAATAGAAGGTAACTGTGGTAAGTGAATGAAGGAGATGAAGCTATGATGTGGGAGCATTAACAAGGAGTGGGCTGTGTAAGGAACCTTAAGCAATTTGAGACGAGAGAACAGAAGGGATTTAGCTAGAACTGGAGGGGCAGGTAGAGGGAACAGCAAATAGAACAATCTTGGCTGCTGATTTTATAAAATGAAACATTTTATCATAGTCCTAGGAGAAGCCTACATGTCTGCTTCTCAGTTTTAATTGTGACATGTGCTTTAGTTACCTGGAAAATCACTGCCTTCTTAAAATTATATTTTAAAAAGATGCCACCACCATCTCTACCAAAAAAAAGCATATGAGGGTATAAAACATCATGAATTGATAATATATTTTCAATTATAAGCCCTAAAGTTCAATATTTAAAAATGCAGATCTCCCCCCATACCTTTTAAAAAAATGTGGAGTTGTAGATGTACAGATTTTTGCTGTTGCAGTTCATTGAATATTAGCCTTTACCACTCTTTTTGGTACCTTCTTTCACCTCAGGAAGTTAAAAAGAGATCAATAGGAAAATAGATAAGCAATTGAATATGTAAATATTGGCCTGAAAATATTTACATATTCAATTGCTTATCTATTTTCCTACTGATCTTTTTTTAACTGCCTGAGGTGAGAGAAGAAGGTACCAAAAAGAGTGGTAAGTAGCTTTCACTCAGGGTCTTTTTTTTGTTTTGTTTTCCTTGAATTTTAATCTCTCAAAAGGACCTTGTACAATTTTTCTCATTGTGGTTTAAAAAAATTTGCCATAAAACTAATCATCTTACCCATTTTAAGGGTACAGTACAATAGTGTTAACTGTATATGTACCTTGTTGCACACAATTTTTTTTGACTTGGCCTGAGTTACAATCTTATATGTGCTTCTAACAGGGTGACTCTGAGTGAGGCATTTAGGAGGGAGAAAAAACAATGTGGAGGGGCCAGATGAAACAAGATTAGCACAATGAGGATAACTTTTGAAATTGCTTTTTTTTTTTTTTTTTTGAGACGGAGTCTCGCTCTGTCACCCAGGCTGGAGTGCAGTGGTACAGTCTCGGCTCACTGCAACTTCCACTTTCCAGGCTCAGGCGATCCTCCCACCTCAGCCTCCCGAGTAGCTGGGACTACAGTGGTGTACCACCACGCCTGGGTAATGTTTGTTTTTTTAGTGGAGATGGGATTTTACCATGTTGGCCAGGCTGGTCTCGAACTCCTGACTTCAAGTGATCCACCCACCTCGGCCTTCCAAAGTGCTGGGATTACAAATATATATATTTTAAAGGCAACAGAAATAGACAAAACTCAATCTTATTTCAGGACTACAGTTGGTGTTCTTAAAAGGTCAGAGGAAGAGCTGAATATATCTAGAGGTCAAGTACAGCAGCCTGCAGGGTATGGGGCTGTAGGATGTAGTGTAGAAGCAGTATTTGAGGAGGGGCACAGATAGAAATTCCTGATCCAGCTAGATTTGGCTCTCATAAACCCTCCAGTGAAGGGCCGTTTCCTATGAAGCCCGTCTCTTGCTCATTGCTGTCAGCCCCATTTCCTCTAAAAGTTGGCCCACACCTTCCATTGTCCTTTATGGCCTCTGGATACAGCACCATCTCTACGCAACACATCTGTTGCGTTCTCTCAGAAGATGATCAAGAATTTCTTTACTTCGGCAATTCTAGGATCTGCTCATCTCTGGGACACTGGTTTTTGCCCTGAACATCTGATTAAGTACTTCTCTTCAGTGGTTGGGTGCCTGGAGCCATCTCTGTATTACCTTTTGAGAGTTGTTTTCATTCTGATGTACAGGATCCACCTCACCCTGTTCATCTCCGAACTACCGACCTCTCCAACCTCACATTTGACTTTCTGTAAACTCCAGCTGGAGCTGCTGAGAGCAGAGACTTGGGATATATCTCAAAAACCTCAAGAATACATTTTGATGTGAGAGTGCCAAAGATGGTCCTAGCAACCGCAGGAGTAGGAAGGCATTACTTTCAGTTCTGATAAGGACCAAGATTCTGAAGGGCAGAGGCTGAGAGCTCAGGTCTTATCACCTTTCCGAAGATGGAGACAGACGTAGCGCCCCTTGCCATCCTGATATGGAAGTATGCATATACCTCCTCTCCCCCATTTACTTTGTGATTTTGATACTTTTTCCTCTAGTAAATCCCCAAGCGAGGTCTTTAAAAAACGTGAGAAGGGAAAAGAGGATGAAAAGAATTAAATTGGGATTGAGGTAAACATAACAGCATAACTGAAGAGCTTGAAGAATTGCGATGTGGAGAGCAATAACACTAACCCTGGCACTGTTAATAGTGACTTGGTGAGTAACTTATATGTAGATTTCCTTTTACTTAGAACCTGCTACTCCATCTACCTCTCTTAAGCTGTAGTGTTTGTTTAATGGAGGAGGAAGGAAAGACGTTGGCTTACAATTTGCTGCCTAATGTAATATTTGGTTCTCATGCACTGTTTTAACAGATATGTATTGAGCACCTACCTTTGTTAGACCTTGAAGAAGATACTGGACCCAGTGCAATAGGCAGGATCAACTCAGACCCCTCTTCTAATATAGGAACTGCACACTGGCCTGTAGACATGTTTTCTTTGGTCCACACAGTCATAAACACTGCAGTGTTTTTTTTTTTTTTCTCTTGAAAAACTGGTTGATTTGGCCCCCTGGACCTGCATCCTCACATGGCAAAGTCAGGGAAGTGGCAGGGGTAAGGGGTTGCTGAGAAATGTCTGCCATGGTCAATAGAGGCACATGTTCTACAACCTTCCCTGGCCTCTGTCTCTCATCGTGTTAGTTATTTTTGTCCTTGGTGGAATCTTGGTTGGGATTCCTCAATCTTCACATACTTCTCTTCACAGGGGTCATCCTGTGGGCTGGGGAGCCTGGGATGAGAGCTGGGACAGAAGCTGAGTTGGGATGGGAAGTGTGGCTCCCTGCTGCTCTCCCTGTGTGTGGGTGATGCCCCAGAGCTCTGCCCCTGAGCAGTGCCCCTGAGCTATGCCCTTCATCGAGCCCTTCCCAGGCCACTGCTGCACAGCTTTTTGGCTGCGCAGTTACTTTGTACTCTTCAGGATTAGAATTTCAGAAAGGGGAAGTCATGCCACCAGCTTTTGTAACTCTCCCATCCATGAACTTCTGTTCTTGACAGTTGTGCCCTTTCTTTGTTTGTTGAAGTCCACCTGTGGCATTATTCCTGCCTCCACACTGGTTTCTTGGCAGCCCTTCCTGCCTAGGGGACCCTTTCCTTCCTGCTCATGGGAGTGCTGCTCACCTTTGAAAGCACAGCCTGCCTCCCCTTCTTGAAGGCTCTGAAGGCTGGGCACTGTGGGGGTTCGAGGCTGGGGGTGGGCAGCAGAGAACAGAGCTGCCTACAGGGGCTCTTCTAGCTTCTACCAAAACAGTTGACTTCATCTGTTTTACATTTTGGGCTTTCTCATAAATATTCTTTGAAGAAAACATTGCAAAGCTCAAGGTATATAATAATATAAGGCATGTTGTCTTATATTATTCATTGTCTTTCCTAATCTTCATACCTGGTCTCTAAGATTCCGTCATGAATTCTGGAGAACAGGGTCTCAGTCCTGTGTATTTCTACTGTCCCAGAGCCCAGCCACTGCACTGTAAATCATAAGGTTGAAAATAAATATTTGTTGCAGGAGTGAATTAAAATATTTCCTTCCCTGATTTTCAGAGCACAGAATTTATAGATGATACAAATTTAAGTTTTTCATACCCTGCGACCATGTCCTTCTATTACTTGCTCCTCTTAAAATGTGTAGTTTTGAAAATGGGAGCCATCTTCTCTTTGTCTTGCTCATCCTTCTGGTCCCTTTCACCTATCTCTTAAGTCTGGGGCTAAAAGTAAAGGACAGGTGGGGACAGGTAGTGACAGGCTTGGCTGGAGCATCTCTGGGAGCTGAGCCACCTGACGTGGGGGGAATGCAGGGGAGGCTGGGCCCTTTGGCAAGGTTTAGGGTGGAGACCACAGTCCTCTCAGAAACACTCCGAGGATTCCCAGACTCTCCTGTTAAGAAACTTCGCATACAACATGGTGTCTCCCACCGGAGACGCCAAATCCCAGGGCAAGGTAAAAAGATGGCTGAACTGGGAATTGGTAGCCCTGATTTACTTGCTAACCCCACTGCCTATTTATTTAACCTTAGGCAAGTCACTAAACTTTTCTAGGTCTGTTTCGTCTCATTTTGAGAATTCGATATGGGAGAGCCCTCCCAGCATGATTTCCCTGCTGGTTGTGAATCTCCTCTGACTCAGCAGACAATGCTTTATGCCAGTATTCCTCTGCAGTTTCACAAGAGGGCACTAAGCCTCAGAGGGCGTGAGCATGAAAGGGCCAGAGGCAAACATACAATTTATTTCCAGTCTCTGCCGTATCTTCAAGTGGGATTTTTTGTATTCTAATCTTCACTATAGCTATGTTTTCGTATTTAAACAATTTAAAATTTATTTTTACAAATTACATTATTTATTGTCCTTAGATTTTGTAGTGTAAGTTAAACCCCAAGGATATGGAACATGCCTATCCCCTGGTTTTGTAAATTCCCTGGAGTGTCCGCATGCTACTTATAGCTATATTGTTCGTGGTCAGTTTTAAATTACAAGATGGATGGAGATTATGCCTCATTATAATTATTGCATATGCATATAGCAATTAACTTAACCCCCACCCCATAACCGTATGCAAAAGGTACTGTTCGTTACTCATTTTATAGACGGAAAACTGAAGCACATAAATGTTCAGTGAATTGCACAAAGGTACACAGCTTGTAAATGGTGTAGCTGGGATTAGACCTGGCCAGTCTGTGTTCTTAGCCTCACTCTATTATCCTGCCTCTATGGTAAACTAATTTAGGGAAACCAATTGATTTTTTTTTTTTTCAGATAATGATCTGATAATTTTGGTGTTACTTTTCACACAGCATTTTTAGAATAAATTTTGACGTCGTTTGCAGGCACCTATTTTGCCTAGAGTTCAAGAAACTCGGTGGTGGGGCCTGATGTTCTCAATTACCGAGAGCTCATGTCAGCCTCAGTTCTGTAGCTACACATAGATTCTATCTGGTGTGCGCAACTAGCCAATTCCAGAGAGGCACCACATAAGGCAAGCGGGGCAGGGGCTGCCTCTGACTAGAGTGATTGGTGTCACTGCCAGAGAGAAAATCAATCTGAAGTTTGTCTCTTGATTCCAGATGATGGCTCTGCATAAGCCATGTAGTTGGATGTTTTCAAACAATGTGACTAGGATACGAAAGATACAGATATTAAAGTTGCTGTAGTGGCTTTGTAGTATTATTTGCTATTGATGCACTTTGCTTACAATTCATTGTGTTTCTTAGCTGTGTAAACAAAAAGCAAGCGCCATTTATTACACACAGTTCTGTTTTATGCTTGTGGTTTAACGTTTGCCAGATATTTCAATATATAGCCACAGATCACTCTGCATGACGTTAACAACAACAAAGTCTGTCTGTTTCTTTGTTGTAGAAAATTGGGATCAGCCCATGGGCCTACTGTATATCTCAATGTGGCAAAGGCAGCAATAAAATGTCACGGAGGAGAACAAACTAGCCTATATCTAAAGAGAAGATTTTAAACAGACATATGGCGTAGAGTTAGGCAATTGGAAGAAAGCCTTCATATGTTGCTACTTGGGGACCTACTGACATACTTTTATGGGTGCTCATGGGTTATTTTTCTGTAGTGCCCCACCGAAGGCCCATCTCTTGACAATGCACTGAATCCCATCATCCCATCTTCTAATCAAAGTTTCTGCAGTTGTCCCTGTGGTCCCTGGTGTCATCTGTTCTTCCACCCACATCGCCTTCCAGCTACTATACCATATCTCTGAAGAGTTGTTGTCTCTATTTACTGCCGCACATACCTCTCCTCCCATGCTCTGCAGTCCTCACTCCAGTTAGGCTTGGTGTTCCCCTCCCCACCCCCAAATGACTCTGACAAAATCGCCCAGGACCTCCACCTTTCAAATTCAGTGTTGAGTCCCCAGTCTTCATCTTATTCAGCCTACTGGCAGGTTCTGGCCCAACCAATCATGCCCTCTTCCTTGAAAACATTTTTTTTTTCACTTGTCTCCTTGATGCCACACTTGGTCCTTTGCCTACCTAGAGGGTGATCCATGCCAGTCTTCTTTGCTGATCCTCCTGGCATTGCTTCAGCCTCTTCATATTCAAATGCCTCAGGCCTCCACAACTTCTGTAACTGTCCTCACTCCCAAATTATCTAGTCCCTTGACATTAAATGTCACTTAAACACTGATGATTTTATCTTGGAACTCTGCTCAATTTCAACCGTTTTTTCTACCTCTCTGCTTGGATATCTGATTGGCATCTCAAGCCTAGCATGTCCAAAGCTTAACTCTTCATTTTCTTCTACACACTTTCTCACCCCTGCCATACCCAAACTGCGCCATCTTGGTAAATGTCAGTGCCATTTTTAAAATTGCAAAATCCTAGTGCTGCTATTGACCTCTCTCTTTAGCTTCTACTTCACATCAGCAAATCATGTCTGCTCTTCTTTTAAAATATATCCAGAATCTGACCACTTATAATCTCCACTGCTACCACCTAGTTCAGACAGCTGTCATGTCTTATCTGGAGGTGATCAGTTGGGTGCCCTGTTCCATCCTTGCCTTTGGAATCACCCTGGAAAGATTCTTAGATCTCTCCCAATCTACTCACGTGGGTTTCCATTTCTCTCGGAGTAAAGACCATAGCCCTTGTAAAGACAATGGCCTAGAAAGTCCTATGTGATCTGCTCTCCCATCTCTACCAAACCCAGGCAGTCTCATATCCGTCTTCATTCTCCCTTGATCATTTTGCTGTGGTGACACTGGCTTCTTTACTGTCTCTTCTACAATTTTTCTCTGCCTTGCCCTCTCATTTGTTGCCTAGATATTTATGGAACCTACTACTTTTCTTCCTTTAGATCTTTGTTTAAATGCCTACTTGATCAGAGAGGCTTTCTTTCACTGATCACCCTAAACAAAATAAGTTGCTTCTAACCCTGCTCCCACCCCCATGTCCCAGGATTGCCTGCCTTCTCTATCCTGCTTGAGCACTCATCCCCGGGAGCATATTATATAGTTATTTGGTTATATTTCCTTCCCCTTTAGACTGGACAGAGAATTTGTCTCTTGTGCTTTGCTGTATCACCTTAACCTAGTGCGGTGCCTGGAAGTTAGTAAGCGCTCAATAAACATTTTTTAAATGACTGAGTGAATTTCCTAGGCAAACTGGTCAGAAATAGGCTACAGAGAATGGAAGAGTGGCTGTACCTGTCATTTAATATGCTCTCAACACGATTACATTTATTGAAATAAGATTTTATTGGCGATGAAACAAAATGCTATTGGGCATACAGAAAGGCATGAGAAAACCAGGCACTAAATTTAATATTAGTCAAGCAAATGTTCATAGTTGGAGAAATGATTGAAGCTGTGTTATGTTTTGTTACTGAGTTACACATTCAGAAGGACTGCTGATCACACGACAAGCAATGCAACTCAAGGCAGAAAAAACTGCCAAATCCCCCAGAACAAAGCAGTGAGGAACTAGTTTGACTGTCACCCAAGACTGTCTTTAAGGCATTGTGTCATAGTTAATTGGCAAAGTTTGTTTCTTTCCTAATGATACATAAAATAATGAAGTGTCTTACGGTCAACAGAGTTTTAGCTTGTATAAAATAGGGTGGGTCTCTTTTCTAGATCTTAGAATGATAAAACGAATTTATAAATCTTAATTTTGCCATTTACAGTTGTTAGTTTACATCTTAGTTTCTAAGATAACAAATGTTACTCTTCCGTATTAGTTAAACCAAGAAGGGAGAGGTTTGGCCAGACACTTGTGTATCATTTCTTGGTTTCCTTACTGAATGTCTTTCTCCAAGCATTAGGTACAGAACTAGCATAATTGGGACCAATTATCCAGTCGTGAGTTTTGACTTTTGTTTCTCATGATTAGCTTGAAGATAATTTTTTCAGACAGCTGCTGGTTTTGTTTTTCAACTTTTTTTGAAATAATTATAGATTCCTAAGAAGTAATAAAAATAGTACAGAGAGGTCTCGAGTATCCATCAGCTAGTTTCTCCCCATAGTGACATCGCCCATAACTATAGCACAGCTGCAGTTTTTAATAGATCACTTTGTTCTTTTCCCATGACCTGTTGGAGTAGGAATAGAGAGATCAGGTAATTTCGTTATGCTGTAAGCCACCTCACTTTAGGAGGGAGTGTTTCTGGTCACAGGTGGTGAGCCCAGAGGCAGAGTTGCTATAGAGGGACTAATACATTGATTTTCATGACCTAGAGGAAATAATCACTCAAGTTAAAATGTCTTCAAGAGTTAGTGGCCTGAAGCTCTCCAACAGAGAAACTCTTAATTGATTTGTTTTTGCTTCAGCAGAGCTTTGTTTTGAAGCAATCATTTTAGAGTGATTTCAGGTGCTCCAAAAAACCTCTTGAAATAGATCAACTTAAACATCTAGAACCTCAGTTGGAAGGGATGTTGAGGTCAACCTCACCCATTGGATAGGGTGATTTCCCCCTTAAAGACCCAACCAGGTCACTGTTGCGGTTCTTCTTAATATCCTTCTCTGCTTAAGGCCTCTGTCCAGTTTCCACATGATGGACTTTTCTTACCCACAAATCAGACAACAGACAGGTACCTCTGTGCTTTCCTTTTCTCCTTCCAGTTAAATACACATACGTTCTCAAATCTTGTGGTGGTTCTAGCCACCCACTCCTGACCTCCCTCCTACTTGCTACTTCTCCACAGGCTGCAGTTTTTTGATAGCTTGGCCACGTCCTAGAGAGAAGATAATGGTGGTAAATTAAGGGGTGATCTGAGAGAGGTACATTATAGAAAAAATATGACAGAAGGTATTTGGTACAAGATTAGAAACTAAAGCTCATTATTAAAATTATAGTCTTCAAATGAGGGTAGTGCCTTCCTTATCCTGTTTCTCTTTCCTATTTCTATTATTTGTTATCTTTCACTTGCACTTTTGGACACCCTGTACTGTCTTCTATCCCTTGAAGCCAGACTTCTAGGGTATGGTCTGCATTGTGAGGGGCCCTGATACCCCTATCTCCTCGGTCCAAATACTCACCTTTTGTTTTCTGCTTCTGCTGACTCTTTCACTACATCACCTCTCAGCCAAGACCACCACCTCCACCTCCACCTCTACCTCCACCTCTATCTCCACCATTCTCCTCCGCCTCTATCTCATTTCCATCATTGTCCTTGCCCAAATGCCTGGCCTTCAAGTTGTCTTTGCTGCTGTTTTTTATTCTTTTCTCTTATCACTAGATGAGAACCACGTCATGTCAGCATAGTTAGTGACTATGCTGAGACCAAACAGTCTTAAATTCATGTATACTCAGCATCAATGATGCCTTTGAAAATTCTGATTCTCCCCAGATAAAATATCAGAATGGCAACCCCTGCCCCCTGCCCCTGACCTTCAGCCTCAAACATCTGGCATTTTGGGAGCAGATAAAACCCATACAGAGTGCCCAAGGACTCTTTTCTTCAGAGGGCTGGAACTCTGAGAATTTTCCCCTGCAATTGCTATTTGAAATATTTTTTTAAAAAAAGAGAGAGAGAGCGAGAACTAAAATATGAACTGGAAATTTCTGGAAACTGGCAGCCCCTTGCAATAGATGTTGGTAAGGATGTGACAAAATTGGGTTTGGGAGTATTATTTCTACTACATAGGAAGTTAGTTGAGAGAGCACTGACTTGAAAGGTAGAAGGTCAAATACTGCAATACAATTAACTTGGCTTAGGTGGGATGGTAGAGAACCTGAGGGTTGGGGGTAGAGGTAGCCAAGTCACCTGTTCTAGAAACAGATCTGGCTCATTTTATATGAACCCAATATTGATATATCTTTGTAGATTATGTAAACATATTTTGACTAAGGTCTCCAAAATTGTTAATGTTCTATAGGCTGACTTAGGGATATGCAAACTTGGGCATACAAATTATCATCCCTAAAGAGCTCATCATTACAGATTAAAATTTCCAAATTGAGGAACACATAGAAATAGAGAAGTAAAAGCCTTGGCTTATTCAGAGTGGTCTTGAATTTATTTGGCGACCCCAGTAAAGATACTAGCACAAAAAACAGTGTTATATAAATAGAAATGAACTTCGGAAAACCCGACAATGTGATACTCTATTCTCTCAGCTCCTGGGTGTAGAATATTCTGTAAGGGTACTAGTTCCTAGAGAACATTTGCTTATCTAAAGAATATCCATACCTATGTTTAATAAAGGAAAAAATCATGGGTAGGTAACTAAGCAGACAATGTAGTTTAGCTCATTTGTGTAGTAAAACATGTAACAGAATCTCAGTAGAGTTCAAATATGCCCTCTTGACTTCCTAATGCATAGACTCCATTAAAATAGTATTTTAGTTGTCCAAGCCTTCCCCCTTAGCCATTTTACACCTGGTAATAACTACGTAAATTCAGAAAAACGGATTTTATATGTTTTGATCCATCTTTTTCTTAATATTACTCTTAGTAAATTCTCACATTGATGAAGATCTGCTTATTTCACCCTAAGGCAATTCAAAAGTTCTGTATGACAACTTTATTCTCACTGCCAACTATTAGGAAAGGAATGCCCACTTTTCCCTGAGGGCGTGTTGTTGCATGCAGCATTCCCATTGGAATGCTCTTGAGAGGCTGAACTCATTTTCTGAGCAATTGTTTTTATAAATTCAGTGTTTTGCTTCCAGTGCTCATGGCCAGATAGTGTATAACCTGGTCTCTACCCAGTATTATCCATGCTGTTTTCACACTTACCTCCAAGGGCCAAAGATTATCTCACAGAAGCTCCAAAAGAATTCCTGTTTCTGAAATTCATGTGTAAAAGGAAATTTTTAAAGGGAAGAGGGTGATAATTGAGTTCAAAGTCTGAAGAATTTTTGTCAAGGATTATATTGATTAACAACAAAAGCTCTCTGGCATTTTCAGGCAGACATGTGAAAAAAAGTAGTGATTGTAATTAATGTTTAGTGAGTGCCGCATATATGATAATTGCTCTGATTCACGCTATTATATTCCTCTTCCTTCACCCACAGCAAAATAAGCTTAATTTGATTCATACCCTTAGGAAGAAAAAAAAAAAAGCCTAAGATTACTCACATGGCTGTGATTCAGCTCTTGGCTCCCACCACCTCCTCCTCCTCCTCATCCTCCCTTTCTCCCACCCTGCCCACTCCCATATTCACTCCCACCCAGTGGTGTTGCCATCAGAAAACTGAGTCAGTTTGTTCTTTAAAATGGGTGGGGAAAGAAGACAACTAATAAAAACTTTTCTGAGCGAAGTATACTGCTTAGAGCTGAAATCATTGCAGGAAGACAGGCAAAGCGGCTACTTACATAACATGAGAAGCTTGAAACAGAGGCCAGCCCTCATAAAGAAATGTTCAGATTCTTATATAAGACTAGTATAGCTTGTGTGCATGTCTGTAGAGGCATACACATAGCCATGGAGGCAGGTTTCTATGAAAAATCTCTGATACTGTGGATCTTACATGCAATGTATAAAGAAAGAATCTTGTTTTCAAAGTAGGATACTTTGCTATAATCAAAAAATGAACATAGAAGCAATCCAAAGATTTTTGATCATTGCAAAACATAGGTGATAAAGACATTTTGTTTGCCTTCAAATGAACGTGTGACTTGGCAGCTTGAGGTTTTTTGTTGTTGTAGTTGTTGTTGTTGTTTGTTTTTGTTTTTGTTTTTTTTTTTTTTGACAGTGTCTTGTTCTGTTGCCCAGGCTGGAGTGCAGTGGCACAGACCACAGCTCACTGCAGCTTTGAACTCCTGGGCCCAAGTGATCTTCCCACCTCAGCTTCCCAAGTAACTGAGACTACACACACACACCACTGTGCTTGGCTAATGTTTTTATTTTATTTTATTTTTTTTGTAGAGATGAGGTCTCACTATGTTGCCCAGGCTGTTCTCAAACTCCTGGGCTTAAGCAATCCTCTCACCTCGGCTTCCCAAAGTGTTGGGATTATAGGCGTGAGCCACTGCACTCGGCCACAAGATTGCTTTTTGTTTCTCTCCTAAGGAACTGTAAGGTTAGTAGTGAAGGTGACAGCTCACCCTTAGAAAGCTGATGGTGGTAGCAGACATATTGAGGCAGCAGTCTCTGTTCCTTGCTTGTATTTTTTCACTTATTCCCATTCTTCAGATGAAGTAAAAGCCTTAGAGAAACGAAGGGACTCTTCTATGTCCCCACAGGTAATAGCCTCAGAGACAGTATTACAACCCAGGCTGTTTGTCTTTACCCTGACTTGTAACTTTGGTTTCTGGGAGCCTGACACAGTTGGATCATTTGGTATTTTAGAACTTACCCAAGACAGGAGTGGCGGTGGACAGGAAGCTCCATGCTGGAGCTCCAAACCAGCATTGAACTGAACTGTTGAATCAGGTCGGTGTGCATCTTCAAACTGGGCTGCGACATGGAGGGGAACAGAATGGAGCCTTCCCCCATCACTCATTTGTAATCCCAACCACCCTCTCTTCATTTTGCTGGCTTTTCCCCCATTATGTTACCATCTGTCTCCAAAACATTGCCTGGGTAAAGACAAGCTGGAGCAGTTGCTCGCCCTCAAACAAAACACAGAACTACTTCTCCTCACTCCCATTCCCCCCCACAGTAGTGCCGAGCACCATATTTGAGGAATTCCATATTTATAAAGCTTGCCTGCACCTCGATGATGTCTGCTTGCTGTCCTTTTTATTATTCTTCAAATATGTTACGTGCTGACTGGAAACGATTAGCTTTTGTTACTGCGGGGTTTGTGGGATGCTTGAAACAGCTTCATATAGTTCTCAGATGGAAATACGTGCTGCTTGCTCCTTTAAGAAATGCAATTTCTTAATGAAAGACAGCATAGAGGAGAATGCATACTGAGGTTCCCCACCCAACTCTCTGGGTTTCTCTTAGGGTAGTTGTGGTAGAGTTTTATGTCATGGCCCTGTGGAGCGAATAAACAGTGGATCTTGGGTATTTTTTTCTGAGTCTGTACCCATCTCTTCATGCCTCTGACTAGGGGCCCTTGTTAATGTCAAGGGCAGTGCTCTGTCCCCAACAGAGCTGTAGTGTTGCCCCCAGTCTCTGACCCATTCACCTTCTTTCCTGGCTGATGACACTTCCAATGTCCTGACACATCTGGACAAAGTGGAATTGGAGTTCTTAAATGCCCTCTCTGGCTGGCCCCAGCTCGATTCTGCACTGGCCTTAGCAGGCTCCAGGAAGTTTGGAGAGGAAAGACCCAAACAGATCTCAGATGTAAAACTGGATGAGTATTTCAACTGCTGAAACTTTAGGAGGAAAATATGGATGGGCTACGTGTTTGTCAACATTAGTAAAATAGTTACTAGTGATTCTTTTTTAAAAAAGTTATGGAATCATATTTTTCTCATTCAGAAGTGTTACTTAGGGAATGACTGAGATGTGTATGACTCCAGAGTTCTCTGTCAGACACTGTTCTTAGCACTTAACATAATCCAGGTGCCACAGCTAGGAACAGCAGAACCAGAAGTCAAATCCCAGCAAGTCTGACTCCAGAAGCTAGACTCTTCAAAGATGTCATAGGTCCTTTTAGATGCCAGAGTTTTAGATGTTCCATTTTATTCACAGTCTATTTTCATAGCCTGTGTTTATTTCCATTGAAAGCCATATAATTATAGACTTTATGTTCCGTATCTTAGCAAGGTAACTGTCTTTAAGCCAGTAAAACTTAATACATTACTACTGAAGTATGAATAAGTTTTAATAACCGAGAAATACATACACATGGTTAAAATAGAAATCAAAAGTGTAATTTGGAAGTGCACTCGAAATAGTTTCGTGTGATTTTAATTTCTGAAAATCAATTCTGTATGTAAATTGAATGTAGTGTTTAGTCCAGTAAAACCCTGCAGGAAGTCTTTTTATAAAGTGAATAATCAACTCCTGAATTAACTGTTATACATGGTTTCAGTGTGTATACCTTTTCTGTGCTCTCATCTACCAATCTGAAAATTAGATATCTGAACATTTTTCTGTGTTTCAAATGTTGGATGTATTTCCTGTGTTGTAATAAAACGAGTTATCCATCAAGGCATAATCAACAATAAATGCCAAGCCTTAGTCAGAGCAGTTGCTGACTTTGCTCAAGGTTAAAGGAAGTATGCTGAAAAGAGATAACTGTAGTTAAATTGCTCAGCCCAAGCCTTCCAGATTTTTCATGTGGGGAATTGCACTTCTTATTACTGTATTCTTCCTGTCTACATAATACCTGGGAACAATTTACTCCATGTAATGCCACTCCCATCTTGGTAGTAAAGTTTTTACTGAAGAGGAAGACTTCTAGGGCATGTCAGTATATTTAATTGGAATTTTCACTGGTGATTTTCAAGTTTTTATTTCACAGCTTTTAGGCAGGTCGAGACTAAAGGACTGTACAGATTTTTTGGTGATGTGATTGTATTACGTGTGTGCTGTGTGTGAGTAGCTCAGCTTAGAGTGTGAATTGCAGTAAATGCAAAAGTGAAAGCTGCAACATGCCTCTCATGCTCCCAACCACTTCCTGAAGAACCCGCCACGCGGGCCCCAGACTTAGAGACTTGAATCTTCAGGATGGAAAGAGTCCAAGTCCCTCATGGTAAAGACCTCAAGTAAACCTAAATGTAGAAAACCTGTTTGCTACTCTTGTGTGAATTAAAACGTTTGGTTGCCTCCATTGTAAAAATTTCAGTGCACAATTCTGAAATTTAAAATATTAGGGAACAGAGCCAGAGCGTTGCCATACCTTAAAAATAATCTTGCATCTCTCCCGTTTACATGATTCAATTCTTGAAACCAGTTGGAATGTGCGTCCTGATCTCTAAATGTACAAGTTATTTAAAAAAAATGTGAGCTTGTCAGCTTAGCTACAGCCACCAGTCTAATAAAACTGAGTCACATCCAAATGGGCTGCACTTAAACTACCCTCCCATTCTAGGGAAAACGTGGCTGGGGGAGGCAGTCTGAGTCATCACCTGGTTTGTTTGACATACACTTCCTTCCATAAATTGGGAATGGCAATCGGCACAGTGTTCTGGGCTTGCCTGGGAGAAGGAGCTGTTGCAGCCTTGCACGATCAAAATAGGGCCTTTAGGTTTGAAGGATGAGGTTGAGCCCATATTTTGACTCCGAATGTCGGGGGAGGGGAGAAGAAGTCGACAGATCCAAACAAGGAACATTTGTAAGTACCATTTTTGGAGGTCGGAGCAATGGTAGGGGTGTTCACAGCTGAATTTCTTCCTAGGACATAAAAGGTGTTTAAGAGACAAATTGGGGGCATTCAAATAAAAATAAATGGGTATCTAGTTCACTAAGTGGGCTCATTTACTTAACAAGAGTATCCTTGAGGTGGACAGTTTAAAATGATTGAGAGAGAGAAATGATTTGGTAGTTACCATACAAATCTGTTCTGGCAATGTTTAATTTCACTTCATTTATTTAACTATTTTAAAAGAAAAGTATTTCACTTAGGAATCTTTTCATGGCAAATTTAAATCTCCTTTCAGGGGTATTTTGAGGGGATGGGAAGAGAGGCTCATGTGTCTCGCACATTTTCCTACAGCGGTTTTGCAGAGGCTCAGTGGAGCTTTTTAAAATAAAAAAGTTTAGAATGTAAAATTATTGGAGACTATAGAGGAAGGGTAAGGAGGAGTAGATTTATAGCTGAAGTGGGTTTGTAAACTCAGCGTCTGCTTTGGGATTATTTTTTAATATGTGCCAGACATTCTTCTGATTTTCATCCTGGCTTGATTGTGGCTCTTTCTCTGTCTGTGTGAGGCTGGGGTGTTCCCTGTTTTAAAGCCGTAGTTGTCGCAGCCTGGGCGTTTTCTGTTTCGGCTTAGGGCTTTTTTTCTCTTTTCCTGAATGAGTGTCCTTTGTGTAACCCCAGTAATTCAGAAATCCTGCAGTCATAGGGACTGCCCTATCATGTGACTTAGGTACTAGGTGCTGGCTGCGATTGGTCAGCAGCTAATTGGCGGGTCCCTATAAGAGGTCTTGGGTCGGGCGTCCGGCCACTCTCCTGCCTGGGCTGCTGCTCAACCGGGGCAGGGGGGTGGGGTGGGGCGGGGGTGGTCTGTCCAGTGATTCAGCCACATGTGATAGATGACCAAGTGACTGCTTTCTTGGAGTCCGCACACCAGTGGAAGACTCTCAAAGTGGTTGTGACCGACTTGATCAAACTCTAGGCTTCCTGAACTGGTAACTGTCACTTTAATATAGGTTACTGATTAAACTCAGAAAAATGCAGCTTAAAATCTTTGCCAGGAACTTGTGTGGACTTATTCCCTGTTCCCCCCCACCCCCCTTGTTCTGATTTGTTTTGTCACAGGAATGAAATGCAGATAACTCTTTAGAAAACTTTTGTAGGAAAAGCGCCTCGTGTGATCTGGAACAAAGACGTTTTATAATCAGATTTATCAAGCTGCGAAGAGGGAGTTTTAGTGAACGGAAGCAGCAGCATTCTGTCACCAGGAAATACTCCTTTATCCAGAATTGGTAAGTGAAAAGTGGCATTGCTCCCTAATAGATATCATATGTGTGTGTGGGAATTGAAAAATTGTTCACAGACCCCTAACAACTGTGTTGAACAGAGAACACATAAACAGTGAAGAGTTCTAAAAAAGAGCAGCACAAGAATACCGCATAAAGACTGAGAAGAAGCCAGGTAATTAACAAAAATGAGCTGAGTGCTATCAGTTTAGCTAAACATATGTAATACAGCTAGATTTGGTTGTTTTATTTTTTCTTGTTAGTGGAGGAGAAACATAAAATCAGAATGGGCTGTTTAGTAGAATTGCGACATTAACTTTCCATGGATGTAGATTTCCATTTAGTCTGAATAGCATGTATGAAAATTTGAAGGGATGCTTTCAGAATTAGTCTACTTGCCCTCCTTTCCTTTCCTCTGCATTAAGATGTCAAGTATTTAGTTAGAACCTTACAAGATGAAAGTTGTACAAAATGAAAGTTCAAGTAATGCGTCGGAAACACCTCCTCCTGATTGGGAAGGGTAGATTACAATGGCAATAGATTTTTGTTTTTTGTTTCTTACATTTGTGTCACGAATTTTAAGTTTGTTCTATTTGATTACATTAGTACAGCAAAACGGGGGTTATTTCTATCTATATGGTTCATGACATTTTGAGAGATCGTGATTAGTAGTTCTTACTGGTTTCGTATGCATGTTCCTGCCTGTTGAATTCAGTTTTCTAATCTTGAATCTGAGCTGCCTTTATGTTTAAGGGTTCTAGAAAAAGACAATAAAGCTTTGAATACCTGTGTTATATACAACAGGTTCCTGTTCATGATGTATAAGGTAATGCAATTTTATTTTAGGCATGAATGTCTAATTTCTTGATTTGGCTTCTTTAGAATATACCGAAAAGTTTGAATAGAATAAGAAAAAGAACATTAGAAAAGAATGGTGGGTGACTGCCTGATTTTACTAGTTTCTTATTGGTCAATAGAAGTAATCATGTGATGTCTACTTACAGAAGCAAATGGAAAAAGTTTTCCTTCTTTAACTGCTAACAATTATATAGGCAACTTTAGCAATCTTCATTTATTAATTTGAATATATAATTATAACTGTTATTAACAGAATAAGTTTTGGGTAATATAGGAAATAATTATTTCTTTCTTTTTAAGCCAAATTGGAAGTTGAATCTACTTTTGGTTCCTATTCTGTTACTTTCAAAATCTTAAAATCCTTAACTCAAAAGGGAAAATGTATAATAAAACAGGATAGCAGTGCTGAAATTTCTCTCGCTTAGCAGTGGAGTGGGATGAGGGTGGGGGAGGGAGATGAATCTAGTGAGATATATTAATTGTTTTTTTCCCCTCTTGTATACTTGGATAACTTCTGAGATCATTTTTCTCAGACTAGCAGCTCTCAAGACTTTTGCATAAGTATTTATTCTTAAAGAAATAGAAAGACAAGATAAGCACGGCTCTTAAGGGCAGGTCCTCCAATAAGTCAGGAAACTGGTGATCCAAACTTGTGAATATGACAAGTCAATTTGCCTTAATTAAGGTGTGGAGTTAGTTTTCTTGAAGCACATGAATTTATAGGTTTTTAGAGTCTTGAAGACAGAAAAATGGCAACAAAGCATTAAGGTATTTATAGGTAATTTATATTCAACTGCTAGCTTATGTTTTCAACTCTGTATTTCATGTAAGTAAATACTTGAGGAGAACATGATGATTTAATAATCTGGATAAATACTGCCGTGTCTGTTGGAAAAAAGCCTCTAATTTTTAGGTTTTCCTCATCCATTTAAAATCCATTGTTTTGAATGACAAAATGTGATAGAAGCAGGTCGGAACAGTAAATGCTAGAAAGTATATCCCAGAAGAATTAACTGAGAACTTCATGTTTTCAATTCTATTTGCCGTTCTCTGTTCTCAATTTATTAATTTTTAAAAGTACAGTGAAAGTGAGTAACATTGCTTGCTCTGAATTCTCCTCTGGGGTCATTGAGAGTATTCACATTTTCATATACCCTGTTAAAAGATATTAATGCCACGCATATGCCTTTGTCTTTGAGGGTATGTAAAACAACAAACTGAAGGGATCTGGTCAAGAGACAGACCTCAAAATAATTTCTCTGAAATAGTATTTGAATTTGCGTGTTCGGGAATGTAAATGCTTTCCCTTTGGGCTTGTTTCTTAAGTTTTTGGTGTAGTATACAGTTTTACCCAATTAAATTTTTCTTTTGAGGTCTGTATATGTATGGGTGTCTATATTTGATTTGAAGGGGGAGTTTTAATCAATAGCGAAACAAGTGGCTGTTTGTTAGAACCCAGATAAGCCTCATAGTGTTGTTCCTATGACAACTGAGTAGTTGGGTGTTGAAATGTAGCTTTAAGTTCTTGGTTTGGAAATGTCATTCAGACCTCCCACTATAGTCTCATTGAGTAGGAGGATAATGAGAAGGGGAAAAACCATGAAGCAACATAAGTATCTCCGTTCGTTTCATGTCTTCCTGACTTGTCTTTGTGTACAGGATCGCCATGGGAGTGGTAAACATAGGTCTTGAACAAAGCAATACTTCAATAAAAAAATACATGGAAAGGGGTCAGAAAAGTTGGGGAAGATAAATAACAACACATGGGGGCAATAAAGAGGCAGGAGAAATAGGTTTCCATGGGTTTCTGCAAATCCTTTATCCAGTACTGACCAGCAGTGAGAACATCTTGAACCAGTTATTGTATAGCTCTTCAAGAGCTGTGAATTTCCTTAAAATGCAATGTGGAGAAAATTCCTTTGGTAGCAGGATGGTTTACCACTTTGGCATAACATTTATTCATCTCCCCCAGGCAGACTACAGAGGATACTGTGTTCTTTTAAGGCACATGTTTTTAAACTAGTTGTTCATTTGTCATTTAGTAGCTTTTGTCTTTTTTTCTATGGGAAAGACAAGGTTGTACTATTAAAATAGTGATAAAATTTAAGTATTTTATTCTATATTCAAAAAGTGCTTTTGAAAAGTACTTAGAAAAAGATTGTTTGAGACCTGTTGTTTGTGGAAATGTCTGTCAATGGAGAATCTGTGGAGCACTGTATTTGAGGAGAGGGATTGTTTAGACTAATATTTGACATAGCTTAATTATGCAGTTGCTGATTTTCCATGTCTGAGGGTCTTCCTATTTCCTACTCCTAAATAGTTTTAACTATTTATTTGGTTGCTAGAACCTCCTGAAGTTAGAAAGAAAAGGATTTCAGTGGGGTTAGTCTCTTACTTAATAAATATATGCCCACCATCTCTTCTGTAATCCAAAAAGCTCTGAAAATCAAAAGATTTTCATGTAACAAATTTGGCAGCAAATCCTGACCTGAACTGATGTGAAGCTAATGATAGTCTTTGTTTAGCTCGCTCAGAATGAATCTTTGTATGTTTTACTGTAGAAGTATTAATGTGTTTGATCACGGAGTATTGTTCCAGACTCCCCTAGAAGTTTATATACTGTGTTGAATAGTCAACCTATTACCTTTATAAAATAATGATAATAATCAATCTGAGTGTCAGGTGAGTATTTGTGGACCCATAATTACTGACATACATTGAGTTCATATATGTCAGGTACCGTTCTAAATGAATCACTGGCGTCTAAGAACAGTGTCTGGCACATAGTAGGTACTTAGTAGACACATTTTGGTAGGAACTGCTTTACACTTATTAAATTCTTTAACCCACAAAAACAGTATACAGGAAGTAGTGGAGCCAAGATTTGAAAGCAGACAGTCTAGCTCCAATCTGCTCTTAATGATTCTGATGCAGGTACAAGAGAGGACTGGAGATGTGGCACTAGACTTCTTAACTGAGTCAGAGGGGGTGTTTGAGTGATTTACTTTATTCATAGTCACCCTATACCTCCTACGATCAAGAGCTGGTGATATCACCACTATGGTCATTAACCGGGGCTGTGGTGGAATGCTTATAACAGGTTCTCCTGGGTGGGAGTGTAGGAATTCCAGGGGTCTGAACTCTCCTCACAGGCTTCCCAAGGTGATCTCCATCAGTAAATCAGCCCGACTTTTTCATCTTGAAAAATTAAGGCATAGGAAATAACTCTTTCCTTAATCCTAAGGAAGTTTCCTTGAACAGTTGGAAAAACCTTTCTGTAGACATTCTTCAGACCCCTTACCCAGCAGGAGGTGTGGAATCAATAAAGAGGGCATGGGTCACCTCCAAGGTTGTGAGCTCCCTGGCTTGGGAACTACACTGGGACACAGCAAAGCCTCTTGGGAGAAATCAGACAGCCCATGGAACTTCAGCTGCATGACTCTGAATTCACAAAAGGATACCTTTAACAGTACTTCTCAAAAAATGTATATAAGGCATGTCTCAAGTCCCTATATGTTTCTAGGGATAAAAAAATTCATTTCAAACTGATGGCAACCTCCCCATTCTATTCCCCAGCTTTCTATCCTTCTTCCTGCTTAATTTTTCTTCTTAGCACTTGCCTCTGTCTGACATATTGTATGTCTTACTTATTTATTCATTTGACATTTTAGTTAGACACTAGCAGTATTGTTTTCTTTGAATACATTTAAAGGTCCTAGATTTATTTCTTTTTGATGTTCATCTTCTAACTCATTCCCTCCTATCAATCTCAGACTGCTGTAAATAAATGATTTTTTGCCCTTTTTTTTTTTTTACTATTAGTTATCATATTTATTTTTCTTAAACAAGCTGTACTGGTTATACAGTCTGAATTTGGAGAATAGACGTCTTCATTCAGGAGGGGAAATTGAGCCAAGTTTGAATATAATCATTGGGTAACAAATCCAGAAGATTAAGTTACTAAGGAGAACATGCAAAGTAAATACTTGCATTTTATGAACTACCTTCAATTTAAATAGACAACTGGGTAACTCTATATGACATGTTTCGGGAGTAAGACCTGTTAAACCTACCTACTTCCTACTGTTTTCATTTGAAAAATAAATCAATTATTAAACAGTTATTCTACACATTAAAGACTGCAAGTGATTTAACCTTGAGTATTTCCTGACTCAAGTTCTTAAAATCCTCAACTCTAACCTCTTGTTTTTCAACCCCATATTTATTCTAGTTTATTCTTTCCAACATATTTAGGATAATCTAAAACACAAAGTAAAAAAAACCCACATATATTATTAACTATAAACAATGTGGTTATGTAAATGCATCATTTTAGTTGATTTTTTTTCTTCAGCCTAGTTCTTTTTTTCTTTTCTTTTCCCTTTTTTTTTTTTTTTTTTGAGACAGAGTCTTGCACTGTCACCCGGGCTGGAGTGCAATGGCGTGACCTCGGCTCACCGAAACCTCCACCTCCTGGGTTCACGTGATTCTCCTGCCTCAGCCTCCCGAGTAGCTGGGATTACAGGCGCACACTGCCACGCCCGGCTAATTTTTTTTTATTTTTATTTTTTATTTTTTTATTTTTAGTAGAGATGGGGTTTCACTATGTTGGCCAGGCTGGTCTTGAACTCCTGACCTCGTGATCTGCCCGCTTCTGCCTCCCAAAGCGCTAGGATTACAGGTGTGAGCCACCGCACCTGGCCTAGACTAATTCTTAAAGGAACAGATTAGATACATATAAAAGTTGAATTTAGTGTGCTTTTGTAAGTTAATATAATGATTGAGACATTTTGTTTTCTTAGCTATATTTTATAACAAAATAGTTCTAGTTACTTTCTTTTAAATGGTTACTAAAGTAATAACTTTATTTTTAAAAACATAGTATAACTATTTAAGGTAGACTATGAAGAGTAGGCTAAGGTTTCATTTTAAATTATCTCCCCTTTCTGCCATGGAAGAGTTTAATTCCCCTGATGTGCTTATGGTATTGAAAGCCCATTGTTGGTGTTGATATTGAAAGAAAGCTTAGTTTTTCTGCATTTCCTAAAAGGAGAGGGAAGAAAGATTTTTAAAAGTGAAAATCCATTGATTTGTTTTTTCTTGATTAGGATTTGTGTAATATATCTGAAGTGAGACTAGAGTTCTTAAAGTTGAGAGAAACAGTAAATATGTACATGCCTGGCAAAACTTTGCAGGGAACATTCAGAGTTCAGATTACCTGAAAAAAATCTTCAAAGCTTCAGACATTTTCCAGAGAGTGTTAGTGCGTGAAAGTGGTGCCCATGACCCCAAGAGGGTGTCCATTCACAGCATCCATTGAAGTAGTTTACTCCCTAAGAGGCCCAGGCTTTGGAAATAAGTAGATTTGTGCTTTAAGCTCCCTTTGCCCCTTGCTAGCTGAGTAAGCTACTCCGCTATTTCCCTGAGCCCCGGAGTGTAGAGCATCAGAAGTAGTGCACAGGTTTGTTGCGTGAGATAACACATGTAAAGCACATGCTGTGGAACCTGGAGTAATGATGCTTAACACACTTGCACTCCCTTCCAAAATCCCTTTAGGAACAGACTTCTTCAGTCTAGTCCTAAAGCCTGTAGATCCATGCTAAGTGATATGACTTTTTTTCACATCAGATTAAGCAAAACACTGATGATGGTGACTGTCGCTTATTGTGCATAGACCTGCATAGACCCATTTTTCCTCATGACAAACTATTGGTGCAATTATCATGCCCATTTCATAGATGAACACACAGAGGCACAGAGAGGTAAAGGAACTTACTTAGGGCCACTCATCTGTCATGGAACCGGAATCTAAATCCAAATAGGCTGTTGCCAGTACAGATGGTAAGTACATGTACTTATGGCAGGAAAGCAGAATAAAAGTTGACTGAACCTGAAAGTCTCGGAAATGGTCTTCTCATTTCTATTCTGTAAAGTGTCACGTCTTCTAGGCCTTCCTCTCTCAATATTGAAATACAAAATTAACTTTTTCTGCTTTTTATTTCACAAATCAACGGGAACAGTCTTAGTCATTTGTGTTTTATGAGTTTTAATTAGGCCACTGCAGTCCAGGAGGGGAATTCCTTGTTTTCAGTTGATCTCATATACTAACAAGTTTACTCATGTAACTTCCCCTATTTTTTTCTCTAACGTTTTCACTTGAAAGTGGGGGTGGGAGGGAGAAGTATGTTAGCATTTGAGTCCTAGGGATGCACTTACATCAACCTTTCTGGAAATTCCTTCTTGCTGGTATAGAACTAATCCATAGAGAAATGAAATGAGTAAGAACCTGTATTTACTAACATTTTTCTTCTTTATCTCCATCTAGTTCTGGATATTTTCTGGAGGATGGGGTAAAACTTCTAGATAAAGAAGTACAGGAAGCCATCTACGTGCATAAAACCTTATGTTTGGGTGTGGACTTAATTTTCAGAATATGGGAAAGGGGTTTCACATTGAGAATTTCCTCTTTCAGATGTAGATTGAGAATTTTGACTTAGAAGATGAGGGCAGGTTATCCTAGCCCGTGGGTTCGGAGTGCTTGGAAATATCTTTAAAAAAAAAAATCCCCTGGCCTTGGACTGAGCCTGCTCTTGGGGGATTTATTAATCATGCCTGCCTTCATTCTTTTCTTTGTTTGTTCGTTCCTTCATTTGTCCATATTCTCTCATAAGTCGTTCAACATCTACCTGCAAATAGGTGAAAGAAAGGATGGGAGTGAGAGTCCATCAGGGGACGGGAGACGAGTAGCAATAAACTCACTCTATGTTCCTTTCACCTCACTGACTGCATCTTGTATCTGATTGTTTGCCCCTTTTCACAGACAGACACTCTTAACACTCGTGAAGGTCTTTAAGCATCTTCCTTTGGGAGCCGAGTTTCTTGTTTTAAAGTGAGAGGAGAAAATGCTTGTGAGGGAAAAACAATGCAGAGAAATGGTTTTTCTTTCTTTCTTTTTAATGTTGGCGGAAGAAGGGTTCATAGTAGGGAACATATCAGTAAATATAATCTAAGAGCACCCATGCTTTCAAATAATTTCCTTGTTTAAAGAATATTAAGTGCAGTGGTGTTTACAATTAGTGATCACAACCAGTTACAGATTGCTTTGTTCTTTCTCTACTCCTGCTGCTTCACTTGCCTATGCTTATAAAAAAAAGAACATTAAGAGACAACAAAGGCCATCACAAAGATGTCTTAAAAATAATTTTAAAATAGAATTTTAATTAATTTAATGGTAAGAAGTGTTGCCATGCCCTCAGTCAAATTTATTATGACTTTTTGAAAATATCTCTAAGTAAATATATAGAAATGAGGAATGAAGATCGGAGAGGGCTTTTGGAATTTATACTACTATTCTTTCAAAAAATATTACTCGTCTCCATGCTGCAGTTAGGAATACGCTTCCTTAAGACAGAGTCGTTGTCTTTACTTGTTATTTAAGTCTTGATATCACTTCCTGTAATTTTTGAAAGACATCACTCTTCAAGTTTTCTTCAATGGCACAAACTATACCTGTGCATTTTCTGAAACAAGTTTGACCATACCAGCAAAGGCAATGAAAATGCTCTGTCTTTCAGCATGAAATGTGAAGTCTACATTATTAGTAGGTATATATGGCCCAAGGGAAGAAAATGTTAAAGCAGATTTAAAAACAAAAACAAAATCACTCACACTCTAAAAGAATGTCTCAGTATTTCAAGGCTCTTCTCTCTCTCTATGTTAAAGCCAATAAGGAGGCCTCAGGACAAGTTAGGTTGATAATGACAGTGAATGTCTACCTTTCTCCCCATTCCGTTTGACATCCATACTCCAAAAGGCCTTCCCTTATTTTCTATGCCTGGGTAGCAGGGAGATTACAGAGAAACTGTTCTTTTTCCTGCTTTCTTTTTTACTGCTGGGGGAGTGATCACTTTCCTACAGCTCTTGTCCACCTGGCCCTTGATGCGTTTGGAATTTTGGTAAGGTGTTAAAAAATGGTCTCAGGTGCCAACTAAATTTCATAAGCTTGTAGCAGCACAACAGACTAAGACACCACATGGGAAATGTACATTTTACAAAAATATATTGCACATCTACCATGTCTACCATGTGCCATACAGAGTTCTGGGTCTGATAATACAGCAGTGAATAAAGTCCCTGCTCACATGGAGGGGGTAGGGTAACGGTGATGGAACTCATAAGTATACGGCAGGTGTTAGTAAACACTGCAGAGAAAAATAAAGCTGTGTCAGAGAGAGAGTACCTGGGGATCAGGGGTAGAGCGATGTTAACCAGGGCTAATAGGAAGGCCTCTTTGATATGAGGCCAGTGAGGAGTCAGCTATGGGAGTGTCTGGAGGAAGAGGATTCCAGGCAGAGAAAATAAAAAAGTAACTGTAATAGAGACAGGAGCAGGCTTTGTGTGTCCAAGAGACACATCGTAGCAGATCAGGTGGGACTCTGTTGGCCACAATAAGAAGCTGTTTGGAAGGTAAGAAATGATAACTAGAGAGAGTGAAGATGGTATTCTGAGAGTCTAGGTGATTTATTGTAGGGATCCCGGAGAGTCAAGCCCCTTGTGCCTCATAACTGGAGTGTTTACAAGTCGTGTAAGGCCTTCTTGCAGTAAAATGCTACTTTTGTAATTTAAATTATTATGCTATGAAAACCTTAGCAAAGATAGATAAAGTTGAACTATTTGAAGCACAATTACAGCTAAAAAGCGCAACGTGGGCAATTCTTCCTATCACATCTACTCCTCAGGGAGATGTGGGGTACCTAAATGTCTAACTGTGGAATGTTTTCATTTGATTTAAATTTGCCAAAAACTCATCTTCCATAAGGCATATCTTTGCTGATTTTTGCACTCAGTAACAAGCAGTTTAGAATTTTGAACTGAAGGGATTTTAAATACATGTTTAAAGTGCTTTCATTTTAAAATAATTCTTAGTTTTATGTTCAGTCAGATGATAAGCTCCTTCTTAAAATTCTGTATGAAAACTTACTGTTTGGTACAGGTTAAGAAGTCTTGTTATACAGTACTTATTTTACAATTGGAGGTACAAAGAGTGTGGAAAAATAAAGGCAATTGGCCAGGTGGGAAGGGTAAAATTGTTTTATGTACCTTTTCTCTTTTAAAGTTGTGTTAAAAACATTTTTGTAATTTCTTAAAGGTAGAGTTGATTGCCATAAATTGATTGCAGCCCCCTGTCATTACTTCACTATTATACTGTGATATTAAATGCCCCACCTTTTGTGTAAGGAAGTGGGCAAGTTCTGTCATCTGGGTGTTTACATGTTAAGACACATTGCATGGGTGAGAACAGACATAAAATGTATATCTAATTATATCGACAACATACAGGGCTTAGAAAGGGACTTGATAGCCTTTTATAGGTGTTGTCCAGGTTTATCTTACTTGAAATACTGCCTGAGACTCTATACCTAATTCTTATCACATAGCCTGACTTTCTATTAGTCAATGATAGAGCTGGGTTGGGTTAACCCTCATATTCTTTTAGCAAGGGACCCACCTGCAGAAAAGAGTTATTGGTTTTGTCATTTATAGTTTAGTTCAACAAGACCGGATTTCCTCACCGCCTTTGGCTGAAACTGACTGACTAAATCAGTTTCACTTGTGGGGTAGAGAAATGAGTAATTTGGGAACATACAGTGTTGTGTGGAGGAGAGCTTAGTTTGCTCCTCTTCATCCTCCCCTTAGGTGAGAAGTCTGCATTGAGAGAGGGAGAAAGATTTGGGCATGGGGAAACTGACCCCCTTGGGTGAGTCACGTTGGGAATTAAGAGAAAGATGTAGAAATGGACCAGGAGAGGATGTACGGAAGCCCCAGGGGAGCCAGAGAATTTCTGGTCCTAAGCTCAAGTGTCAATCTCAGTTCTGCCTAGCATCTTGGACATGCTGTCCCTTCTGGCTTATCTCCTGTGAGACAAGGGGCATACTCCTGACTTACTGAGCATCCCATCTCAGAGGAGCTGGGAGGACAAGGAATTCAGGAATGGACTTTCAAGACAACACCTTCCCCAAGTCTTCTGCATACATTTCTCTACTGAATCTTTCTAAGTGTAGATTAATGTCTAAGAGGTAGACATTAAGTTTCTTTTTCTACCAGCCTCTGACCCCCTTGCTTTGAGGAAAACACATGTGTTGTCCATGAAGTGGTGAGTTCTGTTTGGTCCTTCCTTTAAGATTGGTCCGGGGCTTGAGCCGTTTTGCCCCATGTGCTATGGGATTTCCCCTGGTTGTCCCCCCATATAAGTAGACAACTTGCTGTCTGTGTTCTAAGACCTTCATATTTTTCCCTTTGACTTGAGTCTGTTCTGGAACAATTGTGTGGTGGCTGGGCACTGCAAAATGAGTCAGTTCCTGCAGTTCGGTTACAAGTTCTCAAAAAGTATTTCAGAATGTGGATGTGGTCAGCAGAGTCATTTTCCAGACATCTAAAAGGAAACCCACATCAACTGTAACAATTGAGCTACGAACCGATGGCTCTACACAACAGAATGGGGCCTGCTTTTCCTCAAAGCTTGTAGGTGCCCTCAAATCTAGCATTCTCTATGGATCGGAAAGGAGAATTCATCTTCATGCTTGTAGATCACATTTTATCTGTCACTGTTGATATAAAAAAATGCAATAGAGGTTTTGGCCTTCATCACCTTTTGAATGTGGGCACAAATTTGTCATAAGAAATAATTAGTAAAATGGAATCTATGGGATTAGAGTATAATTAGTGCAAAGTGTGAAATGTGGCTTAGGGATAGACGCTTGGGTAATTGAGCTAATGCACGAAGGAGAGGTTACGATGGTTTCAGTACCAATAGAGTACATCGAAATATGCTTATTTGGTTTACTAATAGTCTGAACCTGTGCAGACTTAGCAACAATACTGATAAAATATCATTAAATCCTTTTCAAGCTTTAAAAGAAGTTCAGATTTGTCATAACATTCGGAGAATATTTTCGCTGCACACAAGTTTTGGAAAATAATCTTTGTGAATTTTTTTATCCTCTTGGGTATCATGAATTGTAAAATTTTGTTGCAGTTCTCAGTTACCAGTCTTGCTCCATTCATTAAAACTGATGGCATTTTCAATAATAAGAAAACAAAATTTAAAAATGGGTAAACGATTTGGACACAGAAGATACGCCAATGGCAGATAAGCACAAGAAAAAATCTTTTCAATGTCATTAGTGAAACACAAGTCAAAACCACAATGAGGTACTGCTACACACCTATCTGAATGGCTAAAATTTAAGAAGCCAGCCATGCCAACTGTTGGTAAGGATGTGTAGGATTTAGAACTCTCATGTAAAATGATACAAACATGTCAAACATACACCTATCATATGATTCAGCTGTTTCACTCCCAGAGAAAAGAAAGCATGCGCTCACCTGAAGACTCGTACATGAATATGCATAGTAGTTTTATTAGTAATAGCTAAAAGTTAGAAACAATCCTAATGTCTATCAATAGGTAAATGGATAAATTGTGGTGTATCTGTGTGATGGATACTACTCAATAATAAGAAGGAATGAACTATTGATACCCTCAATAACATGGCTGACCCTAACCCATGAGAGTCGTATCATATGATTCCATGTATACAGAATTCTGGAAAATGTGGAAGCAGATCAGTGGTTACCTGGGGTAGGGGAGATGGGGGTGGCGAGAAAGAGGGGTTACAAAAAGGCCCGAGAAAACTTTTGGGCCGGTGGATAATTTCTCTGTCTTGTGTTGATGGTTTCATGGGTGTATATATGTCAAAACTTATCAAATTGTACAATTTAAGTATGTGCAGTTTATCATATGTCAGTTATTCCTTAATTCTTACAAAAATCTTAAAATAAGAAATCATTGTTATAGTACATGGAAGGCTTTAAAATGCCCTTATTTGGCAAAATCAGCATTTCTTGGGGGGAAGGGGGAACCTGATAGAGTTTTAATGGTTCGAGGACAGAAATACAACCTTCTAGTACAGATGAGAAACCAAAGTTAAACAGTGAACATAGTAAATGGGATCTCTTTAGTCCCTTTTGTTTACAAAGCATTTGAACAAGTGGTTCAGGAAGTGTCTTTTCCAGCATGGTGGTTCCAGCTGCCTGCCCGACTTCTAAGCATTAGCACTTAAATAAATCTACTGTAGCAGTCTACCGTGCAATGTGGCTAAGACATCCGAAGCTGCTGTGTTCAGATTGCAAAGATAAGACATGAAAATCCCCACTTTCAGATTCTATCATTGTTAGAGAAATAAATCTCTCATATTTACACAGTGCATGAAAATTTATGTATTTCCAGCTGTATTGAGGTATAATTGATAAATAAATTGTATATATTCACAGTGTACAATATGATGTTTTGGTGTTTGTATACATTGTGACAGGATTACCACAATCAAGCTAATTAGCATATGTATCACCTCACATAGTTATCTTTTGTGGTGAGAACGTTTTAAGATTTTCTCTCAGCAAATTTCAGGTATGTGATGCAGAATTATTAACTATGAAATACTTTCATAAACCTCATCCTGTGAAATCCTTTCAATGGTCCTATTACAGGTAGGGTCAGTATTATCCTCGTTTGCTTTGGCAGCAAACTGAGACCCAGAGAAGCCAAGCTACTTGGCCAGGAATACAGAGCCCCCATCTTCTTGCTCAGAAATCACCATTCTAACTACTATACTTTGCTTCTTCCTCAAACTATTGTTATTGAGTGTCTGGCTAAGACTCTTCATTCACCAATTTGTCAGGTAGTTCTTAGAGTTCCTTTTTAAAAATATGAGCTGTTCAAGATGATAATTCCCTCTAATCCTGTTTCCCCATTTCTAAATGGGTAATAACACAGCCACCAGCTTCCCAAGTTTGTTGTAAGGGTCAAAGACTCTTTGACCCTTACACGTGGAAGAGTCATGGAAAGTGGGCAGCTCTGTGTACCCAGTGGGTGTTGATGTTACTGTGTGACTGCCCTCTTTGTTCCTGAGTTACTGATGACGCAGTACTGAGTGGCTTTGCAAACCCAACAGGGAGACATAGCAGTTTCGTTCCATTAGTTGCCCTATAGCTTCCTTCAGAATTGGAAAGTTGCACAATAAGAAATCCTATGTACTGGATTATTTTAAATTCTTCTTTAAAGGACACTAAACCATCATTAGTTGGGTCCCAGAGACTCACCAAACAGAGCTTAGAGGCAGATGCCATTGAGGTTTACTTAGCTAACAAGATTGACCCGTGTCTGGCATCCTCCTTTTCTCCTTGGTTGTGTTGCCTGTACATCTCTCCTCCTCATTCTTCATCATTTTCGATGGCCTTCTCTCTTCACTAGCCCTCTAACACACTTTAGAAAATGTTTTGTTTTTTTTTTTAAATAACCTATTTGATGTATTGGCAATATGAGCAATTTTACTGAGAGTTTTCTGTCTGTCCCGACTGGCACTTCTTTTTTTTTTTTTTTTTTCTTTTTTCATATATTGATTTCTTTTAAATTAAATTAAATTTTTTAAAATTTCTGTTGGTTTTGGGGGAACAGGTGGTGTTTGGTTACAAGAGTAAGTTTTTCAGTGGTGATTTGTGAGATTTGGGTATACCCATCACCCGAGCAGTATACACTGTACCCAATTTGTAGTTTTTTTTTTTTTGAGACAAGTCTCACTCTGTCGCCCAGGCAGGAGTGCAGTGGTGCAATCTCAGCTCACTGCAAGCTCTGCCTTCTGGGTTCATGCCATTCTCCTGGCTCAGCCTCCTGAGTAGCTGGGACTACAGGCGCCCGCCACCACACTCGGCTAATTTTTTGTATTTTTAGTAGAGACGGGGTTTCACCGTGTTAGCCAGGATGGTCTCGATCTCCTGACCTTGTGATCCACCCACCTCGGCCTCCCAAAGTGCTGGGATTACAGGCGTGAGCCACCGCGCCCAGCCCCAATTTGTAGTATTTTATCCCTCACCCGCCTCCCATCCTCTCCCCGAAGTCCCCAAAGTCCATTGTATCATTCTGGCACCTCTAAAACCAGACATGATTTGTTTTCTTGACTTCAGCTTGAGAGTTCCAATTTCTAACTCTAATGGATTTTAATCTTAGAAAATCAGGGGATATAATCATATGGGAGTGCAAAGAGTAAAACATTTTGTCTAAGGATGACAATCAAAGGGAACCCTATTTTTTGTTTTGTTTTTCATCAAATCCTCGAATTTATTCCATCCCTAATTCCGTGCTCCTTCATGGCTTTCATAGGGGCAGCTGTGAAGAAAAGTGATAATGTACCTGACGACTCTCTCCTGTCGGGGTCAGGGTTGCATTTACTATTACTGATCCCAGTAATAGGATGAGTTTGATCTCTCAGCATGAAAAGAATGGCCGTATTAGGGATTTGTTTGTTCTCCAGACTACAGAAAGTTTGATAACCAGAGTAGGACTTACTGGAGAGACAATGTCAGAATGAATAGAGACTGTGAGAAATTTGAACGGGCTCAGTGCTGTTACCTACTAGCTAGAAATGGGAAGCAAGGGGATGAATGTGAGGTTGGGGGCATTGAGTCAGGAAGAAGATCAGGCAATTCTGGAGCTAGGTAAATTGGGATCATTCCTGGCTTGTCACATCTACGTGGGACATTTAGACTATCCACAGGCTGGATACCTTAGGAAAGTTCCTTCTGGCTCTGGGGCTCACTGCTCTTTCAGCATTGCCAATTTACATCTAGTGTGTTCTTGTTAGAAGTTGAAGGCTCCTCTTCATTTTTGAGCTCCTTACGCCCTGTCATTTTCTCTGTATGAGAGGGTTTTGCTATTCCTTTTTGAGTGAAAACTACTCCCATAGTGTATTGCCATTCACACTCCACCGGGTCTCCCCTTCACACACACACACACACACACACACACGCACACACACGCAGCATTCTCTTGTCCTCCCTGAGCCAGTCCTTTCAAGGTTATATCATCCTTTAGTGCCAAGTACCTCCCCTGACCTCTTTCTTCACTCATAGAAAGAGGAACCAGATTTCCCCTGTGTGACTTACCATCAATACAAACAGCAGTTTTGTTTCTGTTATTTCCCCTTTCAACCTAGTGATAAAGTTTGCTGCTGCTGCTCTCCCCACCCCGCACAGGAAGAAAGACTTCCTTCCTTCATCTCTTGACTTTGCCCAGGCCTATAATAATCTTCGCTTTGTCATGGACTCCGGATGCTCACCTTTTCTAACTTTTTTTTAAACCTCCAAGAGTTACTCCTCAGCCTCCTTCCCTTCCCCACCTTCTGGTTTTCCCTACCTGGTAAACTTCCTATTCTACCTAGTTAATAGTGGGCGCCCATGAAGCTCTTGCCTCATTGATGAGTATCTGGGCGTTGGGCTTCCCTATGTCCATTTTCTCTTCCAGTGTATTGACTGACGTCTCTCTCCCTGGCTCTTTTCTCATTTGCAGTGGTGCTCCCTCTTCAATATCCTGCTTCCTTTTTACATTCCAGACTGTCATGTTGTAGACCATCTCCAATTGTAAGCTGAGTGCTTGATATTTTGCCATTTTCCTCTTTGTTAGTGTTTTGAATCCTAATTTTGAATCTGATTTTTAATTATATTGATGGTGTTTTTCTAGATACTTATATTTTGCTCTATAGAACTGTCCATACATTGTCAAAAAAACTTCCACTATCAGCACAAATACAGTCCAGCATTAACCAATAAGGAGAGAAGAAGGGGTAGAAGGATGCTATTGTGCTATTATCAAGGCTTTGCATGGTCCTTGGGGTGTACTGAGTTATTTCCTCCAAAACAGTTGAGGTTTCCTACAACCTGTTGAAGAACTGATCACAAGTCCACTATGTGGCAGCCACTCTGGGAGCAAATACCGGACTTGTAGGTTAGGTCTTTATACTGTAGTCTTTCTTCATAGTTTGAAAATATCTATTTCCCCTCTTTCCCTTCGTTTAACACATTTTAGAACATTCTTTCTTTAAAAATCTTAATTAGCGTTTCCATTTTCTCTTTGTTACACAAGTAGAATCCATGTTTTCATCCTGTTCTTCTTTGCTGAAGTGTGTGTGTGTGTGTGTGTGTGTGTGTGTGTGTGTGTTGTAGCTGATAGGTCATCAAATAGCATCTGCGGGAAATACATTTAGCCCTTCATCATTTAAAATTCATTTTTATTAGTCCTTCCAAATCTTCACACTTCTTCTGCTAACTATCTTCCCTTCTCTTCCATTGTGGTGTGAGCTATTTATATAAGCCACGTAATTTTAAAAGTCCACATACTGTCATAGAACTCATAATAATAGATACCTAATGTGGTTGAGCGTCTGATAACCATCATAAGCAAAAGAAGCTGTATATATGGATGTTCTCTTTCTGGTCTTCCCTCACTACCTGTTCATTTGTCTTAGTTTTATCTTTTATTGGAGTAGATTTTATTTCCCTGAGGACCCTTCTGTGCTACAAACCTGTGATTTTACACAAACACTCTGAGACAGTGCTTTCACTAGTCCGTACTTCTGTTAAAAGGAACATACACTCTTTTACAAATAGCATGATCTTATAAGCACCCACAAATCTTACAGAAAGCTACCATAAAACTAAAAGAGAAAGCAAGAAATATTTAAAGGATGAAGAAATATAAGAGTTTCCCTGAATGGAGATAGTCTTCCACTGTGTGTGTGTGTGTGTGTGTGTGTGTGTGTTATTTTTTGAAATGTATCAGTATAGGTGTCAGGCATTTTACTGTCTATTCACTCACATTTATTTATTTGACAAATATTTACTAAAAGGTGACTATGACCTAGTGTACTATGCTGGTACCTGGGGAATCTCAAAATTATGGGACTTGATTCTTACCCTCAAAGAGCACATATTCTCACAGGGAGACACATTTCTAAACAAATTGAAGAGCAATGTGTCTTGTGTTTCTGGCTGAGACCACAGACTCAGTGATCTGGGAACCAGCCCCTAGTAGTATGCAGCTAACTTTCCGGAGGAATCCAGGAAGGTCCCTTAGTGTCCTGTAAGAGAGCTGGGCCTCGCAGAGAGGGAAGTGCTTGTCAGGCAGTGTGCAGAAGCCGAATTTTGCTCCTCCATCAGTCCATCTGAGGAGAGGGAAACTTGATGGGAAGATTCAAGGAAGACCACACAAAGAATTTTGTACCATAAGAACACTGTATGACAAAAGAAGTTCTGTACAGTGCCAAAAGCAGAGGCTTGGTAGAGATCTGATTATAAATGAAGGTTGCAATGTTAGACATGTGTGATGTTGATGCCTTTAGAAAATAGCACAAGGCTTAAAAATGAGACCAAATCCACAGAAAGGCCTCGGTAATAGTATAGAGTAGTAATGGGTTAATTGTCACTAAATAAGTCTCTAAGTTGTGAATTCTTGAGAGAACTGACTGGTTTTTCTACTGTTCACAAGCTCAGAGAAGTTACTTTATTTTGACATCCTTCTTTTGTTTTTACTTATCATTGATGGAATGCAAATTATTTTACTTTTTCTTTTATTTAAAAACGACAAGAATTCCTCACCATCGTTGCACACTGCCGACATTGTATGTAGAGAATGCCTTAGGGATTTCTTCCAGAGTGTGGGGAGAGGGACAAAGAGAGATATATATGTACATGGATTTAGAGCAATTAATTTCTGAAACTTGTCCATAAAAAGACTGTTACTTAGGTTAAAACTATCCTTTTCCTCTGAGTGTTTGCAATGAGTAAAATGCTTCATGTTTTCATCTATTGTTTATAAAATGTTGTTTTTCATTGAGAAGGATTAAAGGCATGCACCTAATTGTTAAATATTAGTTTTTAAAAAACTAGTCTGAGTCTGTCTTTATGGGCTCTGAGTGGTTTCACCTTTGGAAGCTTGTTTTAGGATCTTGTGCCAACCAGTCCCTTCTCAGGCCTGTTCAGACTAGAATTATCTGGCAGGGGCAATGTCTTTTAAAAAAATGTCTTCAGCAGGACCGTCCCAGAAAATGTTCACCTCAGTCTTCAAGTTGGCTTGCGGAGCAATTTACTAAATAGAGAGATGTGAGAATCAAGTGACCATCAGCTGGTATAAATGTTTTTGGTCAATGTAGTCACAGGATCTCAGGTATGCAAGAGCTGGACGGGTTTCAACCACGTGCCCGGTTATGGTGATACCCTGGCTCAGTTGCTCTAACATAACATAACACAGAAGGAATCCAAGTTCATAAGAACATACTTTAATTAGACACCTGTATTTAAAAGGCTGATTTCTCCTCTAGCATAATTTCACCCTGTGGCGCACTGTGTATACATGGGTGCATTTCTTCCCTGGCCTACAGTTAGAGTTAATTGGACTTTTTGTTCTTAACAGTGTGGGAGGCAGCTTTTTTTAAAAAAACAGCTTTATTGAAGTATAATTGATAAAGAACTGCACATATTTCATGTGGATAATTTCATGAGTTTGGATATATGCAAACACCTGTGATACCATCACCATAATCAAGGTAATGGATGTATTCAACATCTCTCAAAGTTTCATTGTATCCCTTTGGTTTTGTGTCTGTGTTTGTGTATATGTTAAGAATCACTTAACATGAGATATACACTGTGGGTGGCAGTTTTTGTTCACTTCTAAAGTAAACTCTGACTTCGTTAGAATAGTGGACTGGCTTATGCTCTGTCAAATCCCTAAATATGATTATGATAGAATTTGACTCTACTCCTATTTAGTTACAGAAAGCTACTGGTGCATGAACAAAAATATGTGAAATATCATGGATGGGGGTTGGAGGGACATGTGGGGCCAGACTTTGTGAGGTTATAGAAAATCATGGAACTGGAAAGCATCTGGAAGTTCTTTTACTCAAAGAAGCATAGATTCTTTCACATTTGTATTAAAAACAGTGAATTAAACAATTTTGACTTGGTAAAGTTAGCATTCTGGCAACGCTGTGAAATTGTTCATCTCTCTTCATTTACTTCCACATATAGTCCCTAGGGTCAAAATTTCTTTCTAAAAATGATAATTTCTAAAGTCAGAGATGCTTTTTGGGGGTAAAATAGAATTGTCCAGGTAATCACTTTAAAAGAGAGTAATTCTACTCTTCCTTCAGTAGAATGACGCACGAAGCAGCATTTCTTTCATTTCCAGTAGAACTTTGATGCGAATGTGACTTTTATCTCTCTCAGTGTAGCTTTAAACATCAATGGGTTTCTTTACTTCTTGGTTTGGTGTATAGGTTGCCCCTGTTCTAACCGTGTGGAGTGTAAGCTCTTCAAATTCTAGGTTAACATTTCAAGAAATGGTCTTTATCCCAGTTCAAAGCAGGCTTTCCAACAGCAGGTGGCAGGCTTAACTTTTAATAGTCTTTCCCTCCCTTTAAACTCTTTCTCATACCTCAAATAAATGGTCTTTAGCCAGAATGTATGGGAGTTTTTGTTTATTATTATTTTTGTTTTGTTTGTTTGCAGTGTGACTAGGACTTGAGCAGAAGTACCTTAGTTACCGTCCTATCACTCACCCTTGGGGCTTAGTTGTCATCTTAATTGTTAGATAACAGAATTATATAACTCAACATTTCTAGTTTGAACCTATTTCTTTTCTTTTCCTTTTATTTGTAAACTGAAAATGCATTATTGGTTAATATTCTATGGTGTTATATATTCTACATATTCTATTCTTTGTGTTTTTAATAAACTTAAAAACTGTATAGTATTGCTTAGTGGTTGACACTAATTTACAGAATAACCTTTAATAAAATTTTATTTACAGATTTTCCTGTTTGTATTACCTAGATTAAATTTAAAACAAGGGGCAAAAGACCACCTTAACTTTAGTACTAAGATTTGGAGAATAGATACCTTTGAGAATTAAAAATTTACTTTTCTCATCTAAATGTAAGGATTTATAAAAGATAATCTTTTGTATTTTGGCATTGAAACTGACCACACTAAACCCTTGCCTCACTTTAATTGTTAGTCTTATTCATAAAAGTAGAGTTATGAACAGTTAGTTTTAGTGGTTTATGAAATGTAAGTTTGTGTGTTCTATAAATGCTTTATTTTACATTGAGGGTAAGACTTAGCCAAACCTATATAAACGGTCTTTTCCCCCACTTCATTATGTATGCTCTGGTTTGTAGGCAGTGCCAAAATATACTTCATAGATGGGATTGGCCTTAACTTATTTAAAGAGAAAAAAAAAAGCAAGCAATAAAAAAACCCCCTGCTTCACCTTGTAAATTCCACCCTTATCCTCCCCCACCAAGAGCTAACCACACTGGTGAAGCACTATTATTATAACTTGGCAAGTGAGTTGCCTCTTAAAATTAGACATCTGTGATTAAATAGTTAAATCATTCCCTAGATATGTATATATTTAGAGCTCCCAGAAAGCTGGTTATCTTTTCTTATAGCTAACACATTTTTTAAAAGCCACTTTTCTCTTGGTGATAAATATGTGTGTGTCATACTGTGGTATAGCTGCATGTCCGATCAAATGATACTAGTTTCCAATTGACAGTAGCTTTATTAAATCTTTTCTAAGTGATAGCTGAAGCGTTTTAAATTCATAGCAAAGTAGGATTCTAACACGTGTACTTGGAGAAAAGTTGCATAGTCATTTACCTTCTAGAATAATCCTAAAAGTAGGAAACAATAATTGGCCATGTGGTCATGTGCTAATAAAAGAACACCTTGTGCAAGATACCAGGATTTTTCCTGTTTCAGTGCTTTTTGTTCTGACTCTTGCCTCTCCCTGTGGTGTCCTTTCCCACCCCAGGTATGTACATGATTCTTCTCCTCCTACATCAGGAATCCACTCAAATGCCAGGCCCTCAATGAGGCTTTCCCTAGCCACCTTATCGAAAATAGCATTCCTCTTAACTGTTTCATGACTCTATGAAATGACCGTCCATATCTGTGGAGGCTTTTTTCAGTCTTTTTCTACCCTTTCCTTAAATCTTAGACTTAAACTTCCGTGAGTGCAGGGATTTTATTCAGTGTTGCATTCCCAGTGCCGAAATAAAGTACACAGAAGTATTTCAGTAAGGTACTGAAAGGTACTTATTAAAGGTACTCAGTAAGTATTTCTGGGGTGGATAAATGAATAGTAAAGAGAACACCAATCCTGTGACTTATTTTGTTACCTGCATTGTATCATGGGAGGAAAGCTTGGAACTGACATACTAGTGAGCACCTGTTTTGAATATTTGTTATGATACGCATTTTCTGTAATTTTCTTTGGTGTTTGAGATATTTGGTAAAAATAACTGTATTATCCTCAGTTCGTAGCAGGAAAGAATTTTTTAACTGCAATTTACTTTACATATGTGCATCATTGCTAGATATTACCCAAGTTAAAGTGACAGGAAGCAACAAAAATGCTCCAAGCCACAATAAAATGGTAGATTGGTTTTTTGTTTGCTTGTTTGTTTTTCTCTTGTGTATATTTCCATTTTACTGCAAAACATACCAAATAATTGATTGTAGATTTTGTCACAAGGAATCATGTATGCTGTAGAAAGGTAGAGATTTTTTACTTTTTTTGTTTGCTGCTGGATCTCCAGCACCTAAGAAAATATGTGGCACTTTATTTAATGTCATTCAGTCAGTATCTGTTGGATAAGTAAATAAATCCAGAGGTTGTTTAAAATTACATACATGGGAATATTGTCAAAATGTCAATTCATGATCCAAAGAAAATGTGCAATTGAAATCTGATTATCTTCTCTTTTCTTCCACAGAGCCCCTCCCCAGAAGGCAAAGGATCACCCAGCTGCTGGAAGGTGTAGGTACCCTCAATGGCTCAGTAGCCAGTGTAGATCCTGTCTTTCGTAATCAGCAGCTACATCTGGCTACTGGGTCTCTGATGGCATCTTCTAGCTTCTGCTTCAGTGTCCTGAGAGAGATTATTGGGCAGTCTTTAATAATGAAAACTTTACCTTGAATTACACACACACACACACACACTCACACACACACAGAGAGAGAGAGAGACAGAGAGAGAGGAGAGAGTCAAGTTCTAGGGTGTTAAGTCCAACATTATCAGCTGGGGCTTGGGAACCTTCAAGGTTTTATGAATGATGAGGTCTATTTGCTTTCATTACTACAAGGGGGAGGAATCTGGATATTTATCCATGTTTTACCTCTTACTTCTTTTTGTTTTACCTCTTTTTTTCTCTTTCCCCCCATGAAAGGTATCATTTGGATAGATCAATCTATTCATCTATCTACCTACCTACCTATCTACCCCTACCCATTCATCCATTCATCCATCCACCCATCCACCCATCCACCCATCCATCCACCCACCTACCCACATACCTACCAGTTTATCTATCCGAACTTCCTTCCATCCAGCTTTTTCATCTCTTGACTTTTAGATGGCATTTTCAACATGATGTCATGATTAAATGATGACAACTTGATGATATCATGGTTTAAGGAAATTTTGTTGGTAGTAGGTAAGTCCCAGCATTTCTGACTGTTGCTTATCTTTTCCTTGTGGTAGAAAAGACAAATGCCAATTTTGAAATCTTGAATGCAGTAGGCAGTTGTGTTGATATAGTATGTGAGAATTACATGCAAGCTGAACATCCAGGTCTGGGGCATGAACCTGGCATACAATGTAGATTTCTGTGTTCATTAGGCAACAGCTACATTGTCTGCTGGGTTTCAGGCTACCTGGAAACATGTTCTCCATTGGCTGTCTCACCGATGCTTCACCTACCCCTATAATGTTTCTGAATAACTGTTTTCCAGGAGGTATAAACCAGTGGAGTTTATCATTGAATAGAGTGCAGAGAAAGGACCGCAAGAAAGCTGATCACCTCAGCAGTGAATGATTTCAATACGATTTCACCCAAATGGTCTCACACACCAGCCTAGTAAACCAGAGATAAGGTGTAATGTCATCCTTCCTTCCTTCTCCCTGCCTCAACTGTCAAAGATTGACTACTTACATGTTGTTTACTTTTTGGCTTCTGTTTCTGTTCATAATTATTATCAGAAGGCATAGCACCCACGAGCCTAATCATACTGCCTTACAACCTTATTCCTCTTCATTTTGTCTTCTCACTTACTTGCAGAAACCCAGTTTATTTTTGTTCTCCCTTTACCACACAGCCTTGTAACTGTTATGAATGACCCTCAATCTCACTGGAATCTGAATCACTCAGGAATTTAAGCAAACTGGATGTTTTAACCACTGTTCCACTTTCTTATGGAATGACAGAGAACTTGTAAAGATAAAACACCAGTTTGCAGGAAGAAAGGAAGAGAATGGAAATTGCTTCTGGAAAATACTAGTTTTACAATATGTTTTGTTTGTCTGCTCTCTTAAATACACTTAATCCTATAAACATTTTTTAAGAACTAGCCATTAAAACTGTTAAGTTCTCAATTATAAAGGAATAAAATGGTTTAAGGAGGATTTATTTGCCCTTGCTTATATGAACTGCATATTTTTAGTAAGAAATCATGTAATTTAAATTAGTATTGATTAACAGATTTAATGTAGAAAATGGACATATAAAGAATACAAGGATAAATGTCTACATGTAATAATGGATGGTAGTGATATAATGCATTTTTGTCATCCCATGCTGAATTCAGTAAAAATAAAGCTAATGACTTGGAGCTTTTAAAAGATTGTACTGTTCTCTGTGTGTGTCTTTTGGCTTCCTACTCACCAATCAGTTCTATTATCTATTCTGTACCTGAGCCATTGGCTTTTGTGACCCAGGAAGAGAAAGTAATTCCACTTGAGATGTTTGACAGGCTTTGAAGAGAAATAAGTGGCTCTGTGCAACATGGTTATGTTTAATAATCATAATTACCAAAGGGACAGTTTCTCTTCTCCCATGTCCACTCATACTTTTTTTTTTTTATAAGAGATGGGTTCTCATTCTGTCATTGAGGCTGGAGTGCACTAGTACACTCTTGGGCTCAAGTGATCCTCCCGCCTCAGCCTCCAAAAATGCTGGGATTACAGGCTTGAACGACCATACCCAGTCCTCCACTCCCTACTTCTGATGTTCTTTGAGTCCCTTTGCCTATCATTAAATGAGAAGGTGTTGACAGTGGTGCCAGGTGTGAAGAACTCCCTAATTCCATTGATAAGTTTACATTTCCCTCTCAGGTACAAGTATAGGGTTGATCCTCAAAGCAAGATTGAACGTTGTGATAATATAATAAGAAAAAGACATATTTGGTCTTCACCCTCAGTTCCTGGAACAGAGCTCCTAAAACTGTCGTAATTTTCTAACTAATAGAGGTGATAGCATCTTTTGTTAAAATATTTGGTCTTAGTCCCCTGTTCCTGACACAAGAGCTTCTAAGATCCTTGGACTCTCTGGAGTGATGAGTGTCTTTTTGTATGCTGACAAGATAATGAGATGACTTGGCTTAGCGGGGAGTAGAGGTGGTGGCAAGTTAGCTTCAGGATGAAGGCTGATTGTCAGAAACACCAAGGTATGACTAGAGGGTTGGAGCTTTCAACATTCAATCCCACCCCTGACCTCTGACAACTGAGTTGATCACTGTCTTAGTCCATTCATGCTGGTATAACAAAGTACCTGAGACTGGGTAATTTATAATGAACAGTAATTTATTTTCTTACAGTCCTAAAGGCTGGGAAGTCCAAGGCCAAGGCTTTGGCACTCATTGTTGGGTGAGGGCCTTCTTACTGCTTCTTCATATGATGAACGGGCAAAAAGAAGATGAATGCTGTGTCTTCACATAGGAGAAGAGAGAGAACACACTCCGTCAAGCCCCTTTTAAATAGCCCTAATCCCATCAATGAGGCCTCTTCCCTTGTAACCTAATCACCTCTTAAAGCCTGTACCTCTTAATACTATCACACTGATGACTAAGGTTCAACATATGAATTTTGGAGGACACATTCAGACCATAGCGTCTGGCTCCTGGCCCCCCAAATTTATGTTCTTACGTATGAAATATATTCATTCCATCTCAGTAGCCCCAAAGATCTTAACTTGTTCCAGCATCAACTCAAAAGTCTAGAATCTCATGTAAATCAGATATGAGTGAGACTGAAGGTAAGGTTCATTCTGAGACAAATTGCTTTTGTGCTGTGAACCTATAAGGTCAAACAAGTTATATACTTCCAAAATACAGTGGTGGAACAACCATAGGATAGACATTTCCATTCCAAAACAAAGCAATAGGAAAGAAAGAAGGAATAACAGGTCCTAAGTAAGTGCTAAAACCAACAAGGTAAACGACATTAAATCTTAAGGCTTGAGAATAATCTAGACACACTAGAGTGGAGGTTAAGCCCCCAAGGCCATAGGGGGCCTCACCCCCATGGTTTTGTTGGGCATATCCCATACAGCACCTCACAAGTTGGAGTTGGGTGTCTGCAGCTCTCCCAGGCTAGGATCACACTCCAGTGGCTTTGCGATACTGGAGTCTCAGAGGCAGTCCCAATCTTATGGCTACACTGGGCATTGCCCCACTGGGGAGTCTGGTGGCACTATCCTTGTCTCAGTTCTCTGTATTGGTCCTGAGGCTCTCCAAGTCATCCATTGAAACCTACGTGGAATTAGTCATGTCTCCACAGCTCTTGCGCTCTGTGTGTCTGCAGAGTTATAATGTGGACACTGGGGGCACTAGCCACACCTAGGCATACTTGCACCACAGCTGAGGTGGGTGAGGAGTGCTACACTGGAGTAAATGGAGCAGAGATGAGGCATCACTGGACAGTGAACGCAGAGGTTCTTCGGTTACCCTAGGCCCCCAGTTTTAGTTATGTGCCCCAGGCCTTGGCACTCCGGGCTCGTCATGAGAAAGGCAGCACCAATAATCTCTGACATGCCTTCAGGGTGTTTTTTGTTTTGTTTTGTTTTGAGACAAAGTCTCACTCTGTCACCCAGCCTGGAGTGCAGTGGGACGATCTCAGCTCACTGCAACCTCCACCTCCCAGGTTCAAGTGGTTCTCCCACCTCAAGTGGTTCTGCCACCCCTCTCCAGCAGCTGGGATTACAGGCGTGCACCACCACCCAGCTAATTTTTGTATTTTTAGTAGAGATGGGGTTTCACCGTGTTCAGGGTCACCTTTCATTGTCTTGATGAACAGTATATGACTTTCTTCTATCCGTACTAATCTCCTTGCAAATGGTCACTTCTTCACACCCCTGGTGTTTTCTTCCAAATGCTTTTGCACTTGGCCAGGCTGAGAATTTTCCAAATCTTTAAATTCTGCTTCCCCTTTGATTTTATCATTTATTATTATTTGAGACAGGGTCTTGCTCTGTTGCCCAAGCTGGAGTGCAGTGGTGCGATTTTAGCCCTCTGCAGCCTTGACCACCCAGGCCTAAGTGATCCTCCCACCTCAGCTTCCCGAGTAGCTGGGAGTACAGGCATGTGCCACCACACCGGGCTAATTTTTTGTATTTTTGGTAGAGACAGGGTTTCACCATGTTGCCCAGGCTGGTGTCGAACTCCTGAGCTCAATTGATCCACCCACCTTGGCCTCACAAAGTGCTGGAATTAGAGGCATGAGCCACCATGCCTGGCCACTCCTCTGATTTTAAATTCCATCTTCACTATATTTCTCTCTTCTTGCATTTTACCATAAGCAGTTAAAGAGAAGCCATGCAGTACCCTGAACACCTTGCTCAAAGATTTCTTCTGCCAAATATCCTAGTTCATCACTCTTAAATTCTGCCTTCCATAAAGTTCTAGGAGGTGAGCAAAATTCTGCCACGTTCTTTGCCATTTTGCAACAAGGATGACTTTTCCTCTGGTTTCCAATAAGACACTCCTCATTTCTATATAATACTTCATCAGGATGGCCTTTACTATGCATGTATCTGTCAGCATTCTGATCATGATAACAGGTACTCTCAAAAAAAGCATCTCTTTACAGCTTTCCTCTTCTGAGCCCTCACCAGAATCATCCTTAATGCTCTGTTCATGGCAACCTATGCTTTTTCTAGCCTGCACCTTCAAAATCTTCCAGCCTCTACCCACTATCCGGTTCCAAAGCTGTGTCCACATTTTTAGGTATTTGTTTTAGCAACACCCCAATTTTCTAATACTAGTTTCTGTTTTAGTCCATTTGTCCTGCCATATAAAAGTGCCTGAGACTGGGTCATTCATAAAGAACAGAAATTTATTTTTCTCACAGTTCTTGAGATTAGGAAGTCCAAGATCAAGGCACCAACATTTGGTGTCTGGTGAGGACCTTCTTGCTGTGTCCTAACATGATGGAAGGTGGAAGGGCAAAAGAGATGAACTATCCTTACGTGGCAGAAGAGCAGAAGAGAAGACCCTGCTCCCTCAAGTGCTTTTATAAGAGCCATAATCCCATCCATGAGGACTCTGCCATTATGACTCAATCACTGCCTAAAACCCCACCTCATAATGTTATTACATTGGTGATTAAGTTTCAATATACAAATTTGGGGGGATGCAATCAGATCATAGCAGTTACCAATGGCCAATGATGTAATCAATTGTGTATGTAATAAAACTTCCATATAACCCCCAGAATTACGGAGTTCTGATAGCTTCCGGGTTGGTGAACACATGGAGATATTAAGGGGATGGCATGCCAGGAGGCTGCATGGAAGCCTCATCCTTTCCCACATACTTTGCCCTATATATCTTTTCCATTTGGCTGTTCCTGACTTGTGCCCTTTATAATAAACCATTAATATTAAGTAAACATTTTTTCTGAGTTCTGTGCACTGTTCTTGCAAATTATCTAACACAAGGAGGGAGCAGTGGGAACTCCTGATTAATAGCCAGTCAGAAATACAAGTGGTTCAGAACTTGGAATTGACATTTGAAGTGGGGGCAGTCTTGTGAGTCCTTAACTTGCACCATCTGACACTAATTCCAGTTAGATGGTGCCAGAATTAAATTGTAGGGCACTCAGTTAGTGTCAGAGAATTGGTTGGTGTGGGGGAAGAAACCTGCACATTTGATGTCAAAGGGTTAAGCATGAAAACAAGATGGAAAGGTGCAAACAACCAGGGGCTTGTTTTCTAACTTTTCTCAACTTTTTTTCTCTCATTCTGTAAGACCCCGAAGCAATGGACATTGGTTTGTTGGCTCTTACTAGAAGAGGCACAACAACCTGACTATATTCTTTTTTAAAAAACTTTTCATTTTGAAATAATTTCAAACTTCAACATAGTTGCAAAAATAATACAAAGGCAGCGCTGGTGGGAGTTTAAAATGGTACAGCTGCTTTGGAAAAGTTTGGCAGTTCCTCAAATACTTAAATAGCATTACCATATGATTAAGAAATTTCACTCCTATGTGTATACCCAAAAGAATTGAAAAAAGGTACTCAAAAACATGTGCATGCATGTTTATAGTAGCACTATTCTTATTCACAATAACTGTAAGGTGGAAATGTCCATCAACTGATGAATGATAAAATGTGTTATATCCACACAATGCAATATTACACAGCCTTAAAAATGTTCTCACTCATAGGTGGGAATTGAACAATGAGAACTCATGGACACAGGAAGGGGAACATCACACTCCGGGGACTGTTGTGGGGTTGGGGGAGGGGGGAGGGACAGCATTAAGAGATATACCTAATGCTAAATGACAAGTTAATGGGTGCAGGAAATCAACGTGGCACATGGATACATATGTAACAAACCTGCACATTGTGCACATGTACCCTAAAACCTAAAGTATAAAAAAAAAGAATATATCTGTCACATAATAAATACTACATAAGTGTTAAAAAAAAAAAAAAGGAATGAAGTACTGATTCATGCTACAACATGGGTGATCCTCAAAAATATTATGCTAAGTGAATGAAGCCAGATACAAAAAGCCACATATTATGTATTTCCATTTATATGAAATATCCAGAACAAGCAATTCTATAGAGACAGTAGATAAGTAGTTGCTGGGGCTTGGAGGTAGGAAGGGGTGGGGAATGAGTGCTAATGGACACAACATTTCTCTTTGGGGTGATGAAAATATTATGAAATTAATGTTCTGGTGATGGTTGCAAAACTTTGTGAATATAGTAAAAATCACTGAATTGTACACTTTAAATGGGTGAATTTCAAAATATGTAAATTATATCTAATAATAAAAAAAGAGAGTATCCACACACTCTTCTATTCCCCAGATGACAATATCTTATGTATCTACAATTATCAAAATCAAAAAATTAACATCAATATAATACTATAACCTACACGCTGTATTCAGATTTCACCACTTGTCTCTCTGTTGTTCTGTTTCTAGTTTAGGATCCAATCTAAGATCCCACGTTTAGTTGTTGTATCTCTAGTCTCCTTTAACCTGAAACAGTTTCTCAGCTTTCCTTTGTCTTTCACGACTTGGGCACTTTGGAAGAGTACAGGCCAGTTATTTTGTAGAGTGTTCCTCAGTTTGGGTTTCTGGTAATTCCTTCTGTTTAAAGTCAGGTTATACATGTTTGGCAAGAATAACACGTAAGTACAGTTGTGTCCTTAAGTGCATCATATTAGGATACACATTACATTGATTTGTCCTGCTACTGGTGATGCTAAATTCAGTGATCAGTTTCTTTGGTGTGTGATTGTGACTATTCATAGTTTTCTTTCTTGTTTATAAAAAAATTTCATTTTATCACCATTCTATACTCCCATTTTCCCTTACTCCCCACACATAGTCAAATATATTTAATGTGTATCATGTAGCTTCTGTGTGTTCTTGAAAAATGTACCTTGTTTTGGTGTCCAAGTATTTTTAGTTTACACGAGTGGCATTGTGTTATATCTCATTCCATTTCTTACTTTTAAAATTCAGTACTGTTTTTAAGGTCCATTCTTGTTTCTAATCTGTTATTTCTAATTCTGCATGATACTCCTTGGAGTGCAACTACCACATTTCACCTATGCCATTTCCAGTGATAGACCCCACATGAGAACCAATTCCTGGCCACCACAAATAACATTGTACTGAACATTCTAATAATGCACGTCTCCTTACGGGTCTCTGTAGGAAATTATTTGGAATGTATAATGTGGAATGGAGTAGTTGGGTCATAGGACACACACACACACACACACACAGAATGGCCTGATCAGTCCATGTTCCCAGTGTTAGTGAATGAAGTTTCCTAGGTACATCCCTGCCCATAACTGATATGATGAAGCTGTTTCTGCCAGTCTAAAAGATGTGATATCTTATTGTTTTAATTTGCATTTCTCTGGTTGCTAATGATTATGAACATCTTTTTGTATGCATTTGAGCTTTGGAGGTTTTCTGTAACTTTCCTGTTGGTATATTTTTTCCATTTTAACTTTTAAAACTGTGAAGTATAGCATGCACATGGGGAAATGCATGTAAAGTAAATAAACAACTCACTAAATAGAGTTTGTGTAATTGCCACCCAAATCAACAAATGGAATATTGCAAGTATCTCAGAAACTCAATTCCTATGTGTCCTTCCAGTCAGTATCCTTCCCTGCTCACCAAAGGTAACTACCACTCTGAATTCTAAAATTATAGCTTAGTATTGCTTGTTAATGAAGTTTTCAACTCTCTTGTTCATTTTTATGTTCAGGTAGATTATTTGTTGACTTGTAGGAATTCTTCATATATTCCAGATGTAAGCCTTTTGTTATTTCATTGCAAATATCTTTTACTCTATGATTTCCCTTTCATTTTCTCAATGGTTTCAATGACCAAAAACTCTTAATTTTAATGTAATCTAATCAATCAATATTTTCTTTAATAAGTGTTATTTTTTGTATGTCCTATTAAAATCTTTCCCTATTCCAAAAGTTTTATTGTTTTGCCTTTCACATTTAAATACACAATTCTCCAGGAACTGAATTTTATAAATTGGGGGTGTCAGACGTCAAATTTTGTTTTTTAGTATAGGAATTTACAAGTTATTCAACTTCATTTGTTGAAAACTTTCCCCACTGCTCTGTGCAACTTTTACAAATAAATCAAATGCCTATAGATGTCTGTGTCTACTTCTGGGATATGTATTCTATTGGTCCATTTTAATATTCTTGTACCAATAATACTTTGTCTTTATTACCATAGCTGTATAAGTTAAAAATATGTTTTTAGAGACAGGGTCTCACTCTGTCACCTAGGCTGGAGTACATTCTTGACCTCCTGGGCTCAAGTAATCATCCTGCCTCAGTCTCCCAAGTAGCTGGGACTACAGGTGCACACCATCATGCCTGGCTAAAGTTTTCATTTTTTTTGTAGAGATGGGGTCTTGCTATGTTGCTCAGGCTGGTCTCAAGCTCTCCTGAAGTAATACTCCTGCTTAGGAGTTAGGATCTTGTTATGGATCTATGTTAGGATCTTAATTGGAAACGTAGTTAATCAATTTGGAGAGAATTGATATTTATGCTTTATAGAGTGTTCTGATACGTGAATACTGGGATCTCTCTACTGGTTTAGGTCTTTAATTTCTCAAATGTTTCAGAGTTTTTTGTGTGGAGCTTTTGCACATAATACATTAGATTCATTCCTAAGTATCTGATCTTTTGTGATGCTCCTCTACATGGTATCTCAAAATTTCATTTTGTAATGAATTGTCCTGGTATATAAAAATGCAGTTAGTTTTTTTGACTTTGTATCCAGCAACTTTGCTAAACTTATTTGTTAATTCTAAGGTTAACTATAGATTTTTTACTATGTACAAAAATATATCTATGAATAGGTTTTCTTTCTTCCTTTCTATTCTTTATACTTCTTATTTATCTTTGTTTACTAATTGTACTGGCCAGGGCATATAGTGCAGTGTTGAATAGAGGAGGGCATAGAGAGCATCTTTGTCTTACTCTCAGTCTCAAAGGGAACACTTAGCATTTCACCAGTAAGTATGATGTTTGCCCTAGGTTCTTTGTAAAAATAGGCCTTTTAAGGCAGTTTACCTCTCTTTTGAGAGTGTTAAATTTTTTTTCCATGAGTAGATAGTGAATTTTATCAAATGCTTTTTCTGCATTTACTGAGATGATCATCGAGTTTTTGTCTCCTTTGTTTAGTTAATGTGGTGAATTGCATTGATTTTTTAAAAACAACTTTATTGAGGTATAATTTACATATATTAAAATGCACCAATTTTAAGTATATAATTCAAAAAGTTTTGATAAATATATACCCATTAGCAATCATCACAACCAAGATATAAAACATTTTATTAACCTAAAAATCCCCCTCATGTCTCTTTTAGGTCAATTCCCACTCCCCTCCCACCCCCACAAGGCACACACTCCCACATTGGCTTTATGAACAGTAGGGTGAGGGCTATTATGGTGGGAAAGGCCAAATGGAAGTCATTAGAGCTGCCTCTACCTAGAAAAGTAGTAAACTTGTTTTCTAGAGTTTTATGTAAATGGAATTATATATATAGCCTTATGAGTCAGGCTTCTTTCTTTTTCTTCTTTTTTTTTGAGATAGAGTTTTGCTCTTGTTGCCCAGGCTGGAGTACAATGGCACGATCTCAGCTCACCGAAACCTCCACCTCCCGAGTTCAAGCAATTCTCCTGCCTCAGCCTCCTGAGTAGCTGGCATTACAGGCATGAGCCACCACGGCTGGCTAATTTTGTATTTTTAGTAGAGACAAGGTTTCTCCATGTTGGTGAGGCTGGTCTTGAACTCCTGACCTCAGGTGATCCGCCTGCCTTGGCCTCCCAAAGTACTGGGATTATAGGCGTGAGCCATCGCGCCTGGCCAAGTCAGGCTTCTTTCACTTGGCATAATGTTTCTCAGATTCATCTGTGTTTCATGAATCAGTAGTTCTTTTTTACTGCTCAGTAGTATGCTATTAAGTGGATGTATCACAATTTGTTTATCTATTCATCTTTTAATGGACATATGGGTTGTTTTTAGTTTTGACTATTGAGAATAAAGCTTTTTATGTACATTAAATCTTTGTATAGTCATATATTTACCTTTGTCTTGGGAAAATACTTATGAGTCACAGGCAGGTATATTTTTTATTTTATAAGAAACTGCCAAACTGTTTTCCAAAGTGATTGTACCACTTTATGTTCTCACCTACAATTTATGAGTGTGCTATTTGTTCAAACATTCTTGCTGACCCTTGATATTGGCAGTCCTTAATTTTAGCTGCACTAGTGGCTATGAGTAGTATCTCATTGTGGTTTCAAATTGCACTTCCCTAATGACTAAAGATGTTGACTTTCTTTTATGTGTTTATCTGCCATTCATATGCCTTTTTTGGTTAAATATCTCTTCATATCTTTTGCCCGTTTTTAGATGGAATGTTTGTCTTCTCATTATTCAGTTTTAAGAGTTTTTATATATTCTGCATAGAGACCCTTTATTAGACATGTGTTTTGCTAATATTTTCTCCCAGCCTGTTGCATGCTTGTATGCTTGTTCTTTTGCTTTTTTTTTTTTTTTTTGAGATGGAGTCTCGCACTGTCGCCCCGGCTGGAGTGCAGTGCGGTGGCCCGATCTCGGCTCACTGCAAGCTCCGCCTCCTGGGTTCACGTCATTCTCCTGCCTCAGCCTCCTGAGTAGCTGGGACTACAGGGGCCCGCCACCACGCCCAGCTAATTTTTTGTATTTTTAGTAGAGACGGGGTTTCACTGTGTTAGCCAGGATGGTCTCGAACTCCTAACCTCGTGATCCGCCCTCCTCGGCCTCCCAAAGTGCTGGGATTACAGGCGTGAGCCACCGCGCCCGGCACCTGTTCTTTTTCTTAACAGTATTTGTATTAGTCTGTTTTCACACTGCAACAAAGATACTACCTGAGACTGGGTAATTTATAAATAAAAGAGGTGCAGCTGGCAGAATTCCCACATTGGCTCTCTGAACAGTAGGGTGAGGGCTATTATGGTGGGAAAGGCCAAATGGAAGTCATTAGAGCTGCCTCTACCTAGAAAAATAGTAAATCAAAAACAATATCACATCCCTGGAGGGACTGCGGAGATTAGTGCCACCATCAAGGACTTGAAAGACACAGGGGTGGTGATTTCCACCACACTCCCATTCAACTCTCCTATTTGGCCTGTGCAGAAGACAGATGGATCTTCGAGAAAGAGAGTGGATTATTGTTAGCTTAACCAAGTGGTGACTCCAATTGCAGCTGCTGTACCAGATGTGGTTTCATTGCTTGAGCAAATTAACACATTTCCTGGTACCTGGTATGTAGCCATTGCCTTGGAAAATGCCCTTTCCTCCATTCCTGTCCATAAGGCCCACCAGAAGCAATTTGCCTTTGGGTGGCAAGGCCGGCAATATGCCTTTACTGTCCTACCTCAGGGTTATATCAACTCTCCAGCTTTGTGTCGTAATCTTATTCGGAGAGACCTTGATCACCGCGCTTCCTCAAGATATCACACTGGTGGCGGGGGCGGGGCGTGGGTAGTGGTGGCGGGGAGGCCCTGGGCCTGGCCCACAAAGCCGTTTTTCTCTTCTAGGCCTCTGGGCCTGTGATGAGAGGGGCTGCTAGTCTGACATGCCCTGGAGACAATTTCCCCATTGTCTTGGCTATTAACATTGGCTCTTTCTTTCACCTATGCAAATTTCTGCAGCCTGCTTGAACTCCTCCCCAGAAAATGCGTTTTCTTTTCTACACATGGTCAGGCTGCAAATTTTCCAAACCTTTATTCGCTGCTTCCCTTTTAAATGTAAGTTCCAATTTCAAACCCTCTCTTTATGAATGCACATGACTGAATGTTTTCAGAATCAGCCAGGTCAACTCTTGAATGCTTTGCTGCTTGGAAATTTCTTCCACCAGATATCCTAAATCATCTCTCTCAAGTCCATAGTTCCACAGATCTCTGGAGCAGGGGCAAAATGAGGCCAGTCTCATTGCTAAAGCATAGCAAGAGTGACCTTTGCTCCAGTTCCCAATAAGTTTCTCATCTCTATCTGAGACTACCTCAGTCTGGACTTCATTGTCTATATCACTATCAGTATTTTGGTCAAAACCATTCAACAAGTCTCTAGGAAGTTCCAAACTTTCCCGCATCTTCCTGTCTTCTTCTGAGCCCTCCAAACTGTTCCAACCTCTGCCTGTTACCAAGCTCCAAAGTCGCTTCCACATTTTCATGTTATCTTTATAGCAGTACCTGACTCTGCCAGTACCAATTCTCTGTATTAGTCCATTTTCACACTGCTATAAAGATATTACCCAAGACTGGGTAATTTATAAACAAAAGAGGTTTGAGTCACAGTTCCACATGGCTGCGGAGGACGCAGGAAACTTGCTATCATGGCAGAAGGCAAAGGGGAAGCAAGGCACATATTACATGGCAGCAGGAGAGCAAGAGCACGGGGGAAACTGCCAAACACTTTTAAAGCATCAGATCTTATGAGAACTCACTCACTATCACAAGAACAGCCTGGGGGAAACCGTCCCCATGATCCAATCACCTCCCACTAGTCTGCTGCCTTGACACGAGGGGATTATAATTGGAGATGAGATTTGGAGCCAAACATATTAATGTTGTTCAAAGAAGAGAAGTTTCTGACATATAATTTATCTACTTTTTAAAAAATTCTTTAGATTTTTTTAAAATTTATTCTTAATTGACTAATAATTGTATATATGTGATTCAATGTGGTGTTTTGGTATATGTTTACAATATGGAATGATTACATTAAGCTAATTAACAAACCTATCACCTCAAATACTTACCTTTCTGTGGTGAAAACGTTTAAAATCTACTATTGTGGCTATTTTTAAATATGCAATATATTATTATTTATTATAGTCACCATTCTGTACAATAGATTACTAAAGCTTATTCCTCCTGTCTAACTGAAAGTTTGATAAGCTTCTTCCATTTTCTCATCCACTCCCATTCTGAGCCTCTTGTAACCATCATTCTGCTCTCTACTTCTGTGAGTTCACCTCTTTTAGATTCACTTATAAGTGAGATCATGTGGTATTTGTTTTTCTGTGCCTCGTTTATTTCATTTAACATAATGTCCTCCAGGTTTATCTATATTGTTGAAAATGACACAATGTCCCTCTTTTAAAGGCTGAATTGTATTCCATTTTGTATCTATACTACATTTTTAAATTGTTTTACTTTTAAGAGTACCATGCTTTTTATATCTTATTAAGGAAATCCTTTCTTTTGTTTCTTTATAGATTATTCATAATTTTAGCTTTTATTTGAGGTTTATGATGCATTTCTAATTAATTTTTGTGTATAGTATAAAATAATGGTTGAAATTCTTTTTATTTCCATGTAGATTTCTAATTTTTTTAGCACCATTTCCTGAAAAGACTATCCTATTCCTACTTAATTACATTGCTCTCTTTTAAGAAAATTAATTAACCATATATGCATGGGTCTATTTCTATTCTATTGATAGGTATGTCTGTCCTCATGCCAATACCACACAATCTTGATTACTAAAGACTAAAGCTTTATGATAAGACTTGAAGTCAGTAGTTTAAGTCCATCAACTTTATTCTTCTTTTTCAAACCTTATTTGGTTTTATTTTTTGATTGACAGTTTATTAAATATACTACATTTGTACTTAATGCTGTAGTTTTAAAAATTGTTCACACATGGGCTTAGTAAAAATGAACTTTATAGAAAACCAACTGCAAGACCGAAATGAAAATAAGAACACACATATTGCACACATATTAGATAAACTGCTGAAATATTATGAATTAATTTAACCTGTACATGTGCTTAATGAAGGTGATCATGAAATATTAGGTGGTTTGATTTACTTAAATCTGACACCAGACCGTGACTTCAAAAGTGTTAATGTTGAAATGTAGGTGCAAAACCATCTATTAACAAAATCATTTAATCTATTAGTCTTTGAAAAACAGAATAAAACATTGTTTTTCTTTTAAAGATACTTTTCTAAATCCATTCTCTATGCACTCTTTCTCCCATTCAAAGAGTTAGTTGTGCAGATTGATGAGGCAAAAAATCAACTCCTTTTTAAAAAATCCCAACAAACTAGAGCCTACTTACAAAACATGCAAAGGGAGAATTTTAAGTAGGTATTACTGCAGAACTGGTTAAAAGTGAATACAGCTGAGTGACAGAATATACCTTTCCTCTGACAATATAGGTCCTTCCCCCCTTCTCTCTGGAAGAAACGCATCATCAGGGCATGGACTATATAACGGCATAAAATGCAAAGACAGAGACAAAGAAGTTTGCAAGTTCTCTATATTTCTAGCTGTTGAGGCAGTGTGTTTAAGAGCTGAAGTTACCTCGAGCGGCGAAACCAGAGCCAGCTATTAAGCAGCCACAATCCTATGGTAATTGAATACATGACCATTTCTCTCTTGGCACGTTCTTTGTTCTCCTCTTCTAGATGTTGCAAGCGTCTATTTAGTTTGATTATCTGTCGTCTTAACGAAGCTGCATCTGCAGCAGTCATGTCATCCGAAGTTCTTTCACTTGTATCTATGTTTGAAGTGCCGTACCTGATGTTGTCACGATGCGGATTAGAAGTGGCAGCAGCAGACCTGCCATACTGCACAGGTCTGCGATTTTCACCCATCTCATCCACGATATGCTGGTAAGCCCTACGAGTAGAAGACCGGATAAATGACAGAATGCCATGAACAGAGAAAAGATTAGTTCTATTTTCGGGTAACATGTTGGGAAGACAGCTTCTTACGGTGATGGTGTCACGATGAAATCACTCCTGATCAACTGTCTATTTTGGCCAGCAACATTTTCACTCAAAGAGCAGTCTCTTTGTAGCTTGCCAACCGCACGGATTTCTTCATTTTGAAGGGCTGAAGGAGGTCTTTCTAAATTCTGAAAATCTGGTGGTCTTCCACTTAAAGTACATGAAGCGGTGGTTTTAGTGCCAGAGGTTTAAAGGGAGTTGACTGAATCAGGTCAAGATCCACTGGTCTTCAAAACAGAATGTCTCCGTTGTTCTCTGCTGTAACAATCCTCTCTAGAACCTGCATCATCACATTAGCATTTAGAACTCCTTTTTGGAATTCTTGTTCCAGGTTACCATTTGATGGTGCTGACTTAATTTTTCTGGGACCCTCATTTGCTGACTAATATCTTTATTGTATTCCATTTCATACTGAAATTGACTAATTTCTTCCATCTAGAGAAGGAAGTGCTTCCCTACTCACCAAATATGTACCAGCTACTACTTGCTATTTGGCACTATCTGCTCCCATGCTTCATATTAAATGCTTTAATTTCATTCAAAGTGCATGTGCTGGGTTTAGAGCCACTTTTGTTCCTCTGGGCCTGTACAGAGTTCCCAGTGAGGGCTGCCAGGGAGGGTGCTCTCAGAGGCCATTAGCAAAATACAGGAAAGAGCTAGGACAAAGCACCTGTCAGGTTGGCCGGTGGCAGACTAGGAGAGCCTCATTTGGTTATTTTAGCTACTTTATATTTTCATATAAATTTTACAATAAGGTTTTCCAACTTCTGTGAAACAACTTGGTAGAATTTAGATTGCGATTACATAAAATGTGTCATCTATCTATCTATCATCTATCTATCTATCTATCTATCTATCTATCTATCTATCATCTATCTATCTATCATCTATCTATCTATCTAGATATCCCTCTCTCCACCTCTACTCACTACTCACTACGACTACTTTTTCTTTACTGCATAACTGTGTTTCCCCTGGAATAAATACTTTTCTTGTTTCTTTTGTTTCCTTAGTTTTCTATGTATTTACACATACTTTTGCTTCCAGACTCTTCTTCATTCCTTCTCTCAATAAATTTGAATACATTAGATATTCCATCAGTTTTGTCTTTTTAAAGAGAAATCTTTCTTAACAAACCTCTGATCTGATTAAATATAGACAGCTTGTTCCCTAGGCCTGTTGAACACTGTCATCCTATAATCTCCCTTTGCCACCATCTTGGGCATTTTTTTTTTTTTTTTTTGCCACCTTCTTGACTTGGTTCCCCTGTTGCCTTATATCTTCCTCTTCCTTGGTTTACCATCTTTCTTAGTGAGCACATACTCTAGTAGTTTCCCCAGAAAGAGGGCATGGGAGGTAAAAATTTTAAGACTATATATATATATAGTTAAAAAATATTTGTATATTATATATATATATATATATATTTTTTTTTTTTGAGACAGAGTCTTTCTCTGTCTCCCAGGCTGGAGTACAGTGGCACGTTCTTGGCTCACTGCAACCTCTGCCTCCTGGGTTCAAGCGATTCTCCTGCCTCAGCCTCCTGAGTAGCGAGGATTACAGGCATGAGCCACCACACCTGGCTAATTTTGTAATTTTTTAGTAGAGACGGGGTTTCACTCTGTTGGCCAGGCTGGTCTTGAACTCCTCACCTCAGGTGATCCACCCGCCTCGGCCTTCCAAAGTGCTGGGATTACAGGCGTGAGTCACCGTGCCTGGCCTTCCTTTGAATTTTGATCGCATTGTTCTATTGTTTTCTAGCTTCTGGCATTGCTGTGGAAAAATAAAATACCACAATCATTCATTATCCTTTATTTAAAAGCTGAGTTTTTGCTGTTGCTGTTTCATCTCTTTCTCTTTAGAAAAACCTTTTATTTGACCTAAGCAATGTAAAACTGCCTTGATGTAGCTCTATCTTCCTTCTTTGTAATGAGCCCTTTCAAATTGGAAATTCAAGTTTTTCAATTTTTGGGAAGATTCTGGAAATCGTTTTGTTGCTGATGTCTTCCTTTCTGTTTTTCCGTCTTACGTTTGTGGCCACAGGAACAGAAGAGAGGGACTGCTGTTGCTCTTTTCCATAAGTCTTATAGACCTATTTGCCTCTTAAACTATCTACATTTCATCATGACTTCAAGAAAACTAAATTATAAATAGGAAAAACAACTAAAACTTAAAAAAAATTTGTAAAGCTTAGGAACTTATAAGTATAGCTCAGCAATTGATTTTAGTTACTTTAATTTTCTTCTGCAAAATTAACACAGGTTATTCAGATTAGTATCTTCTGAATGGATTCTTATTTTTTCCTTCATTTTTAATTCTTTATACTTTTTGCTCTATTTTCTGAGGTGCTTTCCAAACTCGTATTGAATTTTTATATTATTGCCAACGGCTCTTCAACTTTTTGTGTATTCCGAATGTTCTTTCCTCATACCATATTGTTCTAGTTTCATGGATACAATATCTTATCTATCAGAAGATATAAGTAATCCTTTTAAAAGTTTTCTTCTCTCTCCAAAGTTTGTTTCCTGTTTCTTTTCTTTCTGGTTGTTTTGTTCACTTTGTTTCACATTTCTCATATCTGATGACCCTTGACTGTCTGAATACATTATACAGCTTTGTACAAATTCAATTTTGGGAGACACTATAATGTGATTTGCCTGATCTATTTCATTAGAAAATCCCTAATGCCAATAACTCTTCCCCCGCACCATCCCAGCCCCCGCCTCCCGCCCAATTGGTCAGGATCCAAAATGAAGACCTTTACAATAGCTTATGAGCATTTGGGAAACTGAAAGAGATGAGAAAGCTGACTGTGCCAACATTTAATAGGCAAATTTCCCCCTCTCTATAATCAACTGTGCCTGGTGTATCTTAGTCCAAAGACCCGCTGTCCTCGTTCGCTACAAGAAATAAACCTTCAGTCTCCTGTTAGGATGAAGTAGGATCAGTCTCGACTGCTTGGAGTGGAGGAGGCACTTTGGGACCCCAATTCTTCTTAAGCAGGTTTTCAGTGAAATCTCCTGTTTTTAGCCTTACTTTAACCAGCATTTCTACAGCTTCCACCAATTCCTAAGCTGTTAGGAAAAAGTTCTGAGGTGCAAACTGGGTTGTTTCTGGTTTTCCTGCTGCTGGCTTAGAATTCAGCTGAGTTGAGCCTTTTAGGTCAGTTACCATCTATCCATCTGTTTTCTGGCTTCCATAAATTTATTACTGTTGTCTTCTCTCTCTTCTCTTTGTTCTTGTGACTCTATGACAGATGTAAATGTGTTTGTTCAGTTGGTCATTGTTATTCAGAACAGTGCTCTCCTTTTAACTTAAATTCATGATAATATTCATGTGTTTTCTAATGCACTTGTTTCCTCCCATTTTTCCTGCTGTCCCTCTTTCACCTCAATGTAGCCATATATTTAAGTGTTAAACCTCATTCATGATACCCACGTAATGTTATAAATGACAGTTGCAGAATCCAGTGCAGCTGTAGGAAGAAACCATACATGCACACATAGGTTAGATTAAACTCCTGGTTTATTTAGGCAGGAATGTAGAATCTTCTTGGAAACAAGGTAGCTACCTTTCCACTGCCTGTGCTAGCATCTCTTGGAAGCTTCCATTAACATTTAACATGCAAAGTTGGGTTTTTCTTTTGTTTTTTTGATCTGAGGAGTTCATTTTTTGACTATGTCACAGTACCATCGAGGAAGCATTTACACAGACACAGATAATGTTTGCCCTTAGAAGACAATATTTAGATATATTCTGGAACATTAAAGACAATCTAGAGGGTAAATGGGCTAATGATTCTTTAGCTAAACTCAGTGTCAGCAAGATTTATGCTTATTTAAAGGATAAAACAGAGTGAGTGCCCAGAAGTCCCTGGATAATCTCTGTATCCTTCTTCTCAGTGTCCTGGAAAGCCGATTTCCCCGTTAGTCCACGCAAAGGTTTAATACAATATCTTTTTTTTTTTTCTGGGGTGGCTCCAATCCTGTTTTTGGTCAAAGGATCATCTAGCATTAAATTTTAAAACAATTTCCTAAATATGTGACTTGGTGTTGATGGAATATGGCAATGTTGATACCCAGAGGAATCTTGGTATACAAGCCATTTATTGCTCCTGCAACCATTAATTTTATCTGTGACATCACACTTTTTTAGTCCTAAGCAATTATTGACCCATGTAAGTGATGCAGAAACTTTCAATTTTAAAGAGTATGCCTTCACACTTCACATTCTGCCAAATGGTCTTTCTCCCAGGAATACACTTTATTTTTATGTAATGGAGCACAGTAAGACTCTGTTTAGCATGGGTTGGTCTAGTTATAGAAGCTTCAAAAAATGTCATAAGGTGCTGGAGACCTTCATGTGGTCTTATAGAAGGCGCTGCAAGGGCTACAGTGATTAGTACAGCCTGCTTTTGGAGAACTTTTTTTTTTTTTAGCATCTAAATGGCAAACATAAGGGAGTTCAAAAAGACCTATAAGCCAGGCACTGTGGCTCACACCTGTAATCCCAGCACTTTGGGAGGCTGAGATGGGGGTGGGGGATCACTTGATGTCAGGAGTTCAAGACCAGCCTGGCCAATGTGGCAATAACCTGTCTCTACTAAAAAATACAAAAATTAGCTGGGCGTTGCGGTGAATGCCTGTAATACCAGCTACTTGGGAGGCTGAGGTGGGAGGATTGCTTGAACCTGGGAGGCTGAGGCTGCAGTTAGCCAAGATCACCCCACTGCACTCCAGCCTGGGCCACCTAGTGAAACTCTGTCTCATAAGAAAAAGACCTATAATTAGAAACAAAGTGATTTTTTTCTATTTCTGTAAAGAATATCCTTACTACTTTGATAAAGATTGCATTGAATCTGCTTTGGCTAGTATGGACATTTTAACAATTTTAACAATATTAACAATATTAATTAATTAACAATATTAATTCTTCCAATCAATGAGCATGGGATAGCTTTCCATTTATTTGTGTGCTTTTCAATTTCTTTCATCAGTATTTTAAAGTTTTCATTGTGGAAATATTTAACCTTCTTGGTTAAATTTACTCCTAGGTATTTCATTTTTTTTTGTAGCTATTGTATATGTGCTGCCGAAGCGAGCACTTTTGTAGCTATTGTAAATGGAATTGTTTTCTTGATTTCTTTTTCAGATAGGCTGCTCTCTCTATATATATATTCAGATATATGCTATCTACTAATCTAATATTATGAATGTTGATTTTGTATTCTGCAACTTTATTGAATTCATGTATTAGTTGTAACAGTTTTTTTTGGTGGAGTCTTTAGGGTTTTCTATTTATAAGATCTTGTCATCTGCAAACAGGAATAGTTTCACTTCCTCCTTTCCAACTTGGATGCATTTTATTTCTTTCTCTGGCCTAATTGTTCTGGTTAGGACTTTCAGGACTACGTTGAATAGAAGTGGTGAAAATGGGAGTCCTTATCTTGTTCCAGATCTTGGAGGAAAAGCTTTCAACTTTTTCCAGTTCAATATGATGTTCACTATGGGTTTGTCAAATAAGGTCATTATTATGTTGAGGTATATTTCTTCTTTACCTAATTGGTTGAGAGTTTTTATTATGAAAGGGTGTTGAATTTTGTCAAATGCTTTTTCTGCATCTCTCTAAATGATCATATGGCTTTTGTTGTATGGAACCACAAAACACCCCAAATAGCCAAAGCAGTCTTGAACAAAAGGAACAAAACTGGAGGTATCACACTACCTGACTTCAAAATATACTATAATGCTATAATAACCAAAACAGCTTGGTACTGGCATAAAAAATAGACACATTGACCAAAGGAACCAGAATAGAGAGCCCATGAAAAAATTTACACATTTACAGACAACTGATATTTGACAAAGGTGTCAAGAATACACATTGGGGAAAGGACAGTCTTTTCAATAAATGTGTTGGGAAAACTGGATATTCACATGCGAAACAATGTTATTAGGTCTTTATTTCTCATCATATGCAGAAATCAACTCAAAATGGCTGCATATTATTTCATGGTGTATATGTACCATATTTTCTTTATCTAGTCTACCATTGATGGGCACCTGGGTTGATTCCATGTCTTTGTTATAATGAATAGTACAATAATGAACACATGAGTGCATGTGTCTTTTTGGTAGAACGATTTTTTGGGTGGGCGGTATATACACAGTAATGGGATTGTGGGGTCTATGCAGTCATAAAAAAGAATAAAATCATGTTCATTACAGCAACATGCATAGAATTGCAGGCCATAATCCTAAGCAAATTAATGCAGGAACAGAACACCAAATATTGCATTTTGTCACTTATAAGTGGGAGCTAAACATTGAGTGCACATGGACATAAATGTGGGAACAATAAACACTGTGGACTATTAGAGGGTGGAGGGAGGAGGTGGGTTTAAAAACTATCTATTGGATACTATGCTTACTACCTGGGTGATGGGATCAGTACTCCACACCTCAGCATCACGCAATATTCCCATGTAACAAATCTGCACATGTACCCCCGTATCTAAAATAAAAGTTGAAATAAAAAAGAAAAAAAAGTAAAGAAATAAACACAAAATGGATTAGACTTAACTGCAAAACCTGAAACTATGGAACTACTAAAATAAACAGGGGAAATCCTTCATGACATGGATGTAGACAATGGTTTTTTGGACAAGACCTCAAAAGCACAGGCAACAAAAGCAAAATTGGACAAATGGAACTATATTAAACTAAAAAGCTTCTTCATAACAAAAGAAACAATCAGCAGAGTGAAGATATTACCTACAGAATGGGAAAGAATACTGGCAAACTATACAAACTACGGGGGTTAATGTCCAAAATATGTAAGGAACTCAACTCAAAAGCAAGACAACAAATAACACTATTAAAAATTGGCAAAATATCTGAATAGACACTCTGTAAAGAAGATATACAAGGGGCCAACAGGTATATAAAAAATGCTCAACATTACTAATCATCAGTGAAATGCAAATCAAAACCACAATGAGATATCGCTTTATACCTGTTAGAATGACTATTATCAAAAAGACTATTATCAAAAAGTGTTGGTGTGGATGTGGAGAAAAGGTAACTCTGACACACTGTTGGTGTGAATGTAAATTAGTACAGCCTTGATGAGAAACAGCACTGAGGCTCCTCAAAAAACTAAAAAGAGAACTACCATATGATCCAGCAATCCCACCACTGGGTATATATCTAAAGTAAATAATATCAGTATATCAAAAAGACATCTCCACTCCCATGTTTACCACTATTCACAATAGCCAAGACATGGAATCAACCTAAGTGCCTATCAACAGATAAGTGGATTAAAAAAGTGAAATATGTATATGTACATAGGTACACATACATGCATATATACATATATGTGTATATACATATACCTATATGTATACGTGTCTACATATACATATACCTATATGTATGCGTGTCTACATATACATATACCTATATGTATGCGTGTCTACATATACATATACCTATATGTATGCGTGTCTACATATACATATACCTATATGTATGCGTGTCTACATATACATATACCTATATGTATGCGTGTCTACATATACATATACCTATATGTATACGTGTCTATATATACATATATATACACACACACACAGGCACACATGCCATTTATGACAACATGAATGAAACTGGAAGACATAATGTAAGTAAACTAAGCCAAGCACAGGAAGATAAATGCTGCATGATCTCACTCATATGTGGCATCTAATAAAGCTGATCTCACAGAAGAGGAGAGTAGAATGGTGGTTACCAGGGGCTTGGGTGATTGCTGGGTAGGGGGAATTGTTGGTCAAAGGATATACAATCACAGACAGGAGGAGTAAACAAATTGTACATAATGGACAAATATATAGAAATGGAAACTAGACAAGTGACTGCCTGGGGTTAGGGGTTGGAAGGGAGAGGATAGAAGGGAGTGGAGAGAAATGGGGAATGACTACTAATAGTTATGGAGCTTCTTTATTAGATAATGAAAATGTTCTAAATTTGATTATGGTGATGGTTGCACAGCTCTGTGACCATACTAAAAACCATTGGATTGCACACTTTAAATGAGTGAGTTGTATAATATGTGAATTATATCTTAATAAAGCTGTTGAAAAAGAAAGTAAGAGTGTTTCATCAAGGTATAAATAGCTAAATAGCCTACATTTATTCATAAAATAAAGCAATATGATAAGTGTGACCAATCTATGACTGAATGTTGTCTTTTTTTTAAATTGCCACTTAGAATTTCTGTTTAAATAAAGTATCTTTTTTCCTCTTTGATAGAGATGATAAATCCAGACATTTTTGCCCCAGCAGAGCTTAGTGAGCCATAGCCATTGCGAAAGCAGCTACCAAAGGGGATTTCACCCATGAGCCAAGGAAAGCTGAGCTCTCACACCCTCAATTTTATTCCTTGCTCTGAAATTTCCTTTAGCAAGTTTATGTGTCTTACACATTTGGCAGTAGAGTCAAAGTTAAATGATCAACAGTATTATGAGGTCTTGAGGTATTTAGTCCTTTTTGCAAATTGGATTTTCCTCATTTGAACACTCAGCTCAGATTCAAGGAGTTCAGTCTAAGTCTGTGCTCTCACATTAAGGAATAAGCAAAGTTCATTCCCATGTTGTTCTTTTCTACAGGATGGCTGTTACTAAGTTAATATAATTCTTATTTTTTCTTTTTTTGAGACAGACTCTCACTCTGTCACCCAGGCTAGAGTACAGTGGTGTGATCTCAGCTCACTGCAACCTCCGCCTCCCGGGTTCAAGCAATTCTCCTGCCTCAGCCTCCCGAGGAGCTGGGATTACAGGCGCCTGCCACCACATCCGGCTAATTTATATATATATTTAGTACAGATGAGGTTTCACCTTGTTGGCCAGGCTGGTCTCGAACTCCTGGCCTCATGTGATCCACCCACCTTGGCCTCCCAAAGTGCTGGGATTACAGGTATGAGTCACCACGCCAGGCCAAGTTAATATAATTTTTTTTTTTTTTAACAACTAGTATTACATGTTTTAAGAGACTGAATCAGAAATGTAAGAAAACCCTCTCAAATCCATGTTTTTCAAAATTTTAAAGAGAACAAACCCAGACTCAAATTTCAAGATGACATTTTTTAAAAGACTACACAAACTACATTTTTCTGCTGCTCTATAAGAGGAATTTTGGAACTTCTTAATGCCTGTTATGTGGCTCACATGGCTCTTGGCCAAAGTTACCATTTGGGCTTATACTTCATATCTTGTAGAAATATTCTTACCCGCCTTTTCAGTGCCTGATCCACACATGGCCTATGATTAATCACTATTCACATTTTAATTAGTTCCAAGACTAAACATAGAATTGAAGAAAATGTTTAACCTGTAACATATATATCCCAGTTGATGGTGTGCATTTCCAAAGTTGTATATCATATTAAGAAAAGACCCGAATGAAAAGGCAAAAGTGAATGTTTTTCTCTTTTGAGATGGAGTCTCACTCTGTCGCCCAGGCTGGAATGCAGTGGCGTGATCTCAGCTCATGGCAGCCTCCACCTCCCGGGTTCAAGCGATCCTCCTGCCTCAACTTCCCGAGTAGCTGGGATTACAGGTACCCACCACCATGTCCGGCTAATTTTTAAATTTTTAGTAGAGAAGGGGTTTCACTATGTTGGCCAGGCTGGTCTTGAACTCCTGATCTCAGGTGATCCACCCGCCTCAGCCTCTCAAAGTGCTGAGATTACAGGTGTGAGCCACTGCTCCCGGCCAAAAATGGAATAAAAAAAAATTAAATCCCGATGGCATTTGCTGGAAGATTTATGGCTTTAAAAATTCCCTCTATAGTCATTTGACAAGCAATTTTCTGTCTGGTCTGCATTGCACATGCTTAAGATATGTTTAGAGTCAGGCGGGTGGATCACGAGGTCAGGAGATCGAGAACACGGTGAAACCCCATCTCTACTAAAAATACAAAAAATTAGCCGGGCGTGGTGGCGGGCGCCTGTAGTCCCAGCTACTCGGGAGGCTGAGGCAGGAGAATGGTGTGAACCCAGGAGGCGGAGCTTGCACTGAGCCGAGATTTTGCCACTGCACTCCAGCTTGGGCAACAGAGCGAGACTCCGTCTCAAAAAAAAAAAAAAGATATATTTAGAGTGTTCATGCTCCTTTCCAATATTACAAGGACTCAGTTGTGTTGGTTTGTCTCTTTAAGGTCCTGTTTTCCAAACAGCCTCATAGCTGGGAAGAAGCCAAAAAAATTGAAGTCTTAAACATATTTTATAAGTTTCTTTTAAAGCATACTGCCTTCTCAAACTCTTATAGGTCCAAAGATGCCAGCAATTTATAGTAATAGATAATCTCCCTCATTTTACAGATGAGGGCACTGAATCCCAGCTAGTAAGCCAAGATATGTATCTGCTTTTGGCAAAACAACTTTGAAGGATATAAGCTACAGCATTAATGTATCAAAACAATATGGCAGTGAAGCTCTAATTTTGAATTATTTTTTAGCACACAATAAATATGAAGAAAAAATTATACACTCACACATATATGTATATGCATATGTATATGTATATGTATATGTACATGTATATATATTTGAGTTTCAGAAGAGGCTTAACTAACTGGACTCTGAACATTCCTAGTCTACATTCTTAAGAGTAATACCAACCAATGAATATGAGGTTTGAATACTACCCAAATTTTATAAAGAACTTGCTTTGAGAATTCAATTCTGCAGACATTTATTAATGCCTGCCATGTGCAAGGCACAGTGTCAGATGCTAAGGAGGCGTTGCATTTCCTTTAACAAACAATCCCAAAATCTCAATAACCAAACACTTAGCTCACAGTCCAATGCAGTTAGCAAGTGTTGGCAGGATGACGGGGTGATCCAGGCTTTATCCAGTCTGATGGCTCCATGTGACAGACTAGTTAGATTCTCACCAAACCCAGCCAGTGTTGAAGATGGCAGAGTAAATTAGTTAAGGTAAGTTATACACAATGGTATGCTGAGGCAGGTTTGTACAGGTTCACAAGAGCCACTGATTAGCATCTCTTTCCAAGTTCAGTAAATGTTGAATAAATGATCACTTTGGTAGCTTGAAAACAGCCATGGTGGGAGTATTTACATCACAGAAATCAGCAAACACTACAAATAGGAGTTTTGTGTTTTGTTTTATTTTGTTTCATTTGAACATCCAGTTGGTAAACATTTACCAACACATGAATGGTTATATGATCTGCTGTTACAAACAATCCCCATATGTCAGTGACTTGATATAATAAATTTTTATTTCTCTGTCACATCACTATGTAATGCCAGCTGACAGTGGAGACTCTGCTCCAGGCAATAAGTCAGGCATCAAACTCCTTTCACTGGGGCTCCACTATCTTCACATGGATTCATAGTCATCTGGGGATATCTGCTTACAGAGAGGGCAGGTAGAGAGAACATAGAGAAGGCTCACCACCTCTTAACTGCCTCAAAGTGACACATCAGTTCCACACACTCTAGTAATGAGAACTAACCACAAGGCCTTATCTGGATGTGAGAGAGACAACAAATGTTTGACAATGAAGTGTAGCAAAAGAAGTAACACTGTAAAGGGATTGAAGGGCTGAGAAAATGTTTTTTTTCCTGGATTCAGAAAGACCTGGATTCAGAAAGTACTCATTATGTCGAACAAATCCTGCTCATGGGATGTAAAGTTGACCATTCCATTGATAAAAGAAAGTCATAAGATCAGCCCATATTCAAAGGGAGGGGAAAGAAATGCCACTGCTCGATGGGAGAAGCACATCAAGGAAGGAGCACATTGCAAAAGGGCATGGATACAGGAAGACATGACTCATGGGAAGACATTTTTAATAATCTACCACAACCTCCTATCGGCAGCGGGATCCCACCAACCCGGCCTGCTCTCTGTTCTTCTGCATACACCTCTTGAAGGCATTTTGTGACTTTGGCTATCTGTTACGGTGGCCCTAGTGTCCAATATAAAGTAATTTGCATGTGGCCTGCAGGACTTGAGGAAAACTCAGAATATGCTAACCCAATCTTAGGTCTCTGCTTTTACTGTTTTTTGTTCTAGCCATTTGTCTGCTGGTAATTTCTATTCTAACAGGCTGCTGAAAGCAAGGCCTGGGTCATTCTAACAGGTATAAGGTGATATCTCATTGTGGTTTTGATTTGCATTTCACTGATGTTTAGTAATGTTGAGCATTTTTTATATACCTGTTGGCCCCTTGTATATCTTCTTTACAGAGTGTCTATTCAGGTATTTTGCCCATTTTTAATAGGGTTATTTGTTTCCTTGCTTTTAAGTTGCATTCCTTACATATTTTGGACATTAACCCCTGTAGTTTGTATAGTTTGCCAGTATCCTTTCCCATTTTATAGGTTGTTTGTTCACTCTGCTGATTGTTTCCTTTGCTGTGAAGAAGCTGTTTGGTTTAATATAGTCCCGTTTGTCCAATTTTGCTTTTGTTGCCTGTGCTTTTGAGGTCTTGTCCAAAAAACCATTGTCTATATCCATGTCATTAAGCATTTCCCACTTTTTTTTTTTTGTAGTTCCATAGTTTCAGGCTTTGCAATTAAGGGCTAAGCACAGCTTTTTACATATCAGGCTTCAATAAATGTTGAATAAATTATTCAAATTGAGCATCTCCAGTTTTTACCTACCTTTTCTGTATGATCTTCCCCAATATATAATTATTTCTGATTATTATTTAAGAAAAGAAAGCAAATGAAGCAATATTGAAGTCTCCTAGAGAATTTCTAAAAATTATTCTTTATTTCTAGCCACACTGTTTCTCACAGGCAAATACCATCCTTCATCTGGTATCTATGCCTGTGGTTAGGCTTCTAAGGGCAGCCCAAGGAAGGCCAAATACTTAGTGGGTACTGAAAGAAGGAACAGGAAGAATCAGAATAAACTCTTTCCACAACTGTTTTTTCAAAAAACACAAAGGAATAGAGCCTTGGTATTGTAAAGGGCTGTGAGCCTGGTGTGGAAAAACATCATACGAGAACAATGAATGAAAACATACCCTGCTCTTAGAAGCCAACCACATACACACCTCTTTCTCCCTCCCCCAGCCAGAAGCGACTATAGAATCTGTTGATGCCATTAGGAAAATTGTACTAATTCCCGCTATGTTTCACTTGATTCCAAGTGCTGCCTCATGACCCTGTCAGCCAAAAAATGTTTGTCAATATACTCACCACTAATTCTGATGCAGTCTTTGTCTTTTAGATGTGTTTGTTGACCCTCCTCCACTCTGGTAAGCACCTGCTCATTCCAAGGCAAGGCAGTTTCAGATGAGTCCCAGTACTTCACCCACCCAATTAAATTGGATATTCATGCAGTTTTAATTTCTCCCATTCTCCAACCCCAGTTGTGATTTGGAGAATTAGCCAAGCTTCTCTATATGCTTGTCTGTAAAATTGGGCTAGCCATTTACATAAAAGAGAAAATCTGTGAAATAAGCTGAGATTTTCTTTTCAGAGATTACTTAGCTTGAGTCAGATTTTAGGCCTTGCCCATTCCCACAGGCCGAGAGGAGCTTGTAGAGGAGTAACTCCCCGTACCTTAAGGTTCTTTCTGGGACAGAAACAGCCCAACTTCCATTCTCTTTCCAGATAATTCTTGTCTCACCTCACCGCCTGCAATGGACTGAATGCTTATGTTCCCACAAATACCCCCCAAGGTGATAGCATTAAAAGGCGGGACATTTGGGTAGTAATTAGGTCATGATTTGGATTGATGCCCTTATGAAAGGGATCCCAAAGAGCTCACTTGCCTCTTCCCCATGTGAGGACACAGTGAGAAGGCTCCGTCTACGAGGAATGGGCCCTCACCAGATACTGAATTTGCCAGTGCCTTGGTCTTGCACTTCCCAGACTCCAGAACTGTGAGAAATCATTGTGTATTGTTTATAAGCCACCTAGTTTATGGCATTTAGTTATAGCAACCTTAATAAACTAAGATACTGCCCATGTTTAACTTAGCTATGTGATTTCTTTATTTTTCTTTTTTGTTAGCGCTTTGATATTTTTGTAAATTGTAGTTATTTGCATTTGGATCAAACACTTTTAAAATCAATGAATGGATATTTATCTATGTGAACTATTTATCATGAACCATTGATTCAAAGCAAAACAGAAAAGTATTATTTATAGAAACTCTGTACTATTGCTATATAATCACTGTATTTTTAATACCTTTATTGAGGTGTAATTGCTATAATATATGCCGTATAGATTGAGAATGTACAAGTTGGTAAGTATTCACATGTGTATATATATCTGTGAAGCCATCTTCACAATCAAGATAATGGACAGATCCATCACCTCTAAAAGTTTCTTCCTGCCCTTTTATAATTTCTTTCTCCCAACCCTCATCCCACCTATCCCCAGGCTGGGAGGTACAAGTACTATTAACTATTCCTGGTTCTGTGTGAGCACTGGATATTGTTCCCGCTAAAGCTTTCATGTGGTTCTTTCCCTATGCTTGTATAGTTTCCTCAGATGCGTGTGCTAATTAGTACTCTGCTGAATACTCAAGGGGGACCTCTGCAGCAATCCTGAATTTTTTCTCTTCTCTCTACACTGCCAAGTCTAGTTGCCTTGGTCTCCTTCAGGTTCTCAACCCTATTTCTGCAACTCAAGGAGTCTTCTGGGCCCCCTCTGAGTTCCCCGTCCCTGCACTATGGCCTGGACACTCCCTCCAGGCAGTAAACTGGTGCAATTGTAGGCCTTAACTACTTTGTTTCCTGTTTCTCAGGAATCATTGTCTCTATTGCTTAATGTCGAATATCTTGAAAACTTTTTTTTCATATATTTTGTCCAGTTTTTTAGTTGCTTAAGACGGGAGGATAAATCTTCTCCCTGGTATTCCATCTTGGCTAGAAGAGGAAGTTGCTCATAGTTCTATTGTTTGCTATAAAAATCTTAAGGGGCAATAAAATTTCCACTAAAAAACTGTAGGAAAATGTTTTTATATGTTCAATAAGCAGATTTGGAAGGTAAATTTAACTTCTCAACTTCTTAAATACAGGGCCATGGGAATATTTAGAAGATCAATATTTATTATAACTGTGTTTGAAGGAAAATGAATGAATTGAATAAAAAATTAGAAGTGAATAAATGAGGAGACATGATTTCTGATTTCTTTTCCCTTTTCTCCATGTTCTTACAGTGTCTTCTGTCCAATGTTGGCCCACTCTCCTACATTTAAACTTTACCACTCAACCCATCCATCTATCCATCTACTAGTCCATCTATCAAATGTTACCGAGTGCCAGGGATAAAACGAATTGTAAGACAGGGAACCTCCTACAATGTACTTACATATGGTGGGTGGGAGTTCTGTTATTGTAGATGTCTGAATAAAATGCTGAAGCATTGTGGAGGGCAGAGTCATTAACTTGGGGCAGGGCTGGGGAACAGATTAAGGAAGGCTTCTCTCAGGAGAAAACATTTGAAATGAGTATTGAACAGTGAGTAGCATTTGGCCAGGTTGAGATGGGAAGGAAGAGGTATTTGAGAGGGAGGTAAAGAGCTAGGCCAAGGTGAGTGTGGGGAAAAAGGTCAGTCCTATTTCTGCAGTGGTAAAAAGCTGCCTGTGGCTGGGGTCTAGGGGCTGGAAGGTGGCATGGCAGGAAATTAGGCTACAGAGGTGGTTGGAACCAGCCTAAGAACTCTGAGTGCTAAACCAGTGTCTCCCAAGAGCCTGAAGTTTCATAGCATGGAGATGACGTAATCAGATGTGGGTTTTTGAGCTCTCTAGAGGAGGCAGGTGGCAAGAAGTCTCCACAGGATGCTGCCGAAGTCATCCAAGAAAGGATACTAGTTCCTGAACTCAGACAGGGAGGATGCAGACTAATCCAAGAGACATTTCTGCAAGAGAATTGGAAATGTACAGTGACTGGTTGTATGTTGAGAATGAATGAGAGGGAGACGTAAGGATAAATGCCTCTAGGTTTTTCAATTTGAGAGAACTGGCAGATGTCACGTAATTAACTGAGATGGAAACAGAAGACAGAATAGGTTTGAATTAGCTTTTAGTTCCACAGAGTTTAGGGTTTTTATGGATCACTCATGTGGAGAGATAGAACAGGAAATTGGACCTCAAGAGAGAGGTCTGAGAGTCAATGGCACAATGCCATAGTTAGAATGATCACAATTAGTTTGATCACGGTGCATAGAATGAGCAGAAAATAATATGACATTCTTGTTCTCTGAAAAACTTTAATGAAGAATTTTGTACTTCAAATATCTATCAAGCAAAGATACTCATGCAGGCCAATTTCTGAGTATCCCAGTGCAGGAGATAAAAGTCCGCCGTAATATTCTCTCAGTAGGCAAAGGGATTTAAGGTATTCTCATCAGCTGTCATGAATTCTAGAATTTTACACAGTGTAATAATGTTCTTCAGTCAAAATGAAAAAATCAGAGACAGGCATATATTGTCTACAGACTTTCTAAGCAGTGACCACCGGAACAGATAAGTAAGAAGAGCATCCGAAAGAGAGTCTCAGGAGTCAATGCTGAGCCCTTTTCAAAGAGTTGCTATTTTAAGGCCAGCTCTGATTTAAATATTCCTGGTACTGAATAAGCAGGGGAACTTGGGAAAGCCTGAGTCACCCTCACACCCTTAGCTGGCTTCATAAAGCAAGACACATTCTGACTTGGCCATTTTATGAGCCTGTGAAAGTGAAATCTATTTGAGGAAGAAGTGATTTGCTGTGACCTTTAAGCAGTGGAAAAGAAAACAATTGCCACTTCCGGAGGACTTCCTCAGAGGAAGCGCTGCCTCAGGCAGTAGAACCCCGCTGGCATTTCCCAATCTCCTGAAATGTCAGAAATATTGGCTACAACATTTGTGTTCATAAGGACTACATGTTTGAGAATTATTGGTGGACAACTTTGTTAATGTCAATCTGTCCAAAGCTCTAATTAAGTTCTTTCCTTCCTTGACTAAGATGGTCCAAGGTGAGCAGACAGTGTTATATATTGTGAGGAAGCTCCCTTTCCCCAGGCTACAAGATGTAGGCAGAGAAAATGAAGAGCCCAGTTTTCCTGAATCCTAATTCAGGAAATCCCTCAGACATGGCATGGTTCCATTCCTGTATTCCAGTGTCAGACATTCAGTGGCATGGCCACTTAGTTTTCAGACTGAGACCAGATTTGGTGGTTTTTGTGTCTTTCATAGAAGTAGACAGCATCAAGAAACTTCTTGATCTAGTGCTACCTGGGATGAATGATTCTTAAATACAACACAGATTACAAAATGGTCAGGATTTGCCATCACATCCTTTAAAAGTTTCTTCTTTATATCACTGGAAGTTGTTGATGGCAATACAAATATGCAATAGTAACTCTTCAGTTACTATTCTTCAGAAACTTCTAGACTTGCAAACACAACCCTGAGAGGAGAGACTGTTGTCATCCATCTAAGAATATTTGGAAGGTACTTGATAAGGTAGAAGCTGATCTTCAAAGAGCTTAGCGATTCTTGGCAAGTGGAGCCTGTCCTGGAAGTTGGGGCTTTCTGTCTTCTGGGAAATGAGTGCCTGAAAACAATGGTGGATGGGCAACTACAGGCCACGTCTACAGATGTCCAATGAATCCTTTGACTGAAATGCACAGAATGCTCAATGGAGTAAAAGCCTTGAGTCTTTTGTATCCAAAATTCACTGTGTGGAACAACGAATCACCTTAAGGATGTGGTATGAAGAGTTAGAGAGAAGAAGCTCACACTCAAAAGACCACCACCCTTGTTCCAAACTTCTACTGATCCCTGAACTTCTACTACCAGTCATTCTCTACTTTCCCACTTTTTGGAATTTATGGAAGAAAAACAGGTGCTGCCACCAGGCTGTGAATTAATTGATCATATTGACTCCCTAGTTAATTTCTGGGCCATTGGTTGGGAAAAGAGAACACAAGGAGCCCAAAAAAACTACCTAATCTACAGTTTTGCTTACTTATTATATGGCCTGATGAAACATTACCTTAGAAGTGAGAATGCCTTACAATACACTAGTTTTTGGTGGCCATTTTATTGGATATTTACTATGTGCCAGGTTTTGTACTAAGCATTTCATAAGCACTATCCTTAGAAAAGAACCTGAGGGATGGGCAGTATGACTATTTTACAGATAAGGAAACTAAAAGTCCCTGCGGTTAAGTGACTTAACCAAGGTCACTGAGACCCAAACCTAGGTTTGTGTAACTCCACTGTCCGATTCTGCTTAGACTTTTGTTATATCTTTAACCAGCTGTCTTAGTCAACTTGAGCTGCTATAACAGAATACCACAGACTGGGTGGCTTAAACAACAAACACCTACTTTCTCACACTTCTCAAGGCTGAAAGTCCAATATCAAGGTGCCAGCATGGATGGGTTCTGGTTAGGGCTCTCTTCCTGGGTTGCAGAAGGCTACCTTCTTATTGTATCTTCAGATGGTTAAGAGAGGGATCATCAATCTCATATCTCGTCTTACACGGGCACTAATCCCATTCACAAGGGCTCCACCCCCCAATACCTAATCACCTCCCAAAGACCCCTCTTCCAAATACCATCCCATTGGGGAGTAGGGCTTCAACGTATGATTTTGGTGGGGCCACACTAAGTTCATAGCACCAGTCACAATAATATTTTTCTTCATACTTAAACATGTGGCTTCCCCTCAAATAGCTTTTAGATGATTTTCCACTAGTGTTTATGGGTTTGCATGCATCCATCCTCACTGTTTGACTCAGTCTCCATTGGGGCCAGCTTTTGCCCACATTCACTTGTATATACCTCTTGCTTCATCCAAACTAAAATATTTCATGTTCTCATACATGCCCCATGCTTTTCATTGTGTTTCCTTTTGCAAAAGCAGAAACATAGGGGTGGAGGGTAGAAAGAGCTGCATAGTGTTCATCTTTTGCTCAGTGTTGAGGCAGGCAGAAGCTGAAAACATTGTTTTAAGGAGGGCTGTATCAGACATGAGAAACACGACACAGCCTCAGGTCCATGTGTATGACCATGGAGGGCAAAAGGCCATTCTCCACAATTCTCTGTAGTATCAATAAGGCTTCAATCCCAGAGGTCAGAAGGGACCATGACACCATCATGGTCTCCATTGTAGCAGCTTTGTGGACACAGAGAAAAGCACCTAGGAAGGTACACTGTACTCACAGAGAGGGTGGTGGTCTGCAGAGTGGGTATGACTGAAGTGCTGTCCCTCTCAAGACATTGGATAAAGACCAGAATGGAAGAAAAAGAGAGTACAGTATGGAAACACAGATTAAACTCTCTGTAAGATCCTGGAAGTAACTAGAATGATTTGGGAGGGGGACACTTTTAGTGCTGAGGCCCAACATTATCCAGAGTTGTCAAAGAAATCTGAGTTATCCCCATTCTGTGACCTCACCCTCATTCATACAACCAGCTGGTGGGGATTGGGCAAGATTGAGTTCATTTATTTGGGAAACATGTGTCATATACCTAATACGTGCCAGACACTGCAAAGCTCTGAAGATCCAAAGATAAGACTCAGTCCCTGCCCTCTCAGGACTTACATCAGGGTAACAAGTCTACTTCTTATGTCCACAGAGGTTTTGCACTGTATATCTCTTAGACTTTTATCCCAGGGTTGCTGCCAGTGGCCACACAGATTGTTTTCTACACAGAGATTTTGATATGAATGGCAACCCCTAGAGTTGTATATTGCATAGCCTGCACAACCTGCACAACTGCACATGGTGGCCCTGTTTGCCCAAATAATTTCCCCCTAAAATACCTTCCCCTGCAACTCTGCCTTCCAAATTTTTCCAGATGCATCTCTGATCTGAACTCCTCTTTCCATCCTGGCCTTACCACAACCCCCAAGGCATTCCTTTTTCCTCAGACCTCCTTTGATGTTTTCTGCCTGTAGAGGTAAACTGAAAATTAAACAGGCCCTCCATGGACCTTTTCTTGTTCAGAGTTTTTTAACTATTAGTTCAGCCTTGTGTTTGTTTAGCTTTTTGCCAGCCTGACTCTTATCTCCCTGCATGGTTTTTGGTAGTAAGGGTAAGAACTGTGTCCTATCCATCTTTGTGTCTCCCCACAGGGCTTTGCACATAATTGAAATTCGATAGGACAAAAGAAGAAAGTGGTATTTAAAATGAGAGACCTTTCAAAGAGTGAAAGATGCCAGTTGAAATGGAGTGTTTGTGACAAAAATCTTCAGTCAATACGTTTTTCAAATTCTTTCAGTGTTGACTCTCAAATATTTATGCTAATGACAACCAGGAAAAGCACAGATACTGGAAATGTACCAAACCAAGACTAATTCTGGCCAACTAATTCTTTTCATCAAACCTTCTGTAAGAGTATCTAACAAGAAAAGCTTCAGGCACCACTGACCCCTCACAACTCTCCCTCAAGGGAGTCAAGCTCAATTCATGCCTCAGGTTCAAACCATTCATGGTAGGTCCAAAGCGTGGTGATCTGAGGGTACGAGAGAGGGAGGAAGATGGAGCGAGAAAGTGAAAAGGCAAAGGATCTGAAAATGAAAGAAAACATATAATCAATTGTTTACACAGAGCTTGGATTTAGAACCTTTAGATCAGCTGAGGTCATTTCCAATTAATTACTTAAGTGATTTTATTCTTATAAAGAACAGCTACTTTTTCCACAAAAGGAAAAGAAGGAAGAAAAGAAAGAATGGAAAGGAAGAAAGAAAGGAAGGAAGAAAGAAAGAAAGGAGGGAGAGAGAAAGAAGAAAGAAAGAAAGGAAAAGAAAAAAGAAAGGAAAGAGAGAGAGGGAGAGAGGGAGGGAGAAAGGAGAGAGGAGGTGGAGGGATGGGGGAGAGAGACAGAGAGAGCTTAATCAAAAGGTTAGGGCAAAAGGGAGCTCTCCAAAAAGACCATTATTTGCCTTTTTGGTATTTTATTGAAGTTCAGTATGGTTTAATTGACACAGGAGTCTGGAATGCTCTGAAACTGTGACTAAGGGGACAGCCTCCCTGGGTAATTTAAGCTTCCTTTTTCATTCATAACCTCAACCGCAAGGTTGAACTGGCACCCTGTTCTTTTTGAATTTCATGAGTAAAAAATGCACTGAAAACCATTACTCTAGCCAGAATGAGTGCTGCTTCCTCCTGATCTACTTACTGACAAATAGTACATCCTAAACCAGGTAGCTGACTAAGTCCTTAGTCACAGAAACAGAAGTTCTTCATCCGATCAGCCTTTTCCTCTCTCAGTTGGCCAGGCTGCCCCATCTGCTCTGAGACACTGGAGCCCCTTGAGTAAATTAGAAACCCAACTTCAGGGCAGTGAGTTACAAGGAGAAAAACCCCAGCATCCTGTACACTCTGACAGTAGCACCACACAAGGACATTTAGGAAAGAAAATGCAAATAGCTTGACATAGACTAAGAATTAGCAGCCTCTGTGGTCTGATACTAGGGAGTCTGGGAAGGCCCTAATGTCACCCCCACCATCACCACCACAGGGCTGTGGCCTTCTGGGGTAAAGCTCTTATCCTTCCTCAAAGGTCAAGTGATTAAGGCCTCTACCACTTTATTACTCACATCTTCATGTGAATGCCTAAACTGAAAAGCATGGACAGGGAGAGAGAGAGGAACATTGTGGGTTAGGGGGTACATTTCAAACCCCAAATCAGAAGCCTTGAAGTGCAGGGTACCTTTGGGAAAGTGATTTCATTTCTCTGGGCACCAGCTTCACGCGAAAGTTGATCTAGCTAGATAATTTTTACATCTGTCTCTCTTCCTTCCTGTCTTCCATTCTCTTTCTTTTCCTTTCTTCTTGTCTACAAGTATTTATTGAGCCCCTACTATGAGCTACACTTTGTTCTAGGCATTGTGAATATCACTGTAAACATGTAAGCTTACATTCTAGTAGGGGAAACATAATAAGGAAAGAAATACATAATGCAGATAATTCTCACTTTGCATTGCTTTGATATGCATGAATTTTGATTGCCATGGTTTATTTAACACCAGGTTCCCAACAAAACAGTTCAAATTTTAGTCACCACAGCATATTAATTGTGAGTAACTGCTGCAAATTTCACTGCTAGCTCTCCAGGCCACAAATGGCTATGTAAGTGACAAATGTTCATCATAATCAGTGACCAATCGCATTACTTCTTTCGAAATCATTCAGTGATTTGTCACTGTGCATCTGTTACTCAGTTCACACAAGGAAAGCAAAGCCTGTAGCTGTGTTGCCTCTTTGTCTCCCAGTGGTAGAGAGATACTGTAGGCAAAATAATTGAAATTCTAAAGCACTACTACTGTTGGATAACACGCCAGGTCAACCTGATTCTCTTAAATGGAAATGTGAAAATTTGCTTTTTACACCCAAACACAACTTCATTAATCCATCCAATGGACCATGCAGTTATTTCAAATTCGAAAGCCTATTAGATGTACTTTCAGACGGACTAGGAATGCTCTAACTAGAAATCATGCCATTTCTTTAGCTGAGTTTTGAAAGAAATATGACATAAGGGATGTACTTGAACACATTCAAGCATCATGGTAGGAAGTAACAGCAAGTAGTATGCCCACAGTGTGGAAGGAACTTTTCCTATGCCATGCAAGTAACTTTATGGGCTTCTAATAAAAGGTAAATGGAGTTGTAGAAGAAATAGTTGACCATGGCAATGTGGACACACTGCTGGTCTTTGAGAGGCTCTTGATATGCGGCCAGAGAAACTTAGTGAGGGCAAACTTACGAACACAAATGAAAAAGTGATTGTGATGAAAGAGATGAATATATGCCAGAGGAAGGAACACTTGTGAAAAACTTCACATTAAAAGAGGTCTCAGAGATATTTCATGACATTGAAAATGCAAGGGACAAATATTGGAAGCTGATCCAATAAGCTTAGAAAGGAGGATGGCTATTCACCAAGGAATATTAAAAAATGTTCTCTCTGCACTGTAGGTTTTATGAAGAGAAGAAAGAAGCAAGCACTGCTCAAACTACTCTTTTTGTAGTTTGTACAAATTTATGCCATACATGGAAAATTTTGTTATGTGTATATACTGTGTAATGATCAGTCAGGGTATTTAGGGTGTCCATCTCCTGGGTACAAAAAATTTTTGTTTAACTATAGTCACCTTTCTCTGCTAGCAAACACTGAATTTATTCCTTCTATCTAACTGTATATTTGTACTCATTAACCAACTTTTCTTCATTTCCCCCTCCCCTCCAGTTCCAGTCTCTATTCTCTAACTTTCCACCTTCTACCTCCATGTGATCAGATTTTTTAGCTCCCACATATAAGTGAGAACATGTGATATTTGTCTTTTTGTGCCTTGCTTATTTCACTTAATATAATGACCTCCAGTTCCATCCATGTTGCTGCAAATGATGGGATTTCATTTTTTTTATGGCCAAATAATATTCCATTGTGTATATATACCACATTTCCTTCATCCAGTTTACCACTGAAGGGCATTTAGTTGAATTTCATATTTTTGCTATTGTAAATACTGCTGCAATAAACATGTGAATGCAGGTATTTCTTTGAAAGGTTGATTTTTTTTGGGGGGGTAGGTAGTTATTCCAAGGGTAGGATTGCTGGATAGAATAGTAGTTTTATTTTTAGCTTTTGAGAAATCTCCATACTGTAAAACTACTCTTGATAAGTTTTTTAATTGTGGCAAAACATACATAACATACAATTTACCATTTTAACCATTTGTAAATGTATCATTCAGTGGCATTCACAATGTAAAAGTATATTCACATTGTTGTGCAGCCATCGCTACCATCTATCTCCACAACTTTTTCGTCATCCCAAACAGAAACCCTGTGCCCATTAAACATTAATTCCCTCTTCCCCACTCCTCCCAGCCTCTGGTATTCTCTATTTTACTTTGCCTCTATGAATTTGACTGTGCTCATATGAATATAATCATATGAGAAGTATTTGTCCTTTTGTATCTGGCTTATTTCACTTAGCATAATATCTTTAAACTTCATCCATGTATTAGAATTTCATTTCTTTTTAAGGCTAAACAATATTCCATTGTATGTATATACCACATTTTTGTTTATCCATTTGGGTTGTTCCCACCTTTTGTCTATCGTAAATAATGCTGCTATGAAGGCCATGCACGGTGGCTCAGGCCTGTAATCCCAGCACTTTGGGAGGCCGAGGTGGGCAGATCACTTGAGGTCAGGAGTTCAAGACCAACCTGGCCAACGTGTTGAAAGCCCGTCTCTACCAAAAACATTTAAAAAAAATTAGCTGGGTGTGGTGGTGTGTGCCTCTAGTCCCAGCTACTCAGAAGGCTGAGGCAGGAGAATCGCTTGAACCCAGGAGATGGAGGTTGCAGTGAGCCAAGATCGTACCACTGCACTCCAGCCTGGGCAACAGAGTGAGACTCCATCTCAAAACAAAAACAAAAACAGATAATGCTGCTATGAATATTGGTGTGGAAATATCTGTTCAAGTCCCTGTTTTTAACTTTTTTGGGTAGATACCTAGAAGTAGAATTGTTAGATCATATGATAATTCTGTTTAAATTTTTGGGAAACTGCAACACTGTTTTCCACAGTGGCTCCACCATTTTACATCCCATGGGCAATGTGCACGAGTTCCAATTTCTCCATATAGTCGCAAACATTTGCTATTCTTTTGTTTTTTTTCTGTAGTAGCCATCCTAATGGATTTGAAGTGGTATTTCATTGTGGTTTTGATTTGCATTTCCATAATGATTAGTGATGTTCAGTATCTTTTCACGTGCTTATTGGCCATTTGTATATCTTCTTTTGAGAAATGTCCATTCAGAATGTTGATGTTTTCCACAAAGAAATGAAACCATTTTAATTCCCAATATCTCTAGTGTTTTAAATTACAGTTTAGTAAATAAATATTCATCTTACTTTTTTTCATTTTCCTATACATTTATAGCCAATAGTAAGAGGGTTTTTATTGTTTTGACAAAAAATTTGTAATGGTCATTCATAGAGCAATTATTATTTTCCCCATCGATTATTAGGGATACTTTACATAGTTTCAGCTTGCATGGCCATTTTTACGGTCCCCTACCACCATACAAAGTAAGAACTTCCTATAGAGTGTTGAATTAATGCTAAAGGATATGAAAATAAAGCAAGGCAAAGGGGTAGAGAATGATGGACTCTGATGGGAGAATGGGCTATTTATATGGGCAGTCAGAGAATGCGCCTCTGGAAAGGTGAGATTCGAATAGAGGCCTAAGTGGGGTAAAGAAGCCGGCCATATCCCTGTCTATGGGAAGGAATTTCTAGGCTTGGAGAATAGCAAGAGCAAAGGCCCTCAGATGGGAGCCCGCTTGGTCTGTTTGGGAAATAGCAAGAGTGCCAGTGTGCCTAGAGCACAATGAGGGAGGGAGAGAATGGTAGCAGATGATTAATTTGGACAGGTAGGCAGGGACTGGATCATGTAGAGCCTTGTTGGTTACGGTATGGACTTTGGATTTTATTCTAATATGATGGGAAGCCATTGAAGAGCTGAGAGTGATGTTGTGTTAGTGAACAGAGCATTTGATTGGTTAGGGATGAATTCCTCCAAGGAGATAACAGGGGAGAGTGTGAACAGTAAAGATTAACTTCATCCACTTCATAATTTGTTTAATGGCAGTCTTAGCTTAAATATCAGCCCAGGATAAAACACTTGTGGAGACTAGGACCTGACCTACTCGTGGTTTCATTAAGCATTCCCTCTGTACCAACGAGGCCTCTCAGTTTTTTCAATTTCACTACGAGTTCCTAGAATTTTCCCAAGAGGGGTTTGAGCTGAGACACTTCTCACCCAGGACATGGAGGACCGAGAGTTCCTAGTTAGCAGAACCATCAGCAGACATGAATGTTCCAGAATTACCAGAGAAGCAACGGCCGGATTTCCCCACACACCAAGCTGGGCTTACCAACCCATGAGCCTGCATGTAGGTTGGGCAGGGAATACAAATCAGCGAGGCTGGGCCAGGGAGACTGATGGTCAGCTGTTACTACAAGGGAACGTGGCCCTGGGGACCAGATCCTCAAGAGAAGTGGCAAATCCAGATTTCAGTCCTGGTTTTCGAGTAGTGGCAAGTAATTTAAAATGTTTTTAACACATCATGCAGGTCATATAATTATATGTAGTATATATGTATGTAATATATATACACATATATATATGTATATATATGCACATTATATATACACATGTGCGTGCATGTGTGTGTGTGTGTGTGTGTCTGGTGTCTGTGGCCTGCATCAGCCTGCAGCCCTTAAGTTGTTATTTCTGGCCTTAAAGGGTCTTGTGCCCCCAAACACCCCTCCTCCATTCCCTAAAAATATTTGTGCAGAGATAATCAGCACTGATACCTTTCTCTCACCCATGTGTCTTCCAGAAGGGAATCACACTTCATTGAAAATCTGAGTGTCTTGGAACCTCTTAGTGACCTTTTAGTTCCAGGTTTAATGTACCTTGACCACTTAAAAAGCCTTTAAAAAAAAAGACTCCTAGATTTAGTGAAAACTTCTGGATTGAGCAGATGTTATTTAACATCTAAGTATCCACAATTTTCTCAACATGCTACAAACTCTTAAAGGATATGGGATCTTCATTAAGCAACTTGATACATAAAGGAACATCACCAATATCTTTGATTTACAAGGCAGGAATTCACTAAAAAATTATGCTTGCTGCATTCCAATCGTGGAGAATGAAGAAGAGAAAAGCAAATATGAGAATGTTTTGGTTAAAGGTTAAGTAGATTTCCTTTGTGTTCAGCTTTCTGAAAAAAATTAAAATACTTGTAATACTTAGAAATTGTGTACATGCAGACTTTTTTGCACTTCTAAAAACGCACCATATTTGCACCAACATTTTAGTTTATCTTTCCTGCTTCTGATTTGTTTCAAAGAAAAGAGAAGTTTAAATGGGATTTGTAATTTGAGGTTATAACAAAATACAAGAAGGGAATATATTGTTATAATAATAACAAGAAGGGAAAATTATATTGATCTTTCAAGGTCAGTCTTTTTTTTTTAAAGATTTTTTGATGTATGAAGGCAATTTAGTTAACTATTTAACTTGAAAACCAAAAAGGCTTTATGTCTTAAAAAAATCCCTGTGATTGTTACTGTTTTAAACTCAAAAAAGCTGAAGAAGAACTTTCTTACAGGACATTAAACTGCAGCGCTTGCTACCCAGTGTTAGGTTGGAAAGAAATCCACAGTGTGTAATTCACACAGAATCTTCATTTGATGTAGATAATTACTTTCAAATTATTTAATTATCTCATCTAAGAATATCAACATCTCCTTGGTTTCTTTCTTTCAATCTCTCTCTTTCTTTCTTCTTTCCCCTTCTTTCTTTTGACAGGATCTCATTCTGTCATCCTGGCTGGAGTGAGGTGGCACCATCTAAGAATATCAACCTCTCATTGGTTTCTCTCTCTCTTTCTTTCTTCCTTCCCTTTCTTTCCTTTTTTTTTTGTGTGTGCTCTTTCACCCAGGCCGGACTGCAGTGGCGCTATCTTGGCTCACTGCAAGCTCCGCCTCCTGGGTTCACACCATTCTCCTGCTTCAGCCTCCTGAGTAGCTGGGATTACAGGCACGTGCCACCATGCCCTGCTAATTTTTGCACTGTTTTGTAAAGACGGAGTTTCACTATGTTGCCCAAGCTTGGTTCGAACTCTTGGGTGCAAGCAATTCACCCAACTAGGCCCCCCAAAGTGCTGGGATTACAGGCATGAGCAACTGTACCTGGCTAACTTGGTTGATTTCTATAGCAACTGTAGCTTCAGAGCTTCATTAAATGTTGGCACAGCTCAAGCTGATGGGAAATGGAACTCATGTGTCCAGCCTCAGAAGTTGAGCAGCCCAGCTCTACTCACAGAGATAGACCAAGAAGTCAAGAAGTCTATTCTTCAGTTCTCCAAGGTGGTGTCAGGAGAAGACAGCCTTTCTATATTCATTTACAGACACGATGGAACTTACAGGGATTCAAAGAGGATCTGATTTAACTTAGCAAAGGACTGACCCCTACCATATCCTGTTTCTGAGATGTTTACTCTGATATAAGGTGGAGTAAAGTGATCCCTTTAAGATGCCCCTGCAACTGACCTAGGAGGCTACAGCTCTGCTTTAAAGCCCTCACAGCTCTCATTGTATTTAGCTAATGAACGAGCATTGTGCGATCTGTCAATATATACTGTACATGGCTCTGGAATCCAAAGAAAATTCTGTACTTTCATGGAATGCCATTCAAGAGACACAGAGAAAAGTCACCTTCTTGTGTCACGTCCTTCACAGAACAGATATGGGGCTGATACATGGCACATTTCTCTAAAACTGAACTCAAATAGTCTTGCATACGGATGGATTTTTCTTTTTGATTCAGCTATGTTTTCCCTCTGCAGAACAGTGTCTTATGAGGTAAGAAGTGACAGAAACCTGATGTTGCAGAAGAAATCAGGATAACAGGGGTGAAGGTGTGGGGGAGAATGACTCTTTACAATGTCCGAATGAATCAATGCAGAAATCAATGCACAAATTTAAGGAAACAAGTTGTGAGGCACAAATTTCAAACTTGCTTCCGAGTTTTTGTTATGAGACTTTATGAGAAAACGTTAATACTGGCATTGTCAAAGCTTAGGCCAACTGTGTGAGTTTCCTGTTGCTGCTGTAACAAATTATCACAAACTCAGTGGCCCAAAACAATACAAATTTATTATCCTATAATTTTGGAAGCCAGAATCCAAAATCAGTCTAAGTAGGCAGAAGTCAATGTGCCAGCAGGGATGGTTTTGAGAGGTGAAGCCAGCTGGACTTCCTGGGTCGAGTGGAGACTTAGAGAACTTTTCTGTCTAGCTAAAGGTTTGTAAATGCACCAATCAGCACTCTGTAAAACACCCCAATCAGCACTCTGTGTCTAGCTAAAGGTTTGTAAGTGCACCAATCAGCACTCTGTAAAAATGCACCAATCAGCGCTCTGTGTCTAGCTAAAGGTTTGTAAACGCACCAATCAGCACTCTGTAAAAACAGACCAATCAGCACTCTAAAATGGACCAATCAGTGCTCTGTAAAATGGACCAACCAGCGCTCTGTAAAATGGAGCAATGAGCAGGATGTGGGCAGGGCCAAATAAGGGAATAAAAGCTGGCCACCCAAGCCAGCAGCTGCAACCCTTCCACTCTGTGGAAGCTTTGTTCTCTTGCTCTTTGCAATACATCTTGCTGCTGCTCACTCTTCGGGTCCGCACTGCCTTTATGAGCTGTAACACTCACCACAAAAGTCTGCAGCTTCACTCCTGAAGCCAGCAAGACCATGAACCCACAGGGAGGAACAAACAACTCTGGATGCACTGCCGCCTTTAAGAGCTGTAACACTCACTGTGAAGGTCTGCGGCTTCACTCCTGAAGTCAGCAAGACCACGAACCCACCAGAAGCAAGAAACTCCAGACACGTCTGAACATCTGAAGGAACAAACTCAGGACACACCATCCTTAAGAACTTTAACACTCACCACGAGGGTCCGTGGCTTCATTCTTGAAGTCAGCGAGACCAAGAACCCACCAGAAGGAACCAATTCGAGACACAGTTTCTTCTGGAGGCTGTCAGGGAAGAATCCATTTCCTTGCCTTTCCCAGCTTTTAGAGGCTGCGTATCTTCTTTGGCCTGTGGCATCATTCTCTATCTTCAAAGCCATTAACAGTGGGTTAAGTCCTTCTCACATCATACCACTCTGACACTAACTCTCCTGCTTCCCTCTTGTAAGGACCCATGTGATTACACTGGACGCACATTGATAATCCATGCTAATTTCCCCATCTCAAGATCCCTAATTTAATCACATTTTCAAAGCCCCTTTTGCCATGTAAGATAACACTTTCATAAATAGGTTCCAGGGATTTGGACATGGACATCTTTGGGGACTATTATTCTGCTTACTACAGCAGTCACATCGCAAATTTCAGTGGGGTCTAAGGATGGCAGTTCAACCAGTTAACATGATGAGTTCCTTTAAAGTATCAAGTTTACAGCGTCTCCTGGGGGCTTCTGGGTTACCTCTGCCTACTGTTACATTATTCCAAATAGGAACAATCTTGTTTCATAGGTGTGAAAAAGGAAGCTGAAAAACAGAAATGATTATTTTCAACAACTCTTCAGTGTGATCGAGGCAGGAGTAAGTCCAACTCAAGGGCTCCTGTTGTTCTGTCCAGCATGTTTCTTGCCTTTCTTCAGTGCTTCCAGGGAATGCTTTTAAAGAGATGTCAGAGTCAGTTTGGCACCATATTGGGTGGTGTTGGGTGGTATGGGAGTTGAGTGTGAGCGAAGGAAGGGAAATTGACATTTTGCCCATAGGAAGTAGACGAAGCAGCCACACAGTGGCAGTACTCCCGGCCACCATTCTGCACTCTCACACAGACTTTTAAAGAGTGATATGGTTTGGACCTGTGTTCTCACAACATCTCATGTCAAATTGTAATCCTTAGTGTTGGAGAAGGTGCCTGGTGGGAGGTAATTTGATAATGGGAGTGGATTTCTCATGAATGGCTTAACACCATCCCTTTGGTGCTGTTCTTGTGATAGTGAGTTCTCACGCAATCTAGTTGTTTAAAAGTGTGTAGCACCTTCCCCTATTTCTCTTGCGTCTGCCCTGGCAATGTGAAGTGCTGGCCTCCCCTTCACCTTCCACCATGATTGTAAGTTTCCTGAGGCCTCCCAAGAAGCTGAGCAGATGCCAGCATCATGCTTTCTGTACAGCCTGCAGAGCCATGAGCCAATCAAACCTCTTCTCTTTACAAATTACTCAGTCTCAGGTATTTATAGCAATGTGAGAATGGACTAATACAAAGAGGATCCTTTTCATAGTGCCTTCTAGACCTTATGATGGATGATGATTCTGAGTATGCTTCATTCATGTGTCCCCAAAACGGTTTTTAAGGCCACTTATATTTTTTGATGCAGCAGTAAATTGAGAACGAAAACCAGTTTGGGGTCAGACCACTGTGGGGTCACGTCTCAGCTCTAGCACCTACCATTGATTGTGTGACCACTGGAAATAGCAATAATCTCATGAGGTAGGTGTGAGGAGAAAAGAAGCAAATCCCTAGAAAGTAGTTAGCACTGTCCAAGGATGCCATAAATGTTAGCTGCTCTTATTATTACATCAGCTGGTCCTGCATGAGCTAGCCCCTGCCTACTTCTTCAGCCTTATATTCTACCACCCTCTTTCCTTATCCACTGTGCTCCAGTCATACTGGCTTTCTTTCTGACCCTTAAACAGGCCATTAAGGCCTTTGCATTTGCTGTTCTTTCAAGTCAGAACTCTTCCTTCCAGAATCTACAAGGCTAACCTCTATGTCATTATTCAGGCCCTAGCTCCTACAAAATATTCCTGTGACCATCCTGACTAGAGTACCTCCTTCTATACTCCCCACTCACAACCTGTACTATCTTTCTCTTTTATTTTCTTAGTGGTTGGTCATTATTAAGCTCTGAAAATTCTCTCTCTCCTTCTTTCCTCCCTCCGTTCCCCACTTTCTCTCTCTATACTTAAAGCTCCTTTAGTCCAACAGAGTTATCATGTTCATTGCTATATCTCCAGCATCTGAAACAGAGCCTGGAAAATAATAACAGCTCCATGTTTGCTGGCCAGTTGAGCAACTGATACAGACTACCATCAGAATACAGATCTTAGTTTAATGTATCATTTGAAATTTTTGTTTTCTATAAGCATTGGCCTCTTAGGACCTATTTATTATCCACACCCCTCATTAATTACACCAGCCTTTCTCTGATATCTCTTCAACCCTCCCCAGCTCTTCCTCCTCTTCATCCCATTCCTTCAGGGCCATTGAATGGGCTTCTCCCTCCTTCCGAGTACTTAAAAGAATTTTCTAATAGAGCGCTCTGAAAGTCCAAAAAGCCCAGAAGATTCAAACAGTGAATCATTACTGGTGAAACTTCAAAGGCCATGGTGGGTCTCTACTATGAGTCTCTTTGTCTCCCTAATCAAAACCACAATTGCACAATTACTAGTGGGCTCAGGAAAACCCAACTCTGTTCTATCCGCAGTGTTCAGTACAGTGGTTTAAGCATACATACACCACGCACACATAAATGCATGTGGAATGAATGGGACTTCTCTTACTTACTCATAAAATCATATGAAAGAAACGCAAATTAATAGTGATTAAGGATGAGCATAAGGATCCTGCCATTAGGTCCTGGCAGACCTCCACACCTCTAGCAGATTCAGGCCACGGGCCATCTGATCTGCCAGTGGAGAGGGATCCAGATGGGGTAGGGAAGGTGAATACCCTGTTGCTAGGCCTTATCTCCTAGGACTTGGGCTTGGCAGAGCTGTTGGGGTTCCCAGCTCACAGTCAAGAGCTGTTAAAAGGAATAGGAAATACATCTTGGTGTCTTCTTTGAAAACAGAAAACATCCCATGGAGGTAAAATATCTGGTCATAGAATTTCAAATTGGAAGGGTCTTTGGTAATCATCTGATCCATTCTTCCATTTTCAATTAAATTACTAGCCCATAATAACCCAGTAGCAGAGCTGAGAACAGAACTCAAGACTGATGCCCATAGCTTTGTTGTGAGGAAAGTAAAAGAGATAGAATGTGTAAGGCAATTTTCTCCTTCTCAATCTTCATATTTGAAGACACTCTGAGAGGACAAATGTGAGGCTGTGTGAATATATATGCAAGTCATTCTTCACTTTATATACATTTTATATATATAGCATTTATCAAAATTTTAATTTATTATAGCTGAGAATATAGAAAAATATCCTTAAACTTCTGGTCTCAAAATTCTTATCCTCAGAATAAATCCTTATTTACCATGTGGTAAAATTCATACCGAGTTAATATTCTGGGTCCTTTTTTTCACTCCAGTGAGTAGTGTTTTTAATGAGTACTGGGTTACACATTATAAAATACAGATTGGCACATATTTATATTTGAGGCTGCTATGGTACAGTCTAGAACAGATTTCAGTACCACAAACTATTGCTGTCAATTGCATCCCTTCCTCTCCTTATTCCTCCTTTTCCTCTCCTCTGTTCCCCAACATGGCTTTCCCTCCAAGCATCTCTTCAGAAACACAGGGAATGCAATCTCCCTGGGAAACGGATCAGTGATGCTCAACACTGATTATTAGTTACCTACAAAATCCAAGTTCTTTCAGACCACCTTAACTAATAAAACATGTTAGCTTTGTAAAGTTACTACATATTTTTTTCTTTAGAAAATTGAACATTTAAAAAAATCTTTGGAGCATAAATGGTTAAAAAATCAACTCCCTCTCGTTTCTACAATTCTTAAACAGCGTTTATTTATTTTCCAGGGGTGTGGAGGGTAGGGGTGCTCTGCCTGGTATTAATTTTCAGAATTTTCAGTTTGTCATTCTTTGATGTGTGTGTATGTGTGTGCACGCGCGTGTGTATGTTTCTCCCTTTGAAAAAACAAAAGATGAATTTCTTTGCCCACCATGGAAAAAATGTAACATACGACCCAATCCCTTCCTGAGAGCATGGAGGACCAAGAGCAGACGGCTTAGATCAGGGTGGTGAGGAAGTTTTGTCATTTCCAGAAGGAAGCATGAGTCAGAGTGTGCAACATTTTAGGAGGCCTGAATCAGAGCTGTCGAGGAAGTCAGCTCTTAGACAATTTAACTTCAAATCAGAATGTTATTTAATTGAATGCCTTCTTTCAAAATCATGTCTTTATCCAAGATGGCTGCAGATGGTGATGTTCCAATTATTTCCCTTCAGGAACAGGGAGTAACTTAACAGTTGAAGAAGTTCTTGAATCCACTTTTGAGGCAATGAAGCCCGGAGATTAATATATATCTTTTAGAAAGGAGAAAAGAGAATGAGTAAGAGAAGGAAGGAGAACACTGCTCTAAAAATCTATACATAAATGAAGACTGATCAAGTTAAATTATATTGTTAGAGACATTAAATTATTATGACCAACTAAGCACTTTAATAAGCATGGATTTTCCTCATTGAGGCCAATACATAACTTGAGAAAAATCTTTCCACACACTTAAATTTCTCATTGCTTCAAGATTTGCTTCTCTTTTGCAAAGCTCAATACTCAGAAAGGCTCCAGAATGCTAAAGGGCACTCCATATAATCTTTCAGAAGAATATGGTCAAGGGTGGGGTTCAGGGGATGAGAAGAAATCCTGGTTTGGAGGACTGAGGGGAGGGGGGGTGACACTGGGTTTGGGACATGGCCCACAGCTTCAGGGACCTAAGGATTCTGAAACCTGGTAATATTTAATGATAACATGTTCTGATAATCAAATAGATTTAGAGTGACTTCAGATAGAGAGCTTGGGGTTCTGCTCTGCTCCCAGTCTCCACCATTATCTCCTCAAGGTCTGAGGGCTGTGAAGGGCTTTCTTTGGCATGACAGTTTCCTGAAGTTTGATTCACTCTCAGCTCATCACTTAGAGACAGCCAGCTGCTTTTGACTTGGAAAAAGTTGCTTGGAGCAGTTACAGCCCTTGGGGACTCTAGGAACATGTGTATATATTGGAAAAAGGGAAAGAGGACTGTGTGATTCACAATGGAGAAATTTAAGAGACATACACCCACATGTATGTGCACACACACACACACACATATACACACAATGTGTAGCATGAGGCCCTGATGTCCATTTGGGATAGCAAAGGATGGCCAGAAGTCTAGACTTGATAGTAGCAGAAACCTGTCCTTCTGACCTTTTATATGTAGGTTATGAAGAAACATTATTAATATCAGGACTTATACAACTTCTTTTAAAAGTATCTCTCTGAGTCGAGCTTAAACTGGGCCAGGACCTGCCCCCAGGGTTTTAGGGGTGGACTTTAATTCACACAGTCTTAGCCTCCTCCGATACCCTGGTAATGTCATAGCAGGTATGGAAGACAGAGGGCAAGATGGAGAATCAGAAGATATATAGTCAGAAAGCCTAGTTTCAAGTCTCCAGTTTGCTTTTGCAAGATGTGAGTTGAACAAATCTGAATCTGAGGTGCAATGCCCTGATTCTTAGAAGTGTGGACTAGAACCCCAGGGTTGCAGTGAAGACTTGATTCAATAAGTACCATGCGAAGCCATGTGGAACTGTGCAAAGCCATAGAATTCTGAGCATTGCCACACAATGGCATGGTAACTGTGCATGGTGCTGGGGGCCATTCTCTTTCCAGACTATTCCTCTTTTCTTCTTCCTGGTCCATGAAATAAGGACTTCTCAAGTCTGCTCCCTGTCCTTCTTTCCTCCCACCATTGCCCTGGTTCAGACCTTCTTTCTGTTGCACCTGAGCTATTTTCATTAGGCTCCTTCCTGAACTCCCACCTCCATCCTTTGCTTTTCCTGTTTTCACTTCCTGGCATGCTCTTCCACCCGGTGTCCACATGACTTGCTACTCATGCCTATTCAAATGTCTCTTTAGGGAGCTCTTCCCTCACCACTGTCTATAAAATAAAACCCAGCCCCTCCCTCCACATCCAATCTTCCTTACCCAGTCTTATTTTTTTCCCTAGGGCTTATAATAAATCTCTGTAATTATTTGGTTATTTTAATGTAAATACACCTTTTATTTTAGAATACTTTTAACTTTACAGAAAAGTTGCAAAAATAATAGCGTTTGTGTATGACCCTAAACCAATTTTCCCTATTGTTAACAACTTCGATTGCTATATTATATTTGTCACAACTAAGGAACCAATATTGATACACTGTTATTAACTTAACTCCATACTTTTACTTTATACAGGTTTCGTTAGCTTTCCTTGTCTATTCCAGGATTCCATCCAGGACAGCACATGGCATTCAGTCATATCTCCTTAGCTTCTTCTAATCTGTGGTAGTTTCTCAGGCTTTCCTTGTTTTTGATTACCTTGACAGTTTTGAGAAAAGTTTTGCTCAGGTGTTTTGTAGAAAGTTTTTCTCATGTTTAGACTGGAGGTTTTGGGGAGTATGGACATAAAGGTAAAAAGTCCTTCTCATCATATTATCTCAAGGATGTATACTATTAATCAACGCAATTTGTCATTGTCGATGTTGACTTTGATCTACTATGGTAGTGTTTGTCAGGTTTCACCATTATAAAATTACTTTACCCTCCCTTTTCATACTCTGGAAATAAGTAACTAGGCATGGCCCACGCTCAGAGTGTGGGGGCTTAGATTATACCTCCTTGAGGAGGGAGTCTCTATCTTACTTGGACTTCTGTATAGGAGATATATGTCTTCTCCATTTATTTATTTATTCAATCACTTACTTATATCAGTATGGTCTCACAGATATTTGTTTTATACTCTGGGTTATATTCCAATACTATGTTATATATTTTGTTGCTCAAATTGTTCCAGCCTTGGCCACTGGAGACTCTTTCAGTTGGCTCTTGTGTCCCTTTGACACGCCACCATTGTTTTGTTATTTGAGCACTTTCTTAATTTCTAGCACTTCAAGGCTCTCCAGGCTCATTGTGTATATTTCCTGCCCTAGCCCTAGAATAAGATACATCTCTAAAGAAGTTCCAGTTCCTTTCATTAGAAAATATTATTAGAAACCAGGATCTGGGAGCTAGGCATGCTTGTTGCTACTAGGGTGTCTTTACTTTTAGGCCTTTTCAGAGGACAGAGCTAAGAGATATATGTGTATACACAAACTCATGTATACACTCATCTTTACAACTACTTTTGTATCTATCCATCTGTATCTATATCAAGCCAAATATGAGTTTACCTTGATGTCTCTGACTCTAATCCAGTACCACATGGGTCAGTCCATTCTAATCTCCCCTTGCTTATCTGGAACCTTCCTCACCAACAGTGAGAAGACTGGCTCAACCACTCATTTACTTATTTGCTCATCCTAGTATACATGTACAGCCATGTTAGAATTATTAACCTGTACCCCTATGACAAGCAACCTTATCAACTAGACTATAGTGTTCATATATCATCCCCTTTGTTTTTGGTCTTACAGTGTATGGTGAAACACCATTTTTCAAAGTGACTTAGGTCGGGATATTTTGTCTCCATTCTCTTCCATGAAATTATGGCTTACATTTGTAACACCATTAGATTCTTCTGTCATAGTCTACATCCCATCCTGGGATCCCCTGACCTCCTGGTTGATTTTTTAAAATTTGCATGCATTAAGGTTCACTTTTTGTGCTGTAAATTTCTGTAGGTTTTGACAAATGCATAACAACGTACATATACCACTCAATACAGATTAGTTCCACAAACTAAAAAACTCACTGTGCTTCCCCCAGTGAAACACTATTTCCTATTTTTCTTCTACTTGACTTCATAAGGACATGGATTTTTGTATGTTTGGGTTAATGTTGTATTCCAAGTCCCTAGAAAAGTGCCTGGCACATAGTAGGTGCTCAATAATTTTTTTTCTTGAATGAGTGAAGGTCTTTACTCTTGCCTTCTGAAATCCAACTCCCTCCTTTCCCATAGTAAAGCTTCGATAAGCCCACATAAGGAACATATCAGTCCTTGGTCTGAAAATGTATTATGGCATAGAGAGACCTTTTTTGTACAAATTTAAGGAGCACAAATGTAGTTTTGTTACATAGATATATTACATGGAGGTGCAATCTGCGCTTTTAGTGTATCCATCACCTGAATGAAGAACATTGTATCCATTAAGTAATTTTGCAACCCTCATCCCCCTCCCACCCATCCAGGTCTCCAGTAACTAGTATTCCACACTTTCCCAGAGAGACCTTTATGCATATAGGTCCTGACCACCTTTTCTTTCCCAAGATGGGTTACATGTCCCACACCTGTACGACAAGCATACCATATATACATAACTCTATTATAATATGTTCTACTATGTAATTATTCTATTCACTCATCTGTTTCTTTGTACTAGAGAACCAGGTTACTCTGGCACCACGTTTCTCTCTAATTGATCTTTAACTCTATAGAGATCTTCTCCATTCCACCTCAGGGGAGTTAGGAGAGGAAACTCTGGGTATTTAGAGTTTCCTCAGGCACATTCTTCTTATGTTGTTAATTAGAAGGTAGGATTTTAATTTTGTTCATTCTTTTTCCATTTTGTTTGCTTTTATTTTATGTTCCCCATCATAAAATCAGAAAAACTACAGCATAATGGATATACAGGGATGGATATGTGAGGGTGTGTGCCTGTTTGGGGTTATGTATTTCCCTTTCTTCTTTGTGACTCCTGAGGGCAGAAGCTGAGGCTCCAAAAAATTACTCTAGCAGAAACTCTATGTATATGTGGGAATAGGGAGAGGTAGAAAAGGATAAGACCAGCTTTATTCCTCACTGCTGAAGCCCAACTGTTAAGCCAGAGCTGGTGCATTTGCTGATGTCTTTGATGATAATCTTTATCAGGCAAAATGGCGAGGGTCAGGACTAGCAGCTGACCCAAAAGATTCTGAGACTGCCTGCTTGCTCAGTGAGCCAAGAACTTATGAACATTTTGCTTCCACTGCCTTCCTCTGGCACACCCTTAGACGTGGGTAACCTGGTCCTGCTTCTTAGAGGACCCTGATTTGTTCCTGCAAAGACCCTGCTTTGTTCCTGCAAAGAACCCTTGTTCTTTTTTATGGCTGCATAGTATTCCATGGTGTACATGTACCACATTTTCTTTATCCATTCTATCATTGATGGGCATTTAGGTTGATTCCACGCTTTTGCTATTCTGAATAGTGCTGCAATGAACATATGTGTGCGTGTGCCTTTATAACAGAAACATTTATATTTCTTTGGGTAGATACTCAGTAATGGGATTGCTGGGTCAAAGGGTATTTCTGTTTTTAGGTCTTTGCAGAATTGCCACACCGTCTTCCACAATGCTTGAACTAATTTATGCTCCCACCAACAGTGTATAAGCATTCCTTTTTATCTGCAACCTTGCCAGCATCTGTTATTTTTTTACTTTTTAATAATAGCCATTCTGACTGGTGTGAGATGGTATCTCATTGTGGTTTTGATTTGCATTTCTCCAATGATCAGAGATCTTGAGCTTTTTATCATATGATTGTTGGCTGCATGTATGTCCTCTCTTGAAAAGTGTCTGTTCATGTCCTTTGCCTACCTTTTATGGGGTTGTTTGGTTTTTTTCTTGTAAATTTGTTTTTCCTTATAGATGCTGGATATTAGACCTTTGTTAGATGCATTGTTTGCAAAATTTTTCTCCCATTCTTTAGGTTGTCTGTTTACTCTGTTGATACTCACCTTTGCTGCACAGAAGCTCTTTAGTTTAATTAGTTCCCATTTGTCTATTTTTGCTTTTGTTGCAATTGCTTTTGGCGTCTTTGTCATGAAATTTTTGCCTGTTCCTTTGTCCAGGATGGTATTACCTTGGTTGCCTTCCAGGATTTTTATAGTTTTGGGTTTTACATTTAAGTCTTTAATCCATCTTGAGTTAATTTTTGTATATGGTGTAAAGAAGGGGTCCAGTTTCAATCTTCTGCATATGGCTAGCCACTTATCCCAACACCATTTACTGAATAGGGAATCCTTTTCCCATTGCTTGTTTTTGTCAGGTTTTCTGAAGATCAGAGAGCTGTTAAGTGTGCAGCATTATTTCTGGGTACTCTATTCTGTTCCATTGGTCTATGTGTCTGTTTTTGTACTAGTACCATGCTGTTTTGGTAACTGTTGCCTTGTTTAGTTTGAAGTCGGGTAACATGATGTTTCCTGCTTTGTTCTTTTTGGTTAGGATTGCTTGGGCTATTCAGGCTCTTCTTTGGTTCCATACAAATTTTGAAATAGTTTTTTCTAGTTATGTGAAGAATCTCGATGGCAGTTTCATAAGAATAGCATTGAATCTATAAATTGCTTTGGGCAGTATGGTCATTTTTATGATATTGATTCTTCCTATCCATGAGCATGGGATGTTTTTCCATTTGTTTGTGTCATCTCTGATTTCTTTGAGCAGTGTTTTGTAATTCTTCTTGTAGAGATATTTCATTTCCCTTGTTACCTGTATTCCTAGGTATTTTATTCTTTTTGTGGCAATTGTGAATGAAAGTTTGTTTATGATTTGGCTCTCAGCTTGACTGTTGTTTGTGTATACGAATGCTAGTGATTTTTGCACATTGATTCTGTATCCTGAGACTTTGCTGAAGTTGCTTATCAGCTTAAGAAGCTTTTCGACTGAGATGATGGGGTTTTCTAGATATAGGATTGTGTCATCTGCAAACAGGAATAGTTTGACTTTCTCTCTTCTTATTTGAATGCCTTTATTTTTTTCTCTTGCTGGATTGTCCTGGTTAGACCTTCCAATACTATGTTGAATAGGAGTAGTGAGAGGGAAATCTTTTCTTGTGCTGATTTTCAAGGGGAATGCTTCCAGCTTTTGCCCATTCACTGTGATATTGGCTGTGGGTTTGTTGTAAATGGCTCTTATTATTTTGAGGTATCTTTAGTCTTAAGAGGGTGTATGTGTCCTGTCCAGGAATTTATCCGTTTTTTCTAGATTTCCTATTTTATGTACACCTACAAGCTTAATACCATGTGGAAGCTGCCAAGGCTTACAGCTTGCGCCTTCTGAGGCAGCAGCCTGAGCTGTATCTGGGTCCCTTTAAGCTGAGGCTGGAGCTGGAGCAGACAGGATGAAGGGAGCAGTGTCCTGAGGCTGTGCAGGGCAGCAGGACCCTGGGCCTGGCCCATATAGCCATTCTTTCCTCCTAGGGGTCTGGGACTGTGATGGGAGGAGCTACTGCAGAGGTCTCTGAAATGTCCTCAAGGCCTTTTCCCCATTGTCTTGGCTATTAGTACTTGGCTCCCTTTTATTTATGCAAATTTCTCTAGCAAGTGGTTGCTCCACAACCTGCTTGAATTTCCTCTTCCGAAAAATCTTTTTAGTTCTCTGCCACATGGCCAGGCTGCCAGTAAAATTTTACAAACTTTTACTTTCTGCCTCCTGTTTAAATATAAGTTCCAACTTTAAGTCATTCCTTTGCTCCTGCATATGAGCAAAGCCAGCCCACATTTTGAATGTTTTATTGCTTAGAAATATCTTCTGCCAGATACTCTAGGTCATCACTCTTAAGTTCAATCTTCTGCAGATCCCTAGGGCATGCACAGAATACAGCCAAGCTCTTTGCTAAGACTAACATGCATGACCTTTGCTCCAGTCCCAATAAGTTCCTCATTTCCATCTAAGACCTCATCAGCCTGGATTTTGTTGTCCATATCACTATCATCATTTTGGTCAAAACCATCCAACAAGTCTCTAAGAAGTTCCAAACTTTCCCTCACCTTCCTGTCTTCTTCTGCACCCTCCACACTCTTCCAACCTCTGCCTTACCCAGTTCCAAAGCTGCTTTCACATTTTAAGGTGTCTTTATAACAAGACCCCACTCCTCAGTACCAATTTTCTGTGTTAGTCCATTGTGTAGATATAAATAAATACCTAGGGCTAGGTAATTTATAAACAAAATAATTTTAATTGGCTCACTGTTCTGTAAGCTGTCCATGAAGTGTGACACCTGCATCTGCTCAGGTTCTGGGGAGGACTCAGGGAGTTTTACTCATGTTGGAAGGCTAAGTTGGGGCAGGCACTTCGCATCGCAAAAACAGGAGCAAGAGAGAGAGAGAGGTGGGGGGAGGTGACACACTTTACAACCAGATCTCAAAGAATTCACTCACTACAGTAAGGAAAACACCAAGCCATGAGGTATCTGCCCCCGTGACCAAAACCCCTCCCACTAGACCCTACCTCCAACATTTGGGATTACAATTCAGCATGAGATATGGCCGAGACACAGATCCAAATCATATCATTAACTGCCCCCAGTTATTCAACAGATAAATCATGAGAAAAAGAAACAGATGGAGAAGAAAACCATCAAGTAAGTGACTTCAGTTTTTTTAATGGGCAAGATTAAACTAGAATAAGTAAGCATGCACCCTTTAGAGACAAAACTACAAAGAAAAGCAAGTCAGGATAGTTATTTTCAGGGGAAGGAGGGGGCTAAGATTAGGGACAGGCACAAAAGAATAAAACACCTCAGAATACAGGTAACAAGGGAAGTGAAGGATCTCTTCAAGGAAAATTACAAAACACTACTCAAAGAAATCAGAGATGACACAAACAAATGGAAAAACATCCCATGCTTATGGATAGGAAGAATCAATATCATAAAAATGACCATACTGCCCAAAGCAATTTATAGATTCAATGCTATTCTTATGAAACTGCCATCGAGATTCTTCACATAACTAGAAAAAACTATTTCAAAATTTGTATGGAACCAAAGAAGAGCCTGAATAGCCCAAGCAATCCTAACCAAAAGGAACAAAGCAGGAAACATCATGTTACCCGACTTCAAACTAAACAAGGCAACAGTTACCAAAACAGCATGGTACTAGTACAAAAACAGACACATAGACCAATGGAACAGAATAGAGTACCCAGAAATAATGCTGCACACTTAACAGCTCTCTGATCTTCAGAAAACCTGACAAAAACAAGCAATGGGAAAAGGATTCCCTATTCAGTAAATGGTGTTGGGATAAGTGGCTAGCCATATGCAGAAGATTGAAACTGGACCCCTTCTTTACACCATATACAAAAATTAACTCAAGATGGATTAAAGACTTAAATGTAAAACCCAAAACTATAAAAATCCTGGAAGGCAACCAAGGTAATACCATCCTGGACAAAGGAACAGGCAAAAATTTCATGACAAAGACGCCAAAAGCAATTGCAACAAAAGCAAAAATAGACAAATGGGAACTAATTAAACTAAAGAGCTTCTGCGCAGCAAAGGTGAGTATCAACAGAGTAAACAGACAACCTAAAGAATGGGAGAAAAATTTTGCAAACAATGCATCTAACAAAGGTCTAATATCTAGCATCTATAAGGAACTTAAACAAATTTACAAGAAAAAAACCAAACAACCCCATAAAAGGTAGGCAAAGGACATGAACAGACACTTTTCAAGAGAGGACATACATGCAGCCAACAATCATATGATAAAAAGCTCAAGATCTCTGATCATTAGAGAAATGCAAATCAAAACCACAATGAGATACCATCTCACACCAGTCAGAATGGCTATTATTAAAAAGTAAAAAAATAACAGATGCTGGCAAGGTTGCAGATAAAAAGGAATGCTTATACACTGTTGGTGGGAGCATAAATTAGTTCAAGCATTGTGGAAGACGGTGTGGCAATTCTGCAAAGACCTAAAAACAGAAATACCCTTTGACCCAGCAATCCCATTACTGAGTATCTACCCAAAGAAATATAAATGTTTCTGTTATAAAGGCACACGCACACATATGTTCATTGCAGCACTATTCAGAATAGCAAAGACATGGAATCAACCTAAATGCCCATCAATGATAGAATGGATAAAGAAAATGTGGTACATGTACACCACATTTAAAAAGTACAAGATTACATTCTTTGCAGGAACAGTGATGGAGCTGGAGACCATTATCTTTAGCAAACTAACACAGGAATAGAAAAGAAAATACCGCATATTCTCGCTTATAAGTGGGAGCTGAATGATGAGAACACATAGACACAAAGAGAGGAACAACACACACTGGGGTCAGTTGGAGAGCGGAGGGCCAGAAGAGGAAGAAGATCAGGAAAAATAACTAATGGGCACTAGGCTTAATACCTGGGTGATGAAATAATCTGTACTATAATTCCACATGACTCAAGTTTACCTATATAACAAATGAGCACATGTACCCCTGCACTTAAAATAAAAGTTAAAAAAAGATTGGGGGCGAGGCTAGGCGCGTTGGCTCACGCAGGTAATCCCAGCACTCTGGGGGGCCGAGGCGGGTGGATCACGAGGTCAGGAGTCCTAGATCAGCCTGGCCAAACTGGTGAAACACCATCTCCGCTAAAAATACAAAAATTAGCCAGGTGCGTTGGCGGGCGACTGTAATCCCAGCTACTCGGGAGGCTGAGGCAGAGAATTCCTTGAGCCTGCGAGGTGGAGGTTGCAGTGAGCCGAGATCATGCCACTGCACTCCAGCCTGGGCAACAGAGTGAGACTCCATCTCAAAAAAAAAAAAAAGATTGGGGGCATGGAACATTGAGAGGCTTCCAGGTTGGCTGGCAAAATTTTGTTTCTTGACCTGGGTGATGGTTACAAGGGAACAATCCTACTGCATTGTGGGGTTTTCTGTATCTATGTTTTATTTTATAATAAAAAGGGTTGTAAAACCCAGCCAGCTGGTATTATAGACAAAACAAAATAGTTAACTATTTGGGAATATGTTCCATGTGAAAAGACTCACTTTATGGAAATGAAGATGCCTAAACATATATATATTTTTTGTGGACCTAGGTCTGCCTTTTCCTATGAGGTAGATGGGAGGAAAATAGCATTGAAAATTGTGGAGAGGAGTAAGTGGAAACTACTTAGGCCAGCAGAATCTTCCAGTTTAGTGCACTATGCAAACTACTGACAAGGCTAGATGGAGCAAAGAATCTCAGCTTAGTTTTTTAATTTATGCAACTAGATGATAAATATGAAGACTTCCGAGGATTAGATATAGTAAATCATGAAGGCCAGAAAAACTTTTGGGGTTGTTTTTCACCTTCGAGCAGGAAAATGTTGAACTTTTGGGCTTTTTCTTTAATATATAGAAAGCATGCGTATTTAACAATCCCATCTAACAGCAGCTTAAACAAACTGGAGCCTTAGGAAGGGGACACTGAAGCTGGAGGAGGGAGAGACAGCATGAAGAAGGGCAGTGTGTCAGTCGTTAAAGGCAGTCCGGAAGGGTGTATGTTTTCTTGGTTCCAGTTGTCATATCGTTAGTTAGCGATGAGTATTTTTTGTGGCTCCCCACTCAACACCCACTTTGGGAATGCTGATTTGCCTCTGTGGCATACAAGCTTTGGACATTTATCTGACTTTTTGCGTTGCCCAGCTAGTTCAAGACAGGTGGGTGCCTTGGTCTGATAGGCTCTAAAGGTGTAATGTCCAAAGGCAGAGGGAGACCCTCCCATCTTGCTGGACCCACATTGCTTAGCACAGTCTAGATACATCACAGAACCTAAGAGTCTGTCAGTCTGAAATGGTTGCCCTTCACACTGGCCTCATTTCCACTTTCCAAAGAAGTTGACTTTTCTGGAAATATTGTCTAAATTGTGCTTACAGAATCATGTCATATAATTCATGCCCTAAAATCATCTTGGTTCTGTAGCAAAAGGGTAATAACTAAGTATTTGATAATACAAATAAAAGAAAAAAGGAAATTGCCAATTCCAAATATGATGCACACTTACATGTGTGTATAACAGTTTTTTTTCTGAAAGTACAAGAATAAGTGCTTTCATAATTATAGCTAATGTTTAATGAAAGGCCAATATTTGACCAGGCAATGTGTAGAACATTTTATGTATACTAATCCATTTATTCCTCATCACAGCTTTACGAGAAAGGGACTATTATTTCCCATACTTTACAGGTAAAGAACTGAGACACAGAGAGGATACATCAGAGTCCAAGCTCACACAGACTCCTTTCTTATTCCTTGTTCTTCTTCATAATCTTCTCCTTATGGCAGCCAGAGCAATTTTTCTAAAAACAGAACAAAAACGATCAGTGCCTTCCCACTGGTTTTAGGGTAATGTGCAAATGCCATAAAGACTGAAGACCTTTACATAATCTGAAGTAGGCTTCTGCGTCCCTCTCAACAGCAACTTTCAACCATCCCTGCTACCTTGCTCTCTCTCTCCTCAAGCCACCTCATTCACTTCCTTCAACATGTTATTTCCTACCACACCTCCATGTCTTCTCAAGTGCTGATCTCTCTTTTGGGAACACTTTTTCTGTATCTCTCCCTATCTGACACAACTTTTAAAAAATCCTCTTTATTATCTGCCTACAACCACATGCTCAGTTAGGACTTTGTGGCGTGAGCTCCCCTAACAACCTGTCTTCCTATCACAGCACACCTGCTGCCCTTCAGTTGGTGTGACTGCTTCTTTCATTATGTATGTTTCCTGCTAGGATGTAAGCTCCGTGAGGTCAAAGACCATGACTATCTTAGATCACTGTCCCCCAATACAGAGTCCCGTGATCAGCAAATAGTATATCAGTATTTATATCAGACACTAAATAAATGTGTGTTGTATCAATATTATGCATGCCTGGGATTCAGCTTATTGTTATCAATGAGTTTTTGAAAGTTAATCCAGAGATGTAAGTCTGTGATGCAATCATATAACAAGAGTTTAATTATTTCAAACCTACAGCACAAATTCTGTACATGCAAGGCTAAGATAGACCACCTTGGGAGTCACGGGCTAGGGTGGAAAGAGTTGGGATAGAGATATAAATAAGGAAATATAATACGAAGTAAAATAAAGTAATCACTATAATTTTCTTCTGTGCATGGATGAGGGCAGGTAGGAGTGGGAAATCATGTACATCAGAATAGTGACATAAGAATTGAACATTAAGGATTGGAGAGGATTTGGGAAGTAACAAGGTGGTGAGAATAGCAATCTGGAGAGCAGGAATAGCATAAACTAAGGCTTGGGAACATGAAAAGGCATAACTTGCTCAGGGACAAGTGGAAGTCTTCATAAACTGAAATGCAACAATATTTTGGCTTTTTACTTAGCGCAGCACAAAGCAAGAGTCAAAGATGCAGATGAAGTGTTGTTAAATGTGCACAGGTGCTCATTGTAGATGCCACTTCTAGGTGAACTGTAATAAGTGGGTTCTGGTATTCTCAAAATCAGTCCTCGTTTCAGCAGGGAAAACACCTGTGTTATTATTTCTAGCATCTTTCTCTATAAAAGGGATAACCTGAAAAAGGAACTTGAGCAATTTCTTTGGTGTAATGGATTTCTTTATTCCAAAAGACGTGTGACTGTCAAACAATCTTGGCCCAATACCATGCAATCCTGGACTTGTCAACCTCCTTTGTTTGGAGTTTGTATTTTCCTTTGGCTGTGGTTTGGCCACCAGTGGAGGGCTCCCTGCAGGAGTAGAATATGCTATTCCATGGGATTCAAGAATTACCATCCCTGTGGTTCTGATTTTCAAATGCACATTAATAAATTTCATCTTTGGATACACTGGGTTGATGAGAGGCTGCTCTGTAGAGACAGGTCCACCCTTGATGGACTGCTGAGTTAGGTTTGTGAACTGCCAAGGGTGAGATTCAGTCCTCAGGCATTGCCTGTCATCTAAAGCATTAAGTGGAGGCACACTGGTATCATGGCTATGAGTGCAGGCTCTAGAGCTAGTAGCGCAGCTCCACTGCTATGGTACTAACTTCTCTGTGTCTCAGTTTCCTCATTTATAAAATGGAGATAATAATAGAATCTACCACATAAGTTTGTTGTGATAATTAAATGAGTTAATAAAACTAAAATCCTTAAAAGAGTGCCTGGCACACAGAAAGTACTCAGTGAGTATAAACGATTTGTTTTGTTCAGTTAATAGAGACAATCTGGTTAATAACAACTCTTGTAATTCTCAGAACCATTCTTTAAGGTGATTATGAATAATTCTTGCTACTTATGAATTTTTCTCTACCCAGGATACGGAAAACCAAGGTTCACAGCAAGAAAAGAACAATTATGACCCCTCTTCCTGGGGGCAATTTCACCTGAAGTTTTAAGGCAATAATAAACATTTTGAGATTAACATAAACAGACTGTGTTTAGACAGAAATGCAAATTTTGCACAAATATTTCCTATAAAGCATAAAATTTTAAAGAAATTTCTTGCTTACAGCATACCTCTCCAGGATTCATCTGCCATAACAGAGGGAAAAAGGCAAAGTCAAGTCTGATCCAGTTGGCTGAATATCTGAGGCATTTGAAGATTTGGTCCACTCTGTAATAGGGAGTTTTCTACATAGGAGACAACTCCTGTCAAGTCCCATGTGGTTGATTAAAAATGGCCACAAAGTTTTGACCCTTGTGTTATTGAGAAGTGAGTCTATGTCTCATCTGCTAAATTTGGGATGGATTGTGATTGCTTTGACCAGTAGAATAAGGCAGAAGTGATGCCCTGCCACTTCAGACCTAGACTTTATAAGGATTGGCAGTTTTTGCTTCCTGCCTCCTGAAACCCTGAGCTAGCCTTTCAAAAGTCTGGCTACCCTGAGGTTGCCATGCTGTGAGGAAGCCCAGGCTAGCCACATGGAGAGTTTATGTGACAGAAAAGAGAGAAGCAGACAGAGACACAGCCAGCCTCTAACCATTCTGTCCCCCAGCGGTACAAGTCATCTAAGCTGGGGGCCCAGACCATGTGGAGCAGAGATGAGCTTCCCTTCTTTGCCTTGTCTGGATTTCTGACCCAGCTTGAGAAATACTAATACTAATACTAATACTAATACTAATACTAATACTAATAATAAATTGTTATTTTAGGACTCTAAGTTTGGGGCAGTTTGTTAAGCAGTAGTGTATAATTGGAACAACTAGTGATGATATCTGAGAAATGGAGAGATCCAATGGAAGTGAAGGTGGGGAGAGAAGGACTGAATATTGTTCTTAAGGGGAAGGGACCCTGGTAGTGTGAGCAAGTGGGTGGCGTTTAGAGTTGGTTCCAGAGACTCAAAAACACACCAGCAGAAGTCAGATCACACAGGCCAGGCAACCACATTATGGGGTCAAGGGAAGTTGGCTGACTCTGAGGATAGAGGTGGAGGATGGAGTTGGAGGTGACATGGGCCCCCATAAGTTCCCCTTGGACTTGCTGGAAAGCTGACAGGCAGCACAAACAGATTCCAGCTATCAATGACAACCTTGGTTCTCATTGGCCCATGGACTAAAAGGCAAGTCCCCATTGCCCAAAGTTGGAAGGGTTTGAGTGGATAGACAGAGGGATGTCTATTAGAGTGGGAAATGGTAGGATGGTTTCTTGGGACAAGAGAGGGCTGCGGACATCACTCTGCACTACAGGGAGAAAAGGAAGGAGACTAATGGTTCTAAAGGCAGGCATGAAGAGGGGTGGTTCTCTAGTCTGTTATTTAGGCTGTCTGCAACCTGGCACCCCCCTGCCTTTCCTACATTGTTATCTAGGGCTTTTCTTCATGCATGCTGTGTTCTGTGTATATGACACCCACTTCTTTACTTCAATGTCTTCACTCAAAATGGAATGTTTTTTCCCTGGCATCACATGCCTGGAACTTGGCCTCCTACAAAGTGTCCTTGAAATCCCATGCAAAGATTGTCTCTGATCTCTCAGTGTGGAGGTAACCACAACACTCTGAATACTAGGTGTGTTGTCTTCACACTGCACAGTGATGAAAGTCTTGCTTCATCCTCCCTCATAGCTCAGGAACTTATAAGAAGACCTCTATCTGACTTCTGAGACTGCCCCCCAATGCTATGACCCTCACAGCAACCTAATATTGAATGTGCCCTTAATATATTTCATTGCTTTCAATATATTTCATTGCGTCAATAATTAGAAGTACATCCGAATATTTATAAAGACTCTGATATTACTTAAAATGGAAATATTTTAGAACTCAAGTAGCTTTTACATGGCCATATATCTAGTAAGGATAGTTCCAGGATCCAAACTCAGGGGATGGGGTTCCAGGGCCAGTTGTCTGGAACTCTACCCTGTTCTGCATAGTAATACCTTATTGTCTATCCAGAAAATATCTTACTCTGTGACTGTAGATGATTGAGTTAGTTAAACCAATTAAAATCAGCCATGTAAATTGTAAGCTATATCTAATTAAAATAAATTTTTGTTTGTTTTTCGGGCTGGGTGTGGTTGTTCACACCTGTAATCTCAGCACTTTGGGAGGCCAAGGTGGAGGACTGCTTGAGCTCAGGAGCTCAAGACCAGCCTGGGCAGCATAGAAGGACCTGATCTCTACAAAAACATTTAAAAATTAGCCAAGTGAGGTGGCATGTGCCTGTAGTCCCAGCTACTCAGAAGACTGAAGTGGGAGGACCACTTGATCCCAGGAGTTCTAGGCTCCAGTGTGCCATGGTTGTGTCACTGTACTCCAGCCTGGGCAACAGAGCAAGACTCTGTTTCTAAAAATAAAAATTTAAAAAATAGTTTGTCAACTGTATGCAAGGTTAGTGACATGTCTCTGCCCTCAAAGATAGTATACTGTAATGTGCTTGTAGAATCTCACACTGGATAGCAGTTGTAATGTCATGTGAAACAATTTATCTGATTCAACCTGTTTTACTCCAGCTATTAATAGCTTGTTAGTCACTGAAAGTAGGCTGTATGAGTTTTTTCTCTTTGGGGGCCGTCTATACTACCAGGTTTGAGATGCCTGGGCTGCCTTGAGTCCCTCAACACCATTGTTATTACCGAGGAATAGGGCTGAAAGCAAAAGGACAGATAGAGGCTGTGATCTTCCTACAAAACCCATCTGGGGTAGGAATTCCAAGTCTAGGGGGAAAAGAGGGAGGGGAAGACTGAGGTAGACCGGAGCAAATGCAGGTGAGAAGGCAAAGAAATAGCAGCACAAGGTGTAAGATGATTGAAAAAGAGAATTAAAAGAAGGAGAAAAATTAGAGTGAGAAAAAATGGAAACAGAAGAAAGTCAGGAGAGAAAGGTAGAAACTAAATGGGAAGACTAAAAATAAACCAATGGGCAACAACAACAAAAATTACATTCAATTGTGGTCTTATTTATAGTTGTGTTACCCAAATTGAGCTGTCAACTTATTCAATATCTTGACTTCATTACATAATGTGTTTTCATTTTCCCAAAATGTTTGTATCTGAATGAAAAGATCTTCTCTACAAAATATTTCCATGTCTGAATTCGACTACCATTGATAGGCATTTAAATTGATTCCATGTCTTTGCTATTGTGAATAGTGCTGCAGTGAACATACACATGCATGTGCCTTTATGCCAGAACAATTTATATTCCTTTGGGTATATACCCAATAATGGGATTACTGGGTTGAATGGTAGTTTTCTTTTAAGTTCTTGAGAAATCACTGAAGTGCTTTCTATAATGATTGAACTAACTTACATTCCCAACAGCAATGTATAAGCGTTCCCTTTTCTCTGTAGCCTAACCAACATCTGATATTTTTTGACTTTTGATAATGGCCATTCTGAACAGTGTGAGATGGTATCTCATGGTAGTTTTGATTTGCATTTCTCTAATGGTTAGTGATGTTGAGCATTTTTTTACATGATTGTTGGCTGCATGTATGTCTTCTTTTGAGAAGTGTATGTTCATGGGCTTTGCTCACCTTTTTTTTTTTCTTGAGACAGAGTCTCGCTCTGTTGCCCAGGCTGGAGTGCATGGAGTGCAATGGCACAATCTTGGTTCACTGCAACCTCTGCCTCCCAGGTTCAAGTGATTCTTATGCCCCAGCCTCCCAAATGCTAGGATTATAGTCATGAGCCACTATGCTGGTCTTTCGTTGTTTTATTTTTGAGACAGAGTCTCACTCTGTCACCCATGCTGGAGTACAGTGGCATGATCTTGGCTCACTGCAACCTCTGCCTCACGAGTTCAAGCGATTTTCCTGCCTCAGCCTCTTGAGTAGCTGGGATTACAGGCACACGCCACCACGCCTGGCTAATTTTTTTCTACTTTTAGTAGAGATGGGCTTTCAATGTATTGCCCAGGCTGGTCTCCTATTCCCGGCCTCAAGTAATCTGCCCGCTTCGGCCTCCCAAAGTGCTGGGGTTACAGGCATGAGCCACTGTGCCCGGCCTTTTGCTCACTTTTTAATGGAGTTGCTTTTTGCTTGTTAGTATAAGTTCCTTATAGATACTGGATATTAGACCTTCATCGGTTGCAAATATTTTCTCTCATTCTGTGGGTTGTCTGTTTATTCTGTTGGTAGTTTATTTTGCTGTACAGAAGCTCTTTAGTTTAATTAGATCACATTTGTCAATTTTCGTTTTTGTTGCAATTGCTTTTGGCATCTACTCACGAAATCTTTGCCTAGACCTTTGTCCAGAATGGTATTTCCTAGATTTACTTCCAGGATTTTCATAGTTTTAGGCTTTAAATTTAAGTATTTAATCTATCCTGAGTTGATTTTTGAATATGGTGCAAGGAAAGGGTCCAGTTTCAATCTTCTGCATATGGCTAGCCAGTTATCCCAGCACCATTTATAGAATACGAAGTCCTTTCCCCATTCGTTGTTTTCGTTGACTTTGTTCAAGATCAGATGGTTGTGGGAGTGTGGCTTTATGTTTGGGCTCTCTATTCTGCTCCATTGGTCTATGTGTCTGTTTTTGTGCCAGCACCATGCTGTAACAGTTACTGTAGCCTTGTACTATATTTTGAAGTTGAGTGGCGTGATGCCTTCAGCTTTGTTCTTTTTGCTTAGGATTGCCTTGGCTATTTGGGCTCTTTTTTGGCTCCATATGAATTTTAAAATAGTTTTTTCTAGTTCCGTGAAAAACATTATTGGTAGTTTAATAGGAATAGCATAGAATCTGTAAGTTGCTCTGGGCAGTATGGCCATTTTTTTACAATATTGATTCTTCCTGTCCGTGAGCATGGAATGTTTAGCCATTTGTTTGTGTCATCTTTGATCTCTTTCAGCAGTGTTTTGTAATTCTTATTGTAGAGATGTTTCACCTCTCTGGTTAGTTATATTCCTAGGTATTTTATTCTTTTTGTGGCTATTATGAATGAGATTACATACTTGATCTGGCTCTCAGCTTGGCTGTTGGTGTATAGAAATGCTATGAATTTTGTACATGATTGTTGTATGCTGAAACTTTGCCTAAGTTGTTATCAGATCTAGGAGCTTTTGGGCAGAGACTGTGGGGTGTTCTGGGTATAGAATCATATTAGCTGCATACAGAGATAATTTCACATCCTCTCTACATGGATGCTTTTTATTTCTTCCTCTTACCTGATTGCTCTAGCTAGGAGTTTCTGCATTATATTAAATAGCAGTGGTGAGAGTGAGCATTCTTGTCTTGTTCTGGTCCTCAAGGGGAATGCTTCCAGCTTTTGCTCATTCAGTATGGTATTGGCTGTGGGTTTGTCACAGACAGTTGTTATTATTTTGCGATACATTACTTCAATGCCTAGTTTGTTGTGGGTTTTTAACATGAAGGGATGTTGAATTTTATCAAAGGCCTTTTCTGCATTTATTGAGATGATTATGTGGTTTTAGTTTTTAGTTCTGTTTATGTGATAAATCACATTTATTGATTTGCATATGTTAAACCAACCTTGCATCCCAGGGATGAAGCCTACTTGATTGTGGTGGATTAGCTTTTTGATGTGCTGCTGGATTCAGTTTGCCGGTATTTTGTTGAGGATTTTTACATCTATGTGCAAGGATATTGGCTTGAAGATTTTTTTGTTTGTTTGTTTTGTGTTTTGTTTTGTTGCGTGTGTGTGTGTCTGCCAGGTTTTGGTATTAGAATGAAGCTGGCCTCTTAGAATGAGTTAGGGAGGAGTCCCTCCTCCTCAATTTTATGGAATAGTGTCAATAGGAATGTACCAGCTCTTCCTCATAAATCTGGTAGAATTTGATTGTAAATCCTTCTGGTCCTGAGCTTTTTCTGATTGGTAGGCTTTTTATTACTGATTCTATTTTGGAACTTGATTTTGATCTGTTTAGATATTCAATTTCTTTCTGGCTCAAGTTTGGGAAGGCGTATGTGTCCAGGAGTTTATCCACGTCTTTTAGGTTTCCTGGTTTGTATGTATAGAGATGTTCATAGTCATCTCTGAGGGGTTTCTTTGTGTGTGTATTTCTGTGTGGTTGGTGGTAATGCCCCCTTTGTCATTTCTGAGTGAGTTTATTTGGATCTTCTCTTTTTTTCCTCTGTTAATCTAGCTTGTGATCCATCTATCTTTTTATTATTATTATTTTTAAAAAAGAACAACTCCTGGATTCACTGACTTTTTTTTTTTTTGTATAGTGTTTTGTGTGTCAGTTTCCTTAAGTTCAGCTTTGATTTGGCTATTTCTTGTGTTCTGCTGGCTTTGGGGTTGGTTTACTCTTGTTTCTCTAGTTCCTGTAGGTGTGATCTTAGCGTGTTATTTTGAGATCTTTCTAACTTTTTGATGCAGGTGTTTAATGCTATAAACTTCCCTCTTAGCACTGCTTTAGCTGCATCACAGATATTCTGGTATGTTGTATCTTTGTTCTCATTTGTTTCAAAGAATGTCTTGATTTCTGTGTTAATTTCATTGTTTACCCAAAAGTCATTTAGGATCAGATTGTTTAATTTCCATATAATTGTATGGTTTTAGCAATTTTTAAAGTACCAATTTCTATTTATATTGTGCTGTGGTCTGAAAATGTGTTTAGTATGATTTTGGTGTTTTTGAATTTGCTGAGGATTGTTTTATGGCCAATTCTATGGTCACTTTTAGAGTGCCTGCCATGTGCAGAAGAGAAGAATGTATATTCTGTTATTTCACAGTGGGGAGGTCTGTAGGTGTCTGTTACGTCCATTTGGTCAAATATCAAGTTCCAGTAGTGTATAACTTTGTTAGTTTTCTGCCTCAGTGATCTGTCTAATACTGTCAGTGTGACGTTGAACTCTCCTACTGTTATTGTGTGGTTATCTAAGTATATTCATAGGTGTCTAAAAACTTGTTTTATGAATCTGGGTGCTTTTTTGTTCAGTGCATATATATTTAGAATTATTAGGTATTCTTATTGAATGGAAACTTTCACCATTATATAATGCCCTTCCTTGTCTGTCTTTGATCATTGTTGGTTTGAAGTCTGTTTTGTCTGAAATTAGAATAGCAACCCCTGCTTTTCTTCTACTTTCCATTTGCTTGGTAGATTTTTCTCTATCCCTTTACTTTGATCCTGTGGGTGACATTGCATGTGAGATGGGTCTCTTGAAGACAACGTAGAGTTGGGTCTTGCTTCTTTATCCAACTTACTAGTCTGTGTCTTCTAACTCGTGCATTTAGCATGTTCACATTCATGGTTAACATTATACGTGCTTATTTGATCCTGTCATTGTGTTGTTAGCTGGTTATTATGCAGAATTGATTGTTTGGTTGTTTTATAGTGTCAGTGGTATAAGTACTTAAGTGCGTTTTTGTGGTGGCCAGAAAAAGTCTTTCCTTTTCGTATTTAGAACTCCCTTCAGGACCTCTTGTAAGGACCATATTAGAACTCCCTTCAGGACCTAATGGTAATGAATTCTCTTACATTTGCTTGTCTGAAAAGCATGTTATTTCTTTGCTTATGAAGCTTAGTTTGGCTGAATATAAACTTGGTTGGAATTTCTTTTCTTTAAGAATGCTGAATAAATCCTCATATGTTTTCCAAGTTGCTTGCTTTCTCTGCCTCTCTTTCAGGGACACCAAATGAGTTGTAGATTTGTTCTCTTTACATAATCCCATATTTCTCTGTGGTTGTGTTCCATCTTCTTCTTTTTTTTTTTTAATTTTTCCTGACTGAGTTATTTCAGGGAACTGGTTTTCAAATTCTGAGATTCTTTTATCAGCTTGGTCAATTCTGCTCTTAATACTTGCAATTGTATCGTAAAATTCTTGAGATGTGTTTTTCAGCTCTGTTAGATCAGTTTGGTTCTTTCTTAAAATGGCTACTTGGTCTTTTATTTCCTATATTGTTTTATTGTATTCCTTAGATTCCTTGGATTGGGTTTCAACTTTCTCCTGAATCTTGATGACCTTCATTCCTATCCATGTTTTGAATTTTACTTCTGTCATTTTGGTCATTTCAGCCTGGTTAAGAACAATTGCTGGGGAACTAGTGTGGTCATTCGGAGGTAAGAAGACACTCTGGCTTTTTGAGTTGCCAATGTTCTTGCACTGCTTCTTTTTCATCTGTGGGGTCTAATGTTCCTTCAGTCTTTGAAGTTGCTGTCCTTAAGATAGTTTTTTTTTTTGCTTTCATCTTTGATAAAACCCACCTTATACCACATCTTTGATGCCCTTGAGGGTTTAATTATGGTAAAATGTGGGTTAGTCAACTGGCTTCATTTCTGGAAGATTTTAGGGGGACAGTGCTTAGCTCAGTACTACTGGGCTGCATACTGTAATTCTGGGGGCCTAGTACTGGGCCCCTAGCTTTGTTCTCTAGGCCCTAGAAGTTAGGAACTTGTGGAGGGGCTGAGGTATTCCTGGTCCACTGGCTACAACGATTCAATGAGTGGTACCAGCCAAAGTGCTTCATAGGGGTAGTGGCTCATGAGTGCCAGCAGTTGTGGCAGCACAGCAGGATGCATGCTCGTCAGTTGGGGCAGCGTACTAGTGGGAGTGGGGCTGCTGCATTCCTCTGCATGCTCAAACCCATGGTAGCAGTGGTGGTGGTGGTGGTGTGTTGGTGGGCAGTGGGACCACTGGCATCTATGCACACATTTGCACTGACCATGGCAGTGGCAACATGCGGGGGGTGGCATTGCCAGCATCCCTGGGTGTTTGCACTGGCAGTGGCATGGTGGGGCATGATTGCCAGTATCTATGCATGTGTTTGCTCCAGTGATGATGATGCAGGCAGGTGCTTGTGCATCAGCAGCAAGGTGTGACAGGCAGTGGGTTCACTCACGCTGACATCAGTGGTGTGGCGGGGAGTGCGTGCACACGCACGCTCGCAAGGGAGGGCAGGTGAGGGCCACCTGCCTCTGCATGCTGGCAAAGCAGTAAGGGGACAGTTATTGGCCAGCACAGTGGTTGGGGGAGGCTACGGTGTGTGGAGTGGTGGACATCAATGGAGTTGGACATCTTCTGGAGTTCTCTGATGGTCAGGTGTGGTTTGCCAGCAAAGAAGCTATGATGATGGCCCCCCAGAAGCATCCTGGTTGGGCATCTGCTGCACTGCAAGCAGGCATGGCCAGGCTGGGGCCCCAGGAGAGGTCAGAAGACAGGAGGCACTTAGATTGGACTGGCCCCATTGCATGGGCAAGACCACCCTGCTCTGTCCAGATCTGACAATCACTCTAAGCATAAAGTCTCCTGAAGGAGTGTGGCAAGCCTTGGGGGAGGAGTATCTCTGGCCATGCTCCATCACAGACATTCCAGCACTAAACTCTCTGGGCTCTGAACAGGCTAGAATCCTGCCCCTGTCACCTCTCTAAGGAGCTCTCGCTGCCAGCTCAAGTGTCCATGGGGGTTGTGGGGTCTCCTGCTGCCAGGATTCCAGAGGTTTGTGACAAGAGTGGGCCACTGCTCACCTGTTCAACTCACGCCTTCCCCAGGAGTCACTGTGGGCCAGGAACAAATCCCGGTGCTTGACAGCCCCATGCAGGGTTCCTAGCTTCCTCCCCCTTCAGCCCAGCAACTGAGTTCTCCCTCCAACCACTTTTGATGCCTTCCTTCTGAAGATCTGCTTGGAGTGTGCCAGTGTTCCCAATGTCCCAATCTCTTTGTTGGGGATGTTCTTCCTGGCTGCCTCCAGTCAGCCATCTTGTCTGCCCTTCCAATGTGATGTTTCAATATTTGTATACATTGCAGAATAATTAAACCAAGTTAATTAACATAAGGCCCACCAAATTAGACTTGAGTCCCTACTGAATTTGGCCACTGTTGTGAGAAGGTGTTCTTTATCGGTGTGTATTTTCTGCTGTTGTTGACAGTATTTCTTCAGATTTTGATAGTTTCTTCTAAAATGGGGTGAGCCACTTATAACCTAGACAATTTTTTTGAGGTGAATTTTTATAATTTATCCCTAGACAGCAAATCATAGAATGCTTCTGTTGTGGAGTGAATTGTGTCCTTTCCCACCAAATTCGTACGTTATAATCCTAACCCCCAGTAGACACTGGACTTTCATTTGACCAGAGGTATCAGAAGCGACCAGTGCTTCAGGATTCTCAAACATGAGCTTCAATTAATTCAAGAAAACTCTGAACCTGCACATTCTTATTTTATTTTAATATTCTGTATGGCAAAGTGGAAAGTATGCATAAGGCACTTCTACTGTGTACTCAAGCTCAATCGTTGTCTCAAGGAAAAGTACATGTGCAATTGAGTTTTTTCATGGACGACCATTTTCACTTGAATGAATGACTGACAGATAAATCATGGTTGTTCAGACTTGGGTATTTGGCAGATATTTTCTTGAAAATGAACAAAGTGAGCTTGTTATTTCAAGGAAAACAACTGGAAATATGTGTTGCCAAAGATAAAATTCCAGCTTTCAAGAAAAAGATTGGAATTTTGGAAAGCTTATATCTGCCCTCATGAGCTTGTCAGCTTCCCAATATGTAAAGACATTTTGTGATGAGATTGTTGTTTATATTAACAAATATGATTCAAAAATTTATATAATAAAATGTGTCAACATTTGAAATATCTGCATAACTTGGTGAACCAATATTTTCCAGATGACCAATTCATAGTTTTATAAAATCATTCGTGAGTAAAAAAATACATATTTCAAGTACAAAATAGAACAATGAATTTTAATGTAACAGATGATGAAATGCTCATTGATATGGTCTCAGATCTATGTTGCAAGTAACCTTTATGCAGCTACCACTTGCATTTTGGTATAGCTTCAAAGAATATTCACAATTATCTAAAAAGGCTACTAAAATACCCCCTCTTTATCCAACTACACCTATGTGTAAGCTGGATATTTTTTACATACATACTTCAATCAAGACAACATATTGCAACAGCTAGAATTTAGAGGCAGATATGAGAATCCAGGTGTCTTCTATTTTTATTTATTTATTTTTTGAGACGGAGTCTCACTCTGTTGCCCAGGCTGGAGTGCAGTGGCGCGCTCTCAGCTCACCACAACCTCCGACTCCCAAGTTCAAGCGATTCTCTTGCTTCATCCTCCTGAGTAGCTGGGACTAGAGGCACGCACCACCATGCCCAGCTAATTTTTGTATTTTTAATGGAGACATGGTTTCACGATGTTGGCCAGGCTAGTTTCAAACTCCTGACCTTGTGATCCACCTACCTCGGCCTCCCAAAGTGCTGAGATTACAGGCATGAGCCACTGCACCTGGCCCCAGCTGTCTTTTATTAATCCAGACAGTAAAGAGATTTGAAAATGTAAAATAATGTTATTCTCACTAATTCTTTTGCTTCAGAAAAAATAGCATTTTTTAATAAAATATTTAACTTATATTAACTTATAATAAGCTTATTATTGTTTTCAAAATTAATTTATAGATTAATATTTTTCAAATTTCTGTTTTAATTTTAATATGGCAACTATCAATAAATAAAACCTACATTAACCAAAGCTCGTTAGGATCCTCAATAATTTTTGAAAGTGCAAAAAAATTCTGGGCTCCAAATATTTGAGAACTGCTGATATAAAGGAACAGAGTAGTGTTTCCCAAAGTAAGCTCAGGGAACTCTTTGCATCAGAAACACCCAATTCGCTTGTTACAATATACAGATTTCTGGGCTTTGTGCCAGATTGAATCAGGTTTCTTGAAGGGTCAGCCTGTATTTGTTTTCAATTTTGAAATTTCCAAACAAAACATTACTTGAATTTAATAAAATTAAGGCAGTCCCTTAATAGTGTGGCCAGTTTTATCATCTGAGATTGTAGACAATCAAACTGAATACAACACCTGTTCTATCAGAGATCCAAACCTCAGGAATTATGGCCATGTTTGCACAAATGCAGTGATGAGAGTTCTTGAGACAATATTTTCTGCAAAAATAACTTACATATGGAGAGAAATTGACATATAGATGTGGATTGCGTTTGACATGTCTTCTCCAGTTACCTGTGGAGCAGAGAATATATTCTCAAGGCTTTCATTTTTTCTGCTCCAGCATAAAAGCCAGCCACTGTGGTGGCCATTTGAGATGAGGCAGGGGAGGGGTTGGTGCAGTGAGGCTGGGTTGAACACAGAAGAGTGGATCTTGGCAACTAAGACATACAGAAGCCAAGCTAAGGAATGTGTTTTTCTGAAAAGCCACATCTGGACCCCTGGTTAACATCCTGCCTGATCTTTTGCCTCAGACAAGAGACCAACCACATAAAACACACAGAGTGTGGAGATTTGGCCCATCTTTGATTTGTCAGCTATAGTAATACAAATTCAAAGCACTTTGGCTCTGTGCATAAATATGTATACGCATGCACAGTCACATTTGTGTGTTTTTATGGGGGCGCGGGTGGGAATTTTAGTACTCAACTGGGAACCATGTCTCCCTGTGGTCTGCCTCCTGGATAACATCCAGTCTCCTTCTTTGTGAACTATTAAAACAGACAAGTCTGCAGGCTTCTGTTGCTGGAATAAGCTAAACAATGGCATGGGATAGAAACTAAGATCTGGAAATATGTTTTTGGTACATGGCCCATGATTTCTCATGCCTTTTTATGATATCTTCATTATAGGCACGAGGGCATTTTTACAAAGTCAATCTGCAGATGTGTGATTTTATAACACTCAGTTCACTTGTCATTTTCCTTTGTCTCATTGATGGAGCTTTGTGTCCATCTCCCATCCCTTCCCCAACTCTACAATCCTGTCCTGGCCATATGCATCCCAACATGGTTTCATTCTGAACAAAATTTCTTCTCTATGATGTCTCCTGAGTTATGTGCAGCATAAAACATTAAGAGGTTTTGTTGTTGTTATTTTTTTTCCATAAAGCAAAGGATTTGGCTTACAATTCACTTATGTGTTATAGAAGTAAGAAATACAGGTATGGAATATTGATTTGAGTAAAGAAGTCAAAGAAACAGTATTGAGAGTCTATAGTGGCCAAAAATATTGGAAGGGTGAATTAGACTTGTGTAAGCTTTGAATGCAGGTCAGTATAACAGGCTGCATTCGTGGCTTATTATTGTAATGACTGTTTCTCCCTTAGTACATTATCTCCTTGTACTAGCTGGGCTGCTAGCCAGAGAATGATGATACACTCTGATTGCTCACAGCTCCTTCCTGCCTTCCCACCCTTTTCACCCCTCTTCTAAGAGGTCCTCTGTGACCACACCCCAACTTTACAACTTCCCTGGAGCACCAGAATATCATTCCTTCTTCTTGCCCAGATTAAACTTATATTTAAGGACAGTCTACATGAGGCTGGGCATTCATTATATGTTATTCCACTAGATTATTGCCACAATTCCGTGAAGTAGCAATTATATAGCCCTTTTTCACAATTAAAAAAAGTGAATGCCAAAGAAGTGATTTCCTTGTGGTTACAACAGCTAGTGAGTATAAGAGGAAAGAATTCTGGGTGTTCATATCACTGGACTCCCGACTCCCACCCACCTCTACAACTTCGCCTTTCCTGCATTCCCTAAGTGGATGTGGTGAACTAACATAGTCTAAGCAGCGAATGAGCGATGAGTGCTCAATATGCTCCCCACAAAGGGGATTTTGTGTCTTGAAGGAGAGGCCTTAGACATGGGAAAGACTGCTAAGCTTCTAGAGGAGTAGCAGAAGGTAGGGGACATGTTTGGGGTCAGAAGGAACCTCCCCAGGAACCTGAAATTGTACCACGTAGAGAAGTGTCACAATTTGGCAATCCTTAGTCCACGTCTGACAAAAAGAAATATTTGTTCCTTGGGCTCATGTGGTGTTTTTAAAAACTTGAATATTTGCCAGCAGTTAGAAATTAGGAGATTCAATCTAAAAATCTAGATTTGTAGGTTTTCTCCGCAAATTGGATGATACAACATCACAGGATCTATATTTTTCAATGAAAGGGACTGGCCAGAGCTTCCCTCTAAAGAGGTTCAAGCTCTCATGTCATCACGAGGCTTACAGATCTCCTGGCTTATTTCACTTATTCCTGTGCCACTATAGTCATTTGAGTTTGAGACTTCTGAAGTAGATGAAGGCCTCTCCTGCTCATGAGAGGGGCATCATCCCTAGAGGTGGAGGCTGTGAAGAGGCCTGGAGGCTGAATTTCCATTTTCCTATTTTCCCTCAAGAAAGGAGTCAACAAATACATCAGCCTCCATATCTCAAGGCTGGAAAACATTTGACAAAAGTAAGGCCCCCGTAAAATAAAATGTGCCTTAGCTTTGTGGGCAGGACTCTGCAGTCTGATAAGGCAGTGCTCCTATCAAGATTCAGACCTTTGCCTTGATCACAATTTTTTTTTTTTTTTTTTTAATGAAACAAGGTCTCTACCTAGACTGGAGTTCAGTGGCACAATTATAGTTCACTGCAGCCTCCAACTCCCAGGCTCAAGTGATCTTCCTGCCTCAGCCTCCAAAGTAGCTAGGACTACAGGCATGAGTCACCATGCCTGGCTAATTTGCAAATGTTTTGTAGAGACAGGATCTTGCTTTGTTGCCCATGCAGAGCTCAAACTCCTGACTTCAAGTGATCCTGCCTTGGCCTCCCAAAGCACTGGGATTACAAGCGTGACCCACCACACCTGGCCTGCTTCAATCATAATAAAGGTGGTGAGGGCCAGAGGGAGTTGGCAGCTAGCTACTTTTACCACCACAATTTGCAAAAGGGATTGAAAACTGTTAAGGCCCACAGAAAAGGCAATAGGCCCATAAAATTCACAGGACTTCACCCACTTTTATAAACATCATCCCCTTGTGTCTGGAATTGGTGGGTTCTTGGTCTCACTGACTTCAAGAATGAAGCCGCGGACACTCTTGGTGAGTGTTACAGTTCTTAAAGGTGGCGTGTCTGGAGTTTGTTCCTTCTGATGTCCAGATGTGTTCAGAGTTTCCTCCTTCTGGTGGGTTCGTGGTCTCGCTGGCTCAGTAGTGAAGCTGCAGACCTTCGCAGTGAGTGTTACAGCTCTTAAGGCGGCGCGTCTGGAGTTGTTCCTTCCTCCCTGTGGGCTCGTGGTCTCGCTGGCTTCATGAGTGAAGCTGGAGACCTTCGCGGTGAGTGTTACAGCTCATAAAGGCAGTGTGGACCCAAAGAGTGAGCAGTAGCAAGACTTATTGCAAACAGAGAAAGAACAAAACTTCCACAGTGTGGAAGGTGACCCCAGCAGGTTGCCACTGCTGGCTTGGGCAGCCTGCTTTTATTCTCTTATCTGGCCCCACCCATATCCTACTGATTGGTAGAGCCGAGTGGTCTGTTTTGACAGGGTGCTGATTGGTGCGTTTACAATCCCTGAGCTAGACACAAAGGTTCTCCACGTCCCCACTAGATTAGCTAGATACAGAGTGTGGACACAAAGGTTCTCCAAGTGCCCACCAGAGTAGCTATCTACAGAGTGTCGATTGGTGCATTCACAAACCCTGAGCTAGACACAGGGTGCTGATTGGTGTGTTTACAAACCTTGAGCTAGATACAGAGTACCGATTGGTGTATTTACAATCCCTGAGTGAGACATAAAGGTTCTCCAAGCCCCACCAGAGTAGCTAGATACAGAGTTGTCAATTGGTACATTCACAAACCTTGAGCTAGACACAGTGTGCTGATTGGCGTATTTACAATCCCTTAGCTAGACATAACACGTCCCCACCAGACTCAGGAGCCCAGCTGGCTTCACCCAGTGGATCCTGCACCAGGGCTGCAGGTGGAGCTGCCTGCCAGTCCTGCACCATGTGCCCACACTCCTCAGCCCTTGGGTGGTTGATGGGACTGGGTGCTGTGGAGCAGGGGACGGTGCTCGTCAGGGAGGCTCTGGCCACATAGGAGCCCACAGAGGGGGTGGGAGGCTCAGGCATGGCGGGCTGCATGTCCGGAGCCCTGCCCCGTGGGAAGGCAGCTAAGGCAGCTAAGGCCTGGTGAGAAATTGAGCACAGCACCAGTGGGCCAGCACTGCTGGGGGACCCAGTACACCCTCCGCAGCCGCTGGCCCAGGTGCTAAGCCCCTCACTGCCCGGGGCGGCAGGGCCGGCCGGCTGCTCCGAGTGCAGGGCCTGTCAAGCCCATGCCCACCCAGAACTCCAGCTGGCCCGCAAGTGCCGCACGCAGCCCCGGTTCCTGCTTGTGCCTCTCCCTCCACACCTCCCTACAAGCTGAGGGAGCTGGCTCCGGCCTTGGCCAGCCCAGAAAGGGGCTCCCACAGTGCAGCGATGGGCTGAAGGGCCCCTCAAGTGCTGCCAAAGTGGGAGCCCAGGCAGAGGAGGCGCCAAGAGCGAGCAAGGTCTGTGAGGGCTGCCAGCACGCTGTCACCTCTCACCCTCATCTAACCTGGTCCTCCCAATGCCCACTCATGGGGAAACTGACTCCCTCTGCTGATCCTAACTATTCGTGATGATTCTCTGGTCAAGGCCACATTTGGAAAGCCATCAAAACTAACATTTGCATTGTAAAAATCATACTCACAATCACAATCATAGTTAGCAGTCATTGAACTTTATAACGGGCACTATGCTAAGCTCTTCCAATACGATCTCATTTAATTCCTACAACAATGTTAAAATTTGTTATCATTATTATTCCCTTTCTACAAATGAAGAAACAGAGACCAAAGAGATTAAGTAATTTGCCAAAGATAACACAGCTAAAACATCTTGGAGTCAGATTTCAGGCCCAGATATCAGGGATAGTACCCCTGATACAATGGGCAAAGAAGGCTTTCATCTATACTCTATTAATTTTTGAAATCTTTAACTGAAAATTCACAGTAACTAGATAAGATGTTAAGTCTTGCTAATTCTGCCTGCTTTCTTTTGACAGTAAGTGCATAATATATCTACCCTGCTTTCTATTTTCCCTTGCACGTGGTTGATAATAGAGCAGCTAGAACCCTAGTTATATTTTGGATGGTTCTTTTTGTACTTTTTGACATAAGATTTCAGATACTGTTCCCATTCTTTTGCTTATTACCACGTGTGCTTGATTTGGCTCACTGCTTGATCTCAGTGATCCAGCAATTTGTCCCACTGCAAATACTCTTCATTTCACATGTGCCTTATTGGGAACTCTATTTAATCAGAGTTTGTTTGATATGTGCTGGGAATTTAGCTGTGAGTGGGAAAAGTTGAGCAGATCTTCAGCCTCTGTTGAAGTCCAGGTAGAACTTTCACCTTAACTGGAAATGACTTAAATCTTATATATAGAGAAGTATGGTGCTTGCATGTGTTTCGATGATTTTATATATTATATTCTAACAGCCATAATTCTTCTGTTTTACTTGGGTCTTCATGGGAGGGAGAAGCTTCATTTCCTTATTCTCAGAGGGTTATTGTTTTCTCTAAAGAGAAATGTGGTGCGTGCTGAGTTTTGTTTAGGTGGCAACAGAAAAGAGAGGTGCAATTCCAAGTTTTTAAAAATTTGAAGTTGAGTGGGTGGCTTTGAAATGTCATAGAAATCAACTCAATTAGATGTTTGGCTGGAAAACATCAGGATGCATCAACACTGCTTAGGCTGGCTTCCTATAGTCTGAAACAATGTTACACAAAAAGCATGTTCAGAAGCATTGCTTGTAGGAAAATTGCTACATAAAGCAGGACTGGGCAGGATGGGTTTGGGGAATGGAGAGAAATAACCTTTTTGGATATGGGCCAGAAGTTAAAAGGGAGTTAGTGATAAAACCAAGGCAGTACTTTTGTGTATCAAAGCTCAGACTTCACCTTTGAATTACAAAGCAGGTGCCATGAGCAGGTGGCCTATAGGTTCACCCTCAGTCACTATCCACACCTCCAATACATGAGGGTACTCTGTTGGGCCCTCTAGTTGCTCTGCTTACTGGGACTAGGAAGATCAAATAAGGTAGGAGAATAATGAAGAGGAGAAATAATAGTAAACTAAAGAAAATGAGGGGCCAAACAGGGGTGGGATGTGTCAGGAAAAGTACTGACAACCAGGGAACAAGTCTAGCTAGGGCATGAGAAATCCAGTCTAACTCCAGGCAAGAATAGAAAATGAAGAGAAGTCTTATCTGGAAAGAGTATGGAAATATGGGTGAGGCTTTGTAAGTTCAGGGCAAGAAGTATGACTGCACCTAGCTGGATAGATTCATTTTGTTATCAATATTACCATATTATGAAAAGTGAAGGGCTAAAGCAGTTGAACACCACTCAACCTCTAAAATGAGACCACCAGAGATGAGTTAGACTAACAGACAGCCAGACAGTATAGGCAGACCACTTCTTCCACCTTCTCATAGGCCCAGGCACACAAGCCATCAGGTAAAAGAGGATTCAGTGGGTAGCCTGTCCTTTCTTTGGAGGTATTTCAGAGGGCTTTCCTGGGATTTTATTGAAGCACGGAAATTGTGGTCTTCCATAAAGGCCAAGTACTAAACTGTATTTTTGGGCAAAGAGCAAGATGGGCTCAAGATTATTTGGCACTCAGAGTTGATCACCCGAAGGGGGCTAAATCTGGGGCAATAACAGCTCCTTTCCCTAGAGTAGAAGTCCTCTGATGGTGGCAGATGATGCTGAGCCCCTTTCCTTGACAGTATTGAGAGGTGACAGCGTGCTGGCAGCCCTCGCTTGCTCTCCGTGCCTCCTCTGCCTGGGCTCCCACTTTGGTGGCACTTGAGGAGCCCTTCAGCCCGCCACTGCACCATGGGAGCCCCTTCCTGGGCTGGCCAAGGCCAGAGCCGGCTCCCTCAGCTTATGGGGAGGTGTGGAGGGAGAGGCCCGGGCGGGAACCGGGGCTGCACATGGCGCTTTCGGGCCAGCGCCAGTTCCGGGTGGGCATGGGTTCAGCGGGCCCTGCACTCAGAGCAGCCAGCTGGCCCTGCCTGCCCTGAGCAGTGAGCGGCTTAGCACCTGGGACAGCAGCTGCTGTGCTCCATTTCTCCCTGGGCCTTAGCTGCCTCCCTGTGGGGCAGGGCTCGGGACCTGCAGCCCACCATGCCATGCCTGAGCTTTCCCACTGCCATGGGCTCCTGCGCAGCCGAGCCTCCCTGATGAGCACTGCCCCCTGCTCCACGGCGCCCAGTCCCATCGACCACCCAAGGGCTGAGGAGTGCCGGCACACGGCACGGGACTGGCAGGCAGCTCCACCTGCGGCCCCGGTTCGGGATCCACTGGGTGAAGCCAGCTGGGCTCCTGATTCTGGTGGGGACTTGGAGAACCTTTATGTCTAGCTAAGGGATTGTAAATACACCAGTCAGCACTCTGTATCTAGCTCAAGGTTTGTAAACACACCAATCAGCACCCTGTGTCTAGCTCAGGGTTTGTGAGTGCACCAATTGACACTCTGTATCTAGCTACTCTGGTGGGGACTTGGAGAACCTTTATGTCTAGCTAAGGGATTGTAAATACACCAATCGGCACTCTATCTAGCTCAAGGTTTGTTAATGCACCAATCAGCACCCTGTCAAAATGGACCAATCAGCTCTCTGTAAAACAGACCAATCAGCTCTCTGTAAAATGGACCAATCAGCAGGATGTGGGTGGGGCCAGATAAGAGAATAAAAGCAGGCTGCCTGAGCCAGCAGTGGCAACCCGCTGGGATCCCCTTCCACACTGTGGAAGCTTTGTTTTTTCGCTCTTCGCAATACACCTTGCTGCTGTTCACTGTTTGGGTCCACACTGCCTTTATGAGCTGTAACACTCACCGCGAAGGTCTGCAGCTTCACTCCTGAAGCCAGCGAGACCACAAAGCCACTGGGAGGAATGAACAACTCCAGAAGCACCACCTTAAGAGCTGTAACACTCACTGTGAAGGTCTGCAGCTTCACTCCTGAGCAAGCGAGACCACGAACCCCACCAGAAGGAAGAAACTCCAAACACATCTGAACATCAGAAGGAACAAACTCCGGACACGCCATCTTTAAGAACTGCAACACTCACCGAGAGTGTCTGCGGCTTCATTCTTGAAGTCAGTGAGACCAAGAACCCACCAATTCCGGACACAGTATTGTAGGGCTCCCAGATGAGACGAACAGCCAGAACAGAGTGAGTCAATGATGTGAGAACCAAAAGAGGAGTACCATACACAGAAATCCAGGAATTTAGGGGATGTTCCAGCTCAGGAGATCAAAACAGGCCAGGAGTAATATGTGCAGGTTCCCTCAGAGACCCACAGTGATTGGATATTTAAGAAGGCCTTGGCACCGGATGATAGAGAGTGACCACAGAGCTCTTCATTGATAAGGCTTGGCTGAGAGTCAGAAGTCTGGATGCTATTTTAGCCACTATTTATTAAGGACATATTTAGGAAATTGGAGTTCAGAGCATTTAAGGCATTTGCCTGACATCTCATATCTGAGGAGTGACAGAACCAAGATTTGAACACAGGTCAGCTTGACTCCAGAATGCTGCTTCTCCATGACCCTTTTCTTGCCATGCTCTTTAGTAGGTGACGAAAGATAAATCAAGACACAGTAAGGGCTGACGTGAGCAATGTGACTCTGACATGTGGCTTCCTGTGGATCCTAATACCCTCTCTACCTCAGTAGTGAGCATTTGTCAACAGATCTAGAGGCACAAATAAAAGCAAGTTATTCTGCTTGGTTGGAGGGATGTTAAATGGTGGCTGCAGATGGGTACTCATTAGAGGGCTAAGGTTGGGAGGTTGCTAATATTGTTAATATATAAGGACCACAGCATTCCTCTAACAAAATCTTACTTTCCTCCCAACTTTTAAATCCCTTCCAGGATTGATTGTCCAACTAACAGGGTTTAGTGAAACCTGTAAAGGATGCCAGTTGAAAGCCCTATGTTGAATTTCAGGCTTCCAAGGGTGAGACCAGACTAGATGAGGCTTTAACATTGGGTGGTCAAAGGCAACATCAACTGAGGGCAAGTACAGAATAAAGAGAAGCTGGTTGGGGTGTGTGGTGAGAGATGGATTATGGAATGTGGTTCAAGATGAAGACTGAATACTATGAGGTCTTTGGTTCCTGCTTTTATGTGGTGCTGGCTGGATGGGACAAAAAGAGGCCTCACATCTTAGGCACCAAGTAGAATACACATGAGTATATCTTGTTTCTTTGTTCTCTGAGAGCCCAAATTCCCCCAGAGAGTTCTTAGGAAGAATTATTTCTATATTGAAAATAAACTTGGAATAGCTCATGATTTAAATTTTTATCAGTACTTATATGAAATTTGCTGAAACTTGAATTAAGGCACTTTCCCCATTTATTTTTATACCTGGCTAAAAACAGAAGCAGCTGACTTGTGGGCTCTGGCCATGATTGGTAAATAGAATGCTTTTGTGAATTCTACCATCTCTGCAGAAAATGAATATCCATAACAATTTTTCCCTGACATTAGTGGCCACCAGTCACAGTAATGGTAAGAACTCACTGAACCATAAGCCGCATCTGTGCAGATCCCAACTTAATTCATTTTATGTCATTCGTCATATTCATCTCATATTTTATGTCATAAATATCAAAACAGCATATATCTTCATAGAGTTACAAATATACTTCAGCTTGGCAATAGCTTTAAAGTAATCCAAAGTGAAGTTACTATCATGAAAGTCTGTCACTCTAGACATATGTCTATCTTATTCTGTCTGAATGTGTTTCCTTAACATCTTTTTTATGCCCATTTGTTCTCTTCATCTATTAACATACTTGATTTCATCATCTTTATTAAGTATAGGTTTATATCATTTTCTTTAAAAAGTTTAGCTCATTCAACTAAGACATTACCAGAGGATGACTTGATTTGGAGAGGTGTCTTCCATAAAAGTGACAAACTTGGTAGGAAATGAATGCTAAAATCCACAGCGCTGCTAGGTTGGGGTTTTGCTTGGGGCATGCAGTGAACAAGCCAAAAATTTGATAGGAGGATATACTGAAAATGAGAGAACTATAGAAGGCCGAGTGTATTCTCTGTGTATCAAGAGCTGACTGGGAAACGATGGGCATTTACAGGGAGACTCAAGAGGGCCCAGCAGAAAGTAAAAGAAAAGGTGGACTTGAAACCTCCCTGAACTATACTATAGGTGAAGTGGTACCCTGTCACCTGAAGATATACTATGATAAGAAAAAGACATACTCGGTAAACTCTAAAGCAATCAATAAAATCAAACAACAAAGAGTTGTTAGCTAATAAGCCAACAAAGAAAAGAAGAAAGGTCTGAAATCAATGGCCTCAGCTTCCACCTTAAGAAACCAGAAAAGAATAAAAAAATTAAGTCCAAAATAAGTAGAAGAAATAAAATAATGAAGATCAGAGTGGAAATCAGTAAAATAATAGAGAAAACCAATGAAACCAAAAGCCTGTTCTTTGAGAAGATCCACAAAATTGATAAATCTCTAGCTGGACTTACTAGAAAAAATAGAGAGCAGATACGAATTACCAACATCAGAAATGAGAGACGTTTTATGCCTATAGATGATTCAGATAGTAAAATGGATAATAAGGGAATATAATGAGTACCTTAAGCCAATAAAATTGGCAACAGATAAAATGGAAAAAATTCCTGGAATAACACAAATTGCCGAAGCTCACCCAGGAAGGAATAGATAAGGAGAATAGTCTCCTATATCTATTAATACATTTGAATCTGTACTTAAAAACCTTCCCCAAAGAAAATCCTAGGCCCGGGTGGCTTCCCGGGTGAATTCTATCACATACTTAAGGCATAAATAATACTAATTCTACACAAACTCTTCCAGAATATTGAAAAGAAGAGGATATTTCCCAAATTGTTCAGTGAGGCCACAATTACCCTGATACCACGATCAGACAAAGACATTTTAAGAAAAGTGTACAACAGTATACCTCATGCACAGTGATGTAAAAATTCTAACAAAATTTTTAGCAAATCAAATTCAACAACATGCAAAAAAAAAAAAGACATACACAATGACAAAATCAGGTTTATCCCAAAAAGGTGAAATTGATTTAATATTTTAAAACTCAGTCAGTAATAGTTAACCATCATTAACAAACTAAGAAAACACCCATATTATAATCCGAATAGCTATAGAGAAAGCATTTAACAAAATTCAACACCCATTTCTGATAAAATTCTCACTAAACTAGAAACCGAAAGTGTATTAGTCCGTTCTCACACTACTATAAAGAAATAACTGAGACTGGGTAATTTATAAAGAAAAGAGGCTTGATTGGCTCATGGTTCCACAGGCTGTAGAGGAAGCATGGCAGTATCTGCTTCTGTGGAGGCCTCAGGAAGCTTTTTCTCATAGCAGAAGGCAAAGCAGAAGCAGGCATCTTACATGGCAGGAGCAGGACTGAGAGGGAAGGGGGAAGTGCCACACACCTAATTTTTTTAAAATTTTCAATAGGTGTTTGGTTACATGCATAAGTTCTTTAGTGATGATTTCTTAGATTTAGGCGCACTCATCACCTGAACAGTGTACATTGTACCTGATGTGTAGTATTTTATCCCCCAACACCCTCCCACCCTTTCCCCCAAGTCCCCAAAGTTCATTGTATCATTCTTATGCCTTTGCGTCCTCATAGCTTAGCTCCCACTTATGAGTGAGAATATATGATGTTTGGTTTCCCATTCCTGAGTTACTTCACTTAGATTAATGGTCTGTAATTCCATCCAGATTGCTGCACATGCCATTATTTAATTCCTTTTTATGGTTAAGTAGTATTCCATGGTGTATATATATATATATATATATACTGCATTTTCTTTATCCACTTGTTGGTTGATGGGTGTTTGGGCTGGTTCCACATTTTTGCAATTGTGAATCGTGCTGCTATAAACATGTGTGTGCAAGTATCTTTTTGTATAATGACTTATTTTCCTCTGCATAGATACCCAGTAGTAGGATTGCTGGATTAAATGGTAGATCTACTTTTAGTTCTTTAAAGAATATCCACATTGTTTTCCATAGTGGTTACACTAGTTTACATTCCCACCAACAGTGTAAAAGTGTTCCCTTTTCACCACATCCATGCCAACATTTATGATTTTTTTTTGATATTTTGATTATGACCATTCTTGCAGGAGTAAGGTGGTATCACATTGTGGTTCTGATTTGCATTTCCCTGATAATTAGTGATGTTGAGTATATTAGTCAGTTTTCACACTGCTAATAAAGACACACCTGAGACTGAGTAATTTATAAAGAAAAACAGGTTTAATGGACTCACAGTTCCACATGGTCAGGGAGGCCTCACAATTATGGCAGAAGGCAAAAGGCATATTTTACATGGCAGCAGGTAAGAGAGAACTTGTGCAGGGGAATGCCCATTTATAAAACAATCAGATCTTGTGAGACTTATTCACTACCACAAGAACAGTATAGGGGAAACTGCCCCCATGATTCAATTATCTCCACTGGTCCCACCTTTGGCATGTGGAGATTGTTACAATTCAAGCTGAGATTTGTGTGGGGACATAGCCAAACCATATCATTCCATACCTGGCCCCTCCCAAATCTCATGTCCTCACATTTCAAAACCAGTCATGCCTTCCCTACAATTCCCCCAAATCTTAATTCATTTCAGCATTAACTCAAAAGTCCACAGTCCATAGTCTTAGCTGAGACAAGGTAAGTCCTTTCTGCCTATGAGCCTGTAAAATCAAAAGCAAGTTAGTTATGTTCTAGATACAATGGAAGTACAGGCATTGGGTAAATATACCCACTCCAAATAAGAGAAATTGACCAAAAAGAAGGGGCTTCAGGCCTCATGCATGATTCAATGTGGCAGTCAAATCTTAAAGCTCCAAAATGATCTTTGACTACATGTCTCACATCCAGGTCATGCTGACACAAGAGGTAAGCTCCCACATCCTTGGGAAGCTCTGCCCTTGTGGCTTTGCAGGGTATAGCCCCCCTCCAGGCTGCTTTCACAGACTGGTGCTGAGTGTCTGCAGCTTTTCCAGGTGCACAGTGCAAGCTGTCGGTGGTTCTACCATTCTGGGGTCTGGAAGACGGTGGCCCTCTTCTCACAGCTCCACTAAGTAGTGCCCCAATGGGGACTCTGTGTGGGGGCTCCAACCCTATGTTTCCCCTTTGCACCACCATAGCAGAAGTGCTCCATGAGGGCTCTGCCCCTGTAGCATATCTCTGCCTTGATATCCAGGCATTTCCATGCATCCTCTGAAACATAGGCTGAGGTTCCCAAACCTCATTTCTTGACTTCTGTGCACCCACAGGCTCAACACCACATGGAAGCTGCCAAGGCTTGGGGCTTGCACCTTCTGAAGCCATGGCCTGAGTTGTACCATGACCCCTTTTAGCTATGGCTAGAGTGGCTAGGATGCAGGGCACCAAAACCCTAGGCTGCACACAGCAGGGGGGCCATAGGCCCAGCCTATAAAACCATTTTTTCCTCCTAGGCCTTTGGGCCTGTGATGGGAGGGGCTGCCACAAAGGTCTGTGACATGCCCTGGAGACATTTTCCCCATTGTCTTGGCAATTAACATTTTGCTCCTCATTACTTATACAAATTTCTGCAGCTGGCTTGAATTTCTCCTCGGAAAACAGGTTTTCTTTTCTATCATAGCATCAGGCTGCAAATTTTCTGAACTTTTATGCTGTTTTTCTTTTAAAACCCAATGCTTTTAACAGCACCCAAGTTATCTCTTGAATGCTTTGCTGTTTAGAAATTGCTTCTGCCAGGTACTCTAAATCATCTCCCTCAAGTTCAAAGTTCCACAAGTCTCTAGGGCAAGGGCAAAATGCCACCAGTCTCTTTGCTAAAACATAGCAAGAGTCACCTTTACTCCAATTCTCAACAAGTTCCTCATCTCCATCTGAGACCACCTCAGCCTGGATTTTGTTGTCCATATCATTATCAGCCTTTTGGTTAAAGCCATTCAACAAGTCTCTAGGAAGCTCCAAACTTTTCCACATCTTTCCATCTTCTTTTCGGCTCTCCAAATTGTTCCAACCTCTACCTGTTACCCAGTTCCAAAGTTGCTACTACATTTTTGGGTATCTTTACAGCAGCGCCCCACTCTACTGGTGCCAATTTACTGTATTAGTTCATTTTCACACTGCTGATAAAGACATACCCAAGACTGGGCAATTTAGAAAGAAATAGAGGTTTCGTGGGCTCACAGTTCCACACAGCTGGGGAGGCCTCACAATCATGGCAGAAGGCAAAAGGCATATTTTACCCAGTCTCAGGTAGTATCTTATAGCAGTGTGAAAATGGACTAATACAACTGGATAGAACAAAAGGGTGACCATAGTGAAAAATAATTTAATTGTACATATTGAAATAACTAAAAGAGTATGACTGGATTGTTTGTAACGCAATAGATAAATTTTTGATGGATGGACACCCCATTTTCCATGATATGATTTTTATACATCTCATGTACCCCATATTTACGCCTACTATGTACTCACAAAAATAAAAAATTAAAAAAAATTATTCTCCTGCTCTTTGAAGGACACTGTTAAGAAGAGGAAAAGATACTCCACAGACTGAGAGAAAATATTTGCCAATCATATATCTAACAAAGCACTGGTATCTGGAATATATAAATAACTCTCCAAACTCAACAATGAGAAAACAAACATCCCAATTAAAAACGGGTAAAAGATTTGAACAAAAGCTTCACCAAAGAAGAAAGATGGATCACAAGTAAGCATACAAAAAGATGCTCACCATCATTAGGGAAATGCAAGTTAAAACCACAATGAGATACCCCTACACACCTTTTAAAATGGTTAAAATAAAATAGACTTACTATACCAAGTGTTGGTGAAGTTGTAGAGGAACTGGGTTCTCAGTACTGTTAATTGGAACATAAAATGGTGTATCCACTTTGGAAAACAATTTGGCAGTTTTATAAAATGTTAAACATACACCTACCACAAGACCCAGCCATTCTACCCATAAGTATTTACCCAAAGAAGATGAAATATGTCAATACAAAGACTTGTATATGAAGACTTGTATACAAAGACTTGTATATGAAATATGTCAATACAAAGACTTGTATATTTTATGTCAATACAAAGACTTGTATATGAATGTTATCGCAGCTTTATATGTAATAGCCAAAAGGTGGAAAAAACCCAAATATTCAATGACAGGTAAATGGGTAAACAAATGTTATTCAGCTTCATATGCAATGGCACACATAGGCTCAAAATAAAGGGGTGGAGAAAAATCTGCCAAGCAAATGGAACACAGGAAAAAGCAAGGGTTGCCGTCCTAGTTTCTGACAAAACAGACTTTAAACCAACAAAGATTAAAAAAGACAAAGAAGACCACTACATACAGTAAAGGGTTCCATTCAACAAGAAGATCTAACTCTCATAAATATATATGCATCCAACACAAGAGCGCCCAGATTCACAAAGCAAGTTCTCAGAGACCTTTAAAGAGACTTAGACTTCCACACAAAAATAGTGGGAGACTTTGACACTCCACTGACAATATTAGACAGATCATTGAGACAGAAAATTAATGAAAGTATTCAGGTCCTGAATTCAGCACTGGATCAAATGGGCCTGATAGATATCTACATAACTTTCTACCCAAAACCAGTAGAATCTACATTCTCCTCATTGCCACATGGCACATACTCAAGAATGGATCACATAATTGGAAGTAAAACACTTCTCAGCAAATGCAAAAAACACTGCAATCATAACAAACAATTTCTCGGACCACAGCACAATCAAATTAGAAATGAAAACTAAGAAATTCACTCAAAACCATACAATTACATGGAAATTGAATAACCTACTCATGAATGACTTTTGGGTAAATAATGAAATTAGGGCATAAATCAAGAAGTTCTTTGAAACTAATGAGAACAAAGATACAACATACCAGAATCTCTGGGACACAGTTAAGGCAGTGTTAAGAGGGAAATTTATAGCACTAAAATGCCCACATCAAAAAGTCAGAAGGATCTCAAGTTAACAAAGTAACATCACAACTAAAAGAAGTAGAGAACCAAAAGCAGACAAATCCCAAAGCTAGCAGAAGACAAGAAAGAACCAAAATCAGAGCTGAACTGAAGGAGATATAGACACAAAACACCATACAAAAGACCAACTAATTCAGGAGCAGGTTTTTTGAAAAAATTACTAAAATGGACCGCTAGCTAGACTAATAAAGAAGAAAAGAGAAAATTCAAATATACAAAATCAGAAACGAAAGGGGGTATTACCACTGATTCCACAGAAATACAACCATTAGAGAGTATTATGAACACCTCTGTGCACATAAACTAGAAAATCTAGAAGAAACTGATAAATTCCCGGACACATACACCCACCCAAGACTGAACCAGGAAGAAGCTGAATCCCTGAACAGACCACTAACTCTAAAATTTAGTCAGTAATAAATAACCTACCAACCAGGACCAGATGGATTTACAGCTACATTTTACCAGATGTGCAAGTAAGAGCTGGTACCATTCCTTCTGAAACTATTCCAAAAAGTTGAGGAGGAGGGACTCCTCCCTGACACATTCTATAAGGCCAGCATCATCCTGATACCCAAACCTGACAGAGATACCACAAGAAAAAGAAAACTTCAGGCCAATATCATTGCTGAATACTGATTCAAAAATTTTCAACAAAATACTGGGAAACAGAATCTAGCAAGACAACTGTAAGCTCATCATCCACCATGATCAAGTAGGCTTTGTCCTTGGGATTCAAGCTTGGTTCAACATATGCAAATCAATAAATGTGATTCATCACATAAACATAACCAAAGACAAAAACGACATGATTATCTCAATAAATGCAGAAAAGGCTTTTAATAAAATTCAACAGCCCTTCGTGTTAAAAACTCTCAATAAACTAGGTATTGAAGGAACATGCCTCAAAATAATAAGTGCCGTCCACTATAAGCCAATAGCCAGCATTATACTGAATGGGCAAAAGCAGGAAGCATTCCCCCTGAAAATCAGCACAAGGCAAGAATGCTGTCTCTCACCACTCCTATTCAACATAGTATTGGGAATCCTGGCCAGGGTAAGAGGCAAGAGAAAGAAATAAAAGGCATCCAAATAGGAAGAGAGAAAGTCAAACTATCCCTGTTTGCAGATAACATGAGCCTATATCTAGAAAACCCCACTAGTTACAGCCCAAAAGCTTCTTAAACTGATAAACTTCAGCAAGGTCTCAGAATACAAAATCAATGTGCAAAAATCAGTAACATTCCTATACAACAACATCAGTCAAACCAATAGCCAAATCAGGAATGAACTCCCATTCACAACTGCAACAAAAAGATAAAATACCTAGGGATATAGCTAACTAGGGCGGTGAAAGATCGCTACAAGAAGAACAACAAAACACTGCTCAAAGAAATCAGAGATGACATAAACAAATGGAAAAACATTCAATGCTCATGGATGGGAAGAATCAATATTGTAAAAATGGCCATACTGTCTAAAGCAATTTATAGATTCAATGCTATTCCCATTAAACTATCACTGACATTCTTCATAGAACTAGAAAAAACTATTTTGAAATTCATATGGAGCCAAGAAAGAGCACCAATAGTCAAGGCAATCCTAAGCAAAAAGAGCAAAGCTGGAGGTACCACACTACTGAACTTCAAACTATACTACAGGGCTCCAGTAAGCAAAACAGCATGGTACTAGTACAAAAACAGACACATGGACCAATGGAACACAATAGAGAACCCAGAAATAAGGCTGTAAACCTAAAACTATCTGATCTTCAATAAACCTGACAAAAACAAGCAGTGCAGAAAGAATTTCCTATTCAATAAATGGTGCTGGGATAACTGGCTGAGCATATGCAGAAGATTGAAACAAATATTAGCTCAAGATGGTTTAAAGACTTAAATGTAAAACCCAAAAGGGTTCTGCAAAGACCTAAAGACAGAAATACCATTCCAGGCAGCAATCCCATTACTAAGTATATACCCAAAGGAATATAAATTATTCTACCATAAGGACACATGCAAATGTATGTTAATTGCAGCACTATTAACAATAGCAAAGACATGGAGTCAGCCTAAATGCCCATCAATGATGGACTGAATAAAGAAAATGTGGTACATATACATACACCATGGAATACTACATAGCCATAAAAAAGAATGAGATAATGTCCTTTGCAGGGACATGGATGGAGTTGGAGTCCATTATCCTTAGCAAACAGTAAACCAAATACTGCATGTTCTCACTTATAAGTGAGAGCTAAATGATAAGAACACATGGACACACAGAGGGGAACAACAGACACTGGAGCCTATTGGAGGGTGGAGAGTGGGAGGAGGGAGAGGATCAAGAAAATCAACGAATGGGTACTAGGCTTAATACCTGGGTGATGAAATAATCGGTATAACAAACCTCCATGACACAAGGTTACCTACATAACAAACCTCCCTTTGTACCCTCAATTTAAAAGTTAAAAAATGGAAAATAATAAAATGAATGTTATTGAGTAATAAAAACTGAACAATTGATACATGCAACAACTTCAATGAATGCCAAAACAATTTTTCTGAGTGAAAGAGGCAAGACATTAAAAGTGTACATACTGTATGGTTTCATTTATATAAATCTCTAGATGATGTAAAGAAATCTATAGTGAAAGAACACAGATCAGTGATGTTCTGGAGAATGCCTAGGGAAAGGGTCAGGAAGGGTTACATGTAACAGCTTTTGTGGATGACAGATATATTCATTATCTTGATTGTGCCAATGAGTTCATGAGTATACACATGTCAAAACTTATCAAATTGTACCCTTTAAATATGTATGGCTTATTGTATGTCAGTCATTTATCAGTAAAGCTTTTTTTGACAAAAAAACCCTTAAACCTCTACTTACCACACAACCCTGAAATTCCACATCTAGATAATCTATGCTAAAGAAATGAAAATGCATTCATACAAAGATTTGTAAACAAATGTTTATAACAGCATTATTTATAACACTCAAAATCTAGAAACAATTCAAATGTTCATCAACAAGTAAATGGATAAACAAAATGTGGTAAATCCACACAATGGAATTCTATTTAACAATAAAAAGCAAAAATCTACTGATACATACCACAACATGTGTGAACCTCAAAAACATTGTGCTAAGTGAAAGAAGCCTGGTGCAAAATGCTGCATATCATGATTCCACTTCTATAAAATTTCTAGAAAAGGCATATCCATAGGGACAGAAAGTAGTTCCCTAAGGTTGGTGATGAAGACCTTGTAACAGGCATGGGGAACTTTCTCGGGTGATGGAAATGTTCCTAAACTGGTTTATGTTGATGATTGCACAATTCTATATAAAATTACCACATTTTCTCAATTTTATGGTGTGAAAATTATACCTCAATGGAGTGTTGTTCCAAAAACAAAAGAACCAGAGGGAGCAGTCAGGTATTGGTGATTTTAATGGTGATTCAGGTAGGAAGCAGCTCAGAAGCATCCCAGCAAATGCTTCTCTGACTGACCCAGAGGGTCTGTGTTGGATACTGTCTTGAATACTGGCTTCAAGTAGGGGATTCTTTTTTTTTTTTTTTTTGAGTTGGAGTCTGGCTCTGTTGCCCAGGCTGGAGTTCAGTGGTGTGATCTTGGATCACTGCAAGCTCTGCCTCCTGGGTTCACGCCATTCTCCTGCCTCAGCCTCCCAAGTAGCTGGGACTACAGGCACCCTACGCCCGGCTAATTTTTTGTATTTTTAGTAGAGACGGGGTTTCACTGTGTTAGCCAGGATGGTCTTGATCTCCTGACTCGTGATCCGCCTGCCTTGGCCTCCCAAAGTGCTAGGATTACAGGCGTGAGCCACCACGCCTGGCCCAAGTAGGGGATTCTTAAAGGTTCAGTCAGCAGGATAACTCAGGGAGACTTGAGTCTCAAATCTGGTTCTACCTTTTACTAGCTATGTGATCTCGGGAATTTTTTATTCTGAATCTCAGTCTTCTGATCTTTCAAATGTGTTTCATAATACCTATTTCACGGTATTAAATGAGATAATGTATATAGAACTGCCTGTAGAGTGTGGATCTACATTTTCTTGTGTGTATGGGGCCCTTGTCTATGTAAGCAATCTGATTTTAAAAGTGTATTACAAAATTCATTGGTCCATATGAAGTATAATGATTTATCAAAGAATATTTAGAATACTTCTTAGAGAAATAGTACTTACCTATTTGTTTAATATTCAATTGATGCATATGAAGATTCTTTGCAGTGTCCAGGCACTATCTCTTCTGGTTCAGGTCCAGAAATCTCCACTTTATGCTCATTGTTTCTGTTCTTTGTCAAATGTGCCATTCCTGGTTTACGTCCTATCTCCTACCATAAATCAGTAGCAATACTGTTATTATTCACAATGTCGTGGCTCTTTGGAACCTATTTATATTAAAACGATATAGATCGTCTTGCTTCTATATGCTCCTAACACCATTTATTTAATGCTGTTTCATATCATTACTTGTGACACTTTATCATTCAGAGGGCGTCCCTTGAATATTGCCTTCCAATGGCTCTGTCAGACATTCTTATGCTGTTTTGTTGTTTATGGTGCCACAAGTCTTACCCAGAGTGTGCAGAAAAATGTGAGAATAGCATAAATGTAAACCAATGCATTTTCCAACAGTGTTTACTTTTGAACTCTTCAGGTTTTAATTACTCCATTCCTACAATACGATATCTTTCAGTCTTGACTGTACCCTGGCCTTCCATGTACTGCCACCAGAGAGAAGGACAGGCAAGAATCTTGTGGACTGAGTAACAAGAGTGATTCTGTTCATGCAAGGAATATCCATCACTCATCCTGCATTACTTAAGACCTACCAAGAAGAGCACAATGTCACTACATCATTTGAAGGAAAGAGAGGACATTGATCAGGAAGGCCCAATGGCGTTGTAGAGCAAAAGTCTCAGAAGCTCTCGGATGAGATAGGACGACTGTTTTACATATAGCACAAAGTTTGCAGAAAGGATTGAGATGGCTGCTCTGGATATCAGAATTGGGAATATGCACAGGCTAAATCATGCCTGCCATCACCCCTGATGACTTCAGGTATCATAAATGGGAGGTGACACTGTTGTCAGAATGTGGATGGGTGATAGCCAATGCACAGGCTCACACACAGCTCAAGCCCAAGGGTCTAGGGTGGCATTGAAAACATACTAAGTGTTTAACAGAATGCCTGGAAAATTATAAATGCTCAATCTATCTTAGCTAACTTTTTCTTATTAATAGTTTAATACGATAGTTTAAAGTGATAATTAATGACCTTTTATAATAAAATAAGAATTTATAATAAAGATTGTTGACACTAAAGAAAACAAGGCAGAGATTTAGAAAGGGATGCTGGCTACTCAAGTAGAGCACCATAGAATATCATTCCATCAGTAGGGTACCATGGTCTAGGGTCTCAATTTGGTCAGTGCTCTCAGAGTTGATCTGATTCTCTAGGTTTTATCCAGACTAGCTGTATTGTTTCCTGTGGCTGCTGTAACAAATTACCCCAAAAGTGCTGGCTTAAAACACAGTTCTGGAGGCCAAAAGTTTGAATTCATTCCTTGTCTCTTGCAGATTTGAGTGGCTGTCAGTATTCCCTAGCTTGTGGATGCCTCACTACAAACTTCAAAGCTCTCTCTGTTCCATCTTCATATTGTCTTCTCCTTTATTTGTATCAATACTTCTGTCTTTCCCTTATACGGACACTTGTGATTGCATTTAGGGCTCACCTGGATAATCCAGGATGATACCTCTATGTCAAGATCCTTCACTTAGTTATATCTGCAAAGATCCTTTTTCCAAACAAGGTCACATTTATAAGTTTCATGGATGAGAACCTGATATCTTTTGGGGGGTCATTATTCAGTCTATTACACTATGTAAACTCACAGAAGTTTAATATATATAAGCTAGAATGCCAATGTATAATTTTGTAAGAGAACTAATACTATCACATAGACTCAGACTTGTGTCGTCTTATTGGCACATTCTCTTTCCTATAGGAAACTTCATGGGAAACCAAATAACTCTCAAAGAACTGTTGCTTGATGAACCTGTAATTAGAGCAATTGGTGGGAATGGTCTGTCTTCTTGAATGACACTAGCTGGAGCCCTGGTGCAGTTATCTTCAGTGTGGGGTGAAAATATTGAAGTATCCCAGATTTTGGGGGTCATCAGTCAGGATCTCTTTACTGAAGAAAGGGCTGGAAACATATAGATAGGCATCTGTGCAATCTACTGAACATGCACATGGAGATTTTCAATAGTAAGATTTCCCAGGTGCTGCTGCTTCCAGCACTCAGAAAATGTTTAATGGTATGGTGTAGGAGATGTTATGAACGTGCACAATATGTGTATGGCAAGGAGGGGTAAGTATTTTCAATTCTGGCTTTCCTGTCGGGGATACATAATGCTCCATCTTTGACAATAGAATATGGCTCATAGACAAAAAAGATGTAGGTGCAGGATAGATCATGGAGGGGAGACATAGAGAAACAGAGAAGTGAGTGACAAATAAATGAATGAATGAACAAACACAGGAGTTTCAGGATCAATTGCTTTCCCTGGGTTAATTAGCAAAATTAAACCCCCAAATTTTGTAAGGCTTATTGGTAGGAGGGCTCCTTTATGGGAATTTTGTGCAAACACATTAAGAGTTAGGTGGGTTTTATTTATTTACTTATTTTTAATTTATTAATTTATTTTTTTTTTACAGAGTCTTGCTCTGTCACCCAGGCTGGAGTACAGTGGCGCAATTTTGGCTCAATTTTGCCTCCCAGGTTCAAGCAATTCTCCTGCCTTAGCCTTCCAAGTAGCTGGGACTACAGGTGCACACCACCACACCTGGCTAAATTTTGTATTTTTAGTAGAGACAGTTTTCACTATGTTGGCCAGGCTGGTCTCGAACTCCTGACCTCGTGATCTGCCCACCTCGGCCTCCCAAAATGCTGGGATTACAGGCGTGAGCCACTGCGTCCAGCCAAGAGTTACAGTTTTGAAGCAAGAAATGGACATCTCTGGGCAGAGAGCATAGGCTGAGGGTGTACTTCTGGGATCACCTTCCAAACTGACCACTTTTGCCCAAGTCTTTGTTTCATAGCCTGCATGTGGAGAAGTCCAAACTGAGACAGAGGCCCATCTCACTTGAGTCAACTAAATTGAAGGGACGTGGTGTTTCCAAGTAAAAACAGGAAATGCATTCTGAGCAAACCTAGATAGCTGACTTTACTGCAGGAATTTTGCCAACTTCATTGTTTTTATCCTACAGAGAATATTAGCATCAGTATCCTTCACTTCTAGCCCTGGCCATTCTCCTTACCATAGAGATCCCCCGGTAACTAGAGAGTCCAAGTTAGAGTATGGAATGGATTGAAGAAAGCCCATTCTTTCACCTCAAAAAAACAAAAGACAAACACTTGTCTTAGTCTATTTGGGCTGCTATAACACAATGTTTTAGACTGGGTGACTTGTAGAAACAACGAAAATGTATTTCTCACAATTCTGGAAGCTGAGAAGTCCAATATCAAGTCAATGGCAACTTTGGTGTCTGATGAAGGATACCTCTCTGCTTCGTAGATGGCACCCTCTTGCTTGCATGGTTGAAGGGGCTAGCTAGCTAGCTCTCTGGAGTCCTTTATATAAGGGCACTAATTCCATTCATGAGGACAGAGACATCATGACATAATCACCTTCCAAAGACCCCAGCTTCTAATACTATCACATTGGGGATTGGGCTTCAACATACTAATTTTGGCGGGGTGGGGGGGGGGACACAGACATTCAAATGTCAAAATAACATTTGACACAGACACAACAGTAGTCAAAATACAGTTTTAGTGGACAGTGGCTCAGTGGTGTCATTTCCCGATCCCTAAAGATCAACTTTACAATCAGGCAACTCTCTGTAGTTAATGGAAAATTTAACAAAGTATGAAAAAAAGTCACTTTGCAGACATATGGGATAGCTTACTTTGATGTCAATAGCAAGATTCAGACAATACGTTCTTGTTTCTTTCCTTTTATAAAATAGTCCTGAGAGATCTAGAACTCAATACTCAGAATACTATGTTGTTAACTACTAAGCATACTATGGCAGAGATGATATCCATTCCCACCTTCTTAATTACCAGAACCTTGTATTAATGGGAGAACAATGTGCCTGGCTAAAAACTACCCTCTCTTACAGAGAGGGGCAGCCAATAAGATGTAAATAGAATTGTGTGGCATTCCATGGAAAGCTCCTTAAATGGTGCTGATTCAATTGGGAAATGTACTTTTTCTTCTCCTTCTCCATTTCCTCCTTTCTGATGCCTAGATTATTGGAACTCTAGAAGCCATCTTGGACAATTAGGCAGTTTGAAAATGGAAGCTGTTCTCCATGGAAGAGCAGAGAGTAAAGGGGCTTCAGTCTCTGACAACTGTAGACTTGCCATACCAGCTTTAAACAACTTATCATCACACTTCTATTGTATGAAAAAGAAATTTGTATTGTGTTTAAAACATTGTTGCTTGGGTTTTATGTTGCATTCAACCAAATCTGCCCCTAGCTGATACACACATACACGTAACATCAGAAAACAACAGTTGAAAACTTGCTCAAATTTATTGAGGGGGAAAGCAATGTATATGCTTGCACAATGCAAGTATACTTCCATGGTAAACATAATTACGGCCTGCATGAACACATCTGGAAACATAACCACAGTTTAATAATACTGTGTGTTTGAGAGTGTGGTAGAATTCAACAATAGAAAACTCAGAAAGGGAATTTTCATGAATTGAATGATTTTTTTTTCTTCCAAAACTCATATTTTGAAGCCCTAATCCCCAATGTGATGGTATTAAGAGGTGGAGCCCTTGGAAAGTAATCAGGTTTTGGTGAGGTCATGAAGGTGGGGTCCTCATGATAGGATTAGTGCTCTTATAAGAAGAGATCAGAGAGCTAGTTCTCTCTCTCTCTCTGCTATGTGAGGACATAACATTAAGGCAGCCATCTACAAGCCAGAAAGAGGGTACTCACTAGAACCTGACTATGTTGGCACCCTGATCCTGATCAGACTTCCCAGCCTCTAGAACTGTGAGAAATAAATGCCTGCTGTGTAAGTCCCCCAGTCTATAGTGTATTTTGTTACAGTAGCCTGAGCTAAGACAGAAACATACCAGGTTTTAACTTTTTTCTCTCCCTTGAGTATCCTAGACTCATAGATATTATATAGTTTGAAGGAAACTTATTAAGCATCTATTTTAATTTTCTCACTTTAGAAATGAGGCAACCCAAGTTGTTTTCTATGGTAACTGTTGTTTTCTATGGTAACTGTCATCAAGTCCCTCCCCTCCCCTCCCCTCCCCTCTCCTCTCCTTTCTTTTCCTTTCTTTTTCTGAGACAGAGTCTCACTCTGTCGCCCAGACTGGAGTGCAGTGGCATGATCTTGGCTCTCTGCAACCTCCGCCTCCTGGGTTCAAGCAATTCTCCTGCTTCAGCCTCCCGAGTAGCTGGGATTACAGGCACCCGCCACTGGGCCTGACTAATTTTTGTATTTTTAGTAGAGACAGGGCTTCGCCATGTTGGCCAGGCTGGTCTCGAACTCCTGACCTCAAGTGATCTGCCCACCTCAGCCTCCCAAAGTGCTGGTATTACAGGCATGAGCCACCATGCCCGGCCACTGTCATCAAGTTCTGCAAATCTTTCTTGGCAATATGACAGATCTATCTCCTCTTCTTTATGTCCACTCCTGACACATCATAACAGCTTTCACCACCTTATTTGTGAACTCCAATCACTTCTCCACTAGATCTCACTGTGTAAAATCCTATACAGCTCCACTTTGAGAATAAACCCCACAAAATACTACTTTTTCCCATTGGCTTCCCTTTTAGGACACTTTCAGTGGGACCCAGTGGTCTCATCAATCAATTGCAGTCAGTCACGCTTTTCCTTAGCTCTAAATTTTACCCTTCCATGTTTGACAGTGCCCAGAGAAAGCACTTACATCAAACTTTACTACCCTAATTGGCTCAATCATCTCAACAATGGATCCATCAGATTTAGCTGTCCTTTTGTACACTCAAGCAACATTTCAATTTGCTGATGCCAAAATGATATCTAGTTGTAAAAGATGATCACAACTGTTGAGAAGCCTTCTTAATGGAAGAGAATGTACTTGAGTTGTCTCTGGGTGACTGAGAACCAAGTGGTGGATGAACACAGCTGCCAGACAGGGCTTCAGTGAGCCATGAAGGGGCAAATAAGCAGGAGAAGGTTGAGACAGGAAGAAAAGGGCATAAAACAGTGGAAGTGTATGTAAGAGCTGCCATTTCCAGAGGGAAACAGGATTCACTACACTTGCCTTTGATTATGCTTTGTCTACCAGGTGCTTGTTTCTCTCCTCTGCCAATTCAAATTATGTGACATCTACCAAGAAGAAAGTCAAGTCCTACTCTTCTCTCCATTGCAGCTTCAGGTATTTAGCTCTTCTATTTTCTTCCATTCCATAGTATATTTTGACTATAGGAAACATTTGACTTGGGGTTTTATTCAATTTACTATTTTGCTATACAGACTTTTTTGGCAGCATTATTGTTTGAGATATGCAAAGCCCATTTATTTCAAACAAAATTGAAGTTTATGAAGTCTGGTGGTGTGTCATATTTTTTTTGGTATCACAACATGGTTTGACATATAGAAAGTGCCAAAGGGATAGGCTGAGATTATCTAAATGTACTTGAGATTATCTCAATATAGACAATATATATTTAACATATATAAATATATACAGGTATAAAAATTCCCTTCAGTGTAAAATTCTCTTCAATATAATAAATTTAATATGTGAAGTATTTTATTAATAAAATTTAGCATTGTATAGGTGTTAAAAATATAAACACCCAAATCCTTTTAAAAAGCAGAAATTATATTTAACATTATTTTCACTAATAGGTGGGCAAGGACTTAGGGACTCTGGTCACACAAGATTTCTTTTCCATGAAAACTTATTGTATATATATATCACCAAAGCGGTTTCAAATTAGGTGGTCAGTCAAATCATGAAAGTAGCCTTGTTATGTAATTTTAACAGTTTGATGGTACTCCTTAAAATGAGATTCTGCCTGTAATATTACACTTTATAATGTCTTCTTTGCATTGTTAACTACAACATCTGTGGAAGCATATTCTATGAATTGATGTTAATGAGTCTTACATTTAAAAAGGAATTTCTTAGTCAAACATGTTTGGGAAAGTTAAACAGACATCTCAGTGCCTTTTATATATTCATGTGCATTTTGATTCCCCAAGAAGAAACATGTTACGTTCCTCAAACTACTTCAAATCATGGCTTACTGTGATGGAGCCTAAGCTAGTCATGGGGACAGGCTACATGCAGAGACAGAGATACCTAGAGAAATCCAGCTGTTCTAGCTATCCAAGCACTGACACCAGACATGTAAGTAATGAAATCATCTTAGACATTCTAACTCCAGCTGAAGTGATATGAAGAGGAATCAAGTAGTCCAACCAATAATTAGAGCTACATTCCCAGAATTATGGCCCCAGAACAGCCATGCCACCCTTCCTCAGCCATTTAAGCCACTTCAGCGGAGACCATGGACCAAGAATTTGTGGAAACCAGAGAAAATAGTTTTCAAGATGGTACTATTCACGTTTTTCTTCTTTGATTCTTATCCAGGACAACATGAACAAAAAGCACTTTTTAAAAATCTGTCTCTGTGCCATCTACTTAGCCTACCCTGTATGGCCAGTGAAAAGGGAATATTTTGGAGGCCCCTGAATGAAGGAATTTCAAAGGAGGGTAGATAGATACTTAAGGTCCATCAAATCTAGACTCTTGAATGCTTATCTCTCTCTTTTTTTTTTTTTTTTGAGACGGAGTCTCGCTCTGTCGCCCAGGCTGGAGTGCAGTGGCACAATCTCGGCTCACTGCAAGCTCCGCCTCCCGGGTTCACGCCATTCTCCTGCCTCAGCCTCTCCGAGTAGCTGGGACTACAGGCGCCCGCCACCACGCCCGGCTAATTTTTTTGTATTTTTTAGTAGAGACGGGGTTTCACCGTGGTCTTGATCTCCTGACCTCGTGATCCCCCTGCCTCGGCCTCCCAAAGTGCTGGGATTATAAGCGTGAGCCACCGCACCCGGCCGAATGCTTATCTCTTTAATTATGTTTCTTTTCTTCTTCTTTTTAGTTATTCAGTTAAATATCTAAGGCTATATTTCTCTCAAGACTAATATATATAAAAATTTTTCCAAGATTGGTGATAAAAAAGCAAAAATACAAAAAAAAGGATGATAAAGAATGCAGATATTAGGAAAATTATTGTTTTGAAAAACTTTGCCAATACATTTCAAAATTTAGGTAAAATATTTACATTCCTAGAAAGTTGTCTTAGTTCATTTTGTGCTGTGATAACAGGATACCCGAGACTGAGTAATTTATGATGAACAGAAATTTATTGTCTCACAGCTCTGAAGGCTGGGAAGTCCAAGACTGAGGGGCCGACATCTGGCAACGGCCTTCTTGTCACATCATCCCAGGGAGGAAGGGCAGTGAGAAGTGAGAAAGAGCAAGAGGTGGAACTCGCAACCTCAAGCCCTCTTTATAGTGACATTAACCCATTCTTGAGGGTGGAGCCCTCATGACCTAATCATCTCTTAAGTTCTTACCCCCCAACACTGTTGCATTGGTAAGTTTCTGACACATGCTTTTTGGGGGACACCTTTAAACCACAGCAGAAGATATAATCACTAAAATTGACTCAAGACATAAAATGCCTAAATTTGTAGTTACAAAACTCTTCTCACAAAGAAGACACAAGGACAACACAGTTTTATAGGTTATTTCAATAAACTACAAATAACAAATATACTTATATAACCAGTTCTGGGGGAAATTTTCCAATTTTTTTATGAGACTAGTATAAGCTTGATATCAAAACCTTACCCTGATAACATGAGAAAGGAGAGTTATAGTGCTATCTCATTGATTAATGCAGATATAAAATCATAAACAAAACATTATTAAATAGAACACTATAATATGTAATAAAGATTATACAGCATGACCAAAGTTGGCTTATTCCAGTACTGTAAGGTTGGTTTAAATCTAATAAAACGTTCATATTAACAGATTAAATAAAAAGTTTTTTAATCCTCTGAATATATGTGAAAAATTGTTTAATGTAATTCAAAAACCATTCCTGACATAAAAAATTACTAAAGTGGAAACATAAGATAAGGCCACTAATCCCATAAAGGGCATTAAAGAAAACTGAGAGCAAACTTTATGCTTAATGTAAGAATGTTGAAAGCATATTCTTAAACAGTGGGAACAAGATAAAGGCCTCCGTTATCACCACTTCTGTATTTAGAATTATTCCAACCAGCACAGTAAAAAAAGGAATTAAATATGTAAAGACTCAAATAGAAAAGAAAGAAAACCATTATTTCTCTGAGATGAGATTATTGTCTTTATTGAAAACCTAATTTATTAGAATTTATAAATAATTTAGCAAGATGCCAAAATCTAAAATTAGTACTCAAGAATAAATTGCCATTATACGAATGTATTCAAGATGAATAATAGACTTAAATGTAAAGCATAAAACTATAACACATTTAGAAGAAAACATCAAAGAAAATATGCATGACATTAGGTTTGGCAATGAGTTTTTAGATATGCTATCAAAAGCATGACCCATAAAATAAAAAATTGATAAATTAGACCTTTCCAAAATTAAAAACATCTGCTCTGTGAAAAACATAGTTAAGAGAATGAAAAGAAAAGCCACAGAAAGGGAAAATATTTGCAAATCACATATCCAATAAAGAAATTTTACCTGTAATATACTTAAAACACTCAAAATTTGACCATAAGCAAACAAACAACTGAATTTTAAAAAAATGGACAAAAGGGCCTGGCACAGTGGTTCATGCCTGTAATCTTAGCACTATGGGAGGCCAAGGAGGGTGGATCACCTGAGGTCAGGAGCTCAAGACCAGCCTGGCCAACACGGTGAAACCCCATCTCTACTAAAAATACAAAAATTAGCCAGGTGTGGTGGCACATGCCTGTAATCCCAGCTACCCGGGAGGCTGAGGCAGGAGGATCGCTGGAGCCTGGGAGACAGAGGCTGCAGTGAGCTGAGATCATGACACTGCACTCCAGCCTGGGCAACAGAGTGAGACTCCATCTCAAAAGAAAAAAAAAAAGGGCAAAAGATTTGATCATACACTTCACGAAAGAAAATATGTGGATGGCAAATAAAAACATGGAAAGATGCTAACAATATTAGTCATTAGGAAAATGAAAATGAAAATGACAATGGAATACCACTGTACACCCATAAGATTGTCTAAAGTAAATAAGTGGCAATACCAAATGCTGATGAGGATGCAGAGCCACCTGAAAACTCATTCATTGCTGGTGAGAATGCAAAATAGTGTAGCAATTTTGGAAAACAGTTCGGCACTTTGTTAAAACATTAAACATAAACTTACTGCTAGAAAGAGTAATTCCACTCTTAGGTATTTAGCCAAGTGAGTTGAAAACTATGTTCACACAAAAACCTGTACATGAATATTTATAGGAGCTTAATTCATAATAGCCAAAAACTGGAAACAACCCAGATATCCTTCAATAGATTCCTGGATAAACAAATGGTGGTATGTCATACAATGAATACTACTCAGCAATAAAAAGGAATAACTACAAATTTATGCCACAACGTGGATGAACCTCAGAGGCATTTTGCTAAATTAAAGAAACCAGATCCAAAAGGTTACATATGTAGGATTTCTTCTATATGACATTTTGGCAGGAGCAAAACTACAGATATGAAAGACAGTTCGGTGGTTTATAGGAATTAGAGGAGGGGACATGGATTGAATATAAAGGGGCTGCAGAAGAGAATTTTATGGAGTGATGGAACTATTCTATATGGTACCATGTTGGTGAGTATATGACTGAATTTGTCAAAACTCACACGACTGTACATCACTAAAAGTGAAGTTTACTGTATGAAAATTTTAAGAATCATTTGGGATGTCTGGAGAACACAGGATGGAATGAATGCAGACTGACAAATCTAACTGTATAAACTATTATTTTATTTCTTTTTCTAATTCAATTTTTAATTTTAGATTCAGGGGTACATGGGCAAGCTTTTTACGTGGGTATATTGCATGATGCTGAGGTTTGGAGTGTGATTGAACCCCTCACCCAGGAAGTAAGCATAGTACCCAACAGTTAGTTTTTTAACCCTTACCCCGTCCCGTCTTCACCCCTCTAGTAGTCCTTAGTGTCTATTATTCCCATCTTTATGTCCATGAGTACCCACTTGTTAAGTGAGTACATGTAGAATCTGATTTTCCATTCCTGCATTAATTCACTTAGGATAATGGCATCCAGCTGCACCCATGTTGCTGCAAAGGATATAATTTTGTTCATTTCTGTGGCTGTGTAGTATTCTATGGTGTATATATATCACATTTTCTTTATCCAATCCACCATCGTTGGGCACCATGGTTGATTCCATGTCTTTGCTATTGTGAACAGTGCTGTGATGAACATATGAGTGCATGTATCTTTTTGAAAGAATTATTTATTTTCCTTTGGGTATGTACCCAGTGATGAGATTCCTGGGTCGAATGGTAGTTCCATTTTAGTTCTTTAGGAAATCTCCAAACTGCTTTCCACAGTGGCTGAACTAATTTACATTCCCACCAGCAGTGTACAAGTGTTCCCTTTTCTCCATAACAAAAAATCTGTTATTTTTTGACTTTTTAGTAATAGTCATTCTAGTTTGAGGTGATAGTTCATTGTGGTTTTGATTTGCACTTCTCTAATGATTAGTAAATTTGGGCATTTTTTCATCTTTCTTGGCTGTGTGTATGTCTACTTTTGAGAAATGTCTGTTCAGGTCCTTTGTCCACTTTTTAAAAATTATTATACTTTAAGTTCTAGAGTACATGTGCACAACGTGCAGGTTTGTTACATAGGTGTACATGTGCCATGTTGGTTTGCTGCACCCATTAACTCTTCATTTACATTAGGTATTTCTTCTAACGCTATGCCTCCCCCAGCCCCCCACTGCATGACAGACCCCAGTGTGTGATGTTCCCCACCTTGTGTCCAAGTGTTCTCATTGTTCAATTCCCACTTATGAGTGAAAATATACGGTGTTTGGTTTTCTGTCCTTGTGATAGTTTGCTGAGAATGATGGTTTCCAGCTGCATCCATGTCCCTGCAAAGGACATGGAACCCATCCTTTTTTATGGCTGCATAGTTTTCCACGGTGTATATGTGCCACATTTTCTTAATCCAGTCTATCATTGATGGACATTTGCGTTGGGGTTGTCTTTTGCTTGTTTATTTGCTTGAGTTCTTTATATATTCTGGATGTTAGACCTTTGTCAGATGCATAGTTTGTGGATATTTTCCCCCATTCTGTAAGTTGTGTGTTTATTCTGTTGATAGTTTCTTTTGCTGTGCAGAAGCTCTGCAGCTTAAATAGGTCCCACTTGTCAATTTTTGTTTTTGTTGCAATTGCTTTTGAGAACTTGGTCATAAACTATTTGCCAAAGCTTATGTCCAGAAGGGTACTTCCTAGGTTTTCTTCTAGGATTCTTACAGTTAAGGTCTTACATTTAAGTTTTTAATCCATCTTGAGTTAATTTTTGTATATGGCGATAGGTGGGGGTCCAGTTTCATTCTTCTGCATATACTTAGTTATCTCAGCACCATTTACGGAATAGGGAGTTCTTTCATCACTGCTTATTTTTGTTGACTTTGTCAAAGATCAGTTGGTGGTAGGTGTGATTCTTTATTTCTGGGTTCTCTATTCTATTCCATTGGTCTATACGTATGTTTTTGTGCCCGTACCACTCTGCTTTGGTTACTGTAGGCTTTGATATTGGGTAATGTGATGCCTCTAGATTTGTTCTTCTTGATTAGGATTGCTTTAGTTATTTGGGCTCTTTTTTGGTTGCAAGTGAGTTTTAAAACAGTTTTTTCTAATTTTGTGAAAAATGATGTTGGTAATTTGATAGGAATAGCATTGAATCTGTAGGTTGCTTTGGGCAGTATAGACATTTTAATGATATTGATTCTTCCTATTCATGAGCATAGGATGTTTTCCCATTTGTTTGTGTTATCTCTAATTTATTTGATCAGTGTTTTGTAATTCTCATTGTAGACATCTTTCTCCTCTCTAGTTAGCTGTATTCCTAGATATTTTATTCTTTTTGTGGCTACTGTGAATGAGATTGCATTCTTGATTTGGTTCTCAACTTGGACATCGTTGGTGTATAGAAATGCTACTAGTTTTGTACATTAATTTTGTATCCTGAAACTACTGGAATTGTTTATCAAATCTAGGAGCTTTTTGGCAGAGACTGTGGGGTCTTCTAGGTATAGAATCAGATTGTCTGTAAACAGAGGTAGTCTGACTTCTTCTCTTTCTATTTGGATGACTTTATTTATTTCTCTTGCCTGATTGCTCTGGCTAGGACATCCAGTACTATGTTGAATAGCAGTGGTGAGAATGGGCATTCTTGTCTTGTTCTGGTTCTCAGGGGGAGTGTTTCCAGCTTTTGCCCATTCAGTTTGATGTTGGCTGTGGGTTTGTCATAGACGGTTCTTATTATTTTGAAGTATGTTCCTTCGATGCCTAGTCTGTTGAGGGTTTTTATCACGAAGGGATGTTAAATTTTATTGAAAACTTTTTCTGCATCTATTGAGATGATTATGTGGTATTTGTTTTTTATTCTGCTTGTGTGGTGAATCACATTTATTGATTTGCATATGCTGAACCAAACTTACATCTTAGAAATAAAGCCTACTTGATTATGATGGATTAAAGTTTGATGTACTGCTGGATTTGGATTTCTAGTAATTTGCTGGGGAATTTTGTATCTATGTTCGTCAGGGATATTGGCCTGTAGTTTTCTTTTTTCATTGTGTTTTTGCCAGATTTTGGTATCAGGGTGTTGATGGTTTCATAGAATTAGTTAGGGAATAATCCCTCCTCCCTGATTTTTTGGAATAGTGGTGTAAGTTGTCACTAAGATTGGCACCAACTCTTCTTTATACATCTGGTCGAATTTGTCTGTGAATTCACCTGGTCCTGGGCTTCTTTTGGTTGGTAGGGGTTTTTTTATTATTACTGACTCAATTTCAGAACTTGTTATTTGTCTGTTCAGGATTTTAATTTCTTCCAGATTCAGTCTTGGGAAGTTGTGTGTTTCCACAAATTTATCCACTTTCTCTAGATTTTCTTGTTTGTGTGCACAGAGGTGTTCAGAGGTACTCACATCTCTGAGTAACTTCTGTGTTTCTACAGAATTGGTTTTAATGTTTCTTTGTCATTTATGATTGCGCTTATTTGGATCTTCTCCTTTGTTTCTTTGTTAGTCTAGCTAGTGTTCTATTAACCTTGTTTACCCTTTCAAAGAACCAATTTTTGCTTTCATTGATCATTTGCATGGATGTGGGTGTCTCAATTGCATTCAGTTCTGTTCTGGTTTTAGTTATTTCTTTTCTTCTGCTAACTTTGGGGTTCGTTTTTCTTTTTTTGAGCTCCTCTAGGTATGATGTTAGATTGTTAGTTTGAGGTCTTTCTAACTTCTTGATGTAGGTGTTTAGCACTATAAACTTTCCTTTTAGCATTACTTTTGCTGCATGCCAGAGATTTTTGTATGTTGTGTCCTGGAAAATAGTAAAATGATTTTTGACTGGAAATTTTATATCTAAAGACAAAAACAACTATAAATAAACATTGTATTCTGGTTGGGAAATTTTTTCCCATAGGGATAAGGGTTAGCATTTCTGAAACTACTTTATATGCATACTAGGATTGATCAAATAAGTAACTATATTAAAGTTAACGAGCCCCCTTCACCTGGAGGTGGACCCCAACATCCTGGCTGTGCACACCCAGGAGAAGAAGCAGATCAAGACCCTCAACAAGTTTGCTTCCTTCATCGACAAGGTACAGTTCCTGGAGCAGCAGACCAAGATGCTGGAGACCAAGTGGAGCCTCCTGCAGCAGCAGAAGATGGCTCAGGGCAACATGGGCAACATGTTCGAGAGCTACATCAACAACCTTAGGCGGCAGCTGCAGACTCTAGGCCAGGAGAAGCTGAAGCCTGAGGTGGAGCTTGGCAACATGCAGGCATGCAGGGGCTGGTGGAGGACTTCAAGAACAAGTATGAGGATGAGATCAATAAGTGTACAGAGATGGAGAATGAATTTGTCCTCATCAAGGATGTGGATGAAGCTTACATGAACAAGGTAGAGCTGGAGTCTCGCCTGGAAGGGCTCACTGACCAGCTCAACTTCCTCAGGCAGTTGTATGAAGAGAGGATCGGGGAGCTACAGTCCCAGATCTCGAACACGTCTGTGGTGCTGTCCATGGACAACTGCTGCTCCCTGGACATGGACAGCATCATAGCTGAGATCAAGGCGCAGTACGAGGAGATTGCCAACAGCAGCCAGGCTGAGGCTGAGAGCATGTGCCAGACCAAGTATGAGGAACTGCAGACTCTGGCTGAAAAGCATGGGGATGACCTGGGTCATACAAAGACTGAGATCTCCGAGATAAACATCAGCCGGAACATCAGCCGGTTCCAGGCTGAGATGGAGGGCAGGCTTCCCTGGAGGCCGCCATCGCAGATGCCAAGCAGCGTGGGGAGCTGGCCGTTGAGGATGCCAATGCCAAGTTGTCCGAGCTGGAGGCCGCCCTGCAGCGGGCCAAGCAGGACATGGCGCGGCCTCTGAGTGAATACCAGGAGCTGATGAATGTCAAGCTGGCCCTAGACATAGAGATCGCCACCTACAGGAAGCTGCTGGAGGGCGAAGAGAGCCGGCTGGAGTCTGGGATGCAGAACATGAGCACCCATAGGAAGACCACCAGCGGCTATGCAGGTGGTCTGAGCTCCGCCTATGGGGGCCTCACAAGCCCCGACCTCAGCTACGGCCTGGGTTCCAGCTTTAGCTCTGGTGCGGGCTCCAGCTCCTTCAGCCGCACCAGCTCCACCAGGGCCGTGGTTGTGAAGAAGATCGAGACCCGCCATGGGAAGCTGGTGTTCCAGTCCTCTGACATCCTGCCCAAGGGAACAGCTGCTGCAGCCCCTCCCAGCCTGCCCCTCCTGCGGCTGCCCCAGAGCCCGGGAGGGAGGCTGCTGTGCAGGGGAAAACAGGGAACGGAAGGGAGGCTCACCTGAGGCTCAGCGCTAGCCCTCAGCCCATTCGCAGGGGAGTTTACTGCCTGAGGACCCCTATTTGTTTTTTTTTTTTTGTCCAAAATAAAACCTCAGCTAGCTCTGCCAAAAAAAAAAAAGATATAGCAGTCAAGAATAACAAAATTAATACAAATGAGTTAATTGACATGTACACAAAACTGTGGCCAACAATAGAATACACATTTTTATCAGTGAACTTGGACTATACCAAAATTGACCATATTCTGGGTTTTAAAGTCCCAACAAATATTAAAGAATTGAAATAATTCAGAATGTGTTCTCTGACCCTAGTTAAGATAGAAATCAATAATAAAAGATAACCATAAAAATCTTAAGTTTGGAAATAAAATAATATACTTGTTTATGAGTCATGATACCAAAATAACAAAAGAAATTAGAAAGTTTTAAAAAGTTGACTTATAATGAAAACATGACAAATAAAAATTTGTGAGATGCAGCTATAGAGTTTAGAGGAAAAGTTATAGTTTTATTTACATATATTAAAAAAGAATAAAAGCCAAAAATTCATGATCTAAGCTTTTATCTCAAAAAGCTAGAAAAAGACCATCAAATAAAATCCAAGGGAAACAGAAGGAAGTAAAAATAAAGACACTAGGAAAATGTTGTGAAATAAAAAATTAATATAGAATAGAAAACATCAAAATAGCCAAAAGTGATGTCTGAAAAGATTAACAAAATTAATAACATGCCAGTAAAACTGTTCGAGGGGAAACACATTACTAATATTAAAAATAAAGAAGTAAACATTAACTATAGATCTTACTAATGCTAAAAGAAAACTTAATACTAAGTATTTGATACTTCAGTGAATAATAAATTCCTTAAAATACACAATGTACCCAAACTAACACTAAAAATATAAGAAAATTTGAGTAGTCTTATATTTGTTAAAACAATTGACTCCACTAGTGAAAGACTTCCCATAAAGAAAACTCTAGACCCAAGTGGCTTCACTGGTGGATTGTGCCAAATATGTAAAGAATTAATTATACCAATTGTAACCAAACTCAAAGAACAGAAAAAGAAAAACTGCTTCCCAATTCATTCTGTTGTTGAAAGTCAGACATAATATAAGTAGCCCTTTAGTGTAAGCTTTTATATTAATCTGGCTGGGAGTTGGGATGTCTTTAATGTTTATGGTGGCTGTAGGTGCCAAAGGCTTTAACGTCCTTGTTTCTGTCTCCTTTGTTGACTGTGGGTTTCCCTAAGTACTCCTGCTCAGAGAGAGTCTGTATCTTATAGCTCTTTCTGCTATAGTGTATTTTTTCCCATTATATGTTTTTTATTTTGGTATAATTTAGGTAAAATAAAATGCACAGATTTAAGATGACAGTTCTATGTGTTTTGATGGATTTATACAGCCGGAATATCATCACCCTAATTAAGACATGAGACATTTCCATTACCTCAATAAATTTGTTTTGTGCTTCTCTATATTCAATTCTTGTCCATATAATCTACTTTCATTATACGGGAGCATATTAGTATACAGAATGAAAGTATTCTATAATCTTATGATGAAATCTCAGCCTTTTGGTGGGCCTGTGTTCCTGGACACTGTCCTTCACAAGTGTGTCTTCACTTTTTCCTCCCTGTCAGGTGAGACAGGAAGACTAGAGGAAAGTAGAGGGGGATCAATGCCCTTTTCCCAGGTGGCATAAGGCTCTGGAAAAGCCTGTTTGTCCCTAGAGATGCCTTTGCTATGGAGCATACATTGGGTTTATTTCATAAAGATTTATTTTCTCCCCCCTGTTCTACCCCACCAGAGCCAGCAGGGGAGAAACTAATGAGGTTTTTGGAAATAGAATCCATGAAAATATGAGGGCCCTACTAAGACGGTGGCCCTGGAAATTTCTCAGTCTCATGCTAGTTCACATTCAGCCTCTAGCAATTTATCAAAATTACCATCAAAATTGCCATTTAAATGTTCCTAACAGTTTATGGCTCCAAGTGGCTTCTGCTCCAGATATGCAAATATTAGCTGTACTTCTCTGGATTTGCCTGTCTCTCCCAATTTCAGAGTGGTGGTCTACCTTGCAACTTCAGCTCTCTGATGGGTCCAAGAAAAATCATTGATTTTCAGTTTGTTCAGGCTTTTCTTATTATAAGGATGGAAGTGACAACTTCTAAGCTCTTTACATGTTGGAGCTGAAACCAGAAGTTCCCAATTCATTTTATGATATGAATATAACCATGATACAAAAAACCTGCAAAAGACTTTACAAGAAATGAAAATTAATGTCAGTCCATCTCCATGAACATGAATGCCAACATTCTAAACAAAATATTAGCAAATAAAATCCAGATATATGTATAAAAGTTAACACGCCATGACCAAATAAGACTTATTCCAAGAAAACAAGAGTTTAACATTTAAAAACCAATGTAATTCAACATATTAACAAATAACTGAGAAAGTAAAATGATCACTAATCCTTAAAAACCTAAGTTCTTGAAGCCTTTCCCAGCTTCAGGTGGTGTTATTTCATACCTTCTCAGAGGACGTTGGCTTCTCTTTTCTCCACTGAGATTGGTTGCTTTTGGCTGGGGCGCCAATCCAGTTAGTGATGGTCAGGATGAAAAGTTTGGTTACCATTGGCACACATGGTGTGGACCAGAGCTATATGATGTGGAAAGAAATACTTGAGGAAGTTACAACCTAAATACCTGTAGGGGTTGGGGTGGAGGAGGTCCTAGTGAAAAGTGAGCTTATTTGCACCCCAGAGTCCCTGAGAAGCTCAGCACTTTCATTGTTGTATGGCATCCCATATAACAGTAAAATGTTTCCAACAAAATAACAGCTAAATGTTTATAACAGACTCTTGGAAAAATCCACATAGACTTCATGCCAGGGTCTCAAGCAAAACATGCTCAAAACTGTCTGCACCTCTCCTCAAATAGATCCTACCATCTGACTTCTCTCTTCCTCCTGTGTCTGGAATTGGTGGGTTCTTGGTCTCACTGACTTTAAGAATGAAGCCACGGACCCTCGTGGTGAGTGTTACAGTTCTTAAAGGCAGCATGTCCGGAGTTTTTTCCTTCTGATGTGTTCAGAGTTTCTTCCTTCTGGTGGGTTCGTGGTCTCGCTGGCTCAGGAGTGAAGCTGCAGACCTTCACAGTGAGTGTTACAGCTCTTAAGGCGGCACGTCTGGAGCTGTTCGTTCCTCCTGGTGGGCTTGTGGTCTCGCTGGCTTCAGGAGTGAAGCTGCAGACCTTCGCGGTGAGTGTTACAGCTCATAAAAGCAGTGTGGACCCAAAGAGTGAGCAGTAGCAAGATTTATTGCAAAGAGCGAAAGAACAAAGCTTCCACAGTGTGGAAGGGGACCCAAGTGGGTTGCCACTGCTGGCTAGGGCAGCCTGCTTTTATTCTCTTATCTGGCCCCACCCACGTCCTGCTGATTGGTAGAGCCGAGTGGTCTGTTTTGACAGGGCGCTGATTGGTGCATTTACAATCCCTGAGCTAGACATAAAGGTTCTCCACGTCCCCATCAGATCAGTTATATACAGAGTATCGACACAAAGGTTCTCCAAGGCCCCACCAGAGCAGCTAGATACAGAGTGTCGATTGGTGCACTCACAAACACTGAGCTAGATGCAGGGTGTTGATTGGTGTGTTTACAAACCTTGAGCTAGATACAGAATGCTGATTGGTGTATTTACAATTCCTGAACTAGACATAAAGGTTCTCCATGCCTCCACCAGACTCAGGAGCCCAGCTGGCTTCACCCAGTGGATCCCGCACCGGGGCTGCAGGTGGAGCTGCCTGCCAGTCCTGCGCTGTGCGCTCGCACTCCTCAGCCCTTGGGTGATCGAGGGGACTGGGTGCCATGGAGCAGGGGGCGGCACTCATCTGGGAGGCTCGGGCTGCACAGGAGCACATGGAGGCAGGGGAAGGCTCAGGCATGGCGGGCTGCAGTCCCGATGCCTGCCACGTGGGAAGGCAGCTAAGGCCCATGAGAAATCAAGCGCAGCGCCAGTGGGCTGGCACTGCTGGGGGACCCAGTACACCCTCCGTAGCCGCTGGCCCGGGTGCTAAGTCCCTCATTGACCGGGGCCAGCAGGGCCGGCCGGCTGCTCCGAGTGTGGGCCCGCCAAGCCCACGCCCACCCAGAACTCCAGCTGACCCACAAGTGCTGCATGCAGCCCCGGTTCTCGCTCACGCCTCTCCCTCCACACCTCCCTGCAAGCTGAGGAAGCCAGCTCCCACCTTGGCCAGCCCAGAAAGGGGCTCCCACAGTGCAGCGGTGGGCTGAAGGGCTCCTCAAGTGCCGCCAAAGTGGGAGCCCAGGCAGAGGAGGCGACGAGAGCGAGCGAGGGCTGTGAGGGCTGCCAGCATGCTGTCACCTCTCAATCCCCCCTCTAAACAGGACACCCCAACTGCTGTTGGGAATTTGGCCGATGACCACTCTAGCTACTTCCTGCTGGATAGGGGCGAAGAAGGGGCCCTGCAGTTGTAGTGTCCTTCAGAGGGGAACTCTCTAGGCCAGGCAAAGTGCCAGCGGGTTGGTCCAGGGGTCCTCGGTAGAAGTTGTTAGTTGAACTCATTTGGGGTTCCATTTGTAAGACCATCTGTAGCTTGATGGCCTCGATTCTAGAGGAAACAAATTTGACAAGAAGGTTAAAAATACAGGGCCTAAAGGCGAGTAACAGCAAGATGGCTGCCACGGGACCTAGAAAGGGGAGAAGCCATGTTGCCTAACTCCAGAGGTTGGTATAAGAATTTGAAAGGCTTTGTCTGATTTCAGAAGCCTTTTCCTGTAAACGCTGGGCAGCATCTCATACTATCCCCAACTGGTTAGCGTAAAAACAACACTCTTCCCCTAAGAAGGTGCAGAGTCCTCCTTTCTCAGCAGTGAGGAGGTCTAGGCCTCGGTGGTTTTGGAGAGTCACTGCTGCCAAAGAGTCTGTTTGGGATTGTAAAGTAAGGATAGATTTTGTTATTTCTTGCAAACTGTTTGAGAAGCAGATATGGGTTGAAGATCCACATAAGTAGAATATGCCCTGGCTGGGTAGATAGAAATTTACCCTGGCTTTTAGAGGAATAGGGTACACTGTTTTTTTCTTTACTATTTCCATCTCTCTCTTTCTCTCTTCGACTTCTTCTTTGTCTCTTCCTCTCTTTTGAACTCTCTCTTTGATTTTCTGTGTCTGTCCCTCTTTCTCTCTGACTTCCTCTTTGTCTCTTCCTCTCTGTCTCTTTCTTTCCTTTCTGCTGCCTCTGCCAGCTGCTTATGCTGCTGTTCTCCCCTCTCCTTCCCATTTTGATGGCTTTGTCAGTGTAAGACTCCCACTCACCCAGGACTGCAGACTTGACATCTTCTACATCATCTCCCTCCTACCCTACATACAATTATTTGCCCTCAAAACTTCTACATTCATCAGCTTTTTTAGCCTCAATGCTGGTATCTTCATTTAGTTTCCTATATGATTAAGTGGACTCATTCCTAAAGTTATATGTTTAGAATGTAACCAAATCAAGTGTACTCAGGTTAATTTGTTTCCATACATTTGTAATAGGTTAAGAATCATTGTGGAAAAATTATTGTGGCAGAAGCAATATAGCAAGTTAGGATCTGTCAAATCAGTTGGGAATCACTGGTTGGACTGAAAAAAAAAGGGCAATCCTCACCGTGTAAAGAAACAGTAACCTCTTGCTCCTTAACAATTCCCTAGGTCATCCCCAGGCTATCCCCCGAAAAAGTGACTCAACCCTAGTCCTAATCTCCACATCTCTTGCCACCAAACCCTAGATAAATCCATATCAAAACCCACAACTACAAATCACATCTGAGGACACCACATTCTGACGAACCTATGAGACAAAGCAGGGACGCCTCTTTGGAGCCTGCCATACACTCCCACCCCACCCCCCAAGCACGGAAATAAAGGAAAATCTTGAGTTTCTTCAAGGGAAATTCTGGAAATTCTACCTAGCTAGCCCTGAGAATTAAATGAGCAACTTGTTAGGCAAAAAGGTAATAGTAGCTTAAAACAATATCCAAGGAAGTTAGAGTATTGAGATGTTTGTTTCCCTATAGAAACTAAAGGTAATATCTTAATATAAGTCCCTAAGTTGTTTTTCAGAAACCTAGACCCCCACAGACCCCCATCAAACAGATCTGTTGGCAGGCAGACCTCAGATAAGGGGGAACTAAGGACTGAACCCTGATCACCATTCTATGTTCTGAAGTCCTTCCTGAGGGTCTGAGTCCTCGTGGGTGAGGAAGTTACACCCACGAGTCAGAGCTAACATTCCTTTCTGGTGATCCCAAATTTTTAAACAAAGCTTCTCTTCCTTAACCAATTGTGAATCAGAAAATCTTTGAATCTGCCTATGACCTGTAAACCCCTGCTTAAGATATCCCCCCTTTAAGGCCAAACCAATGTATAGTTTCCATGTACCACTTTACAAATTTGCCTTTAACTTCTGCTTTCCTGAAAATTTCCCCTGCCTTTAAAAACCCTTGCTTACAAGCCACTGAGGAGGTTGGTTCTTAAGCATGAGCTGCCCAATTCTTGCTTGATGTCCTGCAAATAAACACCCTCCTTTTCCTGCTGCAAACCTCAGTGTGGATGTTCGGCCTTACTGTGCTGGATGAGCAGGCCCCAGTTCAATTCAGTTCAGTAACACCTGTAACTTTTACACCTTGGAATTATTGCAACCGACTACTCCCTTGATTAATAGTACCACTTTTATCTCTATTAAAGATCAAGCTTTTAAAAAGTTTCCACCTTGTACATTTTCCGCATTCAGGCACTTCTTTTAATCCTGACATTATTACATTTTAGCTAACTAATTATTGATACTCTCTTTTCCTGACATTGTTCACCTCTGGTTTTCCTCTTATCTCTGTAGGAGGTGGATTCTCCTCTATAGGCCCATTGATAGAGTTTCTCAAAGCTTACTCTGTCTGAGGCCCTTCTCTCTTCTCTCTGTATAACTTTGCCTATGAGGCAAACTCACCCACTTCCATGACTGAATATTAAAAGTGGTATAACTCCACCCCAAATCTCTCTTCTGAGGTTCAAATCAGCATATCCAACATCCTACTTAACAAACATCTTCCAAGTTTCAAAAACACCTCAAATTCCACAGGTCCAAGTGTGATCTTTCTCTCCATATCTGACCCTCTTTTAGTGTTTTTTATTTTTTAGTTAGTAGTTCCACCAAATTGGACATGATAGAAACCCAGGAATAATCTCTGGCACCTCCATCTGTGTTACTCTCCATGGTCAACCCATCAGCAAGCTGTGTGAATTTTCCCTCCTGTACTCATCCACTTCCATGTGTCTCCTCTGCTCCCACACTAGACCAAGCTATAATCATTTCTTGCCTGGACTAATAGAGTAGTCTCTTGAAAAGTCTCCTTGAAGAGCTACAAACCACTGTTCAAAGAAATCGAGACAATACAAACAAATGGAAAAACATTTAATGTTCATGGATAGGAAGAATCAATATCATTAAAATGGCCATACTCTCCAAAGCAATTTATAGATTCAATGCTATTTCCATTAAACTACCATGACATTTTTCACAGAACTAGAAAAAACTATTTTAAGATTCATATGAAACCAAAAAAGAACCCCAATAGTCAACACAATCCTAAGCAAAAAGCAAGGCTGGAGGCATCATGCTACCCAACTTCAAACTATTCTACAGGGCAACAGTAACCAAAAAAGCATGGTACTGGTACAAGAACAGACACATAGACCAATGGAACAGAGAAGATAACCCAGAAATAAGACTGCACACCTACAACTATCTGGTCTGACAAAAACAAGCAATGGGGGAAGGATTTCCTATTCAATAAATGGTGCTGGGATAACTGGCTAGCCATATGCAGAAGACTGAAACTGGACCACTTCCTTAAACCGTATAGAAAAGTTAGTTCAAGATGGATTAAAGACTTAAATATAAAACTCAAAACTACAAAATTAAAAACAACAACAACCCTGGAAGACAACCTAAGCAATACCATTCAGGACATAAGCACAGGCAAAGATTTCATGACAAAGACACCAAAAGCAATCACAACAAAAGCAGACATTGACAAATGGGATGTAATTAAACTAAAGAACTTCTGCACAGCGAAAGAAACTGTCAGCAGAGTAAAAAGACAACCTGGGAAAATGGGAGAAAATTTTTGCAAGCTATGTATCCAACAAAGATCTAATATCCAGCATCTATAAGGAACTTAAACAAATTTACAAGAAAAAATCAAACAACCCCATTAAAGAGTGGTCAAAGGACATGAATAGACATGTCTCAAAAGAAGACATACATGTGGCCAACAATCATATGAAAAAAAAACAACATCTATATACCCAAAGGATTATAAATCATGCTACTATAAAGACACATGCACATGTATGTTAATTGCGGCACTATTCACAATAGCAAAGACTTGGAACCAACCCAAATATCCATCAATGATAGATAGACTGGATTAAGAAAATGTGGCACATATATGCTATGGAATACTATGCAGCCATAAAAATGGATGAGTTCATATCCTTTGCAGGGACATGGATGAAGCCGGAAACCATCATTCTCAGTAAACTATCACAAAGACAGAAAACCAAACACCGCATGTTCTCACTCACAGGTGCGAATTGAACAATGAGAACACTTGGACACAGGGCGGGGAACATCACACACCGGGGTCTGTTGTGGGGAGGGGGGCTGGGGGAGGGATAGCATTAGGAGAAATACCTAATGTAAATGATGAGTTGATGGGTGCAGCAAACCAACATGGCACATGTATACCTATGTATCAAACCTGCACGTTGTGCACTTGTAGCCTAGAACTTAAAGTATAATTTAAAAAAAAAAAAACAACATCATTGATCATCAGAGAAATGCAAATCAAAACCACAATGAGATACCATCTCACACCAGTCAGAAAGGCTATTTTTAAACTCAAAAAATAACGGATGCTGGTGAGGTTGTGGAGAAAAAGGAACACTTACAGGCTGTTGGTGGAAGTGTAAATTAGTTCAGCCATTGTGGAGGATGGTGGCTATTCCTCTAAGACCTAAAGACAGAATTACCATTCCAGCCAGCAATCCCATTACTGGATATATATCCAAAGGAATATAAATCATTCTATTAAAAAGACACACGGATGTGTATGTTCATTGCAGCACTATTCACAATAGCAAAGACACATGATCAATCTAAATGCCCATTAATGATAGACTGGATAAAGAAAATGTGGTAGATATACACCATGGAATACTACATAGCCATAAAAGAGAAGGAGATCATGTTCTTTGCAGGCACTTGGATGGAGCTGGAGGCCATTATCCTTAGCAAACTAATGCAGGAACAGAAAACCAAATACTGCCTGTTCTCACGTATAAGTGGGAGCTAAATGATGAGAACACATGGACACAAAGAAGGGAATAACACACATTGGGGCTTTTCAGAGGGTGGAGAGTGGGAGGAGGGAGAGGATCAGGAAAAACAACTAATGGGTACTGGACTTAATACCTGGGTGATGAAATAATCAGTACAACAAACCCCCATGACACAAGTTTACCTATGTAACAAACCTGCAGTTGTAGCTCTGAAATTAAAAGTTAAAAAGAAAAATAAAAAGAAAAAAAGAAAGGTCTCCTTGAATCTAGTCTCTCCCCCTTTAATTTATTCACCACAATTCATAAAGACCAATCACTAAATGAGAATTTGGGCATGTAGTGTCTCCCCAAATAACCTTCACTAGCTACTCATCGTTCTGCATATAAGGCTATACAAATGAAAGTGACATGGTTTTCAAGGCCCTGATGATCTGACACTTTAGTTACCCTTCCAGCCACTTTCCCCCTCACTTCTTGTAGTCTAGCCACACTAACCTTATTTCTGTGCCTTGAATGTGCCATAATATGTCTGCCACAGAGCCTTTGCACAGCGTTTGCTTTGTCTGATACGTTATTTCTTTCTTCCACATACTTCAGAGCTCAAGCCAAATTTGACTTCCTAAGGGAAACCAGGTAGAAATGCTTTTCACATCAGAATACAAGCCAGAAGAGGGCTACAGAGCAGGGAAGGGGGCATTTGTAGGCTCTTTGTTGTCTTCTTCTCTACATATCTTTTATAAGTTGGCAGCTCCATAGCTCTACTTTCCAAAACCCTCTGTGTCTCCTCATATCCATATTTGAGAAACATAAGTCTGCAGTTCTGCATCATTGCCAAGCTCTGGTTGACAACCGACTTGAGTTTGAGATATAAAGAAAGACAATGAATTATGAATTCCTTCATTGTTCCTATTGATCCTGGGATCAAGGAGTTTTTATTCTTTTTTTTTTTTTTTTTTTTTTTTTAGACGGAGTCTTGCACTGTCACCCAGGCTGGAGTGCAGTGGCGCCATCTCAGCTCGCTGCAAGCTCCGCCTCTCGGGTTCACACCATTCTCCTGCCTCAGCCTCCCAAATAGCTGGGACTACAGGCACCCGCCACCATGCCTGGCTAAGTTTTTTTGTATTTTTTTTAGTAGAAACGGGGTTTCACCGTGTTAGCCAGGATGGTCTTGATCTCCTGACCTCGTGATCCGCCTGCCTCGGCCTCCCAAAATGCTGGGATTACAGGCGTGAGCCACCACTCCCGGCCGAGTTTTTATTCTTACAGGCTCTAGGAGTGAAAACCAAGAAGTTTCCTTTTTCAGCCCTTGTGGACACAGAACTCCAACAGTTCAAAGTTTTATGGACACAGAACTCCAACAGTTCAACGTTGGTTCTAAATTTAGAATTGCTGAAGTTAGAGTGCTTTGTTAGTCTGACAAATACAATATTCTCCTGAGTCTAACATTTAGAGCTTACATATTTTTTCCCATTCACAAAATGCTATAGGCAATGACTGCTATTTGGCTTGGGAATTTTAGTAGTGGCTTTTTAAAAACTCTCAAGTCATTCTGACTTTGACCCTCTCCAGCCAAAGGCATGACCAATGCATTTTAGTTCACCAGAACTTACCATTTTCCCCGTGCTGTTCTGTGTTAGATTTCATTTGGATTCTCTCCAGAGTTTAGTGTTTAAACTGCCATTTATGGGAACACATTTTGCTAATTGTGCTCTTATTTGGATAAGTCACATGAGCCACATTGCTAAGTTGTGACTACAACCTCAGCTGCTGCTGAACTGCCCAAGGCAGGAAAATAAATTGCACCAATCTGCTCCAGAAATGAGAGAATGGGGGAAAATCCTTAGATTTGATTAGATGTTAGCTTTCAGCCATTTATGTGGGGTTTTTTCCTTCTTAATGAAAACATCCTGTTAGTAAAAATTTAACCATCTCAAGAGCTTTGACAGAGTATGAACAAAGTGAAAGTTTTAGTGTCCTCCTAATGTAGGCTCCTAGAATATCCATCCATCATTCTATGCATGCCAGTAACACCCACATTTGTTGCTTGATTTACTGATTCAATGGTTCCTTAAGCATTCTATCTATATCTATCCATCTATCCATCTATCTATATCTATCTATCTCTATTATATCTCTTTGCTATATCCCTCTCCATTCTTTTTCTTTTGAAGTAATTGGTAGGTCAACATATACATCTGTGAGTACCTATAATATCAATTCATTGTGAGAAAGATGAAATGTAGTGGCTGCAAGTAATAAAACTTTTGGGGGTACAATTGATGAATGAGACTCATTCATGACACATGGACTTTATTAAAATAATGGTGCATGTGTCATCCTCTGATGGAAGAGCTGGACTGGGATGAACTGTGAGCTTGCTTGTTTGCAGATGCTGAAGCACATAGGCCAGATTCCTCATTTCTCACAAGCCCACATAGGTATGCCTGCAGCATGGCATCTACAAAACATCCTGCCCTAAGCAAAAAAGTGGATTATCTGCTTCTTTTGGTTGATGGCAGTTATTTCAGGGAGGGAGTATGAACAAGTTTCTACTTGCTACAATCTAGGGCTTGAATCCATAGGCCATACTCACTTGGCCTGAAAAGACATAACCAGACTGGAATAAAGAACCTTGCCTTAATTAAAATGTTAAAATCTCAAGAGTCTGGCATAAGGGAGGAGGAAATAATGGACAGAGTATTCTCAAAACTGGCTTTCTGCTTGCTAAGTAAGCATACACACGTAAAGGTAATGTAAATATATTTTCTCTAAAGGTGAATTACTGTTACCGATGCCAGGGTGGAAAACAAGACTGAAGTTGTTGAAGAAAATAAAGAACTATAGGTAATAATAGTGCCACTAAAACTAGAGATGATGGCAAGCTGCAGGTTATAAGTATGACTTCACATGAAGCCGGAAAGCATGTATCATTACTTCACATTCAAGTTCTGAGTAGTTTTTAGAAAATGGAAATGACATCCTTTACAGATTTAAATTTCAACGTTGCTTTTGTTTTTCATGCTGATTCACCCAGAACTTGCCAAAGAAAGTCCCAGTAAAAATGTTCATGAAGGTTTTAGTAAAGTAAAAGACAAAAAAGACTTGTTTCTGAGGCTTTCCTGAGTGATTTCTCTAAATTCTTCTTGAATCATCATTCTTTGGAAAACGAGTTTGTACTCCTGCAGGCTCTGAAGGTCAGGATAGACCAGCTATGACTTTTCTAGGAAGTGAGTAATAGTAAGACCACGGGACTAATTTCTGGAGGCCTGGAGGAACTTTTCATTTCAGAAGCTGTAGGTGTGGTTTTCCCCTCCAAATGGCTTTAGGGAGTTCCAGAGGCGTGTGTACACTTGAAATGGGAATAGCCAACCTGAAGTAAACTTGCCCTGGAGGTTCTGCCAACCTCTGTCAGCTCTTACCCTGGGTTTCCCCACCCATAGTGGCTGGTCCTTTATATTCCTTCTCACTCCTTTCTTCTCTATCACCCATTCCTCCAACCATTCCTCCCCACCAACTCCAAATCTTCATACCCACGCAAAAACCTGAGAATTCTTTGAATACGTATCACTTAGAATTCCTTCTTCCTGGAAAATATGGAAGGACACTGCTGCCAAATGCTGTTTGTAAGACTCACACCCAAGCTATAGCCATGGAAAATTCATAAGAATCATTGTTGGGAGGGGGACACGTTCATAATTCTTTAAAAATTCATATTCTTTTTGGAGAAAAATTTACAATTTTAGTGTTAAAATGCAGGTAAGTGGCTTCATTTTCTTCATTCACTCAATAAAAATTTACTGTGCACCTACTATATGCCAGATGTGGTGTTAGACGATACTGTGATAGAAGACACAGTCACTGCCCACAAAGATTTTATGAGTTGGTGAAGAAGAGAAGAAAAATAATAATTACAATATAGTGCTACAAAGACTATGAGAGATGTTGTAGTCAGTATGCCATGGGCAGTTAAGAATGGTTAAAGTCCTCAATGATGAGTAGGAAGGAGACTGTTTGTATGTGTATATATATATGTGTGTGTGTGTGTGTGTGTGTGTACTGGACTTGGGGAAATTGCTGGTGTTGTCCAGCTTTAGACGGTCTAAAGTTACCACCAAAAGCCACTTTCTAAAGCTTATTACACACTAATAAGGCAGAAGAGGAAAGCGGACCAAGCTTTCTTCAGTATTCTCTTTCCTCTCCATGGTGTTCCCAATTTCTCCTCTCCTTTTCCCCATATGCTTGCTTCCAACTTTCAGGAAATAATTAATAGACTCAATTCTTCATGGTTAAGTTTCATTGCTTGTTTCCCACAGGAGCATAAGCATTTCAGTAAATGTCAGTGCCTTCATTCAAAAATCTGAATCTGTAATGGAATGTGTTTGGAACTTAGGGAGGAGATGGAAGGCTCACGGCAAACACCTATTCTACTCATCCTACCCATTTCTGCAAGAAATGATCCTGGCATTTATGACACTAAGGAGTAAAGCAGAAATCTACACCATCAACTATAGCTCAAATTCCATTAAGGTGAATTTCAAGAGCTGCCCATATTCTTTAGCTCTACTGGAATGTGGTTTTATTTACTGGCAGGTGAACTGGGCAAACTCGACACTAGTTTGGAAATAGTTAATGTAATACAACAGATGATCTTTGAAGTCCCCAATTCTAAACTGCTGTGAATTCTATGCATTAGATTCCTATTAAATTCTGCCTGTGACCAGGGGAAATGGTTAACAAAGTGGCAGAAGCTTAGCTTTACTTGCTGGCTTTCAACTATTCTTTTTTGTTAAAGTAATGCATTACATGTTATAAAATCCATTATATAATGAATATATAAAATATGAAGTAAGTCTCCCTGCCAACCCTAGATTCTCTTTCCAGAGTCAACACTGTTACTATTTTCTTATAGATCTTCCCAGATATTTTCCCTTCACATATAAAATCTTGGTCTTTTTAAGATAATACATTTTTCATAATATGTTACTGCTAGAAAGACACAATAAGCACTATATTTTATATTTTGATGTATTTAACTTATCTCTAGTATCTCTTGTTAAAAATTTGTTTTAAAAATGTTTTTCTCAAAACATACATAAAAGCAACACAATATTGTTGGGTTATTTAAATAAACTTGAGTATTTTTGAAATATTTGATTTTTATTGGTAGTTAAGCTCTTTTTAAAACACAGTTACATTAGTCAAAGATACATTTACACTAAATTAAAAGTGAACAAATTAATGACAAGAATGTATTTGTAACCTGTCCTCAGACAGGGGCACACATATCAAGTGGTTTGTCTTTCATGCTGTTTCATTAATGGAGTTCATATTATTTTATACAATACATAGTTTCAAAAAATCCTTCAGTATGGTTGATGTGCCTCCTTGAAGCTGTGACTATTTGAGATATTAGTAAGTTCCTGACACAATGCTTTCTGGAAGAACCACCTCCAGCTCTATTCTGTGTCTTGCAAATGACAAATTGGATAATAGTGGGAAGACATTACAGCATAGTTAATAGCAATGGTCAAATAAGAAGATATGTGAGATTTTAGCTTTGTTGATTTTTGAAGAGAAGAATCCCAGGGAAGTGACTATTTAACTTCCTGAAATGTCTCTTGACAAACTATTTTTAGCCTTGCAGAAAACCTAGACTCCAAGCTCTTCATTGTTGCTAAATGCTAAGCTCTGTAAGTCAGCCAGACCTCCTGCTGTCTAAATTGATCATGTTAACCAGATAGTTGCTAGGTTTCCACTTCAACCTGAAATAATTCTTCCAGAGACCAGATGGAACATATTGAGATGAAAAATCCAACTCTTGCATAAAGTTATTATATCAGTAGTGGATTATGTCCCTAAAAACTGTGTAAAACAGCTTGTTCTGATGAATAGTGCTTCACCTTTGTTGCACATGGAACATTCTCCAGCATAGATCCATATGCTAGGCTGTAAAACAAGCCTTCATAAATTCAAAAGTATTAAAGTCATATAAAGTATGTTGTCTGACCAAAACGGAGTGAAATTAGAAATCAATAGCAAAAAAAGTGGAGATACTCACAAATGAAATTAGAAAATACTTTGAGATGAACAAAAGTGAATACATAATATACAAAATTTTATAGGATGCAGTTAAAGCAGTAGAGATAAATTTGTAGCTTTAAACACCTATATTGAAAAAATCTCAAATCAATAACCAAATTTTCTACCTCTAGAAACTAGAAAAAAAGAAATTAAATCCAAAGAAAGCAGATGAAAGAATAAAGATTATAATAGAAACTAATAAAATAGAGAATAAAATACCAATGGAGAAAATCAACAAAAGCAAAAGTTGGGTCTTAGAAAAGATTAACAAAATGGACAAGCCTTTAGCTAGACTGACCAAGATAAAAAGAGAGAAGACTCAAATTACTAAACAGGATGAAAGAGGTGATATTACTGTCAACTTTATAGAAATAAAAAGGATTATAAGGAAATACTATGAGCAACTGTATGCCAACAAATCAGATAGCATGGATGAAATGGAAAAATTCCTAGAAAGACCCAAATTATCAACACTGATTCAAGAATAAATAGAAAATCTGAATAGATGTATAAGAAGAGATTGAATTAGTAATCTAAAAACTTCCCACAAAGAAAAGGTCATTCCCAGATAGCTTTACGAATTTATTCCACCAAACATGTAAAGACAATTTAATACTATTTTTTCACAGTCTTCCAAAATACAGAAGAGGAGGGCCACTGGCTAACTTATTCCATGAGGCCAGTATCACTCTGATACCAAAATGAGACAAAATATCGTAATAAAAGAAAACTACAGGCCACTATTCCTTACAAATTACATTAATCTGTTCTCACACTGCTATAAAGGACTACATGAGAGTGGGTCATTTATGAAGAAAAGAGGTTTAGTTGACTCACAGTTCCACAAGATTTACAAGCAGCATGACCGAGGAGGACTTAGGACTAACTTACAATCATGGCAGAAAATGAAGGGGAAGCAAGGACATCTTCACTTGGCCAGCAGGAGAGAGGGTGAGTGAAGGGGGAGGTGCTATACACCTTCAAACAACCAGACCTCATGAGAACTCTATCATGAGACAGCACTAGGGGACGGTGCTAAACCATTAGAATCCGCCCTCGTGATTCAATCACCTCCCACCAGGCCCTACCTCCAACACTCAGGATCACAATTCAACATGAAATTTGGGTGGGGACATAGAGCCAAACCATATCATAAATATAGATCCTCAACAAAATGCTCACAACGTATAAAAAGGATTATGTTGTGACCAAGTGGGACTCATCTCAGGAATTCAAGGTTAATTTAACATCAATCAATCAATGTATTACCACATCTTGACAGAATAATGGACAAAAACCACATGATCATGTCAATAGATGCAGAAAAAGCATCTGATAAAATCCTACAACTCTTCATGATAAAAAAGAACCTCTCAACAAACTAGGAATATAAGGAAACTTCATCATTCTGATAATGGGCATCTACAAAACACTGATAGCTAACATCATACTTAATAATGACAACTTCTCCCCAGTATCAGAAACAAAAGGAAGATGCCCACACTAACTACTTTTATCCAATATTGTGCTGGAGTTTATAGCCAGGATAACTAAACAAGAAAAAGAAATAAAAGGCATCTAGATTAGAATAGTAGAAGTAAAACAACTTCTATTTTTAGATGATCTGATCTTGTATATTGAAAATCCTAAAGAATACACCAAAAAATCTATTGGAACTAATTTTAAAAATTTAGTAAGGTTTCGGGGTACAAGATCAATATATATAAATTGGATTTCTATACATTAACAATAAACCATCTGAAAATAAAATTTAAGGAAATAATTTCGTTTTTAATAGCATCAAAAAGAAGAAAATACTTCTGAATAAATTTAACAAAATAAGTGCAAAATGTATACTCTGAAAACTATAAAAGATTGTTAAAATAAATGAAAGAAAACCTAGATAAATGGAATGTCATTCCATGCTCATGATTTGAAAGACTTACTGTTATTAACATTGCAATACTCCAGTTGATCTACAGATTTAATACAATCCCTATGAAAATCCTAGCTAGCTTTGCAGAAATAGGCAAGTTAGTTCTAAAATTCATATGAAAATTCAAGGTTCTCAGAATGGCAAAACAATCTTGAAAAAGATCAGAATTAGAGAACCCACCAGTTCCAATCTCAAAACTTACTATACAGATACAGTAATTACAACAGCATGGTACTGGCATAAAAGTAGACGTACAGATCAATAGAATAGAATTGAGAGTCTCAAGAAAACCCCACATTTATAGCCAATTGACTCTTGACAAGGATGTCAATTCAATTCAATAGGGAAAGTACAGTCTTTTTAACAAACGGGACTGGGACAATTGGATATCCATATGCAAAAAAACTGAAGTTAGACCTCTCCCTCAAACCACATACAAAAATGAATTCAGAAGGGATCGCAGACCTAAATGTTAAAGCTAAACCTATAAAACACTTAGAGGAAAATAAGGAGTAAATCTTCATGACCTTGGATTAGGGAAAGCCTTCTTAGATATGAAATCACAAGCATAAGCCAACAAAAGAATAAATAAATTGGATTTCATCAAAATTAAAAGCTTTTGTGCTCCAAAGGACACTATAAAAACAGTGAAAACACAACCCACTGAATGGTAGAAAGTACTTGCAAATCATATATCTAATAAGGAACTTGTATCTAAAAAGTATGAATAACTCTTAAAACTCAACAACAAAAACACAAATAACTCAGTTAAAATATGGTAAACAGATTTGAATAAACATTTCTCCGAGATGATATACAAATGTCCAATAAGCACATGAAGAATGCTCAATATCATTAGCTTTCAGGGAAATGCAAATCAAAACCACTATAAGATAGCACTTCACACCCACTAGGATGGCTACAATGGAAAAGATGAATAAGAATGAGTGTAGATGAAGATGTGGAAAAACTGGAACCCTGATACTACTACTGGTGGAAATGTAAAATGGTACAACTGCTTTGAAAAAAAAGGTTTGGCAGTTTCTCAAAACGTTAAACATAGAATTACCATACGTACTAGTGTGTCCAGAATTGGTGGGTTCTTGGTCTCTCTGACTTCAAGAGTGAAGCCTCGCACCGTCGCCATGAGTGTTACAGTTCTTAAAGATGGTGTGTCCGGAGTTTGTTCCTTCTGACGTTTGGACGTGTCTGAAGTTTCCTCCCAGTGGGTTCATGGTCTGGCTGGCTTCAAGAGTGAAGCTGCAGACCTCCACGGTGAGTGTTATAGCTCATAACTGCCGCGCGGACCCAAAGAGCAAACAGCAGCAACATTTATCACAAAGAGCGAAAGAACAAAGCTATCACAGCCTGGAAGGGGACCTCAGTGGGTTGCAGCTGCTCGCTGGGGTGGCCAGCTTTTATTCCCTTACTTGGCCCCACCCACATCCTGCTGATGGGTCCATTTTATGGAGAGCTGATTGGTCCATTTTACAGAGAGCTGATTGGTCCATTTTACAGAGTGCTGATTGGTCTGTTTTTACAGAGTGCTGATTGGTGTGCTTACAAACCTTTAGCTAGACACAGAGCACTGATTGGTGCATTTACAATCCTTGCTAGACAGAGTTCTCCAAGTCCCCACCCAACTCAGAAGCCCAGCTGGCTTCACCTCTCACTAGTAACTCCACTTCATTTTTTCTCATTTATTTTAAAATAAATATTTTTATTTTTTATTTATATATTATTTATATATAATATAAATATTTTTATTTTAAAATCTTTGTGAGGAAAGAGATAGTGTGATTGAAAAAGAGGCACAAAGAACCTTCTGGGAGAAGTAAGCAGAGATAATATGGTATGTTCGCTTTTGTGATAATTTTCTTAGAATTTGTGCAGGCATCTTTCTGTAAATATGATTTACTTCAATTGAAAAAAAGAAAAGAATATGTATGGAACACCAGATACTCTTCCATGTACCTCATAAATGTTGGCATTTTTCACAACCTTCTAAGTTAGGTACTATCATCCTCCCTATATTACACATGAGAAAATAGAGACACAGGGGAGTTAAGGGACTTGCCATAACTGATGAATCATAAGGAGAGTTTTAAAACCTGGCACCTGACTCAAGAGACCATACTTTAAACCATGAACTACACTGCCTCCCATACGAAAATGAAATATTCAAAACATTTTAATAACAATTAGTCTTCCTTCAAGAACAATTAGTCTTTCTTCAGAAAGGATGTCCCTTTCAACACTGCTTTTCTTTTATTAGTTTTATTAATTAATTACTTAATTTAAAAAATATTTTTATTAATTAATAAGTTTTTTCTCACTTTTAGTGAGGTACAATTTATAAATAAAATTGTACATATTTACAGTATACAATGTGATGTTTTCTTATACACCATGAAATGATTACCACAATAAAGCTAATTAACATGTCCATCACCTCATATATTTACAGCATTTTTTAATGGTAAGAATACTAAAGAATGACTCTTTTAGCAAATTTCAAGTATATAATAAAATATTATTAATTATAGTCATTATGCTGTACATTAGGTTTACAGAACTTACTTATCCAGCACAACAAAAATTTTGTACCCTTTGACCAACATCTCTGCATTTCCCTTAACCCCGGACCCCTGGCAACAACCATTCTACTGTCTGCTTCTATGAGTTCAACTTTTCAGATTTCACATGTAAATGAGATCATGTAGTATTGGTCTTTCTGTTCTTGGCTTATTTTACTTATCATAATGTCCTCTAAGTTCATCCATCTTGTTGCAAATGACAAGATTTCTTTCTTTATAAAGGCTGAAAAATATTCCAGTTTGTGTGTGTCACATTTTCTTTATCCAGTCATGTGTTAATGAACATGTAGGTTGATTTTATATCTTGCATATTGTGAATAACGCTGCAAAGAATATGGGTGTGCAAATAGCTACATAAGATACTGATTTTATTTTCATGGCTATACAGACAGTCCCCAACTTACGGTTCAACTTAGGATTTTTCAGCTTTATGATGGTGTGAAAGTGATGTCTATGCAGTACACTCCTCTATTTATGATGGGGTTACATTCCACAGGTGTAACTTCGCAGATGTAACACCATCATAAGTCGAGGATCATCTGTGTACCCAGAAGTGAGATTACTGAAACACATGGTAGTTCTATTTGTAATTTTTCGAGAAACCTCCCTATTGTTTTCTAGGATGGCTGTAACAATTTACATTTCCACCAACGGTGTATAGGGTTTTATTCTCCACATCCTTGCCAAAACTTGTTATCATTTGTCTGTTTGATAATAGCCATTCTAACAGGTGTGAGGTAATATCTCATTGTGGCTTTGATTTGTATTTTTCTGATGATTAGTGTTGTTGAGCACTTTTTCATATTACCTGTTGGCCATCCGTATGTCTTCTTTTGAGAAATAACTATTCAGGTCCTTTGCCCATTTTTAAATTGGGTTATTTGTTTTCTTTCTATTATTTGAGGTCCTTATATATTTTGGAAATTAACTCTTTATCAGATGTATGGTTTGAAAATATTTTCTCCCATTCCATAGGTTGTATCTTAGCCCTGTTGGTTGTTTCCTTTGCTGTGCAGAAGCTTTATAGTTTGATGTAATCTCAATTGTCTGTTTTTGCTTTTGTTTCCTGTGCTTTTTGTGTCATATTCAAAACATCACGACCAATACCAATGTCAAGAAGTTTTTCCCTTATGTTTCCTTGTAGGAGTTTTACGGTTCACGTCTTACGTTTAAGTCTTCAATGTATTGTAAGTTGATTTTTGTGTATGATGTGAGATAAGGGTCCAATTTCATTCTCTTGTGTGTGAATATAGTTTTCCCACCACCATTTATTGAAGACACAATTCTTTCCCATTGTATGTTCTTGGCAACTTTGATAAAGATCAACTGACTATAAATGTGTGGACTTATTTCTGGCCTCTCTATTCTGTCCCATTGGTTTATATGTGTGTTTTTGTACCAGTATCATACTTCTTTGATTATTACAGCCTTGTAGTATATTTTGAGATTAGTGTGGTGCCTTTAGCTTTGTTCTTCTTGCTCAAGATTGCTTTGGCTATTCAGATTATTTATGGTTCTATTAATATATGAATTCTAGGATAGCTTTTTCTACTTCTGTGAAAAACGTCATTGCAATTTTGACAGAAATTGCATGGAAGTCTGGGGATTTGGGGACTGGTCTGGCTTTGGGGTAAGCCTAGAACTTGGGTTTGTAGGCACCAGCTTGAGCCTGGAGCTGTGGAGACAGTCTGGCACTATGGTGGGCCTGAAGCCTGAGTCTGCAGGGGATGGCCTGGACCATGTGCTCATAAGTACTGGTCTGGCGGCTGGAGCAGCAGGGGCTGGCCTGGTGCTGGTGTGGGCCTGGAGCTTGGGTCCATGGGGGCTGGACTGGTATTTGGATGGGCCTGGGGGTTGGGTCTGTGGAAGCCTGCCTAGAGCCTGAAGTGTCTCAAGATAGTGTCTTATTTTCCTTTGAGTTCTTTCTTGCTCCATTGGTTGTTCAGAAGTGTGTTGTTTAATTTGCATGTATTTGTAAATTTTCTAATTATTGATTTCCAGTTTAATGCCACTGTGGTCCAAAAAACATACTTGATAGTGATTTCAATCTTCTTAAATGTGTTAAGATTTGTTTTGTGGCCTTATATATTATCTACCCTAGAGAATGTTCCATGTGCTTGAAAGAATGGGTATGCTGCTGCTGTTGGAATTACCACTGCTTTTCAATATCATACTGGAAATCCTAGCTAATGCAATAAGACAAGAAAAAAATAAAAGGTATACAGATTGGGAAGGAGGAAATCAGACTGTCTGTGTTCACTGATGAGATAATCCTCTATGTAGAAAATCCAAAAGAATCAACAAAAATCTCCTGTAACTAATGAGCAAATATAGCAAGATTTCAAGATATGAGGTTAATATATAAAAGTTAATCACTGTCTTATATACCAGCAATGAACAAGTAGAAGCTGAAATTAAAAACACTTTGTCATTTATATTAACAGCTCCAAAAATGAAATACATAGGTATAAACTTTAAAAATGTATAATATCCATATGAGGCATACTACAAAGCTCTGGTAAAAGAAATCAAAGAAGAAAATAGATATCCTGTGTCAATGGATAAGAATATTCAATATTGTCAAGATATCAGTTCTTCCCAACTTCATCTATCCATTAAATACAATCCCAATAAAAATACCAGAAAGTTATTTTGTGGATATCAACATAACTATTTTAAAATTTATACAGAGAGGCAAAAGACCTAAAATAGCCAACTCAATATTGAAAGAGAAGAATCAAGCAAGAGGACTGACATTACCCAATCTCAAGACTTAATATAAGCCTACAGTAATCAAGACAGTGTGGTGTTGGTGAAAGAACAGAGAAATAGATAAATAGAACAGAATAGGGAACCTAGAAATAGATTCATATAAATATAGTCAATGGATATTTGATAATATAGCAAAGGCAATACAACAGAACAGAGATAGCCTCTTCAAAAAATGGTGCTGGAACAACTGGACATTCACATGCAAGAAAATGAATTTACACACAGACTTTAACATCCTTCAAAAAAGTTGATTCAAAAAGGATCAGAGACCTAAATGTAAAAAGAAAAACTACAAAATTCCAAAAGATAACAGGAGAATTCCTAATCGAACTTGGATATGGCAATAAGTTTTTGAATCGAACATCAAAAGCATGTTCCATGAAAGAAAGAATTGATAAGTTGGATTTCATTAAAATTAAAAATTTCTGCTCTGTGAAAGACAGTGTCAAGTGAATGAGAATACAAACCACAGATTGGAAGAAAATATTTGCAAAAAATACATCTGACAAAAGACTGCTATCCAAAATATACAAAAAACTCTTAAAGCTCAACAATAAGAAAATAGGAGATGTTGGGCTGAAGAAGGAGGATGCTAGGAGCACTGCATGGGGCAGCCGAGCACAGGGACTCTGGCCCCCAGAGACTCCTGGGGAAGAGGTGAGTGGAATAGGTGAGGAGCAGCCTGCTCCTGACACAAACCTCTGGAATCCAGGCAGTAGGAAACCCCATGACCTCCATGGACCCTTGAGCTAGCAAAGACAGCTGCTTAGAGAGGTGGTAGTAGCAGGACTCCAGCCTGTGTGGAGCCCAGAGGGCTTGGTACTGGAATGTCTGCAGTGGAGCACAGCCAGGGACACCCATTCCCTCAGGCTTACCATGCTCCTCTAGGAGAATTTGGCCATAGGATGACTGCTAGAACTGAACAAAGCAAGGTGGTCTTGCCCCTGACACAGGACCAGTCCAATATCAGCTCCCCACTGTCTGCTGGCCTTTCCTAGAGTCACAGCCGGTTGTGCTCACTGGCAGGGCAGCATCAGATGCCCAACCAGGGTGCTTCCTAGGGGCCCACATCATACCTCCTTCACCAGCAGACAGCGCCTGACAATTGGAGAGATCCAGCAGAGCAGCTCCCACTGATGTGCACCAGCCCACCCACACCCTCCTTCCCCTGTGCCACTTTGCCAGCATGCACTCTCTACCACTTTGATTGTGTGCACACATAAGCGGACTTAGCTTCCCCTCCCTGAGTGGTGTGCATGTGCCCATGCACCCCACCACTGGTGCTGGCAAGAGGGCAACTTGTTGATTACCCCCCACTAATGTGAGGGCACTTAGCTGAGCCACTGTAGCCAGCATGAACATGCACACAGATGCTGGCAACTTCGTGCCCCCCAAGAGTCACTTTGTATGTGAACATATGCATGGATGCTGGCAACCCCACCCACTGCCATGCTGCCAGTGCTAATGGTGCAAATGGATGCACAGAGGCCAGCAGCCCTGTGCATCCCAGCACCACACCCCTGCCACTGCCAGTGCAAGTCTGAACATGGACACTGGCAACCCCACTCCCACCTGTGCCTTGTGGCCAGAACGAGCATACACAGAAATGAGCCAACTTCACTTCCACCAGTAACCTACCCAAGCTGATGCATGTGCACCCTGCTGCACTGCTGCTGCTGCTACTGACACAAGTGAATGAGCATAGATCCCATTGCCACCACCCTGACAAAGTGCTTTGATTGGTACTACCCATCAGAGTGTTACTGTCAGTGAACTTGGAACAGTTCAGTCCCTCCAATGCAGCAGGTTCCTAACCTCAAGGGGCCAGAGAATGAATCTGGGGGTCTGGTACCAGCCCTCCAGAGTTAAACCACACACGGAGTGCCAACCTGAGCCTTGGCACCCTAAAATCTTCCAGAAATGAAGCCAGTCAACTGAAACCATCTTACACCATGATCAAACAAATCTCCAAGGGCAACAAAGCTTAGTTATAAGTGAAGGAGAAATAAGATCCTTTTCAGACAAGGAAATGTTAAAGGAATTTATTACCAACAGACTTGCCTTACAAGAGGTCCTGAATGGAACGCTAAATATGGACAGGAAAGAGCATTTCTGGCAATTACAAAAACACACTTAAGTACATAGACCATTGACACTATAAAGCAATCACATAATCAAGCCTGCATAGTAACCAGTTAACAACATGACAACAAGATCAAATCTGCAAATATCAATATTAGCCTTGAAGGTAAATGGGCTAAATGCCCAAATTAAAAGGTACAGAGTGGCAAGTTAGATAAAGAAGCAAGACCCAACTGTATGCTGTCTTCAAGAGATTCATCTCACATGCAATGACACCCAAAGTAAAGGGATGAAGAAAAATCTACCAAGCAAACAGAAAACAGAAAAAAAGCAGAAGTTCCTATTCTAATTTCATACAAAACACACTTTAAACCAACAATGATACAGAAAGACAAGGAATAATGCATTAAATAATGGCAAAGGTTTCAGTTCAACAAGAAGGCCTAATTATACTAAGTATATATACACCCAACACAGGAGCACCCACATTCGTAAAGCAAGTTCTTAGAGACCTGTGAAGAGACTTAGATAATCGCACAATAATAGTGGGAGACTTCAACACTCCACTTGACAGTATTAGATAGATCATCGAGGCAGAAAACTAATAAAAATATTTGGTACCTGAACTTGACACTTGACATGGGCTTAATAGACATCTGCAGAGCTCTCCACACCCCCAAAACAGAATATGTATTCTTCTCATCTGCATAAGGCACATACTCTAAAATTGACCATACAATTTTCCATAAAACAATCTTCAGCAAATTCAACAAAGCCAAAATCATACTAAACACACTCTCAGACCACAGCCCAATAAAAATAGAAATCAATAGTAAGAAAATCACTCAAAACCATACAATTATATGGAAATTGAAGAACCTGTTCCTGAATGACTTTTGGGTAAACAATGAAATTAAAGCAGAAATCATGAAATTATTTGAAACTAATGAGAACAAAGATAGAACATGCCAGATTATCTGGGACACAACTAAAGCAGTGTTAAGAGGAAAGTTTATAGGGCTAAACACCCACATCAAAAGTTGGAAATATCTCAAATTAACAACCTAACATCACACCTCAAAGAACTAGAGAAACAAGAGCAAACCAATCCCAAAGCTAGCAGAAGACAACAAACAACCAAAATCAGAGCTGAACTGAAGGAAACTGAGACACAAAAGACATACAAAAGATCAATGAATGCACCAATTTATTCTTTGAAACAATATTTAAGATAGACCACTAGCTAGACTAATAATGAAAAAAGAGAGAAGATTCAAATAAACAGAATCAGAAATGACAAAGGGGACATTATTACCAACCCCACAGAAATACAAAACCCCTCAGAGACTACTACAACTACCTCCATGCACACAAACTAGGAAACCTATAAGAAATGGATAAATTCCTGGAAATTTGCAACCTCCCAAAATTGAATCAGGAAGAAACTGAATCTCTAAACATACCAATAATGAGTTCTGAAATTGAATCACTAATAAAAAGTCTACCAACCAGCAAAAGCTCAAGACCAGATGGATTCACAGCTGAGTTTTACCAGATGTATAAAGAGGAGCTGGTACCATTTCTTCTGAAACTATTCCCAAAAATTGAGGAGGAAAGACCCCTCCTTAACTCATTTTATGATGCCAGCATCATCCTGATACCAAAACCTGGCAGAGGCAGAACAAAAAAAAGAAAATTTCTGGCCAATATCATTGATGAACATAGATGCAAAAATTCTTAACAAAATACTAGGAACCCAAATCCAGCAGCACATCAAAAAGCGAATCCACCTCAATCAAAAAGGCATCTTCCATGGGATGCAAGGTTGGTTCAACATATTCAAATCAATAAACATAATCCACCATATAAAAAGAATTAAAAACAAAAACAACATGGTCATCCCAACAGATGCAGAAAAAGCTTTTGATAAAATTAAACATCCCTTCATGTTAGAAACCCTCAACAAACTAGGCATTGAAGGAATGTACCTCAAAATAATAAGAGCTATCTATGACAAACCCACAGCCAATATCATCCTGAATGGGCAAAAGCTGGAAACATTCCCCTTGAGAACCAGAACAAGACAAGGATGTCCACTCTTGCCATTGCTATTCAACATAGTAATGGAAGTCCTAACCAGAGCAATCAAGCAAGAAAAAGAAATAAAAGAAATCCAGATTGGAAGAGGGGAAGTGAAACTATCTTTGTGTGCAGATGATATGATTTTATACCTAGAAAACCCCATAGTCTCTGCCCAAAACCTCCTATATCTGATAAACAACTTTGGCAAAGTTTCGGGATACAAAATTGGTGTACAAAAATAGTAGCATTTCTATACACCAACAACATCCAAGCTGAGAGCCAAATCAAGAATGGAATCCCATTCCCAGTAGCCATGCATTGAATAAAATGCCTAGGAATATAGCTAACCAGGGAGATGAAAGATCTCTACAATGAGAATTACAGAACACCACTGAAGGAAATCAGAGATGACACAAACAAATGAAAAAACATTCCATGCTTATAGATAGGAAGAATCAATATTATTAAAATGGCTATACTGCCCAAAGCAATCTACAGATTCAATGCTATCCCACAGAATTAGAAAAATCTGTTCTAAAATGTATATGGAAGAAAAAAAGAGTCCAAATAGCCAAGGCAATCCTAAGCAAAAAGAACAAAGATGGAGGCATCACATTACCCAATTTCAAATTATACTACAAGGTTATAGTAACCAAAACAGCATGGTACTGGTACAAAAACAGATACATAGACCAATGGAATAGAATGCAAAGCCTAGCAATAATGCCATACACTGACAACCATCTGATTTTCTACAAGGTCAACAAAACAAGAAATGAGAGAAGGACTTCCTATTTCATAAATGGTGCTGGGATAACTGGCTAGCCATACGCAGAATATTGAAACTGGATTGCTTCCTTACACCATATACAAAAATAAACTATAAAGATGGATTAAAGACATACATATAAAATGTAAAACTATAAAAACCTTGGAAGATAACCTAGGAAATACCATTCTGGGCATAGGACCTGGCAAAGATTTCATGATGAAGGTGCCAAAAGCAATTGCAACAACAACAACAAAATGACAAATGGGACCTAACTAAATAAGGAGCTTCTGTACAGCAAAAGAAACTATCAACAGAATCACAGACAATCTACAGAATGAGAGAAAATATTGGCAAACTATCCATCTGACAAAGGTCTAATATCCAACATCTATAAGGAATGTAAACAAATCAACATGTGCAAAACAAACCACCCAATTAAAAAGTGGGCCAAGGACATAAATAGACATTTTTCAAAAGAAGGCATACTCACAGTGAACAAGCATACGAAAAATGCTCAACATCATTAATTATTAGAGAAATGTAAATAAAAACCACAATGAGATACCATCTCACACAATCAGAATGTCTATTATTAAAAAGTCAAAAAATAACAGATGTTGGCAAAGTTGCAGAGAAAAGAGAACGCTTATACACTGCTGGTGGGAATATAAGTTAGTTGAGCCACTGTGGACAGCAATATGGCAATTTCTCAAAGAAGTCAAAACAGAAATACCATTTGACCCAAGAATCCCATTATTAGGTGTATACCCAAAGGAATACCAATCATTCTACCGTAAGGACACATATGCACATATATGTTCATCACAGCATTATTCACAGTAGTAAAGATATGGAATCAACCTAAGTGTCCATCAATGGTGGACTGGAAAAAGAAAATGTGGTACATATACAAAGGAATATAAATAATTCTATTATAAAGATACATGCACACGTATGTTCATTGCAGCACTATTCACAATAGTAAAGACATGGAATCAACCCAAATGCCCATAAATGATAGACTGGATAAAGAAAATGTGGTACATATACATCACGGAATACTATGCAGCCATAAGAGAGAATGAGATCATGTCCTTTGCAGGGACATGGATGAAGCTGGAAGCCATTATCCTCAGCAAACTAACACAAGAACAGCAAACCAAACACAACATGTTCTCACTTATAAGTGGGAGTTGAACAATGAGAACACATAGACACAGTGAGGGGAACAATACTTACCGAGGCCTGTTGGTGGAGGGCGGCGGGGAGAGCACTAGGGAAAAAAGCTGATGCATGCTAGGTTTAATACCTAGGTGATGGGTTGATAGGTGCAGCAAACCACGATGGCACATGTTTACCTATATAACAAACCTGCACATCCTGTACATGTACCCCGAAATTTAAAAAAATTAATTAATTAAAAAAGAAAATGTGGTACATATACACCATGGAATACTATGCAGCCATAAACAGAAACAAGATAATGTTTTTTCAGGAGCATGGATGGAGCTCACCTTCAGTCAAATAGACAATTCGTTTACATGTAGACTAAAATGTTCTTAAAATTAGTAAGTTATGCAATTGAAAAGCTTTTTTTAGTTAGAATTGAAATAATACAGTGACAAGAACTTCGGTTTAGGCATCAGGAGACATGGTGGTCCAACCCTACTCTGCCTGATCTGTGAATATGGACATTACATTTCATTCCTCTGAGCCAGTATTAATTGCTCCATCCACAATTCTGCCAATAAATTTTTTTTTCACGAGAAGAGCTTAAAAAATAGCAAAAGTAACATCTCTCCTCTCCACTTATAAAAAAGTAAGAAAAATCTTTCTTAAGCTATTTTCTTTCCCTGGATTCATTTCTCTAACTTTCCCAACCTAAGCCATTGATTACCATTATTATATTTTTTACAAGGTACTCATGAAGCTTTTGGTGTTTCTCCTTCCCTCCTATCCCCCCTCTCTTAAATCCTGTTAGCATTCTTCTTTCCATGCATTTTTTTTTTTTTGAGACGGAGTCTGACTCTGTCACCCAGGCTGGAGTGCAGTGGCACGATCTCGGCTCACTGCAACCTCCGCCTCCTGGGTTCAAGCAATTTCCCTGCCTTAGCCTCCTGAATAGCTGCGATTACAGGCACCTGCCACTATGCCCGGCTAATTTTTTGTACTTTTAGTAGAAACGGGGTTTCATTGTATTAGCCAGGATGGTCTCGATCTGACCTTGTGATCTGCCCGCCTCAGCCTCCCAAAGTGCTGGAATTACAGGCGTGAGCCACCGTGCCCGGCCCTTTCCTTGCTTTTTACTTGAGGAAACTTTTCATGTTGTCTCTTAGGTTTATCTCGTATTTATATATGCCAACCTCCCTCAACATACACATTTTACAATAAAACAATAAGAGGTGAGAGAGAGAGAGCAAGAGAGAGAGAGTTAGGGAGTGAGCGAGTGAGGGAGGAAAGAGGAAGGGGAAGAAAAAAGAAAGAAAAGAAGAAAAAAGGAAATAAATTTCCCTAACTACTATTCTGCAAGCTGTACAAGAAGCATGCCACCAGTATCTATTTTGGTGAGAAACTCAGGAAGAGGGAGAGAGAAAGGGAGAAAGAGAGAGAGGAGAGGGAGAGAGAGAGAGAGACACACACAGAGAGAGAGAGAGAGAGAGAGCAAGAAGGGGAGGAGGTGTGCCAGGCTCTCTTTAACAATCAGACCTGGAGGACCTTTTGCTGTTCCTGAGAGATCCGTCCCCATGTCCCTAACACCTTCCCCCACCTCCAACATTGGGGATCACATTTCCACATGAGGATTGGGGAGTCAAACATCCAAACTAGAGCACATGGCAAAGATGAAAAAGGTATGTCTTGTTGGTATCCAAGTTTTCTAAATCTTTGAGTTTATTCCTCTGGAGAATTCAGCATTTGTTATACTTGAGAAAATTACAAAAGACAATTAAGGGCAAAACCCTAGATACTGCCTCCTTTTTCTCTCCATTCATGTGTAAATGTCCCAAGAAGCTCTTGTATCAATTAAAGTTTGACACATATATTTTGGCAATTAATAACAGACAAGGAAACTTTTTTTCTCCTAATTTTTGCTAGAGGCAAACAGTAGTTTCTAGACCTGTGGGAGTTCCCTAGACTGGCAGTTGCTATGTGCTAGGGTTTCCAGTCCTGGTAGTATTTTCATATTTTTTAAATTCATGGGGCTGTTATTTCCTGCTCTTGTTTAGGAGAGAAGTTAGGTCTTTAAAAAGGAAACATTCCTCCCCACCCACAACCCCAGGCAGATCCCTTTGCACCATTTCATCATTTGCCAGACCCCCTACATAATGCTGCAAACATTTGGACCATGCTGAGAAATCTTTAGTTAGAGCCACACTTCCACACTGTGAAGGCATTTCACATCAAACCAATGCATCTCCAAGACTTCTGTAGGCTTCAACAGGTACCTTTGCTAGTTTTACACCAGAAGAAAGGAGAATAAGTGTGTCATGAGGTGATGACAGCGATAAAGAGAAGAGGTAAAATGTGTGTGTGTGTGTGTGTGTGTGTGTATGCTTGTATAGTGGGGATAGTAGGTGCTCAGTGAGTGTCAGCTCTTTTTCTTCTATTATTACTGTCTTTATTTTTATTATTTTATTAGCCACATGTGAAACAATGGCTTCTTTCTGAAAAAAATATAATAAAGCCGAAAGCCTTGGGTCACATCAAAGTTGATATTGGCCCCAAGCTACAGTGATTAATAGGTTACCTCCTTAATTCACCTCTTTCCTCTATGTTAACAACTGAAAGTGTCTGCCAGTATAATAGGGAAAAAATGCAAGCAAATATGGTAAGTATTCTCCATGACAGCTGAGGACATCTGGGTGTTCCATCAAATTCGACCTCAAACTCTTGGAGTTTGACCTGCAAAGAGAAAAATGCAAAGTTTAGATTAGATGAATAATTGTATACTTGTTTTTAAAAAGTCCCAGGCTTAACAAACAACTGTTGCAAACACAGTCTGATCATTGGATTCTATTTTATTTGTTCCTCATACAAGAGAAGGATGTTTTAAGCAACAGCTTCTTGAAAGCTGTTGAAAATTGTTCTCTTTGAAAAATGTTCTCTCTGAAAAATATTCTCTCATCACAAAAGAACACTTAGAAACTACTTATTCATTATCTTTCAACCTTCAGTGAAATAACAGCTGAGGGTGGAAAATAAAAGCTAACTTTCTCTTCTCTTTAATTAAAATGAGATGAAAAATAGTTAAGTGATGAATACAAAACTGATTTATTTTTTAAATCTTTCCCCTTCATTTTTATAGCTAATTCATGCTAATTAATCCCTATTTTAACCCCTAGTTAAATAACATAAATTTTTAGTCATAATATACATAGGTAAAATGAAACAAATAAGTTATTCACCTTTCCAAGGTCAACTCCATTACCAGATTAGAGTGGGTTTTTAAAATATGTGTATTAATACTTGAATTATAATAATGACGATCATAATAATAATACTAGGAAATGTAATCCCTCCTATAGTGTGAATCAAAAAGAGGCCAAAGAGGATTTCACTTGTTCTAGTCATCCACATCGCACACAGTGGCTGTGGTGGTTCTTTTAAAACGTATAATAATTAAATTCCATCCTCAAGTTAGCTGAGCTTTACCCTTGCATTCCATGAATACTCTTGGGTATGAAAAGAAGTGAGGCCTGTTAAATATAGAAGTCTAGCATGGAGATAAAAATGATATTCTTAAACTCCCATTTATTTTAAGAGCTTGGATTGTGCTGGGCTGGGCTATATCAGATTACAAAAATTGTCTTTATTTCACTGTCTTCCCTTACTTACTTATTTAAAGTCATTATGCTTATCCTCTCAGTGACAGTGCAGTGTGGAGCTGCACCTACCTCCTGAATCTCCCTGAGCTGCCCACCGGCTCCCCCTCTTCCCCCAGCAAATCTTTTTGCACCGTTTCTTCCCTTGCTGGTCCTTCTTTTTGAAATGCAAATGACGCCTTGCACAATGCTGCAAGCATTTAAACCAAATTGAGGACTCTTAGTTACAGCTACATTTCCATACCCGTGAGGGTATTTCACTTCAAACTAATGCATTTCCAAGACTTCCATAGGCTTCAATAGGCCCCATTGCCAGTTTTTCACCAAGAGAGAGGATATGACATAATAAGAAATACATATTTGGTCTCTGCTCCCAGTCCCAGACACAGAACTCCTAAAGCTCTTGTAATTTCCTTGGTGATAGGAGCATTTTTTGTTATAATATTTGGTCTTAGTCCCTGGTTCCTGACACAAAAATTTCTAGAATCTCTGCAGTGATGAGTGTCTCTTGTATACTAATGAGATGACTGTTGGCTGGGGACCCCTAGATAGCTTCAGGATGAGGTATAATTGGAGGGTTGGGACTTGCAGTGCCACCCTCTGACCTCTAGTGAGGGGAATAGTGTTGAAGGTTGAGCTGGTCACCAGTGGCCAATTATTTAATCAATCATGCCTACATAATGAAGCCTCCATGAAAACCCTAAACAATAGGATTTGGAGAACTTCTGAGTTGGTGAGCACATCAAAGTGCTGAGAGGATGGTGCACCCAGAGAGGGCATGAAAGCTCTGCACCCCTTCTTATATATTTCACCCTATTCACCTTTCTGTCTGGCTGTTCATTTGTATCCGTTGTAAAATACTTCATAATAAGCCAGTAAATATTTCCCTGAGTTTTGTGAGGCATTATAGCAAATTATCAAAGATGAAGAAGCAGTTGTAGGAAACCCCAATTTATAGCCAGTTGGTCCGACATACAGGTGACAATCTGGGATTTAATGACTGGCATGTGAAGTCTTGTGGGACTAAACCCTTTGCCTGTGGGGTCAGATTTGAATTGTAGAACATGCTGCTAGTATCTGGAGAGTTAGATAATTGGTTGATTGGACGTTTGGTGTCCAAACCCCCAGGCGTTTGGTGTCAGAAGTGTTGTAAGTATTAAAAAAAAGTTTTTCCTTTTAGGGAAGAATGGGTGTTTGATGAGGTGATAACAGCTATAGTGGAGAAAAGAGGCAGAATTGTGTTTGTGTGTGTGTGTGTGTGTGTGTATGTGTGTGTGTGCGTGCTTGTGTAGTTAAGGTAGTAGATTTTTGGCTGTCAGAAACCCCTCTCCCTGTTGTTTCAGTACCTAGCACAGCCCTAAATAGCACAGCACCTCTTACAGGTGCTGCAGTGTCCTTGCCTGTCATGCCATGGAAAGAGGCAGCAGAAAGTTGAACTCAGTTTGAAGGACTAAGTTATTGCTAACTTACCCAGTGAGGTGTTCTCTAAAGTGCAATCCTTACTTATCTGCGGCAGAATCACCCTGGGGCTCTGGTTAAAAGGGCAGATTCCCACTCCAGACTTACCAGATCTGTCGTGCCAACTTTGGAGCCCAGGCATCTGCATTTTAACCAAATCTTCAGGAGATTTTTAATGCACACAAACATTTGAGTATTGCTAGCTAAAAGGTTGGCATGGTGCTCATATTCAATTATCAATAGCACATGTTATCCTAAGGAGTATGTCTTTAGTATTTCAAACTTAATATGTAGTGACATTATTCCTTGAGAACTAACTACATACTCTAAAAAAGGATAATGAATTAATATGTTGAGTCTTTTAGACAAACAATGCAAAAGTATGTAAGTTAATATAAAGCTAATATATTTTAGTCTTTTAAACAAACAATACAAAATATGTTACATCTTGCTACAGACTGAAAAGTCTCCCCCATATTCACATGTTAAAACCTTAACCTTCAGTGTGATGAAATTAGGAGATGGGGCCTTTGAGAGGCGATTAGGTTTTGATGAAGTTGTGAGGGTGGACACCGGGAGCTTGCTTTCTCTCTTTCTCTCTCTCTCCGTCATATGAGCATACAGCAAGATGGCAGCCATCTACAAAAGGGCCCTTTACCAGAACCCAATCATGTTGCCACTTCGATCTTAGACTTCTAGCCTCTAGAACTGTGAGAAAATAAATTTGTATTATTTAAGTCACCCAGTCTACGGTATTTTGTTACAACAGCCTGAGCTGGCTAAGACACGTTTTCAAATACATGTTTGACATTCCCTGACTTCTGACTCTTTCACTGTGTTTTCCACTCCCTGAACCCCTTGCTTAAGGAGATTGCAGCATACAATACACTCTGAATCGTTCTCTAAATGTCTATGACTATTTACCATTCAGTAGTCCCCTCTTATCCACGGTTTCATTCCCTGTGGTTTCAGTTACCCAAGGTCAATCAGTCTGAAGATATTAAATGGAAAATTCCAGAAACAACCAGGTCATAAGTTTCAAATTGCACACCATTCTGAGCAGTGTAATGAAATCTTACACTGTTCATCTCTTTTACTACCACTTAGCCTGGGGCCCAGCCTGTGGGGAAGGATTAAAAATTCTTACTAAATTATCCAAAAATGAATAAATAACAGAATTAATGGATAAGTTGAAATATAATAAACCTAGATTTGTTGGACAAAACTTCAGAGTACAGTAGTATCCCCTTATTTGTGGAGGATACATTCCAAGACCCTCAGTGGATGCCCAAAACCAAGGACAGTACTGAACTTGATATCCATTCAGCCCTGGATATGAATCTTCCCTTTGTCCAGCCCATCTACACTGTCTTCACTCTCTGCCCATCAGTCTCTTAGTAAGCCATCTCCGTTATCAGATGGACTGTCTCAGTACCACAGTGCTTGTGTTCAAGTAACCCTTATTTGACTTAATAATCGCCCCAAAGTGCAAGAGTAATGATGCTGGTAATTCAGATATGTCACAGAGAAGCTGTAAAATGCTTCCTTTAAGTGAAAAGGTGTAAGTTCCTAACTTAATATGAAAACAAAAACAAACTGTATGCTGAGGTTGCTGAGATCTATGGTAAGAATGAAACTTCTCTCCATAAAATTGTGAAGAAAGAGAAAAATTATTTTGATGTCGCACTTTAAAGTGCAAAAGTTGTGGCCGTGGTGTGTAATAAGTGCTTAGTTAAGATGAAAAAAGCATTATATTTGAGGGTGGAAGACATGAGCGGAAGTGTGTTCTGATTGATGACAATCAGGTTCAGTACTGTCCTTGGTTTTGGGCATCCAGTGGGGGTCTTGGAACGTATCCTCCACAAATAAGGGGATACTACTGTACTCTGAAGTTTTGTCCAACAAATCTAGGTTTATTATATTTCAGCTTATCCATTAATTCTGTTATTTATTCATTTTTGGATAATTTAGTAAGAATTTTTAATCCTTCCCCACAGCCTGGGCCCCAGGCTAAGTGGTAGTAAAAGAGATGAGTTGATTTATATGCTTCCTGCCTTTATGGAACTCTCGGCTTCATAGGGAGCCAGCAAAACAATAACAGATATGTAATCATAAATCGTGAAGTAAAGAGAAAGAAATCAGGATGGTCTCACCATGGTGCTGATATTTTAGCTGATTTCTGAAGGATAAAGATGAGTTACCTATGCAAATGCCAAGGGAAAGTATACCAGATAGAAATACAAGTACATGAAATTTTCTAAAGGGAAAAAATCTTAAACTGAAAGTGTGTTGGAATACTGTGATGTGCCACCTAGATACCCCTTTGTTGAATAACTTATTGTCCCAGCTGCTGGGAGTGCTAAGGGCAGGCAGCCTTCAGTGTTACCAACTTCAGGGGCTCCCTCAGCTGCAGAGAGCCATGTTACCAAGGTTACCTCTTTCTCAAGATGGACCACATCCAGTGATGGATTTACGTGGGAGTATAAGGCTTGGCCATCTCATTTCAAAGGAAGATAACCCCAAAAGGCTATTTCTAGCCACACTGCTCCATATAGGATCAGCTAAGTCTATTACTGGGCCAGTCCTGCAGCTCTGTTTCTCCCTGTGCCCACTCCCTTTTCTTCTCCTCCCTTGACACAGGTTGCTCCCAAGGGCACTTCCTAATAAACACCCTGCAAGTTAAATGCTATCTCAGAGTCTACTTCTTGGGAAATTCAAACTACAGCACCTGCTGTGGCCATATCAGAGTGCATTAAGGTAAATTATGAGCTAAAATTAAGTATCAGATGATGCCAGACTTGGACATGATGTTTGATTTTATTCTTATTGAACTGGAAGCCATAGAAAGTTTTAAAATAAGGGCATATCACAATGCTTCATCGCAATCATGAGAAAATATTAGAAAAACCTAAACTGAGGGACTTTTAACAAAATAACTAATATTCTTGAAATGTGTCAAGGTCATGAAAGATAAGGAAAGAATGAAGAACTTTTATAGATTGGAGGAGACTAAGTAGAAAAACAATCAAATGCAATATGAGATCCTGGATAGGATTCAGAACAGAAAAAGGATGGTGGAAAAAATAAGACTTGTAGTTTAGTTAACAGTATTGTACCAATGTGAATTTCCCAGTTTTGATAAGTGTACTATGGTTATGTAAAATGCTAACATTAGAAAAATCTGAGTGAGGAGTATAAGGGAATTCTCTTGAACTATCTCTGCAACTTTTTTGTAAGTCCAAAATTAGTTTGAAATAAAATAAACAAAGTTTATTCAGGTTGCTATATAGAGTAAAGGTTGTGGTGAGAGCAAAAGTGAAAGGAGATAGACCAGAGTAGAGTATTGCAATAGTACTGTGACAGCTGATGATGGTGGATTGGAGTATAGCAGCTAGTAGAGGGAGATTAGAGAAGGTAAAAAAAGAAGTCAACCATACTTCATCTTTTTTACGGCAGTCTTTGTCTAAAGGAGGCATAAACTAGAAAAGAAATACAGTTTAATGCTAACTCAAGTTTGACGTTTTGACTATTAAGCAAGACTGGACAACCTAATTTCTGAATGGAGACTGCCACCTAAAGTATCTTGAGGACTGTCCAGTCATGGTTAAGAGGTTTGAACTGCTGAAACTCTTTTTGCCTAGCAACTATGAATCAGACCTTTAAGACAACTACATAAAATTTTACATGAAATACATATATATATATGTACATTTAAAGCACATATATAGTTAGATAATAATTTCAAACAAATGTCTATTTAGAAACAACCCAGCTCAAGAACTAGAACAGTGGTTCTTAAAACTTGGTTTTATCAGAATCAACTGAAGGGCTTATAGAGGCTTACATTCCTGGAAGTAGAACTCAGGTTTTTAAATTTTTATCAAATTTCCTACCTGATTCTGACACAGATGAGTTTGAGAACTGCTGAACTAGAACATTTGTGTTACCTTTGAAGGCTTCTGTATACCTCTCTCCAATCATACTCAACTCTTTCTTCCAGAGTCAACTATTCAATTTTGTTAATAATTCCCTTATTATTCTTTATACTTTTTCATTTGCACCTGTTAAAGTATCCCTAAAAAATACTTTGCTAAGTTTTGCCTGTTTTCAAGCTTTATATGTTTAGAAACACAATATGTGTTTTCTCCTGTGGCTTCCTTTTTATTTGCCACATTATGTTCTTGAGATTCATCCATGTTGATGCATGTAACAATTATTCATTCATGGTCATTGGTGCTTGGCATTCAATTGCATGACTATGCCACAATTAATTGTCCACTGTCTTATTGTTGAATATTTAAGGTGTCTCAAGTAACTACATATAAAGAACTTCACTGGTTGCTTGGGAAGCATTAGGATCTAGCGAAGGGTAGCATCTCTGCCTTCAGTTGCTCCCCTGTTGGCCTCTCCTCACCTGCATTCCTGGCCCCCCACCCTAGCCCAGGAAGAACAAGAAGACCCTTCTACCCAGGGGTCAATGGGGAATGAATGGAGAATGTGTAATTCCACCCTCATCCAACTGTAGTGAGGTGGCACCCTTTTATCCATGGGAGTGTTATCAGAGAAAGCCTGCTAAAACACAAGATTTAAATAAGATCCAAAGTCTTGTAACATAATATCCAAAATGTTCAATTTTCAGTTAAAAATCACTTGTCATACCAGGAAGCAGAAAAATCTCAAGCTAAATTTAAAAAAGCAATCAACAGATGCCAACACAGAAATGGCACAGATGTTAGAATTATCTGACAAAGATATTAGAGGGCCATCACAGCAATGTTTCAATGAGCAATCATGAGAAATTATGAACATGCTTGAAACAAATGAAAAAATAGTTTTAGCAAATAAATAGAAAGTCTCAACAAAGAGACGTTCATATAGAAGACATTAAGAAGAACTAAATGGACAATTTAGAACTGAAAATACAATAACTGAAATAAAAATCTCAGTGGATGGACACAGTAGCGGAATGGGCAGGAGAACAAAAGAAATAATTAGTAAACATGAAGATAGAACAATGTAAATTATCTAATCTGAGCAACAAATTGATTGAACAAAATGAAAACAGTTTCAGAGATATGTGGAACTATAACAAAAGATTTAATATTTATGTCATTAGAGTCCTTAAAAAAGAAGAGAAAGAGGGTTGGGCTGAAACAGCATTAAAAGAAATAATGGCTGAAAATTTCCGAAAGTTGGCAAAAACACATAAACCTAAATGTTTAAGAACCTAATCAAACCCCAAACAGGTGAAACTCAAAACCATCTATGCTCACACATGTCATAGTCACATGTCTGAAAAAAAAAGACAAATTTAAAATCTCGAAAGCAGCCAGAGAGAAATGGCACATTACCCATAAGAAAAAAAAAATCAACAACAACAAATTTGAATGACAGTAGATATCTCATCAAAAGCCATGAAGACCAGAAGGAAATGGCACAATATTTTTTAAGAAAATGCTGAAAGAAAAGGTCAACCCAGACTTTTATATTTAGTGAAAATATCCTTCAGAGATGATGGAAAAATGAAGACATTTTCAAATGATAGAAAACTAGGAAAATTTTCTGCCAGCAGACATACCCTAAAAGAATGGTAAAGAAGTTCTCTAAACAGAAGAATACGGTGGTAGAAGGAATACTGGAACATCAAGAAGGAAGGAAGAACATGGAAAAAAAAATTGGTAAATAAAATAGACTTCCCTTCTCTTCCTGAGTTTTCTAAATTATGTTTGACAGCTGAATAAAAGTTACAAGAATCTCTAATGTGGTTCTCTGTGTAGAGGAAATATCTAAGAAATATTATAAATGTGGGAAATATTATAAATATGGGAGAGTAAAAGGATATAAAAAGAGGTAATATTTGTATACTTCTCTCAAGCTGGTAAAAAGTTGAAACCGGTAGACTGTAATACGTTATTTATATATGACATAAAGACTACAGCAACCACAAAAAAAAGCTATACAAAGAGATTAGCACAAAAATACTATTGATAAATAAAAATGGAATTCTAAAATATGTTCACGTTAAGCACAGGAAGGCAGGAATGAGAAAGTAAAAATAGGAATACGACAGAAAACAAAATACAAAACGGCAGACTTAAGCCTTAATACACCAATAATTACATTAAATCACATTGTCTAAATACACCAATTCAAAGAAGGATATTTGCAAAGTGAATGAATAAGACATGAACTAACTACAAGAAACACTTCAAATAAAATGATATGCATAGGGTGAAAGTAAAATGATGGGAAAAGACATACCATGCAAACAGTAGCCAAAAGAAAGCAGGAGTAGTGATAGTCACATCAGACAAAGTAAACTTCAGAGCAAAGAAAATTACCAGAGACACAGAGGACATTGCATAACGATAAAAGAGTCCATCCACTCCTTTATGTGAACTGTGTATGCCCCAAAGAGCAGAGCTGCAAAATATAAAAAGCAAAAACTGAAAGAAGAAATAGGCAAACCCACAATTATAAACGTATTACAGTCTACTGGTTTCAATAAATCCACAATTTGTTTGGAGTCAGACTCCAAACAAACAAACAAACCAAAAGCGTAGAGCTAACATTATGCTGAATGGTGAAAAGCTGAATACTTTCTTCTCTAATATTGGGAATAAGGCAACGATGATGACTTTTCTCACTGGTCTTCAACATAGTACCGGAAGATCTAGTCAGCAAAATAAGGCAAGAGAAGGAAACTGAAAAAACAAGCAGATCAGAGAGGAAGAAATAAAATTGTCCATTCTTCTTTTCTTGCATATGACATGATGGATTATATTGAAAAATCCAAGGAATCTACTGAAAACAAAAGCAAACACAACACAAAACTCCTAGAAATAATAACTGAGTTCAGCAACTTTGCAGAATGCAGACTAACGTGTAAAAATCATTTTTATTACATATACTATCAATGAATTTGTGAAACCCAAAATTAAAAATACAATACTGTCCAGTAACAATGGCTGGCACCTGTAATCCCAGCACTTTGGGCAGCAAGGCAGGAGGATCAGGAGTTTGAGACCAGCCTGGGCAACATAGCAAGATCTCATATCTATTAAACATTCTAAAAACATAGCCAGGTGTGGTGGTGTGTTCCTGTAGTCCCAACTCCTTGGGAGGCTGAGGCAGAAGGAACACTTGAGCCCAGAAGGTTGAAGCTGCAGTGAGCCATCATCATGCCACTGTACTCTAGCCAGGGCAACAGAGTGATACTCTGTCTCAAAAAAAGAAGAGAGGGGTGCAGCAAGATGGCAGAATAGAAGACTCCACAAACTGTCCTCCCTGCACAGACACCAATTTCACAACTATCTGCACATAAAAAAGCACTTTAGTAAGAACCAAAAATTGAGTGAGCACTCACAGTAACTGGTTTTAACTTCATATTGCTGAAAGAGGCACTAAAGAAGTAGGAAAAAGTCTTGAATTGCCAATGTCACTCCTCCTCCATCCACCAGCAGCCACCGTGCGGCACCAAGACAATCTATGTGCTTGGGAGAGGGAGAATGCAGCAATTTTGAGACATTGCGTTGAACTCAGTGCTGCTCTGTTATAGCAGAAAGCAAAACCAGAACAAACTCAGCTGACAGCCGCCCACAGAGAGAATATTTAAGCCAGTTCTAGCCAGCATTGCCTATCCTAGTGGTCAGAAATTGAGTTCTGGCAAGGCTCACTATCTCAGGCTGGAGTGCCCTGGGGCCCCGATTAAGCTTGAAAGGCAGTCTATGCCCCAAGGACTGTAACTACTAGGCGAGTCCTAGTGCTGAACTGGGCTAAGAGCCAGTGGACTCAGGGGGATGGTGGGGTGGGGAATGTAACATACTAAGACACCAACCAGGGTTGCTAGGGGAGTGTTGGTGCCACACTTCCCTAACACCGGGCTGCACAGATATCAGCTCTAAAAGAGACTTCTTCCTTCCACTTGAGGAGAGGAGAGGGAAGAGTGGGGAGGACTTTTTCTCGCATCTTGGATATCAGCTCAGCCACAGTAGGATAGGACACTGGTCAGAGGTCTTCATTCCAGGCCCTAGCTCCCAGAAGACATATCTAGACACACCCTGCGACAGGAGAGAATCTGCTGCTTTGAAAGGAAGGACACAGTCCTGGTAGGCTTCATCACCTGCTAACTGAAGAGTCCTTGGGCCCTGAATAACAAGCAGCAATACTCAGGTATTATGTCGAGGTCCTTGGGTGACACTGAGACTTGTTGGCTTCAGGTGAGACTCAGTACATTCCCAGCTGTGGTGGCCATGGAAAGAGATCCCTCCTGCCTGAGAAAAGTGGAGGGAAAAGTAATGGGGTCTTTGTCTTGCACCGTAAGTACTAGCTCTGCCACAGGGGGTAGAGCACAAAGCAGGCTTTTGGGGTCCCTGATTCCGTGCCTTGGCTCTTGGATGGCATTTCTGGACCTGCCTTGGGACAGAGGGGAGCCCACTGCCTTGAAGGGAGAGTCCCAGGCCAGGAAACATTCACTAAAAGGTAACTGAAGAGTCCTTGGGGCTTAAAGGAACATCAGTGGTAGCCTGGCAGTAATCCCCATGGACCTGTGATGATGGTGGCCAGGGGATGAGGCTCCTCCACTTTTGTAAATACACTGCACCTATAAAGGCACACATAGAGTAAAAAAAACAACTGGAAAAAGATATTCCATGCCAAAGATAAAGGGGTCAATTCAGCAAGAGGATATAACAATTTGTTTTATTTTATTTTATTTTTTATTTTTATTTATTTTTATTTTTTATTATTATACTTTAGGTTCTAGGGTACATGTGCACAATGTGCAGGTTTGTTACATATGTATCCATGTGCCATGTTGTTTTGCTGCGCCCATTAACTCGTCATTTAGCATTAGGTATACCTCCTAATGCTGTCCCTCCCCACTCCCCCCACCCCACAACAGTCCCCGGAGTGTGATATTCCCCTTCCTGTGTCCATGAGTTCTCATTGTTCAATTCCCACCTATGAGTGAGAACATACGGTGTTTGGTTTTTTGTCCTTGCGATAGTTTACTGAGAATGATGTTTTCCAGTTTCATCCATGTCCCTACAAAGGACATGAACTCATCATTTTTTATGGCTGCATAGTATTCCATGGTGTATATGTGCCACATTTTCTTATATATGCACCCAACACTGGAGCACCCAGATATATAAAGCAAATATTATTAGAGCTAAAGAGAGAGATAGACATCAATACAGTAATAGCTGGAGACCTTAACATCCCACTTTCAGCATTGGACAAATAATCCAAACACAAAATCAACAAAGAAACATCAGACTTAATCTGCCCTATAAACCAAATGGGCCTAATAGATATTTACAGAACATTTCATCCAACACCAGAAGAATACACATTCTTTTCTTAAACACAAGGATCAATCTTAAAGATAGACTATATGTTAAGTCACAAGTCTTAAAACATTTAAAAAATTAAAATAATAGCAAGCACCTTCTCTGACTACAATGGAATAAAATTACATATCAATAACAAGAGTAATTTTGGAAATTATACAAAGACATGGAAATTAAACCATATGCTCCTGAATGACCAGTGGGTTCATGAAGAAATTAAGATGAAAATTGAAAAATTTCTTGAAACAAATGATAATGGAAACACAATATACCAAAACCTATGGGGTACAGCAAAAGCAGTATAAGAAAAGAAGTAATAAAGATGAGAGCAGAAGTAAATGAAAGTGAAGTGAAGAAAACAATACAAAAGACCAATGAAACAAAAAAGTTGTTTTTTTGAAAACTTAAACATAACTGACAAACCTATAGCCAGACTTGTAAAAAAAGGGGGTAGGGGAGAGGACCCAGATAAATAAAATCAGAGATGAAAAAAAGAGATATTACAACTGACATTGCAGAAATTCACAGGATCATTAGTGGCTACTGTGAACAAGTATATGCCGATAAATTTAAAAATCTAGAAGAAATGGACAAATTCCTAGATACATACAATCTACCAAGATTAAACCAGGAAGAAATCCAAAACCTGAACAGATCAGTAACAAGTAATGAGATCAAAGCTATAATAAAAACTCTCTCAGCAGAGTAAAGCCTGTGACCCAATGGCTTCATTGCTGAATTCCACTAAACATTTAAAGAAAAACGAATACCAATCCTATTCGAACTATTCCAAAAAATAAAGGAGGGAATACTTTCAAACTCATTCTATGAGGTCAGTATTACCCTGATACCAAAGCCAGACAAAGCCACATCAAAAAAACAAAATACAAAAAACAAACAAACAAAAACAAAAAACAAAAACCCTACAGGCCAATATCTCTGATGAATACTGATCAAAAATCCTCAACAAAATTCTAGCAAACCAAATTTAAAAATATATTAGAATGATCATTCATCATGACCAGGTGGGATTTATCCCTGGGATGCAAGGATGGTTCAACATGCACAAATCAATCACTGCGATACATCATATCAACATAATAAAGGATAAAAACCATATAATCATTTCAATTGGTGCTGAAAAAGCATTTCATAAAATTCAACACCCCATTCATGATAAAAACTATCAAAAAACTGGGTATTGAAGGAACATGCCTGAACATAATAAAAGCCATATACAACAGACTGAGAGCTAGTGTTTTTTTTTTTGAGACAGAGTCTCACTTCTTCGCCCAGGCTGGAATGCAATGGTGCAATCTTGGCTCACTGCAACCTCCACCTCCTGGATTCAAGCAATTCTCCTGCCTCAGCCTCCCAAATAGCTGGGATTATAGGCACATGCCAGCATGCCCGGCTAATTTTTGTTTTTTTAGTAGAGATGGGGTTTCACCATGTTGGCCAGGCTAGTCTCAAACTCCTGATCTCAAGTGATCCTCCTGCCTCGGCCTGCCAAAGTGCTGGGATTACAGGCATGAGCCACCGCGCCTGGCCGAGAGCTAGTACTATACTGAATGGGAAAAAACTGAAAGCCTTTTCTCTAAGATCTGGAACATCATGAGGATACTCATTTTACAACTGTTATTCAACACAGTACTGGAAGTCCTAGCTAGAGCAATCAGACAGGAGAAATAAAGGGCATCCCAATTGGAAAGGAAGAAGTCAAATTATCCTTGTTTGCAGATAATATGATCTTATATTTGGAAAAGCCTAAACACTCCACAAAAAAGTATTGGAACAGATAAACACATTCAGTAAAGTTGCAGGATATAAAATCGACATACAAAAATCAGTAGCATGTCTATATGTCAACAATGAAGAATCTGGAAAAGAAATCAAGAAAGTAATCACATTTATAATAGCTACAAATAAAATAAAATACCTAGGAATTAACCAAAAAAGAAAAAGATCTCTACAATGAAAATTCTAAAACATTGATGCAAGAAATTGAAGAGGACATACATACACACACACACACACACACACATACATGCACACACACAGATTCCATGTTCATAGAAGAATCAGCACTGTTCTAATGTTCATACTACCCAAAGAAATATACAGATTTAATGCAATTTCTATCAAAATACCAATTATGTTCTCCTCAGAAATAGAAAAAATTATTTTCAAATGTATATGGAACCACAAACGACCCAGAATAGCCAAAGCTACACTAAGCAGAAAGAAGAAGACTGGAGGGATTGCATTACCTGACTTTGAGTTATACTACAGAGCTATCGTAATCAAAATGGCATGGTACTGGCATGAAAATGAACAAATAATTAATGGAACAGAATAGAGAACCCAGAAATACATCCATACATCTACAGTGAACTCATTTTTGACAAGTTTCCAAGAACATACATTTGAGAAAGGACTGTCTCTTCAATAAATGGTGCTGGGAAAACTGGATATCCATATGTAGAAGAATGAAACTGGAGCCCTACCTCTCAGTGTATACAAAAATTGAATCAAAATAGATTGAAGACTTAAATCTAAGACCTCAAACTATGAAACTTCTACAAGAAAACATTGGGTAAAATCTCCAGAACATTGGATTGGGCAATGTCTTCTTGAGCAATACCCCACAAGCACAGGCAACCTAAACAAAAATGAACAAATGGGATCACATCAAGTTAAAAAGCTTCTGCACAGCAAAGGACACAATCATCAAAGTGAAGAGAGAACCCACAGGCTGGGAGAAGATATTTGCAAACTACCCATCTGAAAAGGATTAATGATTAGTATATATTAGGAGCTCAAACAACTCTACAGAAAAAAATCTAATAATCTGATTTTAAAATGGGCAAAAGATTTGAACAGACATTTCTCAAAAGAAGACATACAAATGGCAAACAGTTATATAAAAACATGTTCAATGTCATTGATCATCAGAGAAATGCAAATCAAAACTACAATGAGATATCATCTCACCCCTGGGAAAATGGCTTATATCCCCAAAACAGGCAATAACAAATGCTGGCAAGGTTGCAGAGAAAAGGGAAGCCGCATTCACTCTTGGTAAGGGTGTATATTAGCAGTACCACCACGATGGAAAACAATTTGTAAGTTCCTCAAAAAACTAAAAATAGAGCTACCATAAAATCCAGCAATTGCACTCCTAAGTGTATACCTAAAAGAAAGGAAATCACTATATTGAAAAGATAACTGCACTGTCATGTTTATTGTAGCACTATTCACAATAACCAAGATTTGGAAGCAATGTAAGTATTCATCAACAGACAAATGAATAAGGAAAATGTGGTACAGATACGCAATGGAGTTCTATTCAGCCATAAAAAAGAATGAGATCCTGTCATTTGCAACAACATGGGTGGAACTGGAGGTCACTATGTTAAGTAAAATAAGCCAGGCACAGAAAGACAAACATCACATGTTCTCACTTATCTGTAGGAGCTAAAAACTAAAACAATTAAATTCATTGCAATAGCAAGTAGAAGGATGGTTACCAGAGGCTGGGAAGGGTAGTTGGGGAGGATGACGGGAAAAAGGAGGATGGTTCATGGGAACAACAACAAAAAATAGAAATAATAAATAAGACAGTGTTTACTAACCTAATAGGGTAACTATAGTAAAAATAATTTAGTTGTTCATTTAGAAATAACTAAAATGTTATAATTGGGTTGTTTGAAACTCAAAGGATGAATGCTTTAGGTGATGGATATCCTATTTACCCTGATGTGATCATTATGCATTGCATGCTCATATAAAAATAACACATGTAACCCATAAATATATACACCTACCATGTACCCACAAGAATTAACAATAAAAATTTTTAGAAAATACCATCAGCAGTAATTCAAAAAAGACCTTGAGGTACTTACATGTAAATCTAACAAAACATATACAGACTTGTATTCTGAAAACTACAAAATGCTGACAAAATAAATCAAAGGTTTAACTAAATGAAGAGATATACCATATTCATAACTTGGAAGACTCAGCATAGTAAAAGTTGTTTAGAGTAAAGGTTTGCTCTATGACTCTCTTCAAATTGATATACAGTTTAATGAACTCCTATTAACATCCCAGCAAGATTTTGTGGACATAAACAAGATTATTCTAAAATTTTTATCAAAAGGCAAAATAACTAGAATAGCTGAAACAATTTTGGAAAAGAAGAATAAAGTGAAAAGAATCACTCTACTTGATACTAAAGCTTTCTATATAGCTACAGTAATGAAGACTTTGTATTGGCAGAGAGACTGACACATAGATCAATAAAAAGGAATAGAAAACTCAGAAATAGTCCCACACAAGTAAGGCGAGTTGCAAAAGCAAATTAATGGAGAAAGGATAAACTTTTTAACAAATGATGCTGGAGAAATTGTATATCCATTGGCAAAAAAAAGAACCTTGTACAAAAACTAACTCCACATTGATTACAGATGTATATATAAAATGCAAAACTATAAACTTTATACATAATAAGAAAGAAGAGAATCTTCAGGGTGTAGGTCTAGGCAGAGTTCTTAGACTAGACACCAATAGCATGATGAAGACAAATCAAATTTGTAAATCTCATCCAAGATTAAAAACCTTTGCTCTATGACAGACTTCATTAAGAGGATGCAACAACAAGCTACAGATTGGAAGAAAATAGTTACCATATGTATTTGACAATGGTTTGGTATCTAGAATATATAAAGGACCCTTTAAATTTAACACTAGCAAAAAAGAACAGTCTAATTGGAAAATGGGTGAAAGATGTGAAGAGACATTTTACCAAATTGGATATATGGATAGCAAATAAACACATGAAAAGATGTTCAACATCACTGGAAATGTAATTAGGAACACAATGAGATATCAGTGCACATCTAATAGAAGAGCTAAAATTAAAAAACAGCGAAAAGTTCAAATGCTGAAAAAGATGTAGAGAAGCTAGATCTCTTAAACTGCTGGAGATAATGTAAAATGGTACAGCTATTCTGGAAAATAGTTTGGAAGTTTCTTCATGAGACATAAACTTACTATATAATCCAGCAAATGACACAAATTTATATACACACATTGTACAAGTGTTTTATTCCTGGTTTTGACGTTGTACTAAAATTATGTCAGATAATCATGGGGAGAAACTAGTTGAAGGGTTCATGGGATCTTTCTGTGCTATCTTTGCAATTTCCTTTAAATCAACAATTACTTCAAAATAAAAATTTAAAAAAATTTCATGAATTGTCTTGCTTTAGGAAGTATAGAAAATCAAATAATCTTTCCCTAATTTTAATTGTGTGTTATAGTGCCTTTCTGAAATTATTCCATATGTTGGCTTTTATTGCTCAAAATGATAGAAATAAAAAATATATGGAAACAAAGGATTTGACAGAGTCAAGTACTAACCTAGGACTATAACCAGTGGTGTGCTGGTAAATGTTATACAACCATCTTTCTTAGAGGAATAAGCCCTGATTTGTAGTGTTTGCCTATTTCTGTAGTGTAAATATTGCACCATGGCCAATTTCGAGTTACTAACATGAACTTCAACTAGCATATAACATTCCTAAAACTTTAATAATCAGCTCTGGTGAGTTGGGGTGAACTTGCTCCAGCATGCTACTGAAACTTTGTTGGAATGTATTTGTATGTTTGTGTGTATGTGTGTGTGTGTACGTGTGTTTAAATGACTAATTATTAGTTTTCTTAGCATTTATCCCTTTTCTTTAAAACCTAAGCATAGTCAAAAGAATGAACCTGAGATATCAGTTCCTGGTAATTGCATTTGGATTAAGACAATGAAGTATTCATATAGCAGAGTCTCATAGAATCTGCAATTTTAGAAAATCTAAATAAAAAGTTTGCTTTTACCAGGTGCTCAAATAACTGTGTGAAATGAAGAGCATCAAAGTGAAGTTCATTACTGGAGCTGTTGGAACCTGCCCATGCATTGACTGGGCACCATTCAGTGCCAGAGATCTGTTATATTGAGGGATAATTTCAGAAGAGGGATTTTCTATACCCCTTTCATTATCATCAGGAGGCTTTCACTTAGACAAAAGGTTTTTGTAATGTTCCTGGCCAATTAGAGTCCATACTGTTATAATGAGTTAAAATCAGATTTATCTAAAATTCTAAAGATGAAACAATGTTGTCCCAGCATGGAACTTTATTTTTCAAAGGGATTATACAGGCTTATTCCCTTACCACTTAATTGGCAAGTTGGTGTTTCCCCTGGTTATAATTGCATGGTCTTAGCCTTCCCTCGAGTGACCAAGGCAGATTATGTGTGTTGGTGCCTAAATCACAGATGAATGCCAGGTTAAAGTCTGGGCCTAGGGAACTAGGTCCTAGGTCCTATTGTCAACTTCCAACGGTCATTACTTCAGTTTACAGAAGTTCCAAGGGGAACTTCTCCATTTTCATGGGCTTTAAACAGCAGTGGACTAGGAAAGCTTGCATGCCAATCCTAGCTTCACCATTTTCCACCAGGCAAGTTGCACTCAGACCTGCATTTTCTTCATTTGTAAATGAAGCAACTCTGAGGCCTGCACTCCTGCCCACCTCAAGGGGCTGTTGCAAGGGTCAAGTAAGAATATATGTGAAAACTTGTGTCACCTGAAATTTGCCATATAAATGTAATTACAAACATCTCACAATATAGGTCTCTATAAATGTCATCTCTAAAAAGAAACCTTGCCTGGCCACTCTATCTAAAATAGTCCTCCCACAATCAATCACTCCACTTTATTATCTTAACTTAGCTGTTCCTGAACACTAGAATGAAAGATCTATGAAAGTAGAGCTTTATATTGTGCATCACTGAATTCTTAAATCCTACAACTTGCCTTGGAGAAAGTAACCTTCCATCCATATTTATTCAATGAATGAATAAATGAATGGATAAGGTAGTATTTGATTTTTGTTGAATGTTCATAAGCCACTCATTATGCATACAATATTATCTCACAATTCTTTAAATGCAAATGTAATCAATTTATGGAATTGGCTGGATTTGGTACAACACAAAATAAAGCAAGCAGCTTTATTCTGTGCCCACCAGTGGCTCCTTTAAGGAAGGAATGCATAAAAGAGAGCTTAGAGTTGATATTGTTCATGTTTCTCTTGACTGTTGAATACCCTCTCTCTTGTTAGGCATTTGAACCCTAAGTCTGTCATGAGATGCATTGGTGAAAACTATCACACTATACCTTTATTCCGATGTGGGCAATAAACTTTCTGGCAGACCTCTTTTATAATATGCCCTCATCTCTTGCTTCCAGGGAACTGCTCACAGCCTCTTTTCCTATGGGGTCTCTTTGCCACAGCAGATAGTCTTTTTGGGTGGGGTTATTTCAAGAATATTTTCCATGGCAAAGACTTAACCTTGCTTCCCAAATGGTGGCAGTGTGGTTTGACCCAATACTGATCCTTCCTTCCATGGTATGCCATCATGAGCTACTTTACTAACATTAATCCTCACATGCATCCCAAACTTCTGGGGACACATGTGAGGCATCAGTTATCTATTGCTGTGTACAAATTTTGTAGGTTTAAACACTCCAAAACTTACTAGGTTAAAACAACCACTATTTATTTGCTCAAAATTCTGTGGGTTAGCAATTTGGGATGGGCCCGGAAGCATAGATTTTTGCTGCTCTTACCTATGACTACATAGCTATCATCATCTGGTGGCTTGACTGGGGCTGGATGGTCTCACAAAAGCTCACTCACATGTCTGGCAAGTTCGTGTTGGATGTTGGCTGGGCCTCATATCTCCAAGTGATCTCATCTTCCAGCAGACTATCCTAGGTTTCTTCACATGATGTAACATTTCAAGATGGGAAGTTTTAAAGCACAAACCCTTTCTAAGCTTCTACTTGTGTCTTGCTTCTGATTTCTCATGTCTGAAAGCAAGTCATATAATTAAGCCCAGAGTCAGTGTGAGAGGAGTCTAGAAAAGGGCATAGATTCAGGGAAGTATGATTCATTGGGGGGTGGGGGCGTGCATTACTGTAACAACATGGGGTTTACCTAAAATTAGTGGTGTTCTAGAGCTGAGAGCTAATTGTACACATATGTTCCCAATTTTAAATCAGTGACTTCAGGCTTGTAGCTCGAAATTGGACATAATGGGAATAATTACAGCACAGAAATTAAAACATGTTACAAGTTATTCCCCCACGGAAACTTCTGGAAAGCAACTTGTTAAACACTTATTAGCAGACCATTGCTTAAACCACTCTGGGAACAGCATTAGGCATGTCTTTGAGAGTCTGTGGTTCCTCTTGTAGAAAGCAGTACCTCACCAAGTGCTTCTCTTGAGATTCCAAATTTAAACGGTCAGGAGGAAACCCCTATTTTTTCCCACAGGAGGGGGAAATGCTAGATTTCTCTTCTTTTCTGTAACTTCCCTTCAATGATCACACTAAAGACTTTCTAGTTTTTTTGGATGTATTCTGAAGACTGTAATACCATGGCTAACTGAAAGACCACTTAGTCTATGTCTTAGCAAATCTTGAGAGGCTGTTCCTTGTGGAGGTCTTGTCCTCAGCTTTGAGGCATTCACGAAAACTCTGTGCCAATGGATCTATCTTATTCCATATCCTCTCACCTATCCTGTTACACAAATTTTTCCTGAGCTACACACATGTCCGATTTTTCTATATATTAATATAAACAATCCATACTGAAGGATGTGTAGTCCATCCATCCTAGCAACACTAAATCTTATCTTTGAAACAAGCCAATGCTTCAGAGAGCAATAAATCTAAACTTTGGCATTATGCCATCACCCTATATGGATGCATACCTTATTTAAAAGAAAAACAGCTAAACATTTACTACTCTATTTCTTCTCAGAGCATGGTGAAGGATGTTGCTCACTGTTTCACCTGGGGCTTCCTGCATGGTTACCTGCAGGAAATGATGCCCCTGATGGCTCAGTGCCACTTGCTTCTGCTGAGAACTGAGTGGGTTTCATCTGAAGGACACCATGAGAGTTGTAACAAATCAAGTTTTTCATTTAGTTCTGGTCATTGAAAAGCACAGAGAGAAGAAGGAGTGGATCAAGATGGCAGAATAGGTCTTTCCAACAATCATCCCTGCAAAGAAACATCAATTTAAATAATTATCCATGCATGAAAAGGGCTTCACAGGGGCTCCAGAAACCAAGTGAGAGATCCCAGTACCTGGTTGTAGCATAATAACAGAAAAAATACTTTTTAGAGAGTAGGAAGGACAGTTTTTCATTACCCTCATTATCCCTCTCCCAATCCCAGAAAGCACAGCACTGAGCTATTTTCCACTTGGGAGAAAGAGAGGGGAGTGAGCATAGGACTTTGCCTGGGACCCCAAAACTGGTCTAGCCACTGTAAAACCCAGCACTAGGCAGACACAGCCCCATTACTCCAGGCCATTACTCATAAACCATTTTCAGACCTGCCCTGATACCTCACAGCCCCAGGCTTCGGGCTTGTGTGGCAGAACTCTGTCTCTGGCCTACACGACTGCTGGGCGAACTTCAGTGGCCCTGAGCTCTGAAGAGCCTTCAGTGGGAGGCAGGTCTCAGTGGCTCTGGGCTCCAGGTGTGCTCCAGCACTGCATTAGCTACAGTGCCCTTGGGCTTTGAGTATGCCTCAGTGCCATGCCAGACACAGCTGTCCTGGGCTTCAGACCTGCCATAGTGAACTGCTGCTGCAGCAACCCCAGGCTTCTGGTGCATTCCAGTGCTACAATGGCCACAGCTGCCACTTCTGGTGGGCCAAAGGGCTGTTCCCCCTGCAATGATCTGGACTTTAGGATCATGCCAGATAGCCTGTCCACAATCTCTAGATGGGATGAGTATTGAAGGGCTTTCCCAGCAAAGCCAGTCCTTGTAGACTGAAATAATTACCTACTTCTTAAAATACACAGATATCAACACATGACCACGTGATCAAGAACAATCAGGAAACAGGATATTATCACTAAAGGGAAAAAGTAAAGTGTTAGTGACTGACCCTAAAGAAATGGAGATCTATGAACTTCCTGATGAAGAAATGAAACTAATTCTTTGAAAGATGTTCAGTGAACTTCAAGAAAATGTAGAGAAGCAATCCAACAAAATGAGAAAAAAAAACAAGTGATGAGAAAGGAAAATTTAATAGGTATTGAAATAATAATAATAAAACAAATTCTGGAGCTGAAAACTACAATAAAAAATGAAAAATTCAACAAGGAGCATCAACAGTAGAACTGATCAAACAGAAGAAAGACTTCATAAACTCATTGCAAGTTATTTGAAAATACACAGTCAGAGGAGATCAAAACAACTGAAAAGGAATTAAGAAAGTTTACAGGATTTATGAAAGAGCATCAGAAGAGCAAGTTTTGAGTGATAAGAATTTAAGAAGGATACAAGAAAGATAAAGGGGTAGGAAGCTTATTTAAAGAAATAGTGGAGGAAAGTTTTGCAAACCTAGAAAAAGATGCAAATATCTAGGTTCAAGAAGGTCAGAGATCTTCAACCATATTAAATCCTAATAAGACTACATCAAGACATAATCATATTGCCAAAAATCAAAGACAAAGAGAGGATCTTGAAAGCAGCAAGAAAAAGAGAAGCATTTGATATATAAGGGAGTTCAATATGGCTAGCAGTAGACTTCTCAGCTTAAACCTTACAGGCCAGGAGATAGTGGGATTATCTATATAGTGCTGAAGGAAAGAAAATATCAACCAAGAATATTGTATCCAGAAAATTTGTCCTTCAGATACGAAAAAGAGGTATAGACTTTGTCTTAGACAAACAAAAGCTGAGGAAGTTTATCAACACCATACCTGTCTTAGAAGAGATGCTAAAGGGAGTTCAAGCTGAAACAAAATGACATTAATGAACAACACAAAAACATCTGAAAGTATACAACTTATTGGTAAAAGTATACAGACAAATTCAGATTACTCTAATACTATAAGAGTGGTGTGTAAATAGCATATCTTTAGTATGAAGGTTAAAAGGCAAAAGTATTTAAAATAATAATAGCTACATAATTTGTTAAGGGATATGCAATATAAAAAGATGTAAATGGTGATATAAAAACTTCAAAATGTGGAGGGGGAAGTGGAATATAAAGATAGGAGTTTTTGTAATCAGAGGTTGTTACCAGCTTAAAATAACCAGTTAATTATAAGATGCATTTTTGACCTAACAGACATATACAAAACATTCCATTCAACAGCAACAGAATACACATTCTTCTCAACACATGGAACATTCTCCAGCATAGATCATATGGTAGGCCACAAAACAAATCTTAACAAATTCGAGAAGATTTAAATAATATCAAGTATCTTTTCTGAACACAGTGATATAAAAGTAGAAGTCAATAGCAAGAGGAATGTCAAAAACTTCAACAAATTCACAGAAATTAAACAAAATGCTCTAGAACAATCAATGGGTCAATGAAGAAATTAAAAATTTTAAGACAAATGAAAATAAAAACACAACATACAAAAACTTATGGGATACACCAAAAGCAGTACTAAGAGGAAAGTTTATGGCAATAAATGCCTACATCAAAAAAGAAGAAAGATCTCAAGTAAACAATCTAATGTTGCACCTAAAGGAACTAGAACAACAAAAACAAATTAAGACCAAAGTTAGTAGAAGAAAGGAAATAATGAAGATCAGAGCAGAAATAAATGAAATAGAGAGGAGAAAAACAGTAGAAAAATCAACAAAACTAAGCGGTGTTTTTAAAAAGATAAACAAGGCCGGGCATGGTGGCTCACAACTGTAATCCCAGCACTTTGGGAGGCTGAGGCGGGCGGATCACCTGAGGTCAGGAGTTTGAGACCAGCTTGGCCAACATCATGAAACCCCTTGTTTCTCCTAAAAATACAAAATTAGCCAGGCATGGTGGCCTGTAATCCCAGCTACTCAGGAGGCTGAGAAAGGAGAATCGCTTGAAACTAGGAGGCAGAGGTTGCAGTGAGCTGAGATGGCACCATTGTACTCTAGCCTGGGCAACAAAAGTGAAACTCTATCTAAAAAAAAAAAAAATAAACAAAATTGACAATCCTTTAGCTAGAGTAAGGAAAAATGAAGTCTCAAATAAAGTTAGGTATTAAAAAGGAGACATTATAATTGATACCACAGAACTACAAAGGATTGAGGAGGCTTCAAGATGGCTGACTAGAGGCACCCCACACTCATCTCCTCCTCAAAGAAAGGCCAAAACAGCAAGCAGAGGATCACACATCTAATTGAGTTTCTAAGAGAGAACGCTGGAATTCAGCAAGGAAATGATAGAGGACCTCTGAGGCACAAAAGAGAGTGAGGTGAAGTAGCCAGCCTGACCAGGATCAGATTGGAGCCAGGAGGAACTCCCCAGCATGGCGAAAAGATAAGTAAGAGACCCCCTGTGGTCCACAGTTCCACCACAGACTCCTGCAATCCTAGCCACGAGAGAGCTCCTCAGCCTTCTGGCCACTAAGACTTGTAGAGGCAGCTGCCTAGAGTTCACACGACAGCAATGTTCCAGAGAAGGAGTTTTCTCTGTGTTCCACCCCCCATCCCCCTGAGACCCAAGCAGCTGCAGCAAGGCTCCATTTTAAGACCTCAGCCCCCACAAAACTACAACCTTCCCCAGAGTCCAGTGCCCCTGCATCCACCCAGGGGCCTGCAGCATCATGATGCCAGCTGGATCCAGCAGTGTGGCCAATTCCCCAGCACTCTAGTACACACAGTGTCCTACACTCAAGGGAACAAGAGGTGCAGTGCACCAAAGTCTCCCCCAGGACAAAGGGAGCCAAAGCCTGTGCTCCCCAGAGCCTTGAGAGCCACCTACTCAGAGCTTCTGCCACTGACAGCAGCCCTGCCACATCCAGTGACAGGGCTGCCATGCACCTACATGCACCTTCAGGGGTCCGGGGACTGGCCTGCTTATATACCGTCCTGGGGCCTGAGGACAAGCCTGCCCTGCGTGCTACTGCTGGTGCCCACATGTGACAGACTTGTATAGGGCAGCTCCCCATACAAGTCTCCCACCCAGGGGCATGAAGATAGGCCTGTCCCCCACACTGCCACTGCCTCCAGTGCCCAAACATGCTGTCCGGGGACCTGGTGATCCATCTGCCCCACCAGCTTCAGCTGGTCCCCGCATGCACCATCAGTGGGCCTAAGGATAGGCTCACTCTGCCTGCTGCCACCACCGGTGCCTTCACACATAATCTAGAGGACTGAAGGCTGGCCTACTCCATCTACCACCACCACTGCTGGCACCCATGTGCATTGCCCAGATGGGGATTGTACCCATCCCACCCACCACTTCCAGCACCCATGCATGTTTTCCAGGGTCCTGAGGATGGGACTGTCCCGCCTGCTGCCATCACCCATGTGCACTGTCTGGAGACCTGGGGATAGACTTCCTTGCCTGCCACCAATTGTGCACTTATGCATCATTCAGGGGCATAAGGATGGGCCAACCCAGCACATCACTGGCACCCATATATGCCTCCTGGGGACCCAAAGACCAATCCACCAAACATGCCACTGCCATTGCTGGTGCCCACTGGCACCACCTAGAAGCCCAAGAGTTAGCTTGTTGCTGGTATAGCCACTGCCAATGTCATGTGTGCTGCCCAGGAGAGCGAGAACACAACTGTCCAGCCCATCACTGACACCACCACCACCTGAGCATGCCACCTGGAGGCTCAAGGACTAGCCCACCCAGGCCTGCCATTGCCAATGCCTTCACATGCTACCTAGGGGCCTAAGGATCTGCATGTCTGGCCCACCACTGGCACCACCAGTGCCTGAGTACTGGCTTGCCTGGTGGCCCTGTCCTCAACGAAGACTTGCCACAGCCTCCACTAACGACTGCAGCCTAAGCCACTGAGGAACTCACAGATACCACTGATGCTATTTACAGCTGAAGAAATCATATGGAAACTAGACTACTGTATCCACCCAAAATCAAAGACGAGGTCCTTTACCTAACCTACACCCTCAATACATCTGTAGGAAAATGTATTTCTCTATGTGTCAGTTTATTCTTGCATCTCTATAAAGAAATACCTGGGACTGGGTAATTTATAAAGAAAAGAAGTTTAATGGGCTCACAGTTCTGCAGGCTTTACAGAAAGCATAGCATCTTCTGCTTCTGGGGAGGCCTCAGGAAGCTTCCAATCATGGCAAAAGGCAAAGAGGGGATATTGCACGTCATATGGCAAAAGCAGGAGCAAGACAGAGAGAGGGGAGGGGAGGTGCCACACACTTTAAATGACCAGGACTCACGAGAACTCACTCGGTATTGTGAGAACAGTACCAAGAGGATGGTACTAAAGAATTCATAAGAATTCCACCCGCATGATCCAATCACTTCCCACCAGGCCCCACCTCCAACACTGGGGATTACAATTCAATATAAGATTTGGTGGGGACACAGATTTAAACCATATCTCCCTATAAAAGGCATTCCATAAAATGGAAAGGAGTGACTGTTACACTAGTTGTGCAGATATCAACATAAGGATACAAGAAACACAGAAAAAGCAAGTAAACGTGACACCCTTAGAGAAACACAGTAATTCTCCAGTAACAGATCGCAAAGAAAGGGAAATCTATGAAATGCCTGAAAAACAACAAAAAACAATGATATTAAAAAATCTCAGTGAAATATAAGAAAACAGTCAAGAGCTCCAATCAATAAACTAGGTTAATCAGAAGAAAGAATTTCTGAACTTCAAGAAAGGTCTTGTAAAATATCTCAGTCAGGGCCGGGCGCGGTGGCTCACCCTTGTAATCCCAGCACTTTGGGAGGCTGAGGCGGGCGGATCACGAGGTCAGGAGATCGAGACCACGGTGAAACCCCGTCTCTACTAAAAATACAAAAAAATTAGCCGGGCGTGGTGGCGGGCGCCTGTAGTCCCAGCTACTCGGAGAGGCTGAGGCAGGAGAATGGCGTGAACCCGGGAGGCGGAGCTTGCAGTGAGCTGAGATCGCGCCACTGCACTCCAGCCTGGGCAACAGAGCGAGACTCTGTCTCAAAAAAAAAAAAAAAAAAAATCTGTCAGATAAAGAAAAACAGGAAAAAGGAATAAAAAAGAAAAAATAAACCCTACAAGACACATGGGATACCATAAAGCAACCACATATTTGAATGTTGGGAGTTCCAGAAGGAGAAGAGATGGGCAAGGGAGTAGAATATTTAACAAAACAATAGCTGAAAACTTCCCAAGTCTTGTAAGAGATATAGACATCTTGATACAGGAAGCTCAAAGATCCCCAAATAGATTCAAACCAAAAAGGTCTTCACCAAGGTACATTACAGTTAAATTGTCAAAAGTCAAAGACTTCAAACAGAAAAAGAAATAAAGTCTTTCACAGAGAAGGAAAAACTTAGGGAATTCATCACCACTAGACTGGCCCCAAAAGACATGCTTAAGGGAGCCTTACATCTGGATGCAAAAGGATAATATATACAATCATAAAACCAGAGGAGAGTGTAAAACTTACTGGTTAGAGCAGATATGCAAACAATAAAGAGAAAAGAGTCAAACAGTATTACTAAAAAATCCCACCAAATCATAAAGGTAAACAATAAAAGAGGAAGAAAGGAAAAAATGATATACAAAATAATCAGAAAACAATAAAAAATGATGGAAGCAAGTTCTCACCTAACAATAACAACCTTGAATGTAACTATTAGGTTGGTGCAAAAGTGATTTTGATTTTTGCCATTACTTTTAATGACAAAAACAGCAATTACTTTCGCATAAATTCCCCAGTTACAAGATGTAGACTGGTTGAATGAATAAAAAAATACGAGATCCAACTGTATGCTGCCTTAAGAAAATCAATTCACCTTAAAGGCATACACAAACTGAAAGTGCAGGCATGGAAAAAAAAATATTCACACTAACAAAAAACAAAAGCATGAAGGAGTAGCTATATTTGTATTAGATAAAATAGACTTTAAGTCAAAAAGTATAAAAAGAGAAAAAGACCAAATGGACCTAACAGACATTTACAGAACATTTAATAGCTACAGAATACACATTCTTCTCATCAGTGTATGGAATATTCTCCAGGATAGACCACATGTTGGTACACAAAATAAATCTCAACAAATTTTTAAAAATCAAAATCATATCAAATATCTCCTTATCTTCTCAGACCACAATGAAATAAAACTAGAAATAAATAACAAGAAAGCAGTCTCATTTAAAATAGCTACAAACAAAATAAAGTACCTAGGAGTAAATCTAACCAAGGAGGTGAAAAATCTCCACAGTGAAAGCTATAAAACACTCATAAGGCTGGGGATGGCGGCTCACATCTGTAATCCTGGCACTTTGGGAGGCCAAAGCAGGAGGGTTGCTTGAGGCCAGGAGTTTGAGATCAGCCTGGGCAACATAGAAAAACCCAGTCTCTACAAAAAAATTAAAAATTAGCTTGGTGTGGTGGCACATGCCTGTAGCCCCAGCTACTTGGGAGGCAGGATGATTGCTTGAGTCCAGCAGGTTGAGGCCACAGTGAGTCGTCATCATGCCACTGCACTCCAGCTTGGGTGACAGAGTGAGACCTTGTCTATATAAAAAAAAAACACGAATGAAAGAAATTGAAGAGAATATAAGCAAATGGAAAGACATCTCATGCTTATGGATCAGAAGAATTAATATTGTTAATGACCATACTGTGCAAAGCAATCTACAGATTCAGTAAATCTGTATCAAAATAACAATGTCATTTTTCACAGAAACAGGAAAACTAATCTACAAAAGACCCCAAAAAATAGCCAAAGCAATCCTGAGCAAAATGAAAAAAGCTGGAAACATCACATTATCTGACTTCAAAAGGTACTATAAAGGCTGATTGTTGTGGCTCACGCCTGTAATCCCAGCACTTTGGGAGACGGAGGTGGGAGGATTGCTTGAGCCCAGGTGTTTGAGACCAGCCTGGGCAATACTGAGACTCCTGTCTCTATAAAAAAATTTTTTAAACTCCAAAATATACTACACAGCTATAGTAACCAAAGCATCATGCTATTGGTATAAAAACAGATACACAGACCAATGGAACAGAATAGAGTACCCCAAAATAAATCCATGTATTTACAGCCAGCTAATTTTCAATAAAGGTACCAAGAACATACACTGGAGAAAAGGCATCCTCTTTAATAAATGGTGCTGAGAAAACTGTGTATCTATTTGCAGAATAATGAAACTAGGCCCCTATATCTCACCATATACAAAAATAAACTCAAAATGGATTAAAGATCTAAATGTAAGCCTCCAAATTATAAAACTACTATAAGAAAACATAGGGGAAATGCTTCAGGACATGGGTTTAGGCAAAGATTTTATGGCTAAGACTTCAAAAGCACAGGCAAAAAAACCTGAAAATAGACAAATGGGACTGTATTAATCTAAAAAAACTTCTACATAGCAAAGGAAATAACAGAATGAAGAGACAACCTATAAAATGGGAGAAAATATTTGCCAACTATTCCCCTGATAAGGAGTTAATATCCAAAATATATAAGGAACTCAACTCAATAGGAAGAAAACAAATAACCTGACTAAAAAATGAGCAAAGAACCTCCACAGGCATTTCTTAAAAGACATACAAATGATCAACATTAGTAATCATCAGGGAAATGCAAATTAAAACTACAATGAGATGTCATCTCATGCCCATTAGGATAGCTATCATCAAAAGACAAAAGATAACAAGTGTTGGTGAGAATGTGGAGAAAACGGAACCCTCTCACACTGCTGGTGGGAATATAAGTTAATACAGCCATTATGGAAAACATTACAGAGATTCCTCAGAAAATTAAAAATAAAACTTATCATATGATCCAGCAATCCCACTACTGGGTATATAGCCAAAGTAAGAGAAATCTGTGAGTTGAAGAGATAACTGCACTCCTATGTTTATTGCAGCATTATTCACAATAGCCAAGATGTGGAATCAATCTGTGTCCATCAACAAATGAATGAATAAGGAAAATGTGGTATATAAACAAAATGGAATACTATTCAGCCATAAAAAGAAGGAATTCTTGTCATTTATACAACATGGATGAACCTAGAGGATGTCATATTAAGTGAAATAAGCAAGGCACAAAAAGACAAATACTGCATGATCTCATATGTGAAAGCTAAAAAAGTTGATCTTATAGTAGTGAATAGAATGTTGGTTACCAGGGGCTAGGGTGTTTGAGGAAGAGGTGGAGAGACGTTGGTCAATAGATACAAAGTTTCAGTTAGATGGAAAGAATAAGTTTAAGAGCTCTATTGTGCAACATGGTGACTATAGTTAACAATATTCTTGAAGAATGCCAAGACAGTAGATGTAAAGTGAGGTAATGTACATGCTAATTAGCTAGATTTAATCCTTCCAGAATGCATATACACTTCAAAACATCATATTGTATATGATAAATACAATTTTTTTCTGCAAATTTAAAATAAATAAATTTTTGAAAGCATAGAGAGAAACACTTTTCCTCCTACCACAATTTTCAGGGAAAAATAATTTACATGTCAATTGACTTTCCCAGCCTTATGCTGTTTTCCTTTCCTATTTTTGTTGCTTAACCTCAATTTCTTCCTTTATGTAATTTTTTTATCTTGTTTTCTTTTCCATAACTTTATAAATGGCAACAAGTTTCTTTTTTTCTTGGAACAAAGAGTATGCAAACAAATACGTCATTTAAAATAGCCTTCATTAGCCATTGTATTTACAAAGACTTTGCTACTGAAAGTGTGGTCCTATCAGCATCACCTGGGAGCTTATCATCAAAATCTACATTTGACAAGATCCCCAGGTGATTCTTGTGCACATTAAAATTTGAGAGGCACTGTGCTAGTGCACCCCGTCTATTTAGTACCTTGGAATCCTCCTGAATAAACTGCAGCATCTTTATACATCTACAGGTGCATATCCCATACCCATGAAGTTTTGTTTGCCTCTTTCTCAGGGCTCTGTCCTCTGAGGGTAAGGGCCCTGCCAAATCCTTAGGATCACATTCCTAGTGAGAGGTGACAGCGTGCTGGCAGTCCTCACAGCCCTCCCTTGCTCTCGGCACCTCCTCTGCCTGGGCTCCCACTTTGGCAGCACTTGAGGAGCCCTTCAGCCCGCCGCTGCACTGTGGGAGCCCCTTTCTGGGCTGGCCAAGGCGGGAGCCGGCTCCTTCAGCTTGCAGGAAGGTGTGGAGGGAGAGGCGCGAGCAGGAACCTGGGCTGCATGCGGCGCTTGCGGGCCAGCTGGAGTTCCGGGTGGGCGTGGGCTTGGCGGCCGCACTCGGAGCAGCCGGCCTGCCCTGCCAGCCCGGGACAATGAGGGACTTAGCACCCGGGCCAGCGGCTGTGGAGGGTGTACTGGGTCCCCCAGCAGTGCCAGCCCACCAGTGCTGTGCTCGATTTCTCGCCAGGCCTTAGCTGCCTTCCCGTGGGGCAGGCCTCGGGACTGCAGCCCACCATGCCTGAGCCTTCCCCCTCCTCCACGGGCTCCTGTGCAGCCAGAGCCTCCCCGACGAGCACCACCCCCTGCTCCACAGCACCCAGTCCCACTGACCACCCAAGGGCTGAGGAGTGTGAGCGCAGGGCGTGGGACTGGCAGGCAGCTCCACCTGCAGCCCCAGTGCAGGATCCACTGGGTGAAGCCAGCTGGGCTCCTCCTGAGTCTAGTGGAGATGTGGAGAACCTTTATGTCTAGCTCAGGGATTGTAAATACACCAATCAGCACCCTGTGTCTAGCTCAAGGATTGTAAATACACCAATCGACACTCTGTATCTAGCTCAAGGTTTGTAAACACACCAGTCAGCACCCTGTGTCTAGCTCAGGGTTTGTGAGTGCACCAATTGACACTCTGTATCTAGCTGCTCTGGTAGGGCCTTGGAGAACCTTTGTGTTGATACTCTGTATCTAATTGATCTGGTGGGGACGTGGAGAACCTTTATGTCTAGCTCAGGGATGGTAAATGCACCAGTCAGCGCCCTGCCAAAACGGACCACTCGGCTCTACCAATCAGCAGGATGTGGGTGGGGCCAGATAAGAGAATAAAAGCAGGCTGCCCGAGCCAGCAGTGGCAACCCGCTCGGGTCCCCCTTCCACACTGTGTAAGCTTTGTTCTTTCCCTCTTTGCGATAAATCTTGCTACTGCTCACTCTTTGGATCCACACTGCTTTTATGAGTTGTAACACTCACCGCAAAGGTCTGCAGCTTCACTCCTGAAGCCAGCGAGACCACGAGCCCACAGGGAGGAACGAACAACTCCAGACGCGCCGCCTTAAGAGCTATAACACTACCGCGAAGGTCTGCAGCTTCACTCCTGAGCCAGCGAGACCACGAACCCACCAGAAGGAAGAAACTCCGAACACATCTGAATATCAGAGGGAACAAACTCCGGACACGCTGCCTTTAAGAACAGTAACACTCACCGCGAGTGTCCGCGGCTTCATTCTTGAAGTCAGTGAGACCAAGAACCCACCAATTCCGGACACACTAGGAGTCCCGAACAAAGCACTGAGAATGTTCTACAATTTGTTGGGTAGCCAGCATGGGTTGCTTTGTTATGAAGAATGTGCTGCTTTAGCCAGAAAACTTTTTTTAACACCTTTCAAATAGATGCCATCAAACCACACAGCTTTAAAATGGTAAATAGAATATAGGACAAGAGAAATTACAAAGTACAGACAGAGAGCAAAAGATTCATTTTAAAATGGGAAGCAATGAGGTAGAAAGACAAGAAGGCTTTTCCAGATGGGAGAGACTATAAAATAAGAAAGTTCTCACAGTAGAAAGTTGATGTGAATTGACACCAAATTCACTCCTGAAACTTTACTCATTGAATTACAATTTCTAAGTGATGTGTCTGAATAATGTGATGTTGTTTACAAAGAAAAGTGATAGGAATATTAATTCTATAACTTCATTAGGTTCTGATTTTGAAGGGATATGAGGCAAAAGTAAACGTATCACCAATCACTATTGATTTTATGACTGCTAAAGCCATTCAGCCTTTAAAAGTGCAGGCCCAACATCAATACCAGTATCTTTCTTTGACTATCCCTCCTAATATTTTAAATCTCAGCAACTCTACATGGTTCTGGTTCTCTAATCCATTCTTAATTAGAGGCCCCTGTGACCTCATGTGAGAATCTTTACTGAATTGTCATCAGGCCAGTCCCCATCTCCCTACAGATCTAGAATTTCTTCTCACAAGATAGGGCACAATTCTCAGGATGGCTCACATGATGGCTTCACAGTTCACCTTCCAGTTGTATATTGACTTGAAAGACAGGGCTTTATAACACCTTTAACTCTACTAACCATAGTTTGGGTCAATGTAATGGGCCTGTAAGTCAGGCTTCTTAAATTAGAACCTCAGGATAGGGCTCCTCCCATATGTAAGGGATTGCCAAAATTGATGTTATTTATATGTAATATTCTTTTGCTATGTGTCTCCAATACTGTTCTCTCACTTTGGATGCTCTTCCACATCCTTTCTGGGGAGGTCAGTGTTCTCAGTGTTTGGCTTCTATCTGGGCAGACATGGATAGCCTGCTAACTGAGCGTGGCATCATGGTGACAAAGACTCTTACCTTAAGTTTCAGACTCTTCCTCAAAGTTCTGGGAAAAAAGCAGAATCCTGTCTTGGAATGAAGGAATTTCTTCAGAAACACATTCACTTCCCCAAAACATACCTCAGTCTTTTGTTTTTCATTATAAGGGATATCCTAAAAGAGAAATTGCAAGTATGACTGTTTGGCAGGGACTGTCTTATTTGTCCCTCTATCCCCAGCACTTGATGCAGTGCCTATCACATAATAGATGTTCAACAAATATTTATGGAAGGCAAGAAAGAGGAGGTGAATTTAAACCTGGGAGCTAAGTTCAGCTTTTAATTTTATATATTGGGACCGTTTGTTGGTTTTATGAATGTGGGACCCCTTTCACCTAAGATATACCAAGATGCTATTAATAGGGACATTATTCTGGGTCTCAGGGTCATTCCTCCAGTGGTTTGGCCAAAAGTGTGTTTCACAGTAGAAGGGTCTACTAGAGTTCTTTGCTTAAAACTTGGAAGAGAAAAGGGGACTTTTATTTATTCTTTCAGCCTACAGCTTTCAATGTAGTTCTAAAGATGGGAAGAAGCAATGTGCCTCCCGAAAGAGACAGAAGTAGGGGCTAGATATTTAAAGAAAGACACACTGGTATTGATGTTGGGCCTGCACTTTTAAAGGTGGAATGGACTTAGCAGTTATAAAAACAATCAATAGGTAAATGGGGAAAAGAGAAAATTCACACAAAAATGTACTCCTTTAATAGATATACGTAAGATGAAATGTTCAACCTTGATTGAAATTGAAGCTATGCAAATAAAAATCAAATAGGAGATATCATAGGTTACTAACTGATACCATGTTTTATCTATTAAATGAACCAAAGAGTAATATGGTTGAAATAATTAAGTACTAGAAGAGAGCTGAGGAGATTGTGGCAGCTCTGGAACATATTCAATGCTGGTGAGATGTCATTTGAATACAGTACTTTTAAAGAGCAATTTGACAAGAGGAGTCACCTGCCGTAAAAGTACTAATGTCAAACATAAAAGTACTAATAGGAATAGTTTTGACTAATAGTTTTGACACAGTTTGCCCAGTGTTGAAAAATAGGAAACACTCTAGCTACTCAACAGTAGGGTCACCCTCAAAGAAATTATGGTATACCCACTTAATGGAATGCTATCAGCCTTTAAGAGTTATAATATTGAAAAATATATATATCTTTATGATTTAGAAGGTAAGCAAAAGGCCCTCAACTGCACATATGCTTTTATTGCAGCGATGTGAAAATGTATGACAGGGAACAAAGACTGAAAGGCAGTACACAGAACTGAAAATAACTGCTGTTGGAAGGCGGTGAGATTTTAAGTGCTTTCTTCCCAAATAATTTTGCCAAATTTTCTGCAATGCTTTTATTCTGTCTTTAAATGAAAAGGAGAAAATATGACACAATCAGCCTCATTGATATAATATTGTAAGTATTCTATTCTGGAAAAAGAAGCAACCATGATGAAATGAAAGAAAGGGGAAATATCTGCAGTAAGAAGTTCTTATTGACCAAAATAACCAAGGGCAGCACAAATACTTAGATGCCTGCGAAGATGCACGAAAACATATTTGAATATGTAAGTCCAGAATTTGTGTTCACGGGAAAAAAAATGGCACCAAGATTATTCCTTTCTAATAAAAATCTTTTAGTGTTTTCTTTCTCTCTTTTCCCCAAGTTTGGAATGAGCTGAACTCTGGATTAAATGAAATGGCACAATACCTGGCACATAGTAGGCATGCAAGAAATATCAGTTTCCTTCCTTCCTATGAAATGCAAGATACTCTGAAATAAAAGTAGCTTTATGGCCCTAAAGAAACAACAGTTCAAGAATCAAAGCCAACCTCATCCCATATTCCCTATTACTATAAACTCTCTTAGTTTTAATATTTTTTAAAAGGAAAAAACCCCAAACTCTAATAATTGAAATGGTTTTCCTGCATTTTAGTTTTAAGAGAAAGAGACATATTACAATTTTTTGAAGAGTCTATCAGGTATTTTAGTAATGATCCTGAGAGATTGCAGATTCAATCCAGTATTACACCTTCTCTCTACTGGGTACATCAACAAAGAAAGAACCAGTATAATTTAGTGTTACTATTTTATTTCTCTTAGTGGAAATAGTGGTGATTGGACATTGTTGCTGGAATATCTGGAATTTTTAATAGGTATTACAGGAAGCCTGGGGCTTTCTGGGCAGCATTCATGAATTTGAAGGGGACAGAAATAATCCATTTTTCTGGGAAACACTCACTTACGTAGAATATACTGCTCTTCTTAATGATGTGTTAATGAGGTGGCTCCAAAAGCCTGATGCTGCTGGCCCAAGTGAGTGGGCTGTGTGGCCTCCTATGCCCTTAACTCCATTTTATTCAGGAGAAGGAATACCCCTGCCTGCTGCCTCACTGGTGCTCTCTCCTTTCTTTCTCGTTCAGGGTCTGACCTCTCTATGGACAGGGGATCTGCCTCCACAGCCTGGCATAGGAACCAGTCTCCATCCCACTCCAGAGACCAGTAAACCCAAGCTAGGCTGTGGCTTCTTACCTGGTCTTAGTATTTATTCCACATCTAAAACACCATCCATTTGTTTTGTACACTTAAAGTACTTGTGATATTTAATGGAAAAAACTAGAAACATTTTGATTTTGTGAACAATATATTCTCAGGATTAATTTGGTTATTCGAGACTGAGCCCCTTTTTGTCTTCTAATTGTCTTGCACCCTGCACCCAGGATAATATTTGTGCACCTTCCATTTGGTTTGCTCCTCAAATGTTGCACAAGCTGAGAAGGTGGGATAATTTCAAAGTCTAAGAACAGTGTAAGGATCTTTCCTATACTCTTTACCCAGATTCACCAATTGTTCGCATTTTGCCCCATCTGTTTTATTTTCTTTCTGTCTCTTTCTCTCTGCATATATGTATATACATATAATTTTTTTTCTGAACTAAATACTCTCAAGTGAAAATAAGTTGACAGTATCAAACCTCTTTACAACACACTTGAGTGTGTATTTTCTAAGAACAAGGACATTTTCTTAAATAATCACACCACAATAATCGAAATCGGGAAATTAACATTGCTACAATGCTGTTGTTTAATCCACACCACTTATCTAAATCTTATCATTGTTCCAGTACTGACCTTCATAGTTATTTTGTTTTTCCTAATCCTGAATTTGATTCAGGATCATGCATTGCATTTGGTTGTCATGTTTTCCCAGTCTCCTTTAATCTGAACAGCTCCTCAGCATTTCTTGTCTCTTTTCTTTTTTCTTTTTAAAGCTTTTCCTTCTTTTTTGTTTATTTTTTAATTTGTAATTTTTGTGGGTACACAGCAGGTGTATATGGGGTATATGAAATATTTTGATACAGGCATTCAATGTATAATAATCACATCAGAGGTAAATGGGGTATTAATTACCTCAAGCATTTGTCCTTTGTGTTACAAACAATTATACTCTTTTAGTTATTTTAAAATCTACAATTAAGTTATTATTGACTGTAGTCACCCTGTTGTGCTATCAAATACTAGATCTTATTCATTCTTTCTAATTATTTTTTGCACCCATTAACCATTCCCCACCACTACCCTTCAAAGCCTCTGGTAATCATCCTTCTACTCTCTATTTCTATGGGCTCAATTGTTTTAATTCTCTGTTCTCATAAATAAGTGAGAACATGTGATGTTTGTCATTCTGTGCCTGGCTTATTTCAAGTAACATAGTGACCTCCAGTTGAATCCATGTTGTTGCAAATGACAGAGTCTCATTCTTTTGTATGGCTGAATAGTACTCCATTGTGTATCTGTACCACATTTTCTTTATCCATTCATCTGTTGATGAACACTTAGGTTGTTTCAAAATCTTGGCTATTGTGATTAGTGCTACAATAAACATGGGAGTGCAGACATCTCTGCAATACAGTGATTTCCTTTCTTTGGGGTATATAGCTGCAGGGAGATTGCTGGATCATATGGTGGCTCTATTTTTAGGCTTTTTGAGGAACCTCTAAACAGCATTTCTTGTTGTTTGTCACCATGCCACATTGCAGTGTATAGGCCAGCTGTTTTGTAGATTGTCTTTCAACTTGTTTTGTAGATTGATGTTTCTTCATCAGACAAATTCAAGTTAGAATTTTTGGCAGGTTTACTACTTATGTCCCATTTTTAGCATATCATATATATTAGGAGGCTCATGATAATATTTGTCCCAAAAAATACATTTTAGAAATTGCTCCATATCCACTCATAGAGATTGCCCTAATTCTTTCTTTATGGCTGCATAGTATTCCATTATGTGGATGGTTCATTCAACCAGTTCATATGAACAGATTTTGCATTGCTTTCAACTTTCTGCTATTATGAATAATGCATGACTAATAAATTTATACATATATTGTTTTACTTTTGTGTAGGTGTATTTTCAGTGGTGCTTAGTAAAAGAATAAATACATGTTTAATTTCATCAGCTATTGCCAAATTCCCCTCCTAAGGGCCTGTGCCATTTTGCACTGCCCACTAGCAATACATGAGAACATATGTTTCTGCACAGCCCTGCCAACAGTATGTTTTGTCAAGCATTTCATTTTTGCCAATCTGATAAGTATAAAATAGAATACTTTGTCAAGAAGCGTGTTTTGTCAAGCATGTCATTTTTGTCAAGTTGATATGTATAAAATATCTTTGAGCAGTGATAATTTGTATTTGTATTATAAGTGTTTTTCAGCATATTTTCATATGTTTAAGATCCGTTTCACTTTCCTGTGTCTTTTTTTATCATTTTTTGATTAGGCCTTTGGTATTTTTCCTCTCAGTTTTAAAATTTTTTTGATACGTTATATATGTACATGGGTCTTTATACATCAGGGAGATTAGCCCTATACGTTGCAAATACCTTTCATTTTACTTTGTCACTTTTTAAACTTTACTTATGGTGTTTTTTCAAGCATTTTTTTCCAGCTTTATTGAGGTATAATTGACAAATAAAATAGTATATCTTAAAAGTGTACAACTTGATGTTTTGATCTATATATACATTGTGAAATGATTACGACTATCAAGCCAATTAGTACATCTATCACCTCACATAGTTTCTTTTTTTTCTCTTTTGGTAAAAAAACTTAAGATTTACCCTCTTAGCAAATTTCAAGTATGCAATACAGTATTATTAACTGTAGTCACATTGCTATACATTAGATTTCCATCATGCATAGCTGAAACTTTGTACCCTTCGGCCAGCATCTCCCTATTCCCCTATCCCCTCAGCCCCTGTAAATCACCATTCTACTTCAAGCAAACTTTGTTTTCACTTTTATGTAGTTGAATTTATTAATCTTTTCTTTTCATTACTTCTTGACTTTATGTAATAGTAAGAAATGCTTTTCCCACTCCCATATTATGAACTAATGCATCCATACTTTCTCTTAGTACCTAAATGGTTGGTCACATGTTTTTGTTTTAAAAAGTTACATTTTCAACTTTATCCTCAAAATTTTTATCTAGAAGAACTTCCCTTTAATAGTTACCTGATGGCCTGTTTTAGGCTGAATTCTCCAGAAGCATGCCTTAAGGTGAGTATTCATATATCCGTGGTTTATTTAAAAAGTGCTTCCAGGACAGACTAGGAAGAGAGTGGGGAAGCAGGACAGAGAAGAAAAAGAAGCCAAACCAGGGGACAGTTTCAGGCAAGGCTTCACAGAAGGTAGATTCATCCTAATCCCCTAGGGGAACTTTGGCATATAAGTTATGACTTCAAGTTGACCCAACATCAGTCAAGGAAGCTGAGCTTTCATATTGCCACACTCACCAGTCACTGGCTAAAGGCTGTCCCAGGCAAAGACAGCAGTCATCAGAAGAGTCTCACATGTGGCCATTGGAAGCAAAAGCACACCAAAATGTGCAGAAACAGTAAGAACAATCCAAAGGAATCTGAATGAGTATCAACAAATCTCTCACCACACCTGGCAAAACCTAGAAAGCAGAAGGCTATAGGAGGGACACAACTAGTGATAGGAGAAAGGGAGAGAAAAGAACCCAAAGAATCACTCCTTGTCTCTTCAGTCCTGTTGTTGCTAATTCCAGAGCTTGGAGAGCAGACCCTTGATTATCTCTATTTACTTAGTACTGAGTTCCTGGCTTTGTCAAAAGCTATGATAAAAAAAGAAACTTCTAACATCCCATTGATGACATGGAGCAGGGAATACCTTTGATAAGCAATTCCCAAGTATACTTCCCAATAGACAGCCTTGGCCAACAAGAGCTTCTCTGGATATTCTTCTTGAAGAGTCTTTGTGAACTGAATGCTTCAATGTAAGAAGGATTAGAGCCATTTGTGAGAAGCCTTGAATATGTTCCTCCAAACACATTCCATGTGGAACTCTCAGGATAGGCAGCTGATTCTGATCAGGGGCTTCTGCCACCCAGCGGATCCAATAAACACATGCCTAGGTTCTTACAGTTGGTTAGATCCATGATGTCTCCCATCCTGTCATCAGAGGCCCTTTCCCAAAATGGTAGCTCCATGGCACCTTCTCCTCTTGCATCCTCTCATTCCAATCTGGGTTAGTGGTTAAGAGACCAGGTCTTGAAGTCAGACCTAAAACCAACTCAGTCACTTTTTAGATACACCAATTTGGAGGAGTTTCTAAATGCCCTCAGTGTCAGTTTATTAATATGCAAAAGACAGATAGCACCTACATTGCAGAATTAGTGTAATGATTAAATAAAATAAATATCTCACACCCTTGGCATGGTGCTAGACATGCATTATTATCATTCATTATTTTCATTCCACTCGGATGTTTCTCACACTGCTGACTTCCCTCCTCAGAGACCCCCATTCCATTGTAAATAACCTGCCTTATATCCTCAACCACTTCACAAAACTCCATATCCAGGCTCTCCCCAGAGCACAATAACTGCTACAACTTCTATCGAAGAGGCTGATTCTTCTACACCTGTGTATCACGAGCTGTGGACTGCATGGTCTCCTAGCTCGCCATTACAATTGGCAGATGATTACTCCTCTGTCCTGGGGCAAAAAACCTTCTTTTATTAAGACTTGTGCCAACAATATATACTTCCTTCTATACCTCTTAATTTTGTCTTTGAACCTCCCATCTTTCTCCCGTATTCGTTAATGGCTTGGATACAAACTTACTGTTTCTTCTCTTCATGTACTGCCTTCATGCTGGGCAGCAGCTATATCCACATGAAGTCTTCCAGAACTCTGGCTCACGGCTTTTTTTTTTTTTTTTTTTTTTACAGAGTCTCGCTCTGTCGCCCAGGCTGGAGTGCAGTGGCGCGATCTCCTCTCGCTGCAAGCTCCGCCTCCCAGGTTCACGCCATTCTCCTGCCTCAGCCTCCTCAGTAGTTGGAACTACAGGTACCCGCCACCACGCCGGGCTAATTCTTTCTGTATTTTTAGTAGAGACGGGGTTTCATCGTGTTAGCCAGGATGGGCTCATGGCTTTTTTTAAAAAAACATCTTCAACACCAACAGTCTTCATTTGTAACTACCTCCTTGACCCATTGATTGTTATAACCTAGGCCTTGATATCACTTAGAATAACTCCACCTCTGAACTCACACAGTCATGCATTGCTTAACAAGGGGGATACATTCTGAAAAATACATTGTTAGGTGATTTTGTCATGTGAAAGCACCACAGAGTGCACTTACACAAATCTAGATGGTAGAGCCTGCTATATACCTAGGCTATATGGTATAGCCTACAGCTCCTGGGCTACAAACCTGTACAGCATGTTACTGTACTGAATTCTTCAGGCAATTGTAAGACAATAGTAAGCATCTGTATATCCAAACATAGAAAAGGTACAGTAAAAATACAGTATTATAATATTATGGGACCACCATTGTATATGTGGTCCATCATTGACTGAAATGTCATTATTCAGTGCGTGGCTGTATTCTAATGTACCATTTGGATCTCATCCTTCTATCCTTCCAGCCTTTACTCTCTCTCTCTCTTTTTTTTTGAGACAGAGTCTCGCTCTTGTTTCCCAGGTTGGACTGCAATGGCACAATCTCGGCTCACTGCAACCTCCGCCTCCCGGGTTCAAGCAATTTTCCTGTCTCAGTCTCTTGAGTAGCTGGTATTACAGGCGCCTGCCACCATGCCCAGCTAACCTTTGTATTTTTAGTAGAGATGGGGTTTCACCATGTTGGCAGGCTGGTCTCGAACTCCTGACCTCAGGTTGTCTGCCTGCCTCGGCCTCCCAAAGTGCTGGGATTACAGGCATGAGCCACCGCGCCCAGCCCTTTACTCTCTCTTACTTCAGCTCTTTAATCTTACACAGAGACCTCAAAGCCATTTTACTTCCAGTTCATCAGCCTTCTTTGGCTTCACTTCCTCCCCTATCCACTTGAACACCCACTGCACTCAACCACCAGACTCCTACACTCAAAACCAATCCCATTGTCTTTCCACCACATCTCTTCTGCAGTTTGAAATTTTAGATTAATCCTACCATCTGCCTTTGTTGCTCAAACCTTGTGCTGCTGAATGCTGCTGCAGAAAATCAAATCTTTGAATGGATTAGGGCCACCACCCATTTATAATCTTCAGCATCTCTTGGATCCTCAATAGCCCTCATTAATTTGTTATCCTATCTTTGACCCACATCCCCTCTCATTTCTCTCAATGGCTGCTCCAAGTCTCCACTAACTTCAAGTCCTCCATCCCATAGATGTCATCCTCTCAGTGCACATGACCTTACTTCCTATTTCACCAAGAATACCATGGCTATCAGGTTTTGAACTTCCATAATTTTTCCTCATAGCTATAAGTCATTTTTATCTGCACTTACCTTCAAGTTTGGTCATTTATGCTAAAGAAGAAGAAAGTAGGCTCTGGAGGCTGTTCTTTCTCCTATTCAAGGAAACTCCTTCCACATCCTCCCTTATCTCCTGCATATCCAAGGCCTCATCCCACTCATTTATCACTCTTTTTTATATTTTCAACTTCTCTTCTCTTTGAGGTAATTTCCGTAGCCTCTAAATTTTCCAATAACACTATATATTATCTTCCTGCACTAGCCCTATCTTTTCCCTTCTTTTTGTAGCCAAGATACTAAAAAACAACATTCTAGATTTCTGTTGCCCTCTTCTTACTCCCAGTACATTCTTCAACCCACTCTAGCCAGGTTTTACCTTCCACAGTCTATGCAGACTATCCTGTCTGAGGTCACAAGTGGCCTCATTGACTTCCAAGTCTATTGATTGCTTTTCATATTTATTTCATGAACTCTCTGCAACATAAAACACTGTTTGTATTAAATCTCTTCCCTCACTAGAAAAGCAAGAACAAACTAACCCCAAAGCTAGCAGAAGAAATAACCAAAACCAGAGCAGAACTGAATGAAATTGAGACCCAAAAATTCATACAAAGAATCAAGGAAATCAAAAGTTGTTTTTTTGAAAGGGTACACAAGATCAATAGATAGTTAGATAGATTTAAAAAGAAAAGGGAGAAAAGATCCAAATAGGCATGATTAGAAACAACGAAGGTTATATTACAACTGAAATGGAAAAGATCCTCAAAGACTATTGTGAACACTTCTATACACACACAAACTAGAAAATCTAGAGGAAAAGGATAAATTCCTAGAAACACATAGTCTCCCAAAATTGAAACAGGAAGAAACTGAAGTCATAAACAGACCCAATATTGAGTTTCAAAATTGAATCAGTAATAAAAAAAGTGATACCAATCAAAAAAGTCATGGAATGGATGGATTCAAAGCCAAATTCTATCAGATATACAACTAAAATGTGGTACCAATTCTATTGAAACTATTCCAAAAAATTGAGGATGAGGGACTCCTGCCTAACTCATTTTATGAAACCAGCATCACTCTGACAATAAAACTTGGCAAAAACACAATAAAAATAACTACAGGCCAATATCCCTGACAGACAAAGACACAAAAGTTTTCAACAAAACACTAGCAAACTGAATCCAGCAGCACATCAAAAAGTTAGTTCACTATGATTGAGAAGGATTCACTCTTGGTTGCAAGGTTGATCCAATATACACAAATCAATAAATCTGATTCACCACATTAAACAGAATTAAAAATGAAAATGATACGATTATCTCAATAGATGAAGAAAAAGCTTTCAATAAAATCCAACATCCCTTTATGGCAAAAACCTTCAAGAAACTAGGCATTGAAGGAACATACCTCAAAATAGTGAGAGCCATCTATGACAACACAGCCAACGTCAGAGTGAATGGGCAAAAGTTGGAACCATTTCCTTTGAGAACTGAAACAAGACAAAAATGCCCCCTCTCATTACTACTATTCAACATAGCACTGGAAGTGCTAGCCAGGACAAACAGACAAGAGAAAGAAATAAAAGGAACTCAAGTAAGAAAAGAAGAAGTCAAACTATCTCTCTTTACTGATGATATGACTCTATACATAGAAAACCCTAAAGACTCCATCAAAAGGCTCCTGGCACTGATAAATGACTTCAGCAAAATTTCAGGATACAAAATCAATGTATAAAAATTAGTCGCATTTCTATACACCAATAACATTCAAGCTGAGAGCCAAATCAAGAATGCAATCCCATTTACAATAGCCATAATAAAATAAAATACTGAGGAATACATCTAACCAAAGGGGTGAAAGATCTCTGCAAAGAGAACTACAAAACACTGCTGAAAGAAATCATAGATGAGACAAACAAATGGAAAAACATTTATGAAATAGAAGGATCAATATCATTAAAAAGGCCATCCTGTCCAAAGCAATCTGCAGATTCAACACTGTATTAGTCCATTCTCATGCTGTCATGAAGAAATACCCAAGACTGGGTAATTTATAAAGAAAGAGGTTTAATTGACTCACACTTCTGCATGGCTGGGGAGGCCTCAGGAAACTTACAATCATGACGAAAGACACCTCTTCACAGGGCAGCAGGAGAGAGAATGAGTGCAAGCAGGGGAAATGCCAGACACTTATAAAACCATCAGATCTCGTGAGACTCACTCACTACCACGAGAACAGCATGGGGGAAACTGCCCATATGATTCAATTACCTCCACCTGGTCCTGCCCTTGACACATGAGGATATGGGGTTACAATTCAAGATGAGACTTTGGGTAGGAAAACAGTCAAACCATATCTAACAATATTCCTATCAAACTACCAATGTCATTTTCCACAGAATTGGAAAAAATTATTCTAAAATTGTTTTGGAACCAAAAAAGAGCACAAGTAGCCAAAGCAATCCTAAGCAAAGAGAATAAAGCCAGGGGCATTATATTACCTGACTTCATACTATACTATAAGGCCAAAGTAACCAAAACAGCATGGTACTGGTACAAAAACAGACATATAGACCAATGGAACAGAATAGAGAACCCAGGAATAAATCTGCACACTTACATTCATCTGATCTTCAACAATGTCAACAAAAATAAGCAATTGGGAAAGGACTTCCTATTCAATAAATGGTGCTAGAATAGCTGGCTAGCCATATGCAGAAGATTGAAACTGAACCCCTTCCTTATACCATATACAAAAATTACTCACAATGAATTAAAGATTTAAATGTAAGACCTCAAACTATAAGAATCCTAGAAGATAAACTAGGAAATACCCTTCTGGACATAGGCCTTGGCAAATAATTTATGACTAAGTCCTCAAAAGCAACTGCAATAAAAACAATAATTGGCAAGTGGCACATAATTAAACTTAAGAGCTTCTGCACAGCAAAAGAAACTGTCAACAAAGTAAACAGACAACCTACAGAATGGGAGAAAATATTTGCAAACTATGCATCCAACAAAGGTCTAATATCCAGAATCTATAGGGAACTTAAACAAACTATTTGACAAGCAAACACAAATAACCCCATTATTAAATAGGAAAAAGACATGAACAAACACTTCTCAAAAGAAGACATACGAGTGGTCAACAAACATATGAAAACATGCTCAACATCAGCAGTCATCAGAGAAATGCAAATCAAAACCACAATGGAGTAGAATAGAGAGTACAGAACTAAACCCATACATCTATGGTCAATTAATTTGCAACAAGGGTACCATGACCATTCAATGGGAAAATAATAGACTCTTCAACAAATGATGCTGGAACAAGTGTATATCCACATGCAAAAGAATGATGTTGGACTCCTACTTTACACTGTATATGAAAGTTAACTGAAAATGGATCAAAGACCTGAATAAATATAAGAGCTAAAACCATAAAACTATTAGAAGAAAACACAGGGGTAAATCATCATGTCCTTGGATTCAGAAAATGGATTTTTAGATGACGCCAAAAGCATGAGCAACAAAAGAAAAAGTAGATAAATAGAACTTCTTCAAAATTAAAAACTTGTTTGTCAAAGGATACTATCAAGAGATCGAAAAAGACAACCCACAGAATGGGAGAAAATATTTGCAAATCACATACCTAGTAAGGATCTAGTATTCAGAATACATAAGGGACCCTTACAGCTCAATAACAAAAGGGCCAAATAACTCAATTTTAAAATGGGTAAAGGACTTGAATAAACATTTCTCCAAAGAATATATACAAATGGCCAGGAAGTACATGAAAATATGCTCAACATCCTTGTCATTAAGGAAATGTAAATCAAAACCTCAATGAGATACCACTTCATACCCATAGGAGGGCTATAATGAAAAAATTAATGGAAATTAACAAATGTGGGAGAGGCTGTGGAGAAATTGGAATCCTTATACATTGCTGGTGGGAATGTAACATTATATAGCCGCTGTGGAAAACAGTTTGGCAGTTCCTAAAAAAGTTAAACATATAATTACCATATGACCCCACAATTCTGCTCCTAGGTATATACACAAAGGAATTGAAAACAGGTTCTCAAATAGATGTAAATGCATGCTTATAGCAGCACTATTCACAATAGCCAGAAGGTGGAAACAGATGTCTATCAATGGACGAATGGATACACAAATAGTGGTACATACATGCAAGGAATTATTATTCAGCCATTAAAAGGAATGAAGTACTTACTGATTTATGTTCCAATGTGGATAAACCTCAAAAATATGCTAAGTGAAAGAAGCCAGGCATGAATGATCACATATTACAAGATTCTATTTACACGAAATATACAGAATAGGTAAATCTACATAAACAGAATGCAAATTGGTGTTTGCCAGGATCTGGGGGAGGAGAGAATGGAGAAAAAATGCTGAATGAGCATGGGGTTTTATTTTGGAGTGATAGAAATATTTGTAACTGGATAGAGATGGTAGTCACACAACACTGTGAATATACTAAATGCCACTGTATTGTTCACTTTAAAATGATTAATCTTATGTTATGTGAATTTCACCTAAATACATTTTTTAAAAATCTGCTTATTCTCCTATACTTCTAAGGCTTAGTTAATGGCACCACTATTCACACACTCATCCAAATCAGAAATCTGGAAATAATTCTAGATATCTTATTTCCTTCATTGAGAACATCCTATTAATGATGAAGTCTATTTGGCCCTCTATCCATTGAATTTCTTGCATTTTTCCTTCCACTCCACCTACTTGCTGTATCTTAGCTTAGGTTATATACTACTGCAATAGTGTCCAACAGGACTCCCTTTCTTTAAATTTCAACCCCTTGAATCCCTCCTTCACACAGCAGCATGAATTATCTGGGATATTGATTCTGAAATCTTAGAGTGCATCAGAATTACCTGGAGGGTTTTTTAAAATGTAGATTGCTAGGCCCTGTACTCAGAGAAAAATAATTCTCCACAAGAAAATCAGGCTGTGGTTATCAGATTAGGGTGGCTGAATACTCAGGGAGCAGAAAACCAAATATTTTCAGCACCATTTCCTTCTTTGTGCTTTACTGTACATTGCACCAACGTCCACATTACTTAAGACTCCTAGTCATTTTTGTGTATATGTCTTACTAGACTATGAGTAACTTGGAAACAGAAACCATGTTTCTTTTTTATTTCTAAAATTTAGCATAGCATGGTGGCATTAAGCAGGTGTTCAACAAATGTTTGTTGAACGAATAAATAAACAAAGAAATAAAATCGAATGGATCCAAAACACAGCTGAATTACAGGATGAAAGGGGGAAGCCAAGCATTCAAGTGAGGGGAAGAGAGAAGAGTGCAGTGGTTTGGGTAGTTTGTCAGAAGCTGTGAACACACAAAAAGCTGCTCCTGGACATGAGAAAGTGGAAAAGTCAACTTGAGCCAGAGGAAACTTGCTATTTTTCCCCAGGACCAGAGATGCTTAGGGAGAAAATGCAGAATAACTTTTTTAAACAGCTTAATTGAGGTATAACTAACATTCAAGAAACTTTCCATATTTAATGTGTACAATTTGATACATTTTGACACATGTATGAGCCCATGAAACAATCACTGTAACGAAAATAATGAGAATGTCCATCACTCTGAAAAGTGTCCTCATGCTCCTTTATAATCGCTCACTCTAATCCCTGCCAGCACACCCCATCCCCAGTGCTTTCTGTCACTATGAATTAGCTTACATTTTCTAGAAGTTTATGTAGGAGTCATACAGTATGCGTCATTTTTTGTCTGACTTCTTTTACCCAGTGTAATTATTTTGAGATTCATCCATGCTGTTGTGTGTATCAATAGTTCATTCTATTTTATTGTTGTGTAGTATTCTACTGCACGGATACATCACAGTTAATTCATCTATTGACCTGTTGATGGGCATTTGACTTATTTCCAGTTGGGGGCTATTAAAAATAAGGTTGTTGGGAACACTTGTGTACAAGTTTTTGTAGAGACATATACTTTCTTTTCTCTTGGATAGATAACTAAGTGTGGAATGACTAAGTCATATGGTGTATGTATATATAACTTTTTAAAAAAAACTGCTGGATTTCTACTTCTGGCATGGCAGCATGAGGGGCTCCATGGATTTGTTTCCAGTAAAACTGGTAAAAATTATTTTTAAAGCAACCATTTAAAGTCTCTGGAAATTGTTCTAAGGGAATATAGAAAATGAAGAATATTTATTCAAGAAAATCTACTAAACTTAGTAGAAACTGCTAGAGTCTGTGGTATTTGAATCAAGATCTGTGCCCTCCATTGCCCATCTCAACTCAGCAAGATGGAAACTGTATTCCAGCCTGGTACAGCCAAGAACACAGGGTTCCCTTTCTCTCCAGCTCCCAGTCAGAGGGCTATCTTCTTGGGAGAGGTGAAGTGTCAGTATTTCTCATCCTGCCTCCAGCTACCCCTTGCTGAAGTTAAGATCCAGGTGAATGTGGCCAAGAGGTGGGTGCTCCGTTCTTCCATGCAGTCCCCAATCATGGGATCGAGGCTCTAACTAGGTTGCAACATTGCTGAGAATACTAGGGCCCAATTTCCTTTGCTCCAGCTCATGGGAAGGGGGATTTCCGGTTGACAGAGGCAAGGCAAGAAGACCTAGGGCTGTTGGCTTCTCTCCGTCTATCAAATATCCAGCTCCTAAAGTGAGATGTCACTCAGGGAAGCGTGCCATTTTCCATGCCCCAAGCATAAGAGCTATGTCTCAGAGATTTTCTCCAGGGTCTCCCCGGTTGTACAACAGAGAGCTCCAAATCTCTACCTCAAGAAACTGACTTAATTTGTCACAGAGTGTGGAGAAGTTCAAGCCTGATAATACTCTCAAAAACAGTAAAAACTGTAATGAAAGGCAACTGGGAGGAGATTGGTAGATTAATTGGAAATAAAATCAAAACTATAGGCTGACTAGGTTGCTGGAGAAAAACAAGGGAAAGGGACAGCTAAGAAATATCCTATAGTCCAAACAAATTCTAAACACTGAGCTCAGTAATTATCTCTTCAAAGGAGCCTGAATTGGATTGGATTAGTCTATGAAGCAATTTATGCTTAGACATTGTTGAAAACAATGGAACAATCAGCTGGCAATTAGTGGAACTTAACATCAGGTGTGGTTAGGGAAAGAGAAGATCAAAGAGAACCCTACTCAAACCACTATCATCCCAAGGTAACTACTGGCATAATCAAGGCTGTGCCCTCTGAGGAGCAACATCAAAGGCTTCACGTTGGAGGAACCAAGGAAACAAATTTTGCTAAAATAGTCTAGTCAGTCACTAAATAAGTAAACATCAAATAATAACAAGTCCTAGAAGGAGAATTCTGGAACCCAGAGTTGATAAAATATATTATCTAAAATGTCCAATTTTTAATAAAAAATTATGAAACATGCAAAGAAACAGGAAAGATCATATAAAAAAAGGCAACAGAAACTGCCTGTGAGAACTACTACTTGTTGGATTTAGCAGACAAGACTTCAAGGTTGCCATTAGAAATATGTTCAAAGAAGAAAAGAAAAACATGATTACAGAAGTGAAGGGAGGTGCAATGACACAGTCTCATCAAATAAAGAATGTCAATAAAGTGATAGAAAATATTTTTAATGGGAATTTGGGAATTTAAAAGTATAATAATGAAAATTAAAAATTCACTACAAGGGCTCAATAACAGATTATAATTGGAAAAAGAAAAAATCGGTGAACTTGTATATTCATAGAAATTATCTAAGCTGAAGAACAGAGAAAAAAGAATCAAGAAAAATGAACAAAGGAGAAATGTGGGTCACTACTACCTTCATCACATACACATAATAGGAATACCAGAAGAAGATGATGATGAGGAAGAAGCATATTTTAAAAATGAGTGGCTGAAAGCTTCACAAATTTATTGTAAAACATGAATCTGTACAACCAGGAGGCTCCATGAACTCCAACTAGGATAAAGGCAAAGAGGTCCACAAATAGACACATCATAATAAAAATGCTAAAAGGCAAAGACAGGGAGAAAATCTTGAAAGTAGCAAGAGAAAAATGACTATACTTTCAAGAGAACCCCTTGTAAGGTTAAAGTTGACTTCTTATTAGAAACAGTAAAGGTCAGAAGGCTGTGGGATAACATATTGAGAGTGCTCAAAGAAACAAACTGTTAAAAAAAAGATTCATATATTCAGCAAAGCTAGATTTTAAAAATGAAGGTGAAATTAAGACATTCCCAGATAAACAAAAACTGAATTTGTTGCTAGCAGATCCTCCTTACATATATACTAAGAAAAATGCTTCAGGCTGTAAGCATGTGACCTCAGATAGCAATTTGAATTCACACACGAAAACAAAAAAGCACTGGTAAAAGTAATTATATGATTATAAAAGAAATATAAAACCATAATTTCTTCTTCTTTCTTCTCTTAATGGATTTTAAAAGCTACATGTAAAACAATATGTATCTCATAGATTGCTGGGCCTTGAACATATAGAAATGTGATATATTTGCCAATAACCACACAAAGTAGGTGAATGGGAGAAGGGCTACACTGAGCTAAGGAACTGACTCCAGATAGTAACTTCGATTACAGGAACAAAAGAAGAGAACCAGAAATGATAAACAAGAAGGCATGTGTATATACATATAATTTCTTCTCTTAGCTTTTTAAAAAGATATAAAACTGTAAAATAATAATTATAACAATGCATTGAGCTAAAAAGCTAAGAGAAGAAACTACTGGAACTTAGAAGAGGAAGAAACACTTCCCAACTCATTCTATTAGGATATTAGTGTTAATCTAATACCAAAACAAGATAACTACATCACAAGCAAACTACAGGCCAATATCTTTTATGAATATGCAAAAATACACAACAAAATAGTACTAAACAAAATCTAGCCAATACATAAAAAGGATTATACAACAAGACCAAATGGGATTTATGCCAGGAATACAAAGTTGGTTTAAAATCCCAAAAAAAAGAAACACCAATTAATGTAATATATAAAGAGAATAACAGAAAACAAATGATCATCTCAATAGAAGCAGAAAAATATATGATAAAATCTAACACTTATTCACGACGGAGAAAAACACTTAAAAAACTAGGAATAGAAGAGAATTTCCTCAACCTCATAAAGGGCATCTATGAAAAACCCAATGAGATACCACCTCACATCCTCTAATATAGCTATCGCAAAAAAGTCAGAAGATAACCAAGGTTGGTGAAGATGTAGAAAAACTGGATCCCTCATATACTGCTCATGAGCATGTAAAAAGGTACAGCCACATTGAAAAATAGTTTGGTAGTTCCTCAAGCAGTTAAACATATATTTATTATGCCCAGAAGTTCCACTCCTCAGTATATACCCCAAAGAAATGAACACATATGTCCACATGAAAACTTGTAAACAAGCATTATTCATAGTATCCAAAAGGAGGAAACAACCCACATGTCCATCAACAGATAAATGAATGAACACAATGTCACATGTTATAGTAATACAATGGAATATAATTTGGCAATGAAAAGGAATGAAGTACAGATACATCCTACAGGATGGATGAACATTGCAAACATTATGTTAAGTGAAAGAAGCCAATCACAAAAGACAGTGTACATGTGTCCATTTATATGACATGCACAGAAAGGCGAATTTATAGAGCTAGAAAGATTTGTGGTTGCTTAAGGTTGGGGTAGTAGGGGAGTAGAGGATAATACCTAAAGGGAACAGCATTTCTTTTTGAAGTGATGAAAATGTTCTAAAATTGACTGTGGTGATGATTACACGTATCTGTGGATATACTAAAAAACATTGAATTGTATATACTTGAAATGGTTGAATCATGTAGCATGTGAGTTATATCTGAAGAAAGCTCTTTTAAAAGTACATTTTTTAAAAGCTGCTCATTAAAAAAAGAAACTAACCATTTTTGAAAGTGGATGAACAATTTCACATTTCTACTAACAGTGTATGAAAGCCCCAGTTACTCCACAACCTTAACAACGCTAGGAATGGTCAGTTGTTTGTTTTTTTAAATTACAGTGATCTCATTGTGGTTTAAATTTTCATTTTCCTAATGACTACAGGTACTGAGCATGTTTTCATTTTCTTATTTACCACCTGCCTATTTGTTGTTGAAGTTCGTTGCCCATTTTTAATTGGGAATTTAATTTTCTTATAACTGAGTTTGGGAGTTCTTAATAAATTCCATATAGAAGTTATTAAAATCAGATAAAAGTTGTGATTTTATAACATTTTCTCCTAGTCTTTCGTTTGTCTTTTCATTCTCTTAGTATTGTCTTTGGAAGTGGAGTGGCAGCCTTTACTTATGAAGTCCAAATTTATTATTTAAAAAAAAAGATGAAATTTATTAGATGGTGATTTTGGTGATTAAAGACATTTGTATCTAAAATGTCTTTGCCTAACCCAAGGTCATTAAGATGGATTGTGATTTCTTTCTAGAAGTTTTATAGCTTTAGGTTGTATATTTAGGTCTATGGTCCACTTTGAGTTAATTGAGGTGTGGATTAAAGTTCTTCTTTTTCAAATAGATGTGTACCATTTGTTGAAAAGGCTATCTTTTGTCCACTGTATTGCCTTCACACCTTCATAGAAAATCAGTTGTATATATACATGGATCTATTTCTGAACTCTGTACTTTTTTCCATTGATCTGTTTATATAGTTTTATAGCAATATTATACTGTATTGATTACTGTACCTTTATAGTAAGTCTTGAAGTAAAGTAGTGTATACCTTTCAACTTCGTTTTTCTCTTTCAAATTTTTTTTGGCTATTTTCATCCTTTATAAATTCATATTAATTTTAGAATTAGCTTTCCAATTTCTACAAAAATGCCTGATGAAATTTTTAATGGGATTTTCTTGAAACTATAGATGAATTGAGGAGAACTGAATTTTAACAAAATTGAGTCTTCTAAACTTTAAATATGGTATACCTTTTCATTTATTGTCTTCTTTACTTGTCCTCAGTAATGTTTTGTTCATTTCAGTGTACAAATCTTGCACATATTTTGTCAGATTTATCCCTAGGTATTTCCTATATTTTATTCTACTATAAATAGTATTGTTTTTAAGTTTCAATTTCTTATTTTTGTTGTTAGTGTATAGAAATACAATTGATTTTTGTATATTGAATTTAAATTTGATAACTTTGCTTAAACTCACCTATTAGTTCTTCTAGTTTTTTTATTTCATATGATTTTCTTGATAAATGATTATAGTGTTTGCAAATATAGTTTACCTCTTTCTTTCCTATCTGGATGCTCTGTCTGAAGGTGAATAAATGTTTAGAATTGTTATGTTCTCTTGATAGATGAATTGACTTATCTATCATTATAAAATTACTGTCTTTATCCTTGGTGATATGATTTGCTCTGAAGTCTTACTTTGTGTGATATTAATATATTCACTCCAGTTCTATTTTGATTAATGTTACCATAGTATATATTTTTTCATCTTTTATTTTTAACCTATTAGTAGGCAGCATATAGTTGAGTTTTGCTTTTTAAAATCTAATCTGAAAAATCTATGATTTTTAGGTACAGTATTTAGGACATTTATATTTAACTTGATTATTGATATGATTGTATTCAAATCAACATCTTGCTATTTGTTTTATTCTATCTGTTCTTTATTCACTTCTCCTTTTTGCCTTCTTTTGGATTTGGTATTTTTATTATTCCATTTTATCTCATTTTTTGAATTATTGGCTGTAATGCTTTGTTGTGTTATTTAGTGGCTCTTCTAAGGTTTGTAACAAACATCCTTATGTTATAGTGTATCTTCACATGATGTTATAACACTTCACATGCAGTATAACTGCACCGTCATGTATTCCCATTTCTCCTCTCCAGTCCTTATGCTCTTCTTGGCATCTATTTTACTTTTACATATGTTATAAATCCTATAATATATTGATATTACTTCTGCTTTGAAACAAGATTTGACAAATTATAGCCCATGAGGCAAACTCAGATCACTACTTAGTTTTGTAAATAAATTTTTTTGACACTGAGTCTTGCTCTGTCGCCCAGGCTGGAGTGCAGTGGCATGATCTCAGCTCACTGCAACCTCCACTTCCTGGATTCAAGCAATTCTCCTGCCTCAGCCACCCAAGTAGCTGGGATTACAGGCATGCACCCTCATGCCTGGCTGATTTTTGTATTTTTAGTAGAGATGGGGTTTCACCATGTTGGCCAGGCAGGTCTCGAACTCCTGACCTCAAGTGATCCACCTGCTTTGGCCTCCCAAATTGCTGGTATTACAGGTATGAGCCACCATGCCCAGCCAAAATAAAATTTTATTGGAAAACCGTTACACCTTTTCATTTATATATTATTTATGGCTGCTTTCATGCAATAACAGCAGAATTGAGTAATGTGATTGATATAGTTTGGATATCTATTTCTGTCAAAATCCCATGTTGAATTGTAATCCCCAATGCTAATTACAGCGGAGGTGGGGCCTGGTGGGAGGTGTTTAGATCATGGGGGCAGATCCCTCATAGCTGGGTGCTGTTCTTGTGATAGTGAGTGAGTTCTCACAAGATCTAGTCATTTAAAAGTGTGTGACACCTTGCCTGCCCCCAGTCCTGATTTCGCCACATGAAGTGCCTACTCCCAATTCACTTTCTGCCATGAGTTAAAAGCTTCCTGGGGCCTCTATGGAAGCTAAGCAGAAGCCACTGTCATGCTTCCTGTATAGCCTGCAGAACTGTAAGCCAACTAAACCTCTTTTCTTAATAAATTATCCAGTCTCAGGTATTTATTTCTAGCAATGCATGAATAGCCTAACACAGAAAATTTGTACCAGGAGTGGTGCATTGCTGTAAATATACCTGAAAATGTGGAAGCAACTTTGGAACTGGGTAACAGGCAGAGGTTGGAAGAATTTGGGGGGCTCAGAAGAAGACATGAAGGTGAGAGAAAATTTGGAGCTTTTTTTTTTTTTTTTGAGATAGAGTCTCGCTCTGTCGCCAGGCTAGAATGCAGTGGTGCAATCTTGGCTCACTGCAACCTCCGGCTCCCCTGTTCAAGCGATTCTCCTGCCTCAGCCTCCTGAGTGACTGGGACTACAAGTGCGTGCCACCATGCCCAGCTAATTTTTGTATTTTTAGTAAAGACAGGGTTTCACCATGTTGGCCAGGATGCTCAATCTCTTGACCTCATGATCTGCCCGCCTTGGCTTCCCAAAGTGCTGGGATTACAGGCGTGAGCCACTGCGCCAGTCAGTTTGGAACTTCTTAGAGACTGGTTAAATGGTTGTGACCAAAATGCGGATAGTGATATACACAGTAAAGTCCAGGCTGCTGAGGTCTCAGATGGAAATGAGAAACTTATTGGGAACTGGAGCAAAGGTGACACATGTTATGTCCTAGCAAAGAACTTGGCTGCATTGTGTTTACGTTCTAGGGATCTGTGGAAGTTTGAACTAAAGAGTTAGAACCTAGCGTATCTGGCAGAGGAAATTTCTAAGCAGCAAAGTGTTTGTTCAAGATATGGGCTGACTGCTTCTAACAACCCATTCTCACATATGAGAGCAAAGAAATCATTTAATGTTAGAATTTATATTTATACATGAAGTAAAGCATAAAAGTTTGGAAAATCTGCAGCCAAGGCATGTGGCAAACAAAAAGCTTGTTTGGGAGAGGAATTCAAGCAGTCTGTGGAACATTCACTTGCTAGAGATATTTGCATAATCAAAAGGGAGACAAGTGCTAATGTCCAAGGTAATGAGAAAAAGGTCTTGAAGACATTTCAGAGACCATCACATCAACCCCTCCCATCACAGGCCCAGAGGCTCAGGAGGACTGAATGGTTTCATAGGCCCCTGGACCCTCCCAAATCCCATGGCCTTTTCACATTGCAAAATAAAACCATGCCTTCCCAATAGTCCCCCAAAGTCTTAACTCATTCCAGCATTAACTCAAAAGTCCAAAATCCAAAGTCTCATCTGAGACAAGGCAAGTCCCTTCCATCTATGAGCCTGTAAAATCAAAAACAAGTTAGTTACTTCCAAGACACAATGGAGGTATAGACATTGGGTAAGCGTTCCCATTCCAAAAGGGAGAAATCAGCTAAATGAAAGGTGCTACAGGCCCCTTTAATGACTGCCCTGCTGAATTTCATGCAAGTTTGGAACCCCGAAGTGCAGTCATTAAATCTGAAAGCTCCAAAATAACCTCCCTTGACTCTGTGTCCCACATCCAGGGCATACTGCTGCAACAAACTCTCAAGGCCTTGGGCAGCTCTGTCCCTGTGGTTTTGCAGGGTTCAGCCCTCAGGGGACGGCTCTCACAGGTTGGTATTGAGTGTCTATGTCTTTTCCAGGTGCAGGGTGCAAGCTGCTGGTGGATCTGCCATTCTGGGGTCTGGAGGATGATGGCCACCTTCTCACAGGTCCACTAGGCAGTGCCTTGTTGGGTCTCTGTATAAGGGCTCCAGCCCCACATTTCTCCCTTGGCATTGTCCTAGTAGAGGTTCTCTTTGAGGGCTACACCTATGTAGCAGAGTTCTGCATGGGCACCCAGGCTTTCTCATACATCTTCTGAAGTCTAGGAAAAAACTTCCATGAATTCACTCTTGCATTTTGCACCCTTATAGGCTTAACACCACATGTAAGCCACCAAGGCTTAGAGCTTGCACCCTCTGGAGTTGCAGCCCAAGCTGTACCTGGGCCCCTTTAAGCCATGGCTGGAGCTGGAGCAGCTGGGATGTGGGGAGCTGTGTCCTGAGGCTACCCTGGGCAGCAAAGACTTGAAGGGATTTCAGAAAAGGGCCTGTAGCCCCTTTCATTTAGCTGATTTCTCCCTTTTCAAATGGGAATGTTTACCCAATGTCTATACCTCCATTGTACCTTGGAAGGCATGGTTGTATTTTGCAATGTGAGAAAACCATGAGATTTGGGAGGGGCCAGAGGTGGAATGATATAGTTAGATATTTGTCCCTGCTCAAATCTCATGTTGAATTGCAGTCCCCAATGCTAGAGGTGGGGCCTGGTGGGAGGTGTTTAGATCCTGAGGGCATATCCCTCATAGCTTGGAGCTGTTCTTACGATGGTGCATAAGTTCTTGTGAGATTTGGTCATTTAAAATTGTGTGGCACCTCTCCGCTACTCTCTCTATTGTTTGCTCATGCTTTCATCATGTGAAGTGCCTGCTCCTGCTCTGCCTTCCACCATGATTAAAGGCTCCATGAGGTTTCATGAGAAGCTGAGCAGATGCCAGAACCATGCTTCCTGTAAAGTCTACAGAAGCATGAGCCAATTAAACCTCTTTTGTTTATAAATTACCCAGTCTCAGGCATTTCTTTATAGAAGTGCAAGAACGGCCTAACACAATGACAGAGCCCATATGACCTATAAATCATAATATTTTTAGTCTGGCCCTTAACAGAAAAGGTTTTCTAAGTCCAACTTTAGACAATTACCTCTTGAAGGGATTTAAATAATAAGAGTTTATTTTAAATAATTATCCATGTAAGTTATCAGTTTAGATGCTCTTTATTACCTTGTACAGATCTGGATTTTCATACTGCATCATTTTTGTTCTTCTTGGATAAAGTTCTTTAACATTTTTTAGAGTGCAGGCCTGTTAGTGATTAATACTTTCAGCTTTTAAGTGTCTAGAAATGCCTTTATTTTGTATTCATTTTTTAAAATATGTTTTCACTGGGAAAGAATTCTTTGTTGACCATTGTTTTATGTTAATACTGTAAATATGTTGTCCTACTGTCTTATTGTTTGCATTATTTCTGAATAGCAAACTGCTGACATCCTTATTTGTGTTTCTTTTTACCTAATGTGTTTTTTCTCTACTTTTCAGATTTTTTAATCACTTATTTTGAGCAATTTGATTATGATGTTCTTTAATGTAGGCTTTGTTCTTGTTACTTGTGATAAGAATTTGTTGATCTTTAATAAGTAAATTTATAATTTTAATCATATCTAGAAAGTTTTCTGCTATTATTTCTTCAATACTTTTTCTCTTCCCTACCCATAAATCTTATATTTTGAGGACTTCAATTACACCTATATTAGGCTGCTAGAAGTTGTTGTACAACTCACTAATCTCTACTCATTTTTCCTCATAATCTTGGATATTTTCTATTGCTATTTTTTCAAGTTCACAATATTTTCTTCTGCAATGTCTAATCTGCCATAATTCTATGCCATGCCTTTTTGTCTCATACATGATAGTTTTTTTTATCTCTAGAAGTTTAATTTATGTCTTTATTATATCTTCTATTATCTACTTAACATGCTCAATTTGTCATCTAATTTCTTGAACATATGAAGTACAGTTATCATAACAAGTTAAAATGTCTTTGTTTATTAATCTGTATCATTTCTGGGCTTCTTTTGGTTGATTGATATTTCTTCTCATTATGAGTAGAATTTTTCTGTTCCTTTGCATGCCTGGTAATTTTTATTGGAGTAAGGACCTGTGGTAGGGGCCAATTTTTATGGTGACTGGAAAAAGGGTGGTGTATCTATCAGCTATGCCATAATAATGTTGTATAACAAACACTCCAAACTCAGTGTTCTAAAAGAGCCAGCTCTCCCTGCTACCCAGTTCCAAAGTCACTTCCACATTTTCAGGTTAACTGTAAACAGCAGTGCCCCACTCCCAGTACCAATTCTTTGTATAAGTCTGTTCTCACACTGCTATAAAGATACTACCCAAGACCGGGTAATTTATTAAGGAAAGCAGTTTAATTGACTCACAATTCCACATGGCTGAAGAGGCCTCAGGAAGTTACAGTCATGGTGGAAGGTGAAGGGGAAGCAGGCATCTTCTTCACGAGGCAGCGAAAGAGAGATAGAGTGTACTGGGGAAACTACCACCTTTAAAACCATCAGATATCATGAGAACTTCCTCACTATATGAGAACAACATGGGGGAAACTGCCTCCATGATCCAATCACCTCCAACCAGGTGCCTCCCTTGACACATTTGGATTATAATTTGAGATGTGATTCGGGTGGGGACACAAAGCCAAACCATATCAGCTGTGAATTGCAATCTCTGAAGGAAGTTGTAGTCAAGGACTCAGACCCTCCAGCTTGCCATGCTTCTATGCATATCTGAATTCCTAGGCCAGGCACCTCCATTCAGAGACTTCTTTATTGGAGGTCCTTGGCCAAGGCTTCTCTCTAGCACTTCTGCTGACACCACCTGATCCGGGTGACTTGAAGACATTTTTCTCTATTTTGACTCAATATTCAGTACTTTCCCACTCTTAGCCTTTACTTCTCTTCCTATCACCAACCCCAGATCCATAAAATGGCAGGAGCCTTTTGTTTCGTAATCCCTCAGGGGTGAGACAATTCCTACTATCTGCACTGATACATCTGACCCTCACCTGATGCTGTTTCACAGGCAAAAATGGAACATTGCAGGAACCAGCACTTATTCTTGTTTAGTTTCTTGCTTATACTATCACAATAAGTGATTAAATGCTTGACTGTTACTTTCATTTTGTCTCATTGTCTTAATTAACTACCTGGCAGCTCAGCTTTTTCAAAAACAGCTCACCTCTTGGCAGAAATATGCAAAGCCTCTGAAGTCCTAGGCTCAGAATTGACCCAGCATCACATCTAGCCACACTGGCTAAAGCAAGACATGACTAAAACTGAAAGGCCACAGAAAGGGTGAAGATAGGAAGGGTAAAGAACTGGACTCAACGATTTAGTCCACCATGGGTGGGATGGGGCAAATTTCCTGACCAAAGCCAAGACAACCTCATGGCAGAGTCAGCATCCTGAATCCAGGTGGCTTTTGATGCTTCTGGGCCACATGTAGACATAAGCCGTTTTTCTGGAGAGCTACCCATGAACGGCAGAATCCTGATCTCCTAGCTCATACTAGGTTACTTACCTAATCAATCAACATGTATTTATGCGTTAACTCTGCCAGAAACATTTAGTTATTGGGAATGACACAAAAATCATAAGAATCATAGTCACTGCCCCGACAGAGCTAAAATGAAACTTAAATACAAGAAAATAAACAAATACATACTATAATTTCAAGAGAAATAAGTCCTATGAAGGAAACAAATAATACATTATATAAAGAATAAATGGAGTGCTTCATTAGATAAGATGGTTGAGAGCAGCACAGTATTAGGTAAATCATTTTAAGCATAGCCAGAACTCCTCCAGAGAGGCTGATGAGGGGGCAATCTGTATACAGCTGTTTGGTATAGCAAGTTCTAAGATGTTGCCATAGTCTAAGTTTAGCTGACGTTTAGATCCCCCCAAGCTTATATGCTGATACCTAATCCCTAATAAATAGTATTAGAAGGTGGGGGCTTGGGAGGTGATTAGGTCATAAGAGCAGATCCTTTGTGAATAGGATTGGTGTTCTTATAAAAGGGGCCTAAAGGAGACTGCCCTTCTGCCATGCGAGGACACATACAGGGTGTCATCTGTGAGGGGCAGGCCAGTGCCAGACACTGGATCAGATTGTGCCTTGATCTTCGATTTCCCAGTCTCTAGATCTGTGAGCATGAATCTCTGTTGCTTATAAATTCCCCAGTTTAAAGTATTTTGTTATAGCAGCCCAAACAGACTAAGATAGATGTATACTAAGGACACGTTACTCATCATGGGAAGTAAACCTTTTAACAGGATGCAGGGATTCACTTTATTTTAAGGAAAAATTTCCCTTTCTTTTTCTTGAGTGCATTAGACAGAGCTGTTGGTCCTAATATATACAGAAAGTCTGTCTTCTCCAGGAGAAAAGTCTCTAGGGGAGACCTACGAATTAATTATGTTGCTGGAGAAGAATGCTCCTTGCCCTTGAGTAAGGGAGATCCAATTTCCACTGATGAAAATTTGGGTTCCGTATTTACTGGTGAATCAAAGCTCCTCTCAGTAGCCATCAAGGGCACCCATGATGAAAAGAAGATAGTAGGGAGTTTGGGGTGAGGTAAAGGAGGTGTGGGTGGGAAACAAAAAAATCTGGGGCAAGCGTGAGAAGGAGATTCCGAGTTAGGAGAGAGGTTATTGAGTGGAACCACTGCCTGGAAGGTGCAGAGAGCGCAAGCTGAAAAGGTGATATCCCAGGACTAATTCTGGGGCTGAGAATTTGCCATCTAACTGCCTAGTCCTTCGGGAGAGAAAAGATACCGATAATTCACTGGGATTTCCAGATTTGTAGCTGAAACTATGGTACCATCTAAATAGTATGCCTGGCACAGGTCAGGCTAGGAAATCCCAAATTCAGATTTATCCACTAATCTGTCAACATCCTTTGAAAATTTAAATCAATTGCTTCAATACTGTCAATTTCTTGATTCATTCTTTGCCATATATCAAGAAGCAGAGCACTTTCCATAGAAATCACATATGGAGATTTACTTGCCCGCCTCCCAAGGACCTAAGATTTTTAAAATGACTCTGTTTGCCTACCTTCATTGAGCTTGCATTTCCTTATGTGTAAAATGAATGAGACAGGAAGGTTGTGTGTAGAAGGACTGCATTGTCCATACTTGAGCAGGATGGACAGAATAAACAGCAAACCCAATGATCCATATTCCAACAAGCTTGCTGCAGTACAAAGTTGTGTAGCTGAGTTGTGTAGCTTCTATTTCCATCAGGGTTAGTGTGGATAAAACTAGGTATTTTTATGAATGATATTATTGTGTTTTTCTCCCCTTTAAGCACAAGGTATAATTTTTAACCCCAAGTCAATGGTGAAGCATTCCCTGTTCTCTTGCTATCTATGCCCAGCTCCATTAGCCCAGGCTGCCCCAGTCTCCCAGCTTAGTTGAATGGTTCCCTCTTGTTTTCTGTGCACCATCCCTTTTGTCTGTGATCAAAGCAGGGATCCTTACATCTTCCAGCCTGATCCTTTCTGCCATTCTTCATCTTACATGCTCATTATTTCAGCTGTATTTTCAATGCTTTCTCATTTCCCCTCCTATGTATCCACCCACATTTCCACCTACAGTGTCTATAATGTGCTTTCTATGTACTGTAGCTTAATAAAGGGAAATTATGCTAATTTTATTCAAACTTTAAAAAGTAAAACCTGTACCATTATTATTCTGCCCCTCTCTCCCTTTTATTTATTCATTTCAAAAGAAAAAGTGTCTAATCATCTGAGAAAATTGTACTTGCACAATGTTAACCACTTTCCAATTTTTTCCTTCTAATTAAGTAGATTTTTCCAATAGAGTTTGTATGGAATAAGAAAGCCGGCCTTCTGAGTAGATCGGTTTCTGATGAAATTAGGGGCCTGGGTCCAGCACAACTTTGGTATCAGTTAATGATCTTGGTGCCTGGAAAGTAGCCTGAAAAGTCTGCTGCAAATGCTTTATGGGAAATGAGGGGCACAATTCCAGGAGACAAGTGTCCAAGGATTTGTACATACATAATCAAGACCTAGAGCCAAGAAAGCTGATTCCCACATCCCAGCCTCCAACAGGCAAGGGATCTTTCCTTGCAAATGCCTAAAAGTAGAAAAATTGATGTTAGTGTCTAGAAGAAAAATTTCTTTGTAGGCAGAAACCAGCTTTGTTGAGAAGATACTTGGATAAGGACCCAGAGAGGGAAGGCTGAGTCTCCAAGGCCCAGAGTCCTCAACGGAGAAAGAATCTACTCCATAAAATAAGAGGACCAAGGATAAGAAGCTAACTGAGCACTGTTTGAAGCACAGTTTGTGTAAGGAGACAGAGCCAGTGGCTGGAAGCTCAAAGAAGAGACTTAGAGGTGAGATGGTTCTATTGGAAGTATTCACATGAAATGCTGTAAAGAATCAACTTTTCAACCTGATTTTTCTCTGTGGCCCATAAAATTATACATAAAACCTAGAATACATTTGGCATTATTGAGTTTCTTGCAGATGTTGGTTAAGAGGCCAAGAGTTCATCAAGTTCAGCTCAGGGAAAAAACATACTCAAAGCTCATGAATGAGACCTGCAGCTGGCATTTGAGTTTATTTTTCTTTCTTAGAAGATGAGTGTTATCACTGTCAAGGAGGTCTTTTAAAGGTCTTGATGTATGGAGAATATTATGCTGGGGACTGCATGATTGAGTCAGATTAACACTCATTGGGTCCACATGATGCCAGAACAAACACACAATTGTGTTCTTCTTTGAGAAAATGTTAATCACATCATACCTAACATCACAGAATTGAAAACACATATTTAACTGAATTTTTTACATTTTCATAAAATCGTAATTTTATGTACTTCTTCATCAATCACCTTTGTTCTTTTTTCCAATTTTTTTATTTTTAATTTTCGTGGGTACACAGTGTATATATTTAACTGTATATATTTATGGGGTACATGAGGTATTTTGATACAGGCAGGAAATGCATAATAATCATATCAATGGAAATGGGGTATCCATCCCCTCAAGCATTTATCCTTTGTGTTACAAATAATCCAATTATACTTTTAGTTATTTTAAATATACAATTAAATTATAATTGACTATAATCACCCTGTTGTGCTATCAAATAGTAGGTCTTACTCATTCTTTCTATTTTTTTGGTACTCATGAACTATCCCCACCTCCCCCTCATTCCCCCCACCCAACTACCTTCCCCCCCTCTAGTAACCATCCTTCTACTCTCTATGTCCATATCCTTATTCTCTATGTCTTTCTAACTATTTTTTTTACCCATTAACCATCCCCACCTACCCTTTACCCCGCCCCAACTACTCTTCCCAGCCTCTGGTAACCATCCTTACATTCTCTTATCTCCATGAGTTCAATTGTTTTGATCTTTAGATCCCACAAATAAGTGAGAACATGGGATGTTTGTGTTTCTGTGCCTGGCTTATTTTACGTAACATGATGACCCTCAGTTCCATTCATGTTGTTGCAAATGACAGGATCTCATTTTTTTTTATGGCTGGATAGTACTCCATTGTTTATAGATATGACGTTTCCTTTGTCCATTCACCTGCTGATGGACACTTAGGTTGCTTCCAAATCTTGGCTATTGTGAACAGAGCTGCAACAAACATGGGAGTGCAGATATCTCTTCAATATACAGATTTCCTTTCTTTTGGGTATATACTCAGCAATGGGATTTCTGGATCATATGGTAGCTCTATTTCTACTTTTTGAGAAACCTGCAAACTCTTCTCCATACTGGTTGTACTAATTTACATTCCCACCAACAGTGTATGAGGGTTCCCTTTTCTCCACATTCTCACCAGCATTTGTTATTGCCTGTCTTTTGAATATAAGCTTATATTCATTGTATATCTCATTGTCGTTTTGATTTGCATTTCTCTGATAATCAGTGATGTTGAGCACCTTTTCATATGCCTGTTTGTCATTTGTGTGTCTTCCTTTGAGAAATGTCTATTCAAATCTTTTGCCCATTATTCAATTGAATTATTAGACTTTTTCCTGTAGAGCTGTTTGGACTCATATTATTCAGGTTACTAATTCCTTGTCAGATGAGTAGTTGGCAAATATTTTCTCCCATTGTGTCAGTTTTCTCTTCATTTTGCTGATCGTTTCCTTTGCTATGCAGAAGCTTTTAAACTTGATGTGATCCTATTTGTCCATTTTTGTTTTGGTTGTCTGTGCTTGTCTGGTATTACTCAAGACATATTTTATCAGACTAATATCCTGGAGATTTTCCATAGTGTTTTCTTGTAGGAGTTTCACAATTTGAGGCGCCCAATTTATGTTCTTGGCACTTTTGTAAAAAATGAGTTCACTGTAAGTGTGTGGATTTTTTTTCTGGGTTCTCTGTTCTGTTCCATATGTCTATGTGTCTGTTTTTATGTCAGTACCATGTTGTTTTGCTTGCTACAGCTCTGTAGTATAATTTGAAGTCAGGTAATGTGATTCTTCCAGTTTTGTTCTTTTCGCTCAAATAGCTTTGGCTATTGTGGGTATTTTGTGGTTCCATATACATTTTAGGATTTTTTTTTCTATTTCTGTGAAGAATGACATTGTTATTTTGATAGGGATTGCATTGAATCTGTACTTTGCTTTGGGTAGTATGGACCTTTTAACAATATTGATTTTTCCAATCTATGAACATGGAATAATCTTTCCATTTTCTTGTGTCTTCTTCAATTTCTTTCATCAGTGTTTTATAGGTTTAATTATAGATACTTTCACTTCTTTGGTTAATTCCTAGGTATTTAATTTTATTTGTGGCTATTGTAAATGGATTTTTTTTTTGATTTCTTGTTCAGATTGTTCACTATTGGTATATAGAAATACTACTAATTTTTGTATGCTGATTTTGTAGCTTGCAACTTTACTGAATTTGTTTATCAGTTCTAACAGTTTTTTTTTGGTGGGGTCTTTAGGTTTTTCCAAATGTAAGATCATGCCATCTGCAAACAAGGATAATTTGAGTGCTTCCTTTCAAATTTGGATGCCAAGCAGGCATCCTTGTCATGTTCCATATCTTAGAGGAAAGGTTTTCAGTTTTCCCCCATTCAGTATGCTACTGGGAAAGTATTTCTCCTTGATGTTTAAAGAATACGTTTACTGAGTATACTATTCTAGGTTAAAAGTTTTTTTCCTTCAGCACTTTAAATGTGCCATGCCACTCTCTCTTGGCCTGTAAGGTTTTCACTGAAAAGTCTGCTGCCATTGGATCTCCATTGTATGTTATTTATTTCTTTTCTCTTGCTGCTTTTAGGATCCTTTCTTTATCCTTGACCTTTGGGAATTTGATTATTAAATGCCTTGAGGTAGTTTTCTTTGGGTTAAATCTGCTTGGTGTTCTATAAGCTTCTTCCTCTTATATATTGATATCTTTCTCTAGATTTGGGAAGTTCTCTGTTATTATCCCTTTGAATAAACTTTCTACCCCTATCTCTTTCTCTACCTCCTAAGGCCAATAACTCTTAGATTTGCCCTTTTGAGGCTATTTTCTAGATCCTGTAGGTATGCTTCATTCTTTTTTATTCCTTTTCTTTTGTCTCTTCTGACTGTGTATTTTCAAATAACCTGTCTTCAAGCTCAGTAATCCTTTCTTCTGCTTGATCAATTCTACTACTCAGCAACTGTGATGCATTCCTCAGTATGTCAATTGCATTTTTCAGCTCTAGATTTTCTGCTTGATTCTTTTTAATTATTTCTACCTCTTTGTTAATTGTATAGGATAGAATTCTGAATTCCTTCTCTGTGTTATCTTGAATTTCTTTGAGTTTCTTCAAAACAGCTATTTTGAATTCTGTCTGAAAGGTCACATATCTATGTTTCTCCACATATCATTGGTCCTTAGTGCCTTATTTAGTTCATTTGGTGAAATCTTGTTTTCCTGGATGGTCTTGATGCTTGTAGATGCTCATCTGCGTCTGGCCATTGAAGAATTAGGTCTTCATTGTAGTCTTCACATTTTGGGCTTGTTTGTTCCTGTCATTATTGAGAAGGCTTTCCAGGTATTCCAAGGGACTTAGGCCCCAAGCCCAGTAATGCTGTAGTTTTTACAGACTCATACAAGTTACTGCCCTGGTGGTCTTGGATAAGATCCGGAAGATTTCTCTGGACTACCAGGCAGAGACTCTTGTTCTTTTCTCTCACTCTCAAACAAACAGTCTCTCTCCATGTGCTGAGCCACCTAGAATTGGGGGTGTGGTGATGCAAGCACCCCTGTGGCCAAGAAACTCAAGTTCCCCTCTGGCTAGGCCTAGTGCAAGTGCTCCCCCAACATGCAGGCACTGGCTGAGCCTAGCACGGCTTTGTTCTCCACTATGACAGGGCAGCACTGAGTTCAATGTAAATTCCTCCAATTGCTATACTCTCCCCACCCAAGTGCACAGGCTCTCTCTCTGTACTGCATGGCCTCTCTGGGCATGTTACTGTCACTTGTTTGTTTATTTGTTTAGTGACTGGCTGAATTATTTTGATGAAGTCTAATTCCTCTTAAAGAATGTTGGCTGGGCAAAAGAAGGGAGACACTTCTCTTTGCTGCTCCCATCCAGAACTTAGCCTGTGCAACAGGTAGCTGGGGTTCAAGATGAGAAATGCTGACATTCATCCCTCTTGGAAAGATATACCATAGCACTGGATTGGAAGCTGAGGGGAGAGGGAACCCCATCTACCTAGCCACACCTGCCCAGAGTTTCTGCCACTCTGAGCAGAAGCAGGAAGGGTGAAAGTAGGCTTATAGATCAAATACCACAGACCCCTCCTGTTCTTACCAAGTTTTGGTACATTTTCCTGAATAAATGTTTCCTCATTTGCTGTATACCCTTAGGACAATTTCCACTGACTTTAAATGGTTATTTTAAAGTAATTTTCATCAGTTTCACTGTTGAATGTGTCCATGGAACCTCTTATGTTGCCATTCCAGAAATAGAACTTCTTTATTTTTTGAATTCTGTATAACTCCTTTGTTTTCTTATGGTCTCAAATATCCATTTAAAGGGATGTTTGCCACATTTTATCTGGAATTTTAAGATTATCAGTCTGTTTTCTGTCTCCAATTTGTCCTTCAAAACACTTCAAATATCAGCTTCTGTGAAGTTCTTCCCCCAGATAACCAAGGAGTGTCCTTCCTCTGCTTTCATGATTATTTTTTATTATCCATCTATAACATTGCATTGTAATTAATTACTTGCATATGTAACTCTAATTCAAATGTAAGATTCTTAAAGGCAAGAAAAACATGTCTTATTCTAATAAAGTGCTTCAGTAACTAGTAAAGAGTTTGGCATATAGTAGAGAACTCAATTGATATTTGTAAAGCTAATCAATAACTGAATTAATTGTATTTTAGTTGTCTAAATAATATATGATGAAGGTCTGAAACAGATCAGCAATATATCTAGGAAGGTAATATCATAGCAGTGTTAACCTTAGAACAATGTGGGAGTTAGGGGTACTGATAGCTTACTCAGTCAAAAATTCATGTATAACTTATTACTTCCCCCCAAAACATAACTACTAATAGCCTACTATTGACTGGAAGCCTTACAGATAACATAAACAGTTGATTAACACATATTTTGTATATCATATGTACTGCATACTCTACATTTATAATAAAGAAAGCTAGAGAAAAGAAAATGTTATTAAGAAAATTGTAAGATAGGCAAATCTATTTGCTGGTCATTAAGTGGAAGTGGATCATTAGGAAGGTCTTCATCTTTGTTGTCTTCATGTTGAGTAGGCTGAGGAAGAGGAGGAAGACGAGGGGTTAGTCTTACTGTTTCAGAGTGGCAAAGGTGGAAGAGGTGGAGGAGGAGAAAGGGAAGAAAAGAAAGGCAGGCATGATTGGTGTAGCTTTATGGAAATACATTGCAATGAGACTTTTTTGCTTTTTCATTTCTATAAAAATGTTTCTATATGATACCAATCCTTCTCCCACTGTTTGCTTTCATTTCAGTGCCCATATTATAGAAGGGCCCATGTTGTAAAAGAAGTCAAAATAAGTCTTGAAAAATTGGGATGCTTCCATCAGATTGTCCAATGTCAATTTGTTTTCTGGCACAGCTTCTTCTACATCTTCTTTTTCATCATCTGGCACCGGTTCAGAAGCACTCATCTCCATCAAGTTGTCTTCTGTTAATTCCTTTGGTGTGGTGTCTATTAGCTCTTGAATTTCTACAAGATCTGTATCTTGAAATTCTTCATCCACCACCATTTTTTGTCATATTCACAATTTCTTTTATGATTTCCTTGATTGACTCTGTCATAAATTCTGTGAAGTCATGCACAACATCTGGAAACAGTTTCCTTCAGCAGGAATTTAGTTGGGCTTGATGGCTTTGACAGCTTTTTCTGTAACAACAATGTTATCTTCAATGGTGTAATCCTTCCAGCTTTTCAAGATGCTACCTCTATTGATGTTCTCTTCCATAGCATTGACAGTCCTTTCCATAGAGAACCATGTGTAATGAGGCTTAAAGACCCTTATAACCTCTGATCTAGAGGCTGAATTAGAAACATTGTGTTTTCAGGCAAGCAGACCACTTAGACACCTTAGGTGTTGAACTCATGTGGTTTTGAGTGGCCAGGAGCATTGTCCAATATCAAAAGAACTTTGAAAGGCAATCGCTTAATGGCAAGATACTTGCTGACTTCAAAGATGAAGCATAGATGGAACCAGTCCAGAAAAAGTGTTCTCATTGTCCAGGCTTTCTTGTTGTACAGCCGAAATACTGGCAACTGGTGTTTACCTTTCCTTTCAAGGCTCAGAGGTTAGCAGCTTTATAGACAAGGGAAGTCCTGATCATAAACCCAACTGCATTTGCAAAATAAATGTCCTTTGTGGCACTTTTAAAAAATAGAATATGGCTCTTTTGTCTGCGTTAAAAACCTGTTCAGGGAGATATCCTTTCTCTTTAACAATTTTCTTAATGGTGTCTGGCAGCTTATCTGCTGCCTCTTGGTTGGCAGAAGCTGCTTCTCCTATTATCTTGACATTTTTAAAGCCAAACCTCTTTCTAAAATTATCAAACCATCTTTTGCTGACATTAAATTCTCCAGTTTTAGATCTTTCACCTTCATTTTGCTTTAAACTGTCATATAATGACTTTGCTTTTTCTCAAATCTTAAATTAAATTTAATCTCAAAGTCTATAGGTATGCCTTTCTTGTAGCAATCCTGCACACACATAAAAGCAGCATTTTTCAATATGAGATAAAAAGCTATTTCGCAAAAAGTGCAAGGTTTTTGTGCCTGCTGGTATAGCTGCAGTGACAGCTTCACAAATTTTCTTTTCTTTTTATATAATGGTCCTTACAGTGGATTCATTTGAAATGGTGGGCAACTGCAGCTGCAGATCTCAGTCTATGGTACATATCTAGCAAATCAACTTTTTCTCATAGTGTCGTGACTTTTCTATGCTTCTTGGGAGCACTTCCAGCATCATTAGTGGCACTTCATATAGGTCTCATGATGTTACTCAAAGTTTACAGTATTGCACTAAACATGATGAAAAATACACAAGAAATGTGAGAGATCACTTTTTACTGCCGTATGTAATTTACTAGAGAGACGAACTGCTCCTGTGGAGATGATTAGCACCAAATGGTGTTTTAAGTGAATACACAACACTTGAGCTCACCACAGTAGCAACAATAGGTGGCTATGAAATGATTACAGTAGTAAAGTATGTACTACAGTTAATTTTATGCAATTATGATTTAATACTGCATCTTTACATTTGTTTACATTTCTCTCATGTGCAGTCTTTAAGTGTTTGTGTGTGTAAATTTTAACAAACTTTAACTTTTATAACAGATTCATGTACACTTTACGGTAGTAAATAATAAAATGGACTAGTGTCTACACACATTTTATGCATTCATGACATACCTAACTTTTAGAAAATATTAGATATTTCTAGGCTACAAGGTTCATCTTCGAGTTTTTTTCAAATTGTCATAAATCTCTAAAACATTTTCAAATATATTTACTGAGAAAAATTCATTTATAAGTTGAGCCATATAGTTCAGACTCATGTTTAAGAGTCAACTATAATACCCTACATTTACAAGGAATTGTCATTCTTTAAAGTTGTATCCATTATTTCATTTGTGCCTCAAAGATTATGGCTGGAAGAGCATTTATATTAAATACAAATTGTTATTCTCCCAACTCAGTATAATTTAATACTGTTTTAGTTATGTTACCTGGTGAGGCCAGATGCAGATCAACAGAGAGAAACCAGAAAGAGTTTTACAGTTTCTTATACTGACAGTTCCCTGGGAAGAACACGACATGCCACACAGGGCCACTCAGGGGAAGCACCAAGGTTGGTCATGAGGCAAAGGGAGAGGGAAGAACTGTGGACAAGTGTCTTTATTGTGGTTTCTGCAGGAAGGAATGGATGAGGCAGGATACACAGGCTTAGGATTGACTAATTTGAGCACTTTCAGTGGGCTCCAGGGTATAGGAGTTGCCTCTGGTTATCTGATACCTGCCCTTAGAGTAATTAGGAAAAGTGTATGGTGGCCAGGAGGGTGAGAGTCTCATAAGGGAGGTGGTTGGGGATATGAGCTTAACCGATTGCTCAGTGAGAACTGACTAACCCCTACATAGGGCCTCAAAACTGTGTCAAGACACATTTTTTGTTGTTGTTGTTGATCCATATTTTCAGTTTATTGGCATACAGAAAACATTTTATAAAGTAATATGGTAGACTTCCGTTTTAACATATTCACGTAAAAACATCACAGTGCAAGAAAGTGATCACGATTAAGCATGAAGACATTAAAAGCCAGCCAGTATTTTAACTACAGGGCAGAATATTCTTGCTGTCCCTTCCTAGAAAACGTTGGCACATTCATTAACTGCCCAGGTTACAAAAATCACTTTGTGTCCACTTTTTGTCCTTCAATATATTTTCATAACTACACTGTGTCACATTAATACTGGTGGACAAAATAGCTCCTATAAAATCTAAAATCCTCTCAGGTAGCACAATGATTTAAAACCAACTAGGAGAACGCTCTCCCAGAATATTTTTGTATGTAATTTTCTGTCCATTACCACAATATCAGAGTAAAAAAGCTATTTTACCTTAAAAAGAAGCTAACAGAAAATAATTTCATTTTTCCTTTAAAACATCATTTCTTAGCTTTTAAATAGAGAGAAAAAGTTTTAATTTTCTTGGGGGAGGAAGATATTTCATAAGTAAAACATCAAATGTTGTACAAATGTTTTATTTAGGAAACAAGTAAATGCTTAGATTCAAAGGATTCTAAAACATTTCATAATCATAAGAAAACTGTAATTTAAAGCTAAAAAATTGTAATAAATCGAACTAATATAAATTACTCCTTAACATGTTCTATTGTTTTTCACAAAATCCATAATTAAGGAATAGTGGGTTAGGTGAGATATATTTCCCAACATTTGGTCAGATTAGCTAAGAAGCTCTGGGCAAAGGACACCTCCTCTGAGTCAGGATTTTGGCCTCTTAAATGAGGGCACCTGACTAACTGCCCGTTCACATCGCTCTAAAGCACACATTTACTTGCAATTGTTCATCGTGTATAATCCTTCCAAGTGTTTCAACTCAATGTATTTTCCAGACAAAGCTCCCCCATTTAAGTGGCAAAGCTCTTCTTTAAACTTTAAAATTTTTACTTTAAAATGTTATTTCCAGGTCCTCAAAACTGTGTCAAGACAGCATTTTTAAAACTACTATTATAAATAAATACTAAGTAGCACAAGTTCTCATTTCTTGTCTTCTCATCCTCTCTGTGCTAGGTTGTAGTGTGTAGTATCACGCATACAAGCTCAAGGAGTGGATGATACCTGAACTTGAACTCAGACAACATGAGTCTCATCCACGAAAAGAGAGAAGTTTGATTAGACAATACCAAGGTCTCTCTTATTAACAGTGTTACTTTCTTTCAAAAACAAACAAGACCAATCTGGCTTAATTTCAGTGTATGAGGCAAAGAAGATGAGTTGTCCCCAATATCTGTTTTGTGCTTTTGTGTGTGTGTGTGTGACAGCTCCCCTGATTTCCATCTGGACATATAACTACTCAAAATAATGACTACATTTCTCTTCTCTTGAAGCTAGGCATGGCCAAGTAGGTAAGTTGTGGCCAAAAGAATGCAAACAGAATTGGTATGTGCAACTTGCAGGAAGTGTTCTTAAAATAAAAGCAAGCGCTTCATCAGCCATTCCTTTTTTTTTTTTTTTTTTTTTTTTTTCTGACTGGATGGGGATAGGAAACTCAAGAAACCATTTTACACCATAAGAAGCTCAAGCAGTCATTATGGTTCATGTGATAAAGATGGCAAAGCCATAGATAAAAGAAACCTGGGACCCTGACACCATGGAGCCTCACACCAGCTACATATCAGGCAAACATTTTGTTTCAGGGAGTAAACATTGTATGTTTAAGCTACTGCTCATTAGGGTTTTCTGTCACTCATAGTTGAACTGAATTTTAACTTATATAATGTGTGCCTTCCTGAGTATCCGTAAATTCATTCAGCCTCCCAAGTAGCTGAGATTGCAGGTGCCTGCCACCACGCCTGACTAATTTTTGTATTTGTAGTAGAGATGTGGTCTCACCATGTTGGCCAGGCTGGTCTTGAACTCCTGACCTCAGGTGATCACCCACCTCGGCCTCCCAAAGTTCTGGGATTACAGGCGTGAGCCACTGTGCCTGGCCTAATTTCTTTTTAATAAATAGAGGTTTAATAATTAAAAGACAGAGTCTTTGCAAAGTCCATTTGTTGTTCTGCTAAAATCTAAACATTTGCAAAGTGGTGTGCAGTATCTGGATTCCCTAAAACACATTGATCCCACTCAATATTAATCTTTAGAAAGATTTATAGACCTTTTAGAAAGTGCTATATCTGACCAGGTGCAGTGGCTCATGCCGGTAATCCTAGCACTTTGGGAGGCCAAGGCGGGTGGACCACAAGGTCAGGAGATCGAGACCATCCCGGTCAACATGGTGAAACCCCATCTCTACTAAAAATACAAAAATTAGCCAGGCGTGGTGGCGTGCACCTGTAGTCCCAGCTACTCAGGAAGCTGAAGCAGGAAAATAGCTTGAACCTGGGAGGCAGAGGTTGCAGTAAGCCGAGATCGCACCACTGCACTCCAGCCTGGGTGACAGGGCGAGACTCTGTCTCAAAGGAAAAAAAAAAAAGGGAGTGCTATATCTTTGTGCTTCCCCACCTCCTAAATGTGTAAAGAAAAAGCTACCAAACCATAAAAGTAAGTGAGGAAGTAAGCATATTTGATAAAGTGGTTTGAAATTCCCATTCCAAGGAAATTTCTTAATGATATATATTGTTAAGGCTGTTAAGCACTTTCTACATAGCAGGTATCATGCTAAGCAATTTAAATGGATATTTCAATTAATCCTTACAACATCCTTGGGAAACACATGCTATGATTATCTGCACTTTTAAAACTGAAAAACTGAGGCTTAGAGAGATTAGGTAAAAAAGTAAAAGCCAGGTCTCTAACCCAGGTCAGTATAGCCTCAGGTCTTAACTACAGCCTCTACTAAATGTGATTATATTCGTTTGATAAAGAAGTTGTTTTGTAACAGCTTTAATGCAGAAAGATCAAGTGAGACTAGCTCTCATCTGTATATGAAAATTCCCTTGACCATAGGCTGGTGTTCTTGATTAAGACATGTAGTTGGGGGCATTTGCCCCACATACCTCCATTTTTACATCCTTCCCAAGTTCTCTGAACCCTTCTCCACTCCCCACCATCCCTCATTAGCTACAACAAATCGATGAGTGAAAAATTTGTCAATTTACCAAATTACTTCAAAACTTGTTTTATTTAACCATTTATAAAATTTATAGCAAATAAGCTGTATAGTTTTAACAGCTTTGGGAGATTTTCTTGCACTTGGTTTTGGCACAAAGATTTAACTGAATCTAGTTTCAGCTTTTCTGCAGCTGTTTTGCCACTGCCTTTCACCATGGATAGCTAAAGTTTAATGTATTCTAGATTTTTCAATACTTTGGATATATGACCTTTTAAATAGAGAATTCCTTGTGTATTTCAAATTACAAATGTTACACATATCTCAACTATCAAGAATTTCAGAACCAAGGTAGAGGGTTTTGTTCATCCAATATATTACAAATTCAGTCCTTGGAATTTTGTAATTATTTTAATTCATAGACTTTTTTTCAAACTGACTTGATAAAACGAATATGCATGTATTTTAGTCAGTGTCAAGAACTGGGAAGCGTCCAAGATTTTACCCCACTTGTAATCTAACAATTTAGCCTCATAGTTTCATGGGTGCCAGCAGAAGACACAAGACTTCTGGGTCAGTAACAATTTATTACTCATAGAAATAGCAGTAGCTAGACTATCAGAATTTCTATGAAGATTCCCTGAGCTCCAATTCCCACAGGGTAATGGGAAGAATGCCAGGTGATACCTGCACACACAATGGGTTGCATTACAGAAGAATTCCGAGCTTAGGGAACTTGAATCTTTTAAAATGGAAAGTAAGCATTTATGCCCTTCGCTCAGGAAGAAGACACTGTTCACTATATGAGTATTCTTGAAAATATAGCCCAGAAGATAAGAGAGTCTTGTCTTGCTTACAAGTTGTGCAGAAATATGAGAGAGCTGTGGAAATTGTCTCCCAATAGGCAGTTGAAGAGTACTTGATGTCTAAAATGTGAATCACACAGAAAATAAGGTCCAATTGAGTTGAACTGACAAATCTATTGCAAAAGGGCTATGGTAAAATGGCTACAGCAAATTAAAAATGAAACCTAAGCTGAACTATACTAACTAAAATAAAACATTTGAAAAGCTTCAGTGGCTGGTGAACTGTCTCATTCAACATAAATTGCTACAGATTTTATACTGGTAAACAGCAACAATGTTTGGTGACTCAATAATACTACAATTGGCAATTTATCATGCTGGCCATTCTCCAAGTTGAGTAGATTTTTTGGCAAGTGGATCTTTGAATTGGCCTGCTTCCTAGGCCCATGTTCAGGGTTCTATTGCTTATTAGATTTCAGTTACAGCTAGCTATAAGCTAAGGTGCTAACTGAAAAGAACATAGTTTTTTTTTCCCTTTTCAAGAATATGTATTTTAACAAGAAATTTGACAAATCGACAAGGTTTTCCCAAAGTAACTCATCTATATTATCACATTTTCTAGCTCTTGATGAATGCATATTTGAGCACATGCTACCTTCCCAAAATCTCACACATAGATTACCATTTTTCAACCTGATTGATTATTGACTTTTCCACTTTGATCCAATTGATTCTGACTTCACTTCTTGTCCAGCTTGGCTCCCTCAGTTCATTACTATATAAATTCATATACATTCTCTTGGAAATTCTGTTATCCCCTTTGCTTCTCTCTCCCTTACTCCAAATGGTAAGCACTGGAAATTTTCAAACATTTGCCCACTTTGTGCCATACCCATGCAGCTAAACTTTGCTAGGGAACTACACTACCAGACAAATTGGTATGCTTATAAGTTGATGCATACCAACCCCAAATGGGCATTTGATACCACCTGGTAGTCTTACAGAAAATCTTACATTTCTCTCCTCAAACTACTTTCCCACTGCCCACAAGGATATTTCACACTTTATCCACTCCAAATTTCCTGTTCCTCCTTTTCCTCCTTAAACACATGAAGAGTGTTTCCCTTCACTTCTGTTCAAGTCTCCTAATGAGATGACTAAACTCATTGCTAACATTTAAGGAAGACTGTGTTTGTGGTGAATGAACCAGACCCTGTGGTCCCCTTAGGGTCTCAATGCCTGTTCACTTGAGTAGGGGTAATTCATCAGTGGTGCCACAAACAGGATTGCTGTGCATGATGTATTCAGGTGTGCCCGTATACACTGTGGACAGGGCTGGACTCCGCAGCCCTCTTTTGGCCAGAGCTGCAAACTGGCCAGGGCCACAGCAATGCTAGATTGCTAGATTTTGCATAGCAAAGAGTACCTTTTTACCATGTTCCCTTTAAATCCTTGAAATACTGGGGCATCTTGTGCTTACTAATCTTACAGTTGTAAAGTCCAACAGGTATGTTAATCAAAAGGTGCTAAAAGTTTATCCAAGATAAACTCTATCTTGGATTTCATTGGCATTTTAAAAAATACTGTTTCAACTGTAAAGTGGGCAGAATTCTAAGATGGCCCCCATGTTCACCCTGTATAACCTCCTCCCCTTGAGTGCAGGTGGAACTGGTGACTTGTTTGTAACCAACAGAATATGGCAAAGATGATGGTATGTCCCTCATGTGATTACCTTATGATTTGTATGGAAGTCTCTGAGTAGACTTGCTCTCCACTCTCCTGATGCCCTTGAAGAAGAAAGCTGCTGTGAGCTTAGCCACAAGAAAATGAATCCTTCCAACAACCTGAGGGAACTTGGAAGCAGATCCTCTCCTAGTTGAGCCTCTGATGAGAACTCAGTCTGGCTGACACCTTGATCGCAGCCTTCTGAGAGGATCCAGCTAAGCTGTGACTGGAATCCTGACTTATGGAAGCTGTAATATAATAAATAAGTATTGTTTTAAGCTGCTAAATTTGTGGCAATTTGTTCCACAACAATATAAAACTAATACAAACTGTATCTTTATTTTAAATTCTTCTAGCTTTTTTTTCTTTTACCTCCCTCACTGTCTATTGGAGATTGTAAATCTCATTTTTTGTTTGTTTCAGAATAAGCCTTTTCAGTGCAACATTTTTATGGAAAGGCATTATATTTTAATAATTTTTCTCAAACTAGCAATAAAAAATGCAAAATATTCAAATCCTTTACTATCACGAAACTGTTTTAGTAAAGTTCAGAAGCTTACTGGTCAGAATAAAGTTGGTCTTATTCATATTTCACATTGACATTCCGTTTGACCTCTGTCTCCTAAATGTTTCATTTGCATTCACTGATGAAAAACAAAGACCCCACCCCCTGCCCCCAAAAAATCTAAACAGTATAAAACAGACTTTAGCTCATGGCTGATTTTAGTCCAAGCATTTCAATAGTATATTTTCACTGAATTGCCTATTAAATTATATTTCTTAAGGGAAGTAGAGGATAATTCAAACATTTAAAAATGACTGTTACACTGATTATTATGTAAGTAGCTGAGTTTGGTATTTTAGTGATACAGAGAAAAAAATCAACTGAGAGATAAATCTTTTCATGGTGGTTTCATGGTTTATATCTCTCAGGGGAAGCCTGCCATGTTATTTTATTCACAAAATCATTTTCTAGAGTGACCTTTTGGTATATTTATTTTATTGCTCCTGATAATGTGTAATAAACACATTTCGATATTTTTTCACATATGGTAAAGTGATCTTTGTCTATCATTTGAAATTAAAATTATTATCCAAATTTCATTTGAAAGAGTGAGCGTATTCATTCAGTAAGCAGCATAAAGGGACATAAGGCATAGCGTAGGGCAAACTAAAGAGGTTTGATATAAATTACAAATGTTCTGCAATATTTTCATAAGTCTACAAGAGTGAATGTCTTATCTCCTTAGTCTGCTTTTTTTCCTTCTTTTTTAATAGAAAGTATATAGCTCACTACGTTAACTTAGTAAAAATATCTCAACATGCCCACAATTGTAAAACTACTGTAGAGTGAGTTAGCATATATCAGTTAACATCATCTTTTTGTAGCATCTGAGATGCATCCTTCTTTATCAAGGGAAGCATATATGCCTTAGAAAAATATATTTTAAATGAGAGAAAATTGTAGAGCAAAGAAAATATTGCATCAAAGAATGGCTTAGAATAAAATTATTTTAGAAAAACTTTAAGGTAGTATGCATGTTCTCACTCATAAGTGGGAGTTGAACAATGAGAACACATGGACACAGGTAAGGGAACATCACACGCCGGGGCCTGTCGGGGGGTGGGGGCAAGGAGAGGGAGAGCATTAGGACAAATACCTAATGCATGCAGGGCTTAAAACCTAGATGACCGGTTGATAGGCACAGCAAACCACCATGGCACATGCATACCTATGTAACAAACCTGCACGTTCTGCACATGTATCCCAGAACTTAAAGTAAAATAAAAAAAGAAAAAAGAAAAGAAAAAACTACAAGGTGGTAGACCAGGGGAGGCAGAGAAGAAGAGGGAATGCTATTACATGGGGAAGACTTCTAAGATGATTGAGAGGTTCGAAGGTTTTAGAGAGGATCTAGAAGATAAAAGATATTAAAGTAAGGTAAAATAGGATAGGTGAACAACAACAAAAGCAAAAGAATTGCAATTTTTGGCCAGGCGTGGTGGCTTATGCCTGTAATCCCAGCACTTTGGGAGGCTGAGGAGGGGCAGATCACAAGGTCAGGAGATCGAGAACATCTTGGCCAACATGGTGAAACCCGGTCTCTACTAAAAATACAAAAATTAGCTGGGCGGGGTGGCGTGCACCTGTAATCCCAGCTACTCGGGAGGCTGAGGTAGGAGAATCACTTGAACTGGGGAGGTGGAGGTTGCAGTGAGCCGAGATCGCGCCATTGTACTCCAGCCTGGGCGACAAGAGTGAAACTCCATCTTAAAAAAAAAAAAAAAAAAAAAAAATGCAATTTTTTTAACCTTAGAAGAAACGAACAAATTGTTCATAGTATGGAGGTAAAAATGTCAGCTGTGTTTTCCCTTTCATACATTCTAAGAATTCCTTCAAAGATCATTTTAGATTTAAAGATATGTTAATAAACACATGTCATAATTTGCAGCCATCCAGACCTTTGAAACACCTGAGTTTGAGGAATGGCTCACCTTATGAGCTTTGCTTTCCCAACATAGGAGTCCCAAACTCACTTTCCCGGCCTTTCTTGAAGCTAAGGTGCAAATATTTGTATTAGACTCAGCCAATGAGGTGCACTTACATGAGTTTAAAAGAGACGAATATGAGGAAACAGACACTGTGGAGTCTCTAAACGCTGTGGAGTCTCTAAACACTGTGGGGTCTCACCAATCTCTAAAGAAAACGATGGCAGAAGCAATGACTTTCAGGGGCCGTGATGGCAGCAGTTCAGCATCCATGTCCAGGATCAATGGGACAATTTTTGGTGTCTGTGCCCAGTGGTCACAATGGCAGCATCCTTTCTGGACCCATCCTGCAGCATCATTTTGGTGTTGTGCCTTCCCATATATCTTTGAGGCTGGTCTGTTCCTCCAAGAGGTTCTATTGAGACATCTAATAATATATGTTAGATATATTTTCTGCCTAACCAACCATAGTAAGTTCTGATGTTTGCAACCAAGAACCCTGACTGATGTGAATCCCTTTCTAAAGAGAAGAGCTATGAAACCCTAGATACAAAGGAATCATTAAGAGAGAGCCTTTCTAAAATTATTGCAATGTTACTTAATCCAGAGTCAGAAAAAACAGCACCCTGGGGATGTTCTTTGCAACTTTGTAATGTACTGAAAAATTGGGAAAATGAAACACCACGAATGAGTACACTAGGATAAGATAAGCAGAATACTAAACAGTTATTAGCTTCTGTTTTATTAGATGGGGGGAAATCTACTTTAAAACACAATCACATATAGTCCAGTGGGAGTAAGAAGTAGTGGAAGTATAAATGAAACTAAAGTTGTAGAATGTGAATAATTACTGAATCTGGGTAAGGGTTATTCTATTTACTTTATGTGTTTGAATTTTTTCTTTAAAAACGTTTAAATAAAAAATCATAAGTTAAGGAATTAACATTAATCGGGAAAAATATATGCTTCCTTATTTATCTTTAAAATGAGAAAGAGAAGCAAGACTAAGTATTGTTTAGAAATTTAGCTATCAGTGTCTGCCAAAGCAATAGAACTGAGAAAAACTTGTAAAAACAAAAGATAAGGACAGACTTATAGTGGATATGACTACTTTTTAGGTCACTTTTTCCCTAGGTTTTTCAGGAATTGCTTATTAACGTAGCCTACAAGTATTTTTATTAGTGCCTGCCACGTGTTGGCATTGTTCAAAATGCTTGGGATATATCAGGAAATAAAATAAACATCCTTGCCCTTTCCTAAATTTTTTTCTATATGTATTACCTAATTTCAATAACAGATTTTATACATACTTCAGTTTACAAGCCTAGTTATCTAATTTTTAAAATTTAAAACTGTCTTCTGTTTTCATGGTTTAGGATCACAAGATTTTACAGCTGAAAGGAAGTTTAGATTTCATAAAGTACAACTCCTAATTTTCTTAGAATTCACAATAATATTTTGCCTTTGTAAAATCCTTTGCAAGTTATGATATGTCTTCTTGAGACCCAGAGAGGATAAGTGACTTGCCAGGTTTATACTACCTGTTAGTAACTGAACAAAGACCTTCCAATTTGTGTTTTGGTACCCTTTCTGCTACACCAAACTTTGCTTGTTTCAATGTAACGGTTGTGGTTGACTGGAAAGATTTTAACCTAAAAATGCTACCATTTATACATCCTAGGTCTGTTCCTCTTGACTCCCTTGCTCTCTGTGCCCCTTCTTCTCCCTCTCTCATTGGCTGTAACCCAATCCTACAAATGACTAATATGTGTCTTTCTCTTTGGCACTAACATTCTTGCATGCTGCCATTCCTTAACCATTGTTCAGCTAGGCTCTCCTAATACAGAACCTTTAATCTTTTTTGATAACATTCTCTCTTCATTACTCTAAATAACTTGTCAGGACCTTTTTTCTCATCTTCCAGTTACCTACATGTTTCAGATGGCTAGGTACACAACATAAAGAATGGAGGCCCCACGGCTGACAAGTGTACTGCTGTATTTAATTACTTCCAGGTTCTCTGCTACTCCTTAGCTTCACAGAGTATGCCCCCATCTCATGCAGCACCAAAGAGCATTTTTTAAATTCACTGTGTTATATATACTCACGAGTTTCTGTTCATCATATCACTAGAGTCTAAGGTCCCCTAGAAAATATTTGAGGTTCAAGCCACAACAAAAGTGCTTCCAACTACTAAGTTTTAACATAATCTACCTATCAGTTATTGTTTAGCCACTTGATCTCTCTCTTGCTCTCTGTCTCTCGTGTGTGTGTGTGTGTGTGTGTGTGTGTGTGTGTGTGTGTGTGTAAAGTGTCACAGTGCTTAGGTTATCTGTGTTTTGGGGAATACATCATAGTGGCTTAAAATAATTTACAGATGCTTCTTGACTTACCATGGGGCTCCATCTGGATAAACCCATTATAAGTTGAAAATGTACTTTTGACTTGTAATATTTTAAACTTATGATGGGTTTATTCAGACTTAGCCCCAAGATAAGTCAAAGAGCATACTGAATGTGAATGATTTTGTCCTATCTTAAAGTTGAAAAAATCATGAGTCAAACCACCATAAGTCAGGGACCGTCTGTATTATTATCTGTCATGGTTCTATGGGTTGACTGGGCTAAGCTAGGTAGTTCTTGGGTTCTCTCAGGTGGTTGCAGTAGATGGCAGCTGGAGTCATCAGAAGACTCAACTAGGCTGGATGTTCAAGATGGCTCCTTTAGTCACATCTTGTTCAACAGCCTGAAACACCTAGGAGCTTGCCAGGAATTTCTCTCTCCATGCAGTCTCTTCATGTGACATGTGGCTCCCTCAAAACATAGAGGTCTCAGGGTAGTCAGACTTCCTACATGGCCGTGGGCTTCCTCCAGAGCAAGTGTTCCAAGAGACCCAGGTGAAAGCTCAAAGACTTCTTTTGACTTCAAAAGGAGGATACTACACAAAGGTGTAAATATTGGGAGGTGCAGTTCATTGGTAGGGGGTGGAGATGAGGGAGAAATCTTTGGTGACTAGCTATCAGATGAAGGAAAGTAGAATCTGCAGCTAAAAATCAAGTTATCTGTTAGTCCACCTGACTGGCAGGGCTCTATTTTTAAAACAAGTACAATTGCCTGTAATACAGCCTTTATTTTTTGGTGTAGCAGATCTGGAGTTTCTTTTAATTAAACAAAAGAGAAAAAGAAAAACTTTGAACTTAAATGACTTGTATCTCTTTAAACTGTATTTAATCTCTTATTTATTAGAGCATATGACAGCTCTGTTGATGGCTGGAGACAGACCTATAAACATTCTAGGGCTGACAAGCCAAAACAGGTGAGCCCATCTTCTGTGATTCACCTTGGTAGAAGTGATTACTACCCAGCTCCGGGCCAGCAGACCACCTGCTCCCTTTCACCCACACAGGCTTCCCCACTGCCTGAAATATACCCTGTATCCTTTCAGAGATGGTGGATTGAACATGTGTGGAGAGACATCCAAACACATTTTTTTTTTTCCAATGAGAGACATTTTGTGAAGTTTTGGCAGCATGCTGGCTGGCAAAGTAATCTGGCTGGCACACTCCTCCTGCATGGAGTTATGGCACTGCCACCTCTACTCTGGAGAGTTTCGAAATTTCATTTTGCACACCCTGTAAGATGTGAGTCATTCGGCTCGCAAAGGAGGATGAGGAGGAGGCGGCCATCTGCTAGTCATGAGCAGATGACAAATACCCTGCACTGCGAATTTCCATCCTCGTTTCACAATATTTAAGTAAACACATTTTGTAACCATTTTTCCCAGAGTTCCTTAGTGCTTAAGATGGATTTTTTTTCAATAAACAATATATAAAAGCTGCGTTCTCTCCTCCAAACAACTGTATTAGCAAAGTGACATAAAGGCAACCATCACAAAGTGCTGTCTGTTGAATGACCAGAGCAAAAAGTATACTCATCTGAATTGAATGATTAAACCTCATGCAATTTCAGACCAATCCAGCTAAATTACCAGGTCCATGAGAGGCCGCTCCATCATGCACAGCTCCATGGTGACCTCTACTGTCTGCCTGCAAGAATCCCCAAAATATCTTGCATCAAAAACAAAGTTTCCAAATAACATCTATTTAACATTTCTTTGTGCTATGTTATGGGAAGGAAGGAAATTGAAGAAAGAAAAGATAGATGCTCTCCCCTTAAATTAAGAGAGGCACGTTACATTCATAAAATAACTGGGAACTAATGCACGATCTAATTTTGTGTTCATTTCAAGCTGTGCAACATGGCTTAATGCAGAATTTATTCATTCCTTCTCCAATTTGATCTGAAGAAGCCAACAACAACAAAAAAAATAGCCAAATAGAAATAGAAAATTAATATCAGGGAGAAAATTGACTGCATATGTGCAAACCAAAAAGGTCAAAGGAGCTTCAAATATGGCTCTGGGCATCCTAAAAGGCAGACGAAGAAGAAAAAAGTAGGATGTGTTGCCTAGACCTTGCTATCATGAAGAAGAAAGACTATCATTCCTTAAGTAGATATTTTTTCTTGGTATTAAATTTTGAATGAAATTCCTATGGGATATTTTGTGCCATATTCCAGGTGGCGCAAGGGCTAGCATGCTCCTTAGAATTTCTACTGCTGCTGTAGAACTAGCAGGGCTGTTTCTTTTAACTTTGATGAGAAAAAAGTATATGCCATTGAGGAAGGAAATAAAATACATCCCTGCCGACAACCAGAGAGAGTGAGAAATGGTCCTGCTGGCAGCCAGACCATGATGTTCTCAACTAACATAAACAGTGCTGGGACAAGACCATTCCATGATCATATTTGGAACAAGATAAAGATAAAGCCACCCAGTAATCACAAAAATAACTAAACGTTCTCCTTCTCTGAATAACATGAGTGACTGCTGTTCCCTTACCTGTGACAGCTGTAGCCTTATTTGTTCTGTATAAAAACTATTGAGATGCCCAAACACAAAATTGCCCCTGCTTCTTGAGAGTGTCCAATCCATAATTGGTCCCTGCTTCCTAATTCCTCCTGAGAATCTTTTGGAGTAAGCCTAATCCCAATGAGGGGCCCTTGCCTGCCCCTTCTTTCCAAGGGCCTTAGGATTCCTCTGTATTGTCTCTTTTGTGGCCACTAGCTCAACAAACCTAATGTTTCTTAATACAATGTGTTTCTAGATGTCTTTGGTTGCTGGTCTTTCATAGCATCAAGCACCACACAGTGAAGGCAATTCTCAAAGGGGTTACATTAATATGGACCATTCAGTATGTGTATTCTCTGTCTCATTCCAGGACAGTGTACAATGTGCTTACTGGAAGAAAGAAATGGCTTTTCCCTTAGACAACCTTCCCTAAATGTTCCTTTTTTTGTCCAGGCTTTCAATATGAAATCACTTACAGATAGTTGAAAATTTTACTCTCTTATGGAGGTCTAGGGGCATAAGCTGGTACTCTGTTCCTGGTTGAAAGCAGATCCATGTGATTTGGGTAATCCATGATGAATCCCTGACCAATACAAATATTTTTTTCATTGTAGAAGATACTGTAATTTTTAGTTTCTAGTCCAGATCTTTTTATTCTTTATATTTTTTTTCTATGAACTCCTCTCCCAGCTTCAGTGTCCTTTGGCTTCTAACAGCCCACACCAAACCTGGTGCCATCCCTCAGATACAGAGAACTGGAAATGCCTGGGAGTTTACATTCACCACCACCCCTTACCTTCAGGCTTTTGGCTGGTAACTGACTAGAACAGGAAAGCCAACACCCTACAAGTTGAGTTAATTGAGTGTATAATGTACCCTGTTGAGCTCTCCTACAGGATCAAGCTGAAGCTGGGACTTGCTTAGCTTCTTTCTCACCCCTGTCTTACTTCCCCCACTGCCTTACTGATCTCCCCTGGGGGCACGTTCTTAATAAATCATTGGCACAGAATTATCACTGCAAGCTCTACTTCTGCAGAACACAACCTGTGATGCTCATCTTGCCCTCACTCTATCCCTGCAAAGTAGAAATCATATCATAATCTTTCAGATGAAGACAGAAAGGCTCAGAAAGGTTGAAAGACCAGCCCAAGGTCGCACAGTTGGTAAACAGTGGACTAGACCTAAAATCCTCACCTAGTGCCCCCATTTTTTACTATGCTTCATTGCCTGTCCTTTGAGGCCTGGCATCTGGCCTTATCTTCTGTCTGTGGGCCCTCAGAGGGAAGGTTCTGATGCCTGGGGAAGAAAGCAAGGACCCAAATGTCCTCTGCCAAGCATCTGATGCATAATTGAATGTTTATGCTGCCATCTGGGGCATGGTTTTCCTGTCCGCAGCATTCAGGCAAGGATTTATTGCCACTCCATTCTCCCTGATTGCTGAACAGATTGCCCCCTGTTGCTTGTGGCATGTAACTCCCCCTCTTCCAATCTACCGCCTCTCTCAGACTTCATGAGACAAACATAAAAGTCATGACCTCAGGAGAATGCTTGATTTCTGTCCAGTCTGTCACACAGAAGTGTCATTGTTAAGTCCTGGGTGGCTCTTCCCACCTGTCATCCCAGAAAAATGGGGTCATCCCTGAGAACACTCCCATGCACAGTGACATTCATTATGAGGCTACCTTTTCAAATTAAGGTTGGCATTGGAAACGAATACTACTTACTACTCCCGAACCACTCACTGCTGAGGTGACTTTCCATCATGAACTTCCTCTCATCTCCACAGACAGTGCTTAAGGGAAGGATGAGGGAACTTCAGCATCTGCCTCTCACATTCCATTGTCAGCCTCACTCAGGAGGGCCAGTCGTTGGTGAAGGTGAGAGGTGGGAGGCAGGAAGGCTCACAGAATCTCAAGACTGGGGGAACTTTAACCACAACTAAATTCTATCGTGATGCAGAAGCAGGCATCCTTTCAGCAGCAGACTAACCATGCAGAGTTGCTGCATGGGCTATGACCGAGCACCTTCACAGGCAATGAAGCCTGCTAGTAAACTATACAGAGAGATTGTTCCCTACCTGTGCCAAGTCCCCGTCAGTGACCATGGGGCCAAGTCTGAAGAAACTGGAAGGAAACAATGTATAATCAGGGAGACCAGGGAGAATGGAGTGGCACACACTAGACAGAATGGGTTGAAAAACGTAAATGAAGGTGGGATGCATTTCACTTCCCTGATCCTTAATCTTAACCATTACATTTTTTTTCTGAAAGTGTTTCCTTAAAATTTTAGTAGTACCTGGATTCACTTCACTTATTTAGCTTTATTACATAAAGACAGCTTACATAAGAATAATTAATCTTTTGTTTTTTCCTAGTGAGTACCTGTGTTTTTTGGTTTTGTTTTTTTTTTTTTTTTTTTTTTTTTTTTTTTTTTTTTACTTTAAGTTCTGGGATACATGTGCAGAACGTGCAGGTTTGTTACATAGGTATACATGTGCCATGGTGGTTTGCTGCACCTATCAACCCATCATCTAGGTTTTAAGCCCCATATGCATTAGGTATTTGTCCTAATGCTCTCCCTCCCCTTAGCCCCCACCCTCCAACAGGCCCCAGTGTGTGAAGTTCCCCTCCCTGTGTCCATGTGTTCTCATTGTTCAACTCCCACTTATGAGTGAGAACATCCAACCACCACATTGTACTACCTCTCTAGGGTTTTCATCAAAAAAGCTTATGTCTTTGTTTACATAGGAATTCAGAGTTGGTTCTATGGGTGGGCAGAAGAGTAAGCATTCTGGGTAGAATCATTTGAAAGGCATTGGGGTCTATACCAGTGCCTGAAATTCCATCATTAGCTTCAATTTTTCAGGTAAGGTTTTGCTTCCAGAAAGCTCTGACTAACATGAGGAAGGTGACATTCAAATCCATGATCACTGACAACTACAAAGCCCTATGAGAATTTGCTTACCAGGTTAGAAAACATAAAGCTAGATCCAGAGAACAGTAGTTACTCAAGTATGAGGATATAAGAAGATTGGTATTTTGAGGAGGACTCTGGTCAGAAAGCAGGGGATGGGGGCAGCATAAGGGGCCAAGGGCTAGTTGGAGAGCACAGGGTGACACCAATGCAGCAGACTTTCCATGTGCTGGGACCCTTAGAGCAAGCACCTCCTCTCCAGGCAGCAACTGTCCGGCCATGGAGCTTAAGAAAATGTCCTGTGGCCAAAGGGATGAAACCTCATCTGGAACCATATGCAAGGGAACCCCAATTGCCCTCCTAGAAGCAATAGGCATATCCCCAAAACCCAAACCTCTCTTTCCTCCCAGAGTCCTTGGTTGGATCTCAAGGCAGATCTCCATGCAGCACAAGGCCAAGTCCAGCCCCTCCAGTCACTCTCCAACTAGGCCTCTCCAATCCATCAGCCGTCATATCTCTTCTACTTAGTGCTGAAAGTAAAAGGCCAAGCTCTGGATTTAGTCCAAACTTACTGCCTAAAAAATTAAATGTGAGGTCCGTGATTTGGGCTCAGTATTGACATAAAAAACAACATTCATGATAAAGCAGTCTCTAGTCCGGTTACCTTTACCATTCCCTGAAAGTCCCACATAGGAAATGGTCTGGCTCTTAGCCCTGAAAGCAGGCTTTAGTGAGTCCCTAAAGCTGTAAATGTGAAATGGAGGGAAAAGGGGAGAAGGAGGGAGCAGAGTCTACAGAGGGTTACTTTTTCATCATCTTCCAAAGAAGCACATGGAGAAAATAGGTCTCTACTAAGGTGGACAGCAAGAGATTCAAGAATTTAGGTCAGGCGACACCAGATTAGGGAGCCCAAGGGTGTGTCTGTGTGTGGGTAAGTGGGTAGGTATGGGTGTGCATATGTTGGAAAAAGCTCTGGAATATTAGTCAAAAACCTACCATGACTGGCTACATAGGCTTGATCTAGTCATTCCATCTCTCTGGCCTCAGTTTCCACATCCTTTACAAGGGGACAATACCTGCCCCAGCAACTTCAAAATTAAATGGAGTAACTCACCTGCAAGCTTAAAATATACTGGCATTTCCACAAATAAATGTAAGGCAATATCACCAGGAAATCTCTGGAAATAAGTGACTGACTAAATGAAAAGAAGCTCTGAAAAATGAAAATTAATTTAATTCAGTTGAAACAGGTAGTAACATGAACAAGTATTTACTGAGCACTTACTGTGTGTCAGGCATTTTGCTAAGTGCTGTATAAACATTACCTTATTTAATAGGCACAACAAACTGATGAGGCAAAGACTATTATCATTTCCATGTTACATATTAAGAAACTGAGGCATAGAGAGATTAAGTAACTTGTCTAATATCTCACAGCTAATGAGTAGTAAAATCAGTATCTGAACCGAGGCTTCCAGAACTGGAACTGTCCTAAACTGTTTCTTCACAGGTGCTTAAGCCATCTGTAAGTATTACAGGAGTGGAGCACTAGCTAATAATAATAATAATAACAACAATTATTATTTTTACATGGTATATTTAGTGCTAGGCACTTCCGTCATTTTCTCATTGACATGCTAGCAAAAGAGGTAATGTAGCAAAGTACATTATTCTGGGGGGTTTGTATCTGGCTCTGCCACTTACTGAGGGTGTGACCTTAAGTAAATTAGCTAACCTGTGCCTTCATTTCCTAATCTGTAAAATGAAGATAATGTTAGTACTACTTCACATAGTTGTGATGAATTCAATGAGTTATTATTTATAAAGCCCTTAGGATAATGCCTAGGATATAGTCAATCCTATGTGTGTTCATTAAATACATAAACAAATGCTAAATACATAATTGATAATTATATATATGGTCAACTTACATTCATGCTTTGCTTTGTATGTTCTCTAAGAAGAAGCAGTGTGTATGGAGCTGATTACAGCCAGCTCTGTAGTTCATAGGTTGGCTAGAAGCTAGATGCTCAGCTTCACAATCCCCTCTCCTTTTCCCTCCCCACAGGCTGTGCTGTGGCTGCTGCTCCTTTGTCCCTTCCAGGGCTCAGTACCAGAGACTGCTGCCCTCCTCTCTCTTGCCTGTTCTCCAAACTATGTAAAAGCAGCCACTGTCAGCTCAACCTTCGTCTAGGGGCTGCCTGTCCCTTGCCAGTATCCACCTCTGCTCTGAATCAGGAGAGCCCATGACAGGCTGAAGGGGCAGCAGAGTATGTTGGAAATGACTGGTGCAGTGTCTTCAACGAGCTAGGTTTTAGGAAAGGGTAAAAGAAAATAAACCACAAAAGATGCTATTTCCATCAATCTGGCATGGGGGCTAGGGAGACAGTGGTCAGGGAGATGGGGAGAAACAAAGGAAGACAGGAGGTACCACCAAAGCCATAAGGGACCAGAGGAAAATCACTCCCAAATGTTTCCCCAACCCCCTCCTGAACATACACATGCATCAGTCCTTCATATAGAGGTCTCTGTTGTCTCCAAATCCCCCACCTGAAAATGAAGGGAACACCCAGGTTTCCCTGGAGAATCATCAGCTGAGGCTGTGTCTACACTCAGGGCTTGCCAAGAATATTCCCACAAAGCACAGCTCTCAAAAGCCTCTTCCAGTATATGTTCCCCAACATATCCACTGAAGAGGTGATAAAACGGAAAGTGAAGGCTCTGACAAAATATTCATTAAAAGGAAATTTTACCTGCATGTGCGTGAACACACAATACACACCCTATCACCACCAAAACTCAATTGACAGCCCAGATGTGAACCTTTAAAAGATGCTCCCCAACTGCTCACCCTCACTGTTGCTCTCACAAATGAGCTCTGGTGAATTTAACTTCCATCTTTCTACTTGAGACTCCCTTCTAGAGCTTTGTACCCCACCACTGAGAAGGGGCCTTCCTGCTTCCCAAGGGCTGCGCTCCACCTGGAACTGCTTTCCCTAAATTGTTCCTGCCCCAGAACTTTCCATCATACCCAGTTTCAGTGAGGTGCGTCAGTCTATCCCACTGGGATCCATCCCATTGGGCCCTCAGCCAGGTTCTTCCTGCTCCATAAGATGATGACTAATTACCAAATGAAACAATTTAGGGAAAATCTGATACAGCCTATTGAGTTCCCCTTCCAGAGGCCCTGTATTTTCGATGGAGCCTCTGGAAACTCTAGCATTTCATCTCAAGGAATATCTCAAGGGATAACTGGGATGGATTTCTGCTATGCATGTCATGTCACTGGAGTTCAAGTTTCCGGCCCTGTTCACTCACAGGCCCAACTTTGTATCTTTTGTGATTTGTTTCCTTTTGATTTCTCTTAAGGCTGGGCTCACAGAAGGCATCTTCCATCCTGATGTTCTACGGTAGGGTGAATGGCAGGATTTGCTTTGTTCGTTGTTTGTCTTTCATATAAAGATAGAAGTTGCATTTCATATAGTCAGATAATGAACTGCATACTCTTTTTTATTCCACTATTTTAGTTGGTGCTAATAGAAAGGGTTCTTTTCTTCCTTCTCAGTATTGAATCTTATCTTGATCACTAACCGACTACTTGACTTCACTTCCACAAACTTCAGTTTCCTCATCTGTTAAGTGGAAATTTAGAATACCCATATTATTGGATGAGAGAGGATTAAGTAGATGCCTGCTACACAGTAGGTGCTTAATAAATAGTTGTCATATCCTGAGCCTTTAATGTCATGCCTGGCCCTTGTTGATATTCCATAATGCTTGATACATAAGGAATCCAGTGTTGGTGACAAAGATTTGTCTGACACTCATTAAAGTCATGGGCAGTATGCCAGCCTGCTTCTCACAAATAAAGTGTGTACACTGCCCTCAAGAACATGGATACTGGCAGGGCACAGTGGCTCACGCCTGTAATCTCAGCACTTTGGGAGGCCGAGGCAGGCAGATCACGAGGTCAGGACATCGAGACCATCCTGGCTAACACAGTGAAACCTGTCTCTACTAAAAATACAAAAAAAAAAAAAAAAAAAATTAGCCGGGTGTGGTGGCAAGTGCCTGTAGTTCCAGCTACTCGGGAGGCTGAGGCAGGAGAATGGCGTGAACCGGGGAGGCGGAGCTTGCAGTGAGCCGAGATCACGCCACTGCACTCCAGCCTGGACGACAGAGCAAGACTCCATCTCAAAAAAAAAAAAAAAAAAAAAAAAGAACATGGATACTGTTCTATTCTCTAATGAGGGCATTGTCCAGAGCCAGAGATAGGAACTGCAGTATTTCTCTGCCCTGATTTCCAGGAAAGGTGAACAACAACAGGGCTAATTATCTGGAGCTAAAGAAGAGGTCTTTAGGATTTACAGGCAGAAGGTTCATCTTGAAAAGACCTATTTCCATAATAGATTTTGCTTTATAAATGCCTTTTCAAAGGTTGCCATTTGACAGGAAAAGCTTTCAGCTTTCTTCTTCTTTTTTTTTCAGGCTTGTGACCTCTCACCTACTTTGAATGATTCACTCAGTCTATTCACTGCCCAGGAATGTTGGCTTTGGCAAAGAACCACAAGTCTCTTAAAATAAACACAACTGGGCTTTCATCTCATAGCGATCGCTGCTGGCTGCATATTTCACACACTGTATGGCAGGATATGTTAAATTAAAATCATAATCTCCCCAGTGAAATCTAGGGCCTGGTTAAGCCACTCGAGAATTACTCATGCATTAACTTCCAATGAAGAATATGAGTAAGATCTTCAGCCATTAACTCTCCCAGGTAATGGTCTCATCCTCTCCCAATTATCCTAACCCACAGTAAATTAAACCCATCCAGAAGAATGTCATTTGGAAAGGAAGAAGTCAATGCCAATGTTGTTTTAAATATGTAGGTCCTGGAGAGGTGAGCTTGAACGACCTTGTCAGTTCTCTCAATCATATCTCAAAGTTTAACTTAAATCTTGCTAAATCAATATACCCAATCCATATGGATTAACAATATGCTCAACATTGTGTTACATGTTTTGAGTAGTTCAAAGAATAGATCACACTGAGCCTTTAGGAGCTTAAAGTCTTCTAGGTGACGAACAAGATTAACACATCGAGAAAATAGTAACAGAGGCCCAGGTACAAGACAGTGGTAGAGTGGAGAAAGCAAAGGCTTTTCTCAAGTGAGGTTCAGGGCCTGACTTCTCTCAGCTGCGACTGCAGGGTACATCTTTGGGCTTACATAGTATCTCAGTCCTAACTTATAAAATGGGGGATATTATACTAACTGGATTGACTTCACAGAGTAGTTGTAATGTTTAAATAAAATAAAGAAGATAAAATTGCAATGTACAATACCACTTATTATAGCCCATGATAAAACAAGTGGAACAACTTAAGAAATAAGTCCAAGAAGGTTATTTGTCTTCTGGGGTTGCCTTTAAATGGTAGTGAACAGATAAGCCACAGGGCTATAAACTTCTTGAGGACCAAGGCCAAGGCCATTCCTTTTTGACTTTAAATGTTGTTCATACCCTGCTTAGTGTCAGGCACATAGTAAGTGCCTAATATATTTTTGTTAAGTGAATGAATAAATGAATTCTGAAGTGCAGTTAAATTAAATTTGTGTATATTACAGTAACACAAGAGGCCCTCCTTTGGGTCTTCTCAGAGTTTTCTCCTCATTTATATTACCTGAAGAATTTAAGAGAAGTAAAATCCTAATGCTTTACAAGAGCTTTTGCCCTGTGGGCTTTCTTGAGTGATTGCTAACAACATATCCCTGGACACCACTAAAATGAGCTTTTCTGGGCCCATCCAAAACACAGCCACAGAAAAGTGTTTGTAAGGCCCCCCTGCCCCAAATCCATAATGGGAAGAAATTATGAAGAGCCCTTTGTGCTTCAGTTTAGCCCAGTGGCTAAAACAAGACTGAAAATGCACTAAGCTACGAGTGGCTGAAGATATACACCCCACTGTATAAAGACAAAATGAAAGAACAATATCTGTCTACAAAGAGGCTCGTCACCCAGTTCATGGGCACATGCCCCAGGAAGTCATAGAGAGAGGAGCATTGGCCCATCATGCATGAGATTCACTATGTTGCTTCAGAAAACAACAACAACAAAATACTTAATGTTTTAAAACTGCTATTTTTCCTTCTCATAAATGAAATCTTCATGAAATGTGGTATTTCCTCTCAACCATGACAAAGGGAAACAGATATACACCATGTAGGAAATGACAGACTTTGGAGAAACAGGAAAACATAAAGTACCTTAGAATGGAATGATTTTCCGATAAGGAAGCATTACCTTCATCAAATGAAACACAAAGCAGCAAGTCTTTTCCCCAGCAACAAGCAAGCTAAAATGTGGGCACCCCCTGGGATGACAGCGTGTTATGATGATCTTGCCCTATGGGAGAGCTCACAGCACAAGCAGGCACTTGTGAATCACACTGTGGTGGGAACAGAGGTTCAGAGAAACATGTTTATCTTCCCCACTTTCCTACTTGTGTGCATCTTGCACCTGTCTCTGTACATATGGGGTTGATTCTTCTCTTGTTTATTGGGTTTGGGGACTTAACATCCCTGTGTGTGTATTTATGTCTTTCCCATTTCTGCAATGAGGTTGTAAGATCAAGATTTTGTTCTTCATTCTCTAAATTTCTATAGTACTGTTCTACATCTAGTACTATCAATGAAAGTACTGTAAGATAGAGGAATCATCCTATCAGTTTGGATCCCAATAGAAAACAGAATTCAACTCAGAAAGTTCAAATGAAAAAACTTAAATAAAGAGACCACAACTGGATTATAAGAACAAATAAGAGGTGTTGAGGCACACAGAGACTAGCACAGCAGGAAGCCTTTACCATCTGAAAGCCTGAGGAGAACATAGGAAAAAACAGAGCCCCTTGTAAGCTGTCACATAGAGGAGGGAAGGGGGTTCATGATGGTTCTATAGTCATAGAAGATCTCAGCCGCTGTCTGAGAAGGAAGGGGTGGGAAGAAATACTTCTACCTGTTTTCCTTTTGTCCTATCTCATGCCTGTGCCTCTGTTGATTGAGCTCAACTAAAGGTGTGGTGGTAAGGAAGTCTGGTGTTGCAGTCCATGGGGATCCTCCTCCAAGATCACAGAGCAGGACAGAGAAGGGCAGAGAATGGTATAGGACAGGAATGGAGAAGAGGACTGGTAACAGAGAATAACCCTCAGATCAGGGAAGACATCAGCGCTTAGCCATGCCCACAACGGTGTTCTGAGTGTAGTAGGGCTCAAGAACTATTTATTCTATGGCAGTCCTCAAAGATAAGCAAGACAATATAGAGGGTTGATGGAACACTGCCATCTGTGTGCTCTTTGTTGTTGCTTTTAATTTTCTGTGCTAGTAGTTTGCTTAACACTTGTTACCTTATCTAGAACTGTTCTTTGCTATTTATCCTGATTCTCCCCATCACCTCCCCACCTCCACTGAGAATAAACACAGGCAGTGAGACTGTAAACAGGTTGGTTAACCTTCTGGACCCAAGTTCTGTCTCTAACAATGTGGGGTGTGGCCCAGATGCCTGCGGCTTTCTTCCAATCATAAAATGAAACATAAATAAATAAATATCAGTCTTTGCTCCTAACATTGTTAGAAGGGGAAAAAGGAAAAAAAATAGGAAGGGAGAGATGAAAATAAATGATGCAGAAAGAGTAGGAAGAATAAGTAAGGAAAGCTGAAGTAATTGTTGTTGTTTGGAAACTGTAGATTTTTATGGACTTTTAAATCCATGATAATACTTAGTGAAACTCTTCAGGGTGTGTATATAAGTGGTGGGGATGAGGGAGTGCTCAATAAGCAAATTCAAGCCATTAAATTTCAAATCTGCTTTTCGCAGGAATCCAAAACTTTCCCCAAACAGTTAAACTTTCAAAATGGCAAGAGACCAGTTATGGTTTACTGAAGATTTCGTATTCATTACTAATCATATCAGCCATTGGCCAAAGAAGCATGGTAGCCTTTACATTTCTGAGCACCTGGAGATGTTTATTTTACAGCTAATAAAGTGAAAGAGAACCATTCCAGCAATTCCTCTCTAGGAGTCAAAAATAAAACAATTGGAGAAAGGGGATTTAAGTATAATTATCTTAAATTCCTTTAAATCACTCCACTATTTGCAGAACATCTTGAAGACACATCTAAGCTTGTTTGTATAACACTGCTAGAATATTACTGTTCTCTTCTATGAGTCCCTGAGGTTTTTTTTTAACATCCTACTGCCAGGGAAATTCGCCGGGCATACATAAGGATTCATCTTGCATTTTCACTGTACTTGTCTTCCCTAACTCCCAACAGATTATGTTAGGGGACACCTACTAAGAGCCTCCAGAGTATCTGATACTTACCCAATCATACCATTCCCCTCACTGTATGACAATATCTTGCCCAACTAGTTGACATCTCCATCACACTGTGGGCTCCCTGAGGGTAGGACTGTAGCTGTCTTGCTCACCATTGTGCATAATGCCTGGAACACAGCATAAATGCTGAAATATTTTTTGAGTAAGTGGAATACATGAATACTTTTACCCTCTTTCCCAAAGTATAAGTCCTCTTGAGGTTAGGAATCCTGCTACTCAAAACAGGTTCCCTTTTCTCAACTCAAGTCACCAGTTCAAACCTATCAATAAAAAATGAATGTTTTTGTATGACCAACACAGAGGTGCTCACATATCTGCCTATTTGTTCTACTAATATTTATGGGACACTTACTATGTGCAAGGCTTATTCTAGGCACTGGAAATAAGAGTGAGCAAAACCAGATAAGATGTTTGCCCTCATGGAGCATGTATAGAATTTTATGGGAGACAGTTATTAACCAGATAATCACACAAATAAACAAAATATTATAATCAGAAATGCAAATTAAACTATTAAACTGGCAAAATTTAGACAGCTAGATAATGCCAAGTGTTGGTATGGATGTGAGGATCCAGGAATTCTTATGTTCTGCTGGTGGGAGTGTAAACTGGTACAGCTATTCTGGAGACACCTAGAATTACACAGTCAAAGTTACTGTTACTGATGCCTTGTAGTCCAGAAATTCCCAAATAACTTATTGTATGGGGCCATAAGGATATGAGTAGATGAGCAGATTCATATTCATTGCAAATAACTTGTGGTAGTGAAGAATTTGAAGCAAACTAACCTCTAAGTAGAAGAGAGGATAGGTGAATGTAGTAGATGCACTCCATGGAGATGCCCCAGTAATTGGAAACAAATGGCTACATCAGAGGTCAGCAAACTATGGCCCATGGGCCAAATGTGGCCCACCTCTTGGTTTTGTCTTTTTGTTTATAAATAATTTATAAATAAAGTTATATTAGACAATGGCTATGTCTGTTTCTTTAGGTATTATCTATGGCTGTTTTCACACTACAACAGCAGAGCTGGGTTGCAGCAGAGACCACGTGACCTGCAAAGCCAAAAATGATTACTATGTGATATCCCTTACAAAAAAAAAAATGTTTGCTGATCTCTGGACTAGATACACAAGGAGAAACATGGACAGATCTTTAAAAGAGTGCTGAGTTTTTAAAAAAGTAAATAGAATGATATATATCACCGGTTCTCAAACTTGGCTGTGCATTGAGATCACCTGGAGTAATTTAAGAACTATAATGCCTGGGTCCCACCATACAGTCTGATTTTTTGGTATGAGCTGCAAGTGAGACATTAGATTAAAGCTATACAGGTGATTCCAATGTGCAGCGATGTTTGAGAACCCCTCATATGTGTGTGTGTTGTGGGTGTGTATGTGTGTAAACACATATGATACAATATTTTCTTGACCACACAGAAAACTTGAACACAAAACAATAACACAAATTTTGGGAGAACACTTAATGAGCCAAAAGATATATATTAAACATATTGGAATGATTGCATATGAAAGGGAAGAATGGAAATGTCATATGAGTAATTATACATACATACATACAAGAATAACTACCAGAGAGGGGCTTTGTGTAAACCAATGACATTAACGTTCAATGAGCTGAGAAATATGTTAACTCAGCTCTTCCTCTGAAGTCCTAAAAGAAGTGTTAACCACTGCATCTGTTACATGACACATATTTAAATGTGTACTGGATATCTCCTCTTGGGTGTCTCAAAGACAAGTTTTATTTAATTAGTCCAAAATTGACCCCAGTGTATTTCCCCTCAAGTCTGTACCTAAAGAAGCACTTCTGGAATGGTAAAGTAAAGACTTTAAAAATCTGCTCCTCCATAAAAGCAATGAGAAAACTGGCGAAAAATGTCAAAACCATTTCTTTCAGAACTCTGGAAATTAACCCAAGGCTTTCAACAATTTGAGAATTGTTGATTTAAGAAAAGTGGCTGGGAACAAGGTGGTGGAGTAGAAGGTTCCACTGATCATCCCCCTGCAACGACACCAATTTAACAATTGTCTACAAAAACAAAACAAAACAAAAAGTTGGAGGCATCACACTACCCAACTCAAACTATACTACAGGGCTACAGTTACCAAAACAGCATGGTACTGGTACAAGAACAGACACATAGATCAATGGAATGAAACAGAGAACCTAGAAATTAGACTGCACCCCTATAACTACATGATCTTTGACAATCCTGACAAAAACAAGCAATGGGGAAAGGATTCTCTATTCAATAAATGGTGGTGGGATAACTGGCTAGCCATATGCACAAGATTGAAACTGAACCCCTTTTTAATATAATATACAAAAATTAACTCAAGATGGATTAAACACTTAAATGTAAAACCCAAAACTATTAAAACTCTGGAAGATAACCTAGGCAATACCATTCAGGACGTAGGCACAGGCAAAGATTTCATGATGAAGACACCAAAAGCAAGTGCAACAAAAGCTAAAATTGACAAATGGCATCTAATTAAACTACAGAGCTTCTGCACAGCAAAAGAAACTACCAACAGAGTAAACAGACAACCTACAGAATGGGAGAGATTTTTTGCAAACTCTGCATCTGAACTAAGGTCTAATATCCAGCATCTATAAGGGACTTAAACAAATTTACAAGAAAAAAAACAAACAACCCCATTAAAAAGTGGGCAAATGACATGAACGGAGACTTTTAAAAAGAAGATATACATGCGGCCAATAGTCACATGAAAAAAAGCTCAGCATCACTGATCATTAGAGAAATGCAAATCAAAACCACAATGAGATACCATCAAACACCAGTCAGAATGGGTATTATAAAAAAGTCAAAAAATAACAGATGCTGGTGAGGTTGCAGAGAAAAAGGAATGTTTATACACTGTTGGTGGGAATGTAAATTAGTTCAACCATTGTGGAAGACAGTGTGGCGATTCCTCAAAGACCTAAAGATAGAAATACCAATCAACCCAGCAATCCCTTTACTGGGTATATACCCAAAGGAATATAAATCAATCTATTATAAAGACACATGCACACATATGTTCATTGCAGCACTATTCACAAAAACAAAGACATGGAATCAAACCAAATGGCCATCGATGATAGACTGGATAAAGAAAATGTGGTAGATATACACCATGGAATACTATCAGCCATATAAAAGAATGAGATGATGTCCTTTCCGGGGACATGGATAGAGCTGGAAGCAATCATCCTTAGCAAACTAACACAGGATCAGAAAACCAAATACTACATGGTCTCACTTTTAAGTGGGAGCTAAATGATGAGAATACATGAGAACAAAGAGAGGAACAATACACACTGGAGTTGATTGGAAGGTGGAGAGTGGGAGGAGGGAGAGGATCAGGAAAAATAACTAATGGATACTAGGCTTAATACCTGGGTGATGAAATAATCTTGACAACAAACCCCCATGACACACATTTACCTATGTAACAAACCTGCACGTGTACCCCTGAACTTAAAATAAGAGTTAAAAATATCACACAGTATTCCATAAATGTTAACAATTAGTTCAATTAAAAACAAGCAAACAAACAAAAACATTGTTAGCAAAAAAGAAAAAAAACTACACAGAGAAAACACCCTCATAAGATCAGGTGAGCCTTCATAGTACCTGGTTTTAACTATGAATCGCCAGTGCCACCCCTCCCTCACCACCCCCCGTTTCTCCCCAGCAGCAGCAGTGTGGTACAGAGAGCACTTAGTACTCCCTAAGAACTAAGCAAAAAGGACTTTGTCTTTCACGTTAGGTACCAGCTTGGCCACAGTTGGGCAGAGCACCAAGTGAGCTCTTGGAGTCTTTGATTCCAGGATTTGATGCTTGGATGGCATCTCTGGTTCTGCCATGAGCCAGAAGAGTGCCTACTGCCCTGAATGGTGAGTTCCAGGCCAGGCAGCATTTACCACAATCTGACTTAAGAGCCCTTGGGTCTTAAGGGAAAATCGGCAGTAGTCTTGCAGAACTCCCCATGGTCTACAGTGGCCGTGGCTACACAGTGAGGCTACTCTGCCTTTGGAAAGGGGAAGGAAGCGTGGCAAGGACTGTCTTATGGTTTGAGTGCCAGCTCAGCCACAGTATAATAGAACACCAGATTCAATTTTAAGGTTTTTGACTCAGTCCCTCACTCCCTGATGGCACTTCGGGACCCACCCAGGGCTAGGGAGAACTTGTCAACCTGAAGGGAAGGACACAGGCCTGGCTGGCTTTGCCACCTGCTGATTGTAGAGCCCCAGGGCCCTGAGAAAACGTAAGAAGTAGCCAGGGAGTGGTTACAGCAAGCCTTGGGTGAGATCCAGTGCTCTACTGCACAGTCATAAGGGTGGTGGCCACAGAGGTGCTTGTGTCACAACACCTCCAGCTCTAGGTGGGTCAGAACAGAGAGACTCCATTTTGGAGGGAGAAAGTAATGAAAGAGAACAAGAACTTCTGCCTGGTAATCCAGAGAATTCTCCCAGATCCTGTCCAACACCACCAAGGTGGTACCTCTATGAGTCTGCAAGAACCATAGCCTTATGGGGCTGGGGGAGCCCCCTAAAGCAGATATGGCTTAGATAATAACACTTAAGTCCTTTCAAGTATCTAGAAAGCCTTCCCAACAAGGAAGGGTGCAAACAACCTCAGACAGTGAAGACTACAATAAATACCTAACGCATCAATACACAGGCACTGAAGATTGTTGACTAGCATCAACACCATCCAGGAAAACATGACCTCACCAAATAAACTAAATAAGCTACCAGGGACCAACCCTGGAGAAACAGAAATATGTGACCTTTTAGATAGAGAGTTCAAAATAGCTGTGTTGAGGAAACTCAAAAAATATCAAGATAACACAGAGAAGAAGTTCAGATTTCTATCAGATAAATTTAACGAAGAGATTGAAATAATATAAAATAATCAAGCAGAAATTCTGGAGCTGAAAAATTTGACTGGAATACTGAAGAATGTGTCAGGGTCTTTTAATAGCAGAATTGATGGAGCAAAAGGAAGAATTAGTAAGACAGAAGACAGGTTATTTGAAAATACACAGTCAGAGGAGACAAAAGAAAAGGAACAAAAAAAAAATGAAGCATGCCTACAAGACCTAGAAAATAGCCTCAAAAGGGCAAATTTAAGAGTTATTGGCCTTAAAGAGGAGGTAGAGAAAGAGATAGGGGTAGAAAGTTAATTCAAAGGGATAGTAACAGAGAATTTCCCAAACCTGGAGAAAGATATCAATAACCAAATACAAGAAAGTTATAGAACATCAAGCAGATTTAACTCAAAGAAAACCACCTCATGGCATTAAATAATCAATCCCAAAGGTCAAGGATAAAGAAAAGACCCTAAAAGCAGCAAGATAAAAGAAACAAATAACATACAATGGAGCTCTCTAATACGTTTGGCAGGAGACTTTTCAGTGGAAACCTTACAAACCAGGAGAGAGTGGCATGACATATTTAAAGTGCTGAAGGAAAAAACCTTCTACCCTAAGATAGTATATCTGGTGAAAATATCTTTCAAACATGAAGAAGAAATAAAGACTTTCCCAGACAAAGAAAAGCTAAGGGATTTCCTAAACACCAGACCACTCCTACAAGAAATGCAAAGGGAGTACTTCAGTCAGAAAGAAAAGGATGTTAATTAGCAATAAGTAATCACCTGAAGGTCCAAAACTCACTGGTAGTAGTAAATACACGGAATGCAGATTATTATAACACAGTAACTGTTGTTATAAGCTACTCTTGTCCTAAGTAGAAAGACTAAGCAATGAACCAATCAAAAAAGATAACTATAATAACTTTTCAAGACATAGACTGTACAATAAGACATAAATAGAAAAACCAAAAAGTTACAAAGCAGGGGGATGAAGTTAAAGCATACAGTTTTTATTATTTTCTTTTTGCTTCTTTGTTTAAGCAAACAGTGTTAAGTTTTTGTCAGGTTAAGTAATGGATTATAAGATAGTATTTGCAAGCCTTCTGGTAACCTCAAACCAAAAAACATACAATGGATACACAAAAAATAAAAAGCAAGAAAATAAATCATATCACCAGAGAAAATCATCTTAACTAAAAAAAGACAGGAAGGAAAGAAAGAAAGAAGAAAGAAAGAAAGAAAGAAAGAAAGAAAGAAAGAAAGAAAGAAAGAAAGAAAGAAAGAAGACTGCAAAACAATCAGAAAACAACAAAAGGGCAAGAGTAAGTCCTTACTTACCAATAATAATATTGAATGTAAATAAACTAAACTCTACAATCAAAAGACATAGAATGGCTGAATGGATGAAAAAAAAAGATCCACTGATCTGTTGCCCACAAGAAACAGACTTCACCTATAAAGACACATATAGACTTAAAATAAAGGGAGGAAAAAGATATGCCATACAAATGGAAACCAAACAAGAGCAGAAGTAGCTATACTTATATCAGACAAAATAGATTTCAAGATAAAAACTATAAGAAGAGACAAAGAAGGTCACTATATAATAAACGGGTCAATTCAACAATAGGAGATAATGACTATAAATATATATGCACCCAACACATGAGCACCACATATATATAAAGAAAATATCATTAGAACTAAAGAGAGAGATAGGCCCCAATACAATAACAGCTGGAGACTTCAACACCCCACTTTCAGCATTGGACAGATTTTTTAGACAGAAAATCAACAAAGAAACAGACTTAATATGCACTACAGATCAAATGGATCTAATAGATATTTAGAGAACATTTCATCCAATGGTCACGGAATACACATTCTTTTCCTCAGCACATGGATCGTTATCAAAGATGGACTATATGTTAGGTCACAAAACAAGTCTTAAAATACTCAATAAAATCGAAATAATATCAAGTGTCTTCCCTGACCACAGAAGAATAAAACTAGAAATCAATAATAAGAGGGATTTTTGAAACTATGCAAAGACATGGAAATTAAACAATCTGCTCCTGAATGATCAGTGGTCAATGAAGAAACTAAGAAGGAAATTAAAAAATGTCTTGAAGGGAATGATAATGGAAACACAACATACCAAACCTATGAGATGCAGCAAAAGCAGTACTATGAGGGAGGTGTCTAGCTCTAAGTGTCTACATCAAAAAAGAGGAAAAACTTCAAATAAACAATCTAATTATGCATCTTAAAGAAGTAAAAAATCAAGAGCAAACTACTAACCCAAAGTTAGTAGAAGAAAAGAAATAATAAAGATCAGAGAAGAAATAAGTGAATTTGAAATGAAGAAAATAATAAAAAAGATCAACGAAACAAAAGATCAAAAAGTTACATTTAACTTTTCGAAAAAGGCAAACCTAAAGACAAAACTTTAGCCAGACTAGGGAAAAAGGGAGAAGATCTAAATATATAAAATGAAAAAGAGACATTACATCTGATACTGCAGAAATTCAAAAGATCATTAATGGCTACTATGAGCAATGATATGCCAATAAATTGGAAAATCTAGAGAAACAGACAAATTCCTGGATACATACAATCTACCAAGATTGAACCATGAAGAAATCCAACACCTTAACAGACCAATAACAAGTAATGAGATCAAAGCCGTAACAAAAAGCCTCCCGGTAAAGAAAAGCCCAGGACCCCAATGGCTTTACTGCTCAATTCTACCAAACATTTACAGAAGAAGTAATACCAACCCTATTGAAAAACAGAGGAGGAGGGAATACTTCCAAACTCATTCTATGAGGCTAACATTATTCTGATGCCAAAACTGGACAAAGGCACATTAAAAAAAAAAAAACTACAAGCCAATATCTCTCATTAATATGTATGCAAAAATTCTCAACAAAATACTAGCAAACAGAATTCAACAATACATTAGAAAGATCATCCATCATGACCAAGTGAAATTTATCCCTGGGATGCAAGGATGGTTCAATATGTGCAAATCAATCAGCATGATACATCGTAACAGAATGAAGGGCAAAAACCATATGATCATTTCAACTGATACTGAAAAATAATTTGACAAAATTCAACACCCCTTCATGATAAAAACCCTCAAAAAACTGCATATAGAAGGAGCACACCTCAACATAATAAAAGCCATATATGACAGACCCACAAGCTGCCATTTTCACATACCAACAGCAAGTAATCTGAAAAGGAAATTAAAAAGTAATCTCGTTGACAATAAACACAAATAAAATTAAATACCTAGGAATTAACTTAACCAAAGAAATGAAAGATCTCTATAATGAAAACTATAAAACACTGATGAAAGAAACTGAAGAGGACACCAACAAATAAAAAGATATTCCATGTTCATGAATTGGAAGAATCAATATTGTTAAAATGTCCATATTACCCAAAGCAACCTGTAGATTCAATGCAATCCCTATCAAAATACCAATAACGTTCTTCACAGAAATATAAAACAGAATCCTAAAATGTATATGGAACCACAAAATATCCAGAATAGCTCTAAGCAAAAAGAACAAAACTGGAGGAATTGCATTACCTGACTTCAAATTATACTACAGAGCCATAGTAATCAAAACAGCATGATACTGGCATAAAAACAGACACATGGACCTATGGAGCAGAATAGAGAACCCAGAAACAGATCCACACGCTTACAGGAAACTCATTTTTGACAAAGATGCCAAGAGCATACACTGGGGAAAAGGCAGTCTTTTCAATAAATGGTGCTGAGAAACCTGGATATCCATATGCAGAAGAATGTAACTAGACCCCTATCTCTCACCATATATAAAAATCAAATCAAAATGGATTAAAGACTTAAATCTAAGACCTCAAACTGAAAGTCCTACAAGAAAATATTGGGAAAATCTCCAGGACATTGATCTGGGCCAAGATTACTTAAGCAATACCCCACAAGTACAGGCAAGCAAAGCAAAATGGACAAATGGGATTGCATCAAATTTAAAAGCTCTCCACAGCAAAGGACACAATCAACAAAGTGAAGAATGGGAGAAAATATTTGCAAACTACCCATCTGACTAGGGATTAATAACCGGAATATATAAGGAGCTCAAACAACTCTGCAGGAAAAAAAAAATCAAACAATCTGATAAAAAAAATGGGCAAAAGATTTTTATAGACATTTATTGAAAGAAGACACACAAATGGCAAACGGGCATATATAAAAGTGCTCAGCATCATTGATAATCAAAGAAATGCAAATAAAAACTACAGTGAGATATCATCTCACCTTAGTTGATATGGTTTGGCTGTGTCCCCACCCAAATCTCATCTTGAATTGTAGCTCCCATAATCCACATGTGTTGTGGGAGAGACCTGGTGGGAGGTTACTGAATCATGGAGGCAGGTTTTCCTGTGCTGTTATCATGGTAGTGAATAAGTCTCACAAGATCTGATGGTTTTTTTATGAAGGGCAGTTCCCCTGCACATGCTCTCTGGCCTGTTGCCATGTAAGATGTGTCTTTGCTCTTCCTTTGTCTTCTGCCATGTTTGTGAGGCCTCCCCAGCCATGCTGAAATGTGAATCGATTAAATCTCTTTCCTTTATAAGTTACCCAGTCTTGGGTAAGTCTTTATTAGCAGCATGAGAACAGACTAATATAGCACATTGTTACCAAGAGTGAAGTGCTGCTGTAAAGATACCCGTGTCATGGGAAGGACCAAGTGAGAGGTAATTGAATCATGCAGCAGGTTTCTCCCATGTTGTTCTTGTGATAGTAAGTAAGTCTCATGAGATCTGATGGTTTTATAAAGGGCAGTTCCCCTGCACATGCTCTCTTGCCTGCCACCATGTAAGATGTACCTTTGCTCCTCCTTTGCCTTCTGCCATGATTGTGAGGCCTCCCCAGCCATGCTGAACTGTAAGTCAATTAAACCTCTTTCCTTTATAAATTACTCAGTCTTGGGTATGTCTTTACTAGCAGCGTCAGAATGGACTATATAATACACCAGTTAAAATAGCTTATATTCAAAAGTCAGGCAATAACAAATGCTGGTGAGAATGTGGAGGAAAGGGAACCCTAGTACACTGTCGGTGGGAATGTAAATTAGTACAACCAGTATGGAGAACAGTTTGAAGTTCCTCAGAAACTAGAAATAGAGCTAACATATGATCCAGATATCCCACTGCTGGGTATGTACCCAAAATAAAGGAAATCTGTATATTGAAGAAATATCTGCACTCTCATGTTTATTGCATCACTGTTCACAATCCCAAGATTTGGAAGCAACCTAAGTGTCCATCAACAGATGAATGGATAGAGAAAATGTGATAGGTATACACAAAGGAGTACTATTCAGCCATAAAAAAGAATGAGATCTGGCCAGGCATGTTGGCTCATGCCTGTAATCCCAGCATTTTGGGAGGCTGAGGTGGGCGGATCACCTGAGGTCAGGAGCTCCAGACCAGCCTGGAAAATATGGTGAAACCCCATCTCTATTAAAAACACAAAAATTAGCTGGGCGTGGTGGTGGGTGCCTGTAATCCCAGCTACTCAGGAGGCTGAGGCAGGAGAATAGCTTGAACTCAGGAGGTGGAGGTTGCAGTGAGCCGAGATTGCACCACTGCACTCCAGCCTGGGTGACAGAGCAAGACTCTGTCTCAAAAAAAAAAGAATGAAATCCTGTCATTTGCAACAACATGGATAGAACTGGAGATCACTATGTTAAGTGAAATAAGCCAGGCACAGAATGACAAACATCACACATTTTCACCTATTTCTGGGATCTAAAAATCAAAACAATTGAACTTACGGACATAGAGAATAGAAGGATGGTTACCACAGGCTGGGAAGGACAGTGGAGCTGGTGGGGGCAAGGTGTGATGGTTAATGGTTACAACAAAAATAGTTAGAAAGAATGAATAAGACCTAGTATTTGATAGCACAACAGGGTGACTACAGTCAATAATAACTTAATTGTACATTTTAAAATAACTAAAAGAGTTTAATTGGATTGTTTGTAACACAAAGGATAAATGCTTGAGGGGATGGATACCCCATTCTTCATGTTGTGATTATTTCACATTGCATGCCTGTATCAAAACATCTCATGTACCCCATAAGTTTATATACCTAGTATGTACCCTCAAAAATTAAAAAAAATTTTGAAAAGAAAATTGGCTGAGTCCCATTAAGAATGGTAAGCTCTGTGGTATTGTAATTTGCCTTATTTTCATCCCCATTGCTCCAGTTCTGCAGCAGTCTTTAAAAACCAGCACCCTCAAAATCACAGTAGCTGTGAAAACCAGAAATCTAGCAGCAACTGGAGGGGGAAAGCCCAGGAAATACTTCAAGGCCCTAATTTGTCACCTCTAGCTAAAACTAATGCTCTCTGAAAGCAGGAAATTAAGGATCAGGTAAAGTTTCAAACTGCTGAGGCATTGAAAAGTGTTCCTCAACACTCACTCAGAGCCCTTTGGCAAAGTGTGGAAGATTTGTGATTCAAAGTATTTAAGGAAATCTCCATCCAAACATTAGCTGACTGCTAAGCTAAATGAGCAGAAACTTTAGTCACAGTACACAACAAAGAATACAGATTTTATAGAATTGATCCAGGAGAGTCATTAAACCAACAGTGAAAACAACAACACACTTTGAGGAGGGGAGGATCAGATTGCCAGAGATTCAACATTATATTATTTAAAATGTCCAGTTTTCAACAAAAAATTATGAGACATACAAAAAATCAGGAATGCATGAGAATGATATTTAATGAAATAGAGAATATGAATAAAAGGGATAGAAATTTTAAGAACCAAACAGAAATTCTAAAGTATATATATACTAAATTGCTTTCATTATTATTATATTTTTTTAAAAAAGCAAAATAGTACTTCCTATTTTATCAGTAATTACATAAAATGTATACGGATTAAACATTCCAAGCCAAAGGCACAAACTGGAAGTATAGTAAAGAATCATGATCCAACCACATGCTGTCCATAAAGGACACACTAGATTAAAAGCCACCAATAGAGGAAAGCAAGAGGACGGAAAAAGATACACTGTGAAAATGGTAGCTAAAAGAGACCTGAAGTGGCCATATTAATATCCAACAAAATAGACTTGAAGACAAAAGTTTTTCTAGCAACAAAGGAGGACAATTTTTGGAACACTCTCAGTAACTTTATTTGATTTAGTATTGTTCAGAGAAAATATACAAGTTTAAAATGACCTCCAATAATGTCAGCATTGGCCACTCAAAAAAATCAATAAAATAGAAGACAAATTAAGTTATTATTTCTGTGATTCATTGCAAATGTAGGACATCTTTATAAACAAATCTATTTTTGCTTTTAGAACTATTGTTAATTAACACATAATAATTATACATATTTATGGGGTAAAGTATGGTATTTTAATACATGTATATAATATGAAATGATCAAGTCAGAGTAATTAGCATATCCATCACCTCAAACACCTATTATTTCTTTGTGTTGGGAACATTTCAAATCCACTCTTCTAGCTGTTTGAAAATATACAATAAATTGTTCATTATAGTCACTCTATATTGCTATAGAACCCTAGAACTTAGTCCTCTTATCTAGATGAAATTCTGTATCCATTAACCAACCTTTGGCTATCCCCTCCCTGACCCACCACATTTTCCTGCCTCTAGTAACCACTACAGTACTCTCTACTTCTATGAAATCAACATTTTTAGCTTCCACATGTGAGTGAGAACATGTGGTATTTATCTTTCTGTGCCAGGCTTATTTTACTTAACATAATGTCCTGTAAGCTCATGCATGTTGCCACAAATTGCAGAATTTTGTTCTGTTATATGGCTAAATATTTTATTGTGTATATACACCACATTTTTCTTTATCTATTTATCTGTTGATGGACACTTAGGTTGTTTCATATCTTGGCTATTGTGAATAGTGTTACAATAAACATGGGAGTGTAGATATCTTTTTGACATACTAATTTCCTTTCCTTTGGATACACAGCCAGAAGTGGCATTGCTGCATCATAAGGTAGTTTTATTTTCAGTTTCTTTAGGGATTTCCATACTGATTTCTATATTACTGCACTAATTTTCATTCCCATTAACAGTGTGTAAGAGTTCCCCCTTCCCCACATCTTCACCAGCATTAGTTATTTTTTGCATTTTTTATAATAGCCATTCTAACTGGGATGAGATGGCGCTTCATTGAGGTTTTAATTTGTATTTCCCTGATGATTAGTGGTGTTGAGCATTTTTTCATATACCTGTGGGCCATTTGTATAAAGAGGGACATTTTATAAAGATAACAGTGTGAATATATCAGGAAGACATAACAATCATAAACATACATGCAACTAACAATAGAGCTCACAATACACTAAGCAAAAATTAACATAATTGGAGGGAGAAATAGATAATTTGTTGTTGTTGTTGTTGAGATAGAGTCTCACTCCATCACTCAGGCTGGAGTGCAGTGGTGCAATCTTGGCTCACTGCAACCTTCGCCTCCCAAGTTTAGTAGAGACAGGGTTTCACCATGGTAGTCAGGCTGGTCTCTAACTCCTGAACTCAAGCAATCCACCTGCCTTGGCCTCCCAAAGTTCTGGAATTACAGGCATAAGCCACTGAGCCTGGCCAGAAATAGACAATTTAATAGTTGAGACTCCAATACCACACTTTCAATAATGGATAGAATAACTAGACAGAAGATCAACAAGGAAATAGAAAACTTGAATAACACTATAAACCAACCAGACCTGACAGACATTTATAGAATGTCCTTCTTGTCTTAGCTTGTTTGGGCTACTATAAGAAAATACTTTAATACTTTAGAATGGGTAATTTAGAAACAGTAAAAATTTATTGCTCACAATTTTGGAAGCTTAAAAGTCAAAGATCAAGGTGCTGGCAGATTTGGTGTTAGGTGAGGGCCTGTTACCCCTAGATGGTGCCTTCTAGATGCATCCTCACATAGCTGAAAGGGTAAAGGGGCTACCTCAAGATAAGGGCACTAATCCCATTCATAAGGGCTCTGCCTTCATGACCTAATCACATCCCAAAGGCCCCACATCTTAATACTATCACATTGGGTATTAGGTTTTAACATATGAATTTTGGGGGAACACAAAGCTTTAGACCATAGCATTCTGCTCCTGGCACCCCACAATTTTTGTACTTCTCACATGCAAAATACATTCATTCTATTAGCCTCAAAGTCCACATCTTCACCAGCATTTGTTATTTTTTTTTTATAATTGTCATTCTAACTAGGATGAGATGACGTATTTCCAGTATCAACTCAAAAGCTTGAAGTCCAAAGTCTCATCTAAATATGATCTAAATCTGAAATGAATGAGACTTAAGGTGGGACATATCCTGAGGCAAATTCCCTTCCAACTTTGAGCCTGTGAAATCAAACAAGTTAAGTGTTTCCAAAATATAGTGATGGGACAGGCATAGGGTAGATATTTCTATTCTAAAAGAGAGAAATAGGAAAAAAGAAAAGAGTAATAGATCCCAAATAAGTCTAAAACACAACAGGAAAAATGCATTAAATTTTAAGGCTTGAGAATAATTTTCTTTGACTCCATGTCCTGCTTTCCAGACATAGCGAGGTGAGGGTTGGGCCTCCAAGGGTCCAGTTGGCCCCACCCCCATCACTTTGCTGGGCACAGCCCACACAGAAACTCTTATAGATTGAAGTTGGTTGCCTGCAGCTCTCCCAGGCTGGAGTTGCACACTGGTAGCTTTATAGTTCTGGAGTCTCAGGGGCAGCCCCTCCCCCATGGGTCCTGTGGACATTGCCCTAATGGGGGCTCTTTGTGGTGACTCTAACTCCACAGTTCTGCTGGGCATTGCCCTAGCAAAGATGCTCTGTGTGGCCCTGCTACTGTGGCAGTTTTCTGCCTGGGCCCTGAGGCTGTCTGGGGCATCCTTTGAAATCTAGATGGACGTAGTCATGCCTCTGTAGCTCATATACTTGGTACATCCATGGAGATGGCATTGTGTAGGTGCTACCATGATTTTCTGCCTGTGCCTTCCAGAGGAGTGTCTTGAGCTGCACCTGGTCTCACTTGCACCACAGCAGGGGTGGCCCAGGAGTACTACACCAGAATTGGGGGAGCAGAGCCTGGAAATCATTCGGCCCCCAAGACCCTAGCATTCTGGGTCTGTAGTGGGTGGGGCAGCCCTGAAGTTCTCTGAGATACCTTCAGAAGCATTCTTCCATTGTATTGATGAATAGCATATGGCTTTTTCCTATCCATACTAATCTCCCTATCAAATGGTTGCTTGGCCACACTCTTGGTGGTCTCTTCTGAACATGCTTTTTTATTCCTTACAACTTGGCCAGGCTGAGAATTTTCCAAATCTTTAAGTTCTGCTTCCTTTTTGATTATAAGTTCTATCTTTAATCTCTCTTCTCATGTTTTACTATAAGTAGTCAAGAGAAACCACGCTGCATCCTCAGCACTTTGCTTAGATATTTCTTCCACCAAATATCCTATTTCATCAACTCAGAAGTTCTTCCTTACACAAAACACTAGGACACAGACATAATTCAGCCAAGTTATTTGCCACTTTATAACAATAGTTGCCTTTCCTTCAGTTTCAGTAACATGTTCCTCATTTCTGTCTAAGCCTTCAGCAGGATAGTTTTTACTGTTCATCTTTCTACTAACATTCTGTTCGTGACCTCTTAGGTAATCCCTAAGAGGATTGAGGCTTTCTCCACAGCTCTCTATTTCTTTTGAGCCCCCACCAGAATCACCCTTTATGATCCATTCATGCCAATAGAAGCTTTTATTTTCAGCATGGACCACCAAACTTTTCCAGCCTCTACTCATTACCTAGTTTCAAAGCTACTACCACATTTTTAGGTATTTGTTACAGCAGCACCCTATCTCAGTATCAATTTTTGCCTTAGTCCATTAAGGTTGCTAATACAAAATACCTTAGACTGGGTAATTTAGAAACAATAAAAATTTATTACTCACGGTTCTGGAGGCTTGGAAGTCCAAGGTCAAGGTGCTGGCAGATTTGGTATCTGTTAAGGGCTCATTACTCATAGATGGCACTTTCTAGCCTTGTCCTCACGTGGAGCAAGAGGCAAATAGGCTCTCTCAAGTATATTTTATAAGGCCACTAATCCCATTCATGAGGGCTCTGCTCTCATGACCTAATTACCTCCCAAAGGCCCTACCTCTTAATACTATCACATTGGGTATTAAGTTTCAACATATGCATTTTGAGGGGACACAAAGCTTCGGACCATATAGCACTGCCTGACAACAGAAGAATATGCATTTTTTCTTCAAATTCAGTGGAACATTCTCCAGCAGAGACCACTGTTAAGCCATCACACAAGCCTCAATAAATTTAGAAAGATTAAAATGATTCAAAGTATGTTCTTCACCCTCAATGTTATGAAATTTAAAATGAATAACAGAAGGAAATTTGGGAAATTCACAAATATGTCAAAATAAAACAACACACTTCCAAATAACCAGTGGGTCAAAAAAGAAATTATGAGGAAAACTGAAAAATACTTTGAAATGAATGAAAAACAAAAATACAATATATAATAGTTTTGTTATGTTGTTAAGCCATGCTTAGAAATAAATTTATGGTTGTAAACACCTATATTAAAAAAGAAGAAAGAGGCCGGGTGTGGTGGCTCATGTCTGTAATCCCAGCATTTTGGGAGGCCGAGGTGGGCGGATCACTTGAGGCCACGAGTTCGAGACCAGACTGGCCAACATGGCAAAACCCCATCTCTCCTAAAAATACAAAAATTAGTTGGGCATGCTGGCATGCGCCTGTAATCCTGGCTACGCAGGAGGCTGAGACACAAGCATTGCTTGAACCTGGGAGACAGAGGTTGCAGTGAGCCAAGATCACTCCACTGCACTCCATCCTGGGTGACAGAGCAAGACACTGCCTCAAAAAAAAAAAAAAAAAAAAAAGAAGAAGAAGAAGAAAGACCTCAAGTGAGTAACCTAAACTTCCACTCTATTAAACTAGCAAAAGAGTTAACTAAACCCAAAGCAAGAAGAATAAAATAAACGATAAAAATTAGACCAGAAATAAATGAAATAGAGAGTAGAAAAACAGTAAGAATATCTATAAAGCTAAAGTTGGTTCTTTTAAAAGTCAACAAAATTGACAAACTTCTAGCTAGAAAAGACTCAAATTACTAAAATCAGGAAAGAAAGGGAATATTACACCAATCTTATACAAATGAAAAAAATGAAAAGTTAATACTAAGAAAAACTGTTTGTAAACAAATTAGATAGCACAGATGAAATGGACGCATTCCTAGAAATACACAAACCACTGATCCTGACTCAAGAAGAAATGTACAGTCTTAGTGGACTTATAAAAGGAAAAAAGATTAAACTGATAATTTTAAAAATTCTTGCAAAGCAAAGCTTAGGCCTAGATGGCTTCACTGCTGGATTCTACCAAACATTTAAAAAAGAATTAATATAAATTGTACAAAAACTGTTTCAAAAAATAGAAGAGGAGAGAACATTTTCAAACGCATTATATAAAGCCAGTATTAATCTAATAGCAAAACTAAACAAAAAATAATAAGAACATAAACCCACAGACCAATATCTTTTACGATCATGGATGCAAACTTCCCTGACAAATTACTAGCAAGTTGAAACTGACAATATATTTAAAAGTTTATATATCACAACCAAGTGAGATTGATTTCAGGGATGCAAGATTGGTGCTGGAACAACTGGATATCCACATGTAAAATCACAAGTGTGGACCTCTTTCTCATACTATACACAAACATTAATTCAAAATACATCATAGACCTAAACATAAGACTTAACACTATAAAACTCTTAGACCTTGGATTTGGCAATGGAGTCTTAGCTACAACATTAAAAGCATAAGCAGTCATGGAAAAAAATAGGTAAATTGGACTTCATAAAAATTAAAAACACTTGTTCTTCAAAGGAAACTATCAACAAAGTAAAAGGACCATTCACAGATACGTAAATCTATTAAGTGACTTGTATCTACAATGAAGAACTTCTATAACCAAACAATAAGAAGACAAATAATCCAATTTTAAATAATTAGCAAAGTATTTGAATAGACATTTCTCCAAAGAAGATATACAAATGTCTAATAAACCCATGAAAAGATGCTCAATATCATTGGTCATTAGGGAAATGCAAATTAAAACTACAATGAGATACCACTTCGCACCCACAATAATGGCTGTAATAAAAAAGTCAGACAACACAAGTGTGGGCAAGGATGTAGAGAAACTGGAACCCTCATTCATTGCTGATGGGACTGTAAAATGGTACAGCCAATTTGGAAAACAGTTATATAGCTTCTCAAAATGTTAAACACAGAGTTACCACATAACTCAGTAATTCCACTCTTAGGTATATACCCAAGAGAAATGAAAACATGTTTCAACACAAAAATTTGCACATGAATGTTCCCAGCAGGATTATTCATAATGGCCAAAACATTGAAATAACCCAAATGTCCATCAACTGATGGATAAACAAAACATGGTATAGTCATTCCGTGGAATATTATTCAGCTATAAAAAAAGAATATTGATACATGGTATAGCATGGATGAATATTGAAAAAATTATGAAAAGTAAAAGAAGCCAGTCACAAAAGATCACATATTGCAGGAGTCCCTAACCCCTGGGCCACAGACCAGTACCAGTTCGTGGCCTGTTAGGAACCAGGCCGCAAAGCAGGAGGTGAGTGGCGGGCAAGCAAGCAAAGCTTCATCTGTATTTACAGCTGCTCCCCATCACTTACATAACCACCTGAGCTCCACTTTCTGTCAGATCAGCAGTGGCATTAGATTTTCATAGGAGCATGAACCCTACTGTGAACTGTGCATGCAAACAAGGCTGCACGCTCTTTATGAGAATGTAATGCCTGATGATCTGTCACTGCCTTCCATCACCCCCAGATGGAACCATTTAGTTGCAGGAAAACAAGCTAGGGCCCACTGATTCACATTATAGTGAGTTGTATAATTATTTCATTATATATTACAATATAATATATAATAGTAATAATAGTAGAAATAAAGTGCACAATAAATGTAATGCACTGGAATCATCCTGAAACCATACCTCCCTCGTGGTCCATGGAAAAATTGTCTTTCATGAAACTGGTCCCTGGTGCCAAAAATGTTGGGGACCACTGACATATTGTATGATTCCATTCATATGAAATGCCAGAATAGGCAAATCATTAGACAGAAAGTAGGTTAGTTTTTGTCAGAAGCTGAGGAGGAAAGCGCAATGGTGAGGGACTGCTAATGGATATGGGGTTTCTTTTTCAGGTGATGAAAATATTATCAAATAAGATAGTGGTAATGGTTTTCTATGTCTACAAATATGCTGTGACAAGTGAAATATTGAACTGTACACTTTAAAGGGTAAATTTTATAGTACGCAAATTATATCTTAATAAAGATGCCATTAAAAAATCTTTGCCGATATTCCCATATTCCTTATTCTAGCGAATGCCAAAATGTTTCATCCATTTATATAAGCCAGTAACCTTCTTTGACAGATCTTGTTCCTACTCCCTTTTTAGTCTACCACCAATTCCTACCAATCTCTTCTCCTACATATGGCTGTTCACGCCTTTGTTTTTCTACCACCATCCAAGCCCAATTCACCATTATTTCTTGCTTGAAATATCCAATAGTCAATTAACTAGTCATCCTGCATCTGCTCCTACCTGTTCCCCTATTCATTCTTCACCTAACAGCCAGAGTAATCCTTTCAAAATGAAAAAAAAATTAACAAACATTTTTATTAAAGCAAAACTTACATAAATAAAAGTGTACACATTCTTAGCATCTAGTTTTGTGAATTACCACAAAGTGAATATGCCCATGAAAACGCCATCCAGATTAGGAAATTAAACATTACCAACATCCCAGGAGCACCCCCACTTTATGTTCCTTTTCATTTAGTACTACCTCTTCTCTCAATATCCTTTCTACCATTATATATTGGTTTCAACCTAGTTCTGAAGTGTATGCAAAGGGAGTCATAGAAAAAGCACGCTTTCGTATCTGGATTTTTCCATTTGCTAGTATGTTTGGGCGATTCATCCAGTTACTGTGTGTAGGAGCTGATCCTTAATTTTTGTTGTTGTATTTCGCTTTTTTATTTAATATAATTTATCCATTCTATAGTTGATAGACTGCTCAACCCACTTCTGGGTTGAGGCTGTTATGAACATACTTGTACAAGTATTTTGGGATTCATAAGTATGCATCTCTGTTGAGTACATACATTGGAGTGGAATTGCTGGGTCATAGGGTATGCGCATGTTTGGTGTTAGTAGATACTTCCATGTAGTTTTCCAATGTGGTTGTACGAATTTACACTTCCACCAGCAGAGTATGAGAGTTCCAGTTGCTTCATATTCTCACCAGCACTTAGTATTGTCAGTCTTTTAAAATTTGGCCATTCTTACTGTCATCTTGCCATTTCCTCAATGAAAAATAAGGTTAATACCATTTTAGGTAATTAATGGCCATTTGATTATACTCTTTTGTGGTATTCTTATTCAAATATTTTGCTCATTTTTCCATTGGGGTACCTGAATTTTCCTTGTAATATTCAAGATCTGAGTTTTGTGGCTTTCCCATTCACTCTCTTATTGGTGTTCTTTATGAATATAAATTCTTAAAATAGCCCAATTTATTGATCAACATGGTCCAATTTATTGATCTTCTCCTTTATGGTTGCCACTTTTTGTGTCCTATTTAGAAATCTTTTCCAAGGTAATGAAGCTCTTCTGCTACACTATCTTCCAGAAGTTTTATTGTTTTATCTTTTACATTGAGATCCACAATTTATCTGGAATTAATTTTTGGTTACGGTATAACGTAGAGGTTAAGATACATCTTTCTTTCCATGTGATTTTCCAATTGACCCAACACCATTTGTTGATAAGAATATATTTTGCCTACCAAAATGAAAATGTAATTATGCTGGATTGGAGAGGAGAATAAAACTCTCGGCTTGGGATTCAAAATTATTTCTTATGGTATATTTTAACCTGAAACCAAGGTGTTATGGCTAAACTCCAGCAGAAAGCCTCTGTTACCTAGAACTGGTAATGAGCCCTCCCATCTGGAAGGAGAACAGAGAAGTAATCTTGAAATTGTAATTATTACCACACTCAATGCCATGAACTACCTGAATAGTTATGAACGAACTTCTGTTGATGGTTATACTCCTAAATCTACCCAAAACTGAAGACAATTATGTCTACCCCTAGACAAATGAGTATTTGCTGTGCAAATGACCCTCTGAGGAGAAAGGTGCTGACAATCCTTTGGGTACAAAGTGCTCTGATCTCCTTGGGTTGTAGAGATGTAAGTCAATTGTTTTGTCTTTTTCTCATTTCAGCATTGCAAAGACAAAGAGAATCAACTTTTAATTTATATATGACTTTGGATTTTTCCCACTGCCAATCAGATTTCTGGGTGAGAGCTCCTCATGAATTTTCTGACAGCTACATGGATCACATGGGTGAGTTGTTCCTGATGTCTGATCCCTGATCCTTATGGATGCCTGGAAGTCTGAAACAACACATAGCTGGCCTATTACTCATTCTCCCTACACTACTGAGCTCCAGTGTTGCCCCTTCACTAGGCTTAACCTCTCCCCCTATATTTGCTGACAGCCTGTTTGATAAATTCTCATAACATAAAGATACTGTCTAAGCTTTTGAGCAAGTCTACTCCCCTTGACGTCAACTGTTCTGCTGATTTTCCCCAGCCTAATCCCTTACCACTCCCTTGTTTGCTATTCATGCTTGGTATAGTTTCTAGCACTCATCATGCTGATTCATGCCTCTTTACTTTTAGTTGTAATGTTTTCCCTGCCCAGACTACCTTCATTTCCCTCTTCATTTCCCCACCTTCATTTCCATGCTGGAGGTGAAATTTAGAAACCTTCAAAAATCTATTAGTCACCAGGAAGCTTTCCTATGACTCAGGTAGGCTGAATGCCCATACCTACATCTATAACCACATATACCACATGATATCAGAGAGTGTGTTTATGTGTCCATTTCTCTTATGTTGGTTCTACATCTTATCTTTAGTCTCCCAACATCAAACACAACACCTGGCACATTATGGTTGTTTAACAAATTCATGTTGAATGCACCTGAACTGCAGTAGTACAAGGAAAAGATTAACTTGCTCAGAAACTCTTGCATTTGGAGCTGAGGACCAAGTGGGTTGAAGTATTAAAAATACTGCTGAGGCTGCTTGCCTTGGTTGGGGTCAGCCTAGAAAACCACTCAGTCTAGAGTCACAGAGGAGACTTAAAGCTCAAAAGTTGGCAATTTGTACACAGACTCTCAGCTTATAGAATCAAAACTCCTTTTGCCACACATTTATTTTTAAAATTAAATAAATAAGTTTAAAAAGGCAACTGAATGTCCTCCATCTCATGGTTTCTTAAGCCAGCAGCAGACTGTATGACACATCCTTCAAATAACTGCGGTGTTCTGAGGAAGTGTTTTAAAATACACAGCCCAGCCAACACGAGCACTCAGGGATCTTGTTGTTTATTTTTGAGCATTAAAAAAAGTTAAAAATGCAGTGGTTGCTGAGTGTAGACTCATACCACACTAGCTCATTAGCCCTTTTAAAATATCCTGCATTGGAAAAATCTTTAATGCTAGAGCCCATTAAAATTTTGAAAACTCTAACATAGTTTTCAAAACATTACCCGAAATAATTTAGTAGCTGCTTACATTTTAAAAATCTGTAAATAATAAAAAAAATTAGTATAATGATAGCTTAGCTCAATTATTATTCTTACTGTAGTTGGTAACTTATAATACTTAAGTAATTATCTAATATACCAGCTAGAATCCAGAAAGATGCAAAGACTTTTTACTGTATTTTTTCTCCATTTGCACCCCAATTATGTATATTTCATGTCCCTCTTTGCTCTGCTGTGTTCCAGGGGGCCCTATGGACTGCATTACCCAAGCCTCCTTTTCCATTTGACTTCTGGTTGTGCTATGCTTATAGAGATATTCATGGGGGATTAAAGTGTGGTGGAAGAGAGGTTGGGGTATTTCTTTACCTGCTTTCTCTATACATCAGTGCCACATTTCTGGCATGGCTATGTTCCTGTATGACTACAGCTCCTCTGCCTTCCTCCACAGCTCCAGGTTTTCTCCTATTGGGAGTGATTATGGTTTTCCACTGAGACCAGTCTCTGAGTGCCTCAACATCCTTTGTTGGTTTTCTTAATCAAGCCCACACCCCTGTAATTAGTCCTTTCATTAATGTATTTTATTTGATTAATCTTGTTGAATCCTGCTACTTGCCAGGATTCCAACTGACACAAACTAAATTTAATGTATTTGTAGAGAACACTTCATATCACAATTGAGGTAAAGTCCTCCTATCCCCCATGGCGAGCACTGAATTAAAAAAGAAAACAGCAGAACTCATTAACAGAGATTCATAATTCACCAAGGAGTTACCAATGAAGCTTAAGAATAGGAAATACCATTTTGAAGGCATCTTAAGACCCCCACTGCACTATGAATCTAAAGGGCAAAAAGTGTCAAAGTTTTAAATCAAGGGATGCACTCACAGGAAGAAAATCCCCACATTAACAAGGCAAAAGGCAAATAAATGATACCCAGTCTTTACATAAAGCACAGAGACTTGATACTATCACTTGGTTGGACTGCAATAACTATTTGTCTCTTCTCTCCCCATTATTGATGCAACAAAATTTTTGAAGCACTTCCTTTGAAGAGCCACAAATTTGCTATAAGGCTAAGCATTGTAACTATCCCTATCCCATTAGGGCCTAAGGTGAGAGGATGTAAGAATGGATCAGGAGAAGTGACCTCAGGAGAGCTGAAACAAGACCAGAAACTAAAGATAGAAAAATGTTCAGATTACTGATAGATTCCAAGTAAATCTAAAGCTAGGTAGAAATGTGCCAGGAAGAATGATCAGAGAATAAAATAGGTCCAGACTGGAGAAAGGATCTCAATAATGGGTACCAGCATCCAGGCAAGAGATCCAGAAGGCAACTTTAAGAGTACAATGGATACCAAACCTTACCCCATTCCATCAGGTTTTATATATTTCCATTACAAGGATAAAAGCAAAACCCAATGAGGCTGATCCAATGACCCTGGCTATAGTAGAATCAAAAATGCTAAGAGAAAAGCAGTTCCTGATGAGAAGACTGGAAGAAATCATTTGTACCCTAAAATACCATTGTAGATTGGCTGATTAAATAAAAAATAAAGTTGTGTTTTCAGGTTTGCTGAGTTTATTTTTCCACCCAGTGCTACACTTAATCAGGGTTTAGAGGTTTAGGGGTGGACACAAACTCAACTTGTTTTCTAAGATCATAATTTCTTTTAAAAGATACATGTAAACTTCCTTGGAATTACAGAAAAAAGTTTGTTTTTATTTTTTCTTAAAGTGTTTAACACTTCTGCTTCCAGCCAAAATGTAGTAAAAGGTCTGGATTAATTTCTCACCTGAAATAACCAAATACTGGACAAAATGTATGAATCAATTATTTTCAATACAATGAGCATCAGGGAATGAAAGATTGCATATTAATTAGTGTTCTCCAAATAAACAGCACCAACAGGGATATATAAAAAAAATGAGAATTGGCTTACATGATTGTGGAGGTCAAGAAATTCCATAATATGCTGTCTATGAGCTGAAGAAACAAGAAAGAGTTGGAGGTGAAACTCAGTCTAAGTCTAAAGGCCTGAGGACTGGCATTGTGGCCAGTGGGGGAGAGTGAGAGGGTGGGGATGGTGTAAGTCACAGATGGAGTCTGAAGGCTTAGGAACACAGAGCACTGATGTCTGAGAACAGGAGAAGATGTATGTTCCAGCTCAAACAAGGCAGATCAAATTTGCCCTTCCTCTACCTTTTGCTCTACCCAGACCCTCAAGGGATTGGACAATGCTTGCCTACATTGGTGAGTGTGATCTTCTTTACTCAGTCTACTGATTTGAATGCTAATTTCTTCCAGAAACACCTTCAGAGACACACCCAGAAATAATGTTTTACCAACTATCTGGGCATTCCTTAGCCCAGTCAAGTTGACACATAAAATTAACCATAACAGACAGTGATCCCTAAAAGAAGGAAAACAATCAAGGTGAGTCCCTTGATTGGGTCCAGCTTAGTGCCTTAAGCTATTCCAGGCCACAGGAACAGGAACCCAAGTACAGCCTGGCAGACTTAAGGAGACAGAGGTCAGAATCTGTCTCCTGGGAGATCAAAACACTTACAGTTCACAGGACAGAGTACCAGAGAGAAGAGTGCTACACACAAAGAGAAACTTGGAGATTTGCAAAAGGGCCCATTCAAGTATTCAGCTAAGTATGCACTGATCACTGTACGTGTGTAAGGAAACCACCTAAGGCTGGGAAAAGAATTACCTAAAAGGATCACAGGTCTCACCACAAATAAATGATAAATGTGTGAAGTAATGCGTATGTTAATTAGCTTGATGAAGTCATTCCAGAATGGATACATATTTCAAAAATTTCTGTGGTACACCATAAAAATATGTAATTTTAATGTGACAATAAAGTAAATAAGAAGAAGAGAAAAAGGAACAATACTTGGTTCTCTAAAGTGTTGAGAATTTTTCCTGCTCCTACCAGCCAGACTGGAAAACCTCACAATTCACAGGGCATTGAAAATAGTGCACAGAAGTGACTTGCCTCAACAGTGGGGAATAGTCAGCCTTAGACTGAATACAACTTTGGTCCTGCCTAAAAAGTCTTAAAAGCAAGACCTCAAAAGATCAAAATATTTTCAATTAATTTAACTTGATACTAGAAAAAAAATCTCAGTAATATTTAAAGGAATAAAATATATTCAACATCCAAGGTAAAATTCACAATGTCTGGTATCTGATCAAAATTAGCAGTCTAAAAAAGCATTGTTAATGTGCACACTTTATACAAGTAAATCCAGTGGTATGTCAGTTATATTTCAATAAAGCTGTGAAAAATCTTACAAAGCAGACAAAGAAGAAGGAAAATACGACCTATCATAAAGGGTAAAATCAATGAATTGAAACCAATCCAGAGTTGACACAGAAGTTAGAATTACACATGGACATTTTAAAAGCTATAACAATATTTCATATGTTCAAAAAGTAAAGTAGAAACATAGAAAACGTACAATCCTCTAGATACGAAAACTACATTTTCTAAGGTAAAAAAATACACTGAATGAAAATAATAGCAAAGTATATCTCACAGGAGAAAAGATTGGTGAGGCTGAACTTGACATAGCAATAGAATCTGTTCAAATAAAACAGACAAACAAGGGGAAAATGAACTCAGAATCAACGATAAGTGAAACAACTTAAAGCAGCTTATTATATTTTCAGTTGAAGTCCTTCAAGGGGGAAGAGATGCAGAAAAAAAATGTTTGAAGGAACAATAGCCAAAAATTTTTACAAATTTCATGAAAATTATAAACTTGCAAATCCAAGAATTTCAACGAACCTCAACACCATCAATGTGTGGAAAACTATATCGAGTTACATTAAAATAAGCTTTCTCAAAACCAGTGATAAAGGGAAAATCTTTAAAGCTACCAAGGAAAAAAGATGCATTACATACAAGGGAACAAAGATAAAGATGACAACAAATTTCTTTTTGGAAGCAATAGAAGCAAGGAGACGGTAATGCAATATTGTTAAAGTACTGAAAGAAAACAAAACTTCCAACTTAGGTTTCTATAACTATTGAAAATATATTTCAAAATAAAGACATTTTTGGACATATAAAAGCTGAAATAATCCACCAGGAGACCTCCTTGACAAGAAATGTTGAAGGAAGTCCTTAAGGCAAAAAGAAAATGAAAATAATACTAGGTGGAAATATGGATCTACAAAATGGAATAAAGAGCACATGAAATGGTAACTACATGAGTACATACATAATGCTATTTAAATTTCTGTAAACAATAACGGACTATTTAAACAAAAATAATAATAAAGTGTCATGGAGCTTATGAGTAAAATGTATGAAAACAATAGCACAACGGTCAGGAGGAAAGACACGGAAGTATATTATTGTAAGACCCTTATAATATATATGAAGTGGTGTATCACTTGAAGGCAGACTGTAATAAGCTAAAGATATATACTATAAACCCAAGAAACTACTAATAGTTAATAAGCCAACAATGGAAATAAAATGGAATCAGTTTTTAAAAATCAAATAATTAAAAAGAAAATAAAAAACAAAGCACGGATGAGACAAATAGAAAACAAATAGTGAGATGGTAGATTAAAATCTAACCATATTAATAATTAGATGACATGTAAAAGATAAAAGATGTGAATACCCTAATAAAAGGCTGAGATTGTCAGATTCAGTAAAAAAACAATATCCAACTATATGCTTTCTATAAAGATGCAAGTAGGTTAAAAGTAAAACCATGAAAAAAGATATTCTATACTAACACTAATCAAAGAAAGCTGAAGTGGAAAATGCAAATTAAAATAACAATGAGATATCATCTTCCATGAGTCATAATGGCTGTTATTAAAAAGTCAAAAAATTACAGACATTGGTGAAGATGTGGAAAAAAATGAATGCTTATACATTGTTGGTGGGAATGTAAATTAGCATGACCTCTATGGAAAACAGTATGGAGACTTTTCAAACAACCAAAAATAGATCTACTATTTGATTCAGCAATCCCACTACTGGGTATATACCCAAAAGAAAGTAAATCATTATATCAAAAAGATACCTGCAACCATATGTTTATTGCAGCACTATTCACAATAGCAAATATGGAATCAACCTGTGTCCATCAACAGGTGATTGGATAAAGAAAATGTTCTACGTACATATTATACCAGGGACTACTACTTAGCCATAAAAAAATGAAGTCATACTTTTTTCAGCAACATAGATGGAACTAGAGGTCATTATCTTAAGCGAAATAATTCATAAGCAGAAAGTAAAATACTACATGTTCTCACTTGTAAGTAGGAGCTAAATAATGTGTACACATGGACATAGAGCATGGACTAATAGACACTGGAGACTCAGCAGGGTGAGAAGATGGGACGGGGTGAGGGATTAGAAATAAATTAATGCATACAATGTAGACTATTTGGGTGATGGCTACACTAAGAGCTCAGACTTCACCACTATGCAATATATCCATGTAACAAATGGCACTTGTAACCCCTAAATCTATACAAATTTTTTAAAAAGCAAGATGAAGTAGCCATATTACTAGTAAACAAAGTAGATTTTTAAACAAAACATATTGCCAGACATAAAGAAGGCCATTTAATAATGATTAAGAAGTAAATTTATCAAGAGGACTTGATCATCTTAAACATTCATACACTAATAATGAGCTTTAAAATGCGTGAAATGAGAACTATCAAGGTTTTACTATAATATTGCATAATAGTATTGCAGAAAAGAGGCAAATTCACAATCATATTTGGAGATTTAAATACTCCACCCATAAATGCTAGAACAAGTAGATAGAAAATTAGCAAGGATACAGATTTGAACATCACCTTCAGTCATCTTGACATAATTGGCATTTATGGAACACTCCACCAAACAATAGCAAAATGAACACATGGAATATTTACAAAGAGAGATCATATCCTGGGCCATAAAACAAGCCTCAGTAAATTTTAAAGGATGAGAGTCATAAAAAATATGTTTTCTGACCACAGTGGTATTTCCTTTAAAATCAATACTAAAAAGATCTCTGGAAAATCCCTAAAATTTTGGAAACTGAATAACACACATCTGGATAAGGCATGGGTCAAAGAAGAAATCAAAAGAGAAAGTAAAAAGTATTTTGAACTGAATAAAGGTAACACCACAACATATCAAAATTTGTGGCAATAATTAGGTGGAAATTTATAGCACTACTACCAATATTAGGAAAGAAGAAAGGCTTTCTTCTTTAAATCAATGACCTTAGCTTTCACCTTAAACAACTAAAAAGAAAGAGTAAATTAAACCTAAATTAAGCAGAATAAAGTAAATAATAAATATCAGAGATGAAATCAATGAAACAGAAAAATAATGCAGGAAAATCAATGAAGCCAAACCTAGTTCTTTGAGTAGATCAAAAAAATTGACAAAACTCTAGCCATACTGATCTGGGATCAGAGACACAAATTACCAATATGTGGAATAAAATAGTGGTATCACTAGAGGTTCTGTAGATATTAAAAAGATAATAAGGACATTTATAAATAATTTTATTCCATTTATTAAACAACTTGAAATTGAAACATTAAAATATAAAAATGTTCAAAATTTCATTTAATGAAATTGAAAAATTTATTGAAAGACACAAAGTATGAACGTTTACTCAAGAAGACATAGATAATGGTAATTGTCTTATCTATTTTAAAAATTGAATTTGTATTTATAAACCTTCCCACAGAAGAGACTGTCAGCCCAGATAGCTTCACTGGTGAATTCTACCAAATATTTAATCAAGAAATAGTTCTGAACGGTAGCCTCTTCTCCTTAACCAAGATATTGGTTTGTCCCTGTTTTGCCAGAGTTCCTACCTTATGAGCTTGGTTTTCTTACACTAATAAGAGTGGAACAGAGCAGAGATACACCATTCCAGGGAACAGGATCATCATGGCAGATGGGAGGCAGAACTAGATTGCAGCTCGGGACAGAGAAGCACGCAGGGGCTCACACTGTGAGTTATAGCTCCAGATTGACTGCAAGAACAAACCAGCAATCCTGAGAGGACCCACAGACCCTCTGAAGGAAGCAGACTGCTCCTACAGGACGTGGGAGACCCCCACAAAACTGTGAGTGCCTCAACTGCGGAAGTGGAAAAGGGAGACCCTCCTCTCCCAAACTCATACCCCCAATGGAAAAGCTGTAGGTCTGTTTGTGGGAGAAGCTTCCGACTTTACCTGAAGCTGAGTCAGTTCGGAGAGCCAAGTGAAATACAGGGCTAGAGGAAGCAGTAGAAAGGCCCTGGGAACTCGGTGGGTCCCCTAGCAGACCATTCCTGCTTGGCACCACAGGGATCCAACAGGAGAGGAGTTGGGGGTAAAACTCCACAGGGAGAAGGAAATCTCTAGCTGAACTTTGTAATAATTTGAATGGGGTGAGAAGCCATCTGGCCAGAACTCAGAGGAGGGCACAAATCTGGTATGCAGACTCTACAACTGGGGGAAGAACCAAGCCTTTCTCTTTCACAGATGGGAAGCAGGTAGCCTGGGGCAGGTTTTCAAATCCATGTAACTCTCCACCTGGAAACGGACTGGGGGCTGTTGGTGGGGCATGGTGAGAGTGAGATTGGTCCTTCAGTTTGTATGGGAGCTGGGTAAGGCCTGTGACTGCCAGTTTTCCCCCACTTCCCTGACAACCTGCATGACTCAGCAGAGGCAGCCATAATCCTCCTCGGTACACAAATCCAGTGACCTGGGAATCTCACCCACACCCTCCACAGCAGCCACAGAAATACCTGTCAAAGGAAATTCTGAGCTCAGACATTCCTACCCCCACCCCCACCTGATGGTCCTTCCCTACCCACCCTGGAAGCAGAAGACAAAGGGCATATAATCTTGGGAGTTCTAGAACCCCAGCCACTGCTGGTTTCTCCCATACTACCACAGCTGATGCTCTCTGGAAAGCACCACCTCCTGGCAGGCCAACCAGCACAAAAATAGAGCATTAAGCCACCAAAGCTAAGAACCCTTACGAAGTCCATTGCACACCTCCCCCCCCGCCCACCACCCCTCCACTGGAACAGGCACTGGTATCCACAGCTGAGAGACCCACAGACAATTCACATCACAGGAGTCTGTGCAGACAACTCCCAGTACAAGCCCAGAGCTGACTAGATTCGCTGGGTGGCTAAACCCAGAAGAGAGACAACAATCACTAGAGTTCAGCTCACAGGAAAAGGGGAGAGTGCTACATCATTGGAACACTCCATGGGACAAAAGAATCTGAACAATAGCCTTCAACCTTAGACCTTCCCTCTGACAGAGGGAATGAGAAAAAAACAGAAAACCAACTTCTCAAATGAGAAGGAACCAGAAAACCAACCCTGGTAATATGACAAAACAAGGCTCTTCAACACTCACAAAAAATCACAGTAGTTCACCAGCAATGGATCCAAACCAAGAATAAATCCCTGATTTACCTAATTTATTATATGCCCTTTGTCTTCCACTGCCAGGGTGGCTAGGGAAGGACCATCAGGTGGAGGTGGGGCTAGGCATGTCTGAGCTCAGACTCTCCTTGGGCAGGCCCTGTTGTGGCTGATGTGGGGGATGTGGGTGAGATTCCCAGGTCACTGGAGTTGTGTACCTAGGAGGATTATGGCTGCCTCTGCTGAGTCATGAAGGAGGTTAGTTATTAAGCATCAGGGAGGGACCAGAGAAAGGTGAAGCCCAATGCAAGGAAATCTAAAAAATGATACAAAAAGCGAAGGGAGAAATATTTAAGGAAACAGATAGCTTAACAAAAAAACAAACAAAAATTCAGGAAACTTTGGACACACTTTTAGAAATATGAAATGCTCTGGAGAGTCTCAGCAATAGAATTGAACAAGTAGGAGAAACAAATTCAGAGATCAAAAACAAGGTCTTCAAATTAGCCCAATCCAACAAAGACAAAAAAAAAAGAATAAGAAAATATGAACAAAGTCTCCAAGAAGTCTGAGATTATGTTAAATGACAAAACCTAAGAATAACTAGTGTTCTGGAGGAAGAAAATAATTCCAAAAGTTTGGAAAACATATTTGAGGGAATAATCGAGGAAAACTTCCCTGGCCTTGCTAGAGACCTAGACATCCAAATACAAGAAGCACAAAGAACACTTGGGAAATTCATTGCAAAAAGATCTTCACCTGGGCACATTGTCATCAAGTTATTCAAAGTTAAGACAAAGGAAAGAATCTTAAAAACTATGAGACAGAAGCACGAGGTAACCTATAAAGGAAAACTTATAAGATTAACAGCAGATTTCTCAGCAGAAACCCTACAAACCAGAAGGGATTGGAGCCTTATCTACAGCCTCCTCAAACAAAACAATTATCAGCCAAGAATTTGGTATCCACCAAAACTAAGCATCATATATGAAGAAAAGATACAGTCTTTTTCAGACAAACAAATGCTGAGAGAATTTGCCATTACCAAGCCACAACTACAAGAACTGTGAAAAGGAGCTCTAAATCTTGAAACAAATCCTGGAAACACATCAAAACAGAACCTCTTTAAAGCATAAATCACACAGGGCCTATAAAACAAAAATACAAGTTAAAAAGCAAAAACAAAAACCAATAAAACAATAAAACCAAAGTACACAGGCAACAGAGAGCATGATGAATGCAAGAGTACCTCACATTTTAATACTAACATTGAATGTAAATAGCCTAAATGCTCCACTTAAATGATACAGAACTGCAAAATGGGTAAGAACTCACCAACCAACTATCTGCTGCCTTCAGGAGACTCACCTAACACATAAGGACTCACATAAACTTAAAGTAAGGGGGTGGAAAAAGGCATTTCACTCAAATGGACACCAAAAGCAAGCAGGGGTAGCTATTCTTATATCAGAACAAACAAACTTTAAAGCAATGGCAGTTAAAAGAGACAAAGAGGGACATTATATAATGGTAAAAGGCCTTGTCCAACAGGAAAATATCACAATCCTAAACATATGTGCACCTAACACTGCAGCTCCCAAATTTACTAATTACTAATAGACCTGAGAAATGAGACAGACAGCAACACAATAATAGTGGGGGACTTCAATATTCCGCTGATATCACTAGACAGGACATCAAGACAGAAAGTCAACAGGGAAACAATGGATTTAAACTATACCTTGGAACAAATGGACTTAACAGATACATACAGAGCATTTCAGCCAACAACCGCAGAATACACATTCTATTCAACAGCACACGGAACATTCTCCAAGATACACCATATGGTAGGCCATAAAACAAACCTCAATAAATTTAAGAAAATTGAAATTATATCAAGCACTCTCTCAGACCACAGTGGAATAAAACTGGAAATTAACTCCAAAAGGAACCTTCAAAACCATGCAAATACATGGAAATTAAATAACTTGCTCTTGAATGAGCATTGAGTCAAAAACAAAATGAAGATGGAAATTTAAAAATTCTGCAAACTGAATGACAATAATGACACAACCTCTTAAAACCTCTGGGATACAGCAAAGGTGGTTTTAAGAGGAAACGTCATAGCCCTAAATGCCTATGTCAAAAAGACTGAAAGAGCACAAACTGACACTCTAAGGTCACACCTCAAGGAACTAGAGAAACAAGAACAAACCAAACCCAAATCCAGCAGAAGACAGGAAATAACCAAGATCAGAGCAGAAGTAAATGAAATCAAAACAAACAAAAAAATACAAAAGATAAATGAAACAAAAAGCCAGTTCTTTGAAAAGATAAAATTGATAGACAATTGGCAAGATTAACCAAGAAAAGAAGAGAGAAACCCAAATAACCTCACTAAGAAATGAAACAGGAGATATTATAACTGACAGCACTGATATACAAAAGATCATTCAAGGCTACTATGAACATCTTTATGCACACAAACTAGAAAGCCTAGAAGAGATGGATAAATTCCTGGAAAAATACAACCCTCCTAGCTTGAATCAGGAACAATTAGATACCCTGAACAGACCAATAACAAGCAGCGAGATTGAAATGGTAATTTAAAAATTAGCAACAAAGAAGCCCAGGAACAGATGGATTCACAGCAGAATTCTACCAGGCATTCAAAGAAGAATTGGTACTCATACTTTTGACACTATTCCACAAGATAGTGAAAGAAGGAACACACCCTAATTCATTCTGTGAAGCCAGTATCACCCTAATACCAAAACCAGGAAAAGACATAACCAAAAAAGAAAACTACAGACCAATATCCTTGATGAACATAGATGCTAAAACCCTTAACAAAATACTAGCTAACCAAATCCTACAACATATCAAAAAGATAATCCACCATGATCAAGTGGGCTTCATACTAGGGATGGAGGGATGGTTTAATATACGCAAGTCAATAAATGTGATACACCACATAAACAGAATTAAACACAAAAATCGCATGATCATCAAACAGATGCAGAAAAAGCATTTGACGAAATCCAGCATTCCTTTATGATTAAAACTCTCAGCAAAATCAGCGTATAAGGGACATACCTTAATGTAATAAAAGCCATTAATGACAAACCCACAGCCAACATAATACTGAATGGGGAAAAGTTGAAAGCATTCCCTCTGAGAACTGGAACAAGACAAGGATGCCCATTCTCACCACTCCTCTTCAACATAGTACAGGAAGTCCTAGCCAGAGCAATCAGACAAGAGAAAGACATAAAGGGAATCTAAATAGGTAAAAAGGAAGTCAAACTGTCACTGTTTGCTAAGGATATGATTGTTTACCTTGAAAACCCTAAGGAGTCCTTCAAAAAGCTCCTAGATCTGATAAAAGAATTCAGCAAAGTCTCTGGATTAAGACTAATGTACACAAATTAGTAGCTCTTCTATTCACCAACAGCAACCAAGCAGAGAATCCAATCAAGAACTCAACCCCTTTTACAATAGCTGCAAAATAATAAAATACTTAGGAATATACTTAACCAAGGAGTCAAAAGACCTCTACAAGGAAAACTACAAAATACTGCTGAAAGAAATCATAGATGACATGAACAAATGGAAACACATCCCGTGCTCATGGATGGCTAGAATCAAGATAGTGAAAATGACCATATTGCCAAAAGCTATCTACAAATTCAATGCAATCCCCATCAAAATACCACCATCATTCTTCACAGAATTAGAAAAAACAATTCTAAAGTTCATATGAAACCAAAAAAGAGCCTGCATAGCCAAAGCAAGACTAAGCAAAAAGAACAAATCTGGAGGTATCACACTACCTGATTTCAAACTATACCATAAGGCCATAGTCACCAAAACAATATGGTACTGGTACAGAAACAGGCACATAGACCAATGGAACTGAATAGAGAACCCAGATATAATCCCGAATACTTAGAGCCAATTGACCTTTGACAAAGCAAACAAAAAACATAAAGTAGGGAAAGGACACCTTTTTCTTTTTTTGTTGTTTATTTATTTATTTTTATTATACTTTAGGTTCTAGGGTACGTGTGCACAATCTGCAGGTTTGTTACATAGGTATACATGTGCCATGTTGGTTTGCTGCACCCATCAACTTGTCATTTACATTAGGTATCTCTCCTGATGCTATCCCTCCCCCAGCCCCCCACCCCACCAACAGGCCCCAGTGTGTGATGTTCCCCGTCCCGTGTCCATGTGTTCTCATTGTTCAACTCCCACCTATGAGTGAGAATATGTGGTGTTTGGTTTTCTGAAGGACACTCTTTTCAACAAATGGTGCTGGTATAATTGGCTAGCCATATGTAGGAGAATGAAACTGGATCCTCCTCTCTCACCTTATATAAAAATCAACTCAAGATGGGTTAAAGACTTAAACCTAAGACCTGAAACCATAAAAGCTCTAGAAGATAACGATGGGAAAAAACCCTTCTAGACATTGGCTTAGGCAAGGATTTCATGACCAAGAACCCAAAAGCAAATGCAATGAAAATGAAGATAAATAGCTGAGACCTAATTAAACTAAAGAGCTTCTGCATGGCAAAAGGAACAGTCAGCAGAGTAAACAGACAACCCACAGAGTGGGAGAAAATCTTCACAATCTATACATCTGACAAACGACTAATATCCAGAATCTACGATGAACTCAAACTAATCAGTAAGAAAAAAACACACAATCCCATCAAAAACTGGGCTAAGGACATGAATAGACAATTCTCAAAAGAAGACATACAAACGGCCAACAAACATATGAAAAAAATGCTCAACATCACTAATGATCAGGGAAATGCAAATCAAAACCACAATGTGATACCACATCACTCTTGCAAGAATGGCCATAATAAAAAAATCAAAAAGCAGTAGATGTTGGCATGGATGTGGTGAACAGGGAACACTTCTACACCACTGGTGGGAATGTAAACTGGTACAGCTGCTATGGAAAACAGTGTGGAGATTCCTTAAAGAACTAAAAGGAGAACTATAATTTGATCCAGCAATCCCACTACTGGGTATCTACCCAAAGGAAAAGAAGTCATTATTCAAAAAATATTCTTGTGCATGCATGTTTATAGCAGCACAATTCACAATTGCAAAATCGTGGAACCAACCCAAATGCCCATCAATCAGTGAGTGGATAAAGAAACTGTGGTATATGTATGTGATGGAATACTATGCAGCCATAAAAAGGAATAAATTGACAGCATTTGCAGTGACCTGGATGAGATTGGAGACTATTATTCTAAGTGAAGTAACATCAGGAATGGAAAACCAAACATCGTATGTTCTCACAGATGTGTGGGAGCTAAGCTATGAGGATGCAAAGCCATAAGAATGATACAATGGACTTGGAACTTGGGGAGAAGAGGGGGAGGGGAGCGAGGGATAAAAGACTGCAAATATGGTGCAGTGTACACTGCTCGGGTGATGGGTGCACCAAAATCTCACAAATCACCACGAAAGAACTTACTTGTGTAACCAAATACCACCCATACCCCAATAACTTATGGAAAAGAAAAAATAAATAGTTCTAATTTTACAAACATTTCCATAAAATTGAAAACAATGGAAGATTTCCCAACACTTTCTATGAGGCCACAAATGCCTGTATACCAAAATCAGACAGACATTTCATGAAAAGAAAACTAAAAACCAATATTTCTCATACACATAGATGCAAAAATTTGAAATTCAATTTTAACAAGCCAAATCCAACAAAATGGACAATGCATAATGACCAAGTGGAATTTTTCAAAGAAATGCAAAGTTGGCTTAACACTAAAAAAAATCAAAGAATGTAATTCACCATATTAAAACTAAAAAGAAAATAAATGTGATCACCTATATGGTCCTAAAAAAAAAGCAAAAATCCAATACCCATTTCTGATTTAAAAATTTTTAAAAATCTCTTAGTAAACTAGGATCAGAAGAAAAATTTGTCAGCCTGATAAAGGGCATCTACAAAAAACCCACAGCTAACATCATACTTGATGGTGAAAGACTGAATGCTTTGCCTCTAAGATTAGGAACAAGACAGGGATGTCCAGTCACACTGGAGGTTCTAGTCAGTGCTAGACAAAGAAATAAAAGCAACCAGATTTGAATGGAAGAAGTAAAACTATTTTTATTTGCAACATGATCATATATGTAGAAAACCTGATGAAAACTACAAAAAGTCTAAGAACTAATAAGTGAATTTAACAGGGTTGTAGGAGAAAAGACCAATATACAAAAATCAATAGTATTTTTTATACACAGTACTAGAAACAGTGAAAAATTGAAAAATACCATTTATAATAGCATCAAAATATTAAATACTTAAGAAAAAAATGTGACAAAAGATATGAAAGATCTACACATGAAAAACTGCAAAATATTGCTAAGAGAAATTAAAGACCTAAATAAACAGATAGATATATCCTATTCATGAATTGAAAGACTGAATATTTTAAGATGTTAGTTCTCCCCTAATTGAACTATAGATTCAATGCAAACTCACAGCAAATTTCTGTAGGCTTTTTGTAAAAATTGACAACTGAATTTTAAAATTCAAATGGATATGCAAAGAACTTAAAGTAGCCAAAACAAGTTTAAAAGACAACAAAGAACTTGGAGAATTTACATCATTTTACTGCAAGACTTATTATAAAGCTATAGTAATCAATACAGTGTGGTATTTGTGTAAAGATATACAAATATGAACAGAATAGGGAGTCCAGAAATAGACCCACAAATATATGGTCAACTGAATTTCTTTTTTTTTAAGTGTAGGGGCTATTCAGTGGAGAAAGAAAAATCTTGTCAACAAAAGGTTCTGGAACAATTGGATATCCATACAGAAAAAAAGAGAACTGCAGCCTATATCTCACACCATAATAAAAAAATAATTCAAAATGGATCATAGACCTAAATGTATAACTTAAAACTATAAAATTTCTAGAACAAAAATTTAGAAGAAAGCCTCATGACCTTGGATTAAGCAAAGATGTCTTCGATACATCACTTAAAAATGATCCATAAAAGAAAAAAAGCATATCAAATGTCATCGAGGTTTAAATTTCTGCTCTTAAAGACATTGCTAAAGAGAATGAAAAGACAAGATGCATACTGGGAGAAATACATATTATATCAAATCTATCATATGTATGCTATATATGTACATATACACACACACACATATATGATAAAGAATTTGTATTCAGAATATGTAAAGAACTCTGAAAGCTCAGTAATTTTAAAAACCCAATTCAAAAGATTTGAACACATACTTCAAGAAGATATATAGGTAGCAAATAAGCACATAAAAAGGTACTCAACAAAATTAGTCACTAGGGAAATACAAATTAAAACCACCATGAGATACCACTACACATTTAAATGGATAGCATTTAAAAGACAGCCCATAGCAAGTGTTGGTGAGAATGTCGAGGAACTAGAACTCTCATACGCTTTTAGTGTAAATCTAAAACCACTTTGGGAAAGAGCGTGACAGTGTCTTAAAAAGATAAACATACACCTACCATATGATCCAACTATTAACCTTTAAGTATTTACCCAAGCAAAATGAAAGTATATATTTCTACAAAGGATTCTTTTAAAAATTTATTTCAGTAGCTGTAGGTGTATTAGTGGTTTTTGGTTACATGGATGAATTGTGTAGTGGTGAAGTCTGAGATTTTACTGCACCCATCACCAAGTAGTGTACATTGTACCCAATGTGTAGTTTTTAAATCACTCATTCTCCTCCTACTCTCCTGCTTCTGAGTCTCCAATGTTCATTATACAATTCTGTATACCCTTGTGTACCCATAGCTTACCTCCCACTTATTAGTGAGAACATGCAGTATTTGGTTTTCCATTCCTGAATTACTTCACTTAGAATAAGGGTGTCCAGCTCCATCCAAGTTGCTGTGAAAGACATTATTTCATTCTTTTTTATGGCTGAGTAGTATTCTATGGCATATACATAACCACATTTTCTTTATCCTCTCATCAATTGATGGGCACTTAGGTTGGTTCCGTATCTTTGCAACTGTGAATTATGCTGTGATAAACATATATGTGCAGGTATCTTTTTGAAATAATGATGTCTTTTCCTTTGGATAGATACCTAGTAGTAGGATTGCTGGATCACATGGTAGATCTACTTTTAGTTATTTGAGAAATCTCATACCGTTTTCCATACAGGTTGAACTAATTTACGTTCCCACCAGCAGTGTATAAGTGTTCCCTTTTCACCACATCCATGCCAGCATCTATTGTTTTTTGATTTTTTAATAATGGTCATTCTGGCTGGAGTAAGGTGGTATCTCATTGTCATTTTAGTTTGCTTTTCCCTGATGATTGGTGATATTGAGCATTTTTTCATATGGCTGTTGGCTATTTTTATATCTTCTTTTGAGAAATGTCTATTCATGTCAATTGTCCACTTCTTGATGAGGTTATTTTTTTTTTCTTGCTGATTTGTTTGCACTCCTTGTAGATTCTGGATATTAGTCCTTTGTCAGATGCATAGTTTGCAAATATTTTCTCTCATTCTGTGGATTGCCTGTTTACTCTGATGATTATTTTGCTGTGCAGAAGCCTTTTCGTTTAACTAGGTCCTATTTATTTATTTTTGTTTTTGTTGCATTTGCTTTTGGGGTCTTAGTCATAAATTCTTTGCATAGGCCAATGTTCAGAAAAGTTTTTCTGAAAACCTAGGTTTTTTTCTAGAATTTTAATGGTTTCTGGTCTTATATTTAGGTCATTAATCCATCTTGATTAAATTCAGAGAACACCTGTGAGACACTATATAAGATGACCATCCCCAAGACACATTATCATCAGAATTGCCAAGATGGGCATGAAAGAAAAAAGCTTGAAAGTAGAGAAAAAGGTCCTATCTCCTATAAAGAGAAGGCTGTCAGGCTAACAGCAGACTTTGCAGCAGAAACATACAAGCCAGAGAAGATTGGGGGTCTATTGGTAGCATTCTTAAGGAAAAGAAATTCCAACCAAGAATTTCATATCTGGCCAAACTAAGCTTCATAAGCAAGGAGAAATAAAATCTTTCCCAGACAAGCAATTGTTAAGGGAATTTGTTACCACTCAATCAGTCTTACAAACGATGCTTAAGGGAGTTCTAAACATAGAAATGAAAGAACAATACCTGCTACCACAAAAACACACATAATAGTACATAACCCACAGACCATATAAAGCAACTACACAATCGGGAATACAAAGCAACCAGTTATCAACACCATGACAGGATCAAAAGCCCACATATAAATATTAACCTTTATTGTAAACAGCCTAAACACTCCACTTAAAAGACACAGAGTGGCAAATTGGATTAAAAAAAAAAAAAAGAAAAGACCAACCTTCTGCTGTCTTCAAGAGACCTATCTTACATGTAACAAAACCCATAGGCTTAAGGTAAAGGGATGGAAAAAGATCTATCATGCAAATGGAAAACAAAAAAGAGCAGGGGTTGCTATTCTTGTATCAGATAAAACAGACTTTAAACCAACAACAGTAAAAAAAGGACAAAGAAGGTCATTACATAATGATAAAAGTTTCATTGAAGAAGACTTAACTATTCTAAATATATATATACATCCAACACTGGAGAACCCAGATTCATAAAACAAGTACTTTTAAACTTAGGAAAAGATTTAGACTGCTACACAATAATAGTGGAGACTACAACACCCCCACTGACAGCATTAGACAGATCACTGAGGTAGAAAACTAACAGAAATTCCAGACTTAAATTCAACACTTGACCAATTGCACCTAATAAATATCTACAGAATACCCAACAACCACAGAATATACATTTTTCTCATCTGCATATAGAACATACTTTAAGAATGACCGCATGCTCGGCCATAAAGCAAGTGTCAATAAATTTCAAAAAATCAAAATCCTATGAAGCATATTCTCAGACCACAGTGGAATAAAAACAAAAATCAATACCACCCTCAAAACCACCCAATTACACGTAAACTAAGCAATCTGCTCCCAAATGACTTTTGGGTAAACAAAGGAATTAAGGCAGAAACCAGAAAATTCTTTGAAATAAGTAAAAATGGAGACACAACATACCCAAATCTCTGGGATGCAGCAAAAGCAATTAGTTAAGAGGAAAGTTTATAGTGCTAAATGCCTAAATCAAGAAGATAGAAAGATCTCAAATTAACAATCTAACATTGCATCTAAAGGTACTAGAAAAACAAGAACTAACTATCTCAAAGCTAGCAGAAGAAAAGGAGTAACTAAAATCAGGGCAGAACTCAATGCAACTGAGACCCCAAAAAAACAATACAAATGATCAATAAAATAAAAAGTTGATTATTTGAAAGAATAAACACAATAGATAGATTAACAGCTAGATCGACAAAGAACAAAAAGAAGATCCAAATAAGCACAATCAGAAGTGACAAAGGTGACATTACAATCAATCTCACAGAAATGCAAAAGATACTCAGAGACCAATATGAACACCTCTACATACACAAACAAGAAAATCTAGATAAAATGGATAAATTCCTGGAAATACACCACCATCCCAGATTGAACCAGGAAGAAATTAAAATCCTGAACAGACAAGTAAGGAGTTCCAAAATTGAGTCAGTAATAAAAAGATCTACTAATCAAAGGAAGCCCTGAACTAGATGGATTTACAGTGCAGCAGAATTCTACCAGGTGTTCAAAGAAAAGCTGGTACCAATACTCCTGAAACTATTCCAAAAAATGAAGGAGGAATTCCTCCCTAACTCATTCTATAAAACCAGTATCATCCTCATACCAAAATCTGTCAAAGACATAACGAAAAAAGAAAATGACAGGCCAATATTCCTGACGAACATAGACACAAAAATCCTTGATAAAACACTAGCAATCAAAATCCAGCAGCACATTCTAAAAGTTAATTCACCACAGTCAAGTAGGCTTCATTCCTGTGATGCAAGGATGGTTCAACATATGAAATCAATAAACATGATTCACTATATAAACTGAATTTAAAAAAAAAAACGTATGATCTTCTCAATAGATGCAGAAAAAGCTTTTGATAAAATACAACATTACTTCATGATAAAAACCCTCAACAAGCTAGCCATCAAAGGAACATACCTCAAAACAATAAGAGCCATCTATGACAAACCCACAGCCAACATCATACTGAAAGGACAAAAGCTTGAAATATCTTCACTAAGAACTGAAACAAGACAAGGATGTCCACTCTCACCACCGCTATTCAACATAGTACTGAAATTCCCAGCCAGAGCAATAAGGCAAGAGAAAGAAATAAAAGACATTCAAATAGGAAAAGAGAAAGTCAATTTACCCTTTTTGCTGATGAAATGATTCTATACTTAGAAAACCCTACAGACTCCATCGAAAGGGTCCTGGCACTGATAAATGACTTCAGTAAGGTTTCAGGGTACAAAATCAATATACGAAAACCAGCAGTATTTCTATACACCAAAAACATTCAAGCTGAGAGCTAAATCAAGAATGCAATCCTATTTACAATAGCAACAAAAAATAAAATACCTAGGAATACATCTAAACAACAAGGTGAAAGATCTCTACGGAAAGAACTACAAAACACTGATGAAAGAAATCATAGATGACACAAATAAATGGAATAGCATCCCATGCTCATGGCTTTAAAATAGCCATACTTTCCAAAGCAATCTACAGATTCAATGCTATTCCTATCAAACTACCAATGTCATTTTTCATAGAAGTAGAAAAAAAAATTTAAAATTTATTTGGTACCAAAAAAGAGCCTGAATAGTCAAAGCAATCCTAAGCAATAAGAACAAATCCAGAGGCATCACAGTGCCTGACTTCGAACTATACTAACATGCTGCAGTAACCAAAACAGCCTCATATTGGTACAAAAATAGATACATAGACCAATGAGACAAACACCAAATGATCTTTAACAAAGTCTACAAAAATAAGCAACAGAAAACGATTCCCTATGCAAAAAATAGTGCTGGGTAAACTGGCTAACCATATGTAGAAGAACGGAACTGGACACCTACCTATCACCATACACAAAAATCAACAAGATGGATTAAAGACTTAAATTTAAGACCTCAACCTATAAAAATTCTGGAAGAAAACCTAGGAAATAGCCTTCTGGACATCGTCTTTGGCAAATCATTTATGACTAAGTCATAATTCCTCAAAAGCAATTGCAACAAAAACAAAAATTGGCAAGTGGTCCTAATTAAACAAAAGAGTTTCTGCACAGTAAATGAAACTATCAAGAGAGTAAATAGACAACCTACAGAATGGGAGAAAATATTTGCAAACTATGCATCCAACAAAAAACTAATATCCAGAATCTATAAGGAATATAATTCAACAATCAGAAAACAAATAACCTGATTAAAAAGTGGGCAAAGAACATGAACAGACACCTCTCAAAAGAAGACATACAAGCACCCAACAAACATATGAAAAAATGCCCAACATCACGAATCACCAGAGAAATGCAAATCAAAACTACAGTGCAATGCCATTGCACACCAGTCAGAATGGCTATAATTAAAAAATCAAAAAAATAAACCAGACATTGGTGAGGCTACAGAGAAAAGAGAACACTTACACACTATTGGTGGGAATTTAAATTAATTCAGCCAAGCAGTTTGGGGATTTCTCTAAGAACTAAAAATAGAACTACCATTCGACCCAGCAATTCCATGAATGGGTACATACTCAAAGGAAAATAAATTATTCTACCAAAAAGACACATGCACTCATATGTTTATCACAACACTATTAAGAACAATGACATGGAATCAACCTAGATGCCCACCAATGGTGGATTGGATAAAGGAAACATGGTATATATACACCATGGAATACTATACAGACATAAAAAAATAAAATCATGTCCTTTGCAGCAACATGGATACATCTGGAGGCCATCATACTAAGTAAATTAACAGAAAACAAATATCACGTTCTCACTTATAAGTGGGAGCTAAACTTCCAGCACACATAGACATATGGAGAGGGACAATAGACACTAGGGACTTCAAAAGGAGTGAGGGAGGTAGGGGCACAAGTTCCATAAAACTTTCTATTGGTTACTATTTCACTGTCTTGGTGACAGAATCAGTGGAAGCCAAAACCTCAGCATCACACAATATACCCATTTAAGAAACCTGTACATGTACCCCTTGAATCTAAAATAAAAATTAAAATTGAAAAAAATTAAAAATTAAAATTAAAAAAGAAAACTTTTGGAGGTGATAGATATGTTCATTATCTTGATGTTTTTGATGGTGTCACTGGTAAATACATATGTCAGAACTTGTCAAATTGTACATTTTAAATTATACCTCAATAAAGCTGTCAAAAAAGAAAAAAGAAAAGTAAAACCCAATGCTCTGTAGTATCTCTCTTCTGGTGTAGTGGCTGTCATATGTGCTAATATTTATTCCTCCTGTGATCATTATACATCATGACCTTCTTCAATGAGCTCATAAGTTCCCTAAAGGTGGGGACAATGTCTTTTACACTGTTGTTTTGTTTTGTTTTATTTAATTTCTCAGAGTATATTGGTTAGAGCTCTGGCAGAAAATTGATGAAATACTCAAATTGAGGTAATTTAAGGAAATTTTAATAAAGGAACTTTTTTTCTTTGTTTTAACCAAGATGAGGTCATTGTTAAGGGATCTCCCACAAGGGTTACTACATGACCAAGGGCAGGTTACAGAGAGGTGTTATTATCTCCCCTGGGCCTGAGGGGGTGAAGGGATGGTGTGCTTATCAGAACTTGGACTCAGAGAGAAAATTATGTGGTGAGGCCTGTGACCTTCAGTAGGGTAATACACCCAGCCTTAATAAGCCTGCAGTGGGAGAGCTGGGGGAATAGCTAACAGAAGTCACCATTCTAATCTCCTGTTGGTGCTTCCCATTGGACAAGTCCAACTGGAAGTCAGAGCACGAGGAACACCATTGATATGGTATACCCAGGTCAATCTCTTGAGACAGTGATCAGAGCACAGAAGGGTAGAGGGTGGGTCTGGAGGCGCAAATGGGGATAGGCAGCACACAGAATATCTAGAACTATTTTGAACATGTGCTCACTTTGCAAATGCTTCTTGTCTGATTGATAAATTGTTGATTTAAAAATCTTGACAAAACTATCAAATGAATGACTGTTCATTGGCATTTGAAAGCACTTCTCTTTTAGGATCATCTGCAAATTCAATTGACAGTTATTTTCTCACTATTGCCTTGTCAGCCCTTCTCATTCCATCAAAATTGTGCCAAATAAAGAATTTCCAGGGTTATTCCTTGATTTTTCCTCTAAACTCTTCTCTACAATAGAGATATTTAGATAAACTGTAATCTATGTTTGAAGCTACACTATTTTTAAGTCTCCCTCTAAAAAAAGTTTTCATACTTAAATAAATTTGGGAAACTAAATAAAGTGAATGAATATATGCTAAAATGTAGAAACTGCAGCAAAACTTCTACCTGGACATAATAAAGGTGTTTCCATATTCCTCTGAAATCTAGGCGGAGGTTTCCAACCCTCAGTTCTTGGCTTCTGTGCACCCACAGGCCCAACACCACAGATAAGCTGCCAAGGCTTGGGGCTTGCACCCTCTGAAGCAATGGCCTAATCTGTACCTTCTCCCCTTTTAGCCATGGCTGGAGCTGAAGCAGCTGGGAAGCAGGGCACCATGTCCTGAGGCTGCGTAGAGCAGGGGGATTCTGGGCCCAACCCACGAAACCATTTTTCCCTCCTAGGCCTGAGGTCTGTGATGGGAGGGGCTGCCATGAAGGTCTCTGACATTTTCTCCATTGTCTCAGTGATTAACATTTGGCTTCTCATTACTTATGCAAATTTCTGCAGTAGGCCTGAATTTCTCCCCAGAAAATGGGTTTTTCTTTTCTACTGCATCATCAGGCTGCAAATTTTCCAAACTTTTACGTTCTGCTTCCTCTTGAACACTTTGCCACTTAGAAATTTTTTCTGCCAGATACCCTAAATAATCTCTCTCAAGTTCAAAGTTCCACAGATCTCTAGGGCAGGGGCAAAATGCTGCCAGTCTCTTTGCATAGCAAATGTGACCTTTACTCCAGTTCCCAACAAGTTCTTCATCTCATCTGAAATCACCTCAGCATGAACTTCATTGTCCATATCACTATCGGCATTTTGGTCAAAGGCATTCAACAAGTCTCTAGGACATTTCAAACTTTCCCACATTTTCCTGTCTTCTTCTGAACCCTCCAAACTGTTCCAAGCTCTGCCTGTTACCCAGTTCAAAAGTCGCTTCCACATTTTCAGGTATCCTTATAGCAGCACCCCACTCTCTGTGGTACCAATTTACTGTTATTAGTCTGTTCTCACGCTGCTATGAAGACATACCTGAGACTGGGTAATTTATTAAGGAAAGAGGTTGAATTGACTCACAGTTCTGGATGGCTAGGGAGGCCTCAGGAACCTTACAATCATGGCAGAAGGCACCTCTTCACAGGGCAGCAGGAGAGAGAATGAGTGCCGAGCAAAGCAGGGAAAAGCCCCTTATAAAACTGTCATATCTCATGAGAACTCACTATCATGAGAACAGCATGGGGGAACCACCCTCATAATCTAATTACCTGCCATGAGGTCCCTCCGACAACATGTGGGGATTATGGGGACTACAATTCAAGATGACATTTGGGTGGGAGCACAGCCAAACCGTATCACCAGGTCATCCTCCCATTTTTACAACCACAGAAGAACATCCCAGTAGACCCATTCTAATGCTACCCATAAACTGGTTCTTGGCATTTCTAGAAAAAAAATTACCCATCAAAGAAAACTTTTACTGTTATCATTTATAATTGAGGAAGAAATAGAGACTCTGGTCACCACTGATGTGGCATATTCACAGAATGAGTTGGAAAGGGGGTTATGAGAAAAATCATGCCTGCTAAGCCTTGATAGAGCAATAAACAGAAAACCCAAGCTGTGCTCTACAGTCTCTCTGTGGGATATGACCTGCAATCTTCATTATGAAAAGAGCGAACATTGTTTTTTCTGCTTTTCAATAGGTAATTCACTCTTATTGAAAGAGATTGTAGATAAAAATGCTCTGTGCTTTTGAAATTTACAATCTGCTGGACAATAGTTTCTGAGTGTTATGAGCACCATAGTGAGAACAGATGTCCTTGGGCTCCCTCCCCTGCCTTCTCCTCCGCTTCCCTCCTCTCCCCAGTACCTCCCTGCTTCTTCTATCTGTGCTTTCCACTGCTCCCCAGCCTCCAAGACTGCTTTTGTGTTAACTCCTGCTGCCTTCACATACAATGTCCCACTGTCATTCACAAACAATGGCCAGTGTCACAGATGAGACCTCAGACATCCTGGCCTGCTGAGCTCCAACTTGAAAAACTAGCAATTAAAAAAAAAATCCTCCTATCTGCTAATCTTCCTTCAAAAGAATCAGATGCAAAATCATGTTCTTTTTCATGAAAATATTCCTAGCCTGTGGGTGTCAACAGATGAAGTCTGCCACATCCCAAGGTGACTAGCAAGAAAGCCTCCCTCCTCACCAGTAAAGAACAAACTGCCAGGCAACTCTTCACCCACCAGAACTACATAATCGCCTCCTCTGTCTGTTTTGGTGGGCAGTAAAATCTGGGGGCATTTGTTCTGGAGCTGTGAGTAAAAGGGAATGAGTTGGGTTTACTGCCATCTTTCACAATAAGGTGAAATGGACTCAAATATAATTGCAATGTTTAAAGTGGTCTCAACCCTTCTAACACAAATGCCAGCCTTCTCCAGCATTCAGTTACTTGGTGCCAATAAACAGCCCCTCCTCCCTCCTTTCTCTTGTAGAATAAACAGCATGTGCTGTCATACACTGTCTGTTCCCACCTCGACAGGAAAACCAAATGTCCCCATGTTTTGGTTCCCTCATGTCAGCTCAATACTGGCTGGAAGTACTCAACACAAAGAATGTCCCAAAGAAAGAATTTCATTTTACTTGATGAAACCAGTATTTTCAAGCCACAATCCAAACTCTGTGATCAAAGAATGTGATTATTTTCTTCCTAAATTAAGTAGTGGTGTGCAAGGCAAAAGTCCATGAGGCAAATTATACCTCCCTGTAGCCATCCAGGTAACACCACCAGATAAAGTTTTTGTTTGTCTAGTACAAGGCACCATTTCTCAAAATGTCTTCCATATGCTCAGAAACATGTAGAATAGAGGGCCCCACTGCAGATATTCTGAATCATAACCTCTGCATTTGAACAAATGTTCCTGGTAATTCTCGTGTTCGCTCATGTTTGAAAATTACTGGTCTAAACTAGGGAAAGATAGGCATGGGTCCAGAGACTCTACCTATACCTAATTAAGCTATTTTTTATGCATCACAGAGAAGAGAAGGGTTTTGAAGGCATACCCAACTCTCTATGCTTTCTCCATAAAATTATTTTTATTTAAAACATCACCTGTTCTATCAACATGAATTTCTGCTTAAACACAAGTAATACACAAGACAAAGACAAATGCTCGGGTATGATTTATAAATATTTGCTATCAAACAGAATTACTTTAAATTTCTGCCTATACTTTCATTCAATCTTATATTACCCACAGGCTGCCTTTGGGCTTATTCCTAGATGTGATTTCTATGCTTTGCCTGCTTTCGGATCACATATCCATTCCTTTTACTTTCCACCCTTCTTCCAAGGATTATTTCTGCCATCAGTTTTTGTCTTTATAGAGCAGGAATTCACAGAGGGTAATCTGGGAATCCCAGGGGTCCCTGAGACCCTTTCAGGGGACTGATGAGGTAAAAACTATTTTCAAAACTGTTATGTTCCTTTTTCCCTCTTATTTTCTCATGTGTGTACAATGGCATTTTCTGGAGGCTACATGATGAGCGATGACATCATCACTCTGATGGCTAATGGAATGCATTTCTGTGTATTCTTGTGCTTTAAGATTTTCTCAATTTTAATTTCTAATATGATAAATATCAACAGATATAGTCCACATAAACAAAAGCTCTTTGAAGTCTAATTTTTATCAATATAAAGGGGTCTTAATACCAAATAGCTTGAGAACTGCTGTTATAGAAAATGGAGTCACATTTCTATCAAGATGGGCCACATTTTAGTAAATTCAGAATTCTTGATCCATCTACTCAGCTGACATCACCCTGACGATCAATCAGTGAGCAGCCAGTTTCCAAGTGCCTGTTACATGTCAGGCACTGTACATATAGCAGTTGAAGATAGGAAAGAAGAAAAGAAGGAAGAGAAGGAAGGAAAGACGGAAGGAAGGGAGGCAGGCAAATGAATAAAGGACAAAGAATGAGCTCCTAAAGGCATTTATAGCCTTCTATAATTCTATCTATAGGCAATATGAGAATTATCTCAAAAAAACATTTAAACTTAAGCATGGGTTAAGGCCAGTTTATTTGTGTTTCCAAAAGCTCCCCAGATGATTCTAATGCATAACTTTAGTTAAGAATAACATCTAAAATAATTGCCTCCAAAAACTGAGGTACAGATTCCTCTTTCTCATATAACTTACTGGTGCTTAGAGTACCTATAAATACTCAGCAGCAGGCAGCAGGCAGCAGGAAGACATTTGGCTAAACGAGTACAGGAAACATCGTGGGACTCTGTCAGTTAATGGGAAGACAAGGCAGGCAAGAAGCATTCAGTGTCTAGGTCCAACAGCAAGGTAAGATTAAGGGATCAGGATTCAACAGGACTATAGAAAGCAAGGAGGGGCTTGAGTTCTGACTACAAGGGGAGTTGAGCAAGATTCCTTTGCAAGAACCAAGACAGGGACCTTAGCTTCAGAACTTGAGCAAAAGGAGATGGCAATTAGGCAAGAGGCCAGGTATCAAAGCCAAGTACATAGGGAAAGCAGAATTTGCCCACTGGGCTTTTTAAATGTACTCTAGATGCAAGATTGGTTCCAGGAGGTGCAAAATGGAGCTGGGAGTGGTGTGGCAGGGAAGAAGGCTTTCAGGGACCCTAGAGATGAGTGTGAAAGACACAAAAAGAGGAAACAGACAAATCACCAAGCTTTTAAAAGTAAGTGTTGATCACTCAAAACACTTTTAAAAAACTGTGGCATGGGTGAGAAACTATAGTAGTATGTTTTTAGTTCAGTGGAAAGAACCATGATTACCTGAAAATTAGATCTTGATTTGCTTTTGTTGTCTTAATTTTAAATATTACAAAGCATTTTCTAGTCTAACCTGACTTCCTGCAAGAAATAAATTTTTAAAAATTATTTTCTTAAGTAAATCCCCTGATCTTGGTTTTTTTCTTCTCATTCATCTTTTTTACCTCAATTTAGTTTGTTGTTATAGTTAAACAGGATCCACTTTATTAAGATTTTACTACATATACATTTATTCTCAATTGAAAATCATATACCAGGCTCTACAAAAGTTTCAAACAGGATGCTGCATAACATTTACTTGAAAAATAGTATAAATTTAGTTAATTAGTAAAAAAATTTTCAGAATGTTATGACTTTGTACAGAAGGGTATGGAGTAGCATACTTTCAGGGATATTTCATGTTTACTTCACAGAGCACCTGGATACACCAGAGCTACTTTCTGACAAATTGATCGATTGATCCAATCAAATCAGGATGGCAGAGCAACTTTGTGGATGTAATGTTTAAACTCTGAGCATTTCCTTAACAGTGATTCTTTCCAAAGGAAATAATCAACTCAATTTTTCTAGTTCTGTGCACAATGGTGTCATGGATAAAATTTCTACAGCAGCTAATCCTGCATAAATAGCAGCCAACTGTGTGTATTGGAGACACATTACCTTATTTGTATAGTAATAGATGTCTAAACCACTTTAGACTAGACTTTCATTTGAAAGGTGCACAAAAGGTTTTTTTTTCATTTAATAAACATTTACTGAGCACCTCTTATGGGCCAAGCCCTGTGCAAGCTACTGAGGAAACAAAGACAAGTTAGACCCAAATTCTGTTCTTGAGAAGTACTCAAACTAGTGAATCATACGCATAAATCATCGACTGCAATATATCAGAATTAATATTATGTTAGAGGAGCAAACTATTGTTTGTGTGCAACTATGAGCAAACTATTATTTATCCCTGTCATGGAAATAGAGGATGAGAGTAGAGAGTCAAGGACACAACAGAGAGAAAGTGATATTTGAATTGGTACTTGAAAAGTGAGCAGGAATTTTCCAGAGGTAAAAAGAGTGAGAGGAAAAATGTTTCCTTTTTTAAAGGCTTGTAAAACTGCCTTTAAGATGGCTTCTTGTATTCAGGGAGTAGGAGAACTGAGGAGGTGGATTACTTGATGAGGTCAAGAATGGACTCAATGGCATTTCCACAGAGAAAAACCTTAGCTGCCTCTTCCCTCCTAGAGTGTCTTTGTTTCGTTTACCACTCTATTTCAATGAATCACCAGCTGGATGAAACCCAAGCAACCTTGGCAGATGAGGACTTGTTTTACCTATACTGGACTTCAAGGACTCTCTTTAGCTGACTCTTTGCAATATACAATTCTCATTGTCAGAGAATCTACGTGCTCTGAACTTTTGAGCCTATCCGGTCCCATGTTTCTGGAATGAACTCTTGAAAGGCATGCTTATTAAATTCAAAGAATGTGATAGGTTGGGTTTAGCAAATGTATTGGAATGACAGATTCTGGGCACAAGAGTAATTCAGGCTAAAATTATGGCACAGATCCGGTGGGAGAAAAGGTAATAAAAACTGTGTAGAGTTCTTGAATTTGGGTTCATAAGACTAACTTCTAGAATGAGGATAGAGGATGAATAGGATCAAGTGTGGAATGACAGGTTTCCATTATCTCTAAGCTCAGTGTACACAGATAGGGAGAATCTTCTAAAATTAGCTGACAAACCAGAAGTTATCACAGTTCCATCCCATTTCAGGACAATCAGACCATCCCTGAAGTGTTGTGCCCCCTTCTGGAAAGCATCCCTTAAAGATGTGGACAAAATGGAGTATGCCCAGGAGAAGAAATGGGATGATAAGAGATTTGAGAAACCACATCACAAGATAAAAAATCGAAGACCAGAGAAATCAAGGTAAAGAGGATAGGCCATTAATTATCTTCAACTAAGAAAAGTATGTACATGTATAATGTATTTAATCTCCCTATGATACCATTTCAGGAGATTGATTTTGAAAAGACATTTGAGTGTATGTTGACATCTCTTTCTGTATTCTTTAGGCTGTCTACAAATTCATTAGTTTAGCCCTGTGTGATTACCACACTATTTTATTATTATTTAAATATTGCATTATTTCACATTATCGCCTCTATTGGTTTTGTGCTTATACCAATTAGTATCAATATTTTAGTGGTTATCTTAGAAATTACAAACTTTTTTTTTTTTTGAGACGGTGTCTCACTCTGTCTCCCAGGCTGGAGTGCAGTGGCGTGATCTCGGCTCACTGCAACCTCCGCCCCTGGGTTCAAGCAATTCTCCTGCCTCAGCTTCCTGAGTAGCTGGGATTACAGACATGCACCACCACGCCCGACTAATTTTTGTATTTTTAGTAGAGACGGGGTTTCACCATGTTGGCCTAGTTGGTTTCAAACTCCTGACCGCAAGTGATCCCCCGGCCTCGGCCTCCCAAAGTGCTGGGATTTACAGGCATGAGCCACAGCCTGTAGTTCTCCTTGAAGAAATCCTTCACATCCCTTGTTAGCTGTATTCCTAGGTATTTTATTCTCTTTGTAGCAATTGTGAATGGGAGTTCATTCATGATTTAGCTCACTGCTTGCCTATTGGTGGTGTAAAGAAATGTTTGTGATTTTTGCACATTGATTTTGTATCCTGAGAATTTGCTGAAGTTACTTATCAGTTCCAGAAGTTTTTGGGCTGAGACAATGGGGTTTTCTAAATACAGAATCATGTATTCTGCAAACAGAGATATTTGGACTTCCTCTCTTCTAAAACTGTATACATTCACACCTACCTTCCCAACCATGATCTTAGACATCTGTTACATCTGGGCAGGTAAAGCATAGAACTGTACACCCCCAGTGGCTTCTCTCTTTGTTCCACTGGGGGAAGGGCGGTTGAAATGGCCCTGGAGTTAAGCAGTGGGTTGGTCCTGAGCCTGGCCAAAATTGTAAAGTGGATAGTGTTCATCTTCTGTGCCTTTCTGTCCTCTATGTCCCCCTCTATCTCTGTCAATCTTCACTCAAGGAAGGAGCTCTCCTTGATTCTTCACTACCATCTCTCTACATCTAAGCCTGCACTGGCTCTTCCTATGCAGGTGCAAACCATCACGCATAGTATTAGATAAGTGTTCATAAGACCAGAAGCATCAGCATCACCTGGGAACTAGTTAGATATGTGAAGTCACATTCAGAACTACCAAATCAGAAACTCTAAGGGTGGGGACCTTGTCATCTGTGTTCTATTAAGCCTTTCAGGTGATTTTAGCAGAGGATAAAGTTTGAGGATCACTGCTTTATAATCATTAGTCATCCTGAACTGTAGATGATATCAGATTTTAGCATCTCCCCATCCGACTTATGATAGGTCTATTTGTGTTTTCCAGCTACCGGTCCTGCCTGCATAATTTGCTAGCTCAGTGCAAAATGAAAATGTGGGGTCTCTTGTTTAAAAAGAAGGAAAATAGTGTCAGTAGAAGTATACAGAGGCCTTTTCCTTTCTTACCCATCTCTCTTGACTTGTCACAGTGTCTTTTTATTTGTAACTTACTATCATTCTGATTAAAGAAAAATGAAAGGTTTTAAGTTACTAGCATAAATTTTACCATTCCTCTTTATATTGTGTAATATCAGTTTGAATTGCAAATATTAGAGTATTTAACCCACATGCAGAATCACCAAAACTTCACAGTTTGTATTTTGTGGAAGGTGCTTTGAGTTGGCCCGAAGAGACAGACACAAACCAGGTTCAGGAAGTTGCAAGGAGAAAAAGAGGATCCCTCAGGATAGAGCAAGTTGACAGCAGTCTCAACATGGGACACTCACAGGAAAAGTGCAGACTCTCCCAGACACCTGGGGCCTCTGCCTGCTACATGGGGTATACTCACTTGGGCCTGATAGTCAACAGTTTCCTCCTCCCCCAAGCTGCTGAACCAACACTCCAACAGAGAAGTGGAGCCTGGGGAATTCCAGCCGGTATTCTTCCCACGGTCTGCTGCCCCAATCCACAACAGATCGATGACCCCTACAGATCTTTAAACCTCCATGCCAGGACACAGTCAGTACATAGATCAGGGGTGGGCAAGGGGATTGCCCTCACTAAGACACACAATTGCCTACCAGATATGACATGGTACCACCAGTCTAAAGGCAGGGACAGCCACTGCCATGCCCATCCAGGGATTCCACAGAGTGAAAGCACACAACCCTGCCTTCCCCACACTCATACCCATGCCCTTGTCAGGGACAAAGAGTATCAGCTGTTGGGGCTGAGGTACGGTGCGACATGGGGTATCAGGGGCAGGGGAGCGTGTGGCTGAGAAGCTGTCTCAGGGAGGGGGCAGGAGGCAAGACCTTCCCTGAGTTGAGCCTCCAAGCTTCTTGCATATGCCCCATTGTCCATTCAGACATCATTTACAAAACACAAATTCCAAAATACAATTATTAAGAATTTGAAGATGGTGACCAGGTAGCATTAAGCTCCCAGATCAGGGCTCTTCTAAGCATAGGGTCCTGTGTAACTATACTGCTCACATGCCCATGAAGCCAGCCCTGCCAGCTACTCCTGAAATGAGTAGGATAAAAGCTGACCAGATCAATGGCATACCTATCCAGACTCCACACTGCCTTAGGAATAGAGTGGATCTCCTCAACTAGTTTTAAAAAAATCTTCGGAATCTAACCCCTGATCATATCTTCAATCTCATCTTTACCTAGTACCCCCTCCGCAACTATAGATTTTAGCCAAACTGAACTTACTAGCAGTTGCTTTAATCCACAAAGCTCTTTCTCAACTGCCTGTTGCTTCTGCTTCTGCCTGGAATGCTTTTCACTTTCACTACCACGACCTGAACCTCCACCTTCCCCTACTTTTTCTCCTGCTCTATCTTTCAGGTGCATACTCTAGATGCATCTGGCATCCTGTGTGGTACTGTACCATAATGCATTCAACCCAAGTGTGGGAATTAAAGTTGCCTGTTTACCTGCCTGTCCCCATGATAGCTATAAACTCCAAGAAGGCAGAGCTGGTGTCTTGTTCACTATATCTTCAGTGCTTGACAGAGTATTGGCAAGAGTAGGAAACAGTGACACTAATTAAATGGATGACTGGTCCAAGCTGTAAGACTCACAGTGTGCTTTCACTGAAACAACCGCCTGTCAAAGTATCTTATGACTAAATGCTGTAATCTTTTATTCTCTGAGTCACACACAGAACTACTTCCTTTTTTGAGATTGTTTTTATATCTGTCATATAGTTTTAAGTGGTTGAAGTTTATAGGACTTTCTTCAGATGAGATGCAATCTCTTCTTGCTTCAGTAGAATTTATACCTTAAAGATTTTTTAATCTTTCCTATTCTTCATTTGCTTCAGAAGTATTTATGATAACCGCAAGTGGTGGTGACCCCAGAATTATGATCTGAAATGCCTTTGGATCATCAGCACAGGATTTTGCAAGTAAGGTTGTGCGTAGGTCAGGGCTCTCCAGGCAGGTCAGCATGCTTAAAGTCTTTAGGCTTAGAAGCCCTTAAAATATAAAAATAAATAAAATGAACATCAGTTACATTTTCTCTCACTGTGTACTCAGACATAAAAACCTCTCATTTTCTAAGAACCCTAAAGAGACAACTTGGGATTCACCTGAATCGTTTGTCATTGGCTCCTAAGAGATAGATAAAAATTAGGCGATAGCACAGCACGTGGAGGGAAGGAAATTCAGATGTCTTTGCTGCCCATTCCCTTCAGAGTGGGGCTGTACTTTGTCACAGTGTTCAGAGGTCAGAATCCAGAGCCCCAGCAAGAGCTCAAACATGCAGCAGCCCTCTGAGCTTTCTACCACCCAGCATTCATATTGACTTGGCTTTGAGGCTAACAATGGAAAGCTAGAGTTAGATTTGTCAAACTGTGCCTTGTATAAATTTGCTTGGTGTCTGAAGGCTGTTTTGAAAGCATATTTGGGCTTCTGGTACTCTTGTGAAATTAATTGTTTAAAAATAGCTTGTTTGGTGGGTATAACTTCTGAAATAATTCACTTTTTTTAAGTAACACTGTAATTTTTACTCAGCGGCAACGTGTTTGTTCTAAAACACACATAGTTTATAACGGAAAGTAAGCCATGATCATGTGACTCTTCTGGAGAAAGAAGAGGTATTATATCTGCTTCACTTGACCCAGATGTGCACAACCACACGGACAGAAAAACATTTTGTAACTTCTATAGCTACTTTTTACTTCACTTGTCTAACATTGATTTAATTATTCATATTTTTTCAATTTCTCTTCCTACCTATAACATTAACTATGGATCACAAACTGTGTGCACGTTTATTCTGTAACAGTATAAGAAAATGGTTAAAAACACACCCAGCATCAGGAGCCAGAGTGCCTAGATTCAAATCTGAACCCCAGCTGGCTCACTTGCTATGAGACCTTGGGCTTCTCTGAGCCTCAGTTTCCTCATCTATAAAAAGGGGATAATGATACTGCCCACCTCACAGAGTTTTTGTGTGGTGCTATTACATAGGTCAATATGTTTCTTTATATTTAGCACTATAGACGTATTAGATAGGAATCACATTAGCAAGATGGCAGACTAGACGTTTTTATTATTATCTTTCCACAGAAGCATAGAGAAGCGTTGATAACCACTCATGGATGAGGGCACCTTTATGAGAGTCCAGTTGTGTACTGGAGAAGTTCCAGCACAACACTGGAGCAAAAAATTTGAAAGTAGATGCATTGAAGATGGTTAAAAAGAAGAGTTTCACTTTACTTCCATCATCTCTCCTTCAACGCAGCATACCTCAGTGCCCAGACAGATTCCCCAGGTCCACAATTCCTTTGGACTGTGAGAACATAGTGAGTGCTCAGCTTCCACAGGCATTCAGGATGCTGCCTAAGAGGGCAACATTTTTTCTTGTCTGACATAGAATACCGATGTGATCGGCATAGCTGAGTGGTTGGGAGAGGCTGAGAGCAGGGAATAGAGGCAGAGACTCACAGAAATTTGGGCCTGATGTCAACAAAGGGCCACAGATCCTACCAACCACTTCACAGACTTCATCAGGAAGCCTGCCCATGAGGTGCTGAGGACTCCTTGCCTGATGACCTCCCCACCAATTGACCCATAGGCACCTCCAGTGCTCTGTATTTCTCACCTCCTGCAACCCGTGACTGGCTCCCCATGCACACTCCCACAGAAGGCAAATGTCAGCCTCTGTACATAGCTCAAGAGCATGAATGGTTAGCTGGCCTGACTCCGTGGGACTGGAGGAAGGTGCATGAACTTGAGCATTTCAGGGCACCATCCTAAGGAAAAAAAAAAAAAAAAAAAAAAAAACAGGAGGCTGTCAGCGCCTGATCTTACTTTGTGGGATCAAGAGAAAGCACACAAACTTAAGAATTTTCTCCTAAGAGGGAGCAAGAAGGTAGTTCTGTTTTAAGTTCTTTTACAAATCTCCAAACTGCTTTCCACAGTGGCTGAACTAATTTACATTCCCACCAGCAGTGTATAAGTGTTCCCTTTTCTCCACAACATTGCCAGCATCTGTTATTTTTTGACTTTTTAGTAATAACTATTCGGACTGGTGTGAGATGGCATCTCATTGTGGTTTTCACTTGCATTTCTTAAATGATTAGTGATGTTGACCATTTTTTCATATGCTTGTTGGCCATGTGTATGTCTTCTTATGAAAAGTGTCTGTTTGTGTCCTTTGCCCACTTTTTAATGGGGTTGATTTTTTGCTTGTTAATTATTTAAGTTCCTTATAGATTCTGGATATTAGACCTTTGTCATATGCATAGTTTGCAAATATTTTCTCCCATCCTGTGGGTTGTCTACTCTGTTGATAGTTTCTTTTGCTGTGCAGAAGCTTTGCAGTTTAATTCATTCTACTGTAAAGACATGTGCGTTTGTATGTTTATTGAAGCAATATTCACACTAGCAAAGACATGGAATCAACCTAAATGCCCACCAATAGTAGACGTGATTATGAAAATTGGATACATATACACCATGGAATACTATGCAGCCACAAAAAAGAACAAGATCATGTCCTTTGCAGCAACATGAATGGAGCATTTTCCTAAGCAAACTAACAGAAGAACAGAAAACCAAATACCACATGTTCTCGCTTATAAGTGGAAGCTAAACATTGAATACATATGGACACAAAGAAGAGAATAGATACTGGGGCCTGCTTGAGAGTGGACGGTGGGAGGAGGGTGAGGATTGAAAAGCTACCTATTGAATACTATGCTTATTATCTGAGTGATGAAATAATCTATACACCTAACCCCCATAATGTGCAATTTACCTGTATAACAAGTCTGCACATACCCCTGAACCTAAAATAAAAGTTAACAAAAACTGAATTATTATATAATCTGGCAATCTCATTACTGGATATATTTTCACACTGCATAATTCAATGGAAATGCCATCAGTATACTGAAGAGATATTTTCACGCCTATGTTAATTGCAGCCTTATTCACAATAGCCAAGATAATGGAATCAACCTCAATGTCCATCAACAAATGAAAGGATAAAGAAAATGTGGTATATTTACACAGTGGAATACTATTCAGCCATAATAAGGAATAAAATCTTGTCATTTGTGGCAACATTTATAAACCTGGTGGACATTAAGTGAAATAAACCAGGCATAGAAAGACAAATACCACATAAGATCACTCATATGTGAAATTAAAAAAGTTGTTGATGTAGAAGTGGAAAGTACAGTAGTGGTTACCAGATGGTGGGGAGGGTAGGGGCCTGGGGTAGATAAGGAGAGTTTGGTGAATGGGTACAAAGCTACAATTATATAGGTGGAATATGTTTTGGTGTTCTATTGCATAGTAGGCTGACTATAGTTAACAATAATGTATTATATGTTTCAAGATAGCTAGAAAAGAAGTATTTGCATGTTCTCATCACAAAGAAATGACAAATATTTAAGGTGATGAATGTGCTAATTACCCTGATTTGATCATTAAACAATGTATACATGTATCAAAATATCACATTGTATCCCACAAATATGTACAATTATTATGTGCCAATCATAAATAAAAATAATGTTGAAATCATAGTATTAAAAAATAAAATACATATGTATATGAGGAATATATATATAATTTTTTTTTTTTTTTAGATGGAGTCTTGCTCTGTCGCCCAAGCTGGAGTGCAGTGGCACGATCTTGGCTCACTGCAAACTCCGCCTCCCGAGTTCCTGCCATTCTCCTGCCTCAGCCTCCCGAGTAGCTAGGACTACAGGTGCCGCCACCACACCCGGCTAATTTTTTTGTATTTTTTAGTAGAGATGGGGTTTCACCGTGTTAGTCGGGATGGTCTCGATCTCCTGACCTCGTGATCTGCCCACCTCGGCCTCCCTAAGTGCTGGGATTACAGGCATGAGCCACTGCACCTGGCCCAGGAATATATATATAATTGTGAATGGTAGTTCTATTGATGGCTGCCAACAAGTCCACTTTTCCCTGTATGTACATGTTGCTCCTTCCATCAAGAGATGGAGTCTATTTCCTCTCCCCTTGAACCTGGGCTGGTCCTGTTACTTGCTTTGACATGAAAAGTGGCAGGAGTAATACCATGTCAGTATTACTGTGTCAGGCCTCTCAAGCCTTAAACTTTTACTTCCTTTCTCGTGGAACCAAGGTGCCATATTATAAGGAAGTCCAGGCTATCTTGCTAAAGAGAAAAAGATCATGTGGAGAGGCCCTGGAGGATAAGACACCACAAGGACAGGGAGGCCATATGGAGAAAAGAGGTGCTTCAGCCAAGGTCTCACTGTAATGTAATCACGTGAGGTACCCTAACTGAAAACATGTGGAGCAATGCTTGTTATTTTAAGCAACTAAGTTTGGGGGTGATTAATTAGGCAGCAATAAATAACTGATTTTATTATGTACATAGATGTAGATGAGTGGTTTTTAAATAGAGGTCTCCTCCAAGGGGACATTTGACAATATCTGGGGATATTTTTGGTTGTCCTAACTGTTGGTCAGGGGTGAGAGGCATGATGCTACTGGTATCTAGTAGGTAGGTAGAAGCTAAGGATGATGCTGATAAACATCTTACAATACACAGGACAGTCTCTTGCAACAAAGAATGACTGATCCCCGGCTGCGCGCGGTGGCTCACGCCTGTAATCCTAGCACTTTGGGAGGCTGAGGCGGGTGGATCACCTGAGGTCAGGAGTTCAAAACCAGCCTGACCAACATGGCAAAACCCCATCTCTGCTAAAAATACAAAATTAGCCGGGTTTGGTGGCGCATGCCTGTAATCCCAGCTACTTGGGAGGCTGAGGCAGGAGAATCGCTTGAACCTGGGAGGTGGAGGTTGCAGTGAGCCAAGATGGTGCCACTGCACTCCAGCCTGGGTGACAGAGCAAGGCTCTGTCAAAAAAAAAAAAAAGAAAGAATTACTGGGCCCAAATGTCAATAGTGCCAAGTTTGAGAAACCCTGATCTGGATAGCTAGATGATAGCTAGATAGGTAGGTAGATAGATGATAGATAGATAGATAGATAGATAGATAGATAGATAGATAGATAATAGATAGATAGATGATAGATAGATGATAGATGATAGATTAGATAGATAGATAGATAGATAGATAGATAGATAGATAGAAAGAAAGAAAGAAAGAAAGAAAGAAAGAAAGAAAGAAAGAAAGAAAGAAAGAAAGAAGGGCTATTGAAGTGGCCTCTAATGATTTAGTTTTTCAAAGTTAAAAAAAAAAAAATGAACATCTCCACTGTTTCTTGCAGGGGAGGCCAGGTTTCTTGTTAAGGTGGTAAATATGGTTAAGAAGAACTGCCCCTCTTGGAGTAACATGGATCATCTAGCAATCATTTCTCTGCTGGGTCAGTCTCTGGCTCTAATCTGCAGAGCCACACAGAGGTGGGAGTCTCTGCTCTTCCACTCTCCTGAAGTCTCCTTAGTCCTGATCACATCCCATATGTTCCTCACACACCAGCACTGCAGGATAAAAGTCGATTTTGACTCCCCAGTGCAAGTCTTCCACTAGTTTCACACTCAGCATAGGAACACACTATTGGACAAGTCATCTGCCCTGTTCCTGAAAGGAATCGTCACTGAGGGCTCAACCTTTTTATGAGGGGGCACAACTGCAGTGTGGAAGGAAGAGGTGTTAATGCACCAATGTTAGAGGCAGAAAGGGTACATGACAAAAATGCTCTGGAAGACACACGGCAGGAGTCAGAAAAGGGTGATGGCGGATTGAAAGCCAGAGACCCAGCTTTTTGGCAGACACCTAATGCTGCAGTGCTCTGCCTTTGTATGTCAATGACTGAGGAGCATGCAGGTCAGCCTCCTGACAACTTCCAAGCATGGCCAGTGCATAAGTATCTGCTTATGGATTAAAGCTGGAAACCCTCTGACCAAGAATAGCAGAGAAGGAAATGGAGGACTCCATAGCTCCTCATGCAAAATTTTCTACCACCCCCAGGACTCTACCTGAACTAGGTAATAAGAAGTAGAAGTTTGCTTTGCTGAGTTAAATGAGTCCTCATGATATCTTTTTCCTAGGCTTGCCTTCCATTGGCTTAATGAAAAGGAACCCCTCCAAAACCCCTCCTATGAGGATCTAGCTCTCTGTGTGTGGACAGCTGATTGCTTCTTCCACTGGAGAAGAAATACACGAGCTCTGATAGGGTGCCACACTCCAGTAAAAATGATAGCTTTTCTCAAATGTAAGTAAAATCGATACTCAGGAAGAAGACCACCTTTTTTGAGCTTTACTTGCTCACTGGTACATACTGCACCCCCTCACCTCACCCTCAAGGTAAAATCATTTCTGTCCGATGGCACCTAAGACTCACTAAAGGAGTTTCGTAGATTTATGCTAGTAATATTACATAAATGTCTACTACTCATCTAGGCAAATAAAAATTATTGTAATCATCAATACCTTTTTCTTTTTTATTTATGCTATTCCTTCCGACCTGGGAAATCCTTGTTGCTTGCATGTATCAAATGTCAGATAACCCCATAAAATTCAAGGCAGCCTTCACCATCATCATTCAGTCATGCAACAGACCCTTTCAAAAAGCTCTTTATCATCAAGAATATTCCTACTTCTGATATTAGATGTGTTGTTGAAGCATTATTTTTCAGAGTCAACCCCAAGCCCAACTTCAAGCATGCCACATTTTACAGACAGCCTATGGCAGATTGGAATCCAAAGAATGGCTCTACATTGGGTCTGTTCTAGAATGGGGGACCTTCTCCATGACTGACTAGACCACAAGACAAGCTGTAGAAGTTGTACAATCATGGCACTGGGTTCTACTCTCACACTGAACTTTACTCAGTGAGGCTCTTGCCACATGAAATGCTTTGCTACTAAGGAAATATTTTGTTCCTTAAAGCTCTCAAAGAGAATTATTCTGAGGCAAAGACTCATGTAATCATAAGATATAAGTACACTGATAATTTTCTTATGTCCATGTTGATCCAAACAATAAAACTTAAAAATGTGTTTGAATATTTTTTTCCAGCAAGATTTAAGTAATTAGTATTTTAGAAACTATTCTTTGGCTAGTCTTTCAGAAAATAACTGACTGTTGTTAATTCTTTCTCTGACTTTTAACCACTGAGCCATTTGTTCAGGGTTGTCAGCTGAATGAATGTGAAATATTCCGTTTGGAAAGGTCAAGGTTAAAACAGAATTCAGTCTCAGGTTTATTTGGCTCTAGTGTATAATTATCTGTTCCTATTTTTTTCCTAATTCCTGCCAAAAGAAGCAAGAAAAAAGTGACATTCTGTTTATCTTAGTTATATTCAGAGAATGGTGAGTTAAGAATGTATCCAGTGTAGCTGACACCAAGCAGAGAATCACTCAGAACGAGGCCTGCCACACAGTAGGTGCTCTCACTATTTGATACTGAAATGACTTAGTGAAACCAAATTTTGTGACAGACATGGCATCAGGGCCCCCAGCCCCAGAGTGTGCCGTCTGCTGCTTAGCCACTCTGTTCTCACACATGAGTTTATTTTTACATGCACACATTTTTTAAAAAAATGTTTTCATCTATAATTTTAATATCCAACCAAGTGTGCATAATGTTTAATGATATCCTATTAACAAAGAAACACTTCTAGATGATCCACAGGGAAGTAACAACTGCTGCTTTCCTCCCCAGTACCTGATACAAGGTTTCTTGGCAGGGGGTGAATTGGATGACAGCCCTTGCTTACTTTCAATGTCCACAGACTGAGTTCCATGAGGCAAAAGTCTTTTTCTGCAGCCTAATCCTCAAAACGATGGATGTGCTAGCTTTAAGCGTGGTTGAAACAAGGCATCACCATGGATGATGTGAACTGACAGGCCCTGTTCTGCCTGAAACCATCTCTACCTCTGATCTGTTGCTCATGATCTGAAGACTCCCTATCGGAGGTTTTGCCTTTGTGTTAAACACTGCCCTCTCCCCTAGAACCAGTTTAATTTGCCATGAGATAGAAGAACTCAGAGTCTGTAAGAGGAATGGATGTCTTGAGATAGGGAGAGGTCCCTGGAGGAAAGGTTAGAGGACTGAGAAGTGTGGAGGTTATGATGCTGTTTTTAACCTGTTATCAATGAAATTTTAAAAGGTTAAGGTTGAAAAATAAAAGCTTTGCAGTAGATAGTCTCCAGCTTAATTCCCAGCTCCACTTCTTACTAGCTGTGTAACTTATACCAGTCACTTAACATTCCTGATCCTGTTTCCTCATTTGTAAAATGGAGATTTATAATATTACCTGTACTCGTGACCTAGCCCTGCCATAACAAATTATTACAAACTTACTAGCTTAAAACTATAGAAATTTATTCTCTCACATTTTTGAAGGACAGAAGTCCAAAATCAAGAAGTTGGCAGGATTGGTTTCTTCTGAAAGCTCTGAGGGAAAATCCATTCCATGCTTCACTCCTGGCTTCTGGTGGTTAATGGCAACCCTTGACTTTTCTTGGCTTGCGACAACATACTTTCAATCTCTGCTTCCATCTTCACATGACCTTATTTCTCTGTGTCTCAAATCTCTCTCCTTCCTCTTATTAAGACACCAGTCATTGGATTTAGAGCCCACCATAATCCAGGATGATCTCATCTTGAAATCCTTTACTTAATTACATCTGCAAAGACCCTTTTTCCAAATAAAGTCATGTTCACTGGTACTGGGGGTTAGGACTTGGACTATGATTTTGGAGGGACACTATTCAACTCACTACACTACCATATATGGTTATTGTCAAGAGTCAGTGATTTAATATATTAAAGACCTTAGCATTATCTGAGTACACTAAGAACTAAATAAAAGATCACTATAATTGCAAATATGTAAATCTTCCTTACTTACAAGCTTATACAGGAATAAAGACTTATTCCACAACAAAAGTACTGTGTTTTAAGTGCTTACATACCAACATTTTAGTATCTGTTCTCACAGTATTTGTTATATGGATGCATATTTGCTGATTTTGTACTTGATTCTAAGGTGTTTTACAAATATTATTAACTCTCTAATATCTGTTGAGTACAAAAGGTGAAAAAGTTAAAAGTGATAGTAAAGAGAATTGTAAGATTACTAAAGATCACTAAAACAGAGATTAAAAAGAAAGATGAGATTTATGGTCTGAACAAGATGGTAGAGACCTATCTCTATTCCTTTCTCCCTGCTAAGTATAACTATAAATCCTGAAACTAACTCAAGAGACAACCAGAGAAATGCTCTGAAAGGTGGAAGAGGGAGTACAGGACTGGAGGAACATCACTGTGGCAGGGCATCTTATGAACTATCACCCAACAGAAGAAAGCCAAGAAGGACACACAGAGGTGGCATTTCCCAATCTCTAACCTATTAAGAGAAAGGGCAGCTAATGTAAGCTCATTTGTCCCCCAGATGGAAGAGGAGTCCCAACAACAACATTATGCATACCTAGCAGGACCAGCAAGGGGTATCAATCAGAAGCCACACTGCAAATAAGCGACCATCCTGACCAGAAGTGACCATAAGCACTCTGCAACCTCACTTACCCAGAGACACCACACCACTACTGGCACTGGCAAAGGGGATTACGACATAGCAAGTGCTAGCTGGGAAAGCATTCTCGTTTCCCACTGGGCTTGAGGCTCCTCTCTGCCCCTTAGAGATACCATGTATGTTGAGGGTTGTATGGGGAAAAGGAGGGATTGACAAGTGAGATCATGCCACAATAAGTGTGTAGCCTGAGAGGCGCTCTCCATTTTCCACAGACAGTGAGGAAGACTGCCACAAGATGCACCCAGTCTGGGAAGCCTATTTGTTCTTGCTGGCTTAAGACTCATTGCTCCCACTCAGAGACACTCAGAGGAGCCCTACCACAATAAGCACCCAACTATAGAGGCACTTTCCATCCTCCACAGACAGGAGGAGGCTTCTATAACAAGCATCAGGAAATGCCATTCATCTCTGAAGCAAAGAGGCTCCCTTTCTTTACCTTCAAGCTCCAGGCAGCTTGGCCTGAGCAAGCTTCTTCAGCACTCTCAAATAACATGAGCAGGGATCAGTGGGACCCCAGTGGGAAGAGATGAACAAAATGGACAAAAATAGTACCATAAAGGCTCTGAAATGATATTGTCATTGGAACCACAGCCCAAAAAGTAGGCCAGGACTTGCATGTTAAATCTAAACAGGGTGAGTGCCTGCTAAAATTAAAAAGTTAGGTGGAACCCAAAGTCTTCTAATGTAATAGCCAAAATGTCCAAGACACAACTGAAAGTCATTCTACATTAGGAAGCAGGAAAATCACAACTTGAATGAATGAAAAAAAAAAAGACATTTAAATGATGTCAACAGTGAGATGAATCATATGTTCAAAATATGTGACAAAAGTTTTAAAGCAATAATCATACAAATGATTAAGCAAGCAATTACAAGTTATCTGAAACAAATGAAAAATAAAGTCTCAGCAAAGAAACAAGTTGTAAAAATAACTAAATGGAAATTAAGAGCTGAAAATTATTATAATAAGAGAAATAATTCACTGAATGGGCTCAATAGTACAGTGGAAATGACAAAAGATAACATCAATGAGATTGAGTGCATATTAATAGAATCTGCCCAATCTTAACAACAAGAGGGAAATTAACTGAAAAACATTTAACAAACCTTCAAACCTGTGGGACAATAACAATATATCCAGTTTTCATGTCATCAGAGCTCCAGAAGGAGAAGATAAAAGAGTGGAGCCAAAAGAGTATTTGAAGAAATAATGATTGAAAATTAACCAAATTAAGCAAAAGATAAACCCACAAATTCAAGAAACTGAGTAAATCCCAAGCACAACAAACAACAATCAAAGCTAAGAAATACCAGAATTAAACTTATGAACTAAAAACAAAGAAAAACTCTTGAAATCAATCAGAAAGAAGCAATACATTTCCTATAGAGAAACACCAATTCAAATGACAGCAGATTTCTGACAACATGGAGGGAAAAATGGAATGACACCTTTTTCAAGTACTGAAAAACAGATTGTCAATCACAAAATCTATGTCTGGCAAAACTATCCTTCAGGAATGAAGGGGAAATAAAGATATTCTCAGACAAAGGAAGATTAAAGGGATCTGTCACTAGCAGACTTACCCTTAAAAAAAAGGTAAAGAGGGGGAGGTGGGGCAAGGTGGCCAAATAGAAGCCTCCAGCCATAATCCCCCCAACAGGAATGCCAAATGAAACAACTATCTACACAATAAAAAGCACCTTCATAAGAACCAAAAATCAGGTGAATGATCACAGTACCTGGTTTTACCATTATTTAAGGAGAGAGGCACTAAAAAGGGTAGGAAAGATAATCTTGAATTGCCAATGCCACTCCTTCCCGATCCCCTAGCAGGAGCTCTGTAGCGCAGAGAAAGAATCTGTATACTTGCGGGAGGGAGAGCACAGTGATTGTGAGAATTTGCATTGCAATTCAATGCTGCGCTGTAACAGCAGAAATCAAGAAGGGGCAGAACTCAGCTTGCACACACAAAGAGAGCATATAGACCAGCCCTAGCCAGAGGCAAATTGCCCATTCCAGTGGTTGGAGCCCAGGTTCTAGCAAGCCTCACCACCACAGGCTAAAGTGGTCTATAATCCCAAATACACTTGAAAGGCAGGTTAGGCCACAAGGACTGCAATTCCTAGGCAAGTTTTGATGCTGTCCTGTGCTGAGAGCCAGTGGACTTGGGGTGCATGTGACCTAGTGAGACACCAGCTAGGGTGGCCAAGGGAGTGCTTGTGCCGCCCCTTCCCTAGCCCCAGGCAGTATGGCTCACAGCTCCAGGAGAGACTCCTTCCTGCCATTTGAGGAGAAGGGAGAGTAAAGAGGACTTTGCCTTGCGTCTTGGATACCAGCTCAGCACAGCAGTATAGGACATCAGTCAGAGTTGTGAGGACCCCATTCCAGGCCCTAGGTCTCTAGACACACCGTGGGCCAGAGAGGAGCCTACTGACTTGAAGGGAAGGCTGTGAATAATCAGCAGTGTTAGCCAGGCAGTACTTGCTGTGGGCCTTGGGTGAGACTCAGAGCCATGCTGGCATCCGGTGTGATCAAGCACATTCACAGCTGTGGTGGCTATGAGGGGAGACCCCTCCTGCTTGAGGAAAGGAGAGCGAAGAGTAAAGTAAACTTTGTCTTGCAGGTTGGGTAACAGTTCAGCTGCAGTGGGGTAGAGCACCAAGTGGGTTTGTGGAGTCCCTAGTTACAGGTCTTGGCCCCTGGACAGCATTTCTTCACCTGCCCTGGGCCATAGGGGAGACAACTGCTCTGAAGGGAGAGACCCAGGCTTGGCAGCACTCACCACAAGCTGACTGAAGAGGCCTTGGGCCTTGAGTGAACATTGGTGCTAACCAGGCAATACTTAACCATGGGTCTGGGGTGGTGGTGGCCATGGGGAGAGAGCCCTCTGCTTGAGGAAAAGGGAGGAGAGAGTGGAACAAACTTTGTCTTGCAGGTTGGGTGCCAGCTCAGCCACAGTAGAATAGAGCCCCAGGTAGATTCCTAAGGTTCCTGACTCTAGGCCCTGGTTCACAGATGGTATCTCTGGACCCACCCAGAGCTGGAGAGAACTGGCAGCCCTGAAGGGAAGGACACCAGCCTGGCTGGATTTGCCACTTGCTGATTGTAAAGCTCTTGAGCCTTGCGCAAAATAGGAAGTAGCCAAACAATGGTCACTCTGGGACTTGGGTGAAATCCAGTGCTGTGCTGCCTTTGGGTCTAACCCAGCCCAGTCCCTGCTATAATATCCACAAGAGTGCTTGTGTCACACCTCCCCCAGCTCCAGGCAGCTCAGTACAGAGAGGCTCCATTTGTTTGAAGGAAAGTAAGGGAAGAGAACAAGAGTCTCTGCCTGGTAATACAGGGACTACTCCCAGATCTTATCCAAGACCACCAAGGTTATACCTCTATGAGTCTGTGAGAGCCACAGCATTACTGAACTTTAGGTGCCCCCTAATGCAGATGTGGCTGCAGTGACCAAAGACTTAGATCTCCAACACCCAACTCCCTTCAAATACCTGGAAAGCCTTCCCAAGAGGGATGGGTAAAAACAAGCCCAGACTGCAAAGACAGGAATAAATACCCAACTCTTCAATACCCAGTCACCGATGGACACCCAAAAGCATGAAGACCCTCCAGGAAAACATGGCTTCATCAGCTCAACTAAATAAGGCACTAGTCACCAATCATGGAGAAACAAAGATATGTGACCTTTCAGAGAGAGAATTTAAAATAGCTGCTTTGAGGAAGCTAAATGAAATCAAAGATAACACAGAGAAGGTACTCAGAATCTTGTGAGATAAATTTAACAAAGAGATTGAAATTATTAAAAAGACTGAAGTAGAAATTCTGGAGCTGAAATTGGCAATTGACATCCTGAAGAATGCATCAGTCTCTCAACAGCAGAATTCATCAAGCAGAAGAAAGAATTAGTGAACCTGAAGACAGGCTATTTGAAAACACACAGTCAGAGGAGACAAAAAAAAAGGAATAAAAAAGAATGCAGCATGCCTATGAGATCTAGAAAATAGTCTCAAAAGGGCAAATCTAAGAGTTATTGGCCTTAAAGAGGAGGTAGAGAGAGATGGGGCAGAAAGTTTATTCAAAAAGATAATAATGGAGAACTTCCCAAACCTAGAGAATAATATCAATATCCAAGTAGAAGAAGGTTATAGAGCAGATTTAACCCAAAAAAGACTACCTTAAGACATTGACCCAAAGGTCAGGATAAAGAATCGATTTTAAAAGGAGCAAGAGAAAAGAAACAAATAACATAAAATGGAGCTTCAGTACATCTGGCAGCAGATTTCTCAGTGGAAACCTTACAGGCCAAAAGAGAGTGGCATGACAAACTTAAAGTGCTGGAGGAAAAAACTTTTATTCTAGGAAAGTATATCTGGGAAAATATCCTTCAAACATGAAGGAGAAATAAAGACTTTCTCAGACAAATGAAAGATGGGGGATTTCATCAATACCAGACTTGTCCTACAAGAAATGCTCAAGGGAGCTATTCAATCTAAAAGAAAAGGACATTAATATGCAACAAGAAATCATCTGAAGGTAACAAAACTCACTGTTAATAGTAAGTATACAGCAAAACACAGATTATAACAATGTAATTTTGGTTTGTAAACTACACATATCTTGAGTAGAAAGACTAAAAGATAAACTTATCAAAAATAATAACTATGACAACTTTTCAAGACATGGAAAGTATAGTAAGATATAAATAGGGCTGGGTGCAGTGGCTCATGACTGTAATCCCAGCACTTTGGGAGGCCAAGGCGGGTGGATCCCCTGATATCAGGAGTTCCAGACCAGCCTGGCCAACATGGTGAAACCCCGTCTCTACTAAAAATACAAAAAAATTAGCTGGGCATGCTGGCAGGCGTCTGTAATCCCAGCTACTTGGGAGGCTGAGGCAAGAGAATCGCTTAAACCCAGGAGGTGGAGATTGCAGTGAGCTGAGATCATGCCATTGCACTCCAGCCTGGGTGACAAGAGCGAGACTGCATCTAAAAAAAAAAAAAAAAGATATAAATAGAAACAAGAAAAAGGTTAAAAGTGGGGAGATGAAGTTACAGTATAGAGTTTTTATTAGTTTTCTCTTTGCTTCTTTGTTCATTTAGCAATCCATGTTAAGTTGTCATCAATTTAAAATAATGGGTTATAAGATTATTTGCAAGTTTCATAATAACTTCAAATCAAAAAACATACAATGGATACACAAAAATGAAAGACAAGAAATTAAAACATACCACCAGAGAAAACCACTTTCACTAAAAGGAAAAGAGGAAGGAAGGAAAGAAGAAAGAGAAGACAAGAAAACAAATAACAAAATGGCAAGAGTAATTCCTTACTTATCAATAATAATATTGAATGTAAATGGACTAAAATTCCCAATCAAAAGACATAGAGTGGTTAGAGTGGTTGAATGGATGAAAAAACAAGACCCAACAATCTGCTGCCTGCAAGATGCACACTTCACCTATAAAGACATACAGAGACTGAAAATAAAGGGATGGAAAAAGATATCCCATGCAAATGGAAATTAAAAAAGAGCAGGAGTAGCTTTATTCATATCAGACAAAATAAACTTCATGAAAAAACCTATAAAAAGTGAGAAATAAGGTCATTATACAATGATAAAGGGGTCAATTCAGCAGAGGAAATAGTAACTGTAAGTGTATGTGCACCCAACACCAGAGTGCCCAGATATATAAAGCAAATATATTAGAGTGAAAGAAAGATAGACCTCAATTCAATAATAGCTGGAGACTTCAACATCCCACTTTCAACATTGGACAGATCATCCAGAGAGAAAATCAACAGAGTATCAGTGGACTTAATCTGCACTATAGAGCATATGGAACTAATAGATATTTACAGAACATTTTATTTAATGGCTGCAGAATACGTATTCTTCTCCTCAGCACATGGATTATTCTCAAGGATGAACCATATGTTAGGCCACAAAAGAAGCCTAAAACATTCAATAAAATTGAAATAATATCAATTCTCTTATCTGACCACAATGAAATAAAAGTAGAAATCAGTAACAAGAGGAATTTTGGAAACCACACAAACACATGGAAATGAAACAATATGCTCCTGAATGACCAGTGGGTCAACAAAGAAGTTCAGAAGGAAATTGAAAAATTTCTTGATACAAATGATAATGAAAACACCACATACCAAAACCTTTGCCATACGGAATATAGGAAAAGCAGTACTAAGTGGAAAGGTTATAGCAATACATGCTTATATCAAAAAAGTAGTAATAGAAAAACTTTAAACAAACAACCTAACAATGCATCTTAAAGAACTAGAAAAGCAAGAGCAAACTAAACTCAAAATTAGTTGAAGAAAAGAAATAATAAAGATCAGAGCAGAAATAAATGAAATTGAAATTAAAAATATACAAAAGATCAACAAAACAAAAATTTGGTTTTTTAAAAAGATAAATGAAATCAACAAACCTTTAGCCTGGCTAGCTAAGAAAAAAAAAGAAAACCCAAATAAATAAAATCAGAAATATAAAAGGAGACATTACAACTGATACTACAGAAATTCAAATGATCATTAGAGGCTACTATGAGCAACTATATGTCAATAAATTGGAAAACCTAGATGAAATGGCTAAATTCCTAGACACACACAACCTACCAAGATTGAATTATGAATCCAAAAACCTAAACAGATGAATAGCAAGTAATGGGATTGAAGCCATAATAAAAAGTCTCCCAGCAAAGGAAATTCCAGGACTCAATAGCTTTACATTTGATACTAACCATTTAAAGGAGAAATAATACCAATTATATTCAAACTCTTCTGAAATATAGAAGAGAAAGGGATACTTCCAAACTCACTCTACAAGGCCAGTATTACCCTACTACCAAAACCAGACAAAGATACATCAGGAAAAGAAACTACATGCCAATATCCTTGATCAACATTAATGCAAAAATCCTGAACAAAATACAGCAAACTAAATTCAACAACACATTACAAAGTGTTCATAAGCAGATGAATGGATTTAAAAAATGTGGCATGTATGCACAATGGACTACTATTCAGCCATAAAGAAGAATGAGGCTGGGCGCAGTGGCTCACACCTGTAATCCCAGCACTTTGGGAGACTGAGGTGGGCAAATCACCTGAGGTCAGGAGTTAGAGACCAGCCTGGCCAACATGGTGAAACCCCGTCTCTACTAAAAATACAAAAATTAGCTGGGCATGGTGGCGGGCACCTGTAATCCCAGCTACTCAGGAGGCTGAGGAAGGAGAACCACTTGAACCCGGGAGGCAGAATTTGCAGTGAGCCGAGATTGTGCCACTGCACTCCAGCCTGGGCAACAAGAGAAAAATTCCACCTCAAAAAAAAAAAAAAAAAAAAAAAAAAAAAGAATGAGAACCTGTCATTTGTAACAACATGGATGGAATTGGAGGGTTGGAGGTCATTATGTGAAATGAAATAAGCCAGTCACAGAAGGACAAACTTAACATGCTCTCACTTATTTGTGGGAGCTAAAAAATTTAAAACAATTGAACTCATGGAGATTCAGAGTAGAATAACGGTTATCATAGGCTATGAAGGGTAGTGGGTTGGAGAGGGAGTGGGAATGGTTAATGGGTACAAAATATATTTAGATAGGATGAATAAGATCTAGTATTTGACAACACAACAGAGTGACTAGAGTCAACAATAATTTATTATACAGCATAACCAAAAAAGTACAATTGGATTGCTTATAACACAATAAAATGATAAATGCTTGAGATGATGAATACTCGCATTTACTCTGATGTGATTATTATGCATTGTATGCTTGTATCAAAATATCTTATGTACCCCAAAATTATATACACCTACTATGTACCCACAAAAATAAAAAATAAATTTAAAAGAAAGGATAAAGTTTTCTTCAAACAGAAAAGAAATGATAAAAGAAAGATTTTGGAGCATAAAAAAGGAGAAAGAATAACTGAATAAGCAGATGCATGGGCAAATACAGTAGACTGATGAAATTTTAAAATCATATACAATGATTGAAACAAAATAACATTATATAATATTCACGATAATTATATTTTAACGTGGGAGTAGATAAAGAGCTGAAAGCAAAGCACATGTCCACATTTTACTTAAGGTGGTAAAAAGTTAAAGCAATAGATGGTAATAAGGGGTGTGTGTGTGTGTGTGTGTGTGTGTGTGTGTGTGCAGAGAGAGAGAGAAAGAAGTAACTATATGCAGTTTTACCCACACATCATATTTTAATACATAGTGCTATATACATAGTTATATTGTGTTTTATATATATAATAATACCCCATGCAACCACTAAACAAACCACACAAAGCAATATATATTGAAAAATACTATAAATGTATCCACATAAAACACTAGAAGTGTTGAAGTAAGCCACAGAAAAAGAAAGAAAAAATAAACAGAAAATAAAAAACAGAGGAAACAAACATAAAATAATTAAAAGGCAAACTTAGAATCTAATAGATCAATAACTACCTCAAATTTAAATGGTGTACATGCACTAATTAGAAAGCAGAATTTGTCAGAGCTTATTTTTTTAAAAAATGACCTAACTATATGCTGTTTACCAGAAAAAGCTCACTTCAAATTTAGACATATGTAGGTTGCAAGTAAAAAGTTAATGCCATGAAAACAATAAAAAAAACAAGCAGCAGTAACTTAAAAAAAAATATCTGATAGGTCGGGCACTGTGGTTCACACCTGTAATCCCAGCACTTTGCAAGGCCGAGGTGGGCAGATTACGAGGTCAGGAGTTCCAGACCAGCCTGACCATCATGGTGAAACCCCGTCTCTACTAAAATACAAAAGTTAGCCAGGCGTGGTGGCGGGCGCCTGTAATCCCAGCTACCTGTGAGGCTGAAGCAGGAGAATCACTTGAACCTGGGAGGTGGAGATTGCAGTGAGCCAAAATTGCGCTGCTGTATTCCAGCCTGGGTGACAGAGCAAGACTCCCTCTCAAAAACAAACCAAAACAAAGCAAAATATCTGATAAAGTAGACTTTAGATTAAAGAAATTTGCTAGGAACAAAGAGGAATATTACATAATGATAAAAAAAGATCAATCTATCAGGAAGACATAACAATCCTAAATGTGTATGAAGCAAGCAACACAGCCTTGAATCCAAAGCCAAGACAATAACAGCAAAGAAAACAATTAATAGAATGAAAAGACAATCCACAGATTGAGAGACAATATTTACAAATCGTATGTTATATAAGGGGCTAATATCCAAAATATACAAGAAACTCATACTACTCAATAACCAGAAAACAAATAGTCCTAATTTTTAAAATGGGCAAAGGATTTGAATAGACATTTCTCCAAAAAACACATACAAATAACCAACAGATATATGAAAAATGCTTAACATCTCTAATCATCAGAGAAATGCAAATTAAAACCACAATGAGATATCATCTCACACCTGTTAGATAGGCCATTATCAACAAGATTAAGATAACAAGTGTTGGCAAGGATGTGGAGAAAACAGAACCCTCATACACTGTTGGTGATATTGCAAATTAATATAGCCATTTTGGAAACCAGTATGTAGATTCCTCAAGAAACTAAAAACAGAATTACCATATGACCCAGCAATCCCACACCGGGTATATACTAAAAGGAACTGAAACCAGTATGCCAAACAAATGTCTGCACTCCCCTGTTCATTGCAGCATTCTTCATAATAGGCAGAATATGGAAACAACCTAAGTGTCCATCAATGAATGAATGTATTTTTAAAATGTGGTAAATTTGGCCAGGCGCGGTGGCTCACGCCTGTAATCCCAGCACTTTGGGAGGCCGAGGTGGGCAGATCATCTGAGGTCAGGAGTTCAAGACCAGCCCAGCCAAAATGGTGAAACCCTGTCTCTACTAAAAATACAAAAATTAGCTGGGCGTGGTGGTGGGCACCTGTAATCCCAACTACTCGGGAGGCTGAGGTAGGAGAATCACTTGAATTTGGGAGTTGGAGGTTGGAGTGAGTGGAGATCCACCACTGCACGTCAGTCCGGGTGACAGAGTGAGACTCCATCTCAAAAAAAAAAAAAATTGGTAAATTTACACAATGGAATACTAGTCAGCCTTTAAAAATCCAGGAAATTCTGTTATTTGTGACAACATGTGTAAACCTAGAAAATATTATATTATGTGAAATAAGCAAGGCACAGAAAACAAATATGCATAATCTCACTTATATGTGGAATTTTAAAAAGTCAAACTCATAGAAGTAGATAGTAGAATAGTAGTTTCCAGAAGTTGGCAGGGTGAGGGGTGAAGGGGAGACACTGATCAATGGGTACAAAGTTACAGATAGAAGGAATAAGCTCTTTTGTTCTATTGCACAACATAATGATGATAATTAATAATAATGTATTTCTAAATAGTTAAAGGAGATTTTAAATGTTCTCACCACAAAGAAATGATAAATATTTGAGGTGATGGATATGTTAATTAGCCTGATTTGATCATCCTATGGAAATATCATGTGGTACTCCATAAATATATGCAATTATTTTTTGTTAATTAAAAATAAAATAAAACTTTTAAATGAGAAAATTGAAGGGAAGATAGACAATTCAGTAATAATAGCTGGAGATTTCAATATACCACTTTCAATAATGGAAAAACTAAGAAGATTAACAATTGAATAACATTATAATCAACCAGACCTAGCAGACATCTATAAAACATCCTACCAACAACAGCAGAATATATATTACTTTCAAAATCACGTGGAACATTCTCCAGGATAGACATATATAAAGCCATCAAACACCCTAGATAAATTTTAAAAGATAGAAATCATACAGAGTATGTTCTCTGATTACAATGAAACGAAATTAGAAATTAATAACCAAATGAAATTTGGGGAACCACAAATATCTGCAAATTAAACAACAATTCTTAAGCAAACAATGGGTTAAAGAAGAACTCACAAGAGAAATAATATATTTGAGATAAATGAAAACAAAAACACAATATACCAAAACTTATGGAATGGAGCCAAAGCAATATGTAGAGGGAAATTTATGGCAGAAAATGCCTACATTTTAAAAAAGAACTGTCTCAAATCAGTAGTATCTTAATATTCATCCTTAATACATTGGAAAAAGAACAGCAAACTAAACCCAAAGAAAGAACAAAGAAGGAAATAGTAAAGATTAGAGCAAAAATTAATGAAATAGAGTATAAAAATAGAAAATAAGTTAATTTTTTGAAAAGATCAAAAAATTTGATAAACTAGCTAGACTGACCAGAAAAACAAGAGAGGACTAAAATTTCTAAAATCAGAAAGAGGATACATTACTAATGGCCTTACAGAAGCAAAAAGATGTATACAGCAATACTACAAACTGTGTGACAACAAATTAAATAGCTTAGATGAAATAAATAAATTCCTAGAAAAATGTAAACTACTGAAACGGACCCGAGATGAAATAAAAAAATTTGAGTATACCCATAACAAGTAAAGAGATTGAACTAGTAATAAAAAACAAATCAACAAAGAAAATCCCAAGCCTGTGTGGCTTCACTGGTGCACTCTGCCATATATATATATATTTTATTATACTTTAAGTTCTAGGGTACATGTGCACAATGTGCAGGTTTGTTACATGGGCATACATGCACCATGTTGGTTTGCTGCACCCATCAACTCATCATTTACATTAGGTATTTCTCCTAATGCTATCCCTCCCCACTCCCCCCACCCCACGACAAGCCCCAGTGTGTGACGTTCCCCGCCCTGTGTCCAAGTATTCTCATTGCTCAATTCCCACCTATCAGTGAGAACATGTGTTTGGTTTTCTGTCCTTGTGATAGTTTGCTGAGAATAATGGCTTCCAGCTTCATCCATGTCCCTGCAAAGGACATGAACTCATCCTTTTTTATGGCTGCATAGTATTTCATGGTGTATATGTGTCACATTTTCTTAATCCAGTCTATCATTGATGGATATTTGGGTTGGTTCCAAGTCTTTGCTATTGTAAATAGTGCTGTAGTAAACATACGTGTGCATATGTCTTTATAGTAGCATAATTTACAGTCCTTTGGGTATATATTCAGTAATGGGATTGCTGGGTCAAATGGTATTTCTAGTTCTAGATCCTTGAGGAATCACCACACTGTCTTCTATAATGGTTGAACTAATTTACACTCTCACCAACAGTGTAAAAGCGTTCCTGTTTCTCCACATCCTCTCCAACATCTGTTGTTTCCAGACATATTAATGATTGCCATTCTAACTTGCATGACATGGTATCTCATTGTGGTTTTGATTTGCATTTCTCTGATGACCAGTGATGATGAGCATTTTTTCATGTGTCTGTTGGCTGCATACATGTCTTCTTTTGAGAAGTGTTTGTTCATATCCTTTGCCCACTTTTTGATGGGGTTGTTGTTTTCTTGTAAATTTATATAAGTTCTTTGTAGATTCTGGATATTACCCCTTTGTCAGATGGCTAGATTGCAAAAATTGTCTCCCATTCTGTAGGTTGCTTGTTCACTCTGATGGTAGTTTCTTTTGCCGTGCAGAAGCTCTTTAGTTTAATTAGATCCCATTTGTCTATTTTGGCTTTTGTTGCCATTGCTTTTGGTGTTTTGGTCATGAAGACCTTGCTCATGCCTAGGTACTGAATGGTATTGCTTAGGTTTTCTTCTAGAGTTTTTATGGTTTTAGGTCTAACATTTAAGTCTTTAATCTTTCTTGAATTAATTTTTGTATAAGGTGTAAGGAAGGGATCCAGTTTCAGCTTTCTACATAAGGCTAGCCAGTTTTCCCAGCACTATTTATTAAATAGGGAATCCCTTCTCCATTTCTTGTTTTTTCAGGTTTGTCACAGATCAGATGGTTGTAGATGTGTGGTGTTATTTCTGAGACCTCTGTTCTGTTCCATTGGTCTATATCTCTCTTTTGGTACCAGTACCATGCTGTTTTGGTTACTGTAGCCTTGTAGTATAGTTTGAAATCAGCTAGCATGATGCCTCCAGCTTTGTTCTTTTTGCTTAGGATTGCCTTGGCAATGCAGGCCGTTTTTGGGTTCCATATGAACTTTAAAGCAGTTTTTTTCCAATTCTGTGAAGAAAGTCAATGGTAGCTTGATGGGAATGGCATTGAATCTATAAATTACCTTGGGCAGTATGGCCATTTTCATGATATTGATTCTTCCTATCTATGAGCATGGAATGTTCTTCCATTTGTTTGTGTCTTCTTTTATTTCACTGAGCAGTGGTTTGTAGTTCTCCTTAAAGAGGTCCTTCACACTCCTTGTAAGTTGGATTCCTAGGTATTTTATTCTCTTTGTAGCAATTGTGAATGGGAGTTCACTCATGATTTGGCTCTCTGTTTGTTTATTATTGGTGTATAAGAATGCTTGTGATTTTCGCACATTGATTTTGTATCCTGAGACTTTGCTGAAGTTGCTTACCAACTTAAGGAGATTTTGGGCTGAGACGATGGACTTTTTAAATATACAATCATGTCATCTGCAAACAGGGACAGTTTTTTTTTTTTTTTGAGATGGAATCTCACTCTGTCACCTAGGCTGGAGTGCAATGGCATGATCTCGGCTCACTGCAAGCTCCACCTCTTGAGTTCGTGCCATTCTCCTGCCTCAGCCTCCTGAGTAGCTGGGACTATAGGCACCTGCCACCACGTGTTGCTATTTTTTTTTGTATTTTTAGTAGAGACAAGGTTTCACCATGTTAGCCAGGATGGTCTTGATCTGACCTTGTGATCTGTCCACCTCAGCCTCCCAAAGTGCTGTGATTACCGATGTGAGCCACCACGCCTGGCCAATGGGGACAATTTGACTTCCTCTTTTCCTAATTAAATACCCTTTATTTCTTTCTCTTGCCTGATTGCCCTGGCCAGAACTTCCAACACCATGTTGCATAGGAGTGGTCAAAGAGGGCATCCTTGTCCTGTGCCAGTTTTCAAAGGAAATGCTTCCAGTTTTTGCCCATTCAGTATGATATTGGCTGTGGGTTTGTCATGTATAGCTCTTATTATTTTGAGATACATTCCATCGACACCTAGTTTATTGGGAGTTTTTAGCATGAAGGGCTGTTGAATTTTGTTGAAGGCCTTGTCTGCATCTATTGAGATAATCATGTGGTTTTTGTCATTGGTTCTGTTTATGTGATGGATTATTTTTATTGATTTGCATATGTTGAACCAGCCTTGCATTCCAGGGATGAAGCCCACTTGATTGTGGTGGATAAGCTTTTTGATGTGCTGCTGGATTTGGTTTGCCAGTATTTTATTGAGGATTTTCTCATCGAAGTTCTTCAGGGATATTGGTCTAAAATTCTTTTTTGTTGTTGTGTCTCTGCCAGGCTTTGGTATCAGGATGATGCTGGCCTCATAAGATGAATTAGGGAGCATTCCCTCTTTTTCTATTGATTGGGATACTTTCAGAAGGAATGGTACCAGCTTCTCTTTGTAACTCTCATAGACTTCGGCTGTGAATCCATCTGGTCCTGGACTTTTTTTGGTTTGTAGGCTATTAATTATTGCCTCAATTTCAGAACCTGTTATTGGTCTATTCAGAGATTCAGCTTCTTCCTGGTTTAGTCTTGGGAGGGTGTATGTGTCCAGGAATTTATCCATTTCTTCTAGATTTTCTAGTTCATTTGCATAGAGGTGTTTATAGTATTCTCTGATGGTAGTTTGTATTTCTGTGGGATCAGTGGTGACATCCCCTTTATCATTTTTTATTGCATCTATTTGATTCTTCTCTCTTTTCTTCATTAGTCTTGGCAGTGGTCTATCAATTTTGTTGATCTTTTCACAAAACCAGCTCCTGGGTTCATTGAGTTTTTGAAGGTTTTTTTGTGTCTCTATCTCCTTTAGTTCTGCTCTGATCTTAGTTATTTCTTGCCTTCTGCTAGCTTTTGAATTTGTTTGCTCTTGCTTCTCTAGTTCTTTTAATTGTGGTGTTAGGGTGTCGATTTTTAGATCTTTCCTGCTTTCTCTTGTGGGCATTTAGTGCTATAAATTTCCCTCTACATACTGCTTTAAATGTGCCCCAGAGATTCTTGTACATTGTATCTTTTTTCTCATTGGTTTCAAACAAGATCTTTATTTCTGCCTTCATTTCATTATTTATTCAGTAGTCATTCAGGAGCAGGTTGCTCAGATGCCATGTAGTTGTGCAGTTTTGAGTGAGTTTCTTAATCCTGAGTTCTAATTTGATTGCACTGTGGTCTGAGAGACAGTTTGTTGTGATTTCTGTTCTTTTACATTTGCTGAGGATTGCTTTACTTCCAATTCTGTGGTCAATTTTAGAATAAGTGTGATGTGGTGCTGAGAAGAATGTATATTCTGTTGATTTGGGGTGGAGAGTTCTGTAGATGTCTATTAGGTCTGCTTGGTGCAGAGCTGAGTTCGATTCCTGGAAATCCTGGTTAACCTTCTGTCTCGTTGATCTGTCTAATATTGACAGTGGGGTGTGAAACTCTCCCATTATTATTGTGTGGAAGTCTAAGTCTCTTTGTAGGTCTCTAAGGACTTGCTTTATGAATCTGGGTGCTCCTGTATTGGGTGCATATATACTTAGGATAGTTAGCTTTTCTTGTTGAATTGATCCCTTTACCATTATGTAATGGCCTTCTTTGCCTCTTTTGATCTTTGTTGGTTTAAAGTCTGTTTTATCAGAGACTAAGATTGCAACCCCTGCTTTTTTTTTTTTTTTGCTTTCCATTTGCTTGGTAGATCTTCCTCCATCCTTTTATTTTGAGCCTATGTGTGTCTCTGCACATGAGATGGGTTTCCTGAACACAGCACGCTGATGGGTCTTGACTCTTTATCCAATTTGCCAGTCTGTGTCTTTTATTTGGGGCATTTAGCCCATTTACATTTAAGGTTAGTATTATTATGTGTGAATTTGATCCTGTCATTATGATGTTAGCTGGTATTTTGCCCATTAATTGGTGCAGTTTCTTCCTAGCCGTGATGGTCTTTACAATTTGGCATGTTTTTGCAGTGGCTGGTACTGGTTGTTCCTTTCCATGTTTAGTGCTTCGTTCAGGAGCTCTTGTAAGGCAGGCCTGGTGGTGGCAAAATCTCTCAGCATTTGCTCGTCTGTAAAGGATTTTATTTCTCCTTCACTTATGAAGCTTGGTTTGGCTGGATATGAAATTCTGGGTTGAAAATTCTTCTCTTTAAGAATGTTGAATATTGGCCTCCACTCTCTTCTGGCTTCTAGCATTTCTGCCAAGAGATCTGCTGTTAGTCTGATGGGCTTCCTTTGTGGGTAACCTGACCTTTCTCTTTGGCTGTGCTTAACATTTTTTCCTTGATTTCAACCTTGGTGAATCTGACAATTATGTGTCTTGGGGTTGCTCTTCTTGAGGAGTATCTTTGTGATGTTCTCCATATTTCCTGAATTTGAATGTTGGCCTGCCTTGCTAGGTTGTGGAAGTTCTCCTGGATAATATCCTGAAGAGTGTTTTCCAACTTGGTTCCATTCTCCCTGTCACTTTCAGGTACACCAATCAGACGTAGATTTGGTCTTTTCACATAGTCCCATATTTCTTGGAGTCTTGGTTCATTTCTTGTCACTCTTTTTTTTCTCTAAACTTGTATTCTCACTTTATTTCATTAATTTGATCTTCAATCACTGGTATCCTTTCTTCCATTTGATTGAATCGGCTATTGAAAGTAGTGCATGCATTACAAAGTTCTTGTACCATGGTTTTCAGCTCCATCAGGTCATTTAAGGCCTTCTCTACACGGTTTATTCTAGTTAGCCATTTGTCTAACGTTTTTTCAAGGTTTTTAGCTTCCTCGAAATGGGTTAGAACATGCTCCTTTAGCTCGGAGAAGTTTGTTGTTACCAACCTTCTGAAGCCTACTTCTGTCAACTTGTCAAAGTCATTCTCTGTCCAGCTTTGTTCTGTTGCTGGCAAGGAGCTGCAATCCTTTGGAGATGAGGCCCTCTGCTTTTTAGAATTTTTAGCTTTTCTGGTTTCTCCCCATCTTTGTGGTTTTGTCTACCTTTGGTCTTTAATGTTGGTGACCTACAGATGGGGTTTTGGTGTGGATGTCCTTTTTGTTGAGGTTGAGGCTATTCCTTTCTGTTTGTTAGTTTTCCAACAGTCAGGTCCCTCAGCTGCAGGTCTGTTGGAGTCTGCTGGAGGTCCACTCCAGACCCTGTTTGCCTGGGTATCACCAGCAGAGGCTTCAGAACGGCAAATATTGCAGAACAGCAAATATTGCTGCCTGATCCTTCCTCTGGAAGCTTTGTCCCAGAGGGGCACCCAGCTGAATGAGGTGTCTGTCAGCCCCTACTGGGAGGTGTCCCACAGTTAGGCCCACTTGAGTAGGCAGTCTGTCCATTCTCAGAGCTCGAACGCCATGAGGGGAGAACTACTGCTCTCTTCAAAGCTGTCAGACAGGGACGTTTAAGTCTGCAGAAGTTTCTGCTGCCTTTTGTTAAGTTCTGCCCTGCCCACAGAGGTGGAGTCTGTAGAGGCAGTAGGCCTTGCTGAGCTGCGGTGTGCTCTGCCCAGTTCGAGCTTCCTGGCCACTTTGTTTACCTACTCAAGCCTCAGCAATGGCTGAATAAGAGCTCTTCATGACAAACCCACAGCCAATATCATACTGATATCATATCGAATGGGCAAAAACTGGAAGCATTCCCTTTGAAAACCAGCACAAGACAAGGATGCCCTCTCTCACCACTCCTATGCAACACAGTGTTGGAAGTTCAGGCCAGGGCAATCAGGCAAGAGAAAGAAGTAAAGGATATTCAATTACAAAAAGAGGAAGTCAAATTGTCCCTGTTTGCAGACGACATGATTGTATATTTAGAAAACCCCATCGTCTCAGCCCAAAATCTCCTTAAGCTGGTAAACAACTTCAGCAAAGTCTCAGGATACAAAATCAATGTGCAAAAATCTCAAGCATTCCCATACACCAATAACAGACAGACAGCCAAATCATGAGTGAACTCCCATTCACAATTGCTACAAAGAGAATAAAATACCTAGGAATCCAACTTACAAGGAGTGTGAAGGACCTCTTTAAGGAGAACTACAAACCACTGCTCAATGAAATAAAAGAAGACACAAACAAATGGAAGAACATTCCATGCTCATAGATAGGAAGAATCAATATCATGAAAATGGCCATACTGCCCAAGGTAATTTATAGATTCAATGCCATTCCCATCAAGCTACCATTGACTTTCTTCACAGAATTGGAAAAAAACTGCTTTAAAGTTCATATGGAACCCAAAAACGGCCTGCATTGCCAAGGCAATCCTAAGCAAAAAGAACAAAGCTGGAGGCATCATGCTAGCTGACTTCAAACTCTACTATAAGGCTACAGTAACCAAAACAGCATGGTACTGGTACCAAAAGAGAGATATAGACCAATGGAACAGAACAGGGGCCTCAGAAATAACAACACCCATCGCCGGGTGCAGTGGTTCATGCCTGTAATCCCAGCACTTTGGGAGGCTGAGGTGGGTGGATCATGAGGTCAGGAGTTCAAGACCAGCCTGGCCAACATGGTGAAACCCCATCTTTACCAAAAATACAAAAATTAGCCAGGCGTGGTGGCAGGCACCTGTAATCCCAGCTACTCGGGAGGCTGAGGCAGAGAATTGCTTGAACCTGGGAGGCGGAGGTTGCAGTGAGCTGAGATCATGCCACTGCACTCCAACCTGGGTGACAGCGCAGGACTCCAGTCTCAAAAAATAAAAATAAAAAAAGAAATAACACCACACATTTACAACCATCTGATCTTTGACAAACCTGACAAAAACAAGAAATGGGGAAAGGATTCCCTATTTAATAAATGGTGCTGGGAAAACTGGCTAGCCATAGGTAGAAAGCTGAAACTGGATCCCTTCCTTACACCTTATACAAAAATTAATTCAAGAAGGATTAAAGACTTAAATGTTAGACCTAAAACCATAAAAACTCTAGAAGAAAACATAGGCAATACCATTCAGTACCTAGGCATGGGCAAGGACTTCATGACTAAAACACCAAAAGCAATGGCAACAAAAGCCAAAGTAGACAAATGGGATCTAATTAAACTAAAGAGCTTCTGCACAGCAAAAGAAACTACCATCAGAGTGAACAAGCAACCTACAGAATGGGAGACAATTTTTGCAATCTAGCCATCTGACAAAGGGGTAATATCCAGAATCTACAAAGAACTTATATAAATTTACAAGAAAACAACAACCCCATCAAAAAGTGGGCAAAGGATATGAACAGACACTTCTCAAAAGAAGACATGTATGCAGCCAACAGACACATGAAAAAATGCTCATCATCACTGGTCATCAGAGAAATGCAAATCAAAACCACAATGAGATACCACCTCACGCAAGTTAGAATGGTGATCATTAAAAAGTCAGGAAACAACAGATGTTGGAGAGGATGTGGAGAAACAGGAACGCTTTTACACTGTTGATGAGAGTGTAAATTAGTTCAACCATTGTAGAAGACAGTGTGGCAATTCCTCAAGGATCTAGAACTAGAAATACCATTTGATCCAGTGATCCCATTACTGGGTATATACCCAACGGATTATAAATCATGCTACTGTAAAGACATGCACACATATGTTTATTGAGGCACAATTTACAACAGCAAAGATTTGGAACCAGCCCAAATGTCCATCAATGATAGACTAAGATTAAGAAAATGTGGCACATGTACACCATGGAATACTATGCAACCATAAAAAAGGATGAGTTCATGTCCTTTGCAGGGAAATGGATGAAGCTAGAAACCATCTTTCTCAGCAAACTATCACAAGGACAGAAAACCAAACACCGCATGTTCTTACTGTTAGGTGGGAATGGAACAATGAGAATATTTGGACACAGGGTGGGGAACATCACACACTGGGGCCTATTCAGGGCTGGGGGAGGGATAGCATTAGGAGAAATACCTGATGTAAATGATGAGTTGATGGGTACAGCAAACCAACATGGCACATGTATACCTATGTAACAAACCTGTACATTGTGCACATGTGCCCTAGAACTTAAAGTATAATAATAAAAAAACAAAATGCTCAAAAAAATGGACTATACGTGTAGCGACTTTGATTAATCTCTAGAGAATTAATACTAACTTGGAAAAAAGCAAATCCTAAGTGGTTACATACTATATGATTCTAGTTATATAACATTTTGAAAAGACAAACTTTTAGAAAAAGAAAACAAATTAGTTGTCGCCAGGGTTCAGGAATTGGTGATGGGACATAAGGTAGTAGATGTGTCTATAAAATGGCAACAGGATAGAGCTCTGTGCTGACGGAACTGTTCTGTATCTGGACTGTATCAATATCAATATCTTGCTTGTAATATTTCAATATGGTTTTGCAAAATGTTAGCATTAGAGGAAACTGGGTAAAGAATGCACAGGATCTCTCTGTATTATTTCTTATAACTGCATGTACATCTACAAGTATCTCAAAATACAAAGTTAAAATTTAAAAAGATGTAAGACCGTGACCATCGCACATGCAAATGGAATGAATCGCAAGAACATTTCTCCAAGCCAAAGAGCAAATCTTGTTACATACGGTGAAAAGTGCCTTGCTTGTGCAGTCAACAGTAAGCTAAAAAGAGGAAGAAAAGATTGATGAAATATAGGAATGTTTGCCCACTTGGAGTTGATCTACATCACTGTGAGTATGGGGTAGTTTGATGGTAGTTAGGAAAAAAGCCAGGGTTCAGTTTTGAATCTTGGAGACCTACCTGAGGGAATCATATAGCAAGGACTTGTTCCAGTCTGCATTATGTCAAAGGAACTGGTGGGCAGTGATGTGAGTGTGAACTCTGGATGCTAAGATCCCCATACATTTCTGCGGAGCCCACTAACAATAAGGTTACCAACCTCAATAGTTTTCCACATTGATGAAATGTGGGGGAAAGCTGCCTGAGAGAATATATTCTAGCAGGTAGAGAAGAGGTGATTAAATTAAAGGTTAGAAGGACCACCTCACTCCTGTTTGGTGGAAATGTTTCTGGGGACTTCAAATATAAACCTACATGGTTTATTCACTTTGTACTAATACACAATTATCCATAGGAACAGTCTTCCGGGTCCTTGCCCACTTAAGAAGAGCAGTTTCTCTGCTTCATAGATTTAGAGACATGATTCCCTACGAGGTTTTCTTCTAAGCCAACCACAAAATGACAATCTTTACAATCCTCAAATTCTCCAACTTTAGTTAGCACTCAAGAGAGTCAGTTGGCTGTAGAGAGAGAAAGTGAGAGCCTTCCTGGGGAAAAAAAAGCCCCAAATGACAAGAGAGCTTTCCAGAATGAGAAACCATAGTTGGAACATGGGTTTGGGCTCAATCCAGGCCTCTGATGATGTAGGGTTACTGATATAGAACCAAGATTTCCTGACACAGCTACTTTTTCTCCCAAACCACTGGTGAGTGTTCTCCACCTCTGTGGGATAGTTATCCTAGACATCAATGAAAAGGGAAAAATATACAAACATTTTGCTGGGCAAAAAAGAAAGGTTTTTGGCAATGAGAAATTTGGCTTGGGCAAGAAAAAAATGTACTGGACACTTCTCTGTCATCTCTCAGGACTTCTGATGGGGTGTTGGGCATCCTGCTTGGTATTAAGAAATAAAAAGGGGACAAAAACCTTTCCTCACCCTGAATAGAGGCCTCCTTGGTGCCAAATGACACAAAAGCTCTCTTCCCTCATCTTTAAAAATATGCTTCTCCCACTGAGATGAGATTCAGTTAGGTAACTTATATTTCTTTTAGACTGTGGTAGTGACTGTGATATCACTGATGCTAACTATGTAGGGCAGTATTTTCTAAAGATATTTTGAGCAAAAAAAGTGTCCAGTGTCAAGTAAGTTTGTGAAATGTTGCATTATCTACTTTTCAAACATCAAATTAAAAGCTGGGAGATGTGTGTAGTTATGAATCCTGTGTAACTATGTATCAATTTTAAAAACTATTATTAAAAAAGAATCCTATGTAAATTTGTTCAACTTGGCTTTTCAGGAACTTATTTGATCACGCACACCTGTCAAGGCATAATTCTCAAAAAGTTAAAAATCATGACAACCATAAAAATATGTCAAAAATTTATTTCACACAAATATTTATTTAACTTGTTAATGAGGATATTAAAGGGGTGGTAGAGCTGTTTAAAGAAGGATCTGAGAGCCTGTAATCCCAGCACTTTGGGAGGCTGAGGTGGGTGGATTGCCTGCAGTCAGGAGATCGAGACCAGCCTGGCCAACATAGTGAAACCCCGTCTCTACTAAAAATACGAAAAATTAGCTGGACGTGGTGGCGAGTGCCTGTAATCCCAGCTACTCGGGAAGCTGAGGCAGGAAAATCACTTGAACCTGGGAGGCAGAAGTTGCAATGAGCCGAGATGGTGCCATTGCACTCTAGCTTGGGCAACAAGAGTGAAACTCTGTCTCAAAAAAAAAAAAAAAAGGATGTGAGAGTCTAGTATACACAGACACTGAAAGAAAGACTGCTGAAATAAGATTGCTAAATTGCTGAAATACAAAACAGGTTAATGCCCTATGTGGGGGCATTATCTTTTTCAATGTACAGAAATTATTTGCATTTCTACTGAACAAAAATCATCAGCAACTTCTATAAGTTAACATGTAACATGTAACCTTACAGAATCTTTTAGCTAATCAACAGAAAATAGTAAGCTAAACAATGGTATGTTCCTCTAGAACAATGGTTCTCAAGGTATGCTCCCCAGACCAGCAGCACCAGAATCACTTGGGATCTTGTAGAAATGCAATTTCTTAAGCCCTACTCAAGATCTACTGAATCAGAAACTCTGGGATGGGGCATAGTACTCTGTTTTAACAAGTCATCCACAGGATTCTGAGAGTTTGAGAACCACTGATCTAGAGAATCAATCTTCAGGCAGTATAAGTATATTGCCAATACTCCAGTATGACTTTGCAAAGATATTCAGTCACCTTTTTCCTATTTCCAAGTTTTGGATGAATTTTCTTACTCAGTTTTGACTATCACACTTTGGAAATGGTAATGTACAATGAATAAAAAACATCTAGAGGTTTAGGGGAAAAAGGATGACATTTGTTTTTCTATTTCATTTCATCCTACTTCAAGTAACAGTTCAAGTTACATCTTAGCCAAGAAAACATTCTAACCCTTTTAGTCTTCTCCAATATATCTCCTCCTTGAATATCTATAGACTTTTACACAGTCGTATACACATCATTACCCTACCTCTGTATGGAGCATCAGGATAAGCTATATTGTGCTAGAGAAAGTGCCCACAAACTTTTTCTGTTTTGAGGGTCATACAGTCTCTGTCAGAACTTCCCTGCCATTGTAGTATGAAAGCAGCCATAGAAAATATGTAAACGAATAGGGACATTTGCGTTCTGACACAACGTTATTTGTAAAACACTCTACAGCTGCTTTGGCCCACAGACTGTAGTTGGCCACATCTGCTCTAGAGGATTTCACACCAACAATTAAATGCACAACCTAGAAGTAACATATATCTCTTTGACTTACAACTCATTGGCCAGAATTAAACATGTGGCCCCACTCAACTACAGGGATCAAGGAAGTATAATCTTACTATGGTGGCAAGAGGAAGAGAGTTGTAAATATGTAGTCAACTATATGAATGACTACCACAAAGGGCATGTAGCAAAGATACATTTTTGCATGCCTGTCTTCTCCACCATCAACTATTATTATCAACACCATCAACTCATCCCCTCAAGGGCAAGAGCTTTATCTTGTGTACAGAGCCAAACAAACGTAGTAGGGGTGTATAAATATGTCTGGTTAATTGATAAGAGAAAAGAGAGAAGCAGAGGAAAGAGAAAAGGAATTACAAATAGGCTAATGGACAGGATAGTAATTGAGGCAGTAATGGGGGAAAGGATTATCACTATTGATAGTAGTGATATTTATGACAATTACATTGTTAATGTTAGTGTTGGTGATGCTTCTAAAAGAGAAATCAATGCCCTTCACTCCTCAGCTCATTTCAATCTGGCTTCTTCCTCCAACCCTCACTTGCCTGAAACCATTCTTGCTAACAAGTAACCTCCTATTTGCAAAATTCAGTAAACATGTTTCTTAATCCTTATTTTACTGAATGTCTTTGCTGTACATAAAGCCACCAAACGTTACCTCCCAGAAATTTTTAACTTTATAGACCTTTGTGAAACAGCACTTTCGTGGCTCTCCTCTGTATCTCTCCAAACCCAACTACCCTTTGAACTTCCCCTACTCTTCCAACCCTCTAAATGTTAATGTCTTTTAGGACTTCAGCCTCCTTTCTCTGCTCCTCATCTCACTCTGCTGTCACTTACATGGGCTCACATAGTTTACACCACCATCTATAATTCTATTGATTCCCACACCCATGTAGTCCATCCATACTTCTTCACAAGTTTCAGAATCATGTATTCAAATTTCAGTCTCATGCCTTCACCAGGAGGTCCCATAGATACTTCAAATGCAACATGGCAGAAAATATATTCCTGTCTCGTATTTAAACTGGCTTTCCTTGGGTAACCTGTATCTCAGTGATTGCAACACCATATACACAGTAATAAGAGTAGAAACCTCTAAGGTATTATGGACTCTTCCTCCCTACTCACATGCCTTGATCCAATCAATCTCTCTGTTTAGCCTACATATTTATTTCTCCTCCTTCCTTTCCAGACTACTGCTCTGAACCATACTCTTATCAACTTTCACCTAAATTACCAAACAGCTTTCTAATTTACCTTTCTAACTCTTTTGATTTGGTTGTGAAATATTACACACAGAAAACTATTGCCATAAATATAAGGTACATCCATGCAATTACCACTTAGCTTGATCAAATTTTAATATGTTATAGTATTTGCATCTGATTTTTAAAGGAAGATGATGATATATCTAGGTAAAGCCCCATGTGATACCACCCCCAATCTCATTTCCTTCCCTCTCTCCCTAGAGCTAATCAACATTATACATTTAGAATTCATCATTATAATGCAAACTTTAGTTAAATTGCTACATTTTTATTCATCCCTTCACCATCTATAGTATTATTTTTCAGATTTTAAACTTTATGGCAATATTTATGGAATTGAGATCCCTGAATGAAACATGAGCTTTTAAAACTCTCTACTCTATTTGAAAGTATAGACAGACCGTAAATACTTAAGCAAAGGTAACATGAGAACAATGAGAACAAACTACATGAATCTTTTCAAAAGTTGCTTTTGTCACTCAGTATTATGTGTTATAAAACAAAATTTGAAGATGTCTTAAGGACTTTAGGATTTTATTTTTATTTTTTATTTCCATAGGTTTTTGGGGAACAGGTAGTGTTTGCTTACATGAATAAGTTGTTTAGTGGTGATTTCTGAGATTTTGGCGTACCCATCACCTGAGCAGTATACACTGTACCCAATTTGTAGTCTTTTATCCTTCACCCTACCTCCCACCCTTTCCCCCCAAAATCCACTGTATCATTCTCATGCCTTTGTATCTTCATAGCTTTGCTCCCACTTATGAGTGAGAAGATACGATGTTTGGTTTTCCATTCCTTAGTTACTTCACTTAGAATCTGGGGACCTTCAGTTTAAGATTGGATAGTTTAAATAATCTCAGCAGGCTCTAAGCTCTAGGTCTGGTCCCTAATTGTCCAGTGCCTGGACCTGGGATGATTCAGGGCAGGGAAAATATTGGCTTGGTATTTAAGAGCTAGATAAAAGATGTAGTTGAAGCTATGGGCTTTGGATTGGTTGGTTTGCTTATGAAAGGCTTACTGGCAGACAAGTTATTTACTATCTCTAGGAATTAGCTATCCCTGGGAGGGGCAGTCATTCCAGGATTAGCAAGAAACCAAGATGTCAGAGCATTACAAAACAGAGAAAGTGTTTAAAAACATGATTCACAAAGTTAAGATGCTTTTATTCTGTTTTGAATTATTTCTAGTACTGCTGGATTTGATATAACATTTTCTTCATGAGATAGTTCTAGGATTTTCTTCTCTTACATTTTCCTCAGTAAATTTTGTGTGTGTGTGTGTGTGTGTGTGTGAGAGAGAGAGAGAGAGAGCACAAATGAGTAAAATGTAAAAAAGTTAATGGATCTGGATAAGTGATATATAGGAGTTCTTGTCATTTTCCTTTCAGTTAGAAGCTACATAAAAATTAAAAGTGCAGGGAATGAAGGAATCTCTAGGAGTCAAAACTGGTGTGAGGGGAAACCTCTACTGTATAAGGCATTAATGCCTTGGCTGCCCTAGAAGTATTACCTACATCAGTAAATAAAAGACTTAGATATTAACAGCCACTTAGAGAAGCATACATCTTGGGTTCTTGTGAGGCATAGAGATGGAATTGAGATCCCTGAATGAAACATGAGCTCTTAAAACTCTCTACTTTATTTGAAAGTATAGACAGACCATAAATACTTCAGCAAAGGTAACATCTGGGTCAGGGATTTGGGTGGGAAGAAAAGTCTCTCTTGAAAATTTAAAACTGCAGATCTGCCTTCATAAGGTTCAAATTTACACTACCTGAGTGGTAGACGTTACTTGTGCTCTCCAACATGCAGTTCTCCTTTCCTTTCTGAGAATTTAAAAGACTATGTTTCTTAGCCCCTTTGGAGCTGGGTGGAGCCATGTGACTAGTTTTTGTCCATGGTCCCTTCGGGACTGAGGAAGTCAAAAGCCCCTTCACCATCCTTGAGATCATTCCCTGCTGAAGAGATCTAGAATCGATGACAACATCATAAGATGAAAACAGCCTGGATCCCCTTGAGGAGATCTGCTCTGAAGAGATGCCTCACCTGAAGCAGATTTTTTTTAAACTTTTTTTTTCATCTTTTATCTTAGATTCACGGGTTACATTTGCAGGTTTGTTACCTAGGTATTTTGTGTGATGCTGAGGTTTAGGGTATGAATGATCCCATCACCTAGGTATTGAGCATAGTACCCAACAATTAGTTTCTCAACCCTAACACCCTTCCTCCCTCCTCCCTCTAGTAGACCCCAGTGTCAATTGTTTCCATCTTTATTGCCGTGACTACCCAATGTCTAGCTTCCCTTTATAAACAAAACATATAGTATTTGGTTTCTCATCCATGCATTAATTCACTCAGGATAATGGCCTCCAGCTGCATCCATGTTGTTGCAAAGGACATGATTTCATACTTTTTTATGGCTCCATTGTATTCCATGTTGTATATGTACCACATTTTCTTTATCCAAATCACCACTGATGAGCATCTAGGTTGACTCCATGTCTTTTGCTATTGTGAATAGTGCTGCGACAAACATGCAAGTGATTTTGTATTTTTGGTAGAATGATCTGTTTTCTTTTGGATATGTACCCAGTAATGCAATTTCTGGGTCAAATGGTAGTTCTAAGTTATTTGAGAAATCTCCAAACTGCTTTTTACAGTGGCTAAACTAATTTACAACCCCACCAACAGTGTATAAGTACTCCTTTTCCCCACAGTCTCACCAGAGTCTATTTAAAAAAATTTTTTTAATAATAGCCATTCTGACTGGTGTGAGATGGTATCTCATTGTGGTTTTTGTTTGCATTTCACTGATGATTAATGATGTTGAGCATTTTTAATATATTTGTTGTCCACTTGTATGTCTTCTTCTGAGAAATGTCTGTTCATGTCCTTTGCCCATTTTTTAATGGGGTTATGTGTCTTTTGCTTGTTGAATTGCTTAAGTTCCTTATACATTCTGGATATTAGACCTTTGTCAGATCCATAGTTTGTGAATATTTTCTCCCATTATGTAGGTTGTCTATTTAGTATGCTGATAGTTTGTTTTGCTGTGCAGAGGCCCTTTAGATCAATTAGGTCCCACTTGTCAATTTTTGTTTTCATTGCAATTGCTTTTGAGGACAGTCATAAATTCTTTCCCAACCCAATGTCCAAAATGGTGTTTCCTAGGTTTTCTTCTGTGATTCTTATAGTTTATGGTCTTGCATTTAAATCTTTAATCCATCCTAATTTTTGTATGTGGTAAAAGTAGGTATATTAGTCTGTTCTCATGCTGCTAATAAAGACATACCTGAGACTAGGTAATTTATAAAGAAAAAGAAGTTTAATGGATTCAGTTCCACATGGCTGGGGAGGCCTCACAATCATGATGGAAAGGTGAAGCAAAGGCACATCTTACATTGGTGGCAAACAAAAGAGCATGTGCAGGGGAACTCCCATTTATAAAACCATCAGATCTTGTGAGACTTACTCACTATCACAAGAACAGCATGGGAAAAACCTGGCCCATGACTCAATTACCTCCCATGACATGTGAGACTTATGGGAGCTAGAATTCAAGATGAGATTTGGGTGGGGAAACAGCCAAACTATATCAGGTCTCAATTTCATTCAGTTCTGTAAAGCACATTTGTTATGAGCAGGAAGCAAATATTTGTTGTCTTAAGCCTCTGAGATTTCAGCATTGTTAAATTAACTTGCTCTCTCTCATTCTCTCTCCCTGCACACACACACACACACACACACACACAGAGTTTATGGAGGAAAATATAAAAGAAGAAAATCCTAGACCTATCTCATGAAGTAAAACCCAGTTTTGTACTGAAGGCAAAACACAAACCCATCTCAACCAAGTAGCATTTATCCCAGAAATGAAATAATAAGTCACTATCAGAAAATCTATTTATGTTATATACTATACCAATAAATAAGATATACTCTATTTTCTCCTAATACACTGATTGATTCAAGAAATTCCTAGGTGATAAATCAGCATAAATTTTCTCACCACAGGAAATATAATTACATCAGGAGCACAAGATGGTGGAAAAGAAGACTACACCATTCATCCCTTCCCCCAGCCAGGAATATCAAATTTTAACAACCATCTGCACACAGAAAAGCACCACAAGAAGAAGCAAAAATGAGGTGAGCAATCACAGTACCTGGTTTTAACTTCATATCACTGAAGGAGGCATTGAAGAGGCAGGCAAGACAGTCCTAAATTGCCAACACAACACCTACACCATATCCCAGCAGTGGCTGCACAGTGTGGAGTCTGTGCACTTGAGAAAGTAAAGCAAAGTGGCTGGGAAACTTTGTATTGAATTCAGGGATGCCCTGTCACAGTGGAGAGCAAAGCTGTACTGGACTTAGTCAGCACCCATGCAAGGAGGGATCATTTGGACATCCCTGAGCAGGGGGAAATCACACAATCCAGGGGCCAGAACTTGAGTTTTTTGGCAAGCATCACCACCAAGCACCAAAGTGCTCTCAGGTCATAAGTAAATTTGAAAGGTATACTAGGACACCAGGACTGCAACTCCTGGGTGACTCCTAGTGCTGGATTGGGCTTAGAGCCAGTGGACTAGGGTGGCACATGACCTAGGGAGATATGAGCAGGGGCTGCTAAGGGAATATTTGCACCACCCCTGCCCCTACCCCAGGCAGCTTAACTTGCAGCAACAAAAGTGACTCCTTCCTTGTGCTTAAGGAGAGGAGAGCAAAGAGTAAGGAGGACTCTGTCTTGCATCTTGGATGCCAGCTCAGCCACAGTAAGATAGGGTACCAGGTGCAGTCATGAGGCACCCATTTCATGCCCTAGCTCATGGACTACATTACTGGACACACCCTGGACTAAAAGAGAGCCCACTGGCTTGAAAGGACAAACCCAGTCCTGGCAGCATTCATCACCTGGTGACTAAAGGACCCTTGGGCCCCAAATAACCAGCAGTGATGCCTACGTAGGATGTCACGGGCCTGGGGTGAGACTCTGAGACTTGCTGGCTTCAGGTGTGAGACAGCACATTCCTAGCTGTGATCGCTATGGGGAAAGACTTCTTCTGCTTGAGAAAAGCAGAGAGAAGAGTAAAGGGAACTTTGTCTTGCAGTTAGGTACAAACTTAGCCAGAGTGGGGTAGAGCAATAAGCAGGTACTTCAGGTACCCAAGTTCAGGCCTAAGCTCTTAGATAGCATTTCTGAATCTGGCCTGGGCCAGAAGGGAGCCCACTGTCCAGAAGGGTGATTCCCAGGTCTGGCAACATTCACCACAAGCTGACTGAAGAGCCCTTGACCTTTAAGTGAATATCGGTAGTGGCCTGGCAGAAAACTGCATGGGTTGGTGGTGGTAGCGGCCACAGGAAGAGACTCCTCTGCTTGTGGAAAGAGGAGGAAAGCACATAACGTATTTTATATTGTGGTTTGAGTGCCAGCTAAGCTGCAGTCAAATCAAATACCAGGTACATTTCTAAGGCTTTTTACCCCAATTGCTGGCTCCCAGATAGCACCTCCAGGCCCAACCAGGGCCTAGAGAACTCACCGCCCTGAAGGGAAGGAGACAAACCTAGCTGGCATTCCCACCCACAGATTATAGAGCCCTAGGGCCTTGAGGGAACATAAATGGTAGTCAGGTAATTGCTTACAATGGGCCTTGGGTAAGATGCAAAACTGTGCTGGCTTCAGGACTAATCCAGCACAGTACCAGTGGTGGTAGCCACAAGGGTGCTTGCATCACCACACCCCTAGTTCCAGGTAGCTCAGCACACGGAAAGGGAATTCATTTGTTTGGGAGAAAATAGAGAAATAAACAAGAGTCACTGCCTCATAATCCAGATAATTCTTCTGGATTTTATCAAAGACCACTGAGACAGTGCCTCTGTGAGTCTCCAAAAAACACGGCATTATGAGGTTTGGGGTCCAAGTCCCTTCAAATATGTCAAAAGCTTTCCAAAGAAGGATGAGAACAAACAAGGCCAGACTGCAAAGACTACAATAAATATCTAACTCTTCAATGCCCAGACAACAATGAACATCTACAAGAATCTAAAACATACAGAAAAACATGCCATCACCGAATGAACCAAATAAGGCACCAGGGACAAATACTAAAGAGATAGAGATATGTGACTTCTTAGACACAGTATTTACAAGAGCTGCTTTGAGGAAACCCAATAAAATTCAAGATAACACAGAAAAGGAATTCAGAATTCTATCAGATAAATTTAACAAAAAGATTAAAATAATTGAAAAGAATTAAGCAGAAATTCTAGAGTTAAAAAATCCAACTGATATACTGAAGAAGGGATCAGATCCTCTTAAGAGCAGAACTGGTCAAGCAGAAGAAAGAATAAGTGAGCTTGAAGACAAGCTATTTGAAAATATACTGTCAGAGGAGACAAAAAAGAATAAAAAAGAATGAAGCATGCTTACAAGATCTAGAAAATAGCCTTAGAAGAGCAAATCTAAGAGTCGTTGGCCTTAAAGAGGAGGTAGAGGGAGAGATCATGGTAGAAAGTTTATAAGGATAATTTCCCAAACCTAGAGAAAGATATCAACATTCAAGTATGAGAAGGTTATAGAACACCAAGCAGATTTAATCCAAAGACGACTACTTCAAGGCAGTTAATAATCAAACTCCCAAAGGTCAAGGATAAAGAATGAATCCTAAAAGCAGAAAGAGAAAAGAAGCAAATAACATATAACAGAGCTCCAGTACATCTGGCAGCAGACTTTTCAGTGCAAACATAGGCCAGGAAAGAATAGCATGACATATGTACTAATGTAGGAAATCTTTTTACCCCAGAACAACACATATGCCAAAAGTGTGCTTAAAACATGAAGGAAAAATAAATACCTTTCCAGAAAAACAAAAATGTTGGGATTTGATCAACACCAGACCTGTCCTACAAAAAATGCTAAAGGAAGTTCTTCAATCTGAAAGAAAAGGATGTTAATGAGCAATGAGAAATCATATGAAAGTAAGAAAAACTCACTGGTAACAGTAAGGACAAAAAAATCATAACACTGTAATTGTCAGGAAAAAATCTCATGTTCATGGATATGAAGAATCAAAATTATTAAAATGGCCATATTGCCCAAAGCGATTTACAGATTCAATGCTATTTCTATCTAACTACCAATGATATTCTTCACAGAACTAGGAAAAAACTATTTTAAAATTTATATGCAACTAAAAAACAGCTCAAGTAGCCAAGGCAATTATAAGCAAAAAGAACAAAGCTGGAGGCATTACATTATGTGTCTTCACACTATACTAAATGGCTACAGTAACCCAAACAGCATGGTACTGGTACAAAAACAGGCACATAGACCAATGGAACAGAATACAGAGCCCAGAAACAAGGCCGCACCCCTATAACCATCTGATCTTTGGCAAGGCTGACAAAAACAAGTGATGGGGAAAAGACTCCCTATTCAACAAATGATGCTGAGATAAATGAGGAGCCATATGCAGAAGATGGAAGCTGGACCCCTTTCATGCACCATACACAAAAATCAACACAAGATGGTTTAAAGACTTAAATGTAAAACTCAAAATTATAAAAAACCTGGAAGACAACCTAGGCAATACCATTCTGGACATAGAAACAGGAAAAGATTTCAAGACAAAGACACCAAAAGCAATCACAACAAAAGCAAAAATTGGGAAATTTGATCTAATTAAATTTAAGAGCTTCTGCAAAGCAAGAAACTATCAACAGAGTAATCAGACAACCTACATAATGGAAGAAAATATTTGCAAGCTATGCATCTGACAAAGGTCTAAATTCCAGCATATATAAGAAACTTAAAAAATTTACAAAAAAACCCCCACCAAACTACCCCCATTAAAAAAGCATATGAGAAAAAGCTCAACATCACTGACCATTAGAGAAATGAAAATCAAAAGCACAATGAGATACCATCTCACATCAGTCAAAATGGTGATTATTAAAAAGTCAAAAAATAACAGACGCTGGTGAGGTTGCAGAGAAAACAGAACACTTATATACTGTTAGTAGGAGTGTATATTAGTTCAACCATTGGGAAAGCAGAATGGCAATTCCTCAAAGAGCTAAAAGCAGAACTACCATTTGACCCAGCAATCCCATTACTGGGTATATAACACAAATGTTCATTTCAGCACTATTCACAATAGCAAAGACATGAAATCAACCTAAATGCCCATAATGACAAATTAAATAAAGGAAATGTGGTACATATAAACCATGGAATACTATGCAACCATAAAATAAGAAGATCATGTCCTTTGTGTGAGCATGGATGGACCTGAAGGCTATCATCCTTAGCAAACTAATGCAGAAACAGAAAAGCAAATACTGCATGTTCTCACTTATAAGTGGGAGCCAAATGATGAGAATTCATGAACACAAAGAATGGAACAACAGACACTGGGGTCTACTTGAGGGAGGAGTACAGGGTGAAAGAGAAGAGCAGAAAAAATAACAATTGGGTACCAGGCTTAGTACCTAAGTGATGAAATAACCTGTGCAACAAACCCCCATGACAATAGCTTACCTAAATAACAAACTTTCACATGCACTCTGAACCTAAAATAAAAGTTAATAACATAAAATAAAATAGAAGAAAAAACAAAAAAAAACCCATGCATATATCAAGTAGAAACACAAAATTATGAACCAATGAAAGATAATAACTTTTACAACAACTTTTCAAGACATAGTACAATGTGACATAAGAAGAAACAACAAAAGGTTAAAAAAAGACATACATTGAGGGGATAAGGTTAAAGTGTAGAGTTTTTATTAGTTTTCTAATAAAAATTGCACATTTCCAAATATAAAATTAAAAAGGAAAAAAATTCTACCACAAATAATAAATGATATGTATATGATGTGATTGCTATATTAATTAGCCTAATTTGCTGATTCTAGATGTATATGTATGTACTGAAGCATCATTTTATACCCATAAATATACACAGTCATTATTTGTTAATAAAATATTTTTTAAAGTGGAAAAGTGGTTTCAGGTTCATTTTACTTCAGGAGGACTGGAAGAGAAAAACATAAGAATTCTCTGACAAGTCCTTTCCTCAATATGGGTCCTGCATAATTTCCACACAGAAAGATCCCCTTCCTTTTTACAAAGCAAAAGCTCACAATAAAAACTGCAATGAATGTAAGAACACAAGCCACCATGAATGAGAATCAGAATGAAAAATAAATAAGAATACTATTCTTTTGAAATTTATGTAATAGAATTACATATAAACTCTCTAAGAATATTAAAATGATTAAAAAGCTCCAATACATCACAGCAGACTTTTCAGTGAAAACCTTACAAGCCAGGAGAGAGTGGCATGACATATTTAAAGTGCTGAAGGAAAAAAAAACTTACACCCTAGCATAGTATATCCGGTGAAAATATCCTTCAAACATGAAGGAGAAATAAAGACTTTTCAGACAAACAAAAGCTGAAGGATTTCATCAACACCAGATCTGTCCTAAGAAACATTAAAAGGAATACTTTAATCAGAAAGGAAAAAACATTAATGAGCAATAAATAAGCACCTGAAGATACAAAACTCACTGGTAATAGTAAGTACAGAGAAAAACACAGAATATTATAATGCTGTAACTGTGGTGTATAAACTACTCTTATTCTAAATGGAAAGAGTAAAGGATGAACCAATCAAAAATAATAACTACAATGAGTTTTCAAGACATAGTACAATAAGATACATATAGAAACAACAAAATGTAAAAATGTAGGGGGATAAAGTGAAGGTGTAGATGTTTTGTTCATTTTCTTTTTTGCTTGTTTGTTTATGCAAATAGTGTTAAGTTTTTAAGAGGTTAAAATAAGGGGTTACAAGATTCTATTTGCAAGCCTCATGGAAACCTCAAATGAAAATCATACAATAGATACACAAAAATAAAAAGCAAGAAACTAAATCATATCACCAGAGAAAAACCACCTTCAGAGGAAGACGGGAAGGATAGAATGTAGGAAGAAACACCACAAAATAACCATAAAACAAATAACAAAATAGCAGGAGTAAGTCCTTACTTATCAATAATAACATTGAAAGTAAATGGACTAAACTCTCCAATCAAAAGACATAGAGTGGCTGAATGGACGAAAAAGCAAGTTCCATTGATCTGTTGCCTTCAAGAAACACACTTAACCTATAAAGACACACAGAAACTGAAAATAAAGGGATGGAAAAGGATATTCCATGCCAATGGAAACCAAAAAGAGCAGGAGTCACTACACTTACATCAGACAAAATAGATATCAAGACAAAAACTATAAAAAGAGACAAAGAAGGTCACTGCATAATGATAAAGGGGTCAATTCAGCTAGAGGATATAACAACTGGATAAAGGAAATATTATTAGAGCTAAAGAGAGAAATAGATCCAAATACAGTAATAGCTGGAGACTTCAACACCACATTTTCAGCATTGGACAGATCTTCCAGACACAAAATTAACAAAGCAACATCAGACTTAACCTGCGCTACAGATCGAATGGATCTAATAGGTATTTACAGAACATTTCATTCAACAGCTATAGAATACACATTCTTTTCCTCCACACATGGAACATTCTCAAGAACAGATCATATGTTAGCTCACAAAACAAGTATTAAAACATTCCAAAAAATTGAAATGCTATCAAGCATCTTCTCTGACCACAATGGAATAAAACTAGAAATCAATAACAAGAAGAATTTTGGGAACTATACAAATACATGGAAATTAAACAATATGCTCCTGAATGACCGATGGGTCAATGAAGAAATTAAAAAGGGAATTGAAAAATTTCTTGAAACAAATGATAATGGAAACACAACACACCAAAACCTATGGGACACAGCAAAAGCAATACTAAGAGGGAAGTTTATAGCTATAAGCGCCTACATCAAAAAGCGGGAAAAACTTCAAATGAACAGTCAATCTAATGATGCATCTTAAAAAAATAGAAAAGCAAGAGCAAACCAAGCTTAAAAATCAGTAGAAGAAAATAAATAATAATAATCAGAGCAGAAATAAATGAAATTGAAATGAAAACAGAATCCAAAGGATCAATGAAAAAGAAGTTGATTTTTTAAAAGTTAAATGTAATTGCCAAAACTTTTGCCTGACTAATTAAGGAAAAAAGAGAAAAGATCCAAATAAATAAAATCAGAAATTCAAAGGATCTTTAGTGGCTACAGTGAGCAATGATATGCCAATAAATTGGAAAATCTGGAAGAAATGGAAAAATGCCTAGAGGTATACAAACTACCAAGATTGAACCATGAAGAAATCCTAAACATGAACACACCAATAACAAGTAATAAGATCAAAGCTAGAATAAAGTCTCCCAGTAAAGAAAATCCCAGGACCCACTGGCTTTAGTGCTGAATTCTATGAAGTATTTAAAGGACTAATGCAAATCTTATTCAAACTATTCCAAAAAATAAAGGAAAAGGGAATACATCCAAACTGATTCTATGAGAACAGTTACCCTTATATCAAAACCAGACAAAGATACATCAAGAAAAGAAAATGACAGGCCAATATCATTGATGAATATCGATGCAATTATCCTCAGCAAAATACTAGCAAGCCAATTTCAACAACATATTTAAAAGATCATTCATCATGACCTAGTGAGATTTATCCCAAGGATGTGAGGATGGATCAAAAAACACAAATCCATCAATGTGATATTCATATCAACACAATGAAGGATCAAAGTCACATGATCATTTCAAGTGATGCTGAAAAAGCATTTGACAAAATTCAACATCCTTTCATGATAAAAACACTCAAAAGACTGGGGATAGAAGGAACATACATCAACATAATAAAAGCCAAATATGACAGACCAAGAGCCAGTATCATACTGAATGGGGAAAAACTGAAAGCCTTTCCTCTAAAATCTGGAACATGACAAGGATGCCCACTGTCACCACTGTTATTCAACATAGTACTGGAAGTCCTAGCTAGAGCAATCAGACAAGAAAAGATATAAAGGCCATCCAAATTGGAAAAGATGAAGTTAAATTATCCTTGTTTACAGATGACATGATCTTATATTTGGAGAAACCTAAAGACCTCACAAGAAAACTATTATATCTGATAAACAAATTCAGTAAAGTCACAGGATACAAAATCAACATACAAAAATCATTTGCAGTTCTATTAGGTTGGTGCAAAAACAATTACAGGTTTTGCCTTTGAAAGTAATGGCAAAAACTGCAATTACCTTTGCACCAAACTAATACATGACAACAGTGAACAATATGAAAATGAAATTTAAAAAGGATTTCTATTTACAATAGATAATTCATAGAAATAGAAAAAAAATCATAAAATTTATGTGGAACCACAAAAGTCCCAGAATATCTAAAGCTATCTTAAGCAAAAAGAACAAAACATTACCTACCTGGCTTCAAATAACACTACAGAGCTACAGTAATCAAAACAGCATGGTACTGGCATAAAAACAGAAACATATACCAATGAAATAGAATAGAGAACCCTGAAACAAACCCAGACACCTACAGTGAATTCATTGTCAAGAAAGATGCCAAGAACATACACTGGGGAAAAAACAGTATCATCGAATAAATGGTGCTAGGAACTGGATATCCATATGCAGAAGAAAGAAACTAGACCTATATCTCTTGCCATATACAAAAATCAAATCAAAATGAGTTAAACGCTTAAATCTAAGACCTCCAACTATGAACTACAGGAAAACATTGGGGAAAATCTTCAGGACATTGGTCTGGGCAAAGATTTCTTGAGCAATACCACACAAGCACAGGAAACCAACGAAAAATGGACAAATTGGATCACATCAAGTTAAAAGGCTTCTACACAAAAAAGGATACAATCAACAAAGTGAAGAAACAACGCACAGAATGGGAGAAAATATTTGCCAACTACCCACCTGACAAGAGATCAATAACCAGGACATATAAGGAGCTCAAACAACTCTGTAGGAAAAAAATCTAATAATCCAATTGAAAAATGGGCAAGAGATTTGAATAGACATTTCTCAGAAGAAGACATACAGTTGGCAAACAGGCATACAAAAAATAGTGTTCAACATCACTGATCATCAGAGAAATGCCTATCAAAACTACATGAAATATCATCTTACCCCAATTAAAATGGCTTATATCCAAAAGACAGGCAATAACAAATGCTGGCAAGGATGGGGAGAAAAGAGAACACTTGTGTACTGTTGATGGGATGTAAATTATTACAACCACTATGGAGAACAGTTTGGAGGTTCCTCAAAAATCTTAAAATTTAGCTACCAGCAATTCCACTGGTGAGTATAAAATTCCTAAAAAAATTTAGGATCCAGCAATTTCACTGCTGAGTATAGACCCCAAAGAAAGGAAATCAGTATATCGAAGAGATGCCTGCACTCCCACGTTTGTTGCAGCATTGTTCACAATAGCCAAGATTTGGAAGCAACGTAAGTGTACATTAACAGATGAATGGATAAAGAAAATGTGGTACATATACACAACAGAGTACTATTCAGCCATAAAATAGAATGAGATCCAGTCATTTGCAACAACATGGATGGAACTGGAGATCATTGTGTGAAGTGAAATAAGCCAGGCACAGAAAGATAAACATTGTATATTCTCACTTATTTGTGGGATCTATAAATCAAAACAATTGAACTCACAGTCATAGAGAGTAGAAAGATGGTTACCAGAGGCTGGGAAGGGTAGTGGGGGTGTTGGGCAAGGTGGAGATGGTTAATGGGTACAAAAAAAAAAAAAACAGAAAAAATAAAGAAGATCTACTATTTGATAGCACAACAGGGTGACTACAGTCAATAATAACTTAATGGTACATTTTAAAATAACTTAAAGAATGTAATTGTATCCTTGTAACTCAAAGGATAAATGCTGTAGAAGATGGATACCCCATTTGCCATGATGTGTTTATTTCACATTACATGCCAGTATCAAAGCATCTCATGTATACCATAAATGCATATACATACAATGCATCCACAAAATTAAAAAAAAATGTTAGCCAGACCTGGTGGTGTGTGACTGTATTCCCAACTACTCAGGAGGCTGAGGCAGGAGTATCACTTGATCCTCGGAGTTTGAAACTGCAGTGAGCTGTCATCACGCCACTGCACTCCAGCCTGGGCCACAGGGTGAGACCCTTTCTCAAATAAAATTGAAAATCACGAAAAGGGATATACTATTATCAAGGAAAATCATGGAAAGATTTGAAAACCAGTGAAATAAAACTTTCAGAAGTAAAAGAATACGGTTTTTGAAGTTAAAAATCAATGGATATGGTAAACAACACACTATGCATAGCAGAAGAGAGTATTGCTGATTTGGAAGAGTGGTATGAAAAATAACTTAGAGTGAAAACAAAAAACAAACAAAATATGTAAATCCAGAGTGATAAGACATATAGAATAGAATAAGAATGTTCACCATCTCTCTAATATAATTTCCAAAAGAAGAGAATACAGAGCATGAAAGAGAGACAGTGTTTTAAAAGACAATGACATTAAGAAGCATACAAAATCCCAAGCTGGATAAATAAAAAGAAATCCAGAAAATATAGCCAGACACACTATAATGAAACTGTGGTACACCAAAGACCAAGAGAATATCTTAAAAGCCATCTGGGAAAAAACAGACAGATTAAAGATATACTGATATCACATTCATTATCCAAAAGAGGTTAACCCAGAAGGTAATGGGGAGCTGAAAGAAAATAGCTGTATCCAGCTAAACCATCTTTCAAGATCAAGATCAAAAGAAATAGGCTTGTGGACAACACTGAATTTAGTACCAACATAACATCGTGAAGTAATTTATCCCTCACAGACACTAAAATCCTGAATGGCTGTTTCTGTTTCTCAACCTGGAGCTCAGCACCTCAGGACTTCAACTTCACTCACTGCTTCATATTTCTATTCCATTTTCTTATTTTCAGAGCTGACTGTATCATTTTTGCTTTCTATTTTTACATTTTATCACTCTCTGCTATGTGTTCAGGCCAGAGGGGTATATCAAATATGAAATCACTATGTTGTCCTCACTAGACATTTCCCTATTTCTTTATACCTTCATTTTATTTTTTGTTAATTTTTTATTTGACTAGCTTTAGGGGTACTGGTGGTTTTTGGTTACATGAATGAATTGTATAGTGGTAAAGTCTGGGCTTTTAGTGTACTCATCATCCAAACAGTACACACTGTACCAAATAAGTGATTTTTCACCCCTCAACCCTTCCCACTTTCCCCCTTCTGAGTCTCCAGTGTCTATTATACCACCCTGTTTGCCTCTGCACACCCATAGCTTAGCTTCCACTTATAAGTAAGAACATGTGTATACCTTCACTTTAACTTTCACATAACCGCCAGAATAATCTAGCTTGGTGCTTCTCAAACCACCTGCGGTGAAGGAGCAGTATCATGTTATTCTTTTTATAAAATTTCCAATAAATAACAGACTAACACTTTGTCCAATTCAACTGGTTACTTACTTGGAAGTAGCAGCAATGTCAAATTGCTATAAAAATTTTTAGATACTTAATCTCAATTTCTATATTAATTGTAGATCTATTGCAAACAGCTTTTGGTGCAGCACTGATGTGTGGATCATGCTTTGAGTAGTATTGGTCTAGCTAAAATTTAAACCTTAAAATGTCACTTAAAATGGATTCTCTTATAAGCAATGGATCACCATTACTTATAAGAGAAATTCCAAATTTTCTATGACAAGCCATATGAAGTCCTTTATGACCTGACTGTCTCTCCAATTGTTTCATCCCTTACATTTGCCTGCCTCAAACTTTAGAATCAGAAACAATTAAGCACTTACAGTTTTTTAATCATTAAGAATCATTGGAAAAGCTGAAGAAGCCATTTCTAAGCTGAGCTTCCTGGAGTAAATTTCAAAGCTGGATTGCAAAACTGGGCCACCAAAGAAGCTGTTATTTCCTCTACATCAAGAAGCTTCTAAATCCAGAAGCATATAGCCACTGCCACAATTTAAAAGCTACCATGATCAGTATGCAATCAATACTGGTGCCCCTGCATAATCACACCATAACTGCTATAATCTACACCAGAAAAAATAATACCCCACTTCTTTTTTTTTTCTTTTTTTTTGAGACAGAGTCTCGCTCTGTCGCCCAGGCCGGAGTGCAGTGGCGCGATCTCGGCTCACTGCAAGTTCTGCCTCCCAGATTCACGCCATTCTCCTGCCTCAGCCTCCTGAGTAGCTGGGACTACAGGCACCCGCCACCATGCCCGGCTAATTTTTTTGTATTTTTAGTAGAGACGGGGTTTCACCGTGTTAGCCAGGATGGTCTCGATCTCCTGACCTCGTGATCCGCCTGCCTCGGCCTCCCAAAGTGCTAGGATTACAGGCGTGAGCCACTGCGCCTGGCCAATACCCCACATCTTGCCTCTCCACACTGATGAAGCTAGTTACTTGACATTGAGACTCTTGTTAATGCTGCCTCAGAAAAACTCTGCCTTCCATATCTTACACAGGTGCATCTGGTTAATTTAACCTTATATACATTCAGAATGCTAGCTGCAAGGGAGTATGTGGAATGTACATTTTAATTTTTCAGCCTCTGCAGCACAAGAGCATTTGATTAGAGATAGATGTTTAAGGGTCGTATGTGTTTGAATATTATCCTGGAATTTGGACAGTATGCTGTGCAGTAGAAATTTTTAAACAAGAAACTGATATGAATCATTTACATCATTTTCAAATAACTCTAGTGACCAAGTTTCTCTAGCGAGGAATAGAAAGGTAGCCTAAAAAGCAGTTACGAGGCTATCATACAAAAGCAGGTAACAGAGGATGGGAATTTGAAATGGGGCAGTGAAAAAGGTGAGCAAAAGGGGAACGCTACTTCAAGACATCTCTTAGTAGAATAAACAAGACTTAGAGGAACCAATTAATAGTGAAGAAAATTCACCCAGATTATGTTCACATGTGATATCAAAATATTCAGAATTTTTTGATGAAAATGTCATTCACAAGCTAGACATACATAGTTATCTCATTATTTGGTTAGACATTCAAATAAAGTGCTATTTTGGTATTGTTTTAGATTTATTTTAGAGTAATTTAGGAAAAATGAATTCATACTCCAATCTGGTCAGAATTTGATTAGCTGCCTAATGCAATTTCACTTATTTCACAAACATAAAATAAAGCTGCTCTTTATTTATGATAAAGAAAGACATACTGGTGACTTGATACTAACAAGATGTTACAAACACAAAAGGAGCCAAATGTGGCATTTTTCCCACGAGTCTGACCACCATGAGGCACACAGGGTGATCACAAAATACAGCTAACAAAACTCTTCCAAGAACAGAAGCTTGGACAACATTGTCTATTGTGGCCCCTCTTGGAGGGTCACCATATATACTAGCATATCAAAGGCTCCAAAAAGTCATGCAGCAAAAAAATGTTCAGTTTTGCTTAATCTAGTATTTTGCATCCTTTCAAGATGATTAAAACCTTCATTATTAATTTGTTAATAATATCTGTTTACATTCTGTGAAAACAGTGTAAGTTATAGTACAGTTTAAGGAATGAAAGTTTAGAAAAATGGCCTCCAAACTTTTAAATAATATACCTGCAAGCACTATTATACATATATATTATATTTTACATATATTATACAACCACTATTGAGCTTAAGTATTACATACATGGTATAACATACACGAAACACAAATTTAAGATTATGTAATATAGAATAATATTTTTTTAAATTTCTTTTTATCTATTCATGGCACAAAAATTCTATATTCATATCAAAGTAGACTTAGGAACGAGAAAAATTACAAAGGATAAAAACTGACGTTACATAATGATAAAAGGATCAATTCACTAAGAAGACATGAGACTTCCAAATGTGTAAACATCAAACAACAGATTTTCAAGATACATCATGCAAAATCTGACAGAACTGAAGGGAGGAACGAATAAATTCAAAATTGCAAATGGAAATTTCCAATAATCTTTTTTTAAACTTTTATTTTAGGTTTGGGGTACATGTGCAGGTTTGTTATGGAGGTAAATTTTGTGTCATGGAGGTTTGGTGTACAGATTATTTCATCACCTAGGTAATAGGCATAATACTAATAGGGATCTTAGCTCACTGCAACCTCTGCCTCCCAGGTTCAAGCGATTCTCCTGCCTCAGCCTCCTGAGTAGCTGGGACTACAGGCGCACGCCATCATGTCCAGCTAATTTTTTTTTTTTTTTTGTATTTTTAGTAGAGACAGGGTTTCACTATGTTGGCCAGGATGGTCTTGATCTCTTGACCTTGTGATCCACATGCCTCGGCCTCCCAAAGTGCTGGGATTACAGGCATGAGCCACCACACCTGGCCACCAGCAATTCTTTATACAACTGGTAAAATTTGGCTGTGAATTCATCTGGTCCTGGTTTTTTTGGGGGGGTTGATAGACTTTTTATTACTAATTCAACTTTGGAACTCATTACTGGTCTGTTCAGCAATTCAGTTTCTTCCTGGTTCCATCTTGGGAGGTGGAATGTTTCAAGGAATTTATTCATTTATTCTAGGTTTTCTAGTTTTTGCATATAGAGGTGTCCATAGTAGTCTCTAGTGGTCTACAAATAGTATTATTCTTCCAAGGAACCAAGTGCTGGATTCCTTGATCTTTTGTATGGTTCTTTTGTGTCTGCATTTCCTTCAGTTCAGCTCAGATTTTTGTTATTTCTTATCTTCTGCTAGCTTTGGCGTTGATTTGTTCTTGTTTCTCTAGTTCCTCTAGGTTTGATGTTAGGTTGTTAATTTGAGATCTTTCTAACTTTTTGATGTGGGTGTTTAGCACTATAAATTTCCCTGTTAGCACTGCTTTAGCTGTCTCCCAGAGATTCTGGTATGTTATATCTTTGTTCTTACTACTTTCAAAGAATTTCTTGATTTCTTGCTTAATTTTATTGTTTACCCAAAAGTCATCCAGGAGCATGTTCTTTAATTTCCATGTAATTATATGGCTTTAAGTGATGTTATTAGTAATGATTTCTATTTTATTGCACTGTGGTCCTAGGGTGAGGTTGGTATGATTTTTTTTAATGTTCTTAGGATTCTTTTTGGCTGATTATATGGTCAATTTTAGAATACGTGCCATGTGCAGATGACATAAATGCATATTCTGTTGATTTTGGGTGGAGAGTTCTGTTAGGCCCACGTGGTCAACTGTCAAGTTCAGGTCCCTAATATCTTTGTTGATTTTCTGCCTCAGTGGTCTGTCTAATAATGTCAATGTGATGTTAAACTCTCCCACTGTTATTATGTGATTATCTACATCTCTTCATAGGTCTCCAAGAACTTGCTTTATGAGTCTGTGTGCTCCTGTGTTGGGTACATATATATTTAGAATAATTAAGTCTTCTCATTGAATTGAACTCCTTACCATTATGTAATGCCTTTCTTTGTCTTTTTTGATTGCTGTTGGTTTGAAGTCTGTTTTGCCTAAAATTAGAATAGCAACTCCTGCTTTTTTCTGTTTTCCATTTGCCTAGTAGATTTTTCTCCATCCCTTTACTTTGAGCCTGTGGGTATCATTGCATGTGACATGGGTTTCTTGAAGACTGCATACAGTTGGATCGTTCTTCTTTATCCACTATGCCAATCTGTGCCTTTTAATTGTACCATTTGGCTATTTATATTCCAGGTTAATATTGATATGGGTGAGTTTGATTCTCTCGCCATGTTGTTAGCTGGTTATTATGCAGACTTGATTGTGTGATTGCTTTATAGTGTCAATGGTCTATTATTTAAGTGTGTTTTTGTGGTAACCAATAATGGTTTTTCCTTTCCATATTTAGCACTCCCTCAAAGACCTCTTCTAAGGCAAGTCTGGTGGTAACAAATTCCCTTAGAATTTACTTGTCTGAAAAGGTTGCAATTTCTTTTTTTTTTTAATGAATGCTGAATATAGACCCCCAGTCTCTTTTGCCTTATAGGGTTTTTGCTGAAAGTTCCACTGTTAGCCTAATGGAGTTCCCTTTGTAGGTGACCTGCCCCTTCCCTCTAGCTGCATTTAACATTTTTCTTTCATTTCAATCTTGGAGAATTTGATGAATATGCATCTTGGGGATGGTCATCTTGTATAATATGCCGCAGGGGTTCTCTGCGTTTCCTGGGTTTGAATGATGGCCTCTCTAGGAAAGTTGGGGAAGTTTTTGTGAATAATATCCTGAAATATGCTTTCCAAGTTGCTTGCTTTCTCTCACTTTTTGTCAGTAACACCAATGAGTCATAGATTTGGTCTCTATACATAATCCCATATTTCTTGGACGTTTTGTTCCTTCTTCCTTATTGTTTATTCCTTATTTTTGTCTGACTGAGTTATTTTGGAGAACTGGTCTTCAAGGTCTGAGATGTTTTGCTCAGCTTGGTCAATTCTGCTGTTAATATTTGGCACTGTGGAGGGAGGCACGCCCCACTCCTCCACTGGCCTGTGAACCCAGGTGTCTCATCTCCTTCAGTGATCTGGGAGTGAAGGCTCCTCCCTGCACAGGCACTGCCCAAGCCAGCAAGTTCTGCTTGGCCAGGAGCTGTGGGGTGGGGGTGGTCACCTAATCTGCTATCCAAGTGCTTCCCTGGGGAACATGAGGTTGTGCCTGCTGACAGAGTTCAGGCAGAAGCAGGATTGCTGACCCAGAAGTTCTAGTGGGATGGCCCATCTGGCTATGAGAGGTGGGAGTGGGTGGAATCACCTACTCTGCTGTCTGGGTGTTTCCTGAGACAATAGGAGGTTGCGCCCACTGTCTGAGTTTGGACAGAAGTGGGACTGCTGAGCTGAAAGCTCTAGCAGGCATTGCCCACCTGGCTATCAGTGGCAGGGGTGCTTGGGGTTGCCTGCCCTGCTGTCTAAGTGCTTCCTGGGACAAAGGCTGCTGCACCCCACTGTCTAAACACTGGCTGAGTTTAGACAGACCCAGAATCACTGGGCCAGAAGGTCTATCAGGTGTTACCTGCCTGGCTACCAATGGTGAAAATGGGTGTGGTCACCTGCCCTGCCATCTGGGTGCTTCCCAGGACAAGAGGAGGTTGTGCCTACTGTCTGAGTTCACACAAAAGTGGAACCAGTGAGCTGGAAGATCTGGCAGGCATTGCTTGTCTGGCTACCAGTGACAGGGGTGGATGGAGTCACCCTCCCTGCCATCCAGGTGCTTCTTGGGACAACAGGAGGCTTTGCCTACTGGCTAAGTTCAGACAGAAGCAGGACCACTGGGCTGTAAGCTCCAGCAGGCATTGCCTGCCTGGCTACCAGTGGCAGAGAGGAACTCACCCTCCCCTTCATGTTTCTTCCAGGACAACAGGAGGCCACAGCTGTTGGCCAATTTCTGGGAGACGCAGGATCACTGGGCTGGAAGCTGATGCTGAGCCTTATCTGGTGAGGGGTGGTGGAGCAATCTTACTGTTCCTAGGCACTGCAACTGCAGCCTCTACAAGGGCTACGGTGCTGGTGCTGGTTTGTTCCAGGGTCTAAGGCTTGTAGAGGTCCCCTTGGATTTGAGAATTGCCTCTGCAAGATGTCCAGATGACTCTCTGCCTCAGTATAGAACCACAGTGGGGACGTTTTGGGTGAGCCAGGGGGATTCTCCCATTCCCAGTCTTGCACAGGTCTCTGAAAAAATTTCCTCCCATTCTGTTTGTTGTCTGTTCACTCATGATAGTTTCTTTTGTTGTGCAGAAGTTCTTTAGTTAGATCCAATTTGTCAATTTTTGGTTTTGTTGCAATTGCTTTTGGTGTTTTTATCATGAAATCTTTGCCTGTACCTATGTCCTGAATGGTACTGCCTAGATTTTCTTCTAGGGTTTTTATAGTTTTGGGTTTTACATTTAGGTCTTTAATCCATCCTAAGTTAATTTTTGTATGAGGTTTAAGGAAAGGGTCCAGTTTCAATATTTTGCATATGGCTAGCCAGTTCTCCCAGCACCATTTAATAAATGGGGAATTTTTTCCCCATTGCTTGTTTTTTTCAGGTTTTTCAAAGATCAGAAGATTTTAGGTGTGTGGTTTTTTGATCGATCTGACAAAGGTCTAATATCCAGAATCTACAAGGAACGTAAACAAATTTACAAGAAAAAAACAAATAACTACATGAAAAAGTGGGCAAAGGACACGAACAGACACTTTTCAAAAGAAGACATACTTGAGTAAGAAAGCTGTACATCCTGTACATGTACCCTGGAACTTAAACGTTGAAGGAAACAAAATAGAAACTGTCAACAGAAACCTGGGCTTCCTCAGCAGAGCAAAGTCTTGAGAACACAATTCACTGCTTTGTATTTAAAAGCCTACATATGTGTTCTTTTAAAATTCTTCCCATTTGAACAGTGAAAAAAAAAGAACCTACGAAGCAATGAAGTATTGATATAAGATGGGTGGATTCATCTTCCAATGTGTTAGTATAATGACACTGCCCATATTCAGGCTTCAACCTTTATCTAAGAAATTTTTGCCAACCTTTAGAGATATGTGTCAAAACTTAATCATTTGACTTCTCAAATAAGAAGTTACCAAAAATAAAAATAAAATAAGTTTTAAAATATTAAAAATAAAAATAAACAACCCCATTAAAAAGTGGGTAAAGGACATGAACAGACACTTCTGAAAAGAAAACATACATGTGGCCAGCAATCATATGAAAAGAAGCTCAACATCACTGACCATTAAAGAAATGCAAATCAAAACCTCAATGAGACACCATCTCATGCCAGTCAGCATGGCGATTAATAAAAAGTCAGAAAACAACAGAGGCTGGTGAGGTTGTGGAGAAAAAGGAAAACTTTTACACTATTGTTGGGAGTATAAATTAGTTCAACCATTGTGGAAGACAGTGTGGCGATTCCTCAAAGATTTAGAGGCAGAAATAGCATTTGACTCAGCAATCCCATTACTGGGTATATACTCAAAGGAATATAAATCATTCTGTTATAAAGATACATGCACATGTATGTTCATTGCAGCACTATTCACAATATTAATGACATGGAATCAACCCAAATGCCCATCAATGATAGACTGGATAAAGTAAATCTGATACATAAGTAGCCATGGAATACTATGTAGCCATAAAACAAACAAACAAACAAGCAAAACACTAAATCATGTCCTTTGCAGTGACATGGGTGGAACTGGAAGCCGTTACCTTCAGCAAACTAATGCAGGAACAGAAAATCAAACATGGCATGTTCTCACTTATAAGTGGGAGCTGAACGATGAGAACACATGGACACATGGGGGAGATCAACACACACTCTGGCCTGTCAGGGGATGGGGGTGAGGGGAATGAGAGCATCAGGAAGAATAGCTAATTGATGCTGGGCTTAATACCTAGATGATGGGCTCATCTGTGTAGCAAACCACCATGGCACACGTCTACCTGTGTGACAAACCTGCACAGCCTGCACATATACCCTGGAACTTAAAATAAAACTTGAAGGAAAACAAAACTGAAACTGTCAACAGAAACCTGGGCTTCCTTAGAAGAACAAAGCCTTGAGAAGAACACAATTCACTGCTTTGTATTTAAAAGCCCATATATGTGTTCTTTTAAAACTCTTTGCATTTGTACAATGAAAAAAAAAAAAAGAATCTCAGAAGCAATGAGGTATTCATATAAGATGGAGGGATTCGTCTTCCAATGCGTTAGGATAATGACACTGCCCATACTCAGGCTTCAAACTTTATCTAAGAAATTTCTGTCAACCTTTAGAGATATGTGTCAAAACTTAATCATTTGACTTCTCAAATAAAAAATTACCAACAAATAAAATAAACTAAGTTTAAAAATATGAAAAACAAAAATAAAAATGTGCCAAATAAATATATTTTGGGATAAAATACTTCAATTTCTTTCAGGGCCTGTTATCTGTCATGTGATACTATACTAGAGTGAGGTTGGAATTTGGTGTCTTATTGCTACAAAGTTTCTTTTGTCACTTTTAAGATCTCTGTTTTAATGTTAATGCTGGTCAGTTACGCTTGAATTCCAAAAGGAGGAGAGTATAATGAGTCTTGTCTGACCCCTCCTTCCTATCATGATCTGAACTCGTTTTTTCTGGTTAAATGGTTAAAAGGAGGGATTAATTCAGTCAGTTGGGGAGCTTCGAATTTTATTTTTGCTTAGTGTCAGGCCTCTGAGCCCAAGCTAAGCCATCATATCCCCTGTGACCTGCACTTATATATCCAGATGGCCTGAAGCAAGAGAAAAATCACAAAAGAAGTGAAAATGGTCAGTTCCTGCCTTAACTGATGACATTCCACCATTGTGATTTGTTTCTGCCCCACCTTAACTGAGCGATTAACCTTGTGAAATTCCTTCTCCTGGCTCAGAAGCTCCCCCACTGAGCACCTTGTGACCCCCGCCCCTGCCCACAAGAGAACAACCCCCTTCTTTGACCGTAATTTTCCACTACCCACCCAAATCCTATAAAACTGCCCCACCCCTATCTCCCTTGTTGACTCTCTTTTCAGACTCAGCCCGCCTGCATCCAGGTGAAATAAACAGCCTTGTTGCTCACACAAAGCCTGTTTGGTGCTCTATTCACACGGACGCCCATGACATTTACAGCACACAACAATCTTCTCTGCAGATGGACTGAGTGAAGCCACTAGTGTCAGTCTGTATATTAACTGAGGATTATGCTTCATTTATTTCTTATATGCTAAAGAAAACTCCTAATATTTTCTTCCCACACCACAGTGGATTATTCCATGTACTCCAAATCAGAAACTTCTAAGCTAAAAATTTAAGTGTCAAAAGGACCTGGTTATAAAGGAATTTCACCTCTCAGATGCTCCCATGGAGTTCGCGCACAACAGACAAAACACACTTAGCCTGAAGTGAAACTTTGTAAAAAGTAGGTATTTATAAGGTTAAAATAATCCTTTGGAGAACACACTGCATTTTTGTTAAGTTGTCAAGCAGTAGGTCTCTATGCCTCCTTGTGTGTTGTGCTGTGACTATCTTCTAAATACCACATTCCACTGTCAGCTTGATATTTAAAACCAGCTGGCCTCACTCCACCACCATCCATTATGTAGCATTGTTTTACAAGAAATGTAACTTCTCTGGCAGCAGACATGTTGATCCCAAGGAAACTGTTTTTCACATTTTACTGTATGTATTTTTGAAATATATTTATACTAGACACAGAAGAAGTAACCTTGAAACAACTGAACTTATTCAAACAGTTCATAGATTTATACATACTGCTCCATTCTCTCAGGATACTTTTATTTTAAAATTTTTTTTAAATAAAGCTTAAAACCCCATCTTTGTTGGCTCAGATGCTTACATGGGAGTTGGCTCATAATGCTTTCTCATTTGGAATAATCTTCTGTTGCTAAGAGATTTGCATATGCTTACGGATGACTTAAGACCATTGGTAGAAAATGTACTCAGAAACTAATCTATGAGAAGCCATTTTTATACCAAGAATTTTGGTCGGGTAGACTTTCAAAGAGAAAGCATTTTCCTTTTCTTTTAACAACAGTGGGAGCTCAAATCTGAAATATAAGCATAATGCATCCCTATCAAGGTCAATTTCAGTACTCAAGGTGGCAGTGACCCTGTTAAAGTCTAAATTTTCCTTCTAAATCCCAAATATTTGCTCTAAACAGAATGAATAGGAAAGTGGAAATACTTAATTGCACACATTTATTGTCTCATATTTTCTGTGGACCAGGAATCCAAGCATAGCTTAACTGTGTCTTCTACTTCAGGGTGTCCTCCAAGGCTTCAAGCAAGGTGTCAGCCAGAAGTGAGTCTCACCTAAAAACTCAACCAGTGTAAGATCCACTTATAAGCTCACTACATGATTGCAGAGAGGATTCTGTTCTTTTTCTTTTCTTTTCTTTTTCTTTTCTTTTCTTTTCTTTTAAAGACAGGGTCTCACTCTGTTGCCAAGGGTAGAGTGCAGCAGCTTGACCACAGCTCATTGCAGCCTTGACATCAGGGTTCAAGTGATCCTACCACCCCAGCTTCTCAGTAACTTGCACTACAGGCATGGACCACTATGCCTGGCTAATTTTTAAAATTGTTTATAGATACAAGGTCTTGCTATGCTGCCCAGGCTGGTCTTGAACTCCTGGCCTCAAGTGATCCTCCTGCCTCGGCCTCCTAAAATGCTGAGATTACAGGCATGAGCCACTGCACCCAGCCAGGATTCAGTTCTTTCTGGATTACTGGACTGAGGATCTCAGTTAACTACTGGCTATTAGCCAGAGGTCCACTTCAGTTCTGTGCCACATGTGTCTCCTAAATAAGACACTTTGCCTCACAAAGCTAGCAAAGGAGAAAGTCTGATAGCAAGACAAAGGCTACAATCTCTTATAAGCTAATGACAAAATTACATCTCCACAAAGTTGAGATAGTCTATTGTCTAGAAGCATGTTACTCAAGGTCATACATATTAAGAGATAGGAGTATTTGAGGGCCATCTTAGAAGCTACCTATCACACTGAAACACAATATCCCTCTCCCTTTCCTTATGGCTACTTTTAGCTTTCTCATTTTTAATGACATATACAGGGAATGCAACAATTAAAAAATCTATTTTACTTACTAGCAATAATGTACCAGTGAATTTAGCCAGATTCAAGTTAAAAGAAAAAAGGCAGATGGAAATTTAGATCATGTGTTTTTCTTTTTCAACTCCTAATGTCAGTATACATTTTTCTTTCTGGATTTTTAATCTCTACCACTAGTAGGGTCTGAATATATTTTTTCTTAAAGTTAAAGAAATTGCCTGGCACAATGGCTTATGCCTATAATCCAACACTTTGGGAGGCTGAGGCAGGTGGATTACTTGAGGTCGGGAGTTCTAAACCAGCCTGGCTAATGTGCTGAAACCCTGTCTCTACTAAAAATAGAAAAATTAGCTGGGCTTGGTGGCACATGCCTGTAGTCCCAGCTACTTGGGAGGCTGAGGCAGGAGAATTGCTTGAACCTGAAAGGTGGAGGTTGCAATGAGCCGAGATCTTGCCACTGCACTCCAGCCTGGGCAACAGAGCAAGACTTCGTCTCAAAAAAAAAAAAAAAAAAAAAAAAAAACAGTTAAAGAAATTAAAAATGGAACAAAACATTTTGCAGCATGATAGTTGCAAGTCAAGAAAATGTCACTAGCTCCCATTCGGCAAACTTAATGACCAAATGTATTAGAATCACTGGCTTGATTTTGGGTTTCTCTGATAAGCAGCCCAAGTATTTAAGTGTAGGTTTTGGTTTTCTAAAATGGTTTTGTTTGATTGTTTGTTTTACTGAGAGGCAATACCAGGAAACACTGATAAGGTGTAAGGAAATGAGAATGAAAGTGAATGCAAAGAGTGTTTTTTTGTTTGTTTGCCTGTGTTTTTGTTTTGTTGTTTTTGTTTTTGTTTTTTGCTCACTGCAAGCTCCACCTCCCGGGTTCATGCCATTCTCCTGCCTCAGCCTCCCGAGTAGCTGGGACTACAGGTGCCCGCCACCATGCCCAGCTAATTTTTCATATTTTTTTTAGTAGAGATGGGGTTTCACTGTGTTAACCAAGATGGTCTCGATCTCCTGACCTCGTGATCCACCTGCCTCAGCCTCCCAAAGTGCTAGGATTACAGGCGTGAGCCGCCGTGCCCAGCCAAGAGTGTGTTTTTAAGTTAGTTGCCGTTGTGGATAACTGAAGTTCAGTCCCAGAGGGGAACAGTGAAAGACAATAAAGAACATACCTCAGCAATCTGGCAGAATAGGAGAGCTCAGGCTTCACTAACCTCCACAAAAGTTCAACTGACAAATATCCACAAATAAAAATACCTTTGTGAAAACCTCAAAACTTGGAAATAAGCCTGATATACCTGTGTGGACCACAGAACCAAATAAAAACCACAAGAGAGGGTAAAAGAAATGATCTCACTGGTTGTGTCACCCCTCTTCCTTCCATAGTGTCACACAGAGAGAATTCCTCAGGAGTCACAGTTTCTACAGTGGGGAAAGACAACCAGAGGTGGACATCCAGCTTCCCTAGCATTTTGAGATGCTTCCCAGGAAGCCCACTTTACTCTCACCTTATAGGGAACACAAGAGGTATTGGCATGACTAGACTACCTAGGGTCAGGTAGAAACAAAGCAAGAACACAGTGACCAGTATACAGATATTTGTGTTCATTCTTTGTAATTGCAAGTAATGGCACATGATCAGAGACAGCAGTCAACAGCATAGCTCATCTTCAAAGCTGAGCTGGCTGTTACCAGAATTGGTGGGAAGTTCTGCCTGGCTTGAATCTCCAAACAGCCAGCCTCCAGGCCCAGCCTTAGACCCTACCCCAGGGCCCCATCAAGAGACAGCACAATTTGGCAAAAAGCAGGGGCTAGTTCTGCCACACATAGGAGTTTAAACAGTGTTTGGCATGGCTTCAAAGCCCACTTAAAGACCTTGTCCTGGAAAGGTGTGATGGACTGCCACAGTGAATGTTGGCAAAGAGCAGTGGCTAGTTCTGCCACAACCAAGAGTTTAAACAGCACTCAACTCAGCCTCAAACTCAGCCTGCCTAGGCACTGCCCAGGGAGAGAGATGCCCACCACAGTGCATTTTGGCAAAGTGCAGAGGCTACTTCTGCCACACCTAGGAGTTTAAACAGTGCTTGGCCCGTCCTCAAAGCCCACCACAAGGCCCCATCTAGGCAGGGAGGCAAACCTCAACAGTGCATTTCTACTTAGCATAGCAGCTGGTCCAATCCATCCCAAGCAGTGATCCTGCCTAATCTGAGGGCCCAGCCTATAGCCCTGTACAAATACAAACTTCAAACAGTGGTGCTACCTGGCCATGGAATACACCTTGTGGTCAAGCCCAATAAAAGGCAATTGCAGTAACCTGCCAGCAGCTCTGCCTTATTAAAGAGCTCAGCCAGTGGTCTTACCTGACAGTGGAGCTGAGTCAACAGCCCCATCCCAAATCAGAGCTAAGGCAGTAGCCCAGCTATCTAGAGAATCCAAAAGCAAGCTCTTCCTGCCCAGGGTCATTATGAGTTGGCCCACAAAGAATCATAGGCCAGGCTAAATAGTGAAGGTTTATCCCTGACAAAGAACACCTGTAAAAGTCAGAAGAGGTGGCTGTCTCTCCAAACGCACAGACACAAATACAAGGACACAAGGTTTACAAAGAATCACGAAATCATGACACCTCTAAAAGAAACTAACAAAGTTTCAACAGTGAACCTTTAAAAATGGAAGTCTATAAAATGACAAAGAATTCAGAATAATCATCTTGAGGAAGTTTAGTGAGCTACAAGAATGTATGAAGTAAAAAATTAAATGCAGTTTGGAAAACAGTGCATGAACAAAATGAAAAGAGTAACAAAGAAATAGAAATAATAAAAAGTAAAACTCCTAGAGATGAAAAATACAATGACTGAAACGGAAATGCAATAAAAAGCTTTAACAGTAGGCTCAATCAAGCAGAAGAAAGTATAAGAGAGCTTGAAGATGATTCTATACATAGAAAACCCTAATGACTCTGAAAAAGGATCCTAGAACTGATAAACAAATTCAGTAAAATTTCAGGATACAAAATCAACGTACAAAAATCAGTAGCATTTTTACACACTAATAATGTCTAGCTAAGAACCAAATCAGGAACACAATCTCATTTATAATAGCAACAAAAAAAATGAAATACATAAGAATTTATCTAACCAAGGAGGTGAAAGATCTCTACAAGGAGAACTACAAAACACTACTGAAAAAAATTAGATACGATACGAATAAATGGAAAAGTATTCTATGCTTATGGACTGGAAGAAAATACATAGTTGAAATGGCCATATTGCCCAAAGCAATTTACAGGTTCAATGCTACTCCTATCAAAATACCAATATCATTTTTCACAGATTTAGAAAAGTCTATTATAAAATTTATTTGGAGCCAAAAAATAACCCGAATGGCCAAAGCAATCCCAAGCAAAAAGAACAAAGCCAGAGGCATCGCATTGCCCTACTTCAAACATCTGAAATTGTCCAACCAACAAAGCAAAAATAAGAAGCAAACTAAAAAGAATGAAGAAAGCCTATGAGAACTCTGGGACACTATCAAGAGACCTAATTACCACATAACAGTAATTCCAGAAGGAAAAGAGAGAACAAAGGGACCAGGAGCATATTTAAAAAAATAATGGCTGAAAACCTCCCAAATCTTAGGAAAGATGCCAACATGCAGGTACAGGTAGCAGAGAGGTCACCAACAATATTCAACCCAGAGTTCACCAATGCACAAAATAATGAAACTATCAAAAATTAAAGACAAAGAAAAAATTCTGAAAGCATCAAGAAATAAGAAATACATTATCTACAAGGGAGTTCCAATATGACTATCAGCATATTTCTCAGCAGAAACACTGCAGGACAGTGACATGGTTGGATATTTGTACCTGCCCAAATCTCATGTTGAAATGTAATCTCCAGTCTTGGAGGTGGGGCCTGCTGGGAGTTGTTTGGATCATGGGGGCAGATCCCTCATGAGTGGCTTCAGTCGTCCCTTTGGTGATAAGTGAACTCTTTGTGAGTTCACATGAGATCTGATTGTTTAAAAATGTGTGGCACCTCCCCTTGACTCTCTCTCTCATTCCTGCTTTCACCATATGACAAGCCTGCTCCCCCTTTGCCTTCTGCCATGACTGTAAGCTTCCTGAGTCTTCTCCAGAAGCCAAGCAGATGTGGTCACATGCATCCTATAAAGCTTGCAGAACTATAAGCCAATTAAACATATTTTCTTTATAAATTATGCAGGCTCAGGTATTTCTTTATAGCAATGCAAGAATAGACTAATGCAGAAAATTGGTAAAGAGTAGAGAATTGCTATAAAGGTACCTTAAAATGTGGGAGCAGCCTTGTAACTGGGTAGCAGACAGAGGCTGGAAGAGTTTGGAGGACTCAGAAGAAGACAGGAAGATGAATGAGTGATTGGAACTTCTAAGAGACTAAGTGGTTGTGACCAAAATGCCAATAGTGATATGGACAGTGAAGTCCAGGCTGCTGAGGTCTCAGAGGGAAATGAGGAACTTATTGGGAACTGGAGCAAAGGTCATGCATGTTATGCCTTAGCAAAGAGACTGGATGCATTCTGTTCATTTTCTAGGGAATCTGTGGATGTTTGAACTTGAGAGTCATGACCTATGGTATTGGCAGAAGAAATTTCTAAGGAGCAAAGCATTGAAGATTTGGCCTGGCTGCTTCTAACAACCTATGCTCAGATGCAGGAGCAAAGAAATGATTTAAAGTGGGAACTTATATTTAGAAAGAAAGCAGAGCATAAAAGCTTGAAAAAATTGCAGGTGATGTCACAGAGAAAAAAGAAACTTTTTCAGGAGAGGAATTCAAGTGGGCTGTGGAGCAATCATTTATTAGAGATATTTGCATAATGAAAAGGGAGCCATGTGCTAATAGCCATGACAACAGGGAAAACACCTTGAAGGCATTTCAGAGACTTTTGTGGCAGCTCCTCCCATCACAGGCCGAGGCCTAGGAATGAAGAATGGCTTTGTGGGCCAGGCCCAGGGCCCTGCTGTCCTGTGCAGCCTCAGAACACTGCTCCCCACATCCCAGCTGCTCTGTCTCCAGCCTTGGCTGAAAGGACCCCAGATACAGTTCAGGCTACTGCTTCAGAAGATGCAAGCCATAAGCCTTGGTGGCTTCCATATGGTGTTAAGCCTGCAGGCACACAGGGCACAAGAGTGGAGAGTGGTGGATTCTTAGCAGCCTCTCCCTAGATTTCAGAGGATGTATGGAGAAGCCTCAGTGTCCAGGCAGAAGCCTGCTGCAGAGGTGGAGGCCTCACAGAGAACCTCTACTAGGACAGTGCAGAGGGGAAATGTGGGGTTGGAGGCTCCATACAGAATCCCCACTGGAGCACTGCCTAGTGGAGCTGTGGGAAGAGACCCATCATCCTCTAGACCCCCGAATGGTAGAACAAATGGCAGCTTGCATCCTTAGCTTGGAAAAGCCACAAATATTCAATGCCAACCTGTGAGATCAGCCCTGAGGCCTTAACCCTGCAAAGCCACAGAGGAAGAGCTTCCCAAGGCCTTGGGAACCCACTCTTTGCAACAGTGTGCTCTGGATGTGGAACATGGAATCAAAGAAGATTATTTTAGAGCTTTAAGATTTAATGACTGCCCTGCTGGGTTTTGAGCCTGTGTGGGGCCCATTGCCTCTTTCTTTTGGCCGATTTCTCCCTTTTGGAGTGGGAATGTTTATCCAATGGCTATACCCCTATTGTATCTTGGAAGTAACTAACTTGTTTTTTATTTTACAGGCTTCTAGGCTGAAGGGACTTGCCTTTTCTCAGATGAGACTTTGGACTTGGACCTGGGACTTTTGAGTTAATGGTGGAATTAGTTAAGATTTTGGGGGATGATTGGGTAGCATGACCGTATTTTGCAATGTGAGAAGGACATGAGATTTGGGAGGAGTAAGGGGAGAATAATATAGTTGGATATTTGTTTCTGCCCAAATCTCATGTTGAAATGTAATCCCCAATCTTGGAGGTGGTACCTGGTGGGAGGCATTTGGATCACGGTGGTGAATCCCTCATGAATGGCTTCAGCCATCCCCTTGATGATAAGTGAGCACCATGCTTCCTATAAAGCTTGCAGAAATATGAGCCAGCCAATTAAACCTCTTTTCTTTATAAATTTTCTTTATAAATAACCAGTCTCAGATATTCTTTATAGCAATGCAAGAACAAACTAATAGAGACAGGAAGGAGTAGAATGATAGATATATTCAAAGTGCTCATAGAAAATAATTTCCAACAAAGAATAGTTTACCTGACAAACCTGACTTTCAGAAGTGAGAAAGAAATGAAAACCTTCCCAAACGAACAAAAGCTGAGGGAGTTCATCCCCACTAGGCCTGCCTTACAGAAATTACTAAAGAGAGTTCTTTAAGCTTTACCTAAAGGCCAAGGCCTCTAATTAATAACATAAAACATACAAAAGTACAAAACTCAACAGTATAACTAATACATAATCACATTCAGAATACTCTGGATTGGTGGTTTGTAAAGCAATTTTATCTCCAGTATAATGATTAGTAGACAACTCTATTATAATAACTATAGCAAAAATTAATTGTCTTGGGATACCAATTACAAAATTGTGTACTTTTTGACATCAAAAACTTAAAATGTTGGGGGGAAGTAAAAGTATACAGCTATTTTGTGCTCTCAAAGTTAAGTTGTTATTAGCTTGGAATAACCCGTTATAAGTATAAGATATTTCATGTAAGCCTCTTGATAACCACAAAACAAGAATCTTCAGTAGATGTACAAAACATAAATAGCAAAGATTCAAAGCATATCATTACAGAAAATTATCAAATCAGAAAGCAAGACAGCAAAAGAGAAAGAAACAAAGTATACACAAAACAACCAGAAAACAAATTACAGAATGGTAGTAGTAAATTCTTACCTACAAATAATTACTTTTAATGTAAATGAATTAAATTTTTCAATAAGAAGACATGGAGTGGCCAGAAAACCCAACTATATACTACCTATAAGAGACTCACCTTGCCTTGAAGAGCACATACAGACTAAAAGTAAGGGGATAGGAAACGATATTCCATGTAAACGGAAACCAAAGGATAACAGGTGTAGTTATACTCGTAGCAGACTAAATATGCTTTAAGTGAAAAAGAGACAAAGATGGTCATTATATAATGATTAAGGAATCAATTCATCAAGAGGATATAACAATTGTAAATATATGCACACCCAACATTGGAGCACCTTAACGTAGAAAAGAAATGTTAAAGGATCTGAAAGGAGAGAGAATTGCAATACAGTAATAGTAGGGGACTTCAGCACCCCACTTTCAACAATGGACAGATCATCTAGACAAAAATTAATAAGGAGGCTGGGTGCAGTGGCTCACACCTGTAATCCCAGCACTTTAGGAGGCCAAGGAGGGTGGATGACTTTAATTCAGGAGTTTGAGACCAGCCTGGTCAACATGGTGAAACCCCATCTCTACTAAAAATACAAAAAGTTGCTGGGCACGGTGGCTCACGCCTGTAATCTCAGCACTTTGGGAGGCCGAGGTGGGTTGATCATGAGGTCAGGAGATCGAGACCATCCTGGCTAACACGATGAAACCCCATCTCTACTAAAAATACAAAAAATTAGCCAGGCATGGTGGCAGGCGCCTGTGGTCCCAGCTACTCGGGAGGCTGAGGCAGGAGAATGGCATGAACCTGGGAGGCAGAGCTTGCAGTCAGCTGAGATTGCGCCACTGCACTCCAGCCTGGGCAACACAGTGAGACTCCATCTCAAAAAAAAAAAAAAAAGTTAGCCAGGCGTGGTGGCGTGCACCTGTAATACCAGCTACTTGGGAGGCTGAGGCAGGAGAATCACTTGAAACCAGGAGGTAGAGGTTGCAGTTAGCCGAGATCATGCCATGGCACTCCAGCCTGGCTAACAAAAAAAAACTCTGTTTCAAAAAAAATTCATAAGGAAACATTTGACTTGAACTACACTTTAGACCAAATGAACCTAACAGATATATACAGAACATTCCATACAAAAGCAATAGAATGCCCATTTTTCTCAAGCACGCACAGAACATTCTCCAGGATGGGTCATATGTTAGGCCACAAAACATGTCTGAACAAATTTAAGAGGATCAAAATCATATTAACTACCTTTTCTGACCACAATGGTATTAATCTAGAAACCAATAAGAGGAGAAATTTTGAAAATCCATAAGTATGTGGAAATTGAACAACATGTTCTTGAACAACCAATGGGTCAACGAAGAAATCAAAATGCTTATACACTTCTGGTGGGAATATAAATTAGTTCAGCCATGGTGGAAAGCAGTTTCACAATTTCTGAAAGAAGTTAAAACAGTATTGCCATTTGTCCCAGAAATCCCATAATTGGGTATTTACCCTAAGGAACATAAACCATTGTACCATAAATGCACATGCACCCATATATTTATCACAGCAATACTCACAATAGCAAAGACATGGAATCAACCTGAATGCCCACCAATGGTAGACTGGATTTTTTTAAAATGTGGTACATAGACACCATGGAATACTACACAGCCACAAAATAGAAGGAGATCGTGTCCTTTGCAACGACATGGATAAAATTGGAAGCCATTACTATAAGTGAACTAACACTGGAACAGAAAACCAAATACCACAAGCTCTCACTTATAAGTGGGAGCTAAACATTGAGTACATATGGGCACTAAGAAGGGAACAACAGACATCAGGGCCTACTTGAGGGTGGAAAATGGGAGGAGGGTGAGGATTGAAAACCACTTATTGGGTGCTATACTTATTACCTGGTTGATGAAATAATCTGTACACCAAACCCCCATGACATGAAATTTACCTATATAACACACCTGCACATGTATCCCTGAACCTAAAATAAAAGTTTACAAATAAAAATTAAAATTAAGAAAGGGAAATCAAAAAATATCCTGAGACAAAAACAATAATGGAAACACAACATACAAAAACTTGTGGGATACATCAAAAGCAGTTCTAAGAGGAAAATTTATAGCAATAAATGCCTAACAACATAATATTACACCTCAAGAAACTAAAAAAAGAACAAAAAACTAAGCCCAAAGTTAGCAGAAGGAAGGAAATAACAAAGATCAGAGTAGAAATAAATAAAATAGAGACTAGAAAAACAGCAGAGAATATCAATAAAGCTGAATTGGTCTTTAGGAAAGATAAACAAAGTTGATAAGCCTTTAGCTTAACTAAGAAAAAAAGAGAGAAGACACAATAAAATCAGAAGTAAAAGAAGGGAAATTACAACTGATACCACAAAAATATGAATGCCCATAAGAGATTACTATTAATACTTATGTGTCAACAAATTGAATAATGTAGAAATAATGGATAAATTCCTAGATACATACAATTTGCCAAGATTGAATTATACAGATATAAAAAATATGAACAGACCAACATAAGTAAAGGATTGAATCAGTAATCAAATGCCTCCCATCAAAGAAAAGCCCGGGACCTCATAACTTCACTGCTGAATTCTACCAAACATTTAGGAAAACTAATAGCAATCATTCTCAAACTCTTCCAAAAAATACTAGAGGAGGGAATACTTCAAAACTCTTTTTATGAGGCCAAATTCAGACAAGGATATTAAAAGAGAAGAAAATTACAGGCCAATATCCCTGATGAACATAGATGCAAAAATCCTCAAAAATACTAGCAAACAAAATTCTACAGCATATAAAAAGAATTATTCACTATAATCAAATGGGATTTATTTCAGGGGTGCAATGATATTTCAACATACCAAATCAATAAATGTGATACCACATATTAACAGAATAAAGAATAAAACCACACAATCATCTCATCAAATAAAAAAAATCATTTGGCAAAATTCAACATTCTTTCATAGTAACAACTCTAAAGAGATTAAGTATAGAAGGAATATTTTTCCACATAATAAAAGCTAACATGACAATATGATAGCTGACATTATACTCAATATTGAAAAGTTGAAAGCTTTTCCTCTAAGATCAAGAACAAAGATGTCCATTCACATCACTTCTATTCAACATAGTATGGAAAATTCTTGCCAGAGCAATTAGGCAAGAGAAAGAAATAAAAGGCATACAAATAGGAAATGAAGAAGTGAAATTGTTGCTGATTGCTAATGACATGATCTCATGTATAGAAAGTCCTAAAGACTATAAAAAAAAAAAAACTGTTAGAACTAATAAACAAATACAGTAAAGCTATAGGATACAACATCGAAAGTCAATAGCATTTCTATACTCCAACAGCACACTAGCTGAAAAAGAAATTAAGAAAGCAATCCCATTTATACTTGCTACAAAAATATAAAACATTTAGGAATAAATTTAAACAAGGAAGTGAAAGATCTGTACATTGAAAATTACTAAATTGAAATTGAAGAAGACATAAATAAATGAAAAGATATTTGATGCTCATGAATTGAAATAATATCATTAACATTTCCATACCACCCAAAGCTATCTACAGAGTCAATGCAGTCTATTAAAATTCCAATGTAATTTTTCACAAAAATAGAAAAGCAATTCTAAAATTCATATAGTACCACAAAAAAACACAAATAGTAAAGCTAATCTTGCACAGGAAAAAGCTAGAGGCATCACACTGCCTGCCTTCTAAGTATATTACAAAGCAATAGTAATTAAAACAGCATGGTACTGGCATAAAAGTAGACACATCAATAAAGGGAACAGAATAAAAAGCCCAAAAGTGAACCCAGGCATTTACAGCAAATTGATTTTTCAACAAAAATGGCAAAAATACACAATGGCAGATGGACAGTCTCTTCAATGAAGGGTATTGGAAAAACTGGATATCTGCATGCAAAAGAATGAGATTGGACTCTTACCTCACACTATATGCAAAAATCAACAAAAAATGGATTAAAGACTTAAACATAGACCTGAAACTATAAAACTACTAGGAGAAAGCAGTGTTGGGGAGGGAATTATATGATACCGGTCTGGACAATGATTTTTTGGATTTGACCCCTGAAGCTCAAACAACAAAAACAAAAATAGACAAATGGTATTACATGAAACCAAAAAGCTTCTGCACAGCAAAGGAAACAGTTAACAGACTGAGGAGACAACCTATGGAATGAGAGAATATATCTACAAGCCACTCATCTGATAAGACATTAATATCCAAAGTGAAAGAGTAAAGGCAGACCCAGAGCACGCCAAACGCAGTCAAGAGATCTTTATTAGCAGAGTCAGGTCAGGTCGCGCAGAGAGAGAGAGTGCTGTTGGGATGGGATATTTATATCCCTTAGGGCTACGTGGGTATCGATGATTGGGTCTGGGAGGCGGGCCTGGGGATGAGCAGGGGGAGCGGGAGGTGTTATTTTCTTATTGGGTCTTTCTTGGCGGGTTTAACATTGCGTCAGGTGTGGAGAGGGAGGAAGAACCCGGAACTGTTGCCATCTTGTGGTACCTTACGTGTCTGCGCCACCCAACACAAAGTATATTTTTAAAAAGTTTAAAAAACTCAAACAACTCAATAGTAAGAAAACAAACAACCTGCTTAAAAATTGGGCAAAGGGTCCAAATAGAAATTTCTCAAAAGAAGACATACAAATGGCCAACAGGTATTATGAAAAAAAAAATGCTCAACAAATGCAAATTAAAATCACAATGAAATATCATTTGACACTTGTCAGAATGGCTACTATTAAAAAGACAAAAGATGACAACTGTTGGAAAGATTGTGGAGAAAAGGGACTTCTAGTACACTGTTGGTGGGAATGTATATTAATACAGCCATTACGGAAAACAGTATGAAGTTTCCTCAAAAAACTAAAAAATGGAGTTACCATGTGAAATAGCAATCCCACTTCTAGGTACATATGCAAAGGATTTGAAATCAGTATGTCAGAGAGATATCTGCACTCACGTGTTTATTACAACATTATTCACAATGGCCAAGTCATGAAATCAACCTAAGTGTTCATCAACTGATGAATGAATAAAGAAAATGTGGTATATATAGACAATGGAATACTATTCAGCCTTAAAAAGAGGGAAATTAGGTCTTTTGTGATGACATGGACGAACCTGAAGCACCTTATGCTAAGTTAAATAACCCATTCACAGAAAAACAAATACTGCGTATTCTCACTCACATGTGGAAGCTAAAAAAAATTTGAACACATAGAAGCAGAGAGGAGAATTGTAATTTCCATAGGCTGGGACATGGGGGCAAAGGTCCAAGGGGACAATGTTTTAGTTAGGCAGGAGGAACAAATAAGTATTTTAGGTAATTGATATTGTATTTAGCTTGATTCAATTAATCCACAATATGTTCATATATCACAGCATCACTGTACCACATAAATATGTGTAATTATAATTCATCAATATCCAATAAAAATAGATAAGTAAATAAATAAAAGAACATTCTTTATAGTTATCCTAAGAGTGAGAACTCACTGTCATTGGTTGAAGGCTGCTTCCAGAAGCATTAACTCTCTGGCATTTTATGCTTACTGTGTGTAAGGGCTGAGTATACCCTGTTAGCCAAAGGGGTAAGAAAGCCCTCTGACAGTGTCACAGGTGCTCCCTGTAACAACTTTCAGCAGGTAGAGATGAATGTGGAGAAAATACAGATGGAGTACCAATAGCATCTGCTGGTCATTGTAACTGAAGAGATGCCAAGAGGCCACTCAGTCATCTCTCTGCTTTTTAAAATGGCTGTACCTAAAACCACCCCTATGGAGCAAGCAACTCTTATTTCATGCCAACTTACATCACACATTCCTGATTGCGGTAAACAAGTGGTGAGATACAATTAGAATGTGAAATGTACAGTGAGCTCTGAAACCCTCCCAAAAGAGCTTGTGCTCCAAAACAAAAGCAATGGTTCCAAGTAGCAACAACTCTAATGCTTCATCAATCCTTAGATTGTACAGGCCCTGGAAGATAAATGACAGGCTACAAAGTAACCTGAGAAGTAATGATAGGCCACAGCAGCCCTAAGGTACCTTGGGAAGTTGGGACAAATCACAATAGCCCCTAAATATTCTGGGAAGTAGTAATGGGCCACATTAGCACCCCCAACACACCCTGGGAGGGAGTACTGGATTACATCAGCCCCAAGGTACCCTGGGTGTTTGGGATGGCCCACATCAGACCCAAGATAAAAGGAATCTCTGATTTTCTAATTCAAAGGTGTATGTCACATACAGAGCACATTGGAAAATATAATCAGCAATAGGCACTCTCTGACAGGCAAGCATTTCTCCAGCCATCTAAAGAGCAGCTGACCTCAAGTCATAACTGAACTAAGATTCCTAAACAAAACTAAGCTTTTCCCAAACTTAAATGGAATCAATATACGAAGACACTGGTAAAATGATTAACAGCTCCCAAAGCACAGTCTTATTTTGTTTACCTTTGTATTTCCAGTCCAGTCACTGGGATAATAAATAGGTATCAAATGAATGGATGAAAGCCTTGGTCTAATTTTTTAAGACAGAAACTACCAATAATTATTTCTTTGGCATAAAAGGTGTGGGAGTCTATTTTCAAATACATGTAGGAATCAATGAGTTAAGTAAAGTGAAACAGATTTCTTTACTTCACAAATTCTCAGAGCCTTTAATATGTTAAGCTATATTTTAAGTCACCAGGCCAGGGAGATGACACATGCATAATTCCCTCAACTTATTTAACCACTAAACTCATTTTTCCCCCATGAAGCATTTCAAAATCCCAAAGAATTTTGAGACTTTTTAACTCCAAAGACTGATTAAAAATTGCAAAGCATAAATAATAGCAAAATCGAATTGCTGTGGGAGATTCCAGGGGATGGGGTGGGTGTAGGTAACATGAGAGGAGAAATGGGAATATAATGATTTGGGATTCCACATTAACTGATTGTGGCTACTGGTAAAAATTAGACGTCTAAACACAAGACGAAGAGTACTATAAGGGATCTGGTGTAGTTCCCACAATCATGACACACCCTTGTTGACAAATTAATCTTCTCCATCTTTGGATTCCATAACCAGTATTACCCTTAGACCTGGGCAACCAGGGTCCTCACCTAGGCCCCTCACCTATGGAGAGGTCTACACTTATTTCATGCCATGTTACATCACACATTCCTGATCGTGGCAAACAAGTCAGACTCTAAAGTTTAGAAGGCCCTGCACTATATCTCCTCCAGTGTGCCCTTCACATGAGGCAAGAAATCCATAGGACCAAGGGCCACATCCACTCAAAGCCCACATCTCCCCTTCGAGGTCAAGCTTTGGATCTCAGGATCCTGAGATTCCCTGCCCAATGTTTCCAAGTCACTTCCAGTACCTATGCAGTTCTGTCTTTTGGGTCCATTATTCTGAGAGCAAACTGTGCTACGGGGTGACTGGTGGGTGAGGTGATAGGGGTGATGGAATTTAGTCACATGGTCTAGAATAGCCACCAAAGGCTCCTAGTGGTTCAGGACAGAGCCAGAGGTGGAAAGAAAAGGAGATAGGGGCTGCATGGCTTGGGGAGTGGGGCTCCACTGATCTTCTTGCCTCAAGCTCTGCAAATATTAAGGGCAGGCCTGCCCTTAGGAGTACGATCTTCCTGTTCAATGAGCCCATGGTGGGAAGTAAATGGCAATGCTGCAAAAACTGCTACTTATTCCAGTACAGTTACTTGTGACTTCCTCATCCTTTGCACAATTATGAACTGTCAGATAACAGTGGCATTTCCAAGATTTATCTCCATCATCTCATTGCACTTCTGAACTTCATACTTTGCAAGTATGTACAATAGATGCACCCATGTTCATGGCTATTTTAATATATGTAACACAACCAAGAAGAAATTTGCAAAGGCTTCTAAATAGTCAATCTGTCACAGCCATGCACTTGCATTAATTCACAAAAGCATCATTAAAAAATTAAGCGGACTGCCTCATCTAATAGGCTACATTGTGATAATAGGAAATGCCATGGGTCTACCCAATGCATGACCTTCTTCTAGCTCATATTCAATCTGAAAACTGAAAAATGATGGTGTTGAGAGGACATGAAGCCAGGAAGTATTGGCAGCATTGAGAAGCAGTAGACAGAGATTCCTCAGAGAGGAAGACAGCCACTAAGCCAGGCAAACAGAGAAGCCATTCCTAAACAATAGCTGGCTCAAATCGGCAAAGAACATTAGAGGAAATATCTTAATATAAGTCGGAGCTGGGAGCCTTAACCACAGATTCAGAAATAGCAGCTCAGTGCTGGGTAAGGACTACAAAGAATGCAAAAAAGGATCAACAAATCCTAAATAGAGAGTTTTGGACAGAATCTGAACAGAAGCAAGGTTTTCAGACATATCTGGCCAAGACAAACCACTTCTTGTTAAAAAAATGTATATAGACAGATTAATTTCGGAACTCTGCTGAATATCATTTAAATTTCGTATGTGTAAGTTAACTGTAAAGTAAACTATATGTAATTCTTATTCCATGCCATGGGCTCAATTATTTTCAACCAACTGTTTGCTGTTTTTGTAGATTCCTCCACTAAAGACTTGCCCTAAGATGCCTTTAGCAATAAACTGTCACATTCTGTGAACTTCAACTGACCATTTCAATAAGGAGGTTGAGCCCTGAATTTTCTGTCACCTGCAGTCGTGTTTGAAAAACTCATCCAATCATAAGACTCAACTGAATTATCTGTTAAACTGGTGGTTCTCAAATTGTAGTGAGCATCAAAGTCAACTAGAGGGCTTGTTCAAACAGATTCTTAGAGAATCTCATACAGTGGGAATTAGGAGATTCCAATAATTTGCATTTCTAATAAGTTTCCAGGTGATGCTGATGCTGCTGGTCCATGGACCACCCTTTGAGAACCACTGTATTAAACACTCTGGATCCCCAGAATTCCACCTCCAATCCACGGAATCAGAATCACAGACTCAGGATCCTATTTTTAACAAACATTCATGATGATTTTTCCGGTCTAAATATACCACATCTTTTATACGCACTAAATTTAATGTTCTTTCTCTGTTTAGGAGTTCCTCAAACCCTTATCAGAGTTCAGTACCCTTATTCTACACAGTATTCTCGAACTCTTGATTATCTAATTCCCCAACTCTGAGCAGGTTCAAAGCTATCTACTATGTGGTGTGGAACTGGCTCTTTTTTGTTTGTTTGGTTGGTTGGTTGGTTGATTTTTTATTTATAACATGAGATTTTTTGTTTGCTTGGAGAAAATGTTTTGCTCTCAGGTGAGGGCGTTTATAATAAGTGACTTATTTATTACAGATACAAATTCCAAACCTAGTTTATTCTAAGCTTTTAAGTTCAACCTACAAAATGTATTATTCTATTTATAAATCTAGTAAAGTTTAATAATCACACAAATATTTTTGACTGATATTTGGTCCCATTTAATGAAGTACCCTTCTGCGTTTTCAACTGCCCATAAGGGGATAGAATAATTTAATTTACTTTTTTTAGTTTATTTTTTTGAGATGGGATTTTGTTATGTTGCCCAGGCTGGTCTCAAACTCCCAGACTCAAGCAATCCTCCTACCTCAGCCTTCTTAATAGCTAGGATTACAGGCATGCACTCTCAATGTACTTTTTAAGCCCTTTATATATCTGACTAACAAATAAAACCTCCGAAGCATTTTATCAATTCCTACACACATAACAAATTAAAAGTACAGTGAATCTTAAAGTTTTCTTAAACGTCCAAGCATATTAATGGCCTTAAAATTATGGGCAAGCAGTCAGACAGGTTATGAGAAATTTATCCAGATATCATTTTAAAATTTGTAAGAATTGTGTTAAAAAGGATGGAAGATGGAAAATTGTGTCAAGTTTAAAGTATTTGAACCAAAACATGAAGACTTTCAAGAGTCTCAAGATATAAAAATTAAAACTTCCATTCTGGTAAAGGAACCAAGAACCTACATTGGGTAAAGGACGCCCTCTTCACTAAATAGTGTTGGAAAAATTGGATATCCACATACAGAAGAATGAAACTCAATCCCCATCTCTCACCATATACAAAAATCAACTCAAGAGAAATTAAAGGCTTAAATATAAGACTGAAACTTTAAAAAATACTAGAAGAAAACAGGGAAAATACTTTAGGACATAGATCTAGGCAAAGATTTCACAGTTAAGACCTCAAAAACACAGACAACAAAAATAATAACAGACAAATGTAACTATATTAAACTAAAAAGCTTCTGCACAGCAAAGGAAACATCAGAGTGAAGAGACAACCTGTTAATGGGAAAAAATATTTGCAAACTATTCATCTGACAAGGGACTAATATCCAGAATATACAAGGAACTCAAGCAACAATTTACACACACACACACGCACACACACACACACAATCCCATTAAAAAGTGGGCAAAGAACATAAATAGACATTTCTCAAAAGAAGACATACGGCCTCCTGCAGTGCTCAGGGCCGCAGCGGGATAGGGAGCCTCCGGGAAGAGCGGCGCAGGAGCTGGCACCCACCACTGGAGGGGCGGCGACGGCGGCCGGAGCGACCTAGGGAGGCGAGCGCAGCCGCCATGGCCGAGTTCCCGTCAAAAGCGAGCACGCGGACCAGCAGTACCGCGCAGGACGCCGTAGCCTTGGTGTAGGCGCTGCGCACGGACCTGGGCTTCGTGCGCTCCCGCCTCGGGACGTTCATGCTGCTGCAGCTGGTGCTGGGGCTGCTGGTGTGGGCCCTGATTGCGGACACCCTGTACCACCTGTACCTGGCCTATGGCTGGGTGATGTTCGTAGCTGTCTTCCTCTGGCTGGTGACAATCGTCTTCTTCCCCCTCTACCTGTTTCAGCTGCACATGAAGTTGTACATGGTGCCCTGGCCACTAGTGTTAATGATGTTTAACGTCAGTGCCACCGTTCTGTACGTCACCGCCTTCATCGCCTGCTCTGCGGCAGTTGACCTGACGTCCCTGAAGGGCACGCAGCCGTATAACCAGCGTGCGGCTACCTCGTTCTTTGCGTGTTTGGTGATGATCGCCTACGGAGTGAGCACCTTCTTCAGCTACCATGCCTGGCGAGGAGTAGGCAGCAATGCACCACCAGTCAGATGGCTGGCGGCTATGCCTAAACCACCTGTGCCACAGCTCCCCCTGCGGCTGAAGCCACCGCTGGGTAGCAGAGCAGGGTCGCCCCGCAAGCCCAAAGCTGGGGAGCCTTGAGCAGAGTCAGCCCTGCAGAGACTACACTTGCTTCTCTCTGCCCACCAGACACAAGCTCTCACAGGGCTAAGGAAGAAGGCCTAGGCTGGCAGGCATCTGGGCTTGCAGGAGGCCAACTGCTGAGACCTCCTCCACATCTCCCTTATTCAGCGGAAGGTGACGGGGATCTGAGGCTGTGTCTCTGCCTTCTCTTTAGAGGACTTCAGCGTCCAAGGCTGGGGCCCACCCTTCTCACCAGCACTAAATTCATTAACAAAGACTTCAGACCTGCAGCCCCAAACCCGCTCTGGTATAAGCCTAACAAACAACATGTAGCACCTTCGTCTTTGTTCCAGGAGAGCTGAGCAAGCTCATGAAACCATTCTCCCTCCTTAAGACACAATTCCTACCCAACCCTCCCTGGATCCAACCTGTAAAAAGCGGGTTATGATTGTTGACAGCATGGTCTTCCCTCCCTGCATTTCAGACACACCAGTTGTTGAAAGCAAATCCGTTTTAAGTGACTTCTCAATGCTGAAAAGCCTGTCCAGGTTTCCTTCCCTTTCCCAAGCCTCACTTGTAATACTCCCTTTGGGCAAAGCTGACATCAATTCCGACTGCCTCCCTGACCCTGTTGACTAGGCACAGGGGACGCAAAGGAGGGAGGGAAGCAAGGCCTTGTCTGGCCAGTTGTCATGTGGTTGATGGTGACTTTGTTTTTGTTTGTTTGTTTTTTAATAAAAATAAAGATGAGAAAAATTAAAAAAAGAAGACATAAAAATGGCCAAGCCATGTATGAAAAAATGTTCAACATCACTAATCAGCAGGAAAGTGCAAATCAAAGCTACAGTGAGATATCACCTTACTCCAGCTATAATGGCTATTACTAAAAAGACAAAAAAAATAACATGCTGGTGAGGATGTGGAGAAAAGGGGAATTCTTATACACTACGCAGGAACGTAAATTAGTACAGTCACTGTGGAAAACAGTATGGAGATTTCTCAAAAAACTTAAAATAGAACTACCATATGATCCAGCAATCCCACTCCTGGGTATTTATCCAAAGGGAAGAAGATCAGTATATCAAAGGGATATCTGCACCCCAGTGTTTATTGCAGCACTGTTCACAATAACAAAGATATGGAATCAACTTAAGTATCCATCAACAGCCAAATGGATAAAGAAAATGTGGAATACTATACGGCCATAAGAAAGAATGAAATCATGTTATTCACAGCAACATGAATGGAACTGGAGGTCACTACGTTAAGTGAAATAAGCCAGGCACAGAAAGACCAATGTTCTCACTCATATGTGGGAGCTAAAAAAGTTGATCTCATGGAGACAGAGAGTAGAATGATAGCTACCAGAAGCTGGGAAGGGTGCTGTGGGGATAGGAGGGATGAAGAGAGGCTGGTTAATGGGTACAAATGTACAGTTAAATAGAAGGAATAAGTTCCAATGTTTGATAGCAGAGTAGGGTTACTATACTTAGCAACAATGTATCGTATATTTCAAAATAGCTAAAAGACTTGAAATATTACCAGCACATAGAAATGATAAATATTTGAGGTGATAGATGCCCCAAATACTGACTTGATCATTACACATTCTATGTATATAACAAAATATCACATGTGCCCCATAAATGTGTACACAAAAATTTAGAAAACAACTTTTGTTCCAGGAAGGAGCAGCCTGAAGTTGCAGGATTCCATGAGTAGATAGAAGAATTTGGTAATAATTAGGCTGATTTGGTAATTAGACACAAAACAGGGACATGGTCTATAAGGTCATCCCGTCCTTAAGTTATGTAGTACAAGACACTATGAGTGTAAAAAGAGAGCTCGGCTTGGCAGTCAAGATGAAGAGAAAAATTGCCATGTCTGTCTGAAGGTCTAGACTTCACATCCCAGCCGATATCTCTGGACACCACATAGTATCAACAGTCAAAACTTATTTGGGATGAGGTAATGGGGTGATTCAAAAACCTCCAAATCTCAGTGGCTTAGCACAGTATGAATTTATTTCTCTCTCGTAAGAAGTCCAATGCAGATTTTCCTGGCCTGTGGTTTTCCTCTAAGCAAAGACTTGGAGATCCAAGCTCATTTAGTCTTTTGGGGCTGTCATCATCAACACATGGCCTCTGAGGTTGCTATGGAATGAGAAGAGACAGAGGCTAGACAAAGCACACAAGCTTTTAATTACCAGATTTTATTTTTTTACTGTTTTACTAATATTATTTTTATTTAATATTTTATAACAATTTATGGGATACAATATGATGTTTTGATATATGTATATAATGTGGAATGATTAAATCAAGCTAATATATCCATCATTTCACTTATTTAACATTTTTTGTGGTGATACATTTGACATTTATTCTGTTATTTTGAAACATACATCATTATTGACTATAGTCACCCTGCTGTGCAATAGATATCAAAACTTATTCCTCCTGTCTAACTGAAACATTGTATCCTTTGACCCTCAACTGCCCATTCTCTCTGACCCCCTTCCTCAGCCTCTGGTAATCATCATTCTATCATCTACTTCTATGAATTTAACTATTTTTAGATTCCACACATGAATGAGATCATACAGTATTTATCTTTCTAGACACCTAGGTTGATTCTATAACTTGGTTATTATGAATAATGCTGAAATGAACATGAAAGTGCAGATATCCCTTTGACATATTGATTTCAATTCCTTTAAATACATTCTCAGAAGTGGAATTGCTGGATCATATGGTCGTTGTGTTTTAAGTTTTTTGAGGAACCTCCACGTCATTTTCTATAACTGCTGTCTTAATCTGCATTCCCACCAAGAGTGTGTTAGGGTTCCCTTAACTCCACATTGTTGTCAACACTTATCTTTCATCTTTTTGATAAAAGCCATTATAAAAGGTGTGAGATGATATCTTATTGTGGTATTAATTTGAAAATGATTAGTGACCTTGAACATTTTTTGATGAACCTGTTGGTCATTTATATGTCTTCTTTTGATAAATGTATATTCAGGTCCATGCCCCTTTAAAAAATTGGTTACTTGTTTTCTTGCTATTGAGTTGTTATATACTTTGTTTGTTTTTAATTTTAATGTTTAATTTTTGCGGGTACATAGTAGGTGTATATATTTATGGGTTACATGAGATATTTTGATACAGGCATGCAATGTGTAATAATCACATCAGGGTAAATGGAGTATCCATCACCTCAAGCGTTTATCCTTTGTGTTAAAAACAATCCAATTATACTCTTTTAGTTATTTTAAACTGTATAATTAAATTATTTTTGACTATAGTCACTCTGTTGAGCTAGCAAATACTAGGTCTTGTTCATTCTTTCTATTTTTTGTACCCATTGACTCTCCCCAATCCCTGTCCTTCAAACCCACAACCCTTGCTAACATCTGGTAACCATGTTTCTACTCTATATCTCCATGAATTCAATTGTTTTAATTTTTAGCTAGCAAAAATAAGTAAGAACAGGTGAAGTTTGTCTTTCTGTGCCTGGCTTATTTTCACTTTACATAATGACCTCCAGTTTCATCCACATTGTTGCAAATGACAGGATCTCATTCTTTTTATGGATAAGTAGTATTCTGTTGTGTATGTGTACCAAATATTCTCTACCCATTCATCTGTTGATGGATGTTTAGATTGCTTCCAACTCTTAGTTATTGTGAATAGTGCTGCAATAAACATGGGAGTGCGGATATCTCTTCGATATACTGATTTCCTTTCTTTCGGGTATATACCTAGAATTGGGATTGTATGGTATCTCTATTTTTAGATTTTTGAGGAACTTCCAAACAGGTTTCCATGCTAGTTATACTAATTAACATTCCCACTAACAATATATGAGGGTTCCCTTTTCTCCACATCCTCGCCAGCATTCATTATTGCCTGACTTTTGGATTAAGGCCATTTTAACTGAGGTGAGATGATACCTCATAGTAGTTTTTGATATACAATTCTCTGATGTTCAATAATGTCGAGCACCTTTTCATATACCTGTTTGCCATTTCTATGTCATCTTTTGAAAAACATCTATTCAGATCTGTTCCCCATTGTTAAATTGTATTATTAGCTTTTTCCTATAAAGTTGTTTGAGCTCCTTATGTATTCTGGTTATTAATCTCTTCTCAGATGGGTAGTTTGAAAATATTTTGTCTCATTCTGTGCATTGTCTCTTAACTTTGTTGGCTGTGTCTTTTTCCTTTGCCGTGCAGAAGCTTTTTAACTTAATGTGATCTCATTTGTCCATTTTTACTTTGGCTGCCTGTGCTTGTGGTGTATTACTGAAGAAATTTTCACACAGACCAATATCCTGGAGATTTTCCTCAATGTTTTCTTGCAAGAGTTTCACAGTTTGAGATCTTAGATTTAAGTCTTTAATCTATTTTGATTTGATTTTTGTATATGGAGAGAGATAGAGGGCTAGGTTCATTCTTTTGCATATGGATATCCAGTTTTCTCAGCACCATTTATTGAAGAGACTGTCCTTTCCCCAGTGTATGTTCTTCACGCCTTTGTCAAAAATGAGTTCATTTTGAACTGTAGATTAATGGATTTCTCTCTGGGTTCTCTACTCTGTCCCACAGATTTATGTGTCTGTTTTTATACCCGCATCATGACATTTTAGTTCCTATAGTTCTGTAGTGTAAATTAAAGTCAGATAATGTGATTTCTCCAATTTTTTTCTTTGTGCTTAGGATACTTTTGACTGTTCTGCATCTTTTGTGGTTCCATATAAATTTTAGGACTGCTTTTTATATTTCTGGGAAGAATGTCATGGGTGTTTTGACAGGTATTGCATTAAATCTGTAGATTGCCTTGGATAGTATAGACATTTTTACAGTATTGATTTTTCCGATCCATGAAAATAGAATATCTTTCCATTTTATTGTGTCCTCTTCAATTTCTTGCATCAATTTTTTATAGTTTTTATTATAGACATCTTTCACTTCTTTAGTTAATTCCTAGGTATTTTATTTGTAGATACTAAAAATGGGATTACTTTTTTATTACTATTTCAGATTATTTGGTGTTGGCATATACATATGCTACTGATCTTTGTATGTTGATTTTGTACCCTGCAACTGTCCTTATTTGTTTTTCAGTTCCAATAGATTTTTTTTTTTGGTAGAGTCTTTAGTTTTTCTCCACATCTAAGATTATACTGTTTGCAAACAAGGATAATTTGACCTCTTGCTTTCCAATTTGGATGCCCTTTCTTTCTTTCTCTTGTCTGCTCTAACTAGGACTTCCAGTACTATATTGAATAACAGTGGTGACAGTGGGGATCCTTCTCATGTTCCAGATTTCAGAGGAAAGACTTTCAGTTTTTTTCCCATTCAGTATGATACTGGCTGTTGGTCTGTCATATTTGGCTTTTATTATGTTGACATATGTTCCTTCTATCCTCAGTGTTTTTTAACGTTTTTATCATAAAGGGATGTTTAATTTTATCAAATACTTTTTTCAGCATCAACTGAAATGATCATGCGACTTTGATCATTCATTCCGTTCATATGAGGTACCACATTGATGGATTTGTATATTTGGAACCTTCCTTGCATGGGTGGGATAAATCTCACTTGGTTGTGATGAGTGATCTTTTTAATGTGTTGTTGAACTCCATTTGCTAGTACTTTGCTAAGGATTCTTGCATCAATATTTATACATGATATTGGCCTGTAGTTTTCTTTTTTTTTTTTTTTTTGATGTGTCTTTGTCTGGTTTTGATATCAGGCTAACAATGATCTCATGGAATCAGTTTGGAAGTATTCCCTCTTCTTTTATTTTTTTGGTTAGTCAGACTAGGATTGCTTTTTATTCTTCTTTAAATGTTTGGCAGAATTTAGCACTGAAGCCATGGGGTCCCAGACATTTCTTTGCTGGGCGACTTTTTATTACAGCTTTGATCTTGTTACTTATTATTGGTCTGTTTGGGTTTTGGATTTCTTCATGATTCAATCTTTGTAGGTTGCATGTGTCTAGGAGTTTATCCATTTCTTCTAGATTTTCCAACTTATTGGCCTATAGTTGCTCATAGTATCCACTAGTGATCCTTTCTATTTCTGTGGTATCAGTTGTAATATTCCTTTTTTCACCTCTGATTTTATTTATTTGGATTTTTTTCTCTTTTTTTCTTATTTGGTCTCATGAAGGGTGTGTCAATTTTGTTAATCTTTTCAAAAAAACCCAACTTTTTGTTTCCTTGACCTTTCACATTATTTTCTTCATTTCAAATTCATTTATTTCTGCCCTGGTCTTTATTGTTTCTTTTCCTCTACTAATTTGGGGTTTGGTTTACTCTCCTTTCCTAGTTTGTTATGATAGATTGTTACACTATTTGAGTTTTTCTTCTTTTATGATGTAGGTGCTTATAGCTATTAACTTCTCACTTAGTACTGTTTTTGCTATATCCCACAGATTTTGGTATGTTGTGTTTTCATAATCATTTGCTTCAAGAAATTTTTTTTTAGTTTTTTCTTAACTTTTTTATTGACCCACTGGTCATTCAGCAGCATATTGGTTGATTTTCATGTATTTGTATAGTTTCCAAAATTCCTCTTGTTATTAATTTCTAGTTTTATTCCATTGTAGTCAGAGAAGATGCTTGATAGTGTTTCATTTTTTTGGAATGTTTTAATACTTGTTTTGTGAGTTAACATATGGTCTCTCCATGAGAATGTTCCATGTGCTGAGGAAAAGAGTGTGTATTCTGCAGCTCTTAGATGAAATGTTCTGTAAATATCATTAGATTAATTTGGTCTATAGTGCAGATTAAGCCCATTGTTTCTTTGTTCATTTTGTGTCTGGAAGATATGTCCAATGCTGAAAGTGGGGTGTCAAAATCTCCAGCTGTTATTGTATAGAGGCCTATCTCTCTCTTTAGCTCTGATAATATTTTCTTTGTATATCTGGGTGCTCCAGTGTTGAGTGCATATATATTTACAATGTTATATCTCTTGCTGAATTTACCCCTTTATCATTAGTGACCTCCTCTATCTCTTCTTATAGTTTTTGTCTTGAAATCTCTTTTGTCTAATATAAGTATAGGTACACATGCTCTGTTTTTGTTACCACTGGCATGAAATATCTTTTGAATCCTTTTATTTTCAGTCTATGTGTGTCTTCAGAGTTGAAGTGTGTTTCTTGTAGGCAATAGATCATTGGGTTCCCTTTTTTTTTATCACCCATTCAGCCACGGTATGTCTTTTGATTAGAAATTTTAGTCCATTTACATTTAATGTTGTTATTGATAAGTAAGGACTTACTCCTGCCATTTTATTTGTTTTCTGGTTGCTTTGTGATCTTCTTCTCCTTCTTTCATTCTTTCCTGCCTTCCCTTTAGTGAAGGTGATTTCATCTGGTGGTATGCCATAATTTCTTGATTTCTTTAGTTCCTGTATCTGTTGTATATATTTTTTTCATTTAAGGTTACCATGTGGCTTGCAAATACTATCTTATAACTCATTATTTTAAGCTGATAATAACTTAATACTGTTTGCATAAACAAACAAGCAAAAAGAAAACAAATAAAGACTCTATGCCTTAACTTCATCCCCTGACTTTTTAACTTATGCTGTGACTATTTACATCTTATTGTACTATTTATGTCTTGAAAAGTTGTTGTAGTTACTATTTTTGATTGGTTCATCATTTAGTCTTTCTACTTAAGAGTACTTTACACAGCACAGTTACAGGGTTATAATACTCTGTGTTTTTCTGTGTACTTAATATTAGCAGAGTGTTTTCTACCTTCATATGATTTCTTATTCCCATTAATGTGTTTTTCTTTCTGACCAAAGTATTCCCTTTAGCATTTCTTGTAGGACAAGTCTGGTGTTGATGATATCCCTCAGCTTTTGGTTCTCTGGGAAAGACTATTTCTCCTTCATGTTTGAAGGATATTTTCACTGGATATACTATTCTAAGGTAAAAGTTTTTTTTCCTTCAGCACTTTAAATATGTCATGTCACCCTCTCTTGGCCTGTAAGATTTCCACTGAACAGGCTGCTGCCAGACATGTTGGAGGTCCATTGTATGTGATTTGTTTCTTTTGTCTTGCTGCTTTTAGGATCCTTTCTTTATCCTTGACCTTTGGCAGCTTAATAATTAAATGCCTTGAGGTAGTCTTCTTTGGGTTTATATGCTTAGTGTTCTGTAACCTCCTTGTACACAGATATTGATATATTTCTCTAGGTTTGGGAAATTATCTGTTATCATCCCTTTGAATAAACATTCTACCCCTATCTCTTTCTCTACCTCCTCTTTAAGGTCAATAACTCTTAGATTTGTCCTTTTGAGGCTATTTTCTAGATCTTGTAGGAATGATTCATTATTTTTATTCTTTTTTCTTTTATCGTCTCTGGTTGTATATTTTCAAATAGGCTATCTTCAAGCACATTATTTTTTTCCTCTGCTTGGTCAGTTCTGCTATTAAAAGAGCCTAATGCATTCTTCAGTATGTCATTTGCATTTTTCAGCCCCAGAATTGCTGCTTGATTCATTTTAAAAATTTCCATCTCTTTCTTAAAGTTATCTCATGGAATTCTGAATTTTTTCTCTGTGTTGTCTTGAATATCTTTGAGTTTTCTTAAAACAGCCATCTTGAATTCTCTGTCTGAAAGGTCACATATCTGTTTCTTCACGACTGGTCCCTTCTACCTTGTTTAGTTGATTTGGTGATGTCATGGTTTCCAAGATAGTCCTGGTGCTGAGGGATATTTGTCTGTGTAAAGGCATTGAAGAGTTAGATATTTATTGTAGTCTTTGTAGGTTAAGCTTGTTTTACTTGCCCTTCTTAGGAAGACTTTCAAGGATTCGAAAGGACTTTGGGATTGTGTTCTAAGCCATATCTGCATTAGGGGACACCCCAAGTCCAATAACACTGTGGTTCTTGCAGACTCATAGAGGTACCATCTTGGTGGTCTTGGATAAGATCCAGAGGCATTCTCTGGATTACTAGGCAGGCACTTGTTCTCTGCCCTTACTTCCTCCCAAACAAACACAGTTTCTGTTTCTGTTCTGAGCCATCCAGAGCTGGTATTGTGGTTATACAAGCACCCCTGTGGCCACCATCACTGGGACTGTGCTGGGTGAGACCTAAGGCCAGCAAAGCACTGGGTCTCACCCAAGGTCCACTGTAAACACTACCTGGCTACCATCTATGTTCATTCAAGGCACTGGGACTCTATAATCGGAAGGTGTTGAAGCTTATCAGGCTTGTGTCCTTCCACTCAGGAAGGCAAGTTCCCTCAGGCCCCAGGGAGGTCCAGAGATGGGCCATCCAGGAGCCAGGAACTGGAGTCAATACCTTAGAAATCTACCTGGTGTTCTATTGTACTACAACTAAGCTGGCACTCATATCATGTGATGCAGTTCTTCCCAATATTTTCTCCCCTTTTCATAGGCAGAGGAGCCTCATGCCTTGGCTAGTACCATCACAAGCCTTCAGAGAGTACTGTCAGGCTACTGCCAATGTTCCCTTAAGACCCAAAGGCTCTTCAGTCAGCTCATGATATATGTTGCCTGGCCTGGAACTCATCCTTCATGACAAAGGGCTCCCCTCTGGCCCAGGGCAGGTCCAGAAATGCTGTCCAAGAGCCAAGTCCTGGAATTGGGGTTCCCAAGAGCCCACTTTGTGCTCTAAACCCCTGAGGTTGAGCTGGCATGTAAATTGCAAGACAAAGTCTCCTTTACTTTTCCCTCTCCTTTTCTCAAGCAGAAGGAGTCTTGCCCCATAGACACCACAGCTGGGAATATGCTAAGTCTCACCTGAATCCAAGAAGTCTCAGAGTCTCACCCACGACACATGACATACTATCTGGGTATTACTCCTCGTTATTCAGGGCCCAAGGGCTCTTTAGTCAGCAGGTGATCGGTCCTGCCAGGACTGGGTCTCTCCCTTCAAGGTAGTGGATTCCCTTTTGGCCCAGTGTGTGTCTACAAATGTTGTCTGGGAGTTAGGTCCTGGAAAGGAGGCCTTATATCTTTGACTGGCTCTCTATCCTACTGTGGCTGAGTTGGTATCCAAGATGCAAGACAAAATCTTCTTTACTCTTCCCTCTCCTCTCCTCGAACAGAAGGAAGGGGTCCCTTTTGAATCCATAAGCTGTGCAGCTTGTGGCTGGGGGAAGGTTGTCACAAGCACTCCCTTAGCTGCCCCACCGGGTGTCTCAGTAGGTCTTGTGCCCCACCAGTCCACTGGCGCTGAGTTGAGTTCAGCACTAGGACTTGCCTACAAATTTCAGTCCTTGTGGCCTAGACTGCTGTTCAAGTTTATTTAGGGACCCAGAGAACTTTAGCCTAGTGTGGCAAGGCTTGCCAGAACTCAAGTTCCAACTGCTGAGTTGGGTGATTTCCCTCTGGCTAGGGCTGGTCTAAATGCTCCCTCTGTGGGCAGCCGTTAGCTGAGTTAAGCCCAGTTTGCTTTCTGCTACAACATGGCAATACTGAGTTCAATGCAATGTCTCACAATTGCTGTGCTGTCCCTCTCCCACCTTCACAGATTCTCTCTCTGTGCCACACGGCTACTGCCAGGGGATGGAGGACGGGTAGTGTCTGCAACTCAGGACTTTTTTTCTCCTCTTCAGTACCTCTTTCAGTGATATGAAGTTAAAGCCAGGTACTGTGAGTGCTCACCTAATTTTTGATTCTTATGAAGGTGCCTTTTTTGTGTGTAGATGGCTGTTAAATTGGTGTCCTTCTTGGGGGGACAATTGGTGGAGACTTCTGTTGAGACATGTTGCTCCCTTTACATATTTTGGATATTAACCAGTTATCAGATGTACGGTTTGCAAATAACTTTTCCCACTCTGTGGGTTGTCTCTTTACTTTGTTAATGGGAGTTTTTGTTGTTGTTCTTTTTTCTTCTTTCTGTGCAGACACTGTTTAGTTTGATACTATCCCTGTTTGTCTATTTTGGCTTTCGTTGCCTGAGCTTTTGGGGTCATACCCAAAAAGTCTTTGCCCTGACCTATGTCATGAACCTCTCCCTCTCTGTTTTCTTCTGCTTCTTTTACAGTTTTGGGTCTTATGTTTAAGTCTTTAATCTTTTTTGAATTTATTTCAGTATGTGATGCAAGGTTAGGGTCCAATTTCACTCTTCTGTATGTGGATAACCAGTTTTCCCCACACTATTTATTAATTAGACTGTCCTCCCCGCATTGTATGCCTTTGGCATCTTTGTCAAAAAATCAATTTATCATAAATGCATGATATATTATTTTGTTCTCACACTGCTATAAACAATGACATGAGACTGGGTAATTTATGAAGAAAAGGGGTTTAATTTACTCACGGTTCTACAGGCTTAACAGGAAGCATGACTGGGAGGGCTCAGAAAACTTACAATCATGGCAGAAGGTGAAGGGGAAGCAGGCACATATTATCATGGCAAAGCAGGAGGGATAGAGTAAGTAGGGAAGTACCACACACTTTGAAAGAATCATATCTCATGAGAACTCACTCACTATCATGAGAAGAGCATGGAGGAAATCTGCCCCATGATCCAGTGACCTCCCACCAGGTACGTCCCCCAACATTGGGAATTACAATTTAACATGAGATTTGGGTGGGGATGCAGAGCTAAAACATATCATTCTGCCCCGGCCCCTCCCAAATCTCATGTCCTTCCCACATTCAAAACATAATTATGCCTTCCCTACATTCCCCCAAAGTCTTAATTCTTTCCAGCATTAACCCAATAATCCAAGTCTAAAGTCTCATCTGAGACTAGGAAAGTACCTTTCACCTAAGAGCCTGCAAAAACAAAAACAAGTAGTTACTTCCAAGATACAATGGGGGTACAGACATTGGGTGAATGCTCCCATCCTAAATGGGAGAAATCAGCCAAAACAAAGGGGTGATGGGTCCCATGCAAGTCCCAAACTGCCAGGACAGTCATTAAATCTTAAAGCTCCAGAATAATATTCTTTGACTCTATTTCTCACATCCAGGCCACACTAATGCAAGGAGTGGGCTCCCAAGGCCTTGGGCAGCTCTGCCTCTGTGGATCTGCAGGGTACAGCCCCAACAGCTGGTTTCATGGGCTGGCATTGAGTACCTGCGCTTTTCCAGGTGCACTGTGCAAGATGTCTGAAAGAATCTACCATTCTGTGTTCTGGAGGATGTTGGCCCTCTTCTCACAGCTCCACTAGGCAGTGCCCCTTTGGGGACTCTGTATGGAGGCTCCAACCCCTTATTTCCCCTCCACACTGCTCTAGTAGAAGTACTCCATAAGGATTCTGCCCTTGCAGCAAACTTCTGCCTGGACATCCAAGCATTTCCATACATCCTCTGAAATCTAGGCAGAAGTTCCCCAACTTAAAGTCTTGTATTTTGTGCACCCACAGGCCCAAAACCACATGTAAGCCACCAAGGCTTGGGACTTGTTCCCTCTAAAGCCAAAGCCCAAGCTGTACCTGGGCCCCTTTTAGTCATAGCTGGAGCTGGAGCAGCCGGTATGCAGGGCACTATCTCCTGAGGCTGCACAGAGTAGCTGGGCAATGGGTATGGCCCATGGAACCATTTTTTTCTCCTAGGCCTCTGGGCCTGTGATGGGAGGGGCTGATGTGAAAATCTCTGAAATGCCCTGGAAACATTTTCCCCATTGTCTTGGCTATTAACATTCATCTCCTCTTCGCTTATGCAAATTTTTGCAGCAGGCTTGAATTTCTCCCCGAAAATGGGCTTTCTTTTCTACTATGTGGTCAGGCTACAAATTTTCCAAACTTTAATGCTCTGCTTCCCTCTTAAATATAAGTTCCAATATCAGACCATCTCTTTGGGAATGCATATGATCATATGCTTTTAGAAACAGCCAGTTCACATCTTGAATGCTTTGCTGCTTAGAAATTTCTTCTGCCAGATACCCTAAATTATCTCTCTCAAGTTCAAATTTCCACAGATCTCTAGAGCAGGGGCAAAATGCTGCCAGTCTCTTTGCTAAAGCATAGAAAGAATGACCTTTACTCTAGTTCTCAGCCTAGACTTCATTGTCCATATCACTATCAGCATTTTGGTCAAAACCATTCAACAAGTCTCTAGGAAGTTCCAAACTTTCCCACATCTTCCTCTCTTCTTCTGAGCCCTCCAAACTGTCCTAACCTCTGCCTGTTACCCAGTTCCAAAGTCACTTCCACATTTTCAGGTATCTTTATAGCCATGCCCCACTCCCAGTACCAATTTTCTGTTTTAGTCCATTCTCACACTGCTACAAAGAACTATCTGAGACTGGTTAATTTATGAAGAAAAGAGGTTTAATCGACTCACAGATCCACAGGCTTAACAGGAGGCATGACTGGGAAGTCTCAGTAAACTTACAATCATAGTGGAAGGTGAAGGGGAAGCAGGTATGTCTTACAATGGCAGAGCAGGAGAGAGAGAGAGAGAGATCAAGTGTTGAAGTGCCATGTACATTTAAACCATCAGATCTTGTGGGAATTCACTCACTATCATGAGAACAGCATGGGGGAAATCTGTCCCCATGATCCAATGACCTCCCACCAGGTACCTCCCCAAAAGTTGGAAATTACAACTCGACATGAGATTTGGCTGGGGAAACAGAGTGAAATCATATCACATGGCTTTACTTCCAGGCTTTCTATCCTATTTCATTGGTTGATGAGTCTCTTTTTATGCCAGTACCATGTTGTTTTTATTACAATCTTTATATCTCAGAGTTGGGTAGGGTGATATCTCTAGTTTGTTCTTTTACCTCAAGATTATTTTGGCTATTTGGGATGTTTTGTTGTTCCATTGGAATTTAATGATTATTTTTGCCTATTTCCATGAAAAATGACATTGTAATTTTGATAGGAATTGCTTTGAATATGTAAATTTCTTTTAATTCAGCCATTGAAGTATTACAGCCCCTCTGTTTACAGTCCATCAGCAGGAACTAGTCACATGGTCCTGCCATGTAAAAGATGGTTGGAAAATGTAGTAGCCATGTGCCTGGGAAGAGGATATGGGTTTGGTGAGAATCTAGCCAGTCTGTCAGAAGTACCATAGCATCTCTTCAGGGGGTGTATTAGTTTCCTAAAGCTTCTGTAACTGCAACTGGTTGGTGATATGGTTTGGATCTCTGTCCCACCCAAACTTCATGTTGAAATGTAATCCACCATGCTGGAAGTAGGAGACACTGGTGGGAGGTTATTGGATCATGGGGACAGTTTCTCGTGGTTTAACACCATCCCCCCTTGGTGTTGCTGTCATTATAGTGAGTTCTTGTGAGATCTGATTGTTTAAAAGTGTGTGGCACATACCCCCTCTCTCCCACTCTCTCTCTTTCTCCTCCTCTGGCCATGTAAAGTGTTGGCTCTCCCTTTGCCTTCCACCATGATTATAAGTTCCCTGAGGCCTCCCCAGAAGAAGATGCCACTATGCTTCCTGTATAGCGTGTACAGGAATTTATAACCTCTTTTTGTTATAAATTACCCAGTTTCAGGTATTTCTTTATAGCAGTATGACAATAAACTAATACAGTTGGTTTACGACAGGAATTAATTCTCAAAGTTTTGGAGGGCAAAAGTCTGAAATCAAGGTGTTGCCAGGGCCATGCTTTCTATGAAGTCTCTAGAGGAGAAGAATCCTTCCTTGCCTCTTCCAGCTTCTGGTGGTTGCTATCAGCAATTCTTGTCATTTATTGACTTGTAGCTACATCACTCCCATTTCTGCCTTCATCTTCACATGGCCAGCTTCCTTCTATGTATATTTTGTGCCTTCAACTCTTCCTCACCTTATAAGGGCACCAGTAATTGGATTTCGGGTCCTTTCTAATCCAGTATAATTTTATGTTAACAGGATCACATCTGTAAAGTCTCTACTTCCAAGTAATGTCATATTCACAGGTACAAGGGATTAGAACTTCAACATATATTTTGGGGAGACACAATTCAACCCACTATAAGGAGAATATTGGTTTCCTATTACACAGTACCTGTGGATCAGGAGTGCAGGCACAAGTTAACTGGTCCTCTGTTCAGGCTCTCCCAGGCTGAAATGAACGTATCTGCCAGGGCTATGGTTCTCATGTGAACATCAAGCCCCTCTTCCAAGCTCACATAATTTAATTATTTTAGGTTATAGAACTGAAGTCCCTGGTTTTTGCTGTTTGTTGATCAAGAGTCAGCTGCATCTTCAAAGTCAGCAGGAGCACATCTCTCTGATGCTTTGCCTTCTTTTAAAGGCTCACCTGATTAAGTCAGGCCCACCCAGGATAATCTCTGTTTTGATTAGCTCAAAGTCAATGGATGAGTAATATAATCACAGGAGTAATATCTCATCATAATCCCAGGTTCTAACCACACTGAAGAGGAAGGGATTATACAAGAGTGTGGGTCACTGTGGGTCATCTTAGAATTCTGCCTACCACAGGGGATATATTTATTATAAACTCAAGTAGATTTAGAATTAAAATAATAAATCTGTGAAAGAATCCATTTTGTGGCCAGGTGCAGTGGCTCATGCCTGTAATCCCAGCACTTTGGGAGGCCGAGGTGGGTGGATCACCTGAGGTCAGGAGTTCGAGACCAGCCTGGCCAACATGGTGAAACCCTGTCTCTACTAAAAATACAAAAATTAGCCATGTGTGGTGGCACATGCCTGTAATGCCAGCTACTCTGGAGGTTGAAGCAGGAGAATCTCTTGAACCCAGGAGGCAGAGGTTGCAGTGAGCTGAGACCGTGCCATTGCACTCCAGCCCGGGCAAAAAGAGAGAAACTCCATCTCAAAAACACACACAAAAAATCCATTTTGTGTTTTGATATATTTGCAGTAAGGAATCTTTGCATATTTGGTATTTATGTATTTATAATGTTTCAGAAAATTTGTTTAATTAAACTAAGAAGTCAGCCTTATGACAGCATCTAAAATTATAATTGTACAATGAGTACAGGCAGGTTCACTATGTTGAAATCATTCTAGTATCTTCAAGTTTATGAGAGCTTAAGGCTGAGCCCTTTTCACAGTTACTATTACAGAATCCCATGTCCGAGCTCTTCATACAGGTTGATCTTTTCTGAGTTCAAGGGGTGCCATATTTTCTTTCTTTTGTGTGCTTGCAGTAATCTGTAATCCTCACTGATGTTCAAGCTAACTTCCTCAGTCTTGATTAGATTCTGAATTTTTTAAGCTGTCTTTATCCTAATGTCTGGTATCTATTTCCCGGCTCTATAAGATAAATGAGTCACTATAGAGGTAATTTAACAAGACTATAACAAAAAGCCAAGCTGTATAACTATAAAGTATTTTATTCTATCCTTCCTTGACCAACCCCACAAAGTTCCAACAAACACTTAAAGATGCCAACTGTATTAGTGTGTTTTCACACTGCGATAAAGAACTACCTGAGACTGGGTAATTTATAAAGAAAAAAAGTTTTAATTGACTCACAATTCTGCATGGCTGAGGAGGCCTCAGGAAACTTACAATCATGGCGGAAGGTGAAGGGGAAGCAAAGCACATCTTACATGTCAGCAGGAGAGAGAGAGAGAGAATAAAAGGGGAAGTGCCACACATTTCCAAACAACCAGATCTCATGAGAACTCACTCACTATCATGATAACAGCAAAGGAGAAGTCCACCCCCATGATTCAATCACCTCCCACCAGGCCCCTCCCCTGACATATGGTGATTACAATTCAAGAGATGAGATTTGGATGGGGACACAGAGCCAAACCATATCACCAACTATTATATAAAAACAAATGAAAAATAATTCTGTACTATTGGTAATGAAGTTTAGATTTACAAAAAGTAGAGAGAAGGATCCACCTCCCCCAGATCCATCCAACTATTGAGTGTGGTGACCCAACTTGGCTCATTTCCATGGGGTCAATCAGTTAGGAGTTTTTTCTTGGCACCAGGACAGACTAGAGTGAGGCAAGTGAGGTCCCCAGGGTGCAAACTGTAAGGCAGCACTCACTCTCAGGCATGTGCTGGAAAAGATGCCTGAATTTCTTCATAGGGTCAGTACCTGAGAATGACACCTCCATACATTTTTCTCTCCAGGCACCTTGCTTGCCTAAGCCTATTCCCAGTCCTATTGAGCACCTGAAAATTCTTTTTAAAGTGATTCTGTTTACAAAGACTTTTCAAAAAATCAAGAAAAGGCTACTCCCATCCCTCATCTTTTGGTAAGAGTTCCTGCTGGAGCTGGCTTTTTTTTCCAGGTGAGGCCATACCTGGAGGGTTCACCTTTTGACCTAGTAATTGTCCCATCTTTCAGAGCAGCTCCACCTGTTCAAACTCTCTCAGAAGTCTCAAGTCTCCCATATTGAATCCATTACAAAGTCACTTAAGAATAACCTTTACAGCATATTTATTTTTTAAGAAATCAGAAAATTCAGATCTGCAAAAAATAATAACACAAAACATCACCGTTAGTCCCTCCACCCACAAATAACTACCCTTCACATTTTGAAGGATGATTGTTTAGCTTTTTTATGCATAGATGCACTTTAGTTTTAAATTTTTAGCTGCAAATTGTGTGTTATGATTGGCAGATTTAAAAGCTAGAATACCAATCTATTTCAGGAAATGAGACTCCAGCTTTTGGTTTCACGAAAGCAAGAGGTGCTGACTGCCGCTTTTGGGATTCAAACTGCAGCTCAGCTCTGCATCCATTCAACTCTGTGATGTGGGTGCTCAGCTGGCAGGATGATCTGGGACTCATATACAAGGGCGAATATGTAAGACTCCATATGGAAAGGAAAGTCACCAAAACTGCTTCAACTTGAGCTTTCCCTATATGAAGGTGATGCAATTGTACACAACCTAAAGATTCAAATGTCCCCACACAGCCCAAGACCTGAAAACATGACCCTTTCAGATTTAAGAAACCTTTCATTGCTCTATTGAATGGGAGTCCCCATAACTCTGGCATGCCCTTAATTCTGCCTCCATCAAATAGACAGACTTAGTTTGCTTAAAGAGAAAATGAACACAGAGCAGAAATTCCAACCACAGAAATAACAACAGCCAACGTTTACTAAGAACTTAACATAAGTAGTCTACTAAGTGTTTTTTGTTTATAATTAACATTTCTCAAAAACTCAATGAGTAGCTATGATTCTTATTGCTATCTTACAAATGAGAAAACATGTTTAGAAAGGTCTGTGACTTGCTCAGGGTCTTGCTAGTAAGTGAAGGATAAAGAACCCTATACCTTCTCTCTTAATACCTGCACTAAACTGCCACTCACATTTACTTGTAGCAATTATAACTCACATCATTATTTACAACAAGAACATATAAAATACAACAACAATTATACATAACAACCATAAAAGGTAATGTATCTTTTAAAACCAAATCACATGCAGAAAGTACTAGAAGTTACACAAATGAAAAAAAAAATATTGTGAAATACAATTTGGAAAGTTTCTAAGAACTCAAAGGGAAAATTCAAATATTTGATTCAAATCTGCTGAGGTGAGGTTTTTGCTTCCTTGAGTTGCCCATTGAGAAAACTGCGTACTTCTTATTTTGGCAAGGCTTATGGGTTAAGGGACTGGTAATGTAACAAATTCTTACTGAGAGCCTCTTGCATGCCAGGAAGGTTACATGCACTCACTCTATATTTGTAGACTTTATAAATATGAGACAAAGTATTATTGTTTCAATTTTGCAGAGGAAGTCACTGAGGCTCAGAGAGGCTGATCTTGGATCTGGCACCAGTACTAGAAAAGAAGGCAAGCTTCAGACCACTTCTGTTTACTTCCAAAGTCTATAGGAGCTGTGCTCTACTCCCTTGGCCAAGGAAAGCAATTTTGAGGGTCATGACCTAGAAGCATGGTGATGCCTATGTCTGTAGTTTTTTTTTTTTCCTCCATAAGAAAAAGCTTCATTTATGGCTGTATTTGCCATCAACTTCCTACCCTTTCTCCTATATTTCAAGGGTTTTCACAGTCTTCTTCTTGTCCTCTCTCATTTTGTGTATTCCATATATCCATATTCTTTTTCTGACGTATAAACCATACATCAGCTCTCTCTGAGATAAGGAAGTCTGTTTTATTGTTAAATATGGAAGCATGATATCAAAGCAAAGCAGAGAATCTCAGTAATCAAGATTTGGGAAATTGTGGAGGGAAGGATATTCAGTGTTTCCTGATGAGTACTTTAAGGCTGAGACAGGCTTTAAGAAAAGACATATAGACTCAAAGTATCAACTCAAAGACCACTTATTTATTACAAAGTGAAAGAGGAACTTTTACAATGGAAAGATCCAGAAAGTGCCACCTTATCCAATGATGAAAGCTTGGCCCTACCCATGATGGGGGAAACTGACATAAATTGCTTCCCAAGTGGAAGAAGCACTAACGTCACATATGTGGAAATCTTGCCCGGAATATTTTATCTAAATCAAATTAAGCAGAAACAATCATACAAATCTAGATTGTAGGACATTCTATAAGACAATTGTCCTGTAATATTTTAAAAAATTAATATTGGGGAATAACTCTTCCATATTAAAAGAAGATAAAGAGACATGACAACTATATGCAAGGTGAGATTCTTAGTTGGACCCTCCATCCAAAAAAATAGCTATGCAAATATTAAATAAAGATCATTATCTAAATAGAAATTTGAACATTGTGTTAGTACATTTTGTGTTGCTATAAAGGAACACCTAAGGCTGGGTAATTTATAAGGAAAAAAGATTTATTTGGCTCATGATGCTGGATAGCTGGAAAGCTCAAAATTGAGCATCTGCATCTGGTGAGGGTCTCATACTGCTTCCACTCATGGAGGAAGTTGAAGAGAAGCCAACGTGTACCAAGATCACATGCCAAGAAAGGAAGCAGGAGACATAGCAAGATGATGGCGTTGAAGGCTTTACCAATTATACCCCTGCAAGGACACCAAAAAACACCTTCATAAGAATGAAAAATCAGGAGAGCACTCATAGTACCTTGTTTTAACTTCATAGCACTGAAAGAGGCACTGAAGAGATAACAAAAAGAGCCTGGAATCACCACCAACACCCCTTCCCCATTCCTGAGCAGTGGTGGCATGGAGAAGAGAGTGATTCCGTGTGCTGGGGAGAGGGAGAGTGCAGTGATTTTGTGTGGCAATGAGCTCAGTGCTGTTCTGTTATAGCAGAAAGCAAAACCAACACAAACTCAGCTGACACCTGTCCATGGAGGGAGCGTTTAAGCCAGTCCTAGCCAGAGGAAAATCACTGCCAGCTGTCAGAACTTGAGGTCTTACAGGTCTTGCCACCATGGGCTAAAGTGCTCTGGGGACCTAAACTTGAAAAGCTGTCTAGGCCACAAGGACTGCAAATCTTAGATGAGTCCTAGTACTGAACTGGGCCCAGAGCCAGTGGACTGAGGGGGCATGTGACCTCCTAAGGCACAAATTGGAGCAGCTAAAGGAGTGCTGGCCTCAACCCTCCCCTAACCCCAGGCTTCAAAGCTTGTGGCTCCAGTAGAAACCCCTCCCTTCTGTGTGAGGATAGGAGAGGGAAGAGTTGGGAGGCCTTTGTCTTGCACCTTGAATACCAGCTCAGCCACAGTAGGATAGGGCACCTATTGAGATCCATAAGTCACCCTTTCTGGCCCTAGTTCCCGGATGTCACATCTAGATACACCCTTTGCCTGAAGGGAACCCACTAACTTGAAAGGAAGGACTCAGTCTTGAGGAATTCACCACCTGCTAATTAAAGAGCCCTTGGACCCTGAATAATCAGCAGCGATACCCAGGTAGTACAACATGGGCCTTGAGTGACACTCTGAGACTTGCTGGCTTCAGGTGAAACTCAGCATATTCCCAGTTCTGGTGGTTATGGGGTAAGACTCCTTCTGCTTGAGAAAAGAGGAGGGAAAGATAAAGGGGACATCATCTTGCACCTTAAGTACTAACTCAGCCACAGTGGGTAGACCATCAAGCAGGTACTTGGGGGTCTCTGATTCTAGGACTTGGCTCTTGGATGGCATTTCTGAACCTGACCTGGGCCTGAGGGGAGCTCAATGCACTGAAGGGTGATTCCTAGGCCAGGCAGCATTCATCGTGAGCCGACTGAAGACCCCTTGAGCCTTAAGAGAACATTAAAGGTAGTCTGGCAGTACTCTCCACAGGCCTGTGGTGGCATTGGCTGATGGATGGAGCTCCTCTGCCTTTGGAAATGGGAAGGAAGAGTGGGAAAGACTGCATCTTGTGGTTTAAGCATCAGCTCAGCTGCCATACAATAGAACACCAGATAGACGTTTTAGGTTTTTGACTCTAGTCCCTGGTTACCAGGTGGCACCTCTGGACCCATCCAGGATCTGAGGGAACTTGCTTCCCTGAAAGGAAGAACACAAGCCTGGCTGGCTTTAACACCTGCTGATTATAGAGCCCCAAGGCCTTGAGAAAACATAGACGGTAGCCAGGGAGTGGTTACATTGGGCCATGGGCGAGACCCAGTGCTATGCTGACATCAGGTCTGACCCAGCACAGTACTAGTGATGGTGGCCACAAGTTTACCTGTGTCACTCCACCCCAGCTCCCAGTGGCTCAGAACAGAGAAACAGAATCCATTTGTTTTGTTTGGGAAAAAGTAAAGGAAGAGAACAAGCGTCTTTGCCTGGTAATTCAGAGAATTGTTCTGAAATATTTTCAAGACTATCAAGGCAGTACCTCTACAAATCTGCAAGAACCACAATGTTATTGGGCTTGGGGTGTGCCCTAAAGCAGGTAAGGCTTAAATCACAACACTGAAGTCCTTTAGAATATCTAGAAAGCCTTCCCAGGAATAATGGAGACAAAGAAGCCCAGATGGCAAAGACTACAATAAATACCTAACTCTTCAATGCAAAGACACAGATAAACATCTGCAAATATCAAGACCATCCAGGAAAACATGACCTCAATAAATGAACTAAATAAGGTACCAGGGACCAATCCTGGAGAAACAGAGATATGTGGCATTTGAGACAGAGAATTTAAAATAGCTATTTTGAGGAAACATAAAAAAAAAAAAAAATCAAGAAATCACACAGAAGGAATTCAGAATTCTGTTAGATAAATTCAACAAAGAGATCAAAACAGAAAGTATTAAGTAGAAATTATGGGGCTGAAAAATGCAATTGACAGAAAGGAGATGCATTGGAGTCTTTTAATAGCAAAATTGAGCAAGTAGAAGAAAGCATTAGTGAGCTTGAAGACAAGCTATTTGAAAATACAGAGAAGGAAGAGAAAAAAGAAGAAAAAAGAATGAAGCATGCCTATAAGATCTAGAAAACAGCCTCAAAAGAACAAATCTAAGAGTTATTTGCCTTAAAGAGGAGGTAGAGAGACAGGTGTAGAAAGTTTATTCAAAGGGATAATAACAGAATGTCAGAAACCTAGAGAAAGATATCAATATCCAAGTAAAAGAAGGTTATAGAATACCAAGCATATTTAACCCAAACAAGACTACTTCCAGGAATTTAATAATCAAACTGTCAAAAGTCAAGCATAAAGGAAGGATCCTAAAAGGAGGAAGAGAGAAGAAATAAATCACATACAATGGAGCTCCAATACATCTGGCAGCAGGCTTTTCAGTGGAAACCTTACAGGGCAGGAGAGAATAGCAAGACATATTTAAAGGGCTGCAGGGGGAAAAAATTATCCTACAATTGTCCTACAATTGTATGTCCAGCAAAAATATCCTTCAAACACGAAGGAGAAATTAAAACTTTCCCAGATAACAACACCAAAAAAAAGCTGAAGGATTTTAACACACCCAGTCTTGCAAGAAATGCCAAAAGGAGTACTTCAGTCAGGCAGATAAGAACGTTAATGAGCAATAAGAAATTATCTGAAGGTACAGAGTTCACTGGTAATAGTAAGTGCATGGAAAAACATAGAATATTATAATACTGTAACTGTCATGTGTAAACTCTTCTTAAATAGAAAGACTAAATGATGACTCAACCAAACATATGTCTATAACAACTTTTCAAGACATAAACAGTACAACAAGATATAAATAGAAACAACAAAAAGTTAAAAAAATCAGGGGGACAAAGCTAAGGTATAGAGTTTATATTAGTTTTCTTTTTTCTTGCTCATCTGTTGGTTTATGGAGACAGTGTTAAGCTGTTAAAATAATGGGTTATAAAATAGTATTTGCAAGCCTCATGTTAACCTCAAACCAAAAAAACATACAGCAGGCACACAAAAAATGAAAAGGAAGAAACTAAATTAATCACCAGAGAAAATCACCTTCACTAAAAGGAAGGCAGAAAGAAGCAAAAGAGGAAGAAAAAGATCACAAAGCAACCACAAAACAAATAACAAAATGGCAGGAATAAGTCTTTACTTATCAATTATAACATTGAATGTAAATGGACTAAACTCTCCAATCAAAAGACATACTGTGGGTGAATGGATGAAAAAAAAGGTATCCAGTGATCTGATCTGTTGCCTAAAAGGAACACTTATAAAGACACACAAAGACTGAAAATAAAGAGATGGAAAAAGATATGTCATGCCAATGAAAATCAAAACAGAGCATGAATACCTATACTTACATCAGACAAAATAGATTTCAAGGCAAAAACTGTAAGAAAAGGTAAAGAAGGTCACTATATGATGATAAAGGTGTCAATTCAGCAAAAAGATATAACAATTGTAAATATATATGCATCCAGACCTGGAGCACCCAGATATATAAAGCACATATCATTAGAGTGAAAAAGACAGATAGATACCAATATTATAACAGCTGGAGACCTCAACACCCCACTTTTTGAATTGGACGGATCTTCCAGAGAGAAAATCAACAAATAAATATAAGATGTAATCTGCAGTATAGGCCAAATGAATCTAATAGATATTTACAGACCATTTCATCCAACAGCTGCAGAATACATATTCTTTTCCTCATTCTTAAGGACACATCTATGTTAGCTCACAAAACAAGTTTTAAGACATTCAACAAAATTGAAATAATATCAAGCATCTTCTCTGACTACAATGGAATAAAACTAGAAATCAGTAACAAGAGGAATTTTGCAAATTATACAAACACCTGGAAATTAAGCAATATGCTCCTGAATGACGAGTTGGTCAATGAAGAAATTAAGAAGAAAACTGACAAATTTCTTGAAGGAAATTATAATGGAAACACAACATACCCTATGGGACACAGGCAAAAGCAATACTATCAAGGAAGCCTATTGCTATAAGTGCCTCCATCAAAAAAGGAGAAAATCATCAAATAACCTAACAATGCATCTTAATGAACTAGAAAAGCAATAGTAAACCAAATCCAATATTAATAGAAGAAAATAAATAATAAATATTGGAGCAGAAATAAGTAAAATTGAAATGAAGAAAACAACATAAAAAATCAATGAAACCAAAAATTGGTTTTTTGAAAAATTAAACAAAATTCACAAACCTTTACCAGACTAAGAAAAAAAAAAAAAAAGAAAATTCAAGTAAATAAAATCAGAGATGAAAAAGGAGATATTACAACCAATACTGCAGAAATTCAAAGGATCATTAGTGGCTACTATGAACAACTATATGCCAATAAATTGGAAAATCTAGAGGAAATAGAAAAATTCCTAGACACACTCAACCTACCATGATTGAACCATGAGGAAATCCAAGGCCTGAATAGATCATAATCAAAAGACATAATCAAAAGGCTTCCAGCAAAGAAAAGCCTAGGGCCTGATGACTTCACTGAAAATATTTAAAGAACTAATAACAATTCTACTCAAACTATTCCAAAAAATAGAGGAGAAGGGAATGCTTTCAAACTCATTCTGTGAGGCCATTATTACCATGATACCCAAACCAGACAAAGATGCATAAAAAAATAAAATTACAGGCCAATATTACTTATGAGTATTGATGTGAAAATCCTCAGCAAAATACTAACAAGCTGAATTAAACAACACATTAAAAAGGTTATTCATCATGACCAAGTGGGATTTATCTCAGGAGTGCAAGGATGGTTCAACATACACAAATCAATCAGTGTGATATATCAACAGAATGAAAGACAAAGATCATATACGATCATTTCAATTTATGCTGAAAAACATTTGATAAAGTTCAACATCCCTTCATGATAAAAACCCTCAAAAAAACTGGATATAGAAGGAACATATCTCAACATAATAAAAGCTATATATGAAAGACCCAAAGCTGTTATCATACTGAATGGGGAAAAACTGAAAACCTTTCCTCTAAGATCGGGAACATGACAAGGATGTCCACTTTCACCACTGTTGTGCAACACAGTACTGGAAGTCCTAGCTAGAGCGATCAAACAAAAGAAGAAAATAAAGGGCATTCAAATTGGAAAGGAGAAAGTCAAATTATCCTTGTTTGTAGAAGATACGATCTTATATTTGGAAAAACCTAGACTCCACAAGAAAACTATTAGAAATGATAAATTCGGTAAAGTTTCAGGATACAAAATCAACATACAAAAATCAGTAGTGTTTTTACATGCCAACAGCAAACAATTTGAAAAAGATATTTTAAAAAGTGATTCTTTTTACTATAACTATAAATAACGTAAAATACCTAGAAATTAAATTAATCAAAGAAGTGAAAGATTCCTACATTAAAAGGTATAAAAGAAATGCAAGAAATCAAAGAGGACACAAGAAAACTGGAATGATATTCCATGCTCATGTATTGGAAGACTCAATATTGTTAGAATGTCCATACTACCCAAAGGAATCTTGATTTAATGCAGTCCCTATCAAAATGCCAATGACTTTCTTCACAAACAGAAAGAAGTCCTAAAATTTATGTGGAACTACGAAAGATCTAAAATAGTCAAAGTTATCCTAAGCACAAAGAAAAAAACCGGAAGAATCACATTACCTGATTTCAAATTATAGTACAGAGCTATAGTAACCAAAGACAATCTCTTCAATAAATGGTGCTGGAGAAATTGGATATCCTTATGCAGATTAATGAAACTAGACCGTTGTCTCTAACCATATACAAAAATCAAGTCAAGACGGGTTAAAGACTTAAATCTAAGATGTCAAACTATGAAACTACTACAAGAAAACACTGGGGAAACCCTCCAGGACTTTGGACTGGGCAAAGATATGTTGAGCAATAACCCACAGGCATAGAAAACCAAAGCAAAAATGGACAAATTGGGATCACATCAAGCCAAAACCCTTCTGCACAGCAAAGGATATAATCAACAAAGTGAAGGAACAACCCACAGAGTGGTAGAAAATATTTGCAAACTACCCATCTGACAAGGAATTGATAATCAGAATATTTATGGAGTTCAAACAACTCTATAGGTAAAAAACTAATAATACAATTTAAAGGTGGGCCAAAGATTTGAATAGACATTTCTCAAAAGAAGACATACAGATGGCAATCAGGCTTATGAAAAGGCACTCAACGTCACTGATCATCAGAGAAATGAAGATTAAAACTACAATGAGATATCGTCTCACCCCAGTTAAAATGGCTTTTATCCAAAACACAGGCAAGAAAAATGGTGAGAATGTAGCAAAAAGGGAACCCTTGTACACTGTTGCTGGGAATGTAAATTAGTTCAACCACTATGGAGAGCAGTTTGGAGGTTCCTTAAAAAGCTAAAAATAGAGCTACCATATAATCCAGCACTCCTAGGTATATATCCAAAAGAAAAGAAACCAGTATGTTGAATAGTTTTTAATATATTTATTGTTCACATAGTTAAAATTTTCTTTTATTTTGCCATTTGCCTGTTCACGTCTTCTACTCAATTTTCTTTAGGGTCTCTGAGCTAATTTTTTATGATTTTTAATAGTTCCTTCTATATTAAGGATATTCTTTGTGCATTATGTATTATAAATATTTTCTCACAGTTTTTTTATTTGCCTTTTCACCTTTGTTTATAGTTATTTTTGGCCATACAGATATTTTGATTATAATGAAGATGCAGTTTTATTTTTACTTTTGTTGTTTTGTATTTGATGTAATGTTTAAAATGTTTTTCCTCATTTTGAGATCAGATAAATATCCATGTGGTTTCTAGCTTTTAAAAAACCATTAAATCGTTATTATTCAATTTTTAAGATGCACCAATATAAACTCTTGGAAATCCTACAGTCACTGGTAGTCGTTTTATTGCATGACTAATTGTTTTGTTTTAAAAACTTTTTTTTTAATAGGAAATGTTATTTTATTATTTCCCCTTATGTGCCAGCCAAGTTTGAAACAGAACAGTTGATCTATATTTTTTTTTCTGTTTTTCCTGGCATTTTAACTATGTTTCTTTTTTTTAAGTTTTATTTTTATTATTATATTTTAGGTTTTATTTGTCAACATGTCTGGCATTAAAGAGAGTTATAGCATAAAGCAATAAGATAACATTTCTAAATTTGTCAAATTGGTATAATGTTTAAAAGTGATAAGATCCAGGGTTAGCGGAAGTGCAATAGAAAAAACACCCAGTAAAAATGTTAATTGGTACATATTTCCTGGGAGAAAATTTGGAAATATAAATCAAGAACCTTAAAATTGTTATACACTTTAAATCAGGGATATAAAAATTAAATGTTAAGGTATTAATTGCACCACTACTTTTTATAACAGGAAAATATGAAAAACAACCTAGGTGCAAAATTGTGAGAATTCTTACATTTAAAAATGATAAACCCACTTTTTGATGGGGTTGTTTGTTTTTTTCTTGAAAATTTGTTTGAGTTCGTTATAGATTCTGGATATTAGCCCTTTGTCAGATGAGTAGGTTGCAAAAATTTTCTCCCATTCTGTAGGTTGCCTGTTCATTCTGATGATAGTTTCTTTTGCTGTGCAGAAGCTCTTTAGTTTAATGAGATCCCATTTGTCGATTTTGGCTTTTGTTGCCATTGCTTTTGGTGTTTTAGACATGAAGTCCTTGCCCACGCCTATGTCCTGAATGGTATTGCCTAGGTTTTCTTGTAGGATTTTAATGGTTTTAGGTCTAACATATAAGTCTTTAATCCATCTTGAATTAATTTTTGTATAAGGTGTAAGGAAGGGATCCAGTTTCAGCTTTCTACATATGGCTAGCCAGTTTTCCCAGCACCATTTATTAAATAGGGAATCCTTTCCCCATTTCTTATTTTTGTCAGGTTTGTCAAAGATCAGATAGTTGTAGCTATGCGGCATCATTTCTGAGGGCTCTGTTCTGTTCCATTGATCTATGTCTCTGTTGTGGTACCAGTACCATGCTGTGGGCAGAGGACATGAACAGACACTTCTCAAAAGAAGACATTTATGCAGCCAGAAAACACATGAAGAAATGCTCATCATCACTGGCCATCAGAGAAATGCAAATCAAAACCACAGTGAGATACCATCTCACACCAGTTAGAATGGCCATCATTAAAAAATCAGGAAACAACAGGTGCTGGAGAGGATGTGGAGAAATAGGAACACTTTTACACTGTTGGTGGGATTGTAAACTAGTTCAACCATTGTGGAAGTCAGTGTGGCGATTCCTCAGGGATCTCGAACTAGAAATACCATTTGACCCAGCCATCCCATTACTGGGTATATACCCAAAGGACTATAAATCATGCTGCTATAAAGACACATGCACACGTATGTTTATTGCGGCACTATTCACAATAGCAAAGAGTTGGAACCAACCCAAATGTCCAACAACGATAGACTGGATTAAGAAAATGTGGCACATATACACCATGGAATACTATGCAGCCATAAAAAATGATGAGTTCGTGTCCTTTGTAGGGACATGGATGAAACTGGAAAACATCATTCTCAGTAAACTATCGCAAGGACAAAAAACCAAACACCGCATGTTCTCACTCATAGGTGGGAATTGAACAATGAGAACTCATGGACACAGGAAGGGGAACATCACACTCCGGGGACTGTTGTGGGGTGGGGGGAGGGGGGAGGGACAGCATTAGGAGATACACCTAATGCTAAATGACGAGTTAATGGGTGCAGGAAATCAACATGGCACATGGATACATATGTAACAAACCTGCACATTGTGCACATGTACCCTAAAACCCTAAAGTATAATAAAAAAAAAAAAAAAAAAAGAATTAAGTGAGAAAAAAAAAAATAAAAAAAAAATAAATAAAAAAAAAAAATAAATAAATAAAAAAAATAAAAAAAAAAAAAAAAAAAAAAATAAATAAATAAATAAAATGATAAACCATATAATAACATACCATGAAGTTTCCTATGGTTTGAATGTGTCCCTCAAAGTTCATGTTTTGGAAATTTAATGCAATAATGTTGACAAGTGAGACCTTTAACAGATGATTTGGTCATAAAAGCTCTGTCCTCATGAATGGATTAAAGCCATTATAATAGGAATGGATTCGTTGTAGCTGGAGTGGATTCCTGATAAAAATATGAGTTAATCTCCCTTTCCTTGACTCTCTTTTGCCCTTCTGCCTTTCACCATGGGTTGACACAGCAAGAAGGCCCTTGCCAGACATGGGCTCCTCGACATTGGACTTCCCAGTCCAGAACCGTAAGAAATAAATATCTGTTCTTTTCTAAAAAAAAAAAAAGAAACCAGTATGTTGGAGAAATATCCGCACTGCCATGCTTATTGCAGCACTCTTCACAATAGACAAGATTTGGAAGCAAACTTAATGCCCATCAATAGATGAATGGATAGTGAAAATGTGGCAGATATACACGATGTAGATTATTCAGCCATAAAAAGAATGAGATCCTGTCATTGGCAACAATATGGGTGTGACTGGAGTTGATTATGTTAAGTGAAATGAGCCAGGCACAGAAAGACAATCATTGCATTTTCTCACTAATCTGTGGGAGCCAAAAATTAAAACAATCGAACCCCTGGAGATAGAGAGTAGAAGGATGGCTACCAGAAGCTGAGAAGGGTAGATGGGGGATGGGGGAGGGATGAGAGGTAGTTAATGGGTACAGAAAAATAGAAAAATAAATCTAGTATTTGCTAAGACAATAGGGTGACTATAATAAAAAATAATTTAATTGTATGTTCTAAAATAACTGAAAGTGTATAATGGGATTGTTTCAAACACGAAGGATAAATGCTTCAGGTGATGGGTACCTTATTTGCCCTGATTTGATTATTATGCTTGGCATGCCTGTATCTAAATATCTCATATAACCCATAAATATATACACCTACTATGTACCCATAAAAATTAAAAATTAAAAGTTTTAAAAAGGAGGGAGGAAGCAAGAGAGAGTGAGAGGATGTGTCAGGTTCTTGTTAACAACCAGTTCTCATTAGAACTAATAAAAGTGAGAATTTTCATCCCTCCAACCAAGGGCATTAATCCGTTCATGAGGATCCACCTCCATGACTCAAACAACTCCTATTAGGCCCCACCGCCAATATTGGTCATCAAATTTTACTATGAGGTTTGCAGGGACAAACATACAAACTATGGCAATCATGGACTGTATTAGTTTCCTAGGACTGCTGTAAAAAAAAAAAAAAAATTACTGTACCACAAACTGAGTGACTTAAAATGGCAAAAATTTCTCGTCTCCCAGTTCTGGTTGGAAGAAGTCTAAAATCAAGATGTTGGCAGGGCCATGTTCTCTTCTTTGAATTCTTCCTTACCTCTTCCTAGCCTTTGGTAGTTGGCCAGCAATCTTTGACACTCCCTGTGTGTCTCTGTCTTTATGTGGCTGTCTTCTTATAAGAAAACTAGTCATATTGGATTAGGGGCCCAGTATGACCTCATCCTAACTAATTCCATCTGCAGTGATCCTGTTTCCAAATAAGGTCTCATTCTGAGGGTTAGAACTCCAACATAATCTTCTTTTGGGTGGGAGTAGGAGATGCAATTCAACCCATATCATCAACTATATATCTATATATATAACAGAATTGTATTAATGCTAAATTTTTTGAGTCTGATAATTGTGTAGAGAGCATGTAGGAAAATGTCCTTGTTCTTAGGTAATGCCATCTGAAGTATTTGCAAGAAAAGTGATACAATATCTCCAACTAACTTTCAGCAAATGTCACAAAATACTAACAATTGGTAAATCTAATTAAAGGTGCCTATTTAATTGTTCATTATACTGCTTTTGTAACTTTTCTGTTGATTTGTCGATCTTCCAGACAAAGTCTTGGGGGTAAAGAGATACTTAAAAACCAAAGGAGGAGAAGGAGAAGGCATTTGGGAAGGCTGTGGGTTCTCTCCCGTAGAACCTGTAACCCCAACTATAGCATGAGGGCCTTCGGAAAAGTGACTTTCCTCTGCACTCAGCTGCACCAGCTGCAGGAACTACTCATGTAGAATCTCCTCTATGCATTCTTCTCACAGGGCCCTTTCTGTATGTCTCTCTTATGATTTCATTTTCTGCGAGAAATCAACACCACACAGCCCCTCATCCTCTCTCCCTCACCAACATTGTCTAAGGCTTTTGCAATGTTAGCAAAGTGTCTTCTACTCTTCCCAAGCTCAAGTGCAAATGACAGAAACTATTGCTGCAACTGGGACTTTGCTCAGTGAAAACAAGAAAAGGGTTTCGAAAATTCTGTCCTCAGCCAACTCTATTCCTGCCGAATTTTCTCAAGTGAATTCCTTGATGTAACAATAAAGATCACACAGTTACTGTTTATCTACCCTGAGTGCTTTTGAAACACCAGGACCCTCATAGCCAGGCTTTTCACATAGGCCCCAAGGCACACACTACCCACCCCAAGAGCACAGTCTTAGGTGTTACCCTGCAAGCTGTGGCAATCATCCAGATGCTACATTCCCTGGGCATCTGACCAGGGAATCCTTTTCAAGAATGTCACTTGAGATCTTTGACTCTTAAACTATGGAGGAGCAAAAGAAGCTTGTTTTTCACTGCGTTCTGTGCAGGTCCATGCTGAGACCTAAACGACTGTCTCTAGATATAGGAGAGGGACAGACCAAGAGTCCCCGAGCCTCGAGGTCTGAACCAGGAAAATCCTACGTCCTGTTTCTACTCCAGCTATGTAAGGCCATATACAGCCTACATCAGTGTCAAAGAGCAGTGACAAATTCAGCAGACCCATCTCTCTGGACCAAACTTGAAGGGAGAAGAGAGGAAAAAAAGGAAGGTTTCTTTAAAATGGTGAGGACTGCCTTGTGCAAAATCTTTAACAGCAAGGGAGGCCAGCACCTGAAAACAAGCCAGCAGAGCTATCCACCAAGCAATGGAAGAGTCTTATCTCATGACAAGCTGGTAAGCGGAGCTATCGGAATGTGCTTTGAGGAAATGTTGCCACCAGCCTAGCACCAAGGAACCATGCTGACTGAGCAGCTGTCAAGCCTGCCCCACTGGTACCTGGGAGCCCAGTAACCAAACCATGGGGCACACCATGGAACCAGAGTGACGTCCCCTCAGTGCAGAGGATTATCCTGCATGTATGGTGAAGTAGTGGCCCTGTTGCCAATTTGCATCACATTGATGCAGCCTAGGTTCTTTGGAGACACTTAGGAGCAAAAAGCTAGTTTTTCAGCTGTTTCAGGGTGGCTATAGGCCCCTCTCTATCTGCTCATTCTAAAAGAGATATGCAGAGTGTTTTCCAAGCACCTGGCATAGATGAGGCACTGCTCCTTTGAAACTACTTGGACAAATGCCTAATAGTTTACATTCCATCTGAGTGAGAGCCTTAGTATGCTGAAATTGGTCTATTTCCCCATGGTGATTCTAATCATGTCCCCGTACTCAATATCAGTGATACTGGCTTTGGAGGCCAAGCAATAAAAAAAGAGAAGATGGTGGAATGAGGAGATAGGCGATGTTCTGAGAAGGAATGCTCAGCAACAATAACCATGAAGAGTAGAAACAGCAGGGACAGATAGAGGCAGACAACCTAAAAAGAAGAATGTCCACAACTTCTTCATCTGGAGAAAATCAGCCACCTATAACCTCTAGCCCTTCAAATCATAGACATTAAACCGCTCCTTTATGTGCTTGATGGTGGAGGGAATAACTAACAACCAGCAGTAACTGAAAAAACTCTAAAGGAATACACATATAGTTTAAAGAATATGTTAACTGATCATAGTCTATATGTAAATTAGTTTATTTAAATAGCTTAAAGCTCCCATCTTAGGAAGCAGAGCCAGAAAGAAGAAGGAATTGTTGTGTAAATGATTTGTTGAGAGAGTGCTCCTGGAAGAAGGGGAAGGAGGAAAGTAGAATTGAGCAGGAAGTCAGAGGAGTTAAGCAAGGATGTGGTCTCAGCTAGAGACTAGTTTTGATCTGGTCACAAGGCGAAGCTCTGGAACAAGGTAGTACCACAGAATTAGTCCCACCTTGACATATGGGGGCTGCCTTTTGTATCCCCTTGTTGGTCATTCATTGGCAGAGATTTTCAGGGACAAATCTCCAGAGAAGGTAGCACCAGTGATTTGTCAACAGCTAAGGGGATAAGTTTGGAAGGAGTTCAAAGGAGATTTAGGTAGGGTACCAACTGCATCCACTACAGTTCTCCTCTACTTAATGTGATTAAAAAGGCAAAAGATAACATGGCATAGCCACCAAGAGGGCTATAAGTTTTCAAAAATAAAATAAAATAAAATAAAATAAAACAAAATAAAATAAAATAAAAACAGCAAATATTGTTAACGATATGGGGAAATTGAAACCCTCATTCATGCTGGTGGGAATATAAAGTGGTGCACTCCCTTTGGAAAACAGTTTGGCAGTTCTTCAAAAGATTAAACACAGCGGTAACATTTGATCCAGTAATTCCACTCCCAAGTATATACCTGAGAGAAATAAAAACATAAGTCCACACAGAAACACATACACAATTGTTCATAGCAGCATTATTCACAATAGCCAAAAGATGGAAACAATCTAAATGTCCATCCAGTGATGTATGGATAAACAAAATGTGGTATATCCATTCAATGAAATATTATTCAGCCATAAAAAGGAATGAAGTATTGATACATATTGATACATGCTACAACATTGGATGAACCATGAAAACATCATGCTAACTTAAAGAAACCAGACACAACAGGCACACATTGTAGGATTTCATTTATATAAAATGTCCACAACAAGTAAATCCATAGACAGAAAGTAGATTAGTGGTTGCCAGGGCCTGGGGAAAGGGAGAATGGGGAGTGACTGCTAGTGGATACAGAGTTCTTTTGGGGGAGTGATGAAAATGCTCTAAAATTAGATAGTGGTGATGATTACACAACCCTGTGAATATAATAAAAACCACCAAATTATACAATTCAAAAGTGTGAATTTCATGGTATAGGAATTATGCCTAAGTAAATTACTTGTTTTTAAAAGATGGCACTGCCAATTTCCTGAGCTCTGCATTCTTCAGGTTTATGGTGTTGATGTTTCAAATATAGATGTCCTTAGAAAGCTATTTCAGCCTGTAGAAAGTCTTCAAATTATTATTACAGAATATTTTTTGTGAATGCTACAGAATATCCATTTCTGAGTATATTTTATCTCCTGGAGAGTTTTATAATGATGCTTAAACTGGTTCTTTTTGGTTGTATTGGTCTACTTCTACCCTAGCTGAGTTCAGTGAATCCATGGTGCCAAGCTGTCAAAGATGACAAGATATGTAGATTTAATGCTTCTGGTAAAACTGAAAGTTCTCATAAAATTGGAAGATTTTAATACCCTGGAACCCCAGTCATTGCACATTTACTTTGAGCCCTCAAAGTGTTTTAAGAGATAGGTAGGCTGTTTTTACAGCTATTTTGATCATTTTGGGGGACCTCAAAAACATTTTCAGAAGTAGATTATTTCAGAATTATAGATTTAAATGAGGTGCAAAGCTGCTTTGTTATCAGATGACAAGCTGTCTCACTGAGCTAACGAAATGTGGGATACCAAGAACATGGGACTACAGGAAAATGCTACCAAAAGAACTCTGAGATTTTGACAGATGAAATCAATACATCATGCTTTTTCAAAGGTTAATTTCCAAACAGGAAAAAAATCTCAGTTATACTAGGGTTGGCAATAGCCAAAGGAAATGTGGTATCCACACAAAGGGGGTTGATTATGGAAACACAGAATCAAAAAGGAGGGTCAGGATCAAAATTGGCAGTGTCTACTCAGCATTGTCAAGGGAGAAAAGGCACCCTTGCACATGAACATAGCTTACCAGACCTTGCAGCAGGTAGTCTCTGGGCTGGAGGTTGCTGCATTTAGCTATAGAAACTGAAGCTAGTTGATATTAAAATCATCCAGCCACCTCCTCTCTGTTTCCCTGCCCATGAGCAGCCTTCTGATCACACCAGGGCTTCTGCTGGAACTTCTCACCCAGACAGAATTTATTAACTAGTGAAAAAAACAAAACCTAAGTTTCTCATTATAGATTTACATATTAGTGTTCTGGTTTGTGTACCAGCCTCCTGCAACTTGGGTTAATGGTAGTCAGTCTCATTGGGTTTGTTCAACTCTAGATCCAGCCATATGCTCCTCTTCTCTAAGGATATCAAGTTAGAGACATGCTAAATAGGGGATTTTAGGAACATAAGCCAATTTATACATCCCTGGGCCCAAAGGCACATAGTCTTGACTTGGAATGAGTTGACTCAACTGAGCCCAGCTCCTATCATATTCCCTCCAAAAGCCATTCAGTTGGCCCACCCAAGGTGACCCTTTAACCACAAAGAAAAAAAGAAAAGTCTCTTTACCCTTGTGAGAATACTTTGAGAAAAGTTGCTTCAGTCTTTGGTATATTTCTTTAATTTGTAGACAAACTGTCATGTCACATTGCCTAGATGGTCATATAACTGGACATATTTTATTGAGTCATTCATTATGAATAGAGAGCAAATGACCAAAACAAAAGCTGACTTCATTGACTTTCTTATGCAAGGCCATTGTGAGCCAAGTTAGAATCAACTCCCTCTTAGTCTCACCCAACAGTATATCTATCTACAGCCACATCTACTATGCTGAAGGTGTAGAAGGCAGGGGCTACATCTTCTGTATCTTTATATCCCCAGGGCTGAGCACAGTGCTTGGCATATAGGAGATGCCAAATTAATATTTGCTGGATAGATGAAAAATGAATGAATGAATAAGTTTTGTGGGTAAAAGAAAGTTTGGAAATGAGTATCATTGGCCCAAGAAAGTAGAGACAGGCATGTCATGTTTTGGAAAGATTTCCATTTCTCAAGTGATTCAAATACCAAAGAGCTTATGTTTAAAGGTTAAATATTTACTTATTCACCTCTCCACCCAAAATATGACTGATGAATCAGTTCTCTCTCTCTCTCTCTCTCTCTCTCATACACCATACACTCTCTCTCTCGCTCTCAATCTCTTTCCCCTGGGATCTAAAATTTGCAGTTACACTTCAGTTATGCAGCACATTTCTTAGATTGTTCATGTATTAGTTTGCCTGGAAAAGAGGTAGTGTTGAAGAAGCCAGAGAGAAAATGAGAATCAAGAGGCCATAATCTCAGAAGCAGAAATTTCTCACTCTTTATACCCTAGAGTGGTGATGGCATGTTAACAGAACGGGAGTACCCAGCCCAATTCAATACCAGCATCTTTTCCTTCTTTTTAGAAATAGGTCACTCAAAAAAGGGGTTGCTCCCTTTTTCTCTTCTACTTAGATATCCAGTTCCCTATTGAATAATAGATCAATGTAAAGTAAAAGATAAATTCAATCCCTACTCTAGGAGAATTTGCAGTTCAAATACAAGCTAGAAAAGATTAATCTTTCAGGAAGGGCCACATTTTTATTCACTCTTTCTAGAATATCCTGGATAAAGCTGTAATCATGAGTTGAAGCTTCATCTAAGACTAATATGGATGTAGATATTCTTGCCTCCTTCTATTTGCCTTTTTTTTTTTTTTTTTTTTTGAGACGGAGTCTCGCTCTGTCGCCAAGGCCCAGGCTGGAGTGCAGTGGCGCAATCTCGGCTCACTGCAACCTCCGCCTCCTTGGGTTGACGCGATTCTCCTGCCTTAACCTCCCGAGTAGCTGGGATTACAAGCATGTACCACCACACCCAGCTAATTTTTGTATTTTTTTTTTTTTTTTGAGACGGAGTCTCGCTCTGTCCCCCAGGCTGGAGTGCAGTGGTGCGATCTCGGCTCACTGCAAGCTCCGCCTCCCGGGTTCACGCCATTCTCCTGCCTCAGCCTCTCCGAGTAGCTTGGACTACAGGCGCCCGCCACCATGCCCGGCTAATTTTTTGTATTTTCAGTAGAGACGGGGTTTCACCGTGGTCTCGATCTCCTGACCTCGAGATCCACCCGCCTCGGCCTCCCAAAGTGCTGGGATTACAAGCGTGAGCCACCGCGCCCGGCCTTTTGTCTTTTCATTCATGATCTATATTATAGACTCATAAGTTCTTTTAATAATATGCTCATTTATCTAAAGTTATAGACTCTTTGAAGAAATTTTTCTGTGCTAAGCAGACTTTGAAAGATTTTGAATGATTGAATAAACCAATGGACTTATAAAGGCTCTGGAAGTCCCAAGATTCAAATGGCTTCCCAGGACAGTGAAAATACATTTGTATTACTAAAAATATGGCAATGTAAAGAAGAGCCCATCTCTCTTTATGCTTCTTTGTGAAGTGGAATCCATGTAAGCAAATTACTTCAAACCATCTAAGCCTCTAAAAGTGGCCTCCAATATGACTAGCCTTAGAAAAGATCCACTTTAGCCCACCAACTTGAGGTAACATATCAGCATTCTCAATCAACAGGTTCTTCTAGGCCAGTGCATCTCGCTCTTGGCTGCACATGAGATTCACTCAGAGCTCTGGTGGGTGTCCATTCAACAAATCAGAATGCAGAGGATGGGACCAAGGCATCAGTAACTTTTACCATTGTTTGGAGCAACGTAATATGCAGGCAAAGGTGAGAATCACTGCTTCAATATAATATTTCTCAAATTGTTCCCATGGACTACCAAAATAAAACTATCCGGGAGAACTGGTTAAAAGTGCATGTCTCTGGCTTCTACGATAGACCTAGTCAATGGGTGTTTTGGAAAATCTGTTAGTGTAACAAACCCTACACTGGTGATTCTTATGCACGTTTTAACATACTTTGCAGATTAGCTTTCTCAAATCTATTCCAAGTGCCTTAGATCAGTGGTTCTCAAAGTATGGTCTCTGACTAGCAACATCATCATCACCTGGGAACTTGATAGAAATGCAAATTCTCTGGGGGCCCCCATCCCAGACCTACTGAATCACAAACTCTAAATGTGGGGCCCCAAAATTCATGTCTTAACATACCCCCAGGTGCTTCTGATGCAGGTTCAAGTTTGAGAACCAGTGCCTTATAACATGACTTACTCAGAGCTAAAGGGTAGAAAGCTAAAGACTACCTTTCCTATTCCGTCTTAGAGCTCATGTTCTTCTTGTGACCTGCTTTATGCCAACTAGATGAACTTCTGTGGGGTATGGAAGGTAGAAATAAAAGGGTAATTACACTTCTCTTGGAAAGTACAGCAGTAGAGGAAGTTGATCTTTCTGTGGTAGTGGTAGCAGAGGTTCCAGTGACTGGCTCCTATTCTGGGGTTAGAGGCAGGGTACAGACTCTCCTTTTGTTGGCATGAATCACATATGAGGCAGTGTGCCCTAAAGCCAAGAGTTATGGCAGTGGCTTTCTCATCCCCAGGAGGCAGCTGTGGTGGTGTGGTCCTGCAGTCAAGAGATAGGCCAATAGCGTCCTGATTCCCCAGCTTCTGATCATTCTCCAGTAAAGGTAGCACCTCCCTTGGTGGGCCAGTTATGTGGTATGTTGAGCATCATTCCTGGAAGTTCAGTTTAGAGTCTGCTCCTGCAACCCTTACAAGTATTTTATAAATTTCCTAAGTCCTTTTATTCTTAAACTAACTAGAATACTTTTCATGATCTGTAACTGGACCCAGACCAATGCTGCACTTTTATTTGAGGTCTGTTATTGTAATTGTTGATGACAATATCTTTCCCAGAAGGCAGCAAGATCCTGGAAGGCATGTTTGTAGAATAGTTCCAAAGTGGTGTTACTGAAATAGAGATCATCTCAATTATTTGCTTATTTTACTGGCTCCACTAAGGGGTAGTTTTGGCCAGGTGATGGGATCTGCCCTATCATTTCTATCAGTACCCACCAAAATCATCCCAAATTAACATAAAGTTTAAGTAAAATCTGTTACTAAGCAAACACAAATTCAAGGCAAGTTTCCTAACCTCCTCTCACCCCACTTCAACTGCAACTAAACCTCCCTTCTATGCAAAAATTCTGAAATTGCCTTTAGCCAACTATGTATCTGATTCTTGCTTAGCTCTTAAAATTCACAGATGAGTAAGAAGAGAATTCTACCCTCCAACATTTTGCACACCAGTGTAGGGAGTAGAAAAGATTACTTAAATGTATTTGCATTTATAGAAATACAAGCAAATGCCCACCAAATACTCCACTTCATTCAAGACATAAAGAAATGACTTCAATTGCCATTACTAAACTTTGATGCTTTCTTTAATTCAATCACTTTTCTTCTGACCCAGAAATATTTTTACTTCTTTGCAGCTCAACAATGATACACACACACACATACACACACACACGCGCACACACACACACACACACACACAAACAGGTGTGGAGACCACAGAGCCTAGAATAGAGCAGATGTTTAAGAAGCAAAGAGCTAATGGATAAATCAGGTGGCTTGACCCTTTGGACTGGGCTACTAAAACCTTCCCACACCACTTTCTTGGTGTTTGTATCCAAAAGTGATCATGATTCTGTCACAGCTCTTCACTGCATGAAGGACTAGCACGGCTTAAACTGGAAGAGAGTTGATATCAATAAGTTAGACCAATTACATCTATCAGAGACCAGCATGTGTGCAATAAACAAGGCAAATCTGATCCCAGGAGACTGGAGATGGTCATCAGTCAACTCTGTAATATGGTTTAAGAGTGAAGACCAGAAATGAGTCTTGACATCTCTGGCGCAGTCTGTAGCATTCCTAATTCCAACATTAAAGCTTTATCCCTTAGGATCAAGGTTTTGCTTCCCAGCCAGAATATGTGGAGCCCTGGAAGTAAGCCACAGCTGATGCAAAACCATAGAATAAGGTGGTACATCTCCCTTGAGAATCTGTTTTACTTGAAGATTTGAGGAGAAACATATTTTCTGTATATTTAAACAAATCTGCATACATTTCAGAGTGGAATTCAACCTTCACATTCATTTTTAAGTCTCTACTGAGATATAGCATGCACACAGAAATGTACAGATATCATAAGAATACAGTTTGATGGATTTTAAAAAATACTTCGTACATCCATGTGTTACTGGCAAAAATCTGCAGTTGCTTCTGTGTTTAGGCACTGCCCACCAAGGGTCCAGAGTTGAAAAGGAAAAGAGAGAGAGAGTCCCCTGTATGGAGCAGAAAGGAAAAGGAGAAAGGAGAAAAATAAATCCCAAACTTTAGGCCTATTTTCTCCTAGAATTTCTCCTGGCTAGCTCTCCAAAATATGTTACTGATGGAGGATGTCCAGGTTCTTGGCATCTTGAACAAAGAATTGGACAAAATGCACAAACAAAGCAAGGAAGGAATGAAGGGATTTATTGAAAATGAAAGTATACTCCACAGTGTGGGAGTGGGCCCAAGCAAAGGGGCTGAAGGGCCCCATTACAGAATTTTGGGGAGTTTAAATACCCTCTAGAGGATTCCACTGGTTACCTGGTGTACACCCTACGTAAATAGAGAGCATTAAGTAAAGTTACAAAGTCATTTACTCAATGTATGCCCTATGTAGAGGATATTTCATGTCATAGTTGAAGTGTGAATTGGCCTTAGGTTCCCTGTCTCCAAACCCTATTTTCCTGCCTCACATGGAACCAACACCCAGATCAAGAAGTACAGCATCGCCAACATCCCAGAACCCACTCTTGTGCCTCTTCCAGATGCTAGTCCTCTAGGGGTAACCACTCTCTCTTCATTTAACTTTATGTAAATGGAGCTATACAATGTGTTTAGTATTTGGCTTTTTCAGCTCAGTATTATCCTTGTAAAATCCACTTATATTACTCTGTTCAGTTGAAGGTCATTCATTCTCATTGCTGTCTAGTATTCCATGTGAAAGTGTACCAGAATTTATTCTGCTGTTGATAGCCATTTAAGCAGTTTCCAGTTTAAAGTTATTAATAATAGTGCTGTTGTAAATATTCTTTTATGTGCCTTTTGATAGAAGTAAGCAGTCATTTTTTTCAGAATGTATAACCAAGAATGGAATTGTAAGATCATAGGGTAGGCATATGTTCAGCTTCAGCAGACATCAAAACAAACTTCTTGAGCACTTATACCAAGTTCCATTTTCTTTTCATTTTAAATTTTTTTACTTTTTAAATATGTTTAGAGATGGGGGGGGGTCTCACTATGTTGGTAAGGCTGGTCTCGAACTCCTGGCCTCAAGCGATTTTCTTGCCTCAGTCTCCCAAAATGCTGGGATTACAGGTGTGAGCTACTGCACCCAGCCATCAAGTTCCATTTATTTTTTAAAAAAATTTTAAGTGGAGACTCCAGATAAATTTCATCATTGGGTTGATGTTTTCACTATGTCTTTGAAAGGTATCAATTCATACTCTGACTCTTTTTCAAGATTTTGTACTGGGTGGCTGGGAAGGTGGTATTTATTTTTAGTTGAGTACCCTATAGTTACTAGGGCTAATATTCACAATTATTTCTTTAAGAAATTGTAATAAAAAATGTTGCAACCAGTATTAGTTCTCTATTGCTGCATAACAAATTACCACAAACTTAACAGCTTAAAGAACACACATTCTTTATCTCAAGTTTTCATAGATAAAAAGTCTAGGCACAGTTTAGCTGAGCACACTGTTTCATGTCTCTCACTGGCTGCATAAAGGTCTTGGCCAGGTATGAGTTCTCATCAGAGGCTCCACTGGAGAAAAATCCACTTCCAAAGTCCCTCAGATTTTGGGCAGAATTTATTTCCTTGTGGCTATAGAATTCAGGGCCTCTGCTTTTTAATGACTACTGGCTAGAGGCTGCCCTTGGGTCCTAGAGGCACACCCCTCTCCAAATTCCTGGCTATCTGTACTTCTCATATGACCATTTACTTTATCAAACCAGCAAGGAAAATCCTACATAACGTAATGTACTCATGGGAGTGACATTCCACCATCTTTGCCATAATCTATAGATTAGAAGCAAGTAATAGGTTCTGTTGGCACTCAAAAAAAGGTGACTACAAAAAGGAATGAATCCCAGGAGGTGGAAATCTTTGGGGGTCACCATGAAGTCTGCCCACCACATTACTTAATGAGCTACTATTGAGGTCTAGGCTGTATATAAGTACTTTATTCCCATTAGCTCACATAATCCTATTGGAAATCTTGCAGATAAGTATTTGGGCTTGTCAGGGCTCTTGGCCACAGATTATCAATAACAGTTGTGAGTAATCTTAGCAGAAACATTTTAAACTTTTAAAAAAGTATACATATTTATGGGGTATAATGTTATGTTTTGATATATGTATACATTGTGTAATGATCAAATCAGGGTAATTAACATATCCATCACCTAAAGCATTTATCACTTCTTTGTAATGAGAACATTCAAAATCTTCCTTCTAGCTATTTTGAAATATACATTTTTGTTAACTCTAACCTTCCTGCCCTACAATAGAACACCAGAACTTATTCCTCCCCATTGACCAACCTCACACCCTCCCCTCATTTTCCCCACCCTCTCCATTTTCTGGTAACTACTACTCTATTCTCTACTTCTATGAGAACAACTTTCTGGCTCCATATATGAGTGAGATTATTTTATCATTTTCTATGGCTGATTAGTATTCCATTCTATACATATACTGCATTTTCTTTATCCATTTATTTACTGGTGGACATTTAGTTTGATTCTACATCTTGGCTCCTGACAATACTGCTACAATAAACATAGGAGTGAAGATATTTTTTGACATATTGATTTCATTTCCTTTGGATAGATACACAGCAGTGGGATTACTAGATTATATGATAGTTGTATTTTTTAAAATTTTAAGTTCAAGGTTATATGTGCACGTTTGTTATATAGGTAAACTTCTACCATGGGGGTTTGTTGTACAGATTATTTCATCACCTAAGTATTAAGCATATGAGGATTTTTCCTGATCCTCTCCCTCTTCCCATCCTCCACTTTCTGATAGGTTCCAACGTCTATTGTTCCTCTCTAGGTGTCTATGTGTTTTCATCATTCAGCTCCCACTTATAAGCAAGAACATGCAATATTTGGTTTTCTGTTTCTGTGTTAGTTTGCTGAGGATAATGGTCTCCAGCTTCATTCATGTTCATGTGAAGAACATGATCTCATTCTTTATGGCTGCATAGTATTCCATGGTGTATATATGCCACATTTTCTTTACTCAGTCTACCATGGATGGGCGTTTAGGTTGATTCCATGTCTCTGCTATTGTGAATAGTGCTGCAATAAACATATGTGTGCCTGTGTCTTTATGAGAAAGCAATTTGTATGCCTTTGGGTGTATACCCAGTAATGGGATTGCTGAGTTGAATGGTAGTTCTGTTTTTAGGCCTTCAAGGAATCACTACACTGTTTTCCACAATGGTTGAACTAATTTACACTCCCACCAACAGTGTTTAAGCACTCCCTTTTCTCCAAGATCTTACCAGCATCTGTTATTTTTTGACTATTTAATAATAGCCATTCTGACTGGTGTGAGATGCTATCTCATTGTGGTCTTGATTTGCATTTCTCTAATGATCAGTAATGTTGAGCTTTTTTCCATATGCTTGTTTTGGCCACATGTATGTCTTTTCAAAATTGTCTGTTCATCTCCTTTGCCCACTTTTTAATGGGGTTGTTTGTTTTCTTCTTGTAAATTTAAGTTCCTTATAGATGATGGATATTAGACCTTTGTCAGATGCATAGCTTGCAAAAATTTTCTCCCATTCTGTAGGTTGTCTATTTACTCTGTTAATTGTTTCTTTTGCGTGCCGAAGCTCTTAAGTTTAATTAGATCCTATTTCTCAATTTTTCTTTTCGTTGCAATTGCTTTTGGCATCTTAGTCATGAAATCTTTGCCTGTTCCTATGTCCAGAATGGTATTGCCTAGGTTGTCTTCCAGGGTTTTTATACTTTTGGGTGCTACATGTAAGTTGTTAATCCATCTTGAGTTGATTTTTGTATATGGTGTAAGGAAGGAGTCCAGTTTCAGTCTTTTGCATATGGCTAGGCACTTACACCAGCACCATTTATTGAATAGGGAAGCCTTTCCCCATTACTTGTTTCTGTCTACTCTATCAAAGGTCAGATGGTTGTAGATGTTGTGCAGCCTTATTTCTGGGCTCTCTATTCTGTTTCACTGTTCTGTCTGTTTTTGTACCAGTACCATACTCTTTCAGTTACTGTAATCCTGTGGTATAGTTTGATGTTGGGTAGTGTGACACCTCCAGCTTTGTGGTTTTTTTTTCTTTCTTTTGCTTAGGATTGCCTTGGCTATTTGGGCTCTTTTTTGTTGTCATTCCATATATTTTTTCTAGTTCAGTGAAGAATGTTATTGGTAGTCTGACAGGAATAGCATTGAATCTATAAATTGCTTTGGGCAGTATGGCCATTTTAACAACACTGATTTTTTTGTGTGTCTTTTGTTGTTGTTTGTTTGTTTTGTTTTGAGATGGAGTCTCACTCTCTCCCAGGTTGGAGTTCAATGGCACAATCTCAGCTCACTGCAACCTCTGCCTCCCAGGTTCAAGCAATTCTCGTGCCTCAGCCTCCCAAGTAGCTGAGATTACAGCCGTGTGCAACCACGCCCAGCTAATTTTTGTATTTTTAGTAGTGACAGGGTTTCACCATGTTGGCCAGGCTGGTATCGAACTCCTGACCTCAGGTGATCCACCCACCTTGGCCTCCCAAAGTGCTGGGATTACAGGCATGAGCCACCATGCCCAGCCCAATATTGATTCTTCCTATCTATGAGCATGGAATGTTTTTTCATTTGTTTGTGTTATCTCTGATTATTTCAGCAGTATTTTGTTGTTCTCCTTGTAGAGATCTTTCACTTCCCTGGTTAGCTGTACTCTTAGAAATTTTATTCTGTTTTCGGCAATTGAGAATTTTGTGAATGAGATTTCATTCCTGATTTGGCTCTCAGCTTGACTGCCGTTGGTGTATAGAAATGCTAGTGATTTTTGCACATTGATTTTGTATCCTGAGACTTTGCTGAAGTTATCAGTTTAAGGAGCTTTTGGGCCAAAACAATGGGATTTCTTAGATACAGGATCATGTTGTCTGGAAACAGGGATAGTTTGACTTCCTCTCTTCCTATTTGGATGCCCTTTATTTCTTTCTCTTGGCTGATTGCTCTGGCCAGGACTTCCAATACTGTGTTGAATAGAGGTAGTGAGAGAGGGCATCCTTGTCTTGTGCAGGTTTTCAAAAGGAATGCTTCCAGCTTTCGCCCATTCAGTATGATGTTGGCTGTGGGTTTGTCATAGATGGCTCTTATTATGTTGAGGTATGTTTCTTCAATACCTTGTTTATTGAGAGTTTTTCACATGAGGGGGTGTTGAACTTTTTCAAAAGCATTTTCTGTATCTATTGAGATAATCACGTGGTTTTTGTCTTTAATTATGTTTATGTGATGAATTACATTTATTGATTTGTGTACATTAAACTAACCTTGCATCCCAAGGATAAAGCCTAATTGTTCATGGTGGATAAGCTTTTTGATGTGCTGCTGAATTCAGTTTGCCAGTATTTTGTTGAGGATTTTTGCATTGATGTTCAATCAAGGAAATTGGCCTGATGTTTTCTTTTTCCATTGTGTCTCTGCCAGGTTTTTGTAGTCAAATGATCCTGGCCTCAAAGAATGAATTAGAAAGGAGTCCCTCCTTCTCAATCTTTTGAAATCGTTTCAGTAGAAATGGTACCGACTCTTCTTTGTACCCCTGGTAAAATTCAGCTGTCCTGGGCTGAATTGTCTGGTCCTGGGATTTGATAGGCTATTTATTACTGATTCAATTTTGCAGCTTGTTATTGGTCTGTTCAGGGATTCAATTTCTTCCCGGTTCAGTCTTGGGAGGGTATATGTATTCAGGAATTTATTCATTTCTTCTAGATGTTATAGTTTATGTGCATAGAGGTGTTCATAATATTTTCTGATGGTTATTTGCATTTCTGTGGGGTCAGTGGTAATATCTTCTTTGTCATTTCTAATTGGGTTTATTTGGATTTTTCTCTCTTTTCTTCTTTATTACTCTAGATAATGGTCTATTTTATTTTACTTTATTTTTTCAGAAAACCAACTCCTGGATTTGCTGATTTTTGGAATGGTTTTTTATGTCTCATGGTTTTTGATGTGAGCCTTTAGTGCTATAAATTTCCCTCTTAACATTGACTTGGCTGTGTCCCAGAGATTCTGCTATGTTGTATCTTTGTTTTCATTGGTTTCAAATGACTTCTTGATTTCCACCTTGATTTCATTATTTACCCCAAAGTCATTCAGGAGCAGGTTATTCAATTTCCATGTAATTGTCTGCTTTTGAGCAATTTTTTATATTTAATTTCTAATTTTGTGTCATGGTCCAAGTGGTTGGTATGATTTCAGTTCTTCTGCATGTGCTAACAGTTGTTTTATGCCCAATTGTGTGGTCAGTTTTAGAGTTACATGCCATGTGGATTGAGCAGAATGTATATTCTGTTGTTTCGGGGTGGAGGGTTCTGCAGATGTCTATCAGGTCCATTTGATCCAGTGCTGAGTTCAGGTCCTGAATACCTTTGTTAATTTTCTGCCTCAGTGATCTGTTAGTGGGGTGTTGAAGACTCCCACTATTATTGTGTAGGAGTCTAAGTCTCTTTGAAGGTCTTTGAGAACTTGCTTTATGTATCTGCATGCCCCTGTGTTGAGTGCATGTATATTTATGATAGTTATGTCTCCATGTTGCATTGAACCCTTTACCTTTATGTAATAACCTTCTTTGTCTTTTTTTAAAAATCTTTGTTGGTTTAAAGTCTTTTTTTGTCTGAAATTAGGATTGCAACCCCTGCTTCTGTTTTCCACTTGCTTGGTAGATTATTCTCCATCCCTTTATTTGGAGCCCATGGGTGTCATTGTATGTAAGATGGGTGTCCTGAAGGCAGCATACCAGTGGGTATTGGTTCTTTATCCAGCTTTCCACTCTGCCTTTTTATTGGGGCATTTAGCCCATTTACATTCAAGGTTAGTATTATTGATATGTGTGGATTTGACCCTGTCATCATGATGTTTGCTGGTTATTATGCAGACTTGTTTGTGTGATTGATTTATAGTGTCACTGGTCTGGGTACTTCAGTGTGTTTTTTTAGTGGCTGGTAATGATCTTTCCTTTCCATATTTAGTGTTCCATCCAAATAGGAAAGAAAGAAGTCAAATTGTTCCTGATTGCAAATGACTTGATTTTGTATATAGAAAACCACCAAAAAACTGTTAGAACTGATAAATGAGTTCAGTAAAGTTACAGGATGCAAAGTCAAGTATAAAAATCAGTAGCATTTTTATACACCAATAACAAAGTATCTAAAAATGATATCCAGAAAGTAATTCCGTTTATAATAGTTACAAAAAATAAAATATCTAGAAATACATTTAACCAAGGAAGTGAAAGATCTCTACAATGAAAACTGTAAAACATTGATGGAAGAAACTGAAGAAGACACACACAAAATGGAAAGATATCTTGCTCATAGATTGGAAGAATTAATATTGTTAAAATGTGCATAGTAGTAAAAATATTTTTATTGGAAAGATATTGAGTAGTTCACAGAATCCACAAAAAAAGGCTGGAGAGCCCAGTTTGAAGAGTGAACAAAATCAGATGGGGTGAGGAATTCAGCAGCCAGAAAGTAGCCAAGTGAATGGCAGGAAAGATCTGGTTAATATGCCTCTCCTACTGCTCTGCTGCTGAGCATCATATTCCTACCACTATCTTCCTCCAAGAATGAAGTATAAACCACTGCCACTCACAGGTGGTACCTGAAATGTTACTATGTAACGAGCACAGAAATTGAAAATAAACATTTAGAAATTTTATAGTACTTTGACAGAGTAATTTTCTCTCTTGAGGACCCAATAATATAAAATTGGGGTTTTTAGTTTTAGGACATTTTAATGTTATTTTTCTAATGATTTGTTTTTTATTGCCTATTATAAAAGTATATGTCTTCAGAAGATTGGAAATTTTTTAATCCTAGCCCTTCAGCACAGATAGTTTGTGAAACCCTGTCTAAGCTGTCACGGCTTGCACTTGTTACTGACTTCAGAAGTGAAGTCCCAGTTGGGAACACTTGAGTCTTGGGCCTGTATGGTATCTGCCACATAAAGTTTGAAAATCTATTGTTCTCTATGTCTGTGCATCTATGCTGCAGCAGATATCTACCTCTCTCAGAAGCTTCTCAAAGGTGGGCTCCCCAGATGTAGAAAGGGGTGTAGATGTGAACCAGCCAAAAATGTGACAGAGACCAAGATGAGGATTTCAAATTGTCCATAGTTTTTAGGAATATGATGGTTACTGGCAACTTTAACAAGAGAATTTTCACTGGAATAGTTTTAAATGTGGATAGAAAGTATTCAGCAATGAATGTGAACATAAAGGACTGTACAATCGGCCCTCCATATCTGTGGTTTCCACATCGATGGATTTAGTCAACTGTGGGTCAGAAAATACTTGAAAAAAAAGGATGGTTGCATCTATAATGAACATGTACAATCTTTTCTTCTTGTCATTATTCTCTAAACAATAGAGTATAACAATTATTATATAGAATTTATATTGTGTTAGGTATTATATATAATCTAGAGATGATTTTGGGTATACTGGAGGATGTGCATAGATTATATGCAAATAGTATATCATTTTATATAAGGGACTTGAGCATCCATGAATTTTAGTATTCCCCCATAGATACTAAGGGACAAGTGTTTTCAAGATGGTGACACATCTTGAACTGTGTTCAAGATGGTGTCAGGAAACAGATGGCACACTTAAATTAGGTAAATGAAAAGAGTTTAATAAAGAGAATATTTACAAAGTTGTTGGCAAGGGATAGGAAAATCAACAAAGGATGTTGATGCATCCCATGCTTAGCAACAGCAAGAGAAACATTAGTACCATTAGGCTCTAGGGCGTAAGGGGGGAACAGTTATCATTAATTACAGAGAGTAGCTATAGGAAAGGGCTGCCTAATAAGTGATGTCGACTTCAGTTGAGAAAGTCAGCCAACACACGAATGACCATAAGATCCCCCTTAATATCTTGTTAGGGCCTCCCCTTGGTCTAATCCAACTCAAAGGCAGAGGGCCAGAAGGACCATTGACATAGTCTATTAAGATCAGCCCTTCCTGGGTATGGAGCACAGTGGAGAAGGATAGAGAATTGCTTTGGGACAAAGAGAAGATATCCAGCATGGAGAGAGATATCTTTGGATCATATTAGGTTTCTGAGAAAGTGAGAAGGGAGCTGATGCAGAAAGAAGTGGAGAGATTGTCCTTTCATTGAAAGAGAACTACCCTTCCCCCAACCATGATAATAAGTGAGAAGGGGGAGGATTCAATGTGTTGTTGGTGAGCTTGTAAATATGACAGGAAGTTGATGAAATTCTGATGGGATGGCTTCTATTTTCTCTGCAAAGCGCAAACTGTCATCTGTTAAAATAAAGGAGGTGAAGAACAGCAGAGATCTGAGAAGAGAGTTGAGAATGCATGAATTATTGAAAAGAGCTGGAGGACAAATTGACCAGAGAAATAAAGTCAGTTGGCCAGCCACCCTCAAAGCCCAGATGAGTTTAGTCAACTTTAATTTAAAGTGAACACACATCCAATTAGTTGTATGATTTTAATGTATAAAAATATTATATTTTATTTTAAGAAAATATAATAATGCTTACAAATATTATTTTAAAAATACTTGCAATAATGTACATGGCAGGTATTATCATCCATGTCTCACGAATAAGAACATTGCATTTAGAGACATTAAGTGATTTAGCAAAGTTTACCCAGTTAATCAACGGTATGTTAGGATTTGATTCAACTGTTTCTACATGATGTTATAATCACCTCACTCAGTAAATACTGGTATGAATGACTGCACATTAGTTTTCTGACAAAGTACAAGCAAGAAAAGAAAACAGATAGAACCTTATAGTCAGAGAAGTTCAGAAAATTAGAAAGCAAGTATGAAAGAAGGAATGAAAGACAAGGTAGATTCTGATCAAACAGCATACCCAGGGCAATGCTATTTCTTGCTCAATGGTACTCTGGACCATCAAGTCATATATAAAGCCCTTCATGTGAATTATTGATATCACACACACTTAAGTACACACAGAAGGAAACCTGGTTAGAAGATAGCACAGTGTCTCTGAGGGCATACGTATTTTTATGTGATTTGTGTTGCCTGGTTATGTAGGATGATCGTATAATTTCCAACCTAAAACATTTTGAAATGAAAACAATAAAGTTACATACTTTTAAGAGATAGTTATTTATTGATCAGAAAATTGGACTAATTGCATTGAAAATATTAAAAAATTATATATTCAAACTATTTTCTTTCATTTTATTTTATTATTATTATACTTTAAGTTTTAGGGTGTATGTGCACAATGGGCAGGTTTGTTACATATGTATGCATGTGCCATGTTGGTGTGCTGCACCCATTAACTATCTTTTAAAAATAACATTTCATGTAACAAACTTTTCAAAATGATTTTCCAAAATTAAAATTACATAAGCAGAATAATTATTCTTGGTATATATTCATAAACTTTAATCTGTTTATCAGCTATATTTATTTCTAATACCATGTCACTGACATTTCTCTGTAGAACTTAATAAAATTGCCTGCAATATTTTTCAAAGTTGCAGTTTATGGTTAATATATTTGAAATTTCTCATCACTTTAATTGATTCTTTTCTGAAGACTATAGTATTTTTAATTGAGAAAATATTCTCTTTAGGCTGGGCGCGGTGGCTCACACCAGTAATCCCAGCACTTGGGGAGGCCGAGGTGGGCAGATCACCTGAGGTCAGGAGTTCAAGACGAGCCTGCTGAACATGGAGAAACCCCGTCTCTATTAAAAATACAAAAATTAGCCAGGCATGATGGTGCGCACTTGTAATCCCAGCTGCTCAGGAGAAGGCTGAAGCAGGAGAATCGCTTAAACCTGGGGGGTGGAGGTTGCAGTGAGCCGAGATCATGCCACTGCACTCCAGCCTGGGCAACAAAAAAAAAAAAAAGAAAAGAAAAGAAAAGAAAATATTCTTTTTAGGTGGGCACAAACATTACAATAAGATAGAAAAGATAAATTCCATTCCATGCTTGATAGCAGAGTAGGATGACTATATTCAAAAAAATGTATTGTGCTCAGGCAATGGATACTCTAAATATCCTGACTTGATCACTACACATTATATACTTGTAAAAAATTTTCATGTACCCCATAAATGTGTACAAAAAAGATTTAATTTGGGAACAAAAAGAAAAATATTCTCTTTACAGATGCTAAGGTATCTGGTCAATTTCAAGCAAATTCTGCTAATTAGAGAATATTCTCAATTCTAATTATTTAAATATTTTGGAATAAATATTTTGAAGGGTACTGTCTTTTTGCTTCCATTTTGGGTCCGTCAACAAATATTTTTACATGATAAAACTCATTAGCTGGGCATGGTGGTGCATGCCTGTGGTTCCAGCTACTAGGGAAGCTGGAGTTGGAGGATCATTAGAGGTTAGGAGTTCGAGGTTGTAGCGTGCTACTTGTGCACCGGTGAATAGCCACTGCACTCCAGCCTGGTCAACATAGCAAGACCCTGTCTCTAAAAATAATTCCCTGTGTTTATGTTTTTTCTGAATGGTTCACCATATTTAAATGCTACAAAATCAAAGCCTTCTTAAGCTTATTCCATTCCAGTACAAACTATAAACTCTCTAGTTAAAAATAAGATGCATCGAGTTAAGATATTACAAAGTGCAGTTATAAAATGTCAAAATTAAACCTTGTACACAGTTTGGGCTCCCATCATGTAATCTGTTAAATGATAAATTTCAATGTCTTCTCATATACAAGCTTTGTTTCCGTAATTACAATTTGCTAAGAGCTTCAAAAGCTGAAAATTTTGGTACTTCATTCCTTGAGTACTTTAATTAAAGATTTCCAAATGACTTTAAACAAAATGCAACCTAAATTTAAAGGACTTGTTTACAATAATATTCAATACTCTCTAGAACACTTGAGTTAATTAACAAAGTACTTCTTTAAAGGCTCAAACATTTTAAAAATCTGAGAGATGACTGGAAACAAAAAAGGATCATGTACTGCCATGCTAAAATTTTCTGTTCTATGCTCCACATCACATTTATCATAAAACTTTGCAATTCAATTATTCTAAATGTATATATGTATATACATTTGTAAATGTTGAAAACTATTGCTTCTATTTCAATTCATAGATTATCACAGTGTAGACAAAATGATGAATTATATGTGCCCCGCAACCAATTTCAAATACAGTTTTGCCTTATAGGTTTCTTAATTTAGTAAGAACATTGCTTTTACTAAGATAATTATATTCCACATCAATTTGTTCTTTGGATTATCACAAAAAATTTTCTTCAATATTAGATTTTTAACTGAATTTACAAATCAGTATTACCATTAAATTCATATGTTTCACCTCTAACAAAATGAACTTCCCAAAACCATACTTTGCATAAATTGGATGAAAAAATTAAGTCATTACTGAAATTAACCAATTTTCTGTTTGAAGCATCTGATGTCACTAATATCAGACTGGCATCATTTAACTGTTTGCAAAGATCTTTTTCTGCTAATGGAGTCAACCCTTTACCACCTATCATTTTACTCTTTGTGTATGCACAGGAAAACATGGAATTGAAAATGAATAGAATTAATTTAGAGGACCCATCATTTGATCTAATTGAAAAGCCATGCTTCACAGAATGCTATGTAAATCACCTTCTGCAGCTAACTTTTGAAATAGATGCTCCTGTTTTGTAAGCAGGTTTGAGTCTTCTGGTTTTCACATGGTTAGTGATATCACTAAGGCTTCCAGTTGGATGGTAAATGTTAACAAACATTTTGTTCAGTTTACACAATCACCATCTTTACTTTGAAAAATAGAAATTTAGTACTTAATTATTTACAGAACATGTGTTCTTTTACCCATTGCTATTGAAATTCATTGCTATGGAGAGGGTAAGTTTGCAAAACACCGAGGTATAACCAAACAAAACAAGTAGATAGTTGTAGACTTATGCCTTAACATAAATAATAAAACAAATGCAGCAGGAGTGTTTACTTGGTTTTCTCTGTGCTCTGCAGAAGGACTATTAAGCTTCCATTTGTCACGTGCATCTCTCTCATAGCTAACCCATAGTTTCTCACATTTCCTACTGATTCTTTAAACTGTTAACCTGGCAGCTATATGCATCTTGCTGGCTATGGCATGTGCCACAGCAGAAGTAACTGGTACACTAACTGACCAGCGGGTGCAAAAGCGTCAAATATACCACGCAAGGCCAGGAGTTAGCAATCTCTAACTAATGGAGTTCAAGAGAACTTTGTTCTTCAAACAAGATCCTTGCAGGCTGTCCTTGTAACAGAAATGTTTGTTACATTGCATCTGGATAGCGTTGTCGTCTTTCACATTTAACCATGTGTTATAGAGAGAACTCTGTACCCTGCCCATACATCTTACACACTACTATATGAAAATTACATGCTTTGAAATCTACTTTACCTGATATTAATATAGCCACTCCTGCTTTTGTTGTTGTTTTTGTCATTTTTGTTAATATTTGCATGGTACATCTTCTTCCATCCTTTTACTTTCAACCTATGCCATTGTATTTAAAATGAGGTTCTTGTAGAGAGCGTATAGCTGGATCATGGCTTTTTAAAATCCATTCTGCCAGTCTCTGTTTTTAATTGGGGTATTTAGACTATTTTCATGTAAGGTTAACTATTGATATGTTAGGGCTTTTACTGACATTTTATTATTTCTTTTTAAATTCTTTCTTACATATCTTATTCTTCCGTTTCTCTTTTCTAGCCTTCCAGTGGGTTACTTGAACATTTTTTAGGTTTTTATCTTGATTCATTTATAATCTTTTTGAATATTTCACTGTTTATAGCTTAGCAACAGCCAAGGATGTCCACTCTCACCACTCTTATTCAACGTAGTGCTAGAAGGTCCAAGTTCTGTCCAATAAGGCAAGAAAAAGAAATGAAATGCATACAGATTGAAAAGGAAAAAATAAAACTGTCCCTATTTGCATATGAAATGTTTTTTATGTAGAAAATTCCAAAGAATCAACAAAATACAAACGTTTAGAGATAGTAAGTGAACTTTTCAAAGCCTCAGGATTCAAAATCAACACACAAAAATTAATTTCAATTCTATATACTAGCAACAGACATGTGGAAACTGAAATTAAAAATTGAATACAATGTACAATTACTCCAAAGAAAATTAAATATGTAGGTATAAATCTAACAGAACATAAACAGTATTTATATCCCGAAAATTACAAAATGCTAATAAAAGCAGTCAAAGAAAAACTAAATAAAAGAAGCACCATACTGTGCTCATGGACCAGAAGACTCAAAATAGTAAAAATGTAAATTCTCCCTCAATTGATTTATAGACTAATGCAATATTTATCAAAGTCCCAGCAGGGATTTCTGTAGACATAAAGAAACGTATTCAAAAATTGACATGGAACTGCACAGAACCTAGAATAATTAAAATAACCTTTAAAGGGAAAATAAAGTGGATAGAACCACTCTACCCTGTGCTAAAACTGACTACATGGCTATAGTGGTCAAGATAGTATAGTATTGGCAGAGGAACAGACACATGGATCAATGGAACAAAAATAGAGAACCCAGGAATAGACCTACCCAAATATGCTTAACTGATCTTTGGCAAAGGTGCAAAAGCAACTTGTAATAAAGTGTCTATTTTTGATGTTTGACCACTAACAGCTTTCAGCCCCTACCTCTCTCCCTTCCGTTTTTCTTTGATATCTAGGTGAGCTGATAAGAAAGCCTAAGCACTCCTTCCCTTGGCACCACCAGGAAATGCCAAACCACAAAAAGTTCTGCCCACACACAGGAATCCTCATCCCAGCCCCATCCCTGGACCATAATAAAATCCAAAGTTACTGGCCCTTTCCCTTACTCAAGCCATTTCAGACTGGTTTGGGTGTCTGCCCTGCTCTCCCCCAAAAGTCCGATTATGTGAATAATAAAACTTTTCAGACCCTCTTAATGTGTGTGTGTGTGAGAGAGAGAGAGAGAGAGATCAGTCTCAATCAATATCTGAGCCAATTTTGAGTAGGGAGTTGGTCCTGCTCTCCATGGGGCAACCACTAAACAATTGGTACTGGAAGTAGGATTGTGCATCGTATCACTACGCACTTATCAGAATGTCTAAAATAAAAAAAAAATAGTGATAACACCAAATGCTGGCAATGATGCCAAGAAATTAGAGCACTCATACATTGCCAGTGGGAATGTAAAATGGTACAACCAATGGAAAACAGTATGGTAGTTTCTTCTAAAACAATAAACATGTGCTTACTGTGCAACCTAGATATTGCATTCTTGGGCATTTAACCCAGAAAAAAGAAAACTTATATCCGCACAAAGACTTGTAATAAAATAGCCGTAGCACCTTTATTGATAATAGCCTCAAACTTGAAACAACACAAATGTCCATCAACTGATGAATGGATAAACAAAATATGGTGTATCCATACCATGGAATGGTATAAAAAGAACGAACTATCAATACCATGCAACAAGTTAAAGGGATCTCAAGGAAATTATGCTGCGCTAAAATAAATAAATAAGGCAAACAAAAAGGTTACATGCTGTATGATTTTATTTATATAACATTTTTGAAATGACTCAATTATAGAGATGGAGAACAGATTACTGGTTGCCAAGGTTTGGGGTTAGGGGTGGAGATGGGGCATGGAAGGGAGGTGAGTGTGGTTATGAAAGAGCAATTCAAGGGATCCTTGTTACAGAACTCTTCTGTATCTTGACTGTGGTGGTGGTCACACTATTCTACACACAATGAGAAAATTGCAAAGAACAAAATACACACACACAACTGCATGTAAAACTGGAGAAATACCAATAAGGTTAAGTGGATTATATAAATGTCAATTCCCTGGCTGTGATATTCTACTATAGTTATGCAAGATGTTACCACTGAGGGAAACTGGGTGATGGGTGTAAGGAATTTATCTGTATTATTTGTTAAAACTGCATGTGAATATACAGTTATCTCAAAATAAAAAGTAAAAATAAAATCTCTCCCAATGTCTATGTTAAAGAGGAAAGAATGTGCTCCAGTTTCGAAAATAAATTACCCTGTCATTTCCAGTACAAAACAGTTGTTAAAACTGCTGTTGCCAGGATCTACACACTGCTGCCAATGGGAGGAAGGAGGGATGGCGCACTGCTCATGAGGAAACATTTTGAAAGTTAGCACCAATCTTGAGTGACTGGTAAAGTGACTTGCTGAGAGCTGTCACCTGGTGCCCCTGGTAGGTTTTCTTGTTTCCTGGGGTAGAGTAGCAGAGAGAAACTGACTGGGGAAGAGAGCTTTCTATTTCATTGTTTCTAGTTAACTTGAATTGTCTTGATATTCAGGAGACGTGGAGACACTTGGTCTTTTGGTATGCTTCCCATTCAGTAGATAGAAGGACACATTTATATGAGAAAACGTAGTAGAATTTGAAGAAGAGAATAGGTAGGAAGGCTCAGACACCCTGGCAGAATTTCAGCCAGAATCCTTCACTGCAATCTGACCCTATGCTCCTAGGGGAGGATGGCCCTGGAAAAGATACTTACACTGGGATGTCTGATCACTTTAGGCAGTTCTAAGTGATTTTGAGTCCTGCTTTCCCATTTCTCCTTCCTTGTCAATTGTCTTTGATTCCCACCTCTTCTGTTCAAACAAGAGCATCTCTTCTTAAAATCCTTCCTATGCTTAGGACCTACTATGTTGTAGCTTTCCTTTATTATTATAATAAGGTTTATTCCTACTCTTGTTTCTGCCCCAAAGACAGGCACCTATCATTGAAACAATATCTGAAGAGAAACATGCTGTCAGAACTGACAACCTCTGAGACAGACATGACATAAAAATAGTCTGGGAACAGAAAACCAAACACCGCATGTTCTCACTCATAGGTGGGAGTTGAACAATGAGAACACATGGACACAGGGCGGGGAACATCACACACCAGGGCCTGTCGGGGGGTGGGGGTCTGGGGGAGGGATAGCATTAGGAGAAATACCTAATGTAAATGATGAGTTGATGAGTGCAGCTAACCAACCCGGCACATGTATACCTATGTAACAAACCTGCGTGTTGTGCACATATACCTTAGAACTTAAAGTATAATTTAAAAAAAAAAGAAGTCACTAAGCCTCTAACTGAAGAAAACCAGCTGGAAAGCAGTAATCAAAATAAAAGTTTCAGAAAGAAAACCAATTGGAAAGCAGTAATCAGAATAAAAGTTTCCACTGTCATTTAACAGTTTCTAAGCCTTTTTGGTGTCCTTTTGCAATTAGAGGTACTGGCGAAAAACAAAGCTGCCAAATCCAACACTTGCAGATAAAAGATGCAAAAGAATGTTGCCCTGATACTGACAATAAGCAAATGATCCACTTCAAGCACAGATAATGGATGTGGAGCATGGATTTGAGCAAGATATCCTGGAACCTAGAGCTGTAACCACTCCAGGTCCTGCTAGTCATCATTCAAAGGTCAGTCCATACCAGCAGCCACATACCAGAGAGTTATGGAGCCAACATGATGATCAAACTAATATCTGCAAGTAATACTAAGTCACACCTGTCCTTACATAAGATTGTAAAATCTTTGTGATCCAATAAAACCATTTGCTCAAAGAAAAAAAAAAGTCTGGGAAACATGTCCATTTTTCTTGAGAGTATTTAACATTGTACAGATATTTGCATATGTACTATTCTTATATACCTTACCACAGGCCTAATAGCATCTTTGTTTTACAGGAGTGACTGCCAAGTGGGCAGAAGGCTGGGAAAGTATCTGCTACATAGAATTTCTTATGCAAACAAAATTCAAGATATCCACATTAATTCTTCAACACACATACAGGTTACTTACCCAGGTGTAGATATGAGATTCCAGCCCACCCTGCCACTGTTCTTCCAAACTGAAATCTGAAAAATGGCAAGTCTAAAAGGGATAAAAGAGGTTCTTGTACTTCCCTGAAAAAGTTCTATTGGAGGAGGTATTTATGATGGTGAATAAGAGTCTCAACAATAGTTTACTGTGAAGTCTTTTGGAAATAACTTTCTCCAAAAGTCTCAGACCCTAAAGTTCCACTGTTAGCTGAGCAAGGGTTTCTCCACGCTGCTTTTTCTTTTCTTTTTTTAATTTATTTTTTACTTTTTTAGATGGAGTCTCGCTCTGTCGCCAGGCTGGAGTGCAGTGGCGTGATCTCAGCTCACTGCAATCTCCGCCTCCCGGGTTCAAGCGATTCTCCTGCCTCAGCCTCCAGAGTAGCTGGGACTATAGTGCACATCACCACGCCCAGCTAATTTTTTTCTATTTTAGTAGAGACGGGGTTTCACCATGTTGGCCCGGATGGTCTCGATCTCCTGACCTTGTGATCCGCCCGCCTCGGCCTCCCAAGGTGCTGGGATTACAGGCATGAGCCACCGTGCCCAGCCCACACTGCTATCTATACTCAGAAGGATTCACATGACACTGGCATTTGCAATCATGATTAAACATACCTGATTCACTTAGACAACATGCCATGTTAGCAGACAGTTAAAAGGAGAAAACTGTAATTGTGTTGATAACAATAACTGAAGACAATTGTGAAAAGTCCTAAGATACAGCATTCTTCTTGGTGAAGCATGAATAATTCATCACTTGTAAATTTTAAGAAAATGTGCTCTATGGAACTTATAATTTTCCCTCACACCTGCTCCTCCCACTCCACTGTTCCCCAAGTCTCTTAACATCATTAGCCAGTCGTCTTCTGCCTTCCTCAGCACTGTACAGTGTGAGCCCAGAATACCTTCACCCAGTCCTGACACATTGTCAGCTAGAGAGAAATGGGAATCTCTGCCACCAACAGGTGAGTTGAGAGTTACTGATGCAGCCATCAACCTAACATCCTGGATGTCTCCAGCTGTAAAATTGAGCTTTCTCAGCACCTTCTGTTTTCACCCAACCCTTTTGGACTGGGCACATCAGATTTTTAACTGCCAGCCTAGGGACTAGTCTCTCAACCTGGTGAATTTCCACCTGCCCTTGCCTCTCCTACTCCTTGCTTTCTTCTCTTCTCAATAATTCCCCATCCCCATCCATACACACGCACGACTCACATGACACATATGCATCATTTGCATCACACATACATACACACACACACACACACACACCCCTTGGATACAGCAAGGGTCGTGTGTTGTTCTCTTCAGCTCCTGTTTCCCTGGAGCAGGATGTTACACAGAAATGCTCATAATACCTGTTAACTGAATTCACTGAAGAAAAGCCATTCCAAATAATGCCCAACAGAATGAAGAAAGGAGTAAATTGCTCTTGGAAATCTGATTCTTCTTATAAACTTGGAAGACCTAATTAGCAGAGAGAAGAAGAAAACAAATTAATTAGAAAACACTAAATTTGCACCAAGAGTACAAACAAAGCATAAGCACCACGACTAAAATTAAACCATAATATGCTTCACAGGGCCATACTGATTCAATAAAATGGGTCCAGAGTTCGGACTTCTCAAATAAATTATTCCCCAAAATGGATAAATGGGATTCTTTCCTCCCATGTTTATTTTTCAAATGGAAAAAGCCACCTTGAATCAAAAAGTTTGGACAAAGAAAACGACCTCCTTACCCTACTCTTCACAATAATAGATATTAAGCTGAAGCTGACAAAAGCAGGAAGCTGTGGAAAGCTACAGCTGTCCTGATAGACATTCCATTCTGCTCACTGCTCAGGCCCCAGCTGTAAGTTTGTACAGTCAAAACAGTCAGGTTTCCAAATGGCCAGAAAAGGACAAACTATGAAATGTGAAGGCTCCTGTCTTCACTTTGAGCAGGAAATTCATAGAGCAGGCAAAACCTGACCAGTATCTATCTCCTCAATCTAGAAAACTCTTACCAGAGTCTTTGGCTCTAGTATTGAAATGCAACATTTTGCCTCAGTTCTCCACCCTACAACTTATCACACCAATTGCCGGCCAAAGCAGACAAGTCGTCCTTTGGAGTTTGAATTTATATGGTCCAACCTCCAGCCAAAGGGCTTCTGGAGAACTCATGAATGGGCTTCAGGATGTCTGTGGACTCCTTAACTTTGTAAGCAAAACTTTAAGCTCATGTGCATTCTTCTGAGAAGAGGATTCAAAAGTTTCAGTAGACTCTCAAAGGAGACCCTGACACTCAAAAAAGGTCAAGACCATCAGGCTAGTCCTAAAGGGACTCCATGACTTCTCTGTAATTTCAAGGGGAAAAGAGCCATGACTTGGATTTAAACCTGGGCTAGGTCTAAATTCTCAGCTCCAGTGCTACAGAGAATTTACACATTTTCCATAGACTAGATCCATGATGGTCACTTCTCTGGATTACATTAGTCTTTGTTTTAAGGATTTGAAGTGAAATGGACATTTGCAGGACCTGGCTTGGACCAAATGGGTGCCTAGCACCCCCGCCTTTGTGACTTTCCATCTACCAGAACTCTTTAACGCCAGTATCCCTGGGAGAAATTAAGCTATTGAATAAAGGAGGGAAAAATCGAGAAGGTGCTTGTGAGGGTGGAGGAGGAAATAAAGCTGAATGAAAGAAAAAACTGAGTGGGAAGGAAAGCATAGAGAGAGGAGAAGGAATTGAACAAGAAAGAAGAAGAAACATGGGAAAGAGAAGAGCTATGGGCTGAGAAGAGAAAACTGACATGAGGAATGAAAAGCAGGTAGAGGAAGGACAAAGTTATAAGAAAGACATAACCTCACTAAGAAAGAAAATAGGCAAAGAGGGTTATTAGGGGAAAAAAGGAAAAAATGAAAGAAGATGAGAAGTAGAAAGAACACAAGGATAACAATATCTAAAAGTTGTACAAAGCACTACTAAGTGTAATTAATTAATAGGATATCACCAAACAAAAGTAGGTGCTATCGATAATGTGATAGATCCTGATGTCACTTAGCAGTAGCCAAGGTAGACAAGCTTACACAGCTGGGCCAGAGAAAGTGTGGCATATGGCCCTTTATGTGGCCGATGGTCCACTTGTAGAAGAGTGGTAAGGGTAGGGATGGGGTTAATGCTGGGAAGATTGCTACCATCCTGCTGAAAACTCCCTAAAGGCAGTTCCATGCATCATTTGTAAGCCATTGGCTAGAGTATGAAAGGCTTGTGAGGAACCAGGCAAAGACACTGCACAGCCTGAGCTGTTATCCAAGAACCCCTGCTTACCTGCTTGCTTGAGTCATGCAGGCTCCTGGTAATAACAGCCTACTTACCGAACCTTCCCTGCCAAAGTGGGAGGGGAGACTGTATCAGATTTCTATTTGGGTCTGCAGGTGGGAGGGGCGAAAGAATAGGTATAGTCAGGGCAGGTAACAGCTTTGCAAACATGTGCAATAGTTCATGCCTGTCCACATGCTTGCCCCATAAGCACATGGCTGCATGGACCAGTGTGAGTCGATGTAAAGGGCTGTTCCCTGTTGCTCTGGGGCTCACCCGCATTGATATACATCATATGTCTAAAGTGTGAATGGCACCTCCATACATGTGATATCTTGTTCAGTGCACAGCTTGAACATGTAGACATGGCTGCTCCAACAGTAACCAGTAGTAGGCACTTTATTCATAAGCACAAGCCTCAGGCACTTTAATGCATTATCTTCAATCCTTAAGGATCTGGAAGAGTTATTATTAGGTTGAGAAGCCAGCTTGAGAGTACATAGCTAGGAAAGGACAGAGACAGACTCTAGCCTAGACATGGCAGATGCTGAGGCCCTAGCTCTTCTTCCTGCATTGAGCCGCCTTCCTCTCTAGGCAGCAGGGAAACTGCCCTGCTGTGAGGAGCACCCCATTTACTTGGGTATTGCAGTAGCCTCCTACTTGATGCTTCCTTTGTGTGTCATTCCCTCATGTCTAAGGAAAGTGCTTATATACCAGTAAGAACCTACTAGGGATCACAGAGGATTATTAAAATTTCAAGCAGTGTTTTTTACCATTTGAGATGGGCTTAAGAAGAGGGAAATATGTACTTTGTTAGAGAAATAAGTATATTTATTAATACAAGTAAAATTATTTATCCTGTTGATTTAACTTTACAACCCTGTGAGCTGTTGGAGCCCGAGTCTGAAAACTGCCATACCAGCCAGCCCCTCAGGTTTGCCTGGCCCCCATGAAAGCTTTAGGGGATAGGGGATACTGCTTTCCCACACCTTCTGATTTCTACATGAGAAATGCCACCAGCTTTGACCAGCAGCTGCAACTTTGCCTGTGCCTGGCAAGTTTACAAATTCACTGAATTTGCTTCTAAACTTTGTGGTTCAAGGGCTCCATCTTGAGGCACATTCTGTTTCTCTCAGTGCCTCTGAGTTGGGGAAGAGATACAAAGCATTATTAGAATTTTTGCTGCATAGCACAGTTGACTTCAATTTGCTACATGTTTTCTTTAGTGTTCACAGCAAAAATTCAGACTATAGGACAGTGACATGGGTTTGAGCAGATACAATGAACTCCTTTTTACGTATGATGGTTCCTCCTAACAAAAAAATATTAAAAATCTTTTAAGCATAACCACAGCATGGAAGTCATTGATTTGTTTGTGTTTACCATAAGCTATTTTCTCCCATTTTGGGAACAATTCTCAGAAGCCACATTATCTGAATTACTGGGTTCCACCAGAAAGCGCAGAGATCTGAGACCCTGCTTAAAGTCCTCTGAGTGTCCCTTAGTAATATTCTACTCCCAGTGGATCAACCAGAAATGCAAGCCATGATTCAGATCCCCAGATGGATGTGGGCAAGCTTCGTGGCATCAAACCCCTGGACCAACTAAGCACCCAACTGCACCCCAGACCCCCAACCCCACTAAAAAAGCCCTTGTCCTACCAGCCAAATGCTCTGCCTGACTCATGAAAAAGAAAGTGGAAATTCAATACCAGAAACCTTCTCACCCAAGAAATATCCCAAGTCTTTCCAGTTGTGCCAGGGTTTTAGGTGACCCCGGTTTTACTCCCCTCTGAACAGACCCTGCATCTTCACATTTCCATACCTTTATCCATGCTGTTTCTTCCGTGAGAATCCCACAACCCTACCCCCTCCCACTGCCATCAACATTACAATTGGTTGATTAATCTGATTAATTTTGCAAGGCATATAGTTTAAGTAACCTTCTACCCACCCACTCAGCCACTGCAGGAATAACTACAAGCTTCTCCCTGTGTCTTTTCATAGAATTATTGTCAAACCTCCATTGTTACCTTCTTCACATGACATCATGGGACAATTTTTAATGTAGTTTTTCCCACGCTAGAGTGTGGGCACTCTCAGGTACCACCACATCCATCTGTGTATCTCCAGGTACCGTGTCAGTGTTCAGCAGACTATGGACACATAATATATTTCAGAAGACAATGTTGTCTTATCAACAACAGAAAATAGTATTAGCACAATAACTAAATGATGTACACGATGAAGCATCTGGTATAAGACCAGAAGGAGAAACAAAAAGCCAGGAAAAAATGTCAAAATATAAGGTACTGGGTTTTCTTAAGAGTCAACCTTCTTCTCCTCCCTGCCCCTGTCCCCCCACCCCCAAAAAACTTCTAATAGCTATCCCACAGGAAGATAACCATTTTGTAATGAAGTTTGGTTTTGAGCTTTTGTAGCTGCTTTTTTTTTAACAGGGTGGAAGATGAGGCCAAGAGAGGAGTAGGAGGACTCCCTCCCATGCCTAGAGCCTACTCAACATCTCTACCTGGATGTCTTCTATCCCCTTAAATGCAAGGAAACTCACTTCTTAACTAGGAAACTCACTTACAATAGGAAACTCACTTCTTAACCAGGGGTAGGCAAACTATGGCTCCTGGCCCACCAACCGTTTTTGAAAAGTTTTATTTGGACACAGCCATACCCATTTGTTTACATATTGTCTACATCTGTTTTCACACTAAAATGGCAGAGCTGAGTAGTTGCAACAGAGGCTGTTTGGCCCACCATGCTCAAAATATTTGCTATCTGACCCTTTACAGAAAATGTTTGCCCAGCCCTTGATTCTTAACCATCCAGATTGCCTTACTGACTGTGTTCTTCATTTTAACAGCCAGCACTGTTATCTATCCAGGACCCAAACGTAATCCTTCTCTCCTATTAACTTTACCCATATAGCCAATCAATCGCCAATTAAAGCATTGCTGTTTCAACCTTCCAAGTATCTCTAGAACTTTTCTTCACCCTCATTCACTATACTGGTCCAGGGTAGCATCCTCTTTCACCTAGATAGTGTCCTATCTGCTCTCCCAACCACCAGTCTGGAACAACCTTTCTAAACCATAAATCTGATTATTTCCCTAGTTAAAACCCTTCAGCAACATCCTATCTCCTTTAGGATAAGGTCTAAACTCCAGCACAGCCCACAAAGCCCTTTGTGACGTCGTCTAGCCTTCCTCCCCAGTTCCAACTCCAGCAACATCCCCTGCTTCTCCCCACAGCCATTGTTCTGTCTCAGCATTTCCTCTCTTCCCACTTCAAGCCACAATGTGCATGCTGTTCCTTGATCTGAATTCATCTCCTCCCTTTCTTGTACTTTTCATTTTCTGCTTCCATCTCCCACTCATTCTTAAATATTATGTCCTCCAGGAAACCTTCTGATTGTCCCATGAGATTAGGTCTCCCAACTATATGTTCCGATAGTGCCTTATCTATTATAAATATACAATAAATATTTTATATTATATATTACTATACTTATATAGTAGTCTAATATAACTAATATATAATATACATTTTTTGTATATATATATAAAACAGTTTATTATAGATTTTAATGGCCTGACTCTCCTGCTAGGCTATTAGCTTTCTAAGTGCAAGGGTTGTTCATTCTGTTTCCTGTCCCATCCATAGTGAACAGCATATAAGTACTTGATTCCACAAAGAATGCAGCTTTCCTACCCAAGACCTCTCTCATCTGTCAAACACCCACTTCTTCACCTTTGCTAATAACCTCTATGGCTGGAGTAGCCTCAACAAAGTGATTACCATTACCGTGTATTTGTTTTTCCAATCCACTCCCCATTTTCCCCTTGCTTTGCTCTGTATTATGGTGGTTTGAAGGGTGCAAATTATACTTCCCAGGCTTCTGGTTAGATTCAATTAGTGGGAGGCCCTGGTAAAAGACTAGAGAAAAAAGAGGGGGAAACCAATGTATTTCTCCCATGCTCATTCATGCTTGCCAGCTCAATCTCCCGCCTATCCTCCAATCCTTCTTTAGGTGGTATCCCTTGGAATAATTGGTGATTGTGTCCCTCCATGGCCCCAGCTTTTGCTGGGAGGCTCCTGTCATGATTCTGGCCCCTCAAGGTGGCCTTGGCTCCTGTGCTCTGTTAACATTATCTTTTTCATAGTTCCTTCAGCCCTAGGGGTGCTTCTTTAATTTGCTCTTCAGGCTCTTCTAACACTTTTGTCATTCAATCGCCACTATTAAATGCCTTCAATTAAACTACTTGGTGGAATTTCTTTCTCTTGACTAGACTTTGACTGGTATAGTTACTGAAGCTATATTTTCTTACATTTAGAATTTTACCTGACATTCATGTTATATTGATGAACAGCTATATTAAGCACATAACTTTGGTATAATCTCATTTAACAAAGACTAAAATAAAAGGGCATTCCTGAGAGGGAGTGTAAAATCCTAGCTTTATGGAAAGGCGGAAGAACCTTAAACATCTAATCAAAAGAACACCACATTGTGATACAAAGTTTAAACTCCAAAGTCTGTTGTAACTGTCAGGCTCTAATCCACAAAGTAGAAATGCAGAAAGGGGACCTGGGTGAAAAGAGGAAGGAGACAGAGGGTATTGGGAATGGTTTTTCTGGAAATATCAAATTCTTAAACCGATGACTTTAAGTTGAGAGGTAATTTTCGGCTTGGTACTGTGAAGCAAGACCCAGGCAGAAGTGAAAATGTCATCAACTAAACAGCAATTCTCAGCAAACTGCAGGAAACTGTTCCCACAGAGAATAATGCAGGAGAAATAACCTGTTCTTAGAACAGTGAGGAAACCATTTATAAGAGCCTGTAATAAAATAGAGCCTGACAGTCAAATGAACCTTTAAAAGCTAAAATTTAAGAAAAAACAGATGTATAATAAAGAGGAAGAAAAAAATTCATGCACTTGGATCTAGGAAATTAGCCTATTTGCATTTTGATTTGAAAATACTATTTTGAAAATTTCATTAATTTGGGCCCCAGTAATGTGACTGTTATTTATTTTTATTTTTAAAAAAGCTTTTTATTTTTAATGTTTCTGGGTACATAGCAGGTATATTTATTTAAGGGGTACATGAGCTGTTTTGATACAGGCATGCAATGCGTAATAATCATATCATGGAAAATATGATATCCATCCCTCAATATTTATCCTTTGTATTATAAACAATCCAATTATACTGTTTTAGTTATTTTAAAATGTACAATTAAATTATTATTGACTATAGTTACCCTGTTGTGATACCAAATACTAGATCTTATTCATTCTTTTGAACTAATTTTTTTGTTACGTGTTAACCGTCCCCACCTCCCCAACTCACCCACTATCCTTCCCAGCCTCTGGTAACCATCATTCTACTCTCTGTCTCCATTAGTTCAATTGCTTTGACTTATAGCTCCCACAAATAAGTGAGAACATGTGATGTTTGTCTTTCTGTGCCTGGCTCAATTCACTTAGCATAGTGACCTCCAGTCCCATCCATGTTGTCGCAAATTACAGGATCTCATTCTTTTTATGGCTGAATAGTACTCCATTGTATGTAAGTATCATATTTTCTTTCTTTATTCATCTCTTGATGAACACTTAGGTTGCTTCCAAATCTTGGCTATTGTGAATAGGGCTGCAATAAACATGGAGGTGCAGATACCTCTTCAATATTCTGATTTCCTTTCTTTGGGTATATACTAGGAATGGGATTGCTAAACTGTATGGTAGCTCAATTTACAGTTTTTGGAGAAACCTCCAAACTGTTTTCCACAGTGGTTGTACTAATTTACATTCCTACCAATGGTGTATAAGGGTTTCCTTTTTTCCACGTCCTTGCCAGCATTTGCAGTTGCCTGTCTTTTGGGTATAAGCCATTTTAACTGGGGTGAGATGATATCTCATTGCAGTTTTGATTTGCATTTCTGTGATGATCAATGATGTTGAGCACTGTTTCATATGCCTGTTTGCCATTTGTATATCTTCTTTTGAGAAATGTCTGTTCAAATCTTTTGCCCATTTTTAATTGGATTATTAGTTTTTTTCTTATAGAGTTGTTTGAGTTCCTTAAATATTCTGGTTATTAATCCCTCGTCAGATGAGTAGTTTGCAAATATTTTCTCCTATTCTGTGGGTTATCTTTTCACTTTGTTGTTTCCTTTGCTGCACAGAAGCTTTTTAAATTTATGTGATTCTATTTGTCCATTTTTGCTTTAGTTGCCTGTTCTTACGTGATATTACTCGATAAATTGTTGCCCAAATGTCCTGGAGAGTTTCTCCAATGTTTTCTTATAGTTGTTTCATAGTGTGAGGTCTTATATTTAAATCTTTAATCCATTTTTATTTGATTTTTGTATACAGAAAGAGAAAAGGGTCTAGTTACATTCTTCCACATATGTATATTCAGGTTTCCCAGTACCATTTATTGACGAGACTGTCTCTTCCCCAGTGTAGGTTCTTGGCACATTCGTTGAAAATGAGTTCACTCTAGATGTCTTGGTTTGTTTCTGGGTTCTCTATTCTGTTCCATTGGTCTATGTGTTTGTTATGCCAGTACCATGTTGTTTAGGTTACTATAGTTCTGTAGTATAATTTGAAGTCAGGTAATGTGATACCTCCAGTTTTGGTCCTTTTGCTTAGGCCAGCTTTAGCTATTCTGGTTCTTTTGTGGTTCTACATAAATTTTAGGATTGTTTTTTCTATTTCTGTGAAGAATGGCATTGGTATTTTGATAGGGATTACATTGAATTTGTAGATTGTTTTGGGTAGTATGAACATTTTAACAATATTGAATCTTCTAATCCATGAACATGGAATATTTTTCCATTTTTGGTGTCCTCCTCAATTTCTTTCATCAGTTTTTTATAGATTTCATTATAGAGAGATCTTTCACTTCTTTGGTTAAGTTAATTTCCAAGGTATTTAGTTTTATTCGTGGTTATTATAAATGGGATTACCCTTTTTTTTTCAGATTGTTCACTATTGGCATATAGAAATGCTACTGATTTTTGGTATGATCCAAATAAGACTACCTCAAAGTATATAATCAAACTCTCAAAGGACAAGGATAAAGAGAGGATCCTAAAAGCAGCAAGAGAAAATTAGCAAATAACATAAAGGAGCTCCAATTCACTTGGTATTCTCAATGGAAACCATGCAGGTCAGGAGGAAGTAGGTTGACATTTTCAAAGTCCTGAAAGAAAAAAAAAAGAACATCCAATAATACTGCATCCAGCAAAGCTAATCTTCAAATATTAAGGAAAGAAATTATTTCCCAAACAAACAAAAGCTGAAAAAATTTATTGCCACCAGACCCATCTTAGAAAAAATGCTAAAGGGAGTTCTTCAATTTGAAAGAAAAAAACACTAACATGCAAAAAAAAAAAAAAAAAAAGGAAAGAAAATTTAAGGTATAAGAACCACTAACCACTAGTAAAATTTGGTACATGGACATAGGCATAATTCTCTAACTCTGCAATTGTGATGTGCAATCCACACATAACTCTAATATGGGCCCCAAATGATAAATCTATAGAAACCTGTTAAGAGATAGGCAACCTAAAAATATGAAAATTGAGAAAACATAAAGCCAAACTGTGTGTGGGTGGAGTTAAAGAGTAGAGCTAGTTTTTGCACTTTTTTGTTCTATTCTTTGTGATCTAAGATAAGGTTTCATCTCTTTAAAATAACGTGTTATATCTATAAGATGTTTTTGTAAGCTTCTAAATATCTTATGAGTCAAATAGGAAGTCACAATGGAAATAAGGAAATATTTTGAATTAACACATCAAACTTGTAGGGTACAGCTAAAGCAATTCTTAGATGAAAATTTAGAATATCAAATGCTTATCTTTAAAAAGAAGAAAGGTTTCATATCAATAATCTACTCAAATCAAATAGCTAGGACATGTGGGATCATTTTAAGAAGAGGAGAGAATGAAGTGGATGTTAAAGATGCACCCAGTGAATGTTAATTCCCTACATTTACAGGTATAGAGAGCTCACTACATCTCTAGAAATATCAATCTTGGTCATTCTGTTTTTCATTGTAAGGGTAAAGGAAATTCTACAAACACCCAGACATGAAAAACAAATTACAAAAAAAAAAGAACAAAAATGAAGCTTGGTTTAGAATCCTTTTCTGCAATATAAAATACTAGAAGACATATTTGAAGGAAAAGGAATATGATCTTTATTTTATATGATGCATAGTTGTTATATATGTATACATAGGCAACAGAAAGTCAGCTCACATATGCAAAGGTTCAAAAGCTATATTCACTATATATGCACTTCTGAAAAATTTGGTTGAAAATAAACTCTATCCAATTGAGAAGTAAAGAAAAAGAGTTTGTCAAGAATAGGCAAGTTGTATAACAAAAGGACTAGCAGGAAACATCAAACCTATTAAACCAAAAACTAATGTAAATGATTCTTATGAATTTGGTTGCAAAACTGTATGCAATAGTCAAAAGTCATTCTTAAAAGATAAAATATATAATATAAAATAGTACTTCCATAGCAACAATTGAGGTATAAAGACTTCAGACTAGGAAGTAATTGGATCAAAGAAGAAGGTAGCAAATGCCTTTTTGAAAAGTTTCTTATTTTTAAATGGAGGTAAACATTTAAAATGTCATCTTAGTCCCACCTGTTTGTTTTTGCCTTTGCTGCCTGTGCTTTCAATGTCATGTCCAAAAAAATTATTGTCAAGACTAATGTCTTGGAACATTTCCCCTGTTTTCTTCTAGGAGTTTACAATTTCAGGCCTTACATTTAAGGCTTTCACTCATTTTGAGTTGATTTTTGTGTGTGGTTTGATGATACAATTTCCTTTTTTTTAACATGTGGATATCTAGTTTGCCCAAAACCATTTATTGAAGAGATCATCTTTTCTCCACTGTGTATTCTTGCTGCCTTTGTGAAACATTAGTTGACTATATGTGCCTGGGTTTATTTCTGGGCTTTCTATGTTCCACTGGTTTCTGTGTCTGTTTTTATGCCAGTACCATGCTGTTTTGATTACTCTAGCTTTGTAATATAATTTTAATTTAGGAAGTGTGATTCCTCCAGCTTTGTTCTTTTTGCTTAAAATTGGTTTAGCTACTTGGGGTCTTTTGTGATTTCATACAAATTTTAGATTTTTTTTCTATTTTTGTGAAAAATGTAATTACAGTTTTTATATGGATCACATTGAACTACTCAAAACTAAAATGTTTCTGCACAACAAAAGAAAAAAATCGACAAAATTAAAAGGCAACACATAGAATGGGAAAAAATATTTGCAAACCATATATCCAATAAGGGGTTAGTTAAAAATATGTAAGGAACTCATAAAACTCAATAGCGAAAACAACAAATAACCTGATTAAAAATGGGCAAAGGACCTGAGTAAACATTTTTTCAAAGAAGACATAAAATGGCCAACAATTATATGACAAGATGCTCAATATCACTAATCATCAGAGAAATGAAAATTAAAACCACAATGAGATATCATCTCATACCCATTAGGGTGGCAATTATCCAAAAAGTTAAAAGGTAACAAGTGTCTAGTCTAACGTATAGTTCAAGTCCAATGTTTTCTTATTGATTTGCTGTCTAGATGATCTGTCCAATGTAGAAAGGTGAACTAGGGGCTTAGCAGGGAGGAGAAGGGATGGGGATAGGAAAGATGTTGATCAAAGGGTGTAAAATTTCAGTTAGGCTTAAGGAATAGGTTTTAGTGATCTAGTGCACTGCATGGTGACAACAATTAATATTGTATTGTATATTTCAAAATTGCTAACATAGATTTTTTAACATTCTCACCACAAAAAGATGATAAATCAGTGAGGTGATGGATATATTAATTAGGTTGACTGAATCTTTCCATAACATATACATAGATTAAAATATCACATTGTATCCCATAAATATACACAATTATTGTCAATTAAAAAGTAATTATAAAAAATAAAAATCAATAATAAAAATGTCAAATAAAAAAAGAAATGATGGTCAGGGGGTGGAAAAAGGGAAATTTGTTCTCACTATTGTTGGGAATATAATTGCTATAGCCATAATGGAAAATAGTGTAGAACTTCCTCAAAAAATTTAAAATAGAACTACCATATGATTCAGCAATCCCACTTCTGGGTGTATGTCCAAAGGATATAAAATTAGCATCTCGGAGAAATATCTGCACTCTCGTGTTCGCTGCAGCATTATTCACAATAGCCAAGATATGGAAACAACCTAAATGTCTGCCAACATATGAATGAATAAAGAAAATGTGCTATGCATGTATGTATATACACACACAATGGAATATTATTTGCTTATTATAAAGAAGGAAATTCTGTCATTTCTGACAACATGGATGAACCTGGAGGACATTACGTTAATGAAATAAGCCATTAAAATGAATAAATTGTGGAGAATAAATGTACAGTGTGGTAACCATAGTTAATAATATTGTATACCTGAAATTTGCTAATAGAGTAGACCTTAAATGTTCTCACTACACACATAAAAAGAAAGGTAACCATATGAGGTGAAGAATATGTTAATCAGCTTGATAGTCATAATCATTTCACAATATATACATATATAAAAACATATTGTACACTTTGAATGTATACAATTTTTATTTGTCAATTATACCTTAAGAAAGCTAGAAAAATTAATTAAATAAAATGTCATTTTGTTTTTGACTCAATTAGAAAAATATGTTTTCCAAATCCTTTGAAAAAAATAAGGTAAAAACAAATAAAAATGGGACATACTGTATTTCATCTAGCCTAAGAATGACATCATTTTTAAGAAACATCTTTTTTCTGTACCATTAAGAAAGAAAACTGTTGCAAATTAAACTATGGCATATCCTAAATTATAAGATGTATTTTAATTCTAGAAATATTGAAATGGAAAAGTATGTAGAATATATCAAATATTCTGTGTTCCAAATTCCTGGAGAGGATAAAGCAAAGAAACAAGTCTATGTAACAAAAGAAAAGTAAATTAAATAAAATTAAATTAAAGGAACCATAAGAAAAAAATAGCAAAGGTAAGAGCAAACCCAGCAGACATAACAAATATTTATGAGTTAAGCACCTATATTTTAAAAGTAAAGATTCTTTTTAAAATTGGCCAATAAATATTGTATATATTTATGGTGTACAACATACTTTGAAATATGCATACACTGTCAAATGGCCAAATTGAGCTAATTAACATATGTATTACCTCACATAGTCATTAAACAAAAACAAAGATTCTTATATTGAAATAATATACGCCAAAAATCATACACTGTTGGCCGGGCGCAGTGGCTCACACCTGTAATCCCAGCACTTTGGGAGGCCGAGGTGGGCGGATCACCTGAGGTCAGGCTGGGAGATCAGCCTGACCAACATGATGAAACCCCATCTCCACTAACAAAATTAGCCGGGTGTGGTGGCACATGCCTGTAGTCCCAGCTACCCGGGAGGCTGAGGCAGGAGACTCGCTTGAACCTGGGAGACAGAGGCTGCAGTGAGCCGAGACTGTGCCACTGCACTCCAGCCTGGGCAACAAGAGTGAAACTCCGTCTCAGAAAACAACAACAACAAAACATACGCTGTTTAAAAGAGATAAGCCTAAAACAAATGATTAAAGCTATCAAAGTTTAAAAAAAAGAACAGGTCCAGTGCAGTGGCTCACGCCTGTAATCCCAGTACTTTGGGAGGCTGAGGCAGGTGGATCACCTGAGGTCAGGAGTTCGAGACCAGCCTGACCAACATGGCGAAACCCCGTCTCTACTAAAAATACAAAATTAGCCGGGCGTGGTGGTGGGTGTCTATAATCGCAACTACTCAGGAGGCTGAGGCAGGAGAATTGCTAGAACCCAGGAGGCAGAGGTTGCAGTGAGCAGACATCGTGCCATTGCACTCCAGCCTAGGCGACAGAGCAGGACTCCATCTCAAAAGAAAAGAACAAACAAACAAACAAAAACAAACGAAGGTAGAAAATATAAGATAAACAGGGTATTTCACAATAAATATGCAACTTTAAATGAAGATACAGTAGTTATAAAATATTTGTGCTAAATAACATTACATTAAAAAGCTATACTTTTGAATGTAACGCATTTAAAATAGTTGTACTATTTAATATAATGTACTGTAAGCAAAAACTGTTTGAATATATAAGGATACAGTTACAAAACAAAATAACACCGGGAGACTAACTGACCTATCTTGTATTTAGGAAAAAAAATTCTGATGATGTAAAGCTTCTGCATTTATAAGAAATATGATTGATTTGGTAGATGTGTACTACATAATTCACAAAAGAAAATACATCTTTTATCAATATCCATGGAAATATTTTTTAATTGATTATATATTAGACCATGAAGTAAACCTCAATAAATTCCAAAAAGTAGTTATTATGCAGGTTACATTTCTAACCTCAGTGCAATAAAATTGAAAAGAAATAGCAGCATTTCAAACAAAAAAATATCCCCAACTGCTTGGAAATATAGACCCACTCTCCTCAATAATTCTTGGGTCAAGTGGGATATCAAATGTTATTTATCAACCACTCAGAAAATAATGAGAGCTAGTCAAACAAAACAGAAGAAGATAAACAACCTAACAGAAAACTGAGCAAAGGCCAGGCGCGGTGGCTCACGCCTATAATCCCAGCACTTTGGGAGGCCAAGGCAGGTGGATCACGAGGTCAACAGTTTGAGCCCAGCCTGACCAACATGGTGAAACCCTGTCTCTACTAAAAATACAAAAAAATTAGCTGGGTGTGGTGGGGGGCGCCTGTAATCCCAGGGACTTGGGAGGCTGAGGCAGGAGAATCGTTTCAAACTGGAAGGTGGAGGTTGCAGTGAGCTGAGATTTCACCACTGCACTCTAGCCTGGGGAATAAGAGCAAAACTCTGTCTCAAAAAAAAAAAGAAAAGAAAACTGAGCAAAGACTATGGAAAGCAATTTATAGAAGATATATTAGTGGCTAATAGGCAAATTAAATTACTTTAATCTCACTAATAATCAAAGAAGTGTACATTAATATAAAAATAATAATATACCTTGTTACCTATCAATTTTGCCAAAATTAGAGAAGACCAATTCCCTGCAGTATTGGATAGCATATTGGAAAGCAAACTTGTTACAGCTAGTGTAAACTGGTAAAATATTATTAGAGGGCAACTGGAAATTAATATCTATGTATGACATGTTAAAAGAAATCAATTTATAGAATTATCTGTATAATATGAACAATACTTATAATATGTAAGCTATATATGTGTATATACATGTGTAATGTGTATAAATATAAATGAACATATACATTGATAAATGCATAAAAATGGACCTGGGAGGATAGACAAAGCAGTAACAGTATCTCTGGATAAGGAAAGAAGTATTACAGAGAAGGAATGCAAAAAGAGATTGGAATATCACTTTTATCCTCCATATGTGTGTGTGTGTTTGCATTTTTATAGTGAACATGTTTTCACTTAAGGGAAAAATAATTACAATAAGTAAACTACTTTAAAAATTAATGGCTGATTCCAATGTCCAGAGACAAATTTATAGCTTTAAATATCTTACTAAGCAGAAACAGGATAAAAATGAATTAAGCTAAGATTTAACACAAGTAAGTAGTTATGAAAATCACAAATAAATAAGATATGAAAGGGAAAGGAATTAAGATTAAACAAAAACAGAAATCAGTGCATTGAATGAAGAAAACATAATTACTAAGTCAATCAAAGAACTGCTAAGTCAGTTTTAAAAAAGCTAATAAGGTAGACAAACTTCTGACCGGTTTTATCAGGGAAAAGACTTGAGAACACAAAAACATACAATTAAATATGGATGAAAATATAAAAACTGGCGTAACATAAAATGGCAGATCTTAGAGTAGTTGATAAAAATATTAATGCATTTTTACTAATATTTTAAACCTACATATAGCATTTCATCTACAGTTTCTTAAGATTCTTGTACTCAGATTTGCCATTTTTAGCCTCCTTAATACTTTTAAAGCTTTGATTGCAATATAGACTTTTTTAAAGCATAAAGTTATTTTATTAAATAAATGCTCAGAAATGCGTGTTATTCTTATCAAAACTACTCTGCACAAATGGATATATTAGTTACTCATTGTAGACACTGTAAGCTTAATTTCAGAGATGAAGTAAATAAATGTTCAAGAATACAGGCTTCTTAGAAGAGTCTAAGCAGCTTCTACCTTCCTGCCACTTAGAAAGTTATGTTTATAAACTAGCAAGCCTGCTGGATGAGTCACTAAAGCCATCATGGAAAAACCACAGCCAGCTGTTTGTTGGGTAAAACACTTTATACAAAAAAGTTATAAAATGATACACATTTTGATGCTAATGAGTTTGAAAACCACAATGACAGAGGTAATTTTCCATTTATATATATCTACTTAATGATCATACAGCACCTGTTGTTGTTTAGGGAACAAGTGACGTTCTCCCCATTTCTGGACCACACAGGGCTGCAGCACGATTAGGACTGAAGAGCATCTACCTTCACTCCAGGGTGTGAGTCCCTAAGAACATCAGGAGGCAGTATCAGACAGAGTAAGGTACACAGAGGAGGTCATGCCTGGTGATGTGGCATCCTCAGAAGTTTGAGAGACACAAATACTCTTCTCAACAAGGAGGCTGTGGAGCATAGGGAGTCCCAAAAATAACTTGGGGGACACGGGAGTGTGCAAAAACAAGGTAGAGACTGAGGTCCTACAATTCAGCAGGTGGGAGCTACAAATCAAAAAAATGGAAGTGTTACTGTGATTGTGTTTGTACTCACAAACTAAAGAGGTCTGAGGACATTTGAGTTACTTAAGCATAAGCGAAAACTAAGAAATTATGAAGGAAATGATTGATAGAATTGATTACATAAAAATTAAATTAAGCACTTTTCTATGCCAGGAAAATGACAAATGAAAAAATATTTGCAACATAAATGACAAAAAGTTAATATTCTTAGCTTTTATGTCAAAGATAAAAAGGCAAATATCCTCATATAAAAATTAGTAAAAACATAAATAAATAATGTAAAAAAGAAAACAGTGCAAAGTGCCAATAAACATATGAAAAAAATGTTCCATCTCTGTAAAAATCAAAGAAATGCAAATTGAAGCAATGATAGCATATGACTTGTGGTCTATCACATACATTTAAAAATAGCCTTTTATTGAAGTATATACTATACATACAGAAAACAGTACATATCAAAAGTATATACCTAGCTGGATTTTCACAAGCTAAATCTATCCCTATAGCTATTTAATAGTACTCAGATCAAGAAACAAAACATTACCTGCATCTGTGTGCTATGCAATGGACTGTAAGAATTTGAAGTTTGAGGAAAAAAGACTGACAATGTCAATTTGGAAATCATTAGCATATAAGCAGTTAAAACCATGAGAATGTATGACCTCACTCAGTGAGTGTCTAGAAAAGAGCATAGAACTGAGCACTGAAGTGGAGTAAATAACTACATTTGAGTAGTTCAGGGAGAAAGAAAAGTCTATAAATTTAACCAATAAATACCGGATTTGCCTTAGATGACGACATAATATTTGCACATATATAATTCTCTATCACCCTCTAAATTCTATAACCCTCTGTAATCTGGCTTCTGCTACTCAATAAACTGTTTTCTGTTAAAAAAAAAAAAAATTTACCTACATCCCAGAAGCCCCCTCATTTTCCCTGCCAGTCACAGCTTTCCACTCCTGGCCAAGGGTAACCACTACTCTTAACTTCTAACAGCATGTTTTGCCCCTTTTAATCCTATATAAAAATGGAATCATATACTACATACACTTTTCCCTAGCTTCTTTCACCCAGATTACTTTTGTGAGATTCACCTATGTTATAGAGTGTAGTCAGGGATCATTTATTCTCATTGCTGTGTTAAATAATCCATTGTGGATATAATAAAATTTATTCATTTTACTGTTTATGATTATTGGATAGTTTCCACTTCGAGACTATTATGAAGAGTCTACCTTTGAATATTTAGTACATATTGTAAACCAAAAAATACCTGAGACGGGTCTCAATCAATTTGGAAGTTTATTTTGCCAAGGTTAAGGACATGCCTGGGAGGGAGGTCTGTGTCTTTCTCCAAAGATAATTTTGAGGGCTTCAGTATTTAAAGGGGAAGAGCAGGCTGGAGGGGAATGAGGGAGGGTATGGTCGCATTACTGAATCCACAGGTTGCAAGACAAAAGGAGCAAATAGAGGAATAGAAAATTATGTATTAATTTCGTACTCGTAAACCGGCACTTTCCATAAGATAAGGTGAACATAGGGTAGCTACCTGTCGAGGTATTTAACCTTTTATTTGTAGCTATTGGCTTAGGAACAAAAGGAAAGGCCGTTTCTTGCACGACTCAGCTTTCAGCTTAACTTTTTCCTTTTGGCATAGTGAATTGGAGATTTTATTTTCCTTTCATGTTTCTCTCCCCTTATCTTTTAAAAAATCTTTGGAGAAAACATTTTAGAAGGAAATTAGTCTCCGGTCTTGAGTTTTGTTTGATCTCACTTGGCTAGGATGGTTTATCCTAGACAGATATAGCCCACATTGTTAGAAGTAATCATTTTTAACAGGTTGTGAAGTCTCACGTCCCGCAAAGAAAAAATAAGGGGAGGAAGAGAGAACGAAAACAACACACAAAAAAATGTGAAAACATTCCTGGAAAACCACATAGGCCATATTACTCTGAAGTCCATACATGGGTAGGCAGGTATGAAACTGGTTTATGTATATAAATAGGTTGCTGTTATTTCTTCCAAAGTTTCAGTTGTCTAGCTTCAGTTTGCAGGGCTTTAAGAAAAGCACAGCTTAATTTTTAGTGATTTCAAATTAGGAAAAATGAATTAAAAAAGGAAAAGAAGGAAAAAATTTGAAAACATTATTTTGGAGACTTGCAGCCAAGAAAAATTTTAGAATTCAGCCCAAATTGTAGAAAATAATACAAATTGAAAAACATTAGGCAAGTCTAGAATCTAATAACAGATGTACTATAGTTTATTTTGAAACATAATTTTTTTCTCTCCAGTTCCTCAATTGTATTAAAGACAAAATAGTAGGACCAATTTATTTGTAAAATAAGTTTTAGTCCTATTATTCTTGGCTTGATTATTTGCACAATCAAATAATAAGTGAGAATAATCATTTGCTATTATAGGCTCTCTTTAAAAAAAAATTGGCTTTGCTAGAACCTTTTCCATAAGGAATCTAAGATTAGACCTTTTAAAAGCCTCAAACCTAGCCAAGAATTTATCTGTGTCTGCAGATACCTTTATGAATTGGGTGAATTCCTCTCTTTCAAGGTCCCAAGAAAACTTGGGGTCCCTGGGCCTGTCAGAAAGTGGCATTCTATACTTACCACAGGTCAGGACCCCATAAAGGACAAAGTACGAGGCCAGTTTTTCCAAGGGGCTTTTATTGGCTCTATAGGTCAGACTCATTTTTTCAAGGAAATCTGAAAATGTTATTCCAGTCAAAGCCTTAGTAAAATAACTAGTGTCTCCAATTATGCCCTGTTATAAAAGAAAACAGGTTCTTATTGAACTTATGCAAATAACCATATTGCCATACGTTAAGAATACTCACAAATAGTTTCCAAATTTTGGAGAAATTAGGTAGAGAGAAAGGAATTATGTCTTAAATTTTTCTCACTAGAGTATGCTTTACTCCATTATTAAAAGCTATAAATAACTTAAAAGAACAGAAAGTTAACCAGGCGTGGTGGCTTATGCCTATAATCTCAGCACTTTGAGAGGCCAAGGCAGGCAGATCACCTGAGGTCAGGAGTTCAAGACCAGCCTGGCCAACATGGTGAAATCCCATCTCTACTAAAAATACAAAAAATTAGCCGGGCATGGTAGTGGGCGCCTGTAGTCCCAGCTGCTTGCTGAGGTACGAGAATCGCTTGAACCCAGGAGGTAGAGGTTGCAGTGAGCCAAGATCATGCCACTGCACTCCACCCTGGGTGACAGAGTGACTCTGTCTCAAAAAAAAGAAAAAAAAAGAAAAAGAACAGAAAGTTTTCTTGACCCTGAAAAGCAAAACAAAAAGAATCAGCAAATGTTTTAAACAAAAGGTCATAAAAGATCATTTCAGTCTTCTGTTAGTTTAGTCCTTGCAACTAACTCCTGTTCTGCTTGATATTATATCAACAATCCTCATTAATACATCACCTCTTCATGAGAGTCCTGGAAGTTATTATCTCTCTTCCAATGGCACAATCTCTAAAGTTATCAGAAACCTATATTTAAGAGTACTCCTCAGAGTTCTATAGCTGATTATATATCACCCTACAAAAAGACCAGAGTAAAGCAACAATTGTGGATGACAAAGGTCTTAAAAGAGCCATGGTTAAAGACACGGTTGACAAAGAAATTTGGTTATTTCTGTGGCGTACAACAATTCTACATAATAATCACAATGACTACTAATAACATATACTAAGACATATCAGAATCATAGAACTCTCATATAATTTTGGAATACATACTAATAACACATTTATATAAATAAAATCCAAAGAAGGTTAAATATCATTTCACATTTGACAATGTTTACTGTCTGATTTTATTATACCAAATAAGTTAAATATGTCTCTTTTGGACTTCAGAGGACCTAATACCAAAACATAATTAATGAGGTCAAAAGGACTGGGAATTTGATTTTGGAAAGTTTGTCAAATATCAAAAGTTTCAAATATTTGATACCACAAAATAGAAACATAGATCATTATAAAATAAGTCATTCATTTAGCCAAAGTGATAACTCAAATATTTTTTAAAGGCAAAACCTTTATTCTTTGAGAGGGGGAGACTTAATTTCTCAAATAATAAACCCTAATAAAGACAGCATAAAGCCAATTAAATTTGTCTCTCAAATTTTATAAATGAATCTATTAAATTTTAATCATCTTGACCATAAGATATAATTTCATAAAACTTTTTTAAACTTTTTTTATTAAAGAATGGTTTAATGCTCCATGAAAATCTTGTTATTCTGACACAGGGGCCCACATGCTGGTCTCGCATCAGTGTGCCTTTGATATTAACGTCTAATTTATAGAAACTCAACTAATTTTCTGTCTCAAAATCAGCCCTCACAATCTCATGTACCTATCTGTTCTGCAATAGTCTCTGGGCCTAGAGGGGTTGAATGATTTAATTTCTGGCTCTCTGTTTCATGAACACAGTTTCTTTTGCTTGTTATCCTCTCCTGTGTCTGAAAATGAGGTTTTAACTGCTGTTAGTGTTGAAGATTTAGCAGGACTTGGTTTCCTTTATAGACCCAGGGGTCAAAGCCCTATAACTTAACAGTGCAAAAACCTTAAAGGCAATACAGAAAGTTACATAAATGTAATAATCTTAGTCTTAAAAAAATTTAATCTGTTTTCCTAAGTAAATCAAAACAATAAAAATGACATAGGAATTATTTTGATAAAACACAAAATCTGTTTGTTAGGCCAGTTACCAAAAGGCAATAAAAAAAGACCTTCTGCAGTGTGATTGTTGTTCCCTGTGGGGAGTCCATTTAGATAAACTGCAAGTCAAAATTAATGAAAAGGGTATTTGAATTAATTAGACATAGGAAGGGTGTATCCTGGATCATAAGAGAAAGTTTTCCATTTCATAAAACAATCTAGACATATTAAGAAAAGCCAAGAGAACAGAATGTCATATTGGAAGAAAAACATTTCCTTTAGACCTTTAAGATAAAACATTTTTAGCATCAGACCACCACAGCAGTTAGAATCTGAGGAAAAAAAACCTTAGAGGAGCTGATGAAAAAGTTGGAGTGAGTTATTATCTCAGGCTTTCTCAAAGGGGAGAGAAAGCTGAAAACAGTAAGATGCAATAAAAGTTAAGAAAAATCAAAATCTCTTGTAATTTTATTAAAAGTAAATCAATACCATAAGAACATTCTGTTGTTCTAACCAATTCTTTAGTGTATTAGTGTATTTTTAATATCAAAGCCCAATGTCTGGGAAGACTATTATAAATAATTTCCTTTTAATTATAGCCAACTTTATCACATAAAGTTTTTTTTTATAAATTCTCTTTTTACAAAGCTTATTATGATTTACACAAACCATTTATATAATTTCCTTTTAATTATAGCCAACTCGATGACACAGTTTTTTTCATAAGTTTTCTTTTTACAAAGCTTATTATGATTTACACAAACCATTTATGATATGCTTGGATTTCCTGCTTTATCTTAAACATCCTTGTTTCTTAAATAACCAGTCATTTTATCTTAGGATGGAAAACTTACCATATAAGATTCTATCGCATATAAAATTACTTTCTTTTAAACCTTTCTTACCAAAAATACATCTTTATTTCTACAACTTCCTTTACATCTCTCTTATTTACTGGTGCTTTTTACCTTGATTCATAAATAACCTTTGAATTAGACAAAAATTATTTCCTTTTAATAAGAACACATTTTTTAGAAAAATGTTTTCCTGTAATATCATTTAAAAAAAAAATTGGAAGTGATCCAGACATTTAGTGAATATCTATTTTTAATTTAATATAGCCTTAGATTATAAATTATATGATGAATTTATATATAAGCATTTATTTCATTACATTTACTTAATTATTTTTTAAGAGTTTACCTAGATTACTTATGAAAACTGATAGTCATCATTTCAAGTTACTTTCCTTTTAACCATTTTTATAGCCTGTGAATTTCAAGTGTTCAACTAAGTGAGAATATAAGGTTAAATAAATGGTTCTTTTTGTTGGCTGATAATTCAGGATTTAGCTGTTTTTATTAAACCAACAATATTAAATGCCTTATTTATGAAAAATTACACAAACAAAAATAATTCTCTTTTGGACTGCATTTATAGCTTTATAACCCTCATGCCAAATTTTGACACCTTATAATCTCCAGCAGAGATAAATATAAAACTGCTTGACCAGTAAATCAAAAAGAGATATCATGGGACTAGGCCATGCAATGCTTTCACAGTGCACTTTGTTACAAAAACATTTCTCTACCTTTAAACTGTGCCCATTCTTATCTTAAACACAGAATGGCCTCTGTAGTAACTATTTTAATAAAAAAAAATCAGGTAGTACAATACAAAAAGCAAGCAATTTGAGATATGAGAGGACCTTGTCTGTTTACACTCTTGGGGGTCCATAATGAAAAACAGAGGTTTCTCCCAAAAAGGAGTTTGGCACCTTCTCTGTTTTCTTTAAGCAATCCCAGGCTGTTAGAAATTGTCTTAGATTCCCTCATGCAGCAGAGGGTGGTAAGAGGAAGGAAAGACAGGCAGAAGTACATTGAGAAAACAGAATTCAGTCAACTGAGTAGAAAAAGAAACTTTTTATCAAAACACAAGATCCTAGGAAAGAAAAAAAAAGCATAAAGACTTTCTCTCTCTTTCTTTCTCTCTCTCTCTCTCTCTATACATATATATATATATACACATACCATTGAGCTCTTTACAAAAAATCCTTTTAAATCTCTTATTACCGTATTTTAGCTGGGACAACTTGCTGATATTTCAAAAGTAACACAAATATCAAATCAGAAAGGACTTGATTTAGGAACAAAACCCATGCTGTCATGGTGAAAAAAATGGCAGAATCTTAGCTACTGAACTACAGCATAGGGAGGCTGCCATTGCTCTTTCAGTTTGTGCTTGGCTAGCAAATGGGGGTCTTGTTGTGTAAATAAAGCCCCTCAGGTAATCAGGATCTTTTTTTTCTTTTGATCGCCAGGTTTTTTCCCCCTTTTACTTTTTAGCTGCAGGAAATTTAGCCAATTCAGAGGCCTTGTTCCCCATAATTTGGAACTTTCCTTCGAATTTGACCAAGTCAGGTAGAGTTGGGAAAAAGACTGAAACCACAAAACAACAAAAACAGAAGAAAATAAAACTAAAGAAAAAACAGTTAAGCAAAACAAACAAATGATCACACAACGTATGGTAAGGAGGAATTAAGATCAGCTGGTTGTTTACCTTAACTTTTAGTCATTAAGCAGAATTTCCCAGACAAAACTCCAATTCAGCTACTTAACTAGGAATGGGGCCCAGGCAGAAAACTGCTCTCTATTACCTCAGAAGCTGGAAAAACTCAAACTTGCCTTCCATGTTGGAAGCAAGCTGAAAGTGAGCTGAAGCTCCAGATGTAGCAGCTCTCAATCGTCAGGGAAGCAGGAAAACTCGCCTTCCTTGTTGGAAGTGAATAAAACTCCAGAAAGGGAGTTACACAGCAAAATAAGCCTTAGATCTCAATCAAATTTTGGGAGATCAAGGATCCTCTGGATAGGGGCACTCCCAGGCCTCAGCAAATTGTCTTGTTGGTTTGAACAACAGAGATAGCTCAAGCTGGTGATATAGGAGCTAAGAAGAAATTATTTAGGCAGATAGTGAGGGTAAGGAAGTCCTCAGTAATGCTTTCCTTTTAATGAAAAGAAGCTCCCAAATCATACTTTTCTAACAAAGTCCAGCCTGTAAAATCAAGCAGCAGACATAGACAAGCAAGCTGGAAGCTTGTACTGGTGAATGCCAGCAGCTGTGCCAATAGGAAAAGACTACCTGGGACTAGGCATGTTCAGAATGGTGGTTCCATCTTCCCTTTTCCTTTTCAATCATATGCGCAGTCAGGAGCAAACAACATGGTGCCAGCCAAGCAAAGACCCCTTTTGCATAATAAGATTAGGGTGGGGCAGCCAGCTTCCCTGCAGGCTATGTAAATGTCACACATGGTCCAACCAATCTTTGGGCCCTATGTAAATCAGACGCCACTTCCTCAAGCCTGTCTATAAAACCCTGTGCACTCCACCATGGGCCAGAAGTCCCATTTGGGTGCCCCTCTCTCTCGCAGGAGAGCTGTTCTCCTTTCTCTTTCTTTTGTCTATTAAACTACCACTCCCAAACTCACTTACTGTGTGTGTCCATGTCCTCAATTCTCTTGGCGTGAGACAACAAACCTTGGGTATTTACCCCAGACAATGACACCACTTCACTGGTATCAAGCACCGATAAAAGATTCATCAGAGATCACAGCCACCTCCACTCAGAATCCCTTCTGTTGGTCACCAATTTGTAAACCAAAAACATCTGAGACAGGTCTCAATCAATTTAGAATTTTATTTTGCCAAGTTTAAGAACATGCTTGGGAGAGAGATCTGTCCATTTCTCCAAAGGTGATTTTGAGGGCTTCAATATTTAAAGGAGAAGAGCAGACTGGAGGGGAAAGAGCGACAGTATGGTCACATTACTGAATTCACATGTTGGAAGAGAAAAGAAGCAAGTAGGGGAATAGTCAATTATGTATTCATCTGGCACTCAGTAAATCCGCACTTTACCTAGGATAAAGTGAACCAACCTCTGGAGATAGATAGCCTTTTACCTGCAGCTATCTGCTTAGAAACAAAAGGAAAGGCAGTTTCTTGCATGACTCAGTTCTCAGCTCAACTTTTTCCTTTTGGGATAGTGATTTGGGGCCCTGACTTTTTCTTTTCTTTTCACAATGTCTTTTGGTGCTCCAGCGTACACCTAGAAATAATATTGCTCGGTCATAGGTGTGTACTTTTTCAGGGTCGTAGATACTGTCAAATAGTTGACCAAAATATTTGTTTCAGCTTATACCACCAACAACAATGTATGAGAGTTTCAAGTGTTCTACATCATCAACACTTAGTGTTTTCCATTATTTTGTATTATAGCCATTCTAGTGGGTTTGTAGTGCTGTTTCAGTTTAGATTTTATTTGCATTTCCTTGAAGATAATAAAAATAAACGCTTTTTCTTATGTTTATTGGCCATGGGTATACTTATTTATACAGCATCCATCCAAGTCTTTTGTCCATTTTCCTCTTAGGTTGTATGCCTTTTTCTTACTGATTAGTCAGAGTTCTTTATATATTCTGGATATGGGTCTATTGTCAGATATGTGTATTATGAGTATCATCTCCTACTCTTTGGATTGCCTTTTCCCTTTTGCTAATGAACAGAAGTCTTTAACTTTAATATACAGCACTTTTTAAATATTTATTTTATGGTCAGCCCTTTATTAGCCTTGTTTAAACAATACAAGATAATAAACATATTTGCCAATGCTTTTCTCTAAAAGTTTTATGGTCATATTATTGACAAAGATTTTTTAAATACAATTCAGTGTTGGCAACTGCCTAGACTAATGGACATATATAATGCTAATGGTCATAGAAACTATTAGAAATTTTCTGAAGGTTAATTTAGCAAACAACAAATGTTTTAAAGTTCATATATTCAATCAAATAATTCAATAGCCAAGAATTCATCCAAGGAAGTAGTGAGGGTGACAAAAAAAAAATTTATATAAAAAGATGTTAAGTATTACATTTTTTAAGAACAGCAAAAGGTAAATAAAACTAAAAACAATCTAAATGACCTTCAATGAAGAAATGATTAAATTAACTGTGGAATAGTCACAATTTAGAACACTATACACTAGTTCAGAATGATATATAATTGTATATGTATTAACGAGAATGGATAACATATTGGTGAGTTAAAAAATCAAATTGCAAAATGATAGAAATATATGATATGATGTATAAGTAGAAGCACATACCCAAGTAACAAAAACCACTAATCATAAAGAAAAACATTCATAAATTTGATTATATTAAATTAAGAAGTTATGTTTCTCAAAAGACATCACAGAGTGAAAATTTTAAGGTAGAGAATATATTTGCAACTCATATAAACTGACAAAGGACTGTATTCAAAATATGTAAAGAACTACAAATCAATAGGAAAAAGATGGGCAATCTAATAGAAAAGAATGATGTAAACAGGTACCTCTATAAAGTAGTAAATCCAAATGGCCAATACATGTATTAAAAAATGCTCAGCCTCATTAGTAATCAGAAAAATGTAAATTAAAATTACAAAAACTACTGCTACACACCCACCATATTGGCAAAACTGAAAAAATATGACAATGCCAGATGTTGGATAGGATGTGGAACAACGGAACCTCTCACACGTTAGTGATGGGAGTGTAGAATGGCACAAACCTTTTGAAAAACACTTCAGCATTTTCTAATAGAGCTGGAGATATGCATACCCAATGATCCGGGAATTCTACTCCTATATTTATAACCTACAGAAACTCATTCACATATGTACCAAGCCACATGCAAAAAAAATAAAAATAAAGAAAAAGTTTATACCAGCATCATTTGTAATTGTCCAAAGCTGGAAACAATCCAAATATGCATCAACGGTAGAAGGGATAAACAAATGGTGCTGTATTCATGTAATGGAATACTACACTGTGAGGAAAATGAGCAAAGAATGCCTACAGGCAAAAATATAGATTAGTCTCACAAAGAAGAAAGTGAAAGAATCATGGCACAAAAAAAATATATTATGCACAGCATAATTCTACCTGCATAAGGTTTAAAAACAGAAAAAAAAACCCCTATAATGCTTAGGGATGTAAACTTAAATAATAAAATTACTTTTTAAAAACGGCCAGACAGTGAGTATCATAACATTCAGGAAGAATTAGAAGAATGGTGTGATTGGTGAGGGACCCCAAGGAGGTTGGAGTGCTGGAAATATTCTATTCTTTGACCCGGGTGTGGTAATGTAGGTTCTCACTTCATAATAATTCATCATATTGAACATTTACATTCCACAACTTTTCTTTGAGCTTATATAACAATAAAAATTGTAAAAGGATACGCACATATAGACTTACACACAAAATTCCAATTGTGACATAAATGTACGCCATCTGTTTGAAAGGATGCCAGTCAAATTGACAATAGTGGTGACTTTGGTGGCCCCTAGGGAGGGAAGGCAGAGGACAGGGGCCAGGATTCGGAGAAGGGGTGGTCAAAGGGGATTTCGATCTTATCTATAATGTTTTTAATTTTAAAAGTATATTATTCATGTATCCATGAGTAAATAATATTAAATTTTGATGGAAGTATGTAAACAAAGAAAGATAAAAACAAAATGTATATTATATTCTAAAGCTGTAAAATTATTTATATATATAATATTAAAAAGTGCATATACCTCTAAAAGGAAAACAAATCAAAATATTGACTTTTTTATCTCTGGTCATGGGATTGGGGATGGTCTTTTGGGGGCTCAGAAACTGATCCCCCAAAATATGGTGTTTTGATATGCTGAACTGAAGAAACCTCAAGGGCTCTCTGATGTTCCTTCCCCTCCTGTCTTTCAATCCTTTGTCTTTCCCAAAACATAGGATGAAATTTTTCTCTGAAGTTTCCTTATCTGCTTAAAGAACAAACTCACCAAAGGAAAAGCAATTACCTCTGGTCCCTTCCTGGAGTTTTCATTAACTAAGCTCATATCACAGGAAGAAAGACTGATGTCTGTCAATGCACCTGGACAGACTTTTGTCACAAATCATTATCTGCTCTGCAGGCCAAACAAACTTTGTCCTAGGCCACTGTATGTTTTTCAAGCCCATTGAATTCCCCTAAAAATCATTTACTATCCCGCTAAAATCATCCACACTTTCCCATCTCCCTTTCCTCTAAGAAGGATATATAAGCATCTGTACCCCATTGTGTGGTGGAGTAATCACTCTGTGATTCTCCTGTGTTCACGTTTATAAATTTGTGTGCCTTTTCTCCTATTAAATTGCCTTTTGTCAGTTGATTTTCAGTAAGCCTTCAGAGAATGAAGGAGAAGTTTTCCCTTATTCCCTACAGTATTTTTCTTTGTGTTTGTCCTGTAGTTTCTGAATATTTTATAATAAATACATATACACTTAAGTTAGGAAAAACTTACAAGAATCTATAAGAAAAATATATATTCCCCCAAAGAAAATGGCGAAAGGACAAAAACAGACATTGTATAGAAGAATAAATTCAAACGACCCATCAAAATGTGAAAAAAAAAATCCACTCTGTAAGTGGAAATTTAAATTAGAATAAAAATGTCATTTTTTAACCCAGACAGGCAAAGATACAAATACTGAGAGTTTCCAGTGTTATCTATGGTATTGAAACAATTTGATACACTTTTTAGTGGAAGTACAAATGGAAGCAGCCATTCAGGGGGTCGTATGACAATGGGCATAAACAGCCTTTTAAGTACCTACATTCTTTAACCCAGTAATTCCACTTCTAGAGAATCATCCTTAAAAAATATTCAAAGATGTACAAAATGGTGTATATACAAGAATGGTCATAGCAATATTATTTAATACCAAATATTTGAGAACAGCATAAATGTATAAATAGAGGACTGGTAAAAAGGAATACACAGGTGCACACATGCTACCCCTTATCACGCTATTTGAATTAGAAATCATGTTCACAGACATTTAATAACATGGGAATATGCTAAAGAGACAATGTTAAAAGTAAATAAAGCAGAACATGCAGTAGTATCCGCAATTTGATTGCAGCTTTAGGGAAAAATGAAAAGACATATTTGTATAAGTATAAAAGTGCAAGTGAATGGGTATGTAGAAAAAAATCTAGAAGGAAATATAGTAGAATATTAACAGGAGTTTTCAATGGGTGATTTTTATTTTCCTCTTTATGATTTTCTATATCTCTAGATTTTCTTCAATGAACCCATCAGCAATATTTAAACACATATTTCTAAATGTTTAAAAAACTTCACAATAAAATAAAAAACTGCATAATAAAACTGACAGTGATGCAGTGGTCTGATGATTCCCTTTATAAAAATTACCTCTGACATGCTAACCACTTTCATGCCTCTCTCCAGCTGACCCTATAATTCACACTGGTCTCCCCTGGAGCCTCTTTCTTGCTCTGTAAATCTTGCACTGGCCTTTAGCCAAGAGCAATAAAACCTGACCTGACATGACCTGCAAGTGCAGTCAGTGGTAACAAAAGGAATTTATATCTTTGCTCTACTAAATGCTCTCTTTCCTTCCTATCACAATCCCTGCTATTGTTGAACTGCTGTCTACACTACCAAATTATGTTGACCATCGGGGTTAATGGGCCAATCGTTAAGATATCTATTGATCTTAACATGCCATTCCTGTTAGCATTAGCATACTATGAAAAAATATACATATTGTACATAATAACTTCATGTAAATGAAATGCCAGTCTTCATAAACATTAGACGCACACTTGGTATGGGTCAGCAGACTTCTACATGTCATTACTCATCTTTCCCTTGGGGCCCCAAAGCTGAGTTAATTAAGTATAGGTCAGAAACAGGTCACCAAATACCAGAGGCTTGTGAATAGCTGTAGAAAATAGAAATAATTATTAGAAATAATAAACACCTCTTGGTATCTCTCTTCTTTGGGATAGCAGTGAACATCAGAAACTAAAGACAAAGTTCATCTCCTATTTTCAGCACTGACTTCTGACCATGTTTCATACTGCATTGATTATTAGCTAGAATTCACCAAACATCATTCATTCGCAAGTATCAATTAACTGTCCACTAGTGCCAGGCACAGTTCTAGGCACTCGTTATATACTCATGAACAAATGATAGAAATATCTGCCCTCATGGACCCTACATTATCATCAAGAGAGATGGACTATAAACACAAAACAGGGTAAATAAATGACATGGTTTGTTAAATCATGATTAGTACTATTGAAAAATAGAATGAGGTAAGAGAGATCTAGAGGTGCAGGAAGTAGGATGCAGCTTGCAAGGAGACATAGAGTGGTCAAGATAAGACTTATTGAGAAGGTGACAATGACGGACACATTATGTCCAGACTCTCTTTTAAGGAAGGAATTGTAGCCCGGGTTCTGGAAATGCTGACTACCCTTCAGGGCTTGCCACAGCAGCAGAAAGCCACCTCACCTAGGATCAGTCCTGATAGAAGGGTACATAAAGGGGTGGCACTTTTCAGCCCGATGGGGGACAACTCTGACAGGCCATTTTAGCTCTAGAGCTCAGTGTAGGATTGGGCAAGGCTGTTATTAAGCCTTGGTCACAGCTTGACTTCTCCTTCTGCCCACTCCTGCTTCCTTCTCTTCCCTTCCACACATGTTGATTCCAAGAGCTTTCCTAATAATATCTTGCATGCCAAACATCATCTCAGAGTCTGATTTCCATAGAACTCAACCCATAACGTGACATTTGAGCAATGCTTGAAACAAATGAGGGAATGGAGTGAGCCACACATCTATCTGAAGGAAAAGTATCCCAGACAGGCACAGCCAATGCAAATGCCAAGTATGCCTGAAGTGGTGAAAGAATAGGAAGAAGGCCAGTGAGCCTGGGGTGGAGTGAGTTCAAAAGAATTAGTACGAAATAAGGTCTTTGGCTTTTACTCAACATGAGATGAAAAATCACAGGAGGGTTTTGACCAGAAGTATGACATGATCTGTCACACTTCTGAAAAATCACCACAGCTGAGTGAAGAATACAGTGCGGAGGGCAATATGGAAGCAAGAGTCTAGGTAAGAGACTATTAAAGTAATCCCTGGGCGAGTGATGATGGTGGCTTGGTCCAGGGAGGTAGCAATGGAGTTAGAGAGAAACAATCAGATTTTAGAGACATTCCAAGGGGAAAGCAAGCTTTCTAGGATTTCCTGGGGGATTAGATGAAGAATCTGTGGAAAAGAGCAGATTCGTATTTGAGCATGTTAAAATTGGGATGTCTCTATTTATTTAAGTGGAGATATCTAATATATGGTTGATAATAGAGCCTAGCATTTAGGAAAGAAATCAGGAGACAACATGTTATTTAAACCTTTCAGACTGAATGAAATCACCAATGGAGTGAGTAAAGACACAAAAGAGAAGATGCCCAAGGGCCAGCCCATTCCAATGTTGAGACTTCTCACAGAAGGGGAAAAACTATCAAAGAACACTGAGAAGGAGCAACCATTAAGGATGGATGAAAGTGAAGAGAGTGCCATGTATTGGAAACCAAGTGAAAAACGTGTAATCAACTATGCTGCTGGTAGGTCAAGGAAGATTAAGACTGAGACCAGCAATGGAAACAGCCATGTAGAGAGCTTGGGTGGCATTGACAGGAGCAGTTGGAGAGGAGAATGAAAATCATTGAAATAAAAGAGAAGAAATATTAAAATTTCATGTTTTGCTTCCTATCTCTTCATCAAAAATACATCTATCAGACAAAAAAAAAGAAAAAATATATATACGTCTATCAAAATAAGGATCCTTTCTCGAAAACTTACTCCCACGGAAAACTTTTTCAAACCAAGAAGATAACACAACTTAAGCAAAAAAAAAAAAAAAAAAATAAAAAAAAAATCACTATAGAAATAATAGCATTTACTTCCTTATCCTTGAGGAGCTGATGATAAATTAGCGTTCCATTCAGCTCATTTTTCAGACACTTCCATTCCAAGGATATCTTTCAGTGCTGGCAGAGTGGGGAGACATCAATGAAGTACTTAAATGTATGCTGTAAAGAACTAAGCTCTGTAAAGTAGACCCAGTTCCTTCCAATCTACAGCCATAAACACAGACCAACCATGGAATCAGCCTCAAGTAACCCATGAAATAAATAAAACCTATAATTAGCATTTTCTGCTACTTATTCTCAGTCATTGAGCTACATGTATTGGAGGAAATTGCTATATCCAACTGATGATCATCCAGCATTTTAGATTCCAATGGCCTCACCCACCACTCTCCCACTCTTCACCTTCCTCTGTTGTCCCATCCCACACATTGATGACCTGCATACCCTCCAGCTACATCGGGCAATCATCACTCTCCTCCCACACTCTGAATTTTTAACTTCATTGCCATTGTGCACAGAAAACACATACATGCACATGTGCTTACTCAAACACTATGCCAATTGAAATTTTATCCAAACTTAAAAGCCCAACTCAAATGCCCCCTCTTCTGAAAAGCCTGTCCTGACCCTTGCCTCTTTCATGTTTTCATAACATTGTGTATGTTTGTTATATACAAATGCTTTGTACAGACACTCTCTTCATTCAACTAGGAATGATGTATTTTTTAGCATTTCCTATTCATCTGTAAGCAGGTAACAATGCATCCTGGTTTGCTGAGTACAATCCTAGTTTACATCTATTGTCCCAGGGTATATATTATCAACGCTTCCTTTGGCTTTCAAAAGGTGTCCTGGTTTGGATGATAAATGAAATGGTCACCCTAATAATAAACATTCTTATGGTACAATCTGAGCCTCATTCATCCATGTAACTCCAAAAGCACCTAGCACAGTGCCAGGCACATTTAGCAGGTGATCAATAAATGTGAAATGACAAGTTGTAGAAATAAGTACTTTAGTGTGCATGATTTCTCTTTGCTGAAGAGGGGGAGTTTGTTATAAAAGTAAGGGAAAGCTCAGAACATAAGCATGACAAAACCACCCTTTTCCCATCCCCCCCACTCCATCAGCCCATGGATGTGCCACAAACAACCTGGAATGAAGACACTTGAAATTTCTAAAACACCTACATTTATCAACTGGAAGATGGGTTCCCTCTAATGGGGAAGGGAGGCCTTCGACCAGGAGTCAAGAGGCAAGGATTTCCATTGCAACTCAGCCCTAAAAAGACTTTCCTGCACTGGTACCAGGATACATCCTCTTACACTCATAGGTGACCACAGGCAAAAACACTTTGCTTCTCTGAATTCTCATCTGAAGGTGGGGAGGCTGGAACAAGGTCATCTCCAGGCCCCTTCCAGCTCTCACATTCAGGGCTGATCCAGACACGAGTTTAAACGAATACAGATCACATCAGCATCTATTCCTGTTTTCAGCTTTCTGGGCCACGACCCCATGGACAGGGCTGGAATAACTAAAGCACTATTTCAAGGGGCCTGAAATTCTTTGAAACTGTTCTAATATAAATGTTCAGTCGGGGGGAAACAGCTGCCCCCAGAAAAGACCTACTTCTTTAGTGCCTGGCATGAGTTCTTATTACAGAGATTCTGCAACTTGACATCACCTGTTGGGCTTGTTAAAACAGTTAAAATGCAGTTTCTAATTTGCTAGGTCTGGGGTGGACTCGAGAATAGACAGTTCAAACAATTCCCCAGGTGATGCTGATGCTGCTGGTCCAGGGATCATTCTTGGAGAACCACTACCTTATTATCTTGTAGCCCACTAAAAGATAATTTTTAAGGAAAAATAAAGAAATTTTTTTTTACAAAAAATAACAGAGATATTCAAGATTAAAGATCCCTAGAAGCAGGCTTTTATTCCAGACTTTGTCGAATACCATGGTTCCTGGTTCCTTTCTGGCACTGTCCTCTTAGTGAGGACCTATATTCACTGGGTACAATGCTTCCAGCTGGGAAAGGATGCTTTCTTCAAAGGAATCTTGTTTTCTTCCTCCCTCAGCTCTTGTGTGTTACTCCAAGGTCTCATTAGCCCTTGAAATGTATTCCAATTTAAAATCAGCTGCAAACCTAATGAATGTCCCACAACCCTTCTTCACAGCACTAAAGAAGATGCTAATTAAAGGCAGAGGCAAACCTAATCTCCCTATCCCTCCTGCTCCTACCTGCTATTAGGATCCTAGCAGTTCTTAGTTGGACTCTCAGCTCCAATCGAAATTGAATTTCATTTGTAGAGGATACAATTTTTCATTCTTTACATCAGCTGGACATCCGTGATTCGAGAGACTCTGATTTGAAATGGGAGGTTCCACCCTGGTTTACTCCCAAGGTATACAAGCTGATTATTCTCCACTATTTGCTTAGGCTACACAAGAAGCCCCTGATGTAAACATCTGACTATCAAACAAGCCAGCCACAGAAACATCTGTGGCTTTGCCTGCCACTGCAACGTGCCTCCCACCTCCATACACCCACACATACTCACGCTATCCATCAAAACTCCAGAGCCACAGAATCTCCTAAAAGCTGATCTAGGGAATTCGTGGTTTCAGAAATAGAGGTGGAGGGAAAGTCATGCAATGTAGGGATATATTAAGAGCACTGCTCCAAGGATAAGTGGCCCCAAAGGCCCATTAACTCACCCATGTGGAATTCTCATTGACAAAAAGTACCCTGTCTACTCCCTCCCCAAGCCACTTTCCATCTCAAGACTACCAATATCATGTTGACTTTGTCACACAGTTTAACTTTTCAGCCTGTTCAGATCCCTCAGGCTTAATGATAACTGATATGGTTGTATCTCTGTGTCCCCACTCAAATTTCATCTTAAATTTTACTCCCGTAATTCCCATGTGTTGCAGGATGGACCCAGTGGGAGATCATTGAATCATAGGGGCGGCTTTCCCCATACTGTTTTCGTGGTAGTGAATAAGTCTCACTCCTGATGGTTTTATCAGGGGTTTCCGCTTTTACGTCTTCCTCATTCTCTCTTTGCCTGCTGCCATTCATGTAAGACGGGACTTGCTCCTCCTTGCCTTCCGCCGTGATTGTGAGGCTTCCCCAGCAATGTGGAACTGTATAAGTCCAATTACACCTCTTTCTTTTGTAAATTGTCCAGTCTCGGGTTTGTCTTTATCAACAGTGTGAAAATGGACTAATACAATAACTTTCATTTGAGGCTTTCACATTAGAGCAATGATTGCAAATCTGGTCGCTCCTTATAATCACTTGAGGAGCTTTACAAATCGTGAAGCCCAAGCCACACTTCACACCAATTAAATTAAAATCTCTTTAAGTGAAACCGAAGCATCAGTATTTTTTAAATGTGTAGCCAAGGTTGAGAATACTACATTCAAGTGGATTTGCCCAACTTTATTGATCCAAATCCCCATCTGAAGTGTTGCTTTTTACTGAGGGTTTGGAAAATTTAATTGGGGAGGATGGCAATTTCCATTTAAGGAACAATCTTAGAAGAAGGGCAAGACCAGTGGGAACACATGCTAAGCTGAAGAAAAAGGGAGGGGGACTAGGAGATGGTAGGGGATGCAGAGAAGGTGTTAAAGATATTATTTTTAATGTTATTTTTAATTAAAAGGCCACTATTTTTAATGTCTGGGCCATCTCCATACCCAGCCAAATAACAGAAACCTTGTACTCTGCCTTTAGCTCCTATTCCTCATAGCTTACTGCTCAGGCTCAGATTTACTGTATTTACTTTGGTGCCATTATTTGGTTAACAGGTGAACTAACAGGGCAAGTGGGATGTTATGATTTGAATATTTATGTCCACTTCAAAACTTATGTTGAAACTTAATCCGCAATGCAGCAGTATTAAGAGGTGGAGTCTTTAGGAGGTGATTAGGCCATGATGGATCAACCCTCATGGATGGGATTAGTGCTCTCATAAACAGGCTGCAATTGGACTTACAGTTCCACGTTGCCCCTTCTGTCCCTTCTGTCCTGTGAGGACACAACATTCATTTCCTCCAGAGGATGCTGCAACAAAGCACCATCTTGAAAGCAGAGAGCAGCTCTCACCAGACACCAGTCCTGCTGGCACCTTGATCTTGGACTTCCCAGCCTCCAGAACAGTGAGGAATAAATTTCTATTGTTTACAAATTACCTAGTCTTGGTTATTTTGTTATAACAGCATCAATGGACTAAGACAAAGGGCTGACAGTGGTCTCACAATCATGTGAGACACTGTTTTTTGTGGAAAATTTCAGTGTTCCAACCACGGCCTTACCCACAAACTTCTAGGTTTGGACTGCTTTCTTCCATTCCATCTGCCTAAGCTGATGGAGCCAGAGGCTCATGAGCACCAAGCTAAGTGTTTGATCCCTGGGGATCAGTCACCCCTCAGCCTACCCCTTAAGCCCTGGTCACTACTCTCATGAGTGCTGACTGTTCCTTACAAAAAGAACTAAGGAAGGAAATGTGACTGAAGCTTCACATTTAAAGGGCAACTGAAACAACATCCCAAGTGCAGGCCCCTGGTAAGTCCATCATGTCAACTTCTAACACAAAGGTAACTTGCTTATTCCTTCATTCAGCGGTGGCCTTTCTGTTCAAAGATAACTCTGCCTTTCAGCTTATTTCCCTTAGGAGATCCTACCAACAGCAAGACTTTTAAAATAACTATCTCTAAGGCACCATCAGAGTACCACTTTCTGTGGGTTCCTACTATGGACTGAATTATGTACCTCAAAAATTCATATCTCGAAGTCCTAACCCCCTAGAATGTGACTTTATTTGGAAATAAATTTGTTGCAGATGTAATTAGCTGAGGTCATACTGGAGAAGGATGGCCCTTAATACAGTATGACTGGTGTCCTTGTAAAATGGGGGAATTTAGCGACAGACACACACAGGGAGAACATGTGAAGATGAAGGCATAGATGGGAGTGATGCTTCTACAAGCCAAGGAATGCCAAAGATTGCCAGCAAACCACCAGAAACTAGGGGAGAGGCATGGAACAGTATCTCAAAAGGAACCAACCCTAGCAATACCTTGATCTCAGACTTCTCATCTCCAGAACTCTGAGGCAATAAACATGTTTGAGATACTTTGCTATGGCAGCACTAACAAACTGGTCTAGTTCCTTTTATTCTAAAATATACCCCCAAGACATTTGCTTAAATAATTACCACTAGTCAAAACATACTGGTTATTCTTTTGAAGAACACTTCCTTTTTTCTATTTTCTTCAGAGTACTTCCATGGATCCTTAGTCATCTTACTATTTACCTGTTTATGTGTTTGGATCTGTCTTCCCCCACATCTCAAGGATAAGCTCCCTGAGAAGTGGTGCAGTCTGGCAATTGGAAGCCCAACCTTGGGAGCCACACTGGGTTTAGTACCAGCCCAACACTAGCTCTGTGACCTTGGAATAAGGTTATGTAATCTCTCTGTGCCTCAGTTTTCTCACCTATAAAGTGCGGATTATAATAGCACCTCTCCCATAGGGTTTTGATAAGGATTAAGTGACTTAATATGTGTAAAGCATTTATAAAACTGGCACATTATAAACACTATGCAAATGTTGCCTATCACTATTGAGAGCAGGGGCATTGTCAACTTTATTCAATCCTGAATGTCTAATGCCATTAACAGTGCCTGCCATATGTTAGGGGACTTCATGTATGACTCCAATGGATTAGTACTTTCTTCTAGCAAAGTCCTTAACTAGAAAGTCCACCACGACTGTGTCATCATCCAGAGGCTTAGAAAACACTAATACCTTAATCCACAGGCATCAAGAATCATTGAAAGACACATACTCAGAAGTTCTACTTCTCAGAACATTCGATCTGCAGCATGTGCCATCCAGCCTTGCAAAGGATTTCTTACTCACATGCCCATGAAGACTCACAATTTAGGTTGAGCAAGTAACAAAGACCACAAATACATATTTGCAGGTTCTCTTAGAAGGGCTAGAAAAATGTTAGGGTTTTTCTGACTGCTTCATTTTTTCATATATTTATAAAGTTTTTATGGCTGTCTTTTTGAGATTTCCATCGCTACTCAAGTGTTCATTCAAACCAGCCTAAATATGATTGAATATCGTTTCCCTAAAATTCCTATTTATTCGATTGATTATTTCACATGACAGTGGTTGCCAGCACATGTAACTTGATTGGTGAGTAAAAACATACAAATTATTTGCTAAGAGAAAAAATTAAAAAGACAAAAATGTCTAGTTTCATCAAAGCTCCCAATTTCCTTTCTTCTAGAACGGGCTGTGCAGAATCATGCTGGAGCATCCCAGCTGGTGCACTTATGGAGAGAGAAGCCTTTTTCAGATACATAACCTAAAAATCCTGCTTTAGAGCAAACTGCTGGTTGATTCATTAATTGAAGCTAAATTAAAAATGTTCATCAGACCTTCCCTCCTTCCCAAACACACAGTCATAGACAATCACAGATTGATGAAGAAAGCATTTGCTAACATGCACAAACACACACACACACACACACACACACAGAGAGAGAGAGAGAGAGAGAGAGAGGCATATCAGCCCCTTTGAATTACCTTAACAAAAAGAGATGGTGTGGTTGACTGCAAAAAAATGGCTTTTTTGAAAGATACATATATTAAAACGGAAGTCTCAACTGATATCTATTGAATTTTCCAAATCCTGGATGTTCAGGATGTTCTTTGTAATATTGCTACCCATGCTGGCCATTAATTCCTCCTCAGGCCTCATCTTAGATCTCAGCAGCCCTTTCTCATGCTAATAATCCACCAGGACCCTGAGCTGCTGAAGCAAGTCCCTTGACAGATTCAGAGCATTATCCAGCTGACTGCACAATTTGTTCGGCACCTGGGGCAAAGAACTGGGAGATGCAGAGAGCAGGAACACAGTGGTAAATTGAAGAATGACACATGTCAGGAATGTTAGGGAGACTTGTTGAACCCCCTACCTGCTTCAGAATAAAGGAATTAAATGAAGAGAGATGGGGAAATAGCAAGGGAGGTTAGGATAGGACCATGGAGTTACGGAAACTAACTGAAACCCTGAAAACAGGGTTTGGTTTGGACTTACTTGCAGGGCTGCAGAGCAAGTCCACCATTATTACCCTACAAGTCCAGCATTTCTGAGGGGGGTCACACAGTTGTGTACATGATGTTACCTTTGACTACATTTTTGTCTCTTGGGTCATAGAACCACCACATGACAAACCCACACAAATGTCCCTGAAAGAGCTTCCCAGATGCTGGGGGTAAGGAGATTACAGGGAAAGGTATGGTAACATTCTGTGTGAGTAAAGCCACTGGGATAAGGGCTCAGGGTATGAGAATGGAACTAATATTTATGGAGCATCTAAGAAATGCCAAACAGTCTCCTAAGCATGCCACCTAATCACTTAATTCCATATCTACAAAACAGTATAAGGTATCATTGTATCCCATCCTAAAGAGAAGAGAATTGAGATCCTGCCAGAACAGAACAGGCTCAGGCTCAAATATTAGGAAAGAACTAGAAACATCTTGCTGTTTTGTGCAGTTCCAAGAATGTGGTGCATACATGTGGAAAACTGCATAGACAAAATCAAAAGCATATGAATGGACCCTTTAAAATGATATCTGGCCATTGATCTGAGCAGTAATTTCTATAAATGTTTTTCTATTATATTTTAATACTATACTTTCTCCTATTTGGTGTGTTTATTTGAAACCTAATTTGTCAACAAGGGTGCCAAGACCATTCAATTGGGCAAAAAATATCTTTTCTACAAATGGCACTGGGACAAATGAATACCCACATGCAAAACAATGAAGTTGAATTCCTACCTCACACCACATACAAAAATTAACTCAAATCATAGATCTAAATGTAATAGTTAAAACTATAAAACTTTTATAAGAAAACAGGGGTAAATCTTCATTACCTTGGGTTAGGTAATGTTTTCTTAGATATGACAACTAAAGCATATGTGAAAAAAGAAAAATAGATAAATTGGACTTCATCAAAATTAAAAACTTTTGCACTCCAAAGAACACCATCAAAAAGATGAAAAGAAAATCCACAGAATTGGAGAATGTTTATAAATCATATATCTGTTAAGAGACTGGTATTCAGAATATGTAAAGAGCTCTTACAATGAAACAGTTCAGAAACAACCCAATTAATAAAATAGGCAAAGGATTTGAGGTGAATAGACATTTCACCAAAGAAGATACACAAATCACTAAAGATCACATGAAAAGATGCTCACATTAGGGAAATCAAAACTCCAATGACATACCACTTCACAACAGCTAGGATGGCTAAAATAAAAAAGACCGACTATAGCAAGTGTCGGCCAAGATACACAGAAATTGGAATCCTCATTTATTGTTAGTAGGATTGTGAAGCAGTGCAACCACTTTGGAAAACAATGTGGTACTTCCTCAAATTATTAGACATAGAGTTACCATATGACCCAGCAATTCCACTTGGGTATATATCCAAGAGAAATGAAAACATACATTCCCACCAAAACTTGTACACAAATGTTCATAGCAGCATTATTCATAATAGCTAACAAGTAGAAAGAACTCAAATGTTTATTGACTGATGACTGGATAAACAAAATGTGGTCTATTCTTGCAAACATGTATATTTTGATATTCCTTTCATTCAACCACTAAAAGAAATGAGGTACTGATACATGGTACAAAATGAATGAACTTTGAAAACATTATGCTAAATGAAATATGTCAGTCATAAAAAAACACATATTGTATGATTCCAGTTATATGAAATATATACATATCAGAATAGACAAATTCATACAGACAGAAAGTAAACTAGAGGTTTCCAGGGGATGGGGGGAAGAGGCAATAGGAAATGACAATAGATATAGGTTTCTTTTTGGGGTGTTGAAAATGTTCTGGAATTAGATACCGGTGATGGTTGCACAACTCTAAATATGCTACAGAGAAATTGGACACTTAAAAGGGTAACATTTAAGATATGTAAAGTATAACTCAATGAAATTATGATTTTTAAAAAATCTAACTTGTTCCAAAAAGAATTTAAGGCCAAAAAAAGAGATTCACAATTATTAATGGATCAAAGTTTTCTTTCTCTAATATTTGCATGCACAATTAGTCCAAGGCTTTTATACTTCATTGACCCCAGATGAAGACTTAAGACCTACTATAAATATCTGAAAATAAACAAAAATGGTAAAAATTTAGGAAGCTGAGGCTGTGACCAAAACACAACTTAGATTTTTCAGTACGTGAATTCTAACAACTATATTTTTAGAATTATCTGTCTCTTTCTTTCTGTGTCTATGTTTCTCTCTCTCCTTCTCTCTTCATACAGTTTTTAAAGTTTTATTTTGCTTTTAATTGACACATAATTATACATATCTATGGGCTACACTGTAATATTTTAATACATGAATACATTGTGTAATGATCAATCAGGATAATTAGCATATCCATCACCTCAAACATTTATTATTTCTTTATAGTTAGAACGTTAAAAATCCTCTCTTCTAGCTATTTTGAAATATACTGTGAAAGGAAAATAAATCTCAGAACTCCAAAATCACTAAGTCAAAGGGAAAAGTCAAGTTGGGAACGGCATCAGGCAAATCTGCCTCCATTTTATTCCTAAATAAGATAGCTACAAAGATTTTTCTTTTGAAGCTACATACCTCCCTCACGATTTGCACACAAGGAAATTCCCTGTGGGTTTCAAGACCTTTACCCTAAAACAGTTCTGTTGAATTTCAACCTGGCAATGTAAATTGATAGCTTACTCCAGGTGTGGGACAAAGGGCAGACAAAACTCAAAGTTGTCCTTCTGTGCTCACCTGAGAAAATGCTGATTACTTCCTCTGCCCTATTGTTAATGTAAAAATACAGATTCACTGAGTCAGACTAAGGCATAAGTAATTATTCCTCTACCCCCTACCCTGCCTCACATGTAAATTGTGTATCCAGTGAAAGGCTGATCAGAGACCCAAAATAATTCAACCTTTGGTCTCTTACTACTGATGAACCTGGAAGACCCCACTTTGAGTTGTCCTGCCTTCCTGGACTGAACCAATGTACATTTTACACATATTGATTGATGTCTCATGTATCCCTAAAATGTATAAAACCAAGCTGTGCCCCGACCACCTTGGGCACATATTATCAAAACCTCCTGAGGCTGTGCCATGGGGACATCCTTAACCTTGGCAAAGCAAATTTTCTAAACTGATTGAGACTTGTCTCAGATGCTTTTGGGTTCACAAATAATACATTATTGTTAACTATAGTCTCCTTACTGTGAAACAGAACAACGAACTTATTTTTCCTATCTAACTATAGTTTCGTACCCATTAACTAACCTTTCCCTATTCTCTGCTCCCACATACCATTCCCGGCCTCTGGTAACCACTATTCTAGTTTTCACTTCATGAGTTTTTAAAAACCAAATAGCAATTCATAGATTTATTGCCAGGAAATAAATATAAACTAAAAAGTATCTGAGACAGGCCTCAATGAATTTAGAAGTTTGTTTTGCCAAGGTTGAGAACATGCCAGAGAAGGAGGTCTGTGCCTTTCTCCAAAGATGATTTTGAAGGCTTCAATACTTAAAGGGGAAAAGTGGGTTAGAAGATAAAGAGGGAGGTTATGGTCTAATATCCAGAATTTACAAGGAACTTAAATTTACAAGAAAAAAAACCATCAAAAAGTGGGCAAAGCATATGAACAGACACTTCTCAAAATAAGACACTTACATGGCCAAGAAACATGAAAAAAAGCTCAACATCACTGATCATTAGAGAAATGCAAATCAAAACCACAGTGATATACCATCTCAGGCCAGTCAGAATGGCAATTATTAAAAAGTCAAGAAACAATAGATGCTGGTAAGGCTGTGGAGAAATAGAAATGCCTTTACACTGTTGGTGGGAATGTAAATTAGTTCAACCATTGTGAAACACAGTATGGCAATTCCTCAAGGATCTGGAACCAAAAATACCATTTGACCCAGCAATCCCATTACAGGGTGTATACCCAAAGGAATATAAACCATTCTACTATAAAGACACATGCACATGTATGCTTATTGCAGCACTATTTACAATAGCAAAGTCATGGAATCAACCCAAATGCTCATCAATGATAGACTGGATAAAGAAAATGTGGTACACAATGGAATACTATGCAGCCATAAAAAAGGATGAGTTCATGTCATTTGCGGAGACATGGATGAAGCTGGAAGCCATTATCCTCAGCAAACTAACACAGGAACAGAAAACCAAACACCACATGTTCTCACTTATAAGTGGGAGTTGAACAATGAGAACACATGGACACAGGGAGGGGAACAACACACACCAGGGCCTGTTGGGGGTGAGGGGTGAGGGGAGGGAACTTAGAGGAAGGGTCAATAGGTGCAGCACCGTGGCACATGTATACCTATATAACAAACCTGCATGTTCTGCACATGTATCCCGAAACTTAAAGTAAAAAATTTTTTTAAGTGGGCAAAAGACATCAACAGTCAATTTTCAAGAGAAACATCAACAGTCAATTTTCAAGAGAAAACATATATAGGCCAAGAAGCATATGAAAAAAATGCTGAATATCACCAATCACTGGAGAAGTGCAAATCAAAACCACAATGAAATACCATCTCACACCAGTCAGAATGGCTACTATTAAAAAGTCAAAAAAAATAGTAATAACAGATGTTTACAAGGTTGCAGAGAAAAAGGAATGTTTATACACTGCTGGTGGAAATGCAAATTAGTTCGACCACTGTGAAAAGCAGTGTGGCAATTTTTCAAAGAATGCAAAACATAATTACCGTTAGACTCAGCAATCCCATTATTAGGTATATACCCAAAGGAATATAAATCATTCTACTACCATGAAGACATATGCATTTATATGTTCATCACAACACTATTCACAATAGCAAAGACATGGAATCAACTTAAATGCCCATCAACAGTAGGTTGGATAAAGAAAATGTGATACATATACACCACAGAATACTACCCAGCCATAAAAAGAATGACATCATGTCCTTTACACAACGTGGATGCAGCCGGAGGCCATTATCCTAAGCAAACCAATGCAAGAACAGAAAACCAAATACCATATGTTCTCACTTATAAGAGGGAGCTAAACATTAAGTACACATGGACACATGAGTCCTTGAGGGTGGAGGGTGGGAGGAAGAAGAGAATGAAAAAACTATCAAGTACTATGATTATTACCTGGGTGATGAAATAATCTGTACAGCAAACCCCCATGACATGCAATTTACCTGCATAACAAACCTGCACATGTAACCTTGAACCTAAAATAAAATTTTTTTAAAAGAATGAATAAAACTTCCAAGAAATGTGTGATTATGTAAGGAGACCAAATCTACATCTCATTGGCATCCCTGAAAAAGAAGAAGGGGAAGCAATCAACTTGAAAAACATATTTCAGGATATCATCTCTTCTGGTTTGTAGGGTAAATTTTCCCAATTTCACTAGAGGGGCCAACATTCAAATTCAGAAAATACACGGGATTCCTGCAGGGTACTATACAAGACAACCATCCTCAAGACACACAGCCATCAGATTCTTCAATGTCAAAGTGAAAGAAAAAATATTAAAGGCAGCTAGAGAGAAGAGGCAGGTTACCTACAAAGGGAACCCCATCAGGCTAACAGCAGACCTGTTAGGAGAAACCCTACAAACCAGAAGAGACTAGGGGCCTATATTCAGCATTCTCAAAGAAAAGAAATTCCAACAGAGATTTTCATATCCGGCCAAAATAAGCTTCATAAGCAAAGAAAAAAAATGAGATCCTTTTCAAACAAGAAAATGCTAAGAGAAATTATTACCACCAGATCAGCCTTACAGGAAGTATTTAAGGGAGTGCTAAATAAGGAAATGAAAAGCCATTACTGGCCACCACAAAAACACACTTAAGTACATAGACCACTGACACCATAAAGCAAACTACACAATGAAGTCTACCTAACAACCAGCTAACAACACAATGACAAGACGAAATCCACACATATTAATATCAACCTTGAATGTAAATGGGCTCAATGCCCCAATTAAAAGACAGAGTGGCAAGTTAGATAAAGAAACAAGACCCAATGGTATGCTGTTTTCTTCAAGAGACCCATCTCACATGGAATGACACATATTGGTTCAAAGAAAAGGGATGGAGAAAGATGTACCCAGTAAGCAGAAAACAAACAAACAAAAAAGAGCATGGGTTGTTATTCTTATTTCAGACAAAGCAGACTTTAAACCAACAATGATCGAAAGGACAAAGAAGGACATTACATAATGATAAAGAGTTAAATTCAATAAAAAGACTTAAATATCCTAAACGTATTTGCACCCAACACTGGAGGACCAAGATTTATAAAACAAGTTCTTAGAGACCTATGAAGAGACTAAGATAACCACAAAATAATAGTGGGAGACTTCAACACCACACTGGCATCAATGCAGAAAACTAACAAAGATATTTGGGACCTACGCTCAACACTTGATCAAATTGACCTAAAAGACATCTACAGAACATTCCACCCAATAACAACAGAATATACATTCTTCTCATCTGCACATGGCACATATTCTAAAAGTGACCAAATACTTGGCCATAAAGCAATTCTCAACAAATTTTAAAACAACAGAAATCATAACAACCACAATATCAGACCACAGCGCAATAAAAATAGATATCAATACCAAGAAAATTGCTCAAAACCATACAATTGCATGGAAGTTAAACAATCTTTTCCTAAATGACTTTTGGGTAAACAATGAAATTAAGGCACACCTGGCCTACCAAAAAGCAGCCAGACTGCTTATTTGGGTGGGTCCCTGATCCCATTCCTCCTGACTAGGTGAGATATCCCAAAAGGTGCATGCGGGCCAGCAACAGGTCAGCACTCTCCTGGGATGGAGCTTACAGAGGAAGGAGCTGGCTGCCAACTTTGCTGTTTCATGCCCTTCACTGGTGATACCTCCAGGTACAGGAAAAACTGAGGCAACTGATGTCTGGAGTGGGACCCCAGCAAACCGCAGCAGCCCTATGGTAGAGTGGCCTGACTGTTAAAAACAAAAACAAAAACAAAACCAGAAAATAACAACAACAGCATCAACAAAAAAGGCCCCACAAAAACCCCATTCAAAGGTCAGCAACCTCAAAGATCAAAGGTAGATAAGCCCACAAAGATGAGAACGAATCAACACAGAAACGCTAAAAACTCAAAAAGCCAGAGTGTCTCTTCTCCTCCAAATGACCACAATACCTCTCCAGCAAGGGCACAGAATTGGGCTGAGACTGACATGGCTGAATTGAGAGAAGTAGGCTTCAGAAGGTGGGTAATAATAAACTTCACTGAGCTAAAGGAGCCTGTTGTAACCCAATTCAAAGAAGCTAAGAATCATGATAAAACAATACAGGAGCTGATAACCAGAATAGCCAGGTTAGAGAGGAGCATAACTGACCTGATGGAGCTGAAAAACACAACTCAAGAAATTCACAATGCAATCACGAGTATCAATAGCAGAATAAACCAAGCAGAGCAAAGAAACTCAGAGCTTGAAGACTGTCTTCCTGAAATAAGAAAGGCAGACAAGAATAGAGGAAAAAAGAACAAAAGGAATGAATAAAAGCCCTGAGAAATATGGGACTATGTAAAAAGACCAAACCCATGACTGATTGGGGTACCTGAAAGAGACACGGAGAATGGAACCAAGTTGGAAAACACACATCAGGATATTATCCAGGAGGACTTCCCCAACCTAGCAAGACAGGCCAACATTCAAATTCAGGATTTGCAGGGAACCCCAGTAAGATACTCCATTAGAAGATCAACCGCAAAACACGTAATCATCAGATTCTCCAAGGTTGAAATGAAAGAAAAAAAATGTTAAGGGCAGCCAGAGAAAAGCCAGGTCACCTACAAAGGGAAACCCATCAGACTAACAGCAGACAAATATTGCAATAGAGGAAAAGAGACATCAGTGTAGAAGTGGGCTGTATTCCAAATACAGCATGAGCAAGTGAGAATTTATAGCCATAGAGCAGTGTAGTGAGTCAATGAATGAAAAATTACTGAGAGGAAACATCAGAGGTAAGGGGTATTCCGGCTAAACCACTTGACAGAATTCTTGCTGAAGCCAGGCCATGGTGATCAAATATCACCTGGAAGATAGTGAGGAGTGAAGAATTTGATCAGAAATCAAGGGGGATCTGATATTGAAGGTAGAAGATTCTCACTAAACTGACTTAATGGATCCCTGCTAAAACTGTGCTACACAAAGATGAAAAAGGAAGTCCAAGGGTCAAGACCTGGTTGGGAGGAGAGTTCAGAAGAACCTGACTAAAATTTAGTCAAAGAGAAATTCTGTGTCAACCCAATCCTATCCTTTGAAATACCTGGCACAGCCCTTGTCCATGGGGCTGTGAGACATTCCCTCTTTGTTAAGGATAAGAGCTTTGGCCCTGTGCTAATTGGAGAGCCTTCAGTGGAGCATGAGAATAAAATAACAACAACAACAAAACTATCTGTAGGTGACAGAGACTTAAAATAGCTGTGTTTAATTGGCTGCTAATAACTTTTAAAAGTGAAAGATCTGACAAGAACTCATAAGAAGAATGACACAAACGACAAATAAATTTGTTTATTTCTGTGGCATGAAAAACAAGATAATAAAGCCAATCCAAAAAGTTTTAGATAAGATGTCTGTAAGCATAATAATTAAAACTACTTTCAAAGAAAAGAAGAAACATCACATCTGATTTATAAAAATAGATAAACATATTTTTGCAGAGAAAAAAATCTTCAGCCATAATATAACATTGGGGCTTAGAACACAATACCCCAAAATATGGCACCTTAGTATGCTGAGTACTTCGAACTGACAGATTAGAAGTCCTCAGAAGTAAAGTCTCTCTCTGACCTCCTCCTGCCCTCCTGTCTCATCCTTCTTTCTCTCCCAAAGCAAGTCATAGAAACCAGAATTCCTCTTCCTTATGGCAAGTCATAGAAACTACGACTCCTCTTCTGCAAAGCAAGCTATAAAACTTGGAAAGATCACTCTCTAGTCTTCTCCCTTCTCCCTCGAAGACCCTCATTCCAGAAAGATCCTGCCCCATACCTAGGAGGAAGGAATGCTACACAGAGATGCCAAGGAGAATCTGAACAGACAGGACTTGTTGGGTTTCTCCCTCAGTTTATTACCATCAGATCACACCCTTTTGTCCAATCCCATTTCTATATACCTGCCCGTTCTTCATCAAACCTAAACACAAAAATAATCATTTGACCTGGGCCTTTGGGTCTTCATTTCTGAAGGCTCCCGTGTCACATAAAACTTTGATTAAATAAATTTGTTATGCTTTTCTCTTGCTAACCTTTCACTTGTTATAGGGGTGTTGGCCATGACTCTAATGCTGGGTAAGGAAAGGCACCACACCTTTCTATCCATAGAATAATATAGTACAGTATTAATATAATACAATGATAATATAATGTAATATAATAAAACACAATGTATCATTAATATACCAAGCATATATTAAGAATATACCAAGAATAACAAGTAAAGAGACTTCATGGAGTAGGTCCTAGACATCTGTATTTTTATTAAATTCCATAAGTAAATCAATTGAAAATCACTGGACTAGATGCAAATGTTTTAAAAAGGGCTGTGGCAAAGTAAGCATTTTTAAAGTACAACCTAAATTGTATCTGATAACACTATGCTGTTTTTGTTGTTATCGTTGCCTAATATCATCACGCAAAGCAACATCAGGGCTCTGGTAAATAGAATCATATTCTAAAGAGCAAGGGCATTGACAAATTTCTAGGAACCAATTTCCTAAATATTTTTTTCCCAAGCAGCAACCAATTTCTGAAATATTTTTATTGAACACATTTTCTCTATGAAAATTTAATCTAGGGAAAGCCAAGCATCTTTTCTGATTTGACAGCTCTTCCAATCCAACTCATCAGTGGTAACTTATCAAATAAACCTAATTATTTTGAACATATCTTTTTTGTAGGGTGAAAGAGCAAATCTTTGTAATTTTCCTAGAGCTCTCTAGGAAATCTCAAAGATCATTTTATGTGTAAAAAGATATTCTGAAAGCTTTATTTTATTAGATTTGGTTTAGAGAAGGCAAAAATCAAAAAAGTTTTTTTAGAGATTTGGACACGATTCGGATGGGATAATGGGTAACTGAGAAACCATACCTCATTACCCATTTAACCAAAGTGAGAACAAAACATTTTCTAAATATATAGATTTTAGCAAGGCTGTAAAAAATTTTGGCTCTTTAATATGTGAGGAAGATTTTGTTCATTTTCTTAAGTGCTTAAAAGCACAAAATGTCAACATCCAACATAGAAAATTGTCATTTAGGCAAATTACAGAGAAAAGGAACAGTTCACACTATAGGCAAACAGTAAACTAAAGCCATAAGCCCGTCATAACTGAACAAACTTTGCTAAGATTTTAACAAATATCATAGCTTTTCAGACTCAAGTACTATAAATTAAACCAAGGTAATTAAAATTCACTTTCCAAGTTTTGTCCTTTGTTAGGATTGCTTATATTCTGGAATAAGCTGACACTTTAGGACAGATCTCTTGCAAGATTAGAACTAATTTAAAAACAATACTGGCCAGGCACAGTGGCTCATGCCTATAATCCCAGCACTTTGGGAGGCTGAGGCGGGCGGATCACGAAGTCAGGAGATCGAGACCATCCTGGCTAACACGGTGAAACCCCATCTCTACTAAAAACACAAAAAATTTGCTGGGTATGGTGGTGCGTGCCTGTAGTCCCAGCTACTCGGAGGCTGAGGCAGGAGAATCGCTTGAACCTGGGAGGCAGAGGCTGCAGTGAGCAGAGATCACGCCACTGCACTCCAGCCTGAGTGACAGAGCAAGACTCCGTCTCAAAAAAAAAAAAAAATACTAAGATGTCGTTAACATGCAACATGTTCATCAACGTCTTCAAATGAATCTGTAAGTATTTACACATTTAAACAATTTCAAACTTTCAATTTCCAACATGATAAGTATCAATAGTTATGACACTCAGGAAAACAACAGCAAACAACCTCTTTGGGGTCCTCAATAATCACATGAACCAATTCCTTATTTTATATATATATATATATATATTTATATCTTTCTCCCTGTCTCCTTTTCCCTTTCCCTCTCCATCTCTCACTTTCTTTATATATCCTATTGGTTCTGTTTCTCTGGAGAACCCTGACTAATATAAGGTCTTAATCCATTGCAGTAAAAATATCTTACTTTTTCAAATTTTACAAAAATATAAAGCCATATGAGTACATTACTAGGACCTTAGAAAGTGTCCATGCATATGAGGGTCCCTGGAGCTTAAGATTCATTAGCTTCATAAATGAAGCTACTTGTAGACATATTTTCTAACTACCACACTATCCCGTTGCACAGTCTTATGCAGACCTCACTCCCTCATAGGTGGCAGCAAGCTAATCAAATCTGACTGCTGAGAACATCTTGGAATTTCTTTTCTTTGAAAATGCTGAATATAGGACCCCAGTGTCTTCTGGTTTGTAGGGTTTCTCCTAACAGGTCTGCTGCTAGCCTGATGGACAATAATTTTTTGGATATGACCCAGAAAGCACGGGCAACAAAAGCAAAAATAGACAAATAGGATTGCCTCAAACTAAAAAACTTGTACACAGCCAATGAAACCATCAACAGGGTAAAGAGGTAACATATGGTATGGGAGAATATATTTGCAAACCATACATCTGATAAGGGGTAATATCCAAAATTATAAGGAACTCAAAAAGCTCAATAGCAAGAAACAAATAACCCATTAACAAATGGGCAAAAGACCTGAACAGATATTTCCCAAAAGAAGACATAAGAATGGCCAACAAATGTACAAAAAAAAAAACCTCAACATCACTAGTCATCAGGGAAATACAAATTAAAATCACAATGACATATCACTTCACACCTGTGTGAATGGCTATTATCAAAAAGATGAAACATAAATGTTTGTGAGGATGTGAAGAAAATGAAACCCTGGTACACCGTGGGTTGCAATATAGATTAGTACAGCCAATTGGAAAACACTATAGAGGTTTCTTAAAAGTCAAAAAAGACAATTACCATATGATCCGGCAATCCCACTTCTAGGTATATATCAAAAGGAGAAAAAGTTAGTATGTCAAAGAGATATCTGCACTCTCACGTTTATTGCAAAATTATTCACAATAGCCATGATATGGAATCAACCTAGGTGTTGATCAATGGATCAATGAATAGAGAAAATGTGGCATACACAATGGAATACTATACAGCTTTTAAAAAGAAGGCGATTCTCTAATTTGCATCAACATGAATGAAACCAGAGCACATTATGCTAAGTTAAATAAGCCAGGCACAGAAACAAATTACTGTATGATCTCACTTATATGTGGACTGCAAAAAGGTTAAACTCATAGAAGCAGAGAGTAAAATGATGGTTACCAGGGTGAGAGTTAGGTGCTTGGGAAGATGATGGTCAAAAGCTACAAAATTCTAGGTTACACAGGAAGAATAAGTTCAAGAGATCTTTTGTACAACATGGGGAATATAATTGACAATGTATTTCATTCTTACAAATTGCTAAGAGAGTATACACACACCTAGACAATGAAAAATTATTCAACTTTTCAACAAGAAGAAAATTCTGCCATTAACAACAACATGAATGAACTTAGAAGACATTATGCTAAGTGAAATAAACCAGGCATGGGATGTCAAATTACTGCAAGATCTCATTTATATGTAGAATCTAAAAATGTCAAACTCGTGAAAGCAGAGAGTAAAATGGTGGTTGCCAAGGGCTGGAGAGTCAGGGAAAAGGGATGTTGGTCAAAGGGTATAATTTTTAGTTCTGCAGGATGAATAAGTTCTGGAGATCTAATGTAGCCTGGGGACTATAGTTCATAACACTGTATTGTATACCTGAAATTTGCTTAGACAGTAGATCTTAAATGTTCTCACCACACACAGAAAGTGGTAACTACGTGAGGTGATGGATATGTTAATTAGCTTAAGAGTGGTACTCATTTCACAATGTCCACGTATGTCAAAACATTACATTAAAAAACAATCCTAAAATTTATATGGACCAAGAAGAGACCCAGTATACCCAAAGCTATCTGAAGAAAAAAGAACAACACTGAAGGAATCACATTACCTAACTTCAAATTATACTACACAGCTATTGTAACCAAAACAGCATGGTACTTACATAAAAATACACACACAGACCAATAAAACAGAAAAGACAATCCAGAAGCAAATCCACACACCTACAGAAAATCCATTTTCTACAAAGTTGCCAAGAACATACAATGGGGAAAAGACAGTCTCTGATAAATGCTGGGAAACCTGGATATCCATATGCAGAGGAATGAAACTAGACCCCCATCTCTCACCGTATACAAAAATCAAATCAAAATGGATTAAAGACTTAAATCTAAGACCCCACATTATAAAGCTACTACAAGAAAACTTTTGGGAAACTCTCCAGCACAGCACAGGCAACCAAAGCACAACTGGACACATGGGATCACATCAAGTTAAAAAGCTTCTGCACAGCAAGGGAGACAATCAACAAAGTGAAGAGCCAACCTACAGAATGGGAGAGAAAATGTTTGCAAACTACCCCTCTGACAAAAGGTTAATAACCAGAGTTATAAGGAGCTCAAACAACTCTATAGAAAAAAAGTCTAATAATCCAATCAAAAACTGGGCAAAAGATATGAATAGACATTTTTCAAAAGGAGATATACAAATGGCAAACAGGCATATGAAAAGGTGCTCAACATCATTGATCATCAGAGAAATGCAGGTCAAAGCTACAATAAGATGTCATCTCACCTCAGTTAGAATGCCTTATTGGCTTGTATCCAAAAGACAGGCAATTGCAAATACTGGTGAGGATGTGGCGAAAAGGGATCCTTTGTTCACTGTCAGTGGAAATATAAATTAGTACAACCACTATAGAAAACAATCTGGAGGTTCCTGAAAAAAACTAAAAGTAGAAGTAACGTATGGTCCAGCAATCCCACTGCTCAGTATACACCCAAAAGAAAGGAAATCAGTATATCAAAGAGATATCTGCACTCACATGTTTGTTGCAGCACTGCTCACAACAGCCAAGATTTAGAAGCAACAGAAGTGTCCATCAACAGATGTATGAATAAAGAAAATGTGGTGCTTATACACAACGGAGTACTATTCAGCCACAAAAAAGAATGAGATCCTGTCATTTGCAACAACATAGATGGGACTGGAGGTCACTATGCTAAGTGAAATGAGCCAGGCACAGAAAGACAAACATCACATGTTCTCACTTATTTGTGGGAGCTATAAATCAAAGCAATTGAACTCATGGAGACAGAGAGTAGAATGATGGTTACCAGAGGCTAGAAAAAGTAGTGGGGTGGTAGTGAGAGGTGATTATGGTTAATGGGTGTGAAATATAGAAAGAATGAAATAAGACCTAGTATTTGATAGCATAGCAGGGTGACTATCATCAATAATAATTTAATTGTAGATTAAAAAAAACTAAAAGTATAATTGGATTATTTGTAACACAAAGGATAAATGCATGACGTAATGGATACTCCAATTACTCTCATGCGATGATTATACATTGTATGTCTGTATCAAAATATCTCATATACTCCATAAATATATACACCTACTATGTACCCACAAAAATAGAATTAAAACTTTTTTTTAAAAAAGGGCATTACATTGGACACCTTAAATATATATATTTTTTATCCATCAATTATATCTCAATATAGCTGGAAAATAATCAAAATTTTGTAAAAGATGGCAGGATTCATTCAGAGAATTATCAAGGAAGGATTATAATTATTTTCTTGTACTTTATATCCTCCAATTCCTAATCCACAGAACCCCAAATTTAACAAATATAAACCCCAAAAGTAACCATAATATTCCTCTCCATCACTGACCATCTTTTAAGCAAAACTTTTAAAAGAAAGGTCTCTCTCTGTAGCCAGCTGTCTTAGACCAGATTATCCTAAAAGCAGACACTGAGATGAGAATTTGTGTGCAAGTGACTTACCAAGGAAGTGCTCCCAGAAGAAGCCATTAAGGGAATAGAGGAAACAGGGTGAGAAAAGGGAGGAAATCAGTCAAGGGTATAATTTCATGTGATATTCCAGACTCAGCCTGAGGTCTGGTGGGTAAATTACATGTCAGAATTTGTTTTGCCTGGAGACAAGGAATCTGGGTCTTGTATTCCCACCCCAGTCTGTCATCGGCTACTCAGCAAGCGGCAGGAGTGGGGATGTAAATTCCAGGCATTTCCAGGCAATAGTGTGCTAGAGCCAGTTTGTACCGGCTTTCCAGAGGTAATTATTCCCAACTGTGAATTCAATAAAGTCTCATTGGTAGGTTGAAATCAGTCATAGTACACATATTTATGCCATGAAAAATGATCAATACTACAAACCAGGACGTCAGGGGTTTTTTTAGAGAGAGAGAAATAATTGTTAAACATTTACCAGCACACCACTGCTTCCAACTCTGTACAGCTGAGGCAATTTTTGTGCCTAGGGACAATCCTTTGAAGGTCACAGGTGTCAGCCATTAGCTGCAAAGCCTGCAGAAGCTGGAGGATGGACACACAGCACTAGTAAAAGGAATAGAGGGGGTCTGGGTGGGGTGCCAGTAGTGTCTACTACACCAGCACAAATCTACTCTGCTTAAATATGGACCCACCATAAAGAACTCAAAGATGAGTTCTTTCATCTTTGAGGAAAACAGCTGAACATGCAAGACTTGATGTGAACCTGGGGAGTACCTCCATCACTTACTTGGAAGATAGGAGAACTGGATAAACTATACCTGCCACTCAGATCTGTGCCCGCAGATGCATTTACTCACAGGCTGGGTGGCAATGAGGAAGAAGAAGGTCCTTCTTCTGAAAGCCAGTGCATTCTTCCCTGCTTGGCCCCATTCATAACTCAGTGTCTGACCAGGGAGTCTTCACAATGACAGCACCTTGTTATTAACAAAGAGGACAAATAGGAATCAAGGTGTTTCTTCCATGGAGAAGAGAACAAAGAACAATATCCAACCATTACAGCCATTGACCTACTGGCTGGTGACTAGCTCCATTTCCATGGAAACAGAAAGCAGAACAGGAAAAAGAAAGGCCTTTCAGAATTATTTTTTGTGTTTTGAGTTGCTTTTTATAAAATAAACCCAGCAAGGCGCCTCCGTTTTCTCAGCCCTGACCCCTATATTGCTCTCCAGAGCAGCCAGTAGGCAGTAGAACAGAATGGCAAGAGGGTACCTGCCCACCCACTAAGCTTCCCCACCAGCCAAGGCAGCCTGACCTGGCGGGGCACCACACAATGGCAGCCGCCCTGAAGAGGGGGAGACTTCGGAAGAAAACAAGAACAGTTACTTCCAAGGAGAACAAAGCCTTATGCAAAGAGCTAGCTGCTTTTTACATGTCTTTTTGACTTAAAAAAAAAAAAAAAGTATATATGTGCCTTAGAGAAAAAACTACATCCTTTAGTGAAGCAACATTTTGAAATTATGGTAAAGCTTCACAGGTTGAAGTGCTGCAAATGTACTAGCCCTCCATCACCCCCCATCCTGGGCACTTTGGGAGAGATGGTCAGAGCAAACTGACCCTTGGGGCACTGGGTTCTGTTTTACATCTTGGCCGCACTCCAGAAATCAAAAGCGTCTGTGGTCGCTCTGCCCCTTGGCATCTAGCCTGGGAACATGGAGCTCAGCCTCTTGACCAAGCCAAGGGGAAGCCGAGAAACAGTGTCTCTGATAACATGCCTGATTTGCTTTGTGCAAGCTTCATGGAAAGCAACCATTTTAAGAGAAGCAAAGAACCCTATAGCCCACACACAACTGCCATAGAGGGAAAAAGTAGAATTGAGGGGAAAAAAAGACACCAAAAGAAGCGACCAGTGCCAATCTCTCTTTTCAGAAAGTCGAGTTTGCCTTGGTAACCATAACTCATAGTTGCCATAGTGATGAGTACGGTTGCATAGGAAATCTGATTTTATAGACAGAGACTAAAAAAAAAAAAGTTCTGCGGGGCTCTTAAGTTTGAGGCCTTAAGTTCTACTGAGTAGTGGGTTTTTTCCAGGAGCAGCCTCTGGAATGAAGATTTGGGTACAAGTGATTTATGAAGGAAGTGCTCCCAGAGAAAGTGGTAAGGGAGTGGGGAAAAAACCAAGCAGGGGTGTGAGTTTCGGTGATATCCCAGCATCAGCTGATCCTGCAGGGAGCTCTAAGGAAAAAATTTGCTCTTCAGAGTTTGGTAGGTCTGAAGAAAAGTGAACTCGAATTTTATAATTCTGTACCTGTTGGCTAAGGGTCACCCCAGGAATGTAAACCTTCAGCCACTTCCGGCACCAGTAGCCCCAGGGGAAACCCCTGCAGAGGAACTACAGGTGCAGGCCATTAGCAACAAAGCCCACAGGAGGTGGGAAGAGACATAACGCACTAATAAAGGAGATCCAAGGGAATTCAAGGGGGCATCACAGTGTCCTTTTTAAATATGGCCAAGCTACTTGCTAAACAACATGAAAACTACCATTTGACCATCCACCCTCTCAAAGACATCAATTTCCTTAAGGTCTTTCTCAGGTAGCAGGGCCAGGACCAAAGTGAGGCAAGGAAGATGCTCACCTCTTGCACAAAATTTAAGGGAGCACCAAAAATCTCAGGAATTAAGACAAATAATATTTTAATTAATTACTTTTTAAAATAAAATTACAGAAAAAAATTCCTGATGAAAAAATATCAATATTTTAAATAAAGAAAGGGCCCTCCTCTGCTCCATTCAGCTCACCCTAATCCTGGCCCAGCCTGGTCCTTTAGTGACAAAAACAGGAAGCTGGCCTGTGGGCTGTAGTTTGCCACTTTGATTTTTTTAATAGTGCTTTAAAATATTATGTGTTTTAATTGCTAAGAATTTTGGTGCTCCCATAAATTTTTCACTAGAGGCAAGTTCCTCACTCACTTCACCTTAGTCCCAGCCCTGCTCAGGGGAGTAACAACTTCCTGAGAAGTGGGCAGCATGCAAGGATTTCTTTCCTGTGACAACTACCCCCTCAACATACACACAAATACATCCTTAAATCCCTCTCCTTTCCCAATCTCCAACCCCAATTGTCAATCATTAGAAATTAAGAATTTTTTTTTTTTTTGAGACGGAGTCTTGCTCTGTCGCCCAGGCTGGAGTGCAGTGGCAAGATCCTGGCTCACTACAACCTCCGCTTCCCAGGTTCCAGCAATTCTCCTGCCTCAGCCTCCTGAGTAGCTGGGATTACAGGCGCACGCCACCATGCCTGGCTAATTTTTGTATTTTTTAGTAGTGATGGGGTTTCACCATGTTGGCCAGGCTGGTCTTGAACCACTGACCTCAGGTTATCCACCCGCCTCAGCCTCCCAAAGTGCTGGGATTACAGGCATGAGCCACCATGCCCAGCCAAGATGTTTTTTAAAAGTCGTTTTCCATTAACCAAATAAATACATTTTTGTACATCTTAAAATCTTCCAGCTCCCAGGAAGACCCACCTGCTACACTGATCATGCTTTCAATTAAAGTGACCAAATCATCTCTGCTTGCCTCAGACTTTCCTGATTTTAGCACTGAAAGCCACACATCCCCGGAAACCTCTCAGTTCCAGCCAACCAGGATAGTTAGTCAACCTACTTGTAATGCTGCTCCTCTAGAAGAGGACTGTGCCATTTCTTTGGATTCTGGACCACAGGGCAGTATCCCTACTCCAGTCACTATGGCTGCATAGCAAACCTCTCCAAGATGGTGACGTAAAACAACCACCATTTAATATGTCCTTGGAATTGATGGGTCAGGAATTTATGCAGAAGATATCTGGAATCTCAGCTGGGAAGACTCAAAGGCTAGGCTGACTTGGCTGTTGGTTGGAATCTCAGCTGGGCTGTCAGCCAGAATACCTCTCCATGGTCTTTCCATGTAATCTGTCTGCATGAGCTAGTTAGGGTTTCCTGAGAGCACGACAGCTGGTTCCAAAAGCGAGCATCTCAAGAGACTAAGATGGAAGTGTAGAGCATCTGTGATCTAGCCTCAGAAGTCACTGATATGGTTTGGATGCTTTGTCCCCTTCAAATCTCATGTTGAAATGTGACCTCCAGTGTTGAGATGGAGTCTAGTGGGAGGTGTTTGGGTCACAGGGACAGATCCCTCATGAATAGCTTGATGCTGTCCTCAGGGTAATGAATAAGCTCTCACTCTGTGAGTTCACATGAGAGCTGATTGTTGAAAAGATCTTGGTACCTCCTCCCCTCTCTCTTGCTCTCTTCTCTCTCTTGCTCCCTCTTGCCATGTGACCTGCTGGCTCCCACTTTGCCTTCCACTATGATTGTAAGCTTCCTGAGGCCTCAACAAAAGCCGAGCAGATGCTGGTGCTATGCTTGTACAGCCTGCAGAACTGTGAGCCAAATAAATCTCTTTTCTTTAAAAATTGTCCAGCCTCAGGTATTCCATTATAGCAATGCAAACAGACTAATACAAGCATACGCCATCACTTTGTCCATATTCTGTTGGTTAAGGCAGTCAGAAAGGCCCACCAGGTTCAAGGCAAAGGGACTGAGACTCCACCTCTTAAGGGTGACTGACACAGGTGTAGAAGAGCATGTGGAATGAAGATCTTGTTTCAGGCATCTTTGGAAAATGTGGTCTGCCACAGTCACACAAGCAACAGGATGTCTCCAGAGGAGGTGAGAAGAAATTTGGAGAATCTCCCACGCCTCAGCATGATCTCCAGCCCCCTCAAGATTCCTAGGTGCTTGCCCTGTGATGCTGTGAAGAGGCACGGGGATAGAAATTCTGGGCAAGAAGAGGGACCCAAAGTCCTGAGGGCCCTTGGGATGATCTTGGGCACCTGAACAACGACTGGACAATGGGGACCAGAAACAAGCTGTTGTTCTATGGAGTGAGAATTTTCATCCCCCAGGAGCTCTGATTCCTCCCTACCTCCTTCCCCTGATCAACACTTCTGTTATAGACTGAATGTTTATGTCGCCCCAAAATTTACATATTGAAGCCCTAACCCCAGTGGGATGGTATTTAGAGGCAGGGCCTTTGGGAGGTGACTAGATTTAGATGAGGTCATGAGGGTGGGGCCCTCATGATGGGAATAGCGTCCTTTTAAGAAAAGGAAGAGGTTTGCCCTTCTCTCACCATGTGAAGCCACAGTGAGAAGGTGGCCACCTACAAGCCAGGAAGAGGGCCCTCACCAGAATCCAACTACACTGGCACTTTGATCTTGAACTTCCAGCCTCCAGAAGTATGAGAAAATAAGTGTCTGTTATTTAAAGCCATCCAGTCTGTGTAGTATTTTGTTATGGCAGCCTGAACAGACTAAGACAACTTCTCCCATAGAGATCATGCCCAAAGGAAAGAAATAAAAGTATTTGTGAATCCCCTCACCTAGTGCCCACAGTAGTGCGTGCACTGGGAGGAGGTGCCTTCCCTCTGATCACTATCTAAGGTGGCCACCAATCCCTGGGAAGGACTCCAGAGCGTCCAGTTACTGGCCACAGAAACTTCAGGCTTGTTTGCCCAGATCCCCGGTGAAGCATTCCCTCCTAGGGTGCTTTTGTCTTGGAAGGGGCAGAGGACAAGAGCTCTTTCTCTGTCAAGGCCCTAAATGCACCTAACTTCCAAATGTGTGTGAGAGCTAGCCCACATGCCATTGTACAAACATAATTTGCAAGAAGAAAAGCAATCAGAGGCTTTAAATACAAAATTGGAAGATATATTTTTAAAGTTCAGTGACAGTAAAAGCATCAAAATCCCTTTGTGTGGGGGTTTTCAAGGCCAAATTAAGATCCCCGAGGGAAATTTACAGATGTGAAGCTCTGTCTCTTTTAAAACTTAAATACTCAGGGGACAGCACACACCTGTGTGACTTTGATTCTTTTGTTAAAGCTGTGGAAAAAAAAAAGAAGAAAGCCACCTTTTTGCTCTGTATTTCAAGCCTGAGTAGTGAACGGAGAGAACAACCCACAATACAGTATAAGAATAGCAACTAAAAGAGAAAGATATGAAACTGACAAATAGGCCTTATTAATGGTTTCCACAAAGTAGGCAAGTCAGAAAAAGTTGAAAGAGTTCCAGGGTGGTTTGCGGGTACATCTGCCAGTCAATTTTCAAGCAAAATTTTTATTTTCATGTTTTTTCCTATATTCAAAACTAAATCAATGGTGGTGTGCATGCATTTTGTTATTGTTGTTGTCATCATCAGGCTATCTGTTTAGGCCTCCTAATAATGAGCTGTTTGCTCTTCTTATATTTGATTCAGACTTCCTTAAAATGACTAAGCTTTCATAAAGAAATAAATGAACACCCAACCCTACAATGGATTAGAATCCAATTTAAAGTTTACACCAGTTGCTATTGATTTTTGTTTCCTGTAATGGGGTCCAGTGAGTCAATAACATATTGTGTAGATTAGAAAGAGGACCACAAATTTTTCCCCTCTCAGTATCCATGCCACTGAAAGGTGCATTGCAGATTTTGTATCCAGAAGTGGGGTTTATTTTTTCATCTGTTGAATCTGAGTTAGCCATGAAACTTCTTTTGGCCAATGAGACATTAGTATTACAACACAAGGTGAGATTTCCAAAATATTTGCACACTGGAGCTTCTCTTGAAAACTTACTTGCAATTGTGTTGAACAATCCCAGGCCTAAGAGACATGCGACTCAATCACGCCTGTCACCACAGCCACCAACAGCACCAGCCAATCCTTAGAAGCAGAGCCACTAACTGATGGGAAGCCAACTGCAGATGAATGAGTGACCCAAGCTGAGACCAACAGAAGAACTATTCAACTGAGCCCAGCCAAAGTTCCCAACCCACAGGCTGGTGAACTAAGTAAATGGTCGATATGTTAAGCCATTATATTTTGGAGTGGTTTGTTATGCAGCAGTGTTTAACTAACACACATGGACTCACAGGTGTTTATTTCCCTGATGAATTTCTTAATAAAAGGGGTAACAAAGGGCACATGTATCAAATAATATCAGTGTCCATTTGATCTCATGATACTTGGAATTGTTATCATTTTTGATTTTTTTTCTTTATTTTCCTCCCTCTGGAAAGAGAATTTTTGATTTTTAAAACATATTTCCTCTTGCATCTCCCCATGGCAACAGTGTGAGTTGGTAGGGTTTAGGTTAAATTAAGTGTGTGGCCGGTAGTTGAAGGGCAGAACGTGAAGCTGGGTACTTTCAGCCTCTGTTTTTGACCCAACACTGGAGGGCACAGCAACCAAGTGGCCAAAGCTCCCTGCCCTCAGCCATTGACCCTGAAGACTTCAAGGCTCCTTTCTGTGTCCTCAGTCCTCAGGGTGCAATTTGCACTCCCTGCCCCCATGGGCCTCTTTCCATAAGGGTTTATTACAGGAACAGAAGTACAACAGCCAGTTGCCATGCAATCAGTGCAGTTGTACAGGGCCTCACATTTAGACAGGAAGGCCCCTGTGGTGGAAAGAGTTAACACAGCAGGCCTGACTGCTTAGCCTTGAAAAGATCTGCTTACAAGGTTGGCCATTGGCTGATGTCTGGGAAGTTGGATTTTAGGAGGGTTCCCACCCTTCCCTAACTGATAAGATGGTTCACTGCCCCTATATTGTTTATACAAATAATGAGGTTTATGCTGAACAGTAGCTTTTCTCCTGGGAATCTGGAATTTGGGTACATGCCAAGCAAGGGGTGCCTATGTGACCAGCCGCCAATCAAAACCCCAAGCACTGAATCTGTAATGAGTATTCCACAGTTGGCAACATTTCACATGTGTTGTCACAACTTGATTGTGACTTCACTGGGAGAGGACTCTTAGAAAACTGCACCTGGCCTCCCCTGGACTTTGTCCCATGAGCCTTTTGCCTCTGCTGACTTTGCTTTGTATCCTTTCGTTGTAATAGACATGAGTGTGACTATATGCTGAGTCCTGTGAGCCCTCGTAGTGAATCCTCAAACCCACAGATGGTCTTGGGGATCCCAGACCCAGACCCAGACCCACATTTGGAGCTTAATGCTCTGCAGTCACCATTTTGACATTCTTCATTTTTATCTTTAAATTTGTGCTTCCTAAGTGAAGTCATCTGTTGAATCTGGGTTGGCCATGTAACTTCCTTTGGCCAGTGGGACATTAATATTATGAACAACAGAGCTTGCTCCAGAGACTTTAAATCTTTCACCCTCACCTCTCCCCATCTCCCAGGAATGATTCCCGCCCCCATACCACCTCACCCCCCAGGATTGCTGCTGCACTCTGCCACCAGCATGTCTCTAGGCAAAAAAATGGGGTTGAGCACGTTTGCCCTGAGGGTCTCTGGGTGGGGCATGGTGGCCACGGCCCTTGCCAAGGCTAGCAACTCGTTCATTGTGCGTTCTTACATTCAATTCAGTCTTCCTTAAAATGACGAAGTTGGGTTGGCCGCGGTGGCTCACGCCTGTAATCCCAGCACTTTGGGAGGCCATGGCGGGCCGACTGCCTGAGCTCAGGAGTTCGCGACCAGCCTGGGCCACATGGTGAAACCCCGTCTCTACTAAAATACAAAAAATTAGCTTGCCGTGGCGGCATGTGCCTGTAGTCCCAGCTACTCAGGAGGCTGAGGCAGGAGAATTGCTTGAACCTGGGAGGCGGAGGTTCCAGTGAGCCAAGATCATGCCACTGCACTCCAGCCTGGGCGACAGAGCGAGACTCCGTCTCAAAAACAAAAAATGACTAAGTTTTCATAAAAGAATAAATGAACACCCAACCCTACAATGGATTAGAATCCAATTTAAAAGTTATACCAGAAGTTATACCAGTTGCTATTGATTTTTGTTTCTTATAATGGGGTCCAGTGAGCCAATAGCATATTGTGTAGATTAGAAAGATTAGACACTGGGGTGACTTGGCAGAGGCCAAGGCTCTTGTCCACCTCCATCTATGTACTCAGCAGGTCCAGGTACAGAGGTTGCAGTGCCTTTTGCGGGTGGGGGCCCTTTTTCATCTGCTGTGGTTTGAGGCAGTGGGCCCACTGGAAGGAGAGATGCCTGAAGGCTTCCCTGTCCCTGTCACATTGCATATCAGTCTGGCAGCTGGTGGGATCCCAGTGTTACGACAGAGCCCCCAGGTGCCTGTGAGGGTCTGCATTTAACACACAGGGTATATGCCCAACGAAGCACAGCATTAAACAGCAGGTAGAAATAACATGACAGGCAGGTGGAGAGACAGACTATCTATGAAAGAAAAGAACAAGCTTTATATTTTGGTACCTTTAATGGCACTTTTTTCCTGCTTTTTGAACAAGGGGCTCCCACATTTTCTGTTTGAACTGAGCCTGGAAAATTCTGTAGCCAACCCTGACAACAGCTGAATATGTTGAGCTCTTGGCATGTTCCCTGCATCATCTCATTTCATCCTCACAACTATTTCCCATGCTTTTGGACTGATATCCTTGAATTGCATTTTTCAACTTTTTCAACCATGACTTTGAGTAACAAATCTATTTTACATCATGGCTCCTAGATATAAATTAAACAACTGTTTCACTAAATAATACCACTGTAACATATGCTAAAGTAAAAACATAAAGTTAATAGCACGTGTGATTTTATGAAAACTTAAATACAATATTAAAAACTCCCCAATAAATAGTATAAAAAACAAAACTTGGAAGAAAATGCTTTTGATGAAGCTCAACAGCCTAGATCATAAAGGAGCAAGGATACATGTATAGCTGGAACACCGTTGAGCCTGTTTTTAGACTAGTTTTTTCTTTTAAGCTTATCACAGCCTAAACTGATTTCAAAATACTCAATTAATGGGTCACTTTCTATTATTTGAAATACAATCTTCTGGAGTAATGCTCCCCTACCTCTGCCCCTAATATCATGCAAAATGTGATTAAGTGTTCCACAGAGAAAGGGTTCCCCAGGGAATAAATGTAGAAAATGCTGCATATGCATTACCTTCGTAGATATTCACAATGCACATTACCATATTACTGTCTCTGAGAAACCCTATAGTGGAAAGAAATAGATTATCCAATCTTTATCAACCATTAGCATATAACCCTTCCTAGGTATTTATTGGGTCAAAAGAAGATACACCCCTGATATGTGGATATTTTAAAAGAGTAAAAACAACAAAACTGTGTCTTTGATTTTACAAAATGGGGTCAAAATTATTCTCAGATAAAAAGCCATAGCTTTAATAGATTTTATTGTTTTAAAACATAAATTTTAAAATATTAATTAAAGAGTCTATTCAAGACATGTATCAGAAGATAATAAAACAACTCAAGGAAAATCAGGATGATAGAAATAATGGAAAATCATAAATAAATTTAAAAAAGGAAAATAGAATTTTTCTTTAAAAATTGAATTTTGTCAAATACAATTTTAAAGAGAGAAAAAAATACAAACAAATAGACATAATGGGCAAAAGAGAGCAAACAGATGTGTGGGTTTGACCATCTTGATAACATAAAGAATTTTCTGGAAAATATAATGAAGAAGGAGAAAACTCAAGCAGATCAATAACAATAAAAAAAGAAAAGCATTTGCAAGGAAGTACCTTCAAAGGAAGGCTGGAGGACCAAATAATCTTACCAGTGAGTCTTCTCAAACTTTCAGTAAGCTAATTTCTAATGTTCCATAACTTGCTCCAGAAAAAAAAAAAACAGAAACCTACTAAGTTTGTCATGTTTAACTAAAATAAGTTTGACACTAAATCTGAAAAGTACAGCTAAAATTCTGTAGACATAGACCATTAGTGCTTATAAAATAAAATAGCTAGAATGCATTAAAAACACATAAAATCAAAGGCAACAGAATAGTAGAATAATAACCTACCACATCCACATCTGATCGGAGTTGATTCCAAGTCTTGCAAGATTTAATTTATAGTAGGAAATCTATAAATAGCATATGTCACATCAATAGATTAAATAAAAAACTCATCACCACTAAGAATGCTTTAAGAGCATTTTAATTAAATTCAAACCTAACTCATGATTTAAAATATCAAAACTCTTTTAAATTAAGAATAAAAGGATATTTCCTTGATATTAGAAGTTATTAACTTTTAATATCCATATTAGGAGTCCATGGATAATAGTTAGGGGGGCTGTGATCCCATGAAAGTGTATGAAAAATTGAGTATGTGTGTCAGCAAGTGTTTTCTAGAAATAAAATGAATAAAACTATCATCAGATTCTCAAAGGAGTCTATCATCCAAAAAATCTAATAGCCTTTACTCTATAGGATAAATGCTTTTTACCTTAACCTAATTAACTTTATACTCAACTGAAAAAACAGGAAGCATTCCTATAAATAGGAGAAATAAGACAATGATAGTCCCTGTCTATTGTTAACTTTAACATGACTCTAGAAGTTCTGACCAAGGCAATAATATGTAAGACAGAAATAAGAGCTATAGCCAGGTGTGGTGGCTCATGCCTATAATCCCAGCAACTTGAAGGCTGAGGCAGGAGGATTGCTTGAGGCCAGGAGTTCAAGACCAGCCTGGGCAACATAGCAAGACCTTGTCTCTACAAAAATAAATAAATAAATAATTTTTAAAAAGAAAAAAACTTTTGTAGTCCCAGCTACTTGAGAGGCTAAGGCAGAAGCATCACTTGAACCCAGGGGTTCAAGGTTATGGTGAGCTATGATTGCACCACTGCAGTCCAGCCTGGGCAACAGAGTGAGACCCTGTCTCAATTTAAAAAAAAAAAAAAAAAGAGCTATAACTACTAGAAAGCAGTAGATCAATTTATCACAATGTGATATAGCTGGAAACCCTAAGGAATCAATAAAATATACTGTTCAAACTAATCAACAAATTATGCAGCATAGCCCATTACAAAAAATATATATACAGTTATAAATTTCATACTACAATGGGAAAATCCAAAAATAATCATTAAAACTTAAAATAATTAGGAATAAACAACATAAATCCATAAAATTCTATGAAAAATTTCAAAACATTGCTGAAATAGTATTTTTATGGCCAGAAAAACATACCATTTTCTTTTTTTTAAGAAAAAAATTTGATTGGATATTTTGAAACATAATACAAAGTTATTACTCCATTTCACTCCTTCAGTATGTTCCTATCTCCAAAATTCTTTTTTTTTTTTATTTTACTTTAAGTTCTGGGATACATGTGCAGAATGTGCAGATTCATTACACGGGTATACATGTGCCATGGTGGTTTGCTGCACCTATTAACCCATCATCTAGGTTTTAAGCCCCGCATGCATTAGGTATTTGTCCTAATGCTCCCCGTCCCCTTGCCTCCCACCCCTCTAACAGGCCCCGGTGTTTGATGTTCCCCTCCCTGTGTCCATGTGTTCTCATTGTTCAACTCCTGCTTATGAGTGAGAACATGCGGTGTTTGAAAACATACTATTTTCTTATACAACAATACTTATATAGAATATAGATAACAATTTTATCCCAATTATTTCAAAGGTCAAAAAAATTCCAATTAAAGTCCCAATGGGATTTACTTTCAAATTTTTCCAAAAGATTATTAAAGAACATCTAAGAGAATAAACACCAAGAAAACTATATAAAAACCATTGGGGAAAATGTAAAAAAGACTTTAAAAAGCTAATAAAAAACATAGAGAAAAGTAATGATGGGTTACTTACACTTCCAGATATTAAAACATATTATAAAACTCTAATAATTAGAACAGTGTTATAATGATGCAAGTATAGACACACTTATCACCAAAAATATATAGCTGATCCAAAAAACTTCCTAGTATAAAATCCATGATGCAGCTGGGCATGGTGGTTCATGCCTGTAATCCTAGCACTTTGCATGGGGCAAGGCAGGTGGATCACTTGAGATCAGGAGTTCGAGACCAGTGTGGGCAACATGGTGAAACCCCATCTCTACTAAAAATACAAAAATTAGCCAGGCATGGTAGTGAGTTCCTGTCATCCCAGCTACTCAGGAGGCTGAGGCAGGAGAATCGCTTGAACCCTGGAGGCATAGGTTGCATGAGCTGAGATTGCACCACTGCACTCCAGCCTAAATGACAGGGCCAGATTCTGTCTCAAGAAAAAAAAAAAAGATCCATGACGAGGGTAGTATCACACATCAGTGAGGAAGGGACTATTTATTGAAGAACACAACAAATTATCTAGTCATTTTGAAATAATCACAATTTTGTTACCACTTATGGAATGCTTACACTATGCTAGGCCCTGTGATAAGTATTTTACATATATTTATGACTTAACCTTTACAAAATTCTTATCAAGTAGATAGTTATTCTCATTTTATTGTTTATGAAATTGAGGCACATAGAGGTTAAGATATTAGACTAACTTACACCTCTAGTCAATGGTCAAGTGAAGTTTCAAATCCATGTTGGTCTAACTCCAATGCAAGTCCAAATAAATTTTATATGCATTGAAGACTTTTATTATTACTTTTAAAACCAGAGGCACTTCCATGTTCAGAACAATGAAGTGGACACCCTTTTCCCTATTTTCCTGCTATGTAAACTGAAAACCCCTGGACATGACATACATTTTAAAAAGAAGTTCAAGATGGCTGAATAGATGCATTTCATACTCACCTCCTCCACTAAGAGGAACCAAAGTAGTGAATAGATCATCACACTTTGAATAGATCACCCAAGAAAGAACACGAGAATGCAACAGAAAAGTGACAGGAAACACCTAAAGCAAAGGAGAGGGAAGTGAAGCAGCCTGCTCAGCCAGGATTGGCTGAGATCCAAGGGAGACTTCCCATTGTGGAGAAAATGGAAGTGAGAGACCCCCAGTGGTCCACATTTCCACTGTGGCCTCTTGTAATCCTAACAACAGGAGAGCTTCTCAACCCTTGCAGGGCCAGAGACTAACATAGAGAGGTGCCACAAGAGACTGTGTATCAGCACTACTCTGTCACACAAGGAGGGAGCTCATGCTTGGTCCCACATGCTCCCTGAGAACTAAACAGGTTCAGAAAGGTACCATTTTAGACACCCACTCCCAATAGAAAATGCACTGTCCTGGGGCCCAGCAGCACTGAGGCTGAAGCACAAGAGAAGCACTGGCTGCTGCTTATGGGGCCAAGGCCTGAGAAATGCACAGGATACCACCTCTGGGGCTGAGGTGTAAGTAGTGCATGCACTCTCCACCCACTGGCACTGCCCTCCCCCTTGTTATCCCATGGCAAAGAACTTGGCTGCAAAGTGTCCATGCCCTAGGGTTTTGTGGAAGGCCAAACTTAAGAGTGATAAATCTAGGGTATCTGGCAGAAGAAATTTCTAGACAACAAAGCATTCGATAAGAGACGTTTGATCATCTTGTCTGTTTTTAACAGCTTACAATCAGATACAGTGGCAAAGGAATGGCATAAAGCTGGAATTTATAATCAAAAGAGAAGCATAGCATAAAAATTCAGAAAATTTGCTGCCTGACCATGTGGCAGAGGAGGAAAGGGCATTTTCAGGAGAGGAATCTAGGGGTGCTATAGAGAAACCACTTGCTAAAGAGATTAGTAAGACTAAAAGGAAGCCAGGTGCTAATAACCAAGCCAATGAGAAAATGTCCCCAAAGCCATTTTAGATATCTTTGAGGGCACCCCTCCCATCACAGGCTCAGAGGCCTAGGAGTACAGAATGACTTGAGGGACTCGCCCAGGGCACCACTGTCTTGAGACTCCTAGAGATGCTGCTCCTCACATTCTGGTTGTTCAGGCTCCATTCATGGCTCAAACAGCCTCAGGTGCTGCTCAGGCCCCCACTCCAGAGACCTCAAGAAATAAGCCTTGGTGACTTCCATGTGGTGTTAAGTCTGTAGGCATTCAGAACTCAAAAATAGTGGAGGTTTGGCAGTGTCCATTTAAATTTCAGAGAATATGGGAAAGTTTGCATGCCCAGGCAAAAGCTTGCTACAAGATTTGAGTCACCACAGACAACCTCTACTAGGGAAGTATCCAGTGGAGCTGTGGGAGCAGGACCACTTCCCTCCAGATCCCAGAATCATAGAGCCACTGGCAGCATGCAACTCAGCCTGGAAAAGCTGCAGGCATCAGATTCCAACTCGTGAGAGCAGTCACATGGGCTTCACCCAGCCACACCTGAGGGCAGGGTTGCCTGAGACTTCAGGAGCCCATCCCTTGCACCACTGTGCCCAGCATGTTGGACATGGAGTCAAGGGAGATTACTTTGGAGCTTTAAGATTTAATGTCATTCCTGCTGTGTTTTAGGCTTGCATGGGGCCCCTTACCCCTTTCTTTGGGCCAATTTCTCCCTTTTGGAATGGAAATGTTTACCAAATGCCTGTGCAACCATTGTGTCTTGAAAGTAAATAACTTGTTTTTTATTTTACAGGCTCATTCCTGCAAGGAACTTGCTTTGAGTCTCAGATGAGACTTTGGACTTTGGACATTTGAATTGATGCTAGAACAAGTTAAGACTTTTGGGGACTATTGAGAAGGGATGATTGTATTTTGCAATGTGGGAAAAACACAAGATTCAGGGGCCATAGACAGAACGTTATAGCTTGGATGCTTGTCCACTCCAAATTTCATGTTGTAATTTTATCCCCAATGTTGGAGGTGGAGACTAATGGGAGGTGTTTGGGACATCGGGGGCAGATCCCTCATAAATAGATTAATGCTTGGGTGGGGAGGGAGTGAGTGAATTCTCACTTTATCAGTGTCCATGAAACCTGGTTGTTAAAAACAGCCTGGCACCTCTCCCCTCTCTCTGGATTTCTCTCTTTCTCTCTCCATCTTTCTTTTGCTTCCTCTCTCTCTCTCTCTCGCTTCCTCTATCACCATGTTATCTCTGCAGACAAGCTCCCTTTCACCTTCCACCATGAGTGGAAGCAGCCTGGAGCACTCATCAGAAGCAGATGCTGGCAGCATGCTTCTTGTATAGCCTGCAGAACCATGAGCCAAATAAATCTCTTTTTTTTTTTTGTAAACTATTCAGCTTCAGGTATTCCTTTATAGCAGCATTAAACACACTAAGACAGTATAAATCTAACAAAACATGTACAGGACTTGGTTGCTGAAAACTACAAAATGCTTTTGAAATAAATCAAAGATAAAATAAATGGAAAGACATACTGTGTTTATGGATTGGAAGACATTACCTAATAAAAAGGTCAATTCTCCCCCAAATTAATATGCAGATTTAATGTAATTTCTGTCAAAATCCCAACAAGTTTTTACAGATATAGATAATAGTCTAAAATGTATATGGAAATACAAAGGATATAGAATAGCTTAAGACAACTTTGAAAAAGAAGAATAAAATGGAAGGAATTACTCTACCTAATTGCCATACATATTATAGAGCTACAATAAAGGCTTCTGTGGTATTGGCAGAGGGATAAACATATAGATCAATAGAACAAAAGAGAGAACTCAGCCAAATACAAGTACAGACAACTGATTTTTGACAGAGATGCAAAAGCAGTTCAATGAAGGAAGGATAGTCCTGTCAACAAATAATGCTGGAGCAATTGGATATTCACAAGCAAAAACACATACGTTTCCTAAACCTCACATTTTATACAAAAGTAAACTCATTAAATGTAAACCATAAACTATAAAATTTTTAAAAGACAACATAAGAGAAAATCTTCAGAACCTGAAACTTGATGAAGAATTTTTAGACATAACACCAAGAGTATGATTCATAGAAGAAAAAAATTGATAAGTTGATTTCATTAAAATTAAAAATGTTTGCTCTTTGAAAGACCTTGTTAAGAAGATTAAAAGACAAGATACAGCCTCTAAGGAAATAGTTGCAAACCACATATCTGACAAAGAATTCACATCTAGAATGTATAAGAAATTCTCAAAGTTCTCAAAAAGAAAAACAAATCTTATTTAAAATGGGCAGAAGGCATGAAGGGAAAATTCACTGAAGAGCATATATAGATGGCAAATAGGCACATGAAAAGATGTTCAACATTACTATCCATTTTTTAAATGCAAATTTACACCAAAATGAGATGTTACTACATACCAATTAGAACATCTAAAATAAAAAATAATGAAAATACCAAATGATGGCAAGAATGTAGAGAAACTGAATCTCTCACACATTGCTAATGGGAATGCAAAATGGTACAGCCTCTCCGGAAAACAGTTTGGCAATTTCTTAAAACAAACAAAAATCCTGATATGCAATTACAGTATAACCCAGGAATTGCACTCGAGGGCATTTATCCTAGAGATGAATGAAATGAAAATTGTATTCACACAAAAACCTATACACAAAGGTTTACAGCCATTTTATTCACAAAGCCAAAAACTGTAAATAACCCAAATATCCTTCAACAGGGAGTAGTTAAACAAACTGTAGTACATCTACACCATGGAACACTACTCAGCAATAAAAAGGAACAAACTATTGATACACACAACAACTTGGCTAGACATCAGAGCTTTGTGCTGAGTGTGAAAAAAAATCAGTCTCAAAAAGTCCCATACTGTATGATTTCATTTATATTACATTCTCAAAATGAAAGACTTCTAGAGAAACAAATAAGTAGTTACCAGGGTTTAAGGATGGTGGTGTAACTATAAAAGGGTAGGAAGAGGGAGATCTTTTCGGTGATGGGACAGTTCTGTATCTTGATTATGATGGTAGTAACAAAATCTACACATACAATGAAATCACATAGATTTCTACACATAGCTTGTGCCATGTCAATTTCCTGGTTTTGATATCGTACTATAGTTATATAAAATGTAATTATTGTGGGAAACTGGGTGAAGGGTACACAGGACCTCTCTATACCCCCTTTGTAACTTCTTGTGAACCTATAATTCATTTAAAATATGTAAAAATGTTCTAAGTAGAGGAGGTAGAGCAAGATCGTGGGGAAAAAAAAAACTCCATCAATTATCCCCTCGCCCCAATAAAGACACCAAGTTAACAACTTTCTATAAACACACACACAAAAATACTTCTGTAAGAACCAAAAATCGGGTGAGCCCTCATAGTACCTGTTTTAACTTCATATTGCTGAAAGAGGCACTGAAGAGACAGAAGAAACAGTCATGAATCGCTGATGCCATCCCTTTCCCATCCCTGGCAGTGGTGGCGTGGTATCTCTGGGTGCTAGGGGAGGCAGAACACAGCAATTGTGAGGCACTGAACTCAGTGCTGTTCTGTTAGAGCAGAAAGGAAAAGCAGACCAAATTCAGCTGATGCCTGTCCACAGAGGGAGAATTTAAAGCAGCCCTAGCCAGAGGGGAATCTCCAATCCCGGTAGTCCAAACTCGAGTGTCTAAAAAATTCATCACTGAGGGCCAAAGTGCCCTAGGTCTTTAAGTAAGCTTGAAAGGCAGTCTAGGCCACAAGGACTGCAACTCTTAGGAGAGTCTTAGGGCTGAACTAGGCCCAGAGATAGTGGACTGGGTTGGGGGGGCGCCACATGACATACTGAGACACCAGCTGGGGAAACCAGGGGATTGCTGGCATCACTCCTCCTCTAACCCCACGCTGCACAGCTCATGGCTCCAAAAGAAACCTCTTTTTTCTGCTTGAGGAAAGGAGAGGGAAGAGTGGGGAGGACATTGCCTTGGCTCTTGGATACCAGCTCAGCCACAGCAGGATAGGGCACCAGTGAGAATAGTGAGGCTGCCATTCCAGGCCTTAGCTCCTAGATGACATTTCTAGACACAACCTGGGCCAGGAGGGAACCTGCTGCCTTGAAGGAAAGGACCCAGGCCTGCCAGCATTCATCACCTGTTAACTGAAGAGTCCTACCAGCAGCAATTCCCAGGTACTATGTCAAGGGCCTTGGTGAGCCTCTGAGACTTGCTGGCTTCAGGTGAGACTTAGCACATTACCAGCTGAGGTGGCTATGGGGCAACACTCCTTCTATAATAATTGAGAAAAGCAGAGGGAAAAGTAAAGGGGACATTGTCTTTCACCTTAGGTACCAACACTGTCACAAAAGGGTAGAGCACCCAGTGGGCTCTTAGGGTCCTGATCCCAGGACTTGACTCTTGAATGGCATTTCTGGACCTGCCCTAGGCCAAAAAGGAGCCCACTGCCCTGAAGGGTTAGTCCCAGGCCAGAGAGCATTCACCATAAGTTGACTTAAGAGACCTTGTTCCTTAAGGGAACATCAGTGGTACTCTGGCAGTACTACTCATGGCCAGGGGTGGTGGTGGCTATGAGATGAGGCTTCTCTGTCTTTGGAAAGGGGAAGGAAGAGTGGGAAGGAATGCATCTTGTGGTTTGAGTGCCAGCTCAGTCACAATACAATAGAATACAAGGTAGACTTTCTGAGGTTTTTGACTCTAGTCCCTGATTCCCAGATAGCACTTCTGGAACCACTCAGGGCCTAGAGAACCTCACTGCCCTGATAGGAAGGACATAGGCCTGGCTAACTTTGCCACCTTCTGATTGCAGAGCTCCAGAACGTTGAGTGAACACAGCAGTAGCCAGGGAGTGGTTACATCAAGCCTTAGGCGAGACTCACTACTGTGCTGGCTCCAGGTCGGACACAGTGCAGTCATAATGGTGGTGGCCACAGGAGTGCTTTTGTCCCTCCACCGCCAGCTTTAGGTGGCTCAGAATAGAGAGAGAGTCTCTGTATGTTTGAAAGAAAGTAAGGGAAGAGAACAACAGTCTCTGCCTGGTAATCCAAAGAATTCTCCTGTATCTTCTCCAAGACCATCAAGGAGGTACCTCTAAGAGTCTACAAGAGCCACAGCATTACTGGGCTTGGAGTGCTCTCTAAAGCAGAAATAGCTTAGAATACAACACCTGAATCCTTTAAAATATCTGAAAAGTCTTCCCAAGAAGGATGGCTACAAATAAGCCCAGACAGTGAAGACTACAATAAATACCTGACTCTTCAATGCCCAGACACTGAAGAACATCTGCTAATATCAGCACCATCCGGGAAAACATGACTTCAGCAAATGATCTAAATAAGGCAGCAAAGGTAGTACTAAGAGGGAAGTTTATAGCTATAAGTGCCTACATCAAAAAAGAAGAACAATTTCAAATGAATAATCTAATGATGCATCTTAAAGAACTAGGAAAGCAAGAGCAAACCAAATCCAATATTAGTAAAATAAAATAAATAATAAAGATCAGAGCAGAAATAAATGAAATTCAAATGCAAAAAATACAAAAGATCAATGAAAAAAAGTTGGTTTTTTGAAAAGTTAAATGAAACAAATAAACCTTTAGCCAGACTAAGACAAAAGGAAAGAAGATCCAAATTTAAAAAATCAGAAATAAAGGAGACATTACAACTGATACTGCAGAAATTAAAAGGATCAGTAGTGGCTACTATGAGCAACAATATGCCAATAAATTGGAAAATCTAGAAGAAATGGACAAATTCCTAGATACATCCAACCTACCAAGATTGAACCAAGAAGAGATCCAAAACCTGAACAGACCAATAATAAGTAACAAGATCAAAGCTGTAATAAAAAATCTCCCAGTAAAGAAAAGCCCAGGACTTGACAGCTTCACTGCTGAATTCTACCGAATGGTTAAAAAGAACACCAATTTTACTCAAACTATTCCAAAAAATAGAGGAAAAGGAAATACTTTCAAATTCTTTCTACAAGGCCAGTATTACCCTGATACAAAACCAGAAAAAGGCACATCAAAAAAAGAAAACTACAGACCAACGTCTCTAATGAATACTGATGCAAAAACCCTTAACAAAATACTAGCAAACCAATTCAATAATACATTAGAAAGACCATTCATCGTGGCCAAGTCAGATCTATCCCTGGGATGCAAGGATGGTTCAAGATATTCAAATCAATCAGTGTGACTCATCATATCAACAGGCCAGAAACCATATGGTCATTTCAATTGGTGCTGAAAAAGCATTTGGTAAAATTCAACATCCCTTCATGATAAAAACCCTCAAAAAACTGGGTATTGAAGGAACATACCTCAACATAATAAAAGCCATATATGACAGACCCACAGCTAGTATCATACTGAATGGGGAAAAACTGAAAGACTTTTCTCTAAGATCTGGAAGATGACAAGGATGCCCACTGTCACTACTGTTATTCCACATAGTACTGGAAGTTCTAGCTAAAGCAATCAGATAAGAGAAAGGTATAAAGGGCATCCAAATGAAAAGAAATAAGTCAAGTTATCCTTGTTTGTAGATTATATGATCTTATATTTGGAAAAACTTAAAGACTCCACAAGAAAACTATCAGAACTGACAAACAAATTCAGTAATGTCATAGGACAAAATCAACATACAAAATCAGTAGCATTTCTATATGCCAACAGTGAACAATGTGAAAAAGTAATAAAAAAGTAAGCCCATTTACAACAGCCACACATAAAATTAAATACCTAGGAATTAACCAAAGAAGTGAAAGAGCTCTGTAGTGAAAACTATAAAACACTGATGAACAAAATTGAAGAGGACATCAGAAAATGGAAGAATATTCTATGTTCGTGCATTGGAAGAATCAATATTGTGAAAATGTCCATACTGCCCAAAACAATCTACAGATTTATTATAATCCCTACCAAAATACCAATGACATTCTTCACGGAAATAAAAAAATCATAAAATTTATATGGAACCAGAAAAGACCCAGAATAGCCAAAGCTATCCCAAGCAAAAGGAACAAAACTAGAGGAATCACATTTCCTTACTGAAAATAATGCCACACAGCTATCGTAACCAAAACAGCATGGTACTGGCATAAAAACAGACACATAGACCAATGGAACAAAATAGACAATCCAGAAACAAATCCGCACATCTACAGTGAACTCATTTTAGACAAAGGTGCCAAGAACATACACTGGGGAAAAGACAGTCTCTCCAGTAGATGCCAGGAAAACTGGATATCCATATGCAGAGAATGGAACTAGACCTCTATCTCTCATCATATACAAAAACCAAATCAAAATGGATTAAATACTTAAATCTAAGACCTCAAACCATGAAACTACGACAAGAAAACGTTGGAGAAAATCTCCAGGACATTGGTCTGACCAAAAATGTCTTGAGTAATACCCTAAAGCACAGGCAAAGCAGAAATAAATAAAGGGGATCACATCAGGTTAAAAAGCTTCTGCACAGCAAAGGATACAATCAACAAAGTAAAATGACAACCCACAGAATGGGATAAATATTTGCAAGCTACTTATCTGACAAGGGATTAATAACCAGAATATATAAGGAGTTCAAATAACTCTATAGGAAAAAATCTAATAATCCAATAAAAAGATGGGCAAAAGATTTGAATAGACATTTCTCAAAAGAAGACACACAAATGGCAAACAAGCATATGAAAAGGTGCTCAACATCATTGATCATCAGAGAAATGCAGAAATGCAAAAACTACAATGAGATATCATCTGACCCCAGTTAAAATGGCTCATATCCAAAAGACAGACAATAAATGCTGGAGAGGATGTGGAGAAAAGGGAACACTTGTACACTGTTGGTAGGAAAGTAAATTAGTACAACCACTATGGAGAACAGTTTGAAGGTTCCTCAAAAATTAAAAATAGAGCTACCATATTATCCAGCAATCCCATTGCAGGGTGTATACCCAATAGAAAGGAAATCAGTATATCAAATAGATATCTGCACTCCTATGTTTGTTGCAGCACTGTGTACAATAGCTAAGATTTGGAAGCAAACTACGTGTCTAACAACACATGAATGGATAAAGAAAATGTGGTACATGAACACAATGGAGTACTATTCAGCCATTAAAAAGAAAGCGATCCAGTCATTTGCAGCAACATGAATGGAAATGGAGATCATTATGATAAGTGAAATAAGCCAGGCACAGAAAGACAAACATTGCATTTTCTCACTTATTTGTGGGATCTAAAAATTAAAACAATTGAACTCATGGAGATAGAAAGTAGAATGATGTTTACCAGAGGCTGGGAAGGGTGGTGGGGGGCTGGGAGGAAGTAGGGAAGGTTAATGGGCACAACAATAATAGAAAGAATAAATAAGACCTATTTGATATCACAATAGGGAGACTATAGTCAATAGTAATTTAACTGTACATTTTAAAATAACTTAACGAAGGTAATTGGATTGTTCACAACTCAAAGGATAAATGCTTGACGGAAGGGATACTCCATTCTTCACGATGTGATTATTATTCATTGCATGCCTGTATTAAAACATTACATGTACCCCATAAATATATACACTTACTATGTACCCACAAAATTTTTTTTAAAAAACGGTTCTAACATGGGCACAGGGAGGAGAACAACACACACCAGGGACTGTTGGGGGTGGTGTGGGGCAAGGGGTGGAAGAGCATTAGGACAAATACCTAATGCATGCGGGGCTTAAAATCTACATGATGGGTTGATAGGTGCAGCAAACCACCATGGCACATATATACCTATGTAACAAACCTGCACATTCTGTACATGTATCCCAGAACTTAAAGTAAAATTAAATTAAATTAAAAAATTAATATCCAGAATCTACAATGAACTCGAATTTACAAGAAAAAAACAAACAACCCCATCAAAAAGTGGTTGAAGGACATGAACAGACACTTCTCAAAAGAAGACATTTATGCAACCAAAAAACACATGAAAAAATGCTCATCATCACTGGCCATCAGAGAAATGCAAATCAAAACCACAATGAGATACCATCTCACACCAGTTAGAATCGCCATCATTAAAAAGTCAGGAAACAACAGGTGCTGGAGAGGATGTGGAGAAATAGGAACACTTTTACACTGCTGGTGGGACTGTAAACTAGTTCAACCATTGTGGAAGTCAGTGTGGCGATTCCTCAGGGATCTAGAACTAGAAATACCATTTGACCCAGCCATCCCATGACTGGGTATATACCCAAAGGACTATAAATCATGCTGCTATAAAGACACATGCACACGTATGTTTATTGCAGCACTATTCACAATAGCAAAGACTTGGAACCAACCCAATGTCCAACAACAATAGACTGGATTAAGAAAATGTGGCACATATACACCATGGAGTACTATGCAGCCATAAAAAATGATGAGTTCATGTCCTTTGTAGGGACATGGATGAAACTGGAAACCATCATTCTCAGTAAACTATCACAAGGACAAAAAACCAAACACCGCATGTTCTCACTCATAGGTGGGAACTGAACAATGAGAACTCATGGACACAGGAAGGGGAACATCACACTCCAGGGACTGTTGTGGGGTGGGGGGAGGGGGGAGGGACAGCATTAGGAGATATACCTAATGCTAAATGACGAGATAATGGGTGCAGCACACCAACATGGCACATGGATACATATGTAACAAACCTGCACATTGTGCACATGTACCCTAAAACTTAAAGTATAATAATAATAATAATAATAATAAATTAAAAGGTTCTAAAAAACACTTGGAAATCATTAAAAAAAACTATGGTATATCCATATAATGAAATACTACTCAGTAATAAAACAGAATGAACTGATGCACACAATTATATGGATGAATCTCAGGAACATCATGCTAGCCATAAAAAATAGATCATGCCCTTTACAGAAACATGGATGGAACTGGAGGCTATTATCCTTAGCAAGATAATATAGGAACAGAAAACCAAATACCGCCTCTTCACACACGTGGCAGCTAAATAATGAGAACTCACGGACACATAGAGGGAAACAACACACACTGGGGCCTACTGGAGGATGGAGGATGGGAGGAAGGAGAGGATCAGAAAAAATAACTAATGGGTACTAGGCTTAATATAAGGGTGATGAAATAAGCTGTACAACAAACCCCCATGACACGAGTTTACCTATAAAACAAACCTGTACAAGTACCCCTGAACTTAAAATAAAAGTTAAGTTTAATAAAGAATATGTATTAACATTTAAACTAAATAAATGACAATAGGCAAAACCCGAAGTGTATATCTTAATTTCATTAATCTTGGCCCAGAAATTTTTGTTAATAATTTTATATCTCTCCTCTTGCTATTTTCTTATGCTTTTTTAATTTACAAAAGATGATAAACAGTTAAAGTAATTGTATTAAAAACATCATACTAAATAAAATTAATTTTGCACGAAAGAATATATACTGCTTGATTCCATGTAAATGAAGTCTAAAATAGAAAAAATTAATTCATAAAGAAAACAATCAGAATATTGTGGGGATTAACTGGGAAGAGATATGGGAAAGCTTTCCGGAGTTATAATATTCTGTATTTTGATAGGGGTTAGGGTTATATAGGTGTATGGAGCAAGGATTCAATAAATGATACTGGGATAATCTGTTATTCTTATAAAAGACAGAAGTAGATGCCAATACAAACATTAATTCCTAATAGATTAAATACCTACATATGAAAAATGAATCTTTTAACTTTTAGAAGAGAATATATTTATAACTTTGGAGCAAGGAAGGCATTCTTAATTATAATGTAAAAAGGAGAAACCAGAAAGAAAAAATTATAAAAGTCACCATAAATACAGTGAAAATATAAGCCCCAGTTTGGTAGAAGATATTTGCAGCTCACATATCTAACAAAGGATTGGTACCCAGAATATATATAAAGAACTCCTAAACCAACCAACCTGTCAAATAGAAAAATGGGCACAGGCTATAAATAGAGAATTCTAAGAAGAAGGTCAAATGGCCAAAACACATTTTAAAAGATTCCCAAGACAATAGTCTTGAAGACAACGAAAGTTAAAAAGAATAAGGAGACAGCGTTTTGCACTCACCAGATTGGAAAAATCAGTGGCTGATAACACCAAGGATTGTGAGGATTTCGGGGAAGGGAGAACACAGCACTGGTGGTAGGGGAAATTGGACCAATCACTTTGGAAAACAGTCTGGCATTGCCTATTAAAACTGAAGATGCTCCTACCCCATCACCAATAATTTCTCTTCCAGATATCTACACTAGAGAAACTGTCACACATGTACATGAAAACAGAGAAATGAGAATGTTCATTGCACCAATGTTTGAAATAGTGAAAAATGAAAACCATCTGTTGCAGCATTTGACCCAACCAATCACTCCCTCTTTCTGGAAACATTTTCCCCATTTGACTCTAGATAGCCCACCTCCTGTCCGTCCTCTTACCTCACTAGCTGCTCCTCTTAATTGCTGGATTCTCCTCCTCTTCCTGGTCTTTACATTTTGGAGTGTCCCAGCATTCATTCTACATCTGTTCCCTAGTTGATCTCATAAATAATCTTGGCTTTAAATACCATCACCAGTCACCAGCCTGGACTCCCTTCCTGACCTTGACTAGGATATCCAACTGCTTATTTGACATAACCAGTTGGATATCAAATTGATAGTGCAATGTGTTAACATGTCCAGAGCCAAAGTCTTAATTTCTCTCCAAAGCCTAGTCCTCCCCAAGGCTTTCCCACCTTAATACATGGCATCGCCATTCACCCAGCTGCTCAGGATAACCTGAGTCCTCTCTTTTGCACACATTCTTGCTATATTTCTTTCCTTCGAATTCTCCATTGCATCCTGATCCAGGCCATGATCACTTCTTCTCTGGACTGCTATGATTGTCTCCTTTCTATCTCCCAATTTCAACTCTAGCCCTCCTACAGTCTGCCCTCCTCCAGCAAACAGAGTGATCTCAGAAACATGTACGTACTCTGAGGCCAGAGTAGATCTATGACTTCCTACATTTCTTACAAAACCCAAACTCCTCTGACTACTGATAACTCTCTGAGTTCATCTTCTATATAACTCCCTACCCAGGGTCACTATGCTCCAACCACACTGGCTTTCTTGCTGTTTCTTGAATGCATCAAGATTATTACTCCCTCAGGGTCTTTGCATTTGATATTCCTTTTGCCATGGGTATGGGTAAATGTGACTGACTCCATAGTATCCTTCCGGATGACCTGGAAGAATCCTCACTGTGTGTCTCATACAAACTGGAAGTTTCCAATGGAAATAGGATTTGGAGCACCCCGCAGTGTTCCAAATTGTTGTATCGAGAATACTTCTTGACTTAAAGAAACATACCATTGCATACTACCATGTCCTAGAGAGCACATGATGGGGCCAGAGGATGAATCTAAAGACAAGATCAACCTCTGGCAGGGCCTCTGTGAAGGAGATGAAGATTCATACAGTGTATTTCTGAAAAAAAGCTTTCCTTTCAGAAGGGCAGATCTAAGAATAGGGAAGCGTGGTCAGGAAGTGGAATATGCCCCTGAGGGTACAAGGCCAGGAATCAGGGTATCTCCCTACTTGAAAGGTATATTAATCTGCTAAAGCTGCCATAACAAAACACCACAGACTGAGTGGCTTCAATAACAGAAATATATTTTCTCGCAGTTCTGAAGGCCAGAAATTTGAGATCCAGGTGTCAACAAGGTTTTGTCTGAGGCCTCTCTCCTTGGTTTGTAGATGGTCATATTCTCCCTGTGCGCTCATGTGGTCTTCCCTCTGTGCCTGTCTGCGTCCTCACCTCTTCTTCTTATATGGACACTAGTCATACTGAATTAGAACCCCTCAATAATGACCTCATTTTACCTTAATAGCCTCTGTAAAGGCCCTGTCTCCAAATACAGTCACATTCTCAGATACTGAGGGTTACAGCTTCAACATATGAATTTTGAAGGGCCAAAATTCAGCCCGTAATGAAAGAGTTAATGTATTTTTCTTTGAAGCACAGGGACAGATACTTGAAATATTTCTGTTCTTATTTTTCTTCTTTACCCCTGAGCCTTCAGAAAAGTCTAATTAACATTAGTATCGTTGAAAAAGAACTGTGGGCTGGGCGCGGTGGTTCATGCCTGTAATCCCAGCATCTTGGGAGGCCGAAGTGGGTGGATCACCTGAGGTCAGGAGTTCGAGACCAGCCTGGCCAACATGGTGAAACCTCATCTCTACTAAAAATGCAATTAATTAGCCAGGCATAGTGGCGCACGCCTGTAATCCCAGCTATGCAGGAGGCTGAGGCAGGAGAATCGCTTGAACTCAGGAGGCAGAGGTTGCAGTGAGCCAAGATCGTGTCACTGCACTTCAGCCTCAGTGACATAGTGAGATTCTGTCTCAAAAAAAAAAAAAAAGAAGAAAAGAAAAGAAAAAGAAGTGTGATTTTTACCGCATTCACCCTTTTGCCGACTCTGAGTAGCGGAAAAGTAGCAGATTATAAAGGAGATCATGTTGAAGAGCCAGTGCTGGACCAGCGCAGTTGGACAAAGATCCTCCCTTGGAAGAGCTGACAGCCATAGTAGGCAAAGGCAGGACTGCCAGAGCAGCATACTCAGCCACATAACCCAAGCCTCCTCCCCACTATGTGCCACAGCAAGGAAATGAGAAAGCAAGGGATTCAAGTGATCCAGATTCATGTATTTGTTTTGTCAAAAATATTTATTGAACACCTGTCATGTGTAAGACAGTGTACTCGGTTATGGGGATATTTAAGAAACAAAACAGACAAGGTCCCTGCCCTACATTGCAGTAGAAGGGAGAGACAATGATGAAATTAATATATAGTATAATTGTAGGTCATCAAATACCAATGTAGAAGAAAAAACCAATAAAGGGGAAATAGAGTAAAGAAGGGGTAATATTTAAAACAGAATGGTGAGAGGAAGCTTCTCTGAGGAGGTGACTTTGAGAGAAATCTGAATGAAGTGAGGGAGGGAGCCATGTAAGGATCATAGGAAAGCATCCTAGCACATGGAGAGAGAGAGAGAGAGAGAGAGAGAAAGCCAAAAATCTCTATTCATTCTTAGAGTAAATATATTGGGTTATGTGTCAGATACAGGAATGTGACTCTCAGACCCTCCCTCTAGAAAGAGCTTGCTATCCTACTATGAGGAGTATGGTTAAGTGGCAGCTTCCACCTATTAGCTTTGTCAGGGTTCACTCAACTTGCAAGCTGAGGTCATATCTTTCTCAAGGTATGACAGTCATTGTACCTGGCCAATGACTGAGTAAGGAGGTGATAGCTGAGGACACACTCTTCTTGGGGCAGCTTCCAGAAACTGACTGAGCAAAGCAGTGCTAAAAGGGCTTGGCCATCTCCACATAACGCAGGACTCCTTGAGTGTGCAATCTCTGCCCCAGAGTTCTCCCCTGAACTGGTAGAGGTCTTGTCACAGTCTGATGGCTCTCCCTGCCCTGTTCTGTTTCCTCTCTTTTCCTGGCACAGCTGCTACTCCTCAATGGAACCTCTTCAATCCTACCTCTGTCTCAGCATCTGCTTCCTGGAGAAAGCAAACTGCAATAGTTTTAGAGAAGAAAATATTTCCCCCAAGTTCAAAATAATCTACCAGAGCAGGATGTTAAATGGAAATGTCTTCCAAGACCATAAGGTGATAGATAACACACTCAAAGTGAATTGTGAGATTTCAAGATAGATTCTGAAAACCAATTAGATGACTCACCTTCATTGAGTGAGTGCATAAAACAGTTGGGTTGTTGGAGACTAAGAGAAGAAGGAATTTATACAGAATTATTCTAGAGATAACTGTGTTCTGCATAGCCCCTCACCGAACCTTGCCCCCAAAAGAGATGGTAAGGGTTTCTGTTTCTCACCTCAAGCCTATGAAAGGCTTTTAATATGTCCACTTGGAGTATGTTCCCTGGAACCTGGGGGAGAAAACAATGGTCCAGTGTCCAATTCATTCCAAAGAATTTTCATAGGAGAGAAATTTGCTAGCTGGAAGAGCTTGCGGTGTTGAGGTAGTCCACACTCCCAGAGTTTGTGGGAACAGAGGATGGTGTTGGAGATACAGCTGACCTGGAATCATTTAAATCCTGCCCAAGAGGATCCCCAAGAGAGGGAATAAAACCTCCTCAGGGAGAATCTGAGCTGACTGGATTGGGAGTGGAGGAGAACATAGGAATTTAGGAAAATGTATTGCCCGCTTATTAAATGTCCTCATAAGGCCTCTGAAGACCCCTATTCCCCCACCCCACTGCACCCAGAAGGAGTCTGCTTAAAACTCACCAGCTGAGTTTGGAGAATTTTGGTTAAAAGTTCCAGTAATTTCGAGAGGGACCAGACAGAAGGGATTTTTACTTGCTTTTCTCATTTGCTGCCAATCCAACACTCTGCTTTAGTTGGTATGCTTTTCATTAGGTTCTCACCAGCATAAAACATTTGCATTTAATCCATTAGAAAAAAACACACTTTCAAAGGACTATTGGAGGTTGTCTGGGACTCATCCTGTTTTATAAACACCTTTAAAAGGTAGGTAGAGGAGTCAAAGAGACAAAAAACACAGACCATCTCCAGGTGCCATTGAAATCACTGCTGTTTATCCTCCAAAGCCTCATCGGTCAAGTCGGTGAGTCTCTAGATAATTCTAAATCTGAAGAATTACTACTCCTTGATGAAACCTACCTGCATTTTAATCCTGCAGGTGTATGAAGTGTATCTTATTTCTTCCTAAAGACACATATTCCCCTCTCATTGACGGCAGTTGCTTTGGGGAAAACTTTAAGAGCCTGTTCATTCCTGGCCCCCAAAGTACTTCCTTTTCAAAAAACCATTTGGTTCTCCTTCTTCATCCTACATTGATTTAATGTGAGACAAGGACGTCTGAACTTGGGCTTGTTACCAATGGGATCTGATGTTTTACATCAAGAACTAATGGCTGCCTTGTGAAATGCTGCATTTCCTTCTCTCACATAGTAGAATCTTTGCCAAGTTCATGGACCATGACTAATGGAAATGCCATAAGGTGTAAAAGTTTTTCCAATTACAATATTGGTCAAATTTACAGGTGATAATAGGCCATGTTGGGAATGTGTACTTGTGACCATTTGCCAGGAGACCCTCACGTTGTTCATGTATCTCATAGTTTGGGCCTATGAGGAGCTGGCTGAGATGGCCTAATTCACTCAACTCTTTCTCTTCCAACAAAGGGTCAAGGCACAGAAGCCAGCTTTGCTCCTCCACAACAAAAAGGTGCCTCCCTTGACTACTTCACAAGCAAGGAAAGGAAACTGAAGTTTAAAAAGTGCTTTGGGAATGAGAAGACTTCTAAAGAAAGCACTGAAGGTGTTCATCTGAGTCTGACAACCTGCCACTAAGGACCACATTTCAACCATCCTTGGCAACTCTGCAGGGAGTGTGCCTGTTGGCTCTCATCTATGGCCAGCAAAGAGCCTTGCAAATAGAAGGGATTAATTGATTGATCTCACATAGACCACAGAAGCCTTTTCTAAGGGAAGACACTTAGGAAACATAACTAAAAAGAAGCCAGAAGAGTCATCCCCAGTATTCAGATCTCAGGGGCTATTGACATTTATTTTACTGGTTCAAACACAACCTCTGTAGCTCATCTGATTGCACATTTTGCCTGGTTCAAGTCAACTGGTTTTGATCACAAGGTAAGAAGAATAAGTGACCATAACTTGATTGACACATACCCTCAACCATTCCTGGAAAACTAAGCGAAAACATTCTCTATGATAGCATCAATTATATTATACCCCTATGGGAAAGATGACATAATCCAAGCCTCAATTCCTTATTCAGGGCTTTTTCTATTACAAGATGAAATCAGGCAACCTAAAATGTTCACAGGAAGACTGTTGTCTTAGTTCGTTGTGCTGCTATAACAAAATACTCAAGACTGGGTAATTTATAAACAACAGAAATGTATTTCTTATCATTCTTGAGGCTGAGAAGTCCACTATGAAGGGGCTGGCAGGTACAGTGTCTGGTGAGGGCTGCTCTCTGCTTCAAGATGGTGCCCTATTGCTGCATCCTATGGAGGGGATGAATGCTGTGTCTTCACATGACCAAAGTACAGAAGAGAGAAAATCCAATCCCTTGAGCCCTTTTATAAGGGTCCTAATCCCATCCATGAGGGCAAAGCCCTCCTGATAACATAATCACCTCCTAAAGTCCCTGCCTCTTAATACTGTCATACTGGGCATTAAGTTTTGGCATATGAATTTTGGAGGACATATTCAGACCATGAGAACTGGTCAAGTAAAGACCACATTAACATTTGTAAGGGGTGAGGTGGTATGAGGAATACTAGCCAGCGGGAGTTTCTGCTAGAAAGTGTTCCTTGTTCAAAAAATTGTGGAAAACACTGCATACTATTCCCCTTCTTGGAATTTTGTAGAGCATTTTGACATTCCAAGGATTCTAAAAAGCTCATCAGTTACACACAATAACAAAAACCATACTTATGCAACCATGAAAGGCTTTAGTGTAAGACCTATGCACATTCTTGCAGATTTGTTTTTCCATAGAACACACTTTAAGAAATACTGCAACTCCTCTACATGTATCTTCCCACTAAATAGCGTAGATCTAGATGCTGAGTCAATCTGGAAGGCAATACTCCCAAAAGAGCAAGGTGGCTCCAGGCCCACTCATATAAGCCTGGTGTTGACACCAGCCCTGAGGAGAGTAATGAAAGTTCTTCCCCGGGAGGAGTCAGCCTGATGTCATGCAGTGCTCACTAGGTCCAGATCAGGAATTTCACAAGAAGCCCAAAGCCCTAAAAACATTATACACATATACATATATATATATACACACACACACACACACACACATATATATACATATACATATATATATACATATACATATATATAAAATAATTCCAAATAAATTCAACTCTAATTTGTAAAATAAATATAAGTGCACTTAACAGAATTCTGAATGGTTCCATAATGACAGCTTCAACATTTAAATATCAAATTATTTCCAAAAAATTAATACACCTGCTTTGCTGGTGCCCTAAGCACATGTTTAGTCTGTGTTAGGTTACTAATATTGCCATTATTTCTATCCCAGCATCTGCTATTCATTGACCCCAAGCTTATCAATTCACTTTTTTTGGCCTCAGTTAAAATGGCATAGATTAGGCTAGATAATTATTGATATGATTTCCAGCTCTAAAGTTCTGTGATTCCTCCTGTTGCATTAACCAGTCCTTGGTATTCAACATGACATTGGAGGACTTCCCAGGTGCCGACTGTAGTACACACTGTCGGCTTCTCACCTAAGTAGGCACTGTGGATGCCCACCTACATACCCTTGGCACTTCCTTCATTCCCATACTTTCCACCTAACTAATGGCTTCCAACTTCAGACACTGCAACACTTTGTCTGAAGTCTTCTTCTGACCGTCAGAGCTCACTCAGCCTAGGTGGAGCAGCCTGGAACTGCCCCAGAGTTCATATTCTTTAGTACTGCCCTCAACCAATGACTGGTGAGAGTTGGTCTTTAAATACCCCAGGTCTCTACCCCTCAGTCAGGATAACTCTGAGGCGTGTGCTCCACACTGTCTCCAAAAATTCCCCAGAAGGATAGAATCCTAGTTGTCTGCAGTGGTAGTTGGCTTGATAATGCATCTATATTGGTTTCTTTTACTACCCTATCTCAGCTGTCCTCTTCCCTACCAGTATTTCTGGGATCATCGCCCAAATAATCTACTTGCACTCAAATTCTTGTTTCAGATTTTGTTTCTAGGGAGCTCAAACCAACACACTAGCCAGTATTCATTCCTCCATCTGACCCTCCTCACTTTCTTCCTCTGCATCCACACCTTGTTCTGGTTTAGCTACCCACCATGCAAAAAAAATATAATTATATCCCTAACTCTAAGGACAGAGCCAAGCCAACCACAGTAATCTTAGTCCTCTTCCCAGTGATGGGGTAGGATTTGATCCAATTCTAGCCAATGAAACCTGAAGGGAGAATTCTGGGAAATAGTTCCTTGCTCCAAAATAAGAAACACAAAGACAGAGACAGAGACACCCCCTATTCTTCCACTGGAAGTTGACATGTCTCAATATAGTGCCCAGAACTGCAGCTACTAACTTGTGCCTAGGGAAGCCATCTTAGAGGAAAAAGTGACTCATTGTGTTAGGCCATTCTTGCGTTGCCATAAAGAAATAACTGAGAGTGGGTAGTTTATAAGAAAGGTGGTTTAAATGGCTCATGGTTCTGCGGGCTGTACAGGAAGCATAACACCTGCATCTGCTTCTGGGGAGGACTCAGGAAGCTTACAATCATGGTGGAAGGCAAAGGAGGAGCAAGTGTCCCACATGGTAGAAGCAGGAACAAGAGGTGGTCAGCGGGTAGGGGTATCACACCACTTTTAAATGACCAGATCTCGTGAGAACTCACTCACTATCAGGAGGACAGCACCAAGTGATGATGGATCCACTCCCACGATCCAATCACCTCCTAGCAGGTCCCACCTCTAACACTGGGGATTACAATTCAACATGAGATTTGAGTGGGACAAATATTCAGGGCAAAATTGTTAAGATAACCATTTATCTTGCTACTCAAGAGTTATGGACAATGTGAGAAGGCTTCCAACAACCTAACGTACATATCTATATCTGTCTTCCTGCCCAAGACACTCACCATTGGGAATGCTGTAGATACAAGCTGGTCTCCTGGCATCAGGAGAGGTGGCAGGGGTTGAGGAATCTTACGTGAGCTAACTTACTGGAAAGAAAGTAGAGATTTTTTTGCAGGATGGATGAAAAATATCCAAAAGTAAAGCCAGAATCAGGGAGTAGAGAGCAATTAAAACCAAGGTCGTGAGGGTTGAATGGAAAAAAATAATCCACAGTTAAAAAGAAGGAGGAGAAATAGTACCAAGAAGCCAGATCTCTGGCTGCCTCTGAAGGGTGAGACTGGACATTTGAAGTTTCTGACACACGGCAATATAAAAGTCTTTGTAGGCACCAGTAGCTCATACAGTGATCTCTGCTAGGTAGAGTAGAGAGGGCACAGGTCAGCCTTATGTGGCCAATTCAGAAGTATGCCGTCTTCTTGGATGTGTTGCCAGAATATGTGGAAAGCCTTCTGAGAGCCCAATGTCACTTCTGCACATCTGGGAATTCAAATTCCACCAGAACCCCTTGGAGTAGATGGTGCTGGCAGGGAGAAAGTTGAATCCTATTAGATTGCCACCTTTTACTTCAAGGAGAATAATTTTCAAATATTAAAGAGTAGGACCAATATTGTTGGGAAAGAATTAAAGCCCAAGCAATCTGAGAGAGGTATATGAGACCTCTGCCTTGGGATTCCATGCTTAACAAATTATTTTTGAGTCCCTGAAAAAACTTAGATATTTGATCCCGAGACCAATGTCAGGAGAGCATAAAAGAATAATGCTTGTGTTTGTTGGGTCTTCCAGGAGGCAGACACTGTGATGCAGTTAAAAGTGCAAGAGGTTTATTGGTAGGAGATGCTTGTGAAAGATAAAGGGGAAGGAAGCAGTCTGGGGCAGGGACAGCGTCAAACCACATGCAGATCTGACAAAGCCTCAGCCAACCCAGGCAGCCCTGAAGCAAAGATTACCCATTAAAGGAATCCCATGTTGGGGAGAGATGGCCAAACCTTAACACCTCCATCATGCTCAGTCATTGGCTGGGGAATGCCCAGGAAGAGTGTGTTCTTAGCTCAAAAGCTGAGATGGATTCTGAAGTGCTAACAGTTGGAGACCATCAGCTAACTGTACTTCTCATGGTTGACCTGCGGTTCTTTCTTGACCTGCATAGAGTGCACCTCCATGACCGCCACAATGTGGAATAAGGGAGGTGCCAGGAGTCTGAAGATGTTCAGACATACTGTGGATTTTTTCAAGTGGCCTCTAGAAAGTCTAGACTGGATTATTGAATGGACTGCTTGTGAGCTCTTACAACAGGCACTGAAGATCACCAGGGACCAGGAAGGGTTCACCAAGAAAATGCCATGATGGCTCATCTCACTTCCTGTTTTTAGCATTACCAATTGGCACACCAAGAAAAGGCAGATGATACAGTATAATTGGATTTCAGTAAGATATTTATCAAAATCGTTATCATCAAGATGAAAACATTGGAGCTGGGTAACAGTTAATTGGGAAAATTTTTATATTCTTGGGCAATCATGTTTATGAAGACTAATTAATAAGATCTATATTAGTAGCTAAAGTCTACTCCCACTACAAGCTCCTCTTCCTCATTCTTAGCTTCAGGCAATGGCACTATATTTTCCTAGACATCTAGATTTGAAAGCTCTGAGGTTCATGGATTCTTGTTTCTCCTTTATTCCCTTTGTTGACTCGAGTCAGGAATAGTAGGCTTCTTATTAACCTCTCATGTTCATTCCTTCACTTTTATTCCCACTGCCATGTCTCTGGGCCTAGGCACCATTCTTCCAAACTGACCCCATGCCATGGTCTGTCAAATGCTCTTAATACATTAGTCTATCCCACACTCTATTCACATTGGTCTTCTCTGCCTCTCCAAATAATCAGCATGCTAGCCAAGGGCCCCACAATGGAGCCCTCCATTTATGCACCCCGACCACCACTTGCCCAGATGCTTCACCCCTGGGATCAGACAAATCAAAATGCTGCCCTCACTGTGCCTCTTCCTGGCTGTTGGCTGCACTGCAGATTTCCTCCATGCTGAGACACATATTTTTAGAATCTTCCAATGTTTCTGAAATTAGGAAGTACTTTATAATCAAGGTCAGAAGAAAACTGTTAGTCTCAGGACTGAAGAAGAAGTTATAAAAGGGTCCTTGCTATCTGTGACTATAAAAATTTTGTAATGTTTGGAAGGAATCAGTTCATCTAATTGTTGTTAAAGCTGTATATTAACTTAATTTTTACTTAAAATGAGGCAGCATATGCTAGAAACTGCTCTGGATGCTTGAAGCAACGCAGACATAAATCCCTGCCCTGGTGGAGTATATATCATGAAGAACTGTTGCCAGGTTCTGAAAAATCTGTCTGTCACAGGATCTGGTTGACTGTTAAGAGAAACTCTTCAACTTCTAGTGACAAGTAATTCAATAAGGGGAAAAAAAATGAAACTGTGGTTCCAACCATATAGACATGCAGATAAAACCTGTTATACTTTGTGTGGCAGAAAAACATTTGGAGACAATAACCTGTGCATTAGTTACTTCTGTATTTCTTCTTTCTGCCACCCCATACCCCACCACCAATTCAAGCAAAGAGTTGTTCCCTTTCTCACTTCCTCCAGGGAAGAATGTGGCAAGTCAGAAAATAGCTATAACTTTAGAGAGAGGGGATCTAGGCCATGTGTCTTGGCCATAAGAGGAACACAGGGGAAAGGAAGTGGCAGGACCCCCCAGAAAGGAAAAGGTACTTAGGTACATCTGAAGACATGGAAAGGCAAAGCCCATGTCCCACGTGGAGCTCAAAGGGATTTAGGAGTAACTTGAAACTGGACACGACAGGGCACTTGGAAGGGGCACAGTAGGGTTTCCTCCCTGAGCACTTTTATGCAGCAAGGACTCAGATACCAAACAGCCTTACCCAGTGGCTGCACGTTGAGTAAATCCCCCAGAACCTCAATAAAATTCCTTCAGAGAAGGAACTCAAGAAAAAGCGATGCTAGTATTGCAGACCAATCCAAAATAGAAGGCTTAAAATGGAAATTAAGTTATAAACTGTAAAGTTTTATGTCTTACACATCTGAACTTGTACACTGAAAATCTGCTATATTTGCCATGTCATGAAATTAAAGGCATCAAAGAGGTCGAGAATCACGATTATGGCAGCAGCAGGCCATCTGGAGTGGGTGGGAGCCTGGCCCTCCCAGGCACAGCTGCAGACACCCAAGTCACAGCTGAAGACCTGGGCCCCTGCTCCACTAAGGAGCCTTGCCCCCCTGCACAGAGTTGCAGCCACCCAAGTAGTGGCTGCAGATCCGTGCCTCCCACTCCACAGAGCCCTGCCAGATGCAGTTACAGCTGCCCAAGGTCCTGGCTGGGACCCAGGCCTCCCTGCGCTTTTGGGGTACTGGGAGCAGGCAGGAGCCTAGCCCTCCTGGGTGTAGCTACAGCCATCCAAGCCACAGCTGCACAGCCAGGCATCTCTGCTCTCTCGGGGACCCGGGAGGGCTCTCTCTGACCCCACAAGCTCAGACGTGTCCACTCCCACTGCCTGGCCCCTTCCCGCTCCTGGCACCCACTCTAATCTTGGTTGGAGTGATCCCAGGTGCTGCCACAGCCTGGCCAGGTGTGTGCAGGCTCAAGGCAGTGCTGACATGCCAGGTCCCTGCCACCTTGGCCCCTTCTGGACTTTGGGCACTGATGACCATGGGAGGGAAGCCAAGAGCGTGTTGAGGGCAGCTTGGTGCTGACCTGAAGGCACCCCTTGGCACAAACATCCTGGGTGCCATGAACAGCAGTGGAAGGCAGACAGGCTTCTGGGTGGAAGTGGGTGGGTCCCCAGTGAGGCCCCACCCTCAAGCCAGAGAGGGCCTGAAGGCTGGGAGCTGGAGCTGCTAGTCCCATGGACAAAGTGGGAAATTGTGGAGCCTTTTTCAGGCCCCCCAATGGCTGCCCATGAGCCAATTGGCACACACGCTTCCTCTCCTCTAAGGCCCCATAAAAGCCCCGAGCTCAGCCGGAGCTGAACAGATGATGGGGCAACCAGCTGCAGAGAGGAGCTACCCTCTGGCTGAGAGCTGGAACAGATAATGGGATGACAAGTTGCAGAGAGGAGCTACCCTCTCTGCTAGGAGCTGAACAGTTGATGGGACACACTGGCTGCAGAAATGAGCTGCTCCCTGTGGGAGACTGAGCTGTTCTACCACTCAATAAAGCTCCACTTCATCTCGCTCACCCTTCACTTGTCTGCATACCTCATACTTCACGGTCACAGGACAAGAACTCAGGGCCTGCCAAATGATGAGGCTAAAAGAGCTGTAACACAAACAGGGCTGAAACATGCCACTTGCCTGACATGTTGCAGGTGAAGAGAAAGAGAGAAGAGCTGTGGCCCCTCGGGGAGCCCAGACCTGGGAGCTCCCCGAGCCAGGGCTGTGACTTCCTCTTTGGGGTCCGGCAGTTTCCGGTGTCTCCAAGCTTCCAGGCACCACTGCATTCCCTGGTGCCAGCCAGGGAAGCTGCTTGCAGTGTGCCTGGTCCACCCACAGCCTTGCAGAGAGCTGGCACCCATGCTGGTATCTGGAGCTGCCCATCCTACTGCAACAGCTGGTGTGTCTGACTGCACAGTGGCCAGACCCCATGCTCACTCACACACCCCTTGCCACTCCACGCCGGAATCACAGTCTCTTGTGGAGGCATGGGATCTATGCCAGTAGCATAAGCTGAGTGCAAGCTGCCAGGCCCAAGCAAAACTTGGGCAAAAGTGCCACTGCCACAGGGTTCCAGCCGGAAAAGTGACACCCCAAAGATCCTGTAACAATGAGAACATTATGGAAAGCAGCAAGTCACTTGGAAAGTTTGAAGAGAAAAGCAATTCAGGAAAATATTAAGAGTCTACGAAAAAAATTCAAAATTTGGTCATGATTCGAAAAGGGAAAGCAGTCTATTTAAAACCATATGAATAAATTTATGCTGTCACTTTTAAATGTATATTTGATACAGAGTTTCTTATACTTTCTCCTTAAAAGCTTTTATTTAAATTAATGGTGCATCTTACAATTGGTAGCATTTTAGAACTGAGTAAAAATGCCGGTTTTCATCATTTTCAGGATTTTCAGCTGTCAAAATCTTACCCGTCAGCAACCAAAATGTTCAACACTAAGGGATTTATTAAATAAATTATGCTACATCTATATAATGGAGTACAGTACTTATAAATGGTCCTATAGAAGAATGTTGAATGACATAAGAAAATGCTAAAGTTAAATTTAAAAGAGAATGTGTGTGTGTTGTGTGTGTGTGTATGTGTAAATGTGCATGTGTGTAATCTACAGATCTGCCTCCAATGTGTCTCCCAAGCCTTCTAACCTCAAAGATTGTTCTTTCATCTAATCGCCAAATGGCACACCTTAGGTCCCATCTCATACAATTCATACAGAAGGTCCACCAATGCTAGAGTGATCAACCATTCAGGTTTTCCTGGCATGCAAGATCTTCAAGGCTAAAACATGAATAGTCCTGGGCAAACTGGGACAGTTATTCATCCTAGCCGGTGCCCTGTCCAATGTCTCAGATGCTGAGTCAGTCCTTGCTGCTTTCCCTGATTCCTTGGCTCTTCTGCTGCGGAGTCGACCGTCAGGATCTAAAACAAAGCCTTAAAGTGATAGTAAGTACCAGTACATATTTTATTACACCACATTGAACCTGGGGCACCATTTCCAGCACTTTGCCTGGGGCTCTGAACTTGGCCCTGTACCTTTTCAGTTCTTTTGTACTTTTTATCAATGCCTCAAAAAAAAGACATGCCTGTGAGAGTCACAGATGACAGAAATTAGAGTTAACAGACTCAAAAGTCCAAAATATCTCCAACAGTTGAAACTAAAGCCAAACACAAGTTATAATTAAACAGGGGAAAATATCAAGATCACAAGTTAAGGCTTTCTTAAAAAAATCAATGATACATGTACAGGCTAAGGACACCTGAGGAAGCCGTTCATATGGAAAATAACCTGGGATTTTAATTGCTGAAAGCTCATATGAAACAAGATGATATGCAGCTGCCAAGAAAAGGAAATACAATCTTTCAATATATCAATAGAAATATAATGCCTGAATTAAGAGTAAAATCCAGACCACATTTACTCCCTAAGATAGGAATCAATGAGTTATGTCTTTGGTTCTCATTATGCATCATAATCATCCAGAAGACTTGTTAAATCACAGATTAATGGGTCCCACCAGTTTCTGATTCGGTAGATCGGGGTGAGGCCCAGGAGTGTGTATTTCTAACAAGTTCTCAGATGAAAATGGCCCGGGGACCACACTTTGAGAACCACTAAGAATGTTGTCAGAAAAAACACCATACAATGGTGAATGTTCTAGAAGCCATGACTGGAGGAAATTTTAAAAGATCTGTATATATTTATCTTGAATAAGAGTTACATGGTAACTTCACGCTCCTATTTGAAGACGTCTGTGGCAAAACAAATGGGTTTTGTAGTGCTAGAGGCAAAATTAAAGCCAATGATTGGAAATTACAAAGAGGCAAAATTGAACTCCGCATAAGGACACACTTTCTGTTAAAACCACTCAAAAACAGAATAGGTTATGTAAAAAAATCAATTATAAACTTGTATTTATGGTGTAATCCCTTTTTAAAAAGGATATATTGGCCGGGTATGGTGGTTCACGCCTGTAATCTCAGCACTTTGGGAGGCTGAGGCAGGAGGATTGCTTGAAGCCAGGAGTCTGAAACCAGCCTGAGCAACATAATGAGATCCCATCCCTACAAAAAAAATTATTTTAATTAACCGGGTGTGATGGTGTGTGCCTGTAGTCCTAGATACTCAGGAGGTTGAAGCAGAAGGATCACTTGAGCCTGGGAGTTTGAGGCTGCAGTGAGCCATGATCACACCACCACACTCCAGCCTGAGTGACAGAGAGAGACTCAACTTTTTAAAAATCTAGAATCATAATATATACCATAAGTTCAGTGGTGGTTATCTTTTGGTGGTAACGGTAAGGCAGATTTTTTCTGTACTATCTGATTTTACTAAAATAAATATAGATTATTTATACAATAAAATACTGAGAGCAAAAAAATGAAACGGGCTGCCTTGTAAGATAGGTGGGTTTTGCCTGTCACCTGAAGCAATCAAACACAAGCTAGAAACAAAGGCTTAGTTAATTGCTTAGAGATGTGATTCTCAAACTTTAGTGTGCATTTGAATTCCCTGGAGGGCTTGTTAAAAATACATAGTGCTGGTCCTAGCCCCAGAGTTTCTGATTCAGTGGGTCTGAAGCGAGACCCAAGGATTTGCATTTCTAACAAGTTTCAAGTGATGCTGATGCTGCTGAACCAGGGGTCACAGTTTGAGTAGCTCCGGTGTGGTAGGCATATTTCTAAAATGGCTCCCAGTGATTCTTACCTCCCGGTATTCATGCTTTTATATAACCCTGTTCTCTTGTGTGTGAGTTGGACCTATTGACTTGCTTCTAGCAAATAAAATGCAACAAAAGTGATGGGATGTTGCTACTAAGATTGGGCTGTAAAAGACTGTGAGGGACTTCTGCTTGCAGAAAGATGAAGTCGAAATACTTTAAAGATGAAGTAGCAGTACTTTTTCCTATTATTTCTGCTAAGTACAACTAAAAATCCTGGACATTATAGTCAACCCTCAGTATCTACAGGAGGGTGGTTCTAGGACCCCTGCAGGTACCAAAATGTCATAGTATTTGCATGAAACCTACAGACATCCTGCAGTATGTCTTAAATTATCTCTAGACTATTTATAACACCTAATATAATGTAAACACTATGTAAATGGTTATTATACTGTATTTTTTATTTGTATTATTTTTTATTTTGTACTGTTTTTAGTTTTTTTCCTTTGTTTAATTTTTTAATTTTTTTATTCCTCTTACTCATTCCTAATTTTTTTTCCAAATATTTTTTATCTGAGGTTGGTTGAATCCAAGGATACAGAACTCATGGGTATGGAGGGATGACTGTATATGTAAACCAAACATAAGAAGATACTGGAGGTTGATTAGTGGGTACAAATATACAGTTAAATAGAAAGAATGAGTTCTGATGTTCAATAGTAGAGTGGGGCGACTACAGTTAACAATATATTGCATATGTCAAAATAGTTAGAAGAAAGGACTTGAAGGCTAGGCATGGTGGCTCATGCCTATAATCCCATCCCTTTAGGAGGCTGAGGCAGGCAGATTGCCTGAGTCCAGGAGTTCAAGACCAGCCTGGGCAACATGGTGAGACCCCATCTCTACAAAAATTAAAATATTAGCCAGAAGTGGTGAAGCATGCCTATAGTCCTAGTTACTCAGGAGGCTGAGGTGAGAGGATCACATGAGCCCAGGAATTTGAGGCTGCAGTGAGCTATAATCACGCGATTGCACTTTAGCCTGGGCAATAGAGTGACACTCTGTCTCAAATTTTAAAAAGGGGTGACTTAAAGTGGTCCCAACACATAAAAATGATACTCAAGACAATGGACACCCTGAATACCCTGATTTGATCGTTGTAATAAAATATCACATGTTCCCCATAAATATGTACAAATATTATGTTTCAATAATTTTTTTTTTTTAAAAAGGAAGACACTGAAAAGTGAAAATAGGACAGATGGGCTAGGGACCTTGGGATCCAAGGAATGACATGATTGTGAGTTCCTTGTTTTCTTTTTGTCTCATATATCCAAGTCCTGAAATAAATTAACACATCTATGGTCAATTGATTTTTGACTAAGGTGCTAAGAGCACACAATTAAGAAAGGACAGTGTCTTCAATAAATGGTGTTGAGGCAACAATGGTGTTGATATCCACATGCAGAAGAATGAGACTTAAATGTAAGACCTGAAACTATAAAACTACTAGAGGAAAACATGGGGAAAAACTCTATGACATTGGTTTGGTCAATATTTTTTTAATATGACCCCAAAAGTACAGGCAACAAGCGCAAAAATAGACAAATGGGATTGCATAAAACTAAAAAGCTTCTGCACAGCAAAATAAACAGACAATCTGTGGTATGAGAGAACATATTTGCAACTATACATCTGATAAGGGGTAATATCCAAAATATATAAGGAACTCAAACAACAAGAGCAAGAAATCAAATAACTCAATTAACAAGTGGGCAAAGGACCTGAAAAAACATTTCTTAAAAGAAGGCATATGAGTAGCCAACAGGTATATGTTAAAATGTTCAACATCTCTAATCATTGGGGGAAATGTAAATTAAAACTATGATGAAGATTTGGGGCAGAGCTAGATGGAGCAATAGAAGACTCCTCTGATCATCCCCCTCAAAAGGAGGCCAATTTAACAACTATCTACACAAAAAAGCACCTTTATAAGAACCAGAAATCAGATGAACACTCACAGTACATGGTAGTAACTTCAAGCAAACACACCTTAGATCACAGCATCCAAGTCCTTTTGGATATCTGGAAAGCCTTCACAAGAAGAACAGGTACAGACAAGCCCAGACTGAGAAGACTACGATAAATACTTAAATTTTCATTGCCCAGACACCGAAGAACATCTACAAGCACCAATGCCATCCAGGAAAACATGACTTCAACAAACTAAATAAATAAAGCACCAGAGACCCATCCTGGAGAAAGAGAGATATGTGACCTTTCAGACAGAGATTTCAAAATAGCTGTGTTGAGGAAACTCAAAGAAGTTCAAGAGAACACAGAAAAGGAAGTCAGAGTTCTATCAGATAAATTCAACAAAAAGATTGAAATACTTTTTTAAAATCAAGCAGAAATTCTGGAGCTGAAAAATGCCATTGGCATATTGAAGAATGCATCAGAGTCTCTCAACAGCATAAGTGATCTAGCAGAACGAAGAACTAGTGATTTTGAAGACAGGCTATTTGAAAATACACAGTCAGCCCTTCCCCTTCCCTTCCCCTTCCCTTCCCCTTCCCTTCCCCTTCCCTTCCCCTTCCCTTCCCCTTCCCTTCCCCTTCCCTTCCCCTTCCCTTCCCCTTCCCTTCCCCTTCCCCTTCCCCTTCCCTTCCCTTCCCTGTCCTTTCCTGTCCTTTCCTTTCCTTCCCTTCCCTTCTTCCCTCTGTTGCCCGGGCTGGAGTATAGTCGGCGGGCTGCAGACTCCCTGCCTCCGGCTCCCGTGATTCTCCTGCCTCGGCCTGCGGGCTGCCTGGGATTGCGGGCACGCACCACCACCCCTGCCTGCTTTTTGTCCTTTGGCTAGAGGCCCGGTTTCGCCATGTTGGCCAGGCTGCTCTCCAGCTCCAGACCTCGAGTGGTCTGCCCGCCTCGGCCTCCCGAAGTGCTGGGACAGCAGACAGAGTCTCACTCACTTGGTGCTCGGTGTTGCCCGGGCTGGAGTGCGGTGGCGTGGTCTTGGCTGGCTGCAGCCTCCGCCTCCCAGCCGCCTGCCTTGACCTCCCAGGGTGCTGGGATTGCAGCCTCTGCCCGGCCACTGCCCCGTCTGGGAGGTGGGGAGCATCTCTGCCTGGCCGCCCATCGTCTGGGGTGTGAGGAGCGCCTCTGCCCGGCCGCCCCATCTGGGAGTTGAGGAGCGCCTCTGCCCAGCCGCCACCCCGTCTAGGAAGTGAGGAGCATCTCTGCCTGGCCGCCCATCGTCTGGGATGTGAGGAGCGCCTCTGCCCGGCCACCTCGTCTGGGAAGAAGTGAGGAGTGCCTCTGCCTGGCAGCCCCGTCTGGGAAGAAGTGAGGAGTGCCTCTGCCTGGCCGCCCATCGTCTGGGAAGGGAGGAGTGCCTCTGCCCTGCAGCCCCGTCTGGGAAGTGAGGAGTGCCTCTGCCCAGCCGTCCCGTCTGGGATGTGAGGAGTGCCTCTGCCGGCCACCCCGTCTGGGAAGAAGTGAGGAGCATCTCTGCTCGGCCGCCCCGTCTGGGAACTGAGGAGCGCCTCTGCCCGGCCGCCCCATCTGGGAAGTGAGGAGCGCCTCTGCCCAGCCGTCACCCCGTCTAGGAAGTGAGGAGTGCCTCTGCCCTGCCGCCACCCCATCTAGGAAGTGAGGAGCACCTCTGCCCGGCCGCCCCGTCTGGCAAGTGCGGAGCGCCTCTGCCCAGCCGCCACCCCGTCTAGGAAGTGAGGAGTGTCTCTGCCCAGCCTCCCCGTCTGGGAGGTCTACCACGGAGGCCAGATGCAATGTGGGGGCTGGACGTGGTGGCTCACACCTGTAGTCCCAGCACTCTGGGAGGCCGAGGCGGGTTGATCACTTGAGGCTAGGAGTTCGAGACCAGCCTGGCCAACATGGCGAAACATATGAAAAATACAACAGACAAACCAACCAACCAACCCAGAGACAACAAAACAGGTCTACCCTGGAGTCATACTCTAATTTTTTCTATTTTCTTCCCTTTCTGATCCTTTATCCCACTTGCTTTTTATTGCTCTTCCTTCTCCTTCTTCTTTGTCAAATAGAGGATTGAGTTATTATCATTGATCCACACAAAGTCCCTCTCTCATTTATTTTCTTTAATTCCCACCCCCCATTTCTATTCCCCGTCTTCCCATGTGCAACCTTTCTAATATGTTTGATATGTATCTTTTTGTTTGTATGTACTTTTAGAAAATGTTTATTGTTTTGTGTGCAAAAAAAAATTAATAAAAAAAGCAAAAAAAAAAAAGAAAATACACAGTCAGAGGAGACAACAGAAAAAAAATTTTTTAAGCCTACAAATCCAGAAAATAGCCTCCAAAGGGCAAATCTAAGAGATAGTGTCCTTAAAGAGAAAGTACAGAGAGAGATGGGGATAGAAAAATTATTCAAAGAGATAATAACAGAGAACTTCTCAAGCCTAGAGAAATATATCAATATTAAAATACCAAAAAAAATTACAGAATACCAAGCAGATTTAACACTAAAAAGTAAATGCATTCAATAATCAATCTCCCAAAAGTCATGAATAAAGAAAGGATCCTAAAAGCAGTAAGAAAAAAAAACAATAACATTTAGTGCAACTCCAATACATCTTATGTAAACCATAAATATATACACCTACTATGTACCCAGAAAAAGTAAAAATTAAAATCAAAAAACCTATGATGAGATAATAGCTTACACCTGTTAGAATGGCTATTACCAAAAAAACTAAAGATAACAAGTATTGGTGAGAATGTGGAGAAAATGGAACCCTGGTACACTGCTGGTGGGACTGTAGATTGGAATGGCCATTTCAAAAACCATACAGTGGTTCTTCAAAAATCTAAAAGGAGAATTACTGTTTGAGACAGTAATCCCACTTCTGGATATATGTGCAAAGGAAATGAAATCAATATGTCAAAAAGATATCTGCCCTCCCATGTGGCAATCTAATTGTCCATCAATGGATGAATGGATAAAGAAAAGTTAGTATATATACACAAGGAAATACTATATAGCCTTTAAAAAGAAGGAAATTCTGTCATTTGCATCAACATGGATGAACCTTGATGTCACTGCTAACTTAAATAAACCAGGCACAGAAAGACAAATACTACATTATTTCACTTATATGTGGAATCTAAAAAAGTTGAACTCATAAAAGCAGAGTAAAATGGTAGTTACCAGGGGTTGTGGGTGGTGGTGAGGGTATTGGAGAGATAAAGAATAAAAAATTTCAGTTGAATAAAAGGCATAAGTTCAAGGAATCTATTGCACAACACAGTAACTATTGTTAATAAAAACATATTCTTGAAAATTGCTAAAAGAGATTTTAAGTGTTCTCACCACAAAAATGATAAGTATATGAGATAATGCATATAACAATTAGCTTTATTTAGCCATTTCACAATGTATACATATTTCAAAACATCATGTTTTATGTGATAAATATGTATAATTTTATTTGTCAATTTAAATAGGTAAATAATTTTTTTAACTTTTATTTTAAGCTTAGGGGTACAAGTGCAGGTTTGTTACACAGGTAAGCTTGTGTCATGGAGCTTTGTTGTACAGATCATTTCATCACTCAGGTATTAAGCCTAGTACCCATTAGATGTTTTTCCTGATCCTCTCCCTCCTCCCACACTCCACCCTCTGAAAGTCACCAGTGTGTCTTGTTCCCCTCTTTGCGTCCATGTGTTCTCATCATTTAGCTCCCACTTATAAGTGAGAACATGTGATATTTGGTTTTCTGTTCTTCTGTTAGTTTGCTAAGGAAAATGGCCTCTAGCTCCATCCATGTTCCTGCAAAGGACATGATCTCATTCTTTCTTATGGCTGCATAGTATTCTGTGGTGTACATATATATCACATTTTCTTTATCTGATCTATCATTGATGGACATTTAGGTTAATTCTATGTCTTTGCTATTGTGAATAGTGCTGCAATGAACATACACATGCATGTGTCTTTTTAACAGAATGATTTCTATTCCTCCCAGTAATGGAATTGCTGGGTCAAATCATATTTCTGTCTTCAGATCTTTGAGGAATCACCACACTGTCCTCCCACAATGGCTGAACTAATTTACACTCCCACCAACAGTGTATAAACATTTCTTTTTTTCCACAATCTTGCCAGCATCAGGTTTTTTTTTACTTCTTAATAGTAGCCATTCCTGACTGGTGTTAGATGGTATCTCATTGTGGTTTTGATTTGCATTTCTCTAATAATCAATGATGTTAAGCTTTTTTTTCAAATGCTTGTTGGCCACATGTGTCTGCTTTTGAAAAGTGTTCATGTCTTTTGCCCACTTTTCAATGGGGATGTTTTTTCTTGTAAATTTGTTTAAGTTCCTTATAGATGCTGAATATTAGACTTTTGTTGTATGCATAGTTTGTAAACATGTTCTCACATTCTATAGGTTGTCTGTTTATTCTGTTGATAGTTTCTTTTGCTGTGTAGAAGCTCTTAAGTTTAATTAAATCCCATTTGTCAATTTTTGCTTTTGTTGCAATTGCTTTCAGCATCTTCATCGTGAAATCTTTGCCTGTGCCAGAATCCTGAATGGTATTGCCTAGGTTGTCTTCCAGGGTTTTTATACTTTTGGGTTTCACATTTAAGTCTTTAATCCATCTTAAGTTAATTTTTGTATATCGTATAAGGAAGGAGTCCAGTTTCAATCATATGGCTAGCCAGTTATCCCAGCACCATTTATTGAATAGGGGATCCTTCCCCCATTATTTGTTTTTATCGGGTTTGTTGAAGATCAGATTGTTGTAGGTGTGCAGTCTTATTTCTGGGTTCTCTATTCTATTCCATTAGTCTATATGTCTGTTCTTGTACCAGTACCATGCTTTGGTTACTGCAGCCTTGTAGTACAGCTTGAAGTCGAATAGGGTGATGCCTCCAGCTTTGTTCTTTTTGCTTAGGATTGCCTTGGCTATTCAGGCTCTTTTTGCTTCCATATGAATTTTTAAATAATTTTTTCTAATTCTGTGAAGAATGCCAATGGTAGTTTAGTGAGAATAGCATTGAATCAAAAATTGCTTTGGGCAGTATGGCCATTTTAATGATGTTGATTCTTCGTGTCCATGAGCATGGAATGTTTTTCCATTTACTTGTGTCCTCTCTGATTTCTTTAAGCAATGTTTTGCAGTTCTCCTTATAGAGATCTTTCACCTCCCTAGTTAGTTGTATTTCTAGGTATTTTATTCTTTTTGTGACAATTGTGAATGGGAGTTCATTCACGATTTGGCTCTTGGCTTGACTGTTGTTGATGTATAGGAATGCTAGTGATTTTTGCACATTGATTTTGTATCCTGAGACTTTGCTGAAGTTGCTTATCAGCTTAAAAAGTTTTTGGGCTGAGACTATGGGTTTTCCTAGATACAGGATTATGTCATGTGCATAGTTTGACTTCCTCTTTTCCTATCTGAATGCACTTTGCTTCTTTCTCTTGCCTGATTGTCCTGGCCAGAACTTCCAATACTATGTTGAATAGCAGTGGTGAGACAGAACACACTTCTCTTGTGCCAGTATTTCAAGGAAAATGCTTCCAGCTTTTGCCCATTCAGTATGATGTTGGCTGTGGGTTTGTCATATATGGCTTCTACTATTTTGGGGTATGTTCCTTTAATACCTAGTTTATTGAAAGTTTTTGATGTAAAAGGGTGTTGAATTTTATTGAAAGCCTTTTCTGCATCTATTGAGATAATCATGTGGTTTTTGTCTTTAGTTCTGTTTATGTGATGAATCACATTTATTGATTTGCATATGTTGAACCAAACTTGCAATCTGAGGATGAAGCCTCCTTGATTGTAGTGGATAAGCTTTTGGATGTGCTACTGGATTCAGTTTGCCAGTATTTCCTTGAGGATTTTTTTATCGATGTTCATCAACGATATTGGTTTGAAGTTTTCTTTATTTGTTGTGTCTCTGCCAGGTTTTGGTATCAGGATGATGCTGGCCTCATAGAATGAGTTAGGGAGGGGTCTCTCCCTTTCAATTTTTTGGAGTAGTTTCGGTAGGAATGGTACCAGCTCTTCTTTGTCCATCTGGTAGAATTCAGCTGTGAATCTGTCTGGTCCTGAGCTTTTTTTGCAGTGTAGGCTATTTGTTACTGCCTCAATTTCAGGACTCATTATTGGTCTGTTTAGGGATTTAATTTCTTCCTGGTTCAGTCTTGGGAGGGCATATGTGTCCAGGAATCTTTCCATTTCTTCTAGATTTTCTAGTTTATGTGCATAGAGACGTTTATAGTATTCTCTGATGGTTGTTTGTATTTCTGTGGGGTCAGTGGTAAACTGTCCCATATTGTTTCTGATTGTGTTTACTTGAATCTTCTCTTTTTTCTTCCTTATTAGTCTAGCTCGTGGTCTATTTTATTGGTTTTATTTTTCAAAAATAAAACTGCTTCTGGATTTGTTGATCTTTTGAATGTTTTTTTGTGTCTCTATCTCCTTCATTTCAGCTCTGATTTTGGTTATTTTTTGTCTTCTACTAGCTTTGGGATTTGTTTGTTCTTGGTTCTCTAGTTCTTTTAGTTGTGATGTTAAGTTGTTAACTTGAGGTCTTTCTAACTTTTTGATGTGGGCATTTAGTGCTATAAATTTCCCTCTTAACAATACCTTAGCTGTGTTCCAGAGATTCTGGTATATTGTATGTTTGTTCTCATTAGTTTCAAAGAACTTCTTGATTTCTGCCTTAATTTCATTATTTACCCAAAAGTCATTCAGGAGCAGGTTATTCAATTTTCATTTAATTGTATGGTTTTGAGTGAATTTCTTAGTCTTGATTTCTAATTTGATCATGCTGTGGTCCAAGAGACTGTTTGTTATGATTTCAGTTCTTTTGCATTTTCTGAGGAGTGTTTTACTTCCAATTATGTGATCAATTTCAGAATAAGTGCCATGTGGTGATGAGAAGAATGTATATTCTGTTGTTTTGGAGTGGAGAGTTTTGTAGCTATCAATCAGGTCCATTTGATACAGTGCTGAGTTCAGATCCTGAATATCTTTGTTAATTTTCTGTCTCGATGATCTGTCTAATATTGTCAGTGGGGTTTTAAAGTCTCCAGCTACTACTGTGTGGGGTCTAAGTCTTTTTGAAGGTCTCTAAGAACTTGCTTTATGAATCTGGGTGCTCCTGTGTTGGGTGCATATATATTTAGGATAGTTAGATCTTCTTGTTGAATTGAACCCCTTTACCATTATGTAAAAATGTCCTTGTCTTTTTTGACCTTTGTTGGTTTAAAGTCTATTTTTTCAGAGTCTATAATTCTAACCCCTGTTTTTTTTTTTCTGTTTGCTAGTGCTTGGTAGATTTTCCTCCACCCCTTTATTTTTAGCTTATATGTGTCATTGCATGTGAGATGGGTCTCTTGAGACAGCATACCAATAGGTCTTGGTTCTTTATCCAGCTTTCCACTCTGTGTCTTTTAATTGGGACATTTAGCCCATTTACATTTAAGGTTAGTATTGATATGTGTGGATTTGATCCTGTCATCATGATGTTAGCTGGCTATTTTGCAGACTTCTATATGTGGTTGCTTTATAGTGTCACTTATCTGTGTACTTCAGTGTGTTTTTGTAGTGGCTGGTAACAGTCTTTCCTTTCCATATTTAGTGCTTTTTTCAGGTCTCTTGCAAGGCAGGTCTGATGGTAATGAATTCCCTCAGCATTTGCTTGTCTCAAAAGGATCTTATTTCTCCTTCACTTATGAAGCTTAGTTTGGCCAGATATGAAATTCTGGGTTGGAATTTCTTCTCTTTAAGAATATTGAATATTGGCCCTCAATCTCTTCTGGCTTTTAGGGTTTCCACTGAGAGGTCTACTGTTAGTTTGATGGGTTTGCCTTTGTAGGTGACCTGGCCTTTCTCTCTAGCTACCCTTAAAATTTTTTCTTTCATTTCAACCTTGGTGAAACTGATGATTATGTGTCTTGGGAATGATATTCTCATGGAGTATCTTACTGGGGTTCTCTGCATTTCCTGAATTTGAATGTTGGCCTGTCTAGCTATGTTGGGGAAGTTCTCATGGATGATATCCTGAAATATGTTTTTAAAATTGGTTCCATTCTCCCCATCTCTTTCAGGTACACCAATCAGTCATAGACAGTCTCTTTACATAATTCTACATTTCTCAGAGGTTTTGTTCATGCCTTTTCAATATTTCTTCTCTATTCTTGTCTGCTTGTCTTCAAGATCTCAGATTCTTTCCTCCACTTGTTCTATTCTGCTATTAATACTTGTGATTGCATTATGCAATACTTGTAGTGTGTTTTTCAGCTCTATCAGGTTGGTTACATTATTCTCTATACTGGCTATTTTGTCTGTCAGCTCTTGCAATGTTTTATCAAGATTTTTAGCTTCCTTGCATTGGGTTATAATGTACTCCTTTAGCTCAGTGAAGTTTGTTTTTACCTATATGCTGAATTCTACTTCTGTCATTTCAGCCATCTCAGCTTCAGCCCAGTTCCAAATCCTTGCTGGAGAGGTGATGTGGTCATTTGGAGGAAAGAGTGCACTCTAGCTTTTTGAGTTTTCAGTGTTCTTATGCTGATTCTTTCTCATCTTTGTGGGCTTGTCTACCTTCAATCTTTGAGGTTGCTTTGGATGGTTGTTTTTTTTTTTTTAAGTCTCATCACTTTTCCACAGGGCTGCTGTAGTTTGTTGGGGGTCCACTCCAGTCCCTAGTCACCTCAGATTTTCCAGTACCTGGAGGCACCACCAGTAAAGACTTCAAAACAGCAAAGATGTAGCCTGCCCCTTCCTCTGGGAGCTCTGTCCCAGGAAGGTAAGGACCTGTTGCTGGCCTGAATGCACCTGTAGGAGGTGGCTGGAGACCCCAATTGAGAGTTCTCACCCAACAGGAGGAACAGGATCAGGCATCTGCTTAAAGAATCAATCTGGGCTGGGTGCGGTGGCTCATGCCCACATTTTGGGAAGCCAAGGTGGGTGGATCACCTGAGGTCAGGAGTTCAAGACCAGCCTGGCCAACATGGTGAAGCCTCATCTCTACTAACACAAAAATTAGCCAGGCATGGTGGGACATGCCTCTAATCCCAGCTACTCTGGAGGCTGAGGCAGGAGAATCACTTGAATCCGGGAGGTGGAGTTTGCAGTAAGCCAAGATCACACCATTGCACTCCAGCCTGGGTGACAAGAGTGAAACTCTGCCTCCAAAATAAATAAATAAATAAGTAATCTGGCCACACTTTTGTTGAGCAGCTGTGCTGTGCTGGGACACCACTTCCACTCCAAGTTGTCTTGGGCTTTCCAAAGCCTGGAGGTTGAAACAGCTAAGTCACTCAAATAGCAAAGATGGTGGGCTGCCCCTCCCTCTGGTAGCTCTGTCCTAGGAAGTTTTCAAATCTCTGTCAGTCAAAAAACACCAGTGGGGGTGACTGGCCCAGATGGGAGGAACAGATTGGGCACCCACTTACCAAAGCAGTCTGGCCATATTTTGGCAGAGCAACTGTGCTATGCTGGGAGACCCCTTCTGCCTTCAGTCTGTTTTGACTCTCTAAAGCCCACAGGCTAGAATGGCTGAGTCATCCAAGCAGCAAAGATGGTGGCCTGCCCCTCCCCTCTGGAAACTCCATCCCAGGTAGGCACAACACTATTGCTGGTGGCTGGCTGGAATTGCAAGCCAGTGGGTCTTATCCTGTGAGGTGCCATGAAAGTGAGGCCCATAGACCATTGCTTCTCAGCCCTTTGGATTCACCTTATTTCCTAGGGGTATGTGTGGAGGTCTAACCTTCTGCTCCATGGAGCTTTTGCTGGGGCGCCCAGAGCTGGAATATGAAAAGCTCCTGGGTCTCTGTGTGTGCCTGAGTGGCTGCTCTGCCAAGACTCTATGTAGCTCTGTGTATTAGACTGACGGCCCTGGTGGAGTGGGTTTGCAAGGGGATCTCTTGACCTAAGGATTACAAAGATCTATGGGAAAAGTGTGGTTTCCCAAGGTTGCACATTCACTCACTGCTTCCCTGGGTGGGAGAGGTTCCCTTGGCTCCATGTTGCTCCTGAGTGGTTGTTGTGTTGCCTTACTTTTCTCCATTCTCCATGGGTCAAGCTTTTCCTTTATTAGTCCCAGTGTGAGTACCTGGATGTTTCAGTCAAAGGTGTTGTATTTACTCATCCCTTTCACTCCTCTCCATGACAGCCAGGCACCCTAGCTATTTCTAGTCAGCCATCTTGGCCATTCCCACCAAATAATTTTTTTCAGTACAATTATTTATAGGATTTGGATGCTGAAAGCTACAAATACTGATGGAAAAAAATAAAAGAAGATATAAGATGAGAGACAAAATGTGTTCATGGATTTGAAGACTCAACATAATAAAGATGTCAATTTCTTCCCAAACTGATACACAGATTTATCTAAATTCCTGTAAAAATTCCAGAAGATTTTCTACAGATATATACAAGATTATTCTAAAATGTATATATGGAAAGTCAAATAAACTAGAAGAGCTAATATAATCTTGAAAAAGAAGAATAAAGTGAAAGAAATCACTCTACCCAATTTTAAGATTTCATATAGCTACTGTAATCAAGATTGTGTGATATTGACAGAGGAGTAGACATATAGATCAATGAATAGTGAACCTAGAGAACCCAGACACAGCAACATGCAAGTACAGATAAGTAATTTTTGACAAAGATGCAAAATCATTTCAATGGATGAATACCCTTTTCAAAAAATGGTGCTGGAACAATTAGACATCTATCAGCAAATATATAAACCTTGACTTAACCTTATACCTGATACAAAAATTGACTCAAAATGGATCATAGATTTAAATGTAAAACTTTAAACTATAAAAATTTCATAAGAAATCATAGGAGAAAATCTTTGGGACCTAGGGTTAGGTGAAGAGTTCTTACACTTGTTAAATATTTCTAATTGGGAGACCATTAGACTGGGTCTAATTAGGAGACCATTAGACTACAACTTTGGCACTTTAAATTTTTACATGAACAAACCAAGGCCCAAAGTACACAGTAAATTAAAACTAGAAATGGTACCAATCAGAAATCACCAACTAACCTCTAACTAGGGATTTTCACTCTAACCAATCAAAATTGTTTATTTGTCTTGCTTCTGCAAACAAGCAGGTGAAAAAGTCAGAGATTCAGAGTATACAGAGGGGAATAGAGAGAAAGATCTATCTTTCTGTTCTCAAACTGTATAACCTATGTGCCAATAGAGGCTTCTAAAGTATCTATCTTCCTCTCTATTCTCAAACTTTATAGAAGTTTCCGCTCTTGCCCCTCCTGGCAGAGTGCTAGCTGTTTGCAGTCTGATGCTTCTCCAATTCATGAATCACTGAATGCTCAAATAAACTCTTTAAAATGGAAATGTACCAAAGTTTTTCTTTTATTAGATCTGGTGTCAGAAGTTGGATCCCAGGGAGACTGCCTGATGATGATCTCTAGGAGGAACAAGCAAACAGATATAGGTACCCCACTGAACTCCTGGTGCTCATTGCCTCTTGTTTTGTAGTTGGAGGTCATCACCAGTAAGACCTCTCAGATGCACTAACTCTACAACTTGTGTCAAGTTCACAGAGTTTACTTGAGCATTTTTTTATCCAGATTGGTTTCAGAAGTCATGATAGAAACTAGACTGTGTCCCATAGAGAGGCTTCAGGTGTCTGATTGGGTCAAACAGAAATTGAATTGGGTTTAGTAAAGGACTTTGGTAGGAAAGGTTCCAAGAAGACAGAAAATAATGAATTTATTTAAATACAGAGAGTCTGAGACTTCATCTCAGAATCTGTGCCTTTCTAGAGAAATGGGTGAATATTATCAAAAATAATTTAGAATTTTGATGGCTGCAGTGTGGAAGTTCTAACTTAAACAAAATTGCTTATCTACTGGGCACAAAAAAAGGGGGAGAGATCCTGAATACCTCAGAAACAACTGGATGTATTTTGAATTGGCACATAGAGGCTTCTAAGGTGTCTTTCTCTCTATTCTCCTCTGTGTACTCTGAATCCTCTGGCTTTTTTACTTGGTTACCTACACACCCTTCACAAAAAAAAAAAAAAAAAAAAAACCTAGATAAGGACTTACAAAAGTTAGAACAACCAGATACGCTTTGTAACCACTCTTATGCCTTGGACAGAATCTTAAGCTCAGAACAATAATGAAACATATCCCGGTTCAACATAGAAAATGCTTTGCCTAAAAAAACAACAATGACAAATAATGGAGAAGGAAGCTACAGGTTTAGCTAAATTAGCTGAACATTTCAAAGGAAAAGATATGAAACAAAAGGCTTTCAAATTAATTGCCTTGCAATAACAATAACAACTCCAGGTCAACCAGCAGCCTAGAATGACCTTTGGACTTCTCCTAATAAGCAACTTTTAAATTGGCTGCTTATCTGCTTCTGTTCATATGTTTATATATGTCTTTGTATGAATGTATGTATGTCTGAACATTACATATATGTGCTATTTTATGGTATTACTAAACCATTTTATAAAATCTTTTAAGGGAGTTCCATTCAAATTGGCTGGGGCATAAATGAGGGCTCATGTAAGTTAACTATTTCAAAAATCTCAGAAATATAAAACTAACCCAAACGTATTTTTTTCTAAGTTCACATGATTTAGGTAGATCATTGGTAAATAAAGCTTGTTTTAAAATTGTTCATAAAATAAAAATAGGAATGTTTTCAAAATTGTTTGTTTTTCCTGGGTTGCTGGTCAGACAGGTTTGTGTCTGCTAAATGTTTAAGACCACAAAACCATAAATCCAAACTAAGAGCAAAACATGCAGTAAAAATGAATGCACATCAATCACAGACATAAAAAATTTTAAAAAGAGGGAACAGTGATGTTTAACTTTTTAAGTTTCTTCGCTTCTGTGATATTTTTCATACTTGCCTGATTTGTCAACAAAAAAATAATAAATAAGATGATAGTGTAGAGGAGAGAAGACTTTTTCCTCTGAGGCTTTGATAACTGACAGCAGGCAAATTAACAGAAGAAAAGGTATACAGATTTATTGGGATGGGGGTGGCAGTTATCACAGGAAAGAAAACAAATCCACCCACCCCGCACCAAAAAGCACTGAGATTTAGGAGCTTGTACGTCCTCTTCATAGGGAGGAGAGGAGGGAGAATGTAGACAACTTAGGGGAGATTAAATGATTTGGGAAAGATAAATATGCCCCAAGAGGAATAGATGATGGTTTGCAATAGTTTGTCTGGATATAGTGTCAACTTCTAGTTTTCTCTCCTTTGATAGGAGTTGGTCTTCTCTGGTTGGTGGATCTCTATTTAGGCAGATCAGGGGAATCCAGAGAAAGGCTCTCCCTGCATTTGCTATTTTTTAAGTACCTTCAGCCTGAAGTGATTATATACCACAGTGGCATATTTCGCGGTGGCCTTCCTTGAAGTCCTTCAGTGGTTAGCTTTGTTTAATGTCTCATGAAATTTTTCATGAGCAATTCAAGCATAATTGTTAAGAACAAGTGATAAGGAGGAGGGAGAGCAAGGTGACCAAATAGAAGCCTCCATCAATCATCCTCCCCACAGTAACACCAAACCTGACAACTATGTACACAAAAAAGTACCTTCATAAGAGCAAAAAATCGGGTGTATGATCAAAGTACCTGGTTTTAACTTCATATTGCTGAAAGAGACACTGAAGGGGGTAGGAAAACCTGTCTTGAATTGCTGACACCACCACCCCCATCCCCGTGGCAGCAGCCACATGGTGTGGAGAGAGAATCTGTGTGCTTCGGGGAGGGAAAATCAGTGACTGTGGGACTTTGCATTGGAACTCAGTCCTGCCAACATCAGGCAGAACTCAGCCAATGCCCACAGAGGAAACATTTAGATCAGCTGTATGCAGAGTGGAACCACCCATCCTAGTGTTCAAAATATGAATTTTGGCAAGCCTCACCACCGTGGGCTAAAGGGCTATGGGATCCTAAACAAACTTGAAATGCTATCTAGGCCACAAGAACTGCGACTCCTAGGCAAATTCTAGTGCTGTACTGGGCTCGAAGACAGTGAATGTGGGGGGCATGCAACCTGATCAGACACAGGTTGAGGTGGCTAAGGGAGTGCTTTCATCACCCCTCCTCCACCTCAAGGCAATGCAGCTTGTAGTTCCAAAAGAGACCCCTTCCTTCCACTTGAGGAGAGGATAGGGAAGAGTAAATGAGACTTTGCTTTGCAACTTGGATACCACCTCAGTAGAATAGAGCACCAAGTGCTGAAGGAAAAAAACTTTTATCCTAGAATAGTAATATCCGGTGAAAATGTCCTTCAAACATAAAGGAGAAATAAAGATTTTCCCAGACTCATTCCAGACCCTAGCTCGCAGGTATTTCTGTACACACCTTGGGCCAGAAAGGAACCCACTGCCTTGAAAGGAAGAACCCAGTCCAGGCAAGATTCATCACCATATGGCTAAAGAGCCCTTGGGCTCGGAATAATCAGTAGTGGTAACCAGGTAGTATACACCGTGGCCCTTGGGTGAGACTCTGAGACGTGCTGGCTTCAGGCGAGACTTAGCACATTCCCAGCTGAGGTGGTTAAGGGGCAAAACTCCTTCTGTTTGAGAAAAGTGGAGAGAAGAGTAAGGAGACTTTGTCTTGCATCTTAGGAACCAGCTCAGCCACAGAGAAGTAGAGCACCAAGCAGGCTTCTTAGGGTCCCTAATCCAGGTCTTGGCTCTTAGATGGTATGTCTGGACTGACCCTGGACAAGAGAGAAGCCCACTGCCCTGAAGGGTGAGTCCCAGGCCAGGCAGCATTCAGCACAAGCTGACTGAAGAACCCTTGGCCTTAACTGAACATCAGTGGTACCCTGGCAGTACTTTCTGTGGGCCTGTGATAGTGGTGGACATAGGGATAGACTCCTCTGCCTTAGGAAAGGGGAAGAAAGAGTGGGAAGGACTTCATCTTGTGGTTTTTGGTGCCAGTTTAGCTGCAGTATAGTAGAGCGCCAGGTAGATTTTTAACGTTTCTGACTCTGACTCCAGCATCTCTGGATCTTCCTAGGGCCCTGGGAAACTTGCCACCGTGAAGGAAAGGACACAAGACTGAATGGCTTCACGAACTGCCGATTGTAGAGACTTAGGACCTTGAGCAAATATAGATGGTAACCAGGTAGTGGTTACAGCAGGCCTTGGGCAAGACCCAGTGCTGAGCTGGGTTCAGGTCTGACCCGGCACAGTCCCAGTCGTATAGTCACAGGAGTGCTTGTGTTACACATCCCTCAGCTCCAGGCAGCTCAGCATGGAGAGAGAAACTCTGTTTGGGAGAAAGCAAGGAAAAAGGACAAGAGTCTCTGGTAATCTAGAGAATTCATCCAGATCTTATCCAAGACCACCAAGGCAGTAACTCTATGAGTCCACAAGAACTACAGCATTGCTGGGCTTGGGGTGCCCCCTAATGCAGATATGGCTGCAGTGACCAAAAACTTAGATCACAACACCCAAGTCCCTTCAAAAACCTGGAAAACCTTCCCAAGAACTTCAGGTAAAAATAAGCCCAGACTGTGAAGACTACAATAAACACCTAACTCTTCAATTCTCAGATACCAAAGAACATCTATAAGCACCAGTACCATTCAGGAAAACATTACCTCATCAAGTGAACTAAATCAGGCGCCAGGGGCCAATTTGGGAAAGACAGAGATATGTGACCTTTTAGACAAAGAATTCAAAATAGCTGTGTTGAGGAAACTCAAAGAAATTCAAGATAACATTCTTGAACATTTCTTTTCAAAGTACCTGGTTTTAACTTCATATTGCTGAAAGAGGCACTGAAAGGGGTAGGAAAACCAGCCTTGAATTGCTTACACCACCACCCCATCCCCGTGGCAGCAGCCACATCATGTGGAGAGAGAATCTGTGTCCTTGGGGGAGGGAACATTTCTTTTTAGGGAAGGAAATCAGAATCCTATCAGATAAACTCAACAAACAAACTGAAATAATTAAAAAAGAATCACACAGATATTCTAGAGTTGAAAAGTGAAATTGACATGCTGAAGAATGCATCAGAGTCTCTCAACAGCAGACTTGATCAAGCAGAACAAAGAATTAGTGAGCCTGAAGTCAGGCTATTTGAAGATACATAGTTAGAGGAGACAACAGAAAAAAAGAATTTAAAAAAAGCATGACTACAAATATAGAAATTAGCCTCAAAACAGCACATCTAAGAGATATTGCCCTTAAAGGCGAAGTAGAAAGTTTATTCAAACAGATAATAACAGAGAACTTCCCAAACCCAGAGAAATGCATCAATATTCAAATACAAGAAGCTTATAGAACACCAAGAAATTTTAATACAAAGAAGACTACCTCAAGGCATTCAATAATTAAACTCTCAAAGGTCAAAGATAAAGAAAGGATCCTAAAAGCAGCAAGGGAAAAGCAACAAATGACATACAATGGAACTCCAATACATCTGGAAGCAGACTTTTCAGTGGAAACCTTGCAGGCCAGAAGGGAGTGGCATGACATATTTAAAGTGCTGAAGGAAAAAACTTTTATCCTAGAATAGTAATATCCAGTGAAAATGTCCTTCAAACATAAAGGAGAAATAAAGATTTTCCCAGACAAACAAAAGCTAAAAGATTTCATCAACACCAAGCCTGTCCTACAAGAAATGCTAAAGGGAGTTCTTCAAGCAAAAGAAAAGAACATTAATGAGCAATAAGAAATCATCTGAAGGTATGAAACTCACTGGTAATAATAAGTACATAGAAAAACACAGAATATTATAACACTGTAATTGTGGTGTGTAAACTACTCATATTTTAAGTAGAAAGGCAAAAACATAAACTGATCAAAAATAATGACTACAACAATTTTTCAAGATGTAGTACAATAAGATATAAATTGAAACAACAAAAAGTTAAAAAGCAGGGAGACAGAGTTATGTAGAGTTTTTATTAGTTTTGTTTTTGTTTGTTTGTTTATGCTATCAGTGTTAAGTTGTCATTGGTTTAAAACAATGGGTTATGAGATACTCTTTGCAACTCTCATGGTAACCCCAAACCAAAAAACATACAACAAATACACAAAAAATAAAAAGCAAGAAATTAAAACATACCACCAGAGAAAACTACCTTCACTAAAAGGAAGACAGGGAGGAAAGAAAGAAGGAAGAGAAGACCACAAAACAATCAGAAAAAAATCAATAAAATGACAGGAGTAAGTCCTTACTTATCAATAATAACACTGAATGTAAATAGTGTAAACTCTCCAATCAAAAGTTATAGAGCAGGTGAATGAATAGAAAAACAAGACCCAATGATCTATTGCCCACAAGAAACACACTTCACCTATAAAGACACATATAGACTGAAAATAAAGGGATGGAAACAGATATTCCATGCAAATGGAAAACAAACAAGAGCAAGAGTACCTATACTTATATCAGGCAAAATAGATTTCAGGACAAAAACAATGAGAAAAGACAAAGAAGGTCATTATATAATGATAAAGGGGTCAAATTAGCAATTTTAAATATATGTGCACCCAACACTAGAGCACCCAGATATAGAAAGCAAATAATAGCCAAAGCTGTCCTGGGCAAAAAGGATAAAACCTGAGGAATCATATTACCTGACTTCAAATTATACTACAGAGCTATAGTAACCAAAACAGCATGGTACTGGCATAAAAACAGACACACAGAACAATGGAACACAATAAAGAATGCAGAAACAAATCCATACATCTACAGTAAACTCACTTTAGACAAACGTGCAAAAACATACATTGGAGAAAGGACAGTCTCTTCAATAAATGGTGCTGTGAAAATTGGATATCCATATTCAGAAGAATGAAACTAGACCCCTATCTCTCGCTGTATGTCAAAATCAAATCAAAATGGATTAAAGACTTAAATCTAAGACCTCAAACCATGAAGCTACTACAAGAAAACATTGGAGAAAATCTCCAGGACATTGGACTGGGCAAAGATTTCTTGTATAATACCCCGTAAGCACAGGCAACCAAAGCAAAAAATGGGCAAATGGGATCACATCAAGTTAAAAAGCTTTTGCACAGCAAAGGAAACTATTAACAAAGTGAAGAGACAACCCACAGAATGGGAGGAAATATTTGCAAACTATCTATCTGACAAAGAATTAATAGTCAGAATATATAAGGAGTTCAAACAACTCTATAGGAAAAAATTCTAATAATCTGATTGTTTAAACGGGCAAAAGATTTGAGCAGACATTTCTCAAAAAAAAAATGTAGAGATGGAAAACAGGTTTATGAAAAGGTGCTCAACTACAGTGAGATATTATCTGACCCCAGTTAAAATGGCTTTTATCCAAAAGTCAGGCAATAACAAATGCTAGAGAAAATGTGGAGAAAAGTGAGCCCACATACACTGTTGGTGGGAAGGTAAATTAGTACAACCACTATGGAGAACAGTTTGGAGGTTCCTCAAACAACTAAAACTTGAGTTACCATGTAGTTCAGCAATTGCACTATATACCCTAACAGGGTATATACTCAAAAGGAAGGAAATCAGTATATCAGAGAGGTATATGTACTCTCAGGTTTACTGTAGCACTATTCACAATAGCCAAGATTTGGAAGGAACCTAAGTGTCCATCAACAGGCAAATGGACAAAGAAAATGTGGTACATGCACACAGTGGAGTACTATTCAGCCATTAAAAATAATGAGATCCTGTCATTTGCATCAGCACAGATGGAACTGGAGATCATTATGTTAAGTGACATCAGCCAGGCATAGAAAGACAAAATTCACTTGTTCTCACTTATTTGTGGGAATCTAAAAATAAAATCAGTTGAATTCATGGAGATAGAGAGCAGAAGGATGGTTACCAGAGGATGGAAAGGGTAGTGAGGGTGTCAGGGGAGGGGAAGTGGGGATGGTTAATGGGTACAAAAAATAGAAAGAATGAATAAGATCTAGTATTTGATAGCACAACAGGGTGACTACAGTCAATAATAATGTAATTGCATATTTTTAAATAACTGAAAAAGTATAATTAGATTGTAACACAAAGAATACATGCTTGAAGGGATGGATACCCCATTTACCCTTATGTGATTACTACACATTATATGCCTGTATCGAAATATCCCATATACCTCATAAATATATATACCTACTATGTGCCCACAAAAATTAAAAATTAAAAAAAGAACAATGAATTGGGTAAATGTAAATGAAATAAAAGTCTATAAACTTCAAAAATAATTATGTTTTATAAAATATGTCTACTAAATATTGTTTCAAAAATCTTTTTTTGTAACTTGAAATCTTTTTTTTTAATTTTTTTTTTTTATTTTGAGATGGAGTCTTGCTCTGTCTCCCAGGCTGGAGTGCAGTGGCGTGACCTCAGCTCACTGAAACCTCCACCGCCTCCAGGGTTCAAGCAATTCTCCTGTCTCAGCCTCCTAAGTAGATGGGACTGCAGGCGCATGCCACCATGCCTGGCTAATTTTTGTGTTTTTAGTAGAGATGGGGTTTCACCAGAATGGGCTGGTCTCAAACTCCTGACCTCAGGTGATCCACCTGCCTTGGCTTCCCAAAGTGCTGAGATTACAGGCATGAGCCACCATGCCCGGCCGGTAACTTGAAATCTTAAAGTTATGTTATGTTCAATTAAGTAATAAATATTCAATAAATATTGACGCCATTTCTGAGTAAGTTAAAACATTAAAACATTAATTGCTGAACATAAGATTAAAGTATATATACTTTGGCATCTTGTTTTTATACAGTATAGAGAAGCTAAATGTATTTGGGTCTACTAATAAACATGAAATACTATATATGACGTGATGTTTATTTACAAAATGCTGATATGAAACTGTTCATAATGCTTACTAGTTTTCACTAGAAATTAAGGTTACTAAGAATTTAAAATTCTAGTTAATATGTGTAATTAAAACTTCTAGAAATAATAAGGGCAACAACTGTATATGTGAAGGAAGTAAGGCATGTTTTATCAAGGAAGTTTAAGTATAAGGGTGTATTTTTGTTAAGAGAAAAGAAAGAATAATTTTTGTCCTAGAGTGATTAATTGTTCCACAATGGGAGAGAGGAAGAGTATAGGACAAACTAAATTGATATAAGAAAGGTATAGACAGTTTAAAATTTGAAAAAGGAATTTCATGTGCTGTCAAGCTCACTAAAATTGAATGAATTTATTAGAAGTGTTTTTAAAAATTAGCTTTAATATCAAAAGTACATTGATACAAAGCTAGACACTGGCTTTTTTTCTGCTGAAAGAACAAAGTTTTCTTGGTGAAAGGTTTTTCTTATCTTTTAAGTGATCTACCTTACAAAGATTTGTGTTTTATCAGGATAATTTCTTGTGCTTCGTGTTGTCTTTTACTAGGTCTTTGTTTATATATATATATATAAAATGAGTCTTCTGAATATTAAAAGAGCTAAGTTTTTTTTACAGCTATATAACCTTTCTGTATTTGCCTCTCATTGTTTCATAATGACCAGTGATCCTATTTAATCAAGTGTTTTAGACCTTTTGATATTTTTTATGAACTTCCCAAAATAAGCTTCTAAATTAAGTCTTTTTGACCTAGAACTAACTTTGGGACATCCCAGAGGACCCCTGTAATGTCTGAAAAGATCTGTGCATAATTTTTGATAGTAGATTGTAGCCATATTTGTTGTTTTTGAGTTTTATTGTCTATTTGTAGACTGGACTGAATTTTGAATTCATCTTTATTCCTCCAATCCAATTTTTTCCCATTTTTCAGACTTGAAATCACTCAGAACAAGACGTGCTCTGTTCCCGAAATCCTGCCAGACAGTTATAGACAACTTGATGTGCCTTCTGAGGACAACCCTTATGCCTGATATGTGGACCACTCAGGGAGGTCATTGAAACCCTCAGTACCATAACCAGGGACATTCAAACTGCAAACCAGAAAAATATGTTTCAAGCTCAAATCTAGCAATCTTGTTAACTAAATTTCCTCTGGACTCAGACTGAATTTATAGTTTGCTCTAGTCATTGACCTTTGGTTTTCTTTTGTTTCTCTAGAAATGTTAGTTGGGTTGGTTTGTGAGGACCTTGGCTAAGGAACATACTGCAGTCTTTCAGTATTATCCTCCTGGTAGCCATCATAATCTCCCTGGTGAACTATATTCACTTGAGGGTCTTAAATGTGTGTTCACAGTCATCAACGGTATGCCAGATGGTCTCACTGTAATTAGAGCAACAAAAATGAGATGAACAACAAAAGGAATCTTTCTTCAATGAGCTTGATGTTGTGACTTATGAGTTTCACACTGAGACAAGGACAACTTAGCCATGATGGTCACAGAGAGTGGAGCTTATGCCCAAGTTTTAGTCAATATCTCTTAAATGAGAGGCTGATCAAAAAGGATGAATTATGTTTTAAAATTCTAATTGGAAGGCCATTAGACTGAGGTGGCTCTGGCACTTTAAATTCCTGTGTGAACAAACCAAAGCCCAATGTAAATAGTAAATTTAAACTAGAAAATGTACCAATCAAAAAAATCACCAATTAATCTCTAACTAGGGACTTTCCACTCTAACCAATAAAAATTGTTTTCTTTGTCCTGCTTCTGCAAACACTATAAAAGTTTCCTTTCTTGCCCCTCCCAGCAGAATGTTTGCAGTCTGATACTGCCCTGATTCATGAATCGCTGAATATTCAAATAAACTCTTTAAAATGTAAATGTGCTCAAGTTTTTCTTTTATCACACCTGACACCAAAAGCATGATTCAAAAAGAAAAAATTAACAAATTGGACTTCAAAATCAAAGCTTTCACTCTGCAAAAGACTCTGTTAAAAGAATAAAAGACAAGTTAGCCCCGGGGAGAAAATATTTGCAAGCCACATATCCAACAGAAGACTCGGATCTAGAATATATAAACAAGTGTCAAAACTTACCAATAAAATGCAAACATGACCAGACATTTTACTGAGAAGGCTATACAGATGCTGATAAGCACGTGCTTAATCATCAGAAAATTGCCTTTACCTGCTCTTCCCACCAATGTTTAGCAAAACTTGTCAATTGTCCAGAGGCAATCCCCACTCCCTCTTACCTCCCTTTTCCTCACCCCCAGCCCCATCTTCCTATGCACTTTCTCATATTTTCAAACTGTGCCCCGCTCTCCACCTCCATCCTCTCACAGAATATGAGGCAACCTGACTTCCCTGATTTGGTTCTCAGAGGTTCTCTCTGTTCCCAAATTAGCACTCCCATCTACTCCATGCTGTGGACATTATCTTGGTATCCAGAGGAAGGCAATCCTGGGGCAGTTAAATCCTACCAAATCCGGCCAAGCCACCGAGAAGTGAAGCAAGTTGGTAAAGGAAGAGAAGCTTTCAGATCTGTGGGAGAGGGATAGACACAGCTGTGTGCAGTCAGAGGGCTCTTTCTGGTGCTCCCCTCATCATGCCACAGAGGCCACCGGGTTCTTTCCGGTCTCTTGTTCTCAGACCAGCAAGAGAAGATGGACTAACCTGAGGTTTTCTCTTCCCAAAGCAGCAAAAAGCTTTCAAATCAGTGCTAAATATGCCAGTTAATGGCAAGCAAGCTAACCTCTAGTTATTTCACAGGCAAATATGGTAAAAGTGGGGGAAGTAGGGCTGATTAAGGGGCAGGACAAATGACCTAGCACAGAGGGGTCAAAAATTGGGGTGCACATGTAATCCATAGGGACAGATAAACCTGGAATTAAAACAGTGGAGGGTGGAGGCTTTCAGGATCCTTTGAAACTCCCAGGTGGAACGCAGGTTGGACACACATCCTGCATGGACCTTTCCTGCCCTGCCGGGATATCCTGTGTTTGTCAAAAGGACCACACAGGGAAGCCCTGACAATTGTCCTTCCCGAAATCTGCCAGTGAGCCCCTCCCCAGCCTGAAGCAGCCGCCCCCGGCAAAGGAAGAGTAACTCTGGAAACAGCGTTATCAGCATCCTCCACTGACTTCCTCACCTCCTCCCCAGCCTCATTAGCCCCAAGCTCCTCAGCATCCTCAAAGAGAAACCTGGGAGGCTGGGATGGGGTCAGCACCCAGAAGCCAGCCCCCTCTGACAGCTTCCTCTTTGGCCAAGCCCTGCCTCTGTACAGCCTCGAGTGGGCAGCCAGAGGCTGCAGCTGGAGCCCAGAGCCCAAGATGGAGCCCCAGCTGGGGCCTGAGGCTGCCGCCCTCCGCCCTGGCTGGCTGGCCCTGCTGCTGTGGGTCTCAGCCCTGAGCTGTTCTTTCTCCTTGCCAGCTTCTTCCCTTTCTTCTCTGGTGCCCCAAGTCAGAACCAGCTACAATTTTGGAAGGACTTTCCTCAGTCTTGATAAATGCAATGCCTGCATCGGGACATCTATCTGCAAGAAGTTCTTTAAAGAAGAAATAAGGTCAGAATCTCAATCAAATAACTCTGAATCACAAAATTCTGTTCCCTTCTTATGAAGATGTCCAGGAATTTGTTGAAAAGGAATCAGGATGTAATATGGGTGGGAGCTGAAACAAATCCATTTAATCAGAGTGGTAATGGTCTGAAGTTGGGGTGGGTAGGAGGGCAAGAGGTGAAGCCAAATTCCAGCCCTAAATGCTAAATCCAACATTTCCTTTTGAAGTGAAAGCTTGAAGTTTTCTTTCCTATGAATGGAGTAGCCTGGGACTGTTGAGTTTATCAAGTTCATTTCTCAAAGTGGGTGGGAAATAAAATTTATAGAAAGCCTACAATGTGACATCTATTTTAAACCATTGTGAGAGTTAATGGTGTTCCCCCATTATTGAGGTGGTAAGCTGAGACATAGCCAGATAAAGTGACTTCAGTAGGGGGAAATGGGTAACTCTGTGAGATGATGGGACCCATTTCACTATATATATGCATCTTATAACATCGTGTTGTATACTTTAAATATACACAATAAAATTTATTTTTTAAAAAGGATTAAGTAACTTGCACAAGGTCACCACCTAATAAGTGGCAGATGTGGAATTCAAACCAGGACAGTTTGCTCCAAAGTTTCTGAGCCAGCTTTCTGTTGTGAGAAATGGCCTTGATCAGAGGAAAACTGGAGTTTAGTAAATTGCAATGCACATGGCTCTCAGCAAAGAATGGTGTCACACTTGGAATTTAAGCCTATCAACACACAGTCCATGAGCCTTTACCACAGCCAAACTCTAGCAGGTACTGGGGTGACAGCAACTATAACTCTGGCCATTGCCTTCCTGGGGCTCAGGACAAGGGAGTCATGTTATAAATAATAATAATAAAGCTTGGTCTGATGCAAGGCAGTGTAAAGGACCTCCAGGAGCTCCATTAATTCCAAATGGGAACTGAGGAAGGGCTTCCCCAGGAGAAGGTATACTGAGCAAAGCCTTTTAAAGGATGAGCTGAAAAGTAACAGGAAGTGAAGGGCTTCCCCAGGAGAAGGTATACTGAGCAAAGCCTTTTAAAGGATGAGCTGAAAAGTAACAGGAAGTGAAGGGCTTAAAGTGGAAGTAACATCTTAAGCAAAGGTGTGGGAAGAAGTGAGAGGTGCTTAGCTAGAGCTATGGGGTGTGTGTGGAGGCATGACAGAGGAGGAGGTTGAAGGGATATATGGGGCAGGGGGTCTTTAATTGCCATGCCAAGGAATTGGGGCCTTAATCCTGTGGACCAGTGGTTTCCAGTCTTTTTAGTGCCAAAGACCCTTTGTCATATATATGCCCTTTCTCCTCCATCTTCCTCAAATGACCTAACTTATGCTTTTACGATTTGGTGACCAAACAAGAGGCATTAATTAACAATGATTTTATTTGCAATCTGTATTAATCAAAGACATCTTTGCTTACTCAACCAAATTACTAAATAGAAATAATAAATAGAAAATACCAATCAAAAATGTTAAACTTCTTTTGTGAGGTATTTTATGGAGTTGGTGTAGACTTTTCCTATTAAGCCTTTTTAAAGGCATATTAAGCATTTTTAAAGGCATTTTTGAAAGACCACCTACTGAGGAATCTCTATTGCAGGCCATGGTGAGAGTGTGAGGCTGGGGAGGGGCAACGTCAGACCTGTGATTTGGGAAGAGCTCGTGCAAAGTGGACAGGACGGACTGGTGGTGTTGGCAGGGGCTGTGAGACCAGTTCCCATAGTCCAGGACACAAGTCACTGGGAACAAAGTAGAACAGGAAGGATACAGGTTGGTTCAGCTATAGAGTCATTCAGTCAACCAACACCATGCGAGGGTAAATAAATATGCAGATGTTGGATGTGAACTCAAGGTTTTCCGCCTAGGAAATGAGATAAAGAGGATCGAGAACACAGGCGAAGGGGTGCTGATTCCTTGGAGAGAGGCAATAAGAAGACAGACATATTTTTTAAAAGGAGGGAGAGAAATTTAAGGATTCAATTGAGGAAGAGCTCTAGGATGACTGCATATTCACCAAAGGGCAATAAATGAAGTTTTTCTTACTAGCGTTTGGCAGATGCTAGCCCGAATCAGAAAGCATTTCCCTAAATAGGTTTGCATTCCATTAGAGTCCAGGATATTACTTCATCTCCCTTAGAATTCATTTTCCATGTGCCCGTGAAAGGGAAGTGTGTAGATACAAGCAGGAAAACACCAGGCAGGGCAGATTGGGGTTTATAGCTCTGCACATTGAGAATGGTCATCCTCAGCACAAAGAGGCAGAGAGAGGCAGTCAGTGGGTCTGGGGAGGTGGTCCTGTTTAGAGTCCTTTTCTCTACAATATAAATACCTTTTTTCTTATTATCAAAGTCGTGCCTGTTTATTTTAGTATTTTCAGGAAAGGTTGATTAAAGAAAGCCCAAAATAAAATCACATATAATTCTTCCACCAAGAGATTGCCCCTTAGTCAACATTTTGTTGCATTTCCTTGCCACCCTTTTTCTAAGTGTGAATTAAGAAACTTTTTTGACAAAAATGTGAACATGCTATGTATACTTTTTGGAAACTATTATTTAACAATATATCAGGAACATCTTTCCACATTATTAAATGATCTTCCACACACTTTGATTTTTAACAGCTTCATGGTATTCAATTGCATCAATCAACCATAATTTATTTAACTATTTAAGCATAACTTATTTAGTTATTTAACTATAATTTACTAAAACCACCATTGTGAAACTAGAGGTTTTTATTTTATTTTTTGGTATTATAAACAGTTCTATGTTAAACATCCCTGTAGCTATATTTTGTGCACATGAGTGATGAATTCCTTCTGACAAACTCCTAAAAGTGAAATTTCTGGGTCAAAAAGACAAAATTGAAGGAGATATATATATCTAAATGGAAGCTTCTACTTATAAAGCTCACTTCCTGCACACTTACAAATATTCAATACTTTTTTTTTAGTTTGAATTTCTTCTGAGTTCAGCCCTTTTTCAGATTTATTGACCATTTGTATTTCTTTGCTAAATTGTCTACAGGTTCACATCCTTTGCCTCTCTTTCTAATGGTGTATTTGTTCATTCTCTTCTTTTTGATCTCCAAACATTTTCCCACTTAAAAAAAGTGATTACCGGCCGGGCGCGGTGGCTCACACCTGTAATCCCAGCACTTTGGGAGGCCAAGGCGGGCAAATCACGAGGTCAGGAGATCAAGACCATCCTGGCCAACAATGTGAAACCCCGTCTCTACTAAAAATACAAAAATTAGCCGGGCGTGGCGGCGCACGCCTATAGTCCCAGCTACTCGGGAAGCTGAGGCAGGAGAATTGCTTGAACCCGGGAGGCGGAGGCTGCAGTGAGTCGAGATCATGCCACTGTACTCCAGCCTGGGTGAAAGAGCAAGATTCTGTCTCAAAAAAAAAAAAAAAGTGATTACCATGACACCTTAGGAGAAAGACTGTGTCTCAAAAAAAAAAAAAAAGTGATTACCATGACATCTTAGGGGAAAGCCCATCCAAAACTCTCAGCTGTTTGGTTGAAATGCTATAGCCAGGTCCTATTCCTCACTAAGGATTGGACAATGCTTGCATCTGTTCAGCAACAAATCATAGATGGGTTTCCCAGGCTGGCTGGATATGCTGAACACACATGATTAGCAGATGGACATCACCTCTCCTCTTTTCCTTTATCTTTCCTTTGGCAAGAATGCTAAGGATGAATCACATACTTCCCATACTCAACCACTGACCTTTAAAATTATGAATGTTTTCAGTACTAATTTTCCCATGCATTCCATGTTGACTTTTAAATCCTGAATGAAAAAGTTAAGGGAAGCTAGGAAAATGAGTAAGTCTGATTGCCATATTCTTCCTACTGACAATATACCTATATACAAAGCCCTGAGAAGTCACACCAATTGGTAAGATTTTCCCATGATCTGGTTGGTCAGTATTGTGCGTGCAGGGTGTGGGGGTGGGGAGTAAATAGTGGCAGTACCTCTAATCACAATAATTCCTAGGAGTTCCTAGGCTCTTACCAGGGCTAATGCTTTAATCTCACCTTCCTTACTATACATACACTTGGTCTTATGTACCACCTCTACTATCGAAGTCTAAAAAAAATGTTTAAACACTTCCAACTGAGCAGTGGAGGGCTCACAGTAAAATAACTAAATCATCAGGCCTGATTTTGCCTTCCCTTCTCCCTTGTCTCTTGTCTGTCTCCTTGCCCTCAGAAGTTGATAATAATTATTGTCTTAACTCACTTCTTCACATCAACTCAGGGGCCTTGGGAAATACAGGACTCAAGAGCTGACGGCAAAAGCATCCATCTACATGTTCAGTCAGCCTTATGTGAATCCATGCACCCATTCATCCACCATCCATCCACCCATTCATCCAGGTGGCCCTCCATGCATTCTTCCACCCAACCATCACACTGTGCATCCCACCATCCGGCCCTCCATGCGTCTATCTACTCACTTATCTATCTATACATCTAAATACCCAACCATCCATCCACCTGTAAAGTATTGAGCACTAACTTGGTACTCTGCTGAACACTGAGTTACAAAGTTAAAAGAGGTCAAATATTTGCTCTGAAGGAGTTTACTTTCTATTAGGAAGACAAAGAAGTAAATCAGTGGTTAAAACAGAGTATAGGAAATATTTTTAAATGTCTCACACAGGGTATCATGGGAGTGTGCGGGAAGGTCCCAACTGGGGGATGAGGGAGTGTGTTCCAAAGAGGTGATATCCATCTGGATTTTAAAGGGCTACATTGGAATTTTCCAGACAAGAAAGAGGAAGAAACTGTCTCAGACAAACGTGTCAGCATATGACAGGTGATTGGAACCTCAGAGGCCTGAAAGAATGTGGCTTATCCAAGGATAGTCAGTGGTTTGGTGAGACCAAAGCAAACTTGTAAGAAGAGCAGCAGGCAATGCAGCAGGCAGAGCATTGTGAACTAAGCTCTAAGCACTAAGGAGCATGAACTGTAGCCTGAGAGCTTTGGAAAGGTGCTAAATGGGTTAAGCGTTCAGTGCAGAGCTATGGGACGAAGAAGAGGGAAGGGAGGAAAAACTATTTAGAAAGGCATATCTACAGACTTCATGTTTGACCAGATGCAAGCATGAGAAGAATGCACGGGAAGAGGGCATTTTATTCTAATTCCAAAGCTGTCGCTCTCCCCTACACTCCCACCCCATGTTGAGGGACTTGGGGGGATTGGACCACATGGCCTTGATGTTTTTTCCAGCTCTGAGAAACTGTAATTCTGCTTGTCCATCTTTCAACACAATCAGGAACTTGGCCAGCCTCACTTCAGTCAGGCCCATGATCTCAATTTAGAAGGAAGATGAGAATGATGTCTCTGCTTTGTGGTTGTCCAAATTCCAGGATAGTAACATTTTAGTGAATAAAAAGCACTGACATTTTCTCACTGACATTCTTCTATTCAATAAAGTAGGTAGTCAACGCTGTAAGAATATACATTTTTCCCATTCAATGCAATAAATTTATTACCATTTTGAATAAGGGGAGAAGTGCAGCCTGCAATCTTGTTTGTCTCAGTTAGTCCTTATGGAATGCCTCAAGCCATCACTGAACCTGCCCAGGCACTCATTACAAGTCATCTGCCAAGGCAGTGCTGTCGTCTCAGCGGAGCCTCCTTAGGAGGTGGGGACAGAAAAAAAGGACAATGAATTTGTCTCACAGGGCAAGAAATCTCTTCCCACACCACCCCCACCAATTGGGAGAACAGGAGCCCTGAGACCTGCCCTCCTCTACCACTAATTGTCTGTGAGTCTTCAGAAAAGTCACATATATATTTTGCTTTTAATTTTCTCTTTTCAATTTTCTCATCCTTTTCAATTCTCTTTTCAATTTTCTCATCCTCAAAACAAGATGGGGAAGGGACAAGATGGGGAAGGGACAAAATAATCTTCAAGGATCCTGCCACCTATAACCCCTAATAATGTTATCAATCTGTTTCTATGAGCTAATTCATAAAATGGGTGATAAAGGAATAAGCAACCACAAAGTGGTGAAAGAAACAAAATTAAAATTAATGGGGCCAAGCATGGTGGCTCACACCTGTAATCCCAGCATTTTGGGAGGCTGAGGCAGGTGGATCACTTGAAGACAGGAGTTTGAGTCCAGCCTGGCCAACATGGTGAAACCCTGTCTCTACTAAAAATACAAAAATTAGCCATCTGTGGTGGCATGTACCTGTAATCCCAGCTACTTGGGAGGCTGAGGCAGAAGAATCGCTTAAACCCAGGAGGTGGAGGTTGCAGTGAACCAAGATCGTGCTACTGCACTCTAGTCTGGGTGACAGAGCAAGACTCTGTCTCAAAAAAAAAAATTAATGGGGTTCCTTGGGGTTGGGTATGGAGGTCCAGTGGTGTCCCCACTGCAAGCCCAGGAGACTTGAATGCCACTTCCTCCAATTCTTGGTCATGTGACCTTGGGCAAATGACATAATCACTCTGTGCCTCAGTTTCCTCATCTGTATGTTAACAATAGTATCAGCCTCAGATTTATATGAATCTGTACATATAAAGTGTTTAGTAAAGTGACTGGCACACTTAAGTGTTTCACAAATGCGTGTTACTCTTATCATTATCTAAAAGAGCCACCTAGTGATAACTTTCCAGCTCCAGTCCCTTTGGTGGCCGGGGGGTGGGGGAGGGGAGTAGGGGTGGGTTTGAAACTCCACGAGCAGGAGCAGCTGCAGGATACAGGCAGACAGGCCTGTCTCTGGGTCCTGGGCCTTTCCTTATCCACCTAGAGGGGAGGATCTTTTCCCATAGTTGTCCTGAAACTTCCAGTAAAATGGACTCATTACAAGGTTACACTGTTTCACCTTTTTAAATACATTGATGCCAGTGTTCTTGTACAGACTCCTTTGTGCCTACTTCCATTGCAATTTTCATTGTCCTGCATTGCGGAAGTTGCTCACTGACAGTTTCCACTGGAGCACCTTCCCAGATGTGAGAGGCTGGAGCTCTAGTGCATAACTCAGGGGTTCAGAGGCCTGGGCTGTCCAGCTTCCTGGACAAGTCCCTTGACCTCTTTGCCCTTGTGATTTTTTGTGTGTGACTTTCTTTGCCATCAAAACAGTAGGAAAAGCTTGCAGTCTGTTAGGGTAAAGTTGTGTCAGGTAAGAGAAAAAAACAACACAATCTAGGGTTTGGGTCTAATCAAAATGCTAATTCTTCCAAAACGCATTATCCAAAACTCATTATCATGGGGTGGCCCAATAATGCCCAATAATAAGAATTGAAATATTCTTATTTAAATTAAATATATAACATGTTGTATGCTGCCTGATTTTCATTTGCAGTATGACCTTCAATTGTTAATAATAATGAAGGTAAACTTTTTCTGAGTAATTTTTCATACATAAATCAAAAAGAGATTTAACATTCTTCCCTAACGGAAATATCAGCACGCAGCTGGATAAATGACTATGGAGAAAACACAACTGTGGGGCCTAGGAAATTGGCAGGTGATAATAGGCCAATGCCTGCCAGGCACAGTGGCTCACGCCTGTAATCCCAACACTTTGGGAGGCAGGGGCGGGCGGATCACCTGAGGCCAGGAGTTCAAGACCAGCCTGGCCAACATGGTAAAATGACGTCTCTACTAAAAATACAAAAATTAGCTGGGCGTGGTGGTGCACTCCTCTAATCCCAGCTACTGGGGGGGCTGAGGCAGGAGAATCGCTTGAATCCATGAGACAGAGGTTGCAGTGAGCTGAGATCGAGCCATAGCACTCCAGCCTGGGCAACAGAGTGAGTCTCCATCTCAAAAATAAATAAATAAATAAATAAGCCAATGCCTCTCCTCCAGGAGGATTAAGGACTGGCCAGGCCATCATGTAGAATCACACACCTCCTGGAGCCCAGGTAGCTTCCAAGTTGATGACCATTTAGTGGTCATTCTTGCCTGAGACTTTGTTGGTGCTGAAGACTTAAATTTGTAGACTAATGGGGCTGCTTGGGGTTGGGTATGGAGGTAGAGTGGTCTCCCTAGTGCAGCCCCAAGAGCCTCTTCAAGAACCTCTGTGGTTCCAAGACCCAGCCATTGGTCAGAGGGTAAGCAGTTTGGGGAATCAGTGTAGGGAAAGGGAGAGATACTGGGGTGTGCTGACTGACAGCCCGGGGTCCACACCTCTGATTGGCAACATATTGTCTGACCTTGGCCAAGGTACTTAAGCTCTATAGCCTCAGTTTCCACCCTTGTAAAGTGGAAATTGGGGATTAGGGGAATCAAAAATGTCAGTGTATGTAAAGCTGCTATCTTTACAGGGAGTAAAAGTTCAGAGAGCTATGGCTAGTCTTTCTGTGCCAGTTGTATGAAGAGGATAATGTTTGTGCCTCACGTTTTCTGATATGACATATACACTACCGTAAGTTTGAAGAAGCAAAAATAGTCCTCTCACAAAAAGAATTTCGAACACCTCAGTCTAAGTAGGAGAAATGGGTCAGTTGGGCTATTTTCCCCTGTCTCCCTGTCCCTGGGCTCTGTGAGCCTCCACCTCACAGGCCAATCCTCAAAGGGTTATTCTTCCAACAGGTCTGACAACTGGCTGGCTTCCCACCTTGGACTGCCTCCCGACTTCTTGCTTTCTTATCCTGCAAATTACTCAGATGATTCCAAAATCTGGCGCCCTGTGGAGATCTTTAGACTGGTCAGCAAATATCAAAACGAGATCTCAGACAGGAGAATCTGTGCCTCTGCATCAGCCCCAAAGACCTGCAGCATTGAGCGTGTCCTGCGGAAAACAGAGAGGTTCCAGAAATGGCTGCAGGCCAAGCGCCTCACACCAGACCTGGTGCAGGTGAGTGTGAAGGCCATGGGAAGGGGGTGTGAAGGGGATGATGAGAAAAAGAGAGAGAGAGAAAGAGAGAGATTCATTCCCATCTCACATCTCAGTTTGAGAAAAAGGAGAAGCTGTGGTCTGTCTGAAGTGTGACAAAACACTGTCATAAAACAGAGTGGCTTATGGTAAGACAGGAACTAAACAAGGTTTACTTATAAGGTTTCATCCCATTGTCATTTCCCATTCTCTCTGATGTGACCCTCAGTGACGATTCGAGAAAGTTCCTAGCTGCGACCTCTGGCCTGAAGATCTGACAGGATGACCCTTGCCAGTCCACCTCCCTGCCAGGGCTCAACTCACCTGCATCATTCTCTGACAGCTCTTTGCCAGCCCCCAGGCTAGCTGAGTATTCTCTCTTAGAAGCTCCCATATATATCCTGTTTCACAACACCGAGAGACAACTTTGAAAGCCAAGTTCCTCTTCTATCTCCCACTGTAAGGAAGAACCAAACCTCAGCCACTACAGAAGCCAACTTTGATAACACTACAACCTCTTCCCACCTGAGAGCCTCCCACCCACTCCCATGGGCATGCTGTGCTGGGAACTTCAGCACCTTGCTGGTGCCATCATCATATTCTGCATTGGTTCCCTCCTGTACTATCATCTCAAGTATAACCCTTCTTCATCCGAACCAGCACAGCCATGGCCCTCCACACACATCTAGCTGAGCCCCTTTGTGCAGAAGATGCCACCTCAGAGGACTGAGTGGCTCACCTTCAGCAAAGATGAGAAAGGAGAGGCTCACCCCGACCTCCCTGTCATGACAAGGAGGGAGGACTTGAACCGACCTTCTCTTGGGGATGCTGAGGCTGCTTCTCACGCTCCCTGGGCCACTAGGTCCTTTACATGGGTACCTCAGGCTGCCTGGGTGAATTCTAAGTGCTAACAAACGCTCTGTTGGCTTCTGTAAGATAAGAGACATAGAGCAAAGAAAAATCACTGGTTCTTGGCTATCTCATCCATGTAACAAGACCATCTGGTTTTGTGCTTAGGTTGTGTGGTGTGATGGTTAATTTTATGTGTCAACTTGATTGGGCCGTGGGATGCCCAGCTATTTAGTCAGACATTATTCTGAGTGTTTCTGTGAAAATGACTTTGGATGAGATTAACATTGAGATCAGTAGACTGAGTCAAGCAGATTATGTGTGTGGGACTCATCCAGTCGGCCGAAGGCCTCAATATAATAAAAGCTGACCCGCTTCCTAATAAGAGGGAACTCCTCCTGCCTGACTGGCTGCATTTGAGCTGGGACATTGGCTTTTTTCCTGCCTTCAGACTCACATTGAAACATCAGCTCTTCTTGGGTCTCAAGCCTGCCAGCCCTTGGAGTAGAACTATACCATTGGCCCTCCTGAGTCTCCAGCTTGCCAACTGCAGATCTTAGGAACTGTCAGTCTCTATGGTCACATGAGCCAATTTCTTATAATAAATCTCTCTCCATCTATCTATCTATACATCCTATTAGTTCTGTTTATCTGGAGAACCCTGACTAATACATGTGGAAACTATTTTGAAATCAGGAGGAGTCAGGTTGCTGGTAATATGGCCATAATCGAACATTGAATAAAACTGAGCTTTCCAAGGTGGTGATTTGCAGTCTGCACTCTATGAATTTATTGGCACTGAGTGAGAAGAGAGCAAACCAGAAGAAGTCACGCTGTCCCCAGGCTGGGGAGGTGTTGGCAAGATCTAATATGAGAGTCTTGGAGTTGGTGCAGGAAACAGGAAGTGGAGGCTTAAGTAGAAGAACCCCATGGTGGATGCTTAACACAGGGCAGAAACAGAACAGAGGTCAGATAACAAATCTCACACTGTGGTTAACGTGCAACCCTCTGTGCCTCTCTTTCTGCCCTGCAGACAGACCCTTCATGCACTAGCTTTTGTACCCACCATATGCCATTCACAGGCTGGCCATAACTAGTACGGAGGCATGGGAAAGACCACTATGAGACCTCCTCCATTTTGCCTCAAATATGTGCTCAGGAACAAACAGAAGTCCCCAAGAAGAGCAAAACAAGGTAGACAAAGAATTGTTTCAGAACCCCTTGAAGATCCTATCACCTCTTAACTGCCCCCATCATTGTCCAGCCCCATTCTGAAAAGCATAATTTCTCCAAGGCAAGTCTACCTCCTCCACCTGGGACCTGGACAACATACCAAAGGAAGGAACTTTCCTTTTCTTCTTTTTTTTTTTTTTAAACAGAATCTTGCTCCATCACCCAGGCTGGAGTGCAGTGGTGTGATCTCTGCTCATTACAACCTCTGCCTCCCGGGTTCAAGCGATTCTCCTGCCTCAGCCTCCCGAGAAGCTGGGATTACAGGTGCATGCCACCACACCCTGACTAATTTTTGTATTTTTTGTAAAGGTGGGGTTTCACCATGTTGGCCAGGCTGGTCTCGAGCTGTTAACCTCAAGTGATCCACCAGCCTCGGCCTCCCAATGTGCTGGGATTACAGGTGTGAGCCACCGCGCCCAGCCAGGAAGGAATTTTCTGGTGTGCAAGATACACTTGGGATTCTACCTAAGGTAGCTAGACTGGCATTGGGCTTTGAACTAAGGAAAATGTCCTGTTTCTCTCACCTTCTAGATACTTCCATAATAACAGTACAGTAGAGATTATCCCAGGGGGCCTAACAAGTCCAAAGCAACCTGCCAGGTACATCTTTTGCAGTCTGCACTCTATGAGTACATCTTGTGTCACCTACCTTGGTGAATGTAGACACTAGGGTATAGGGAAAAGATTCCTGGAGCCTGAAAATTATGGTTGAGTTTCGTATCTGCCACTAAAAGCTATGGAAAAGTGAGAAGAAGGAGCAGAGACACAGTAATAACACAGAGCTTCCATTCCTGTTCATCCATCCAACAAGTTTCATCAACTGTGCTACAACATCCTGGGTATTCAAAGATGAATCAGACGCAAGCTCCGCCCCCCAGAAGCGTATGGCTCAGTGGTAGAGACAGGCAAGAGCACAAATCACCACCCGGCATTATAGTTGATATGTTGACACTCTGTACTGAGACAAAGGACACACTACTGACTTGGGTCCTTCACTCCCTGACCAATTGACCTTGGATTTAAGCCCAAAATTTCCCCGATCTGCTCTGACATTCCTTCTCCAAAACTGAGATGGGAAGAGGGCTTCTGGATGATCTCAAAGACCCTCCAAGCTCTGATATTCTTTAACTTGATATGACTCTGCTTCATTTATTTAGCAAATACTGACTGAATACCTACTACTCATCGGGAGCTGTGCTGGGTGCCTTGATTTTCTTATTTCTCAAATGACAGAAAATAGTACCTGCTCTGTCTGATTCATTTATCCTAATGGGCTTATAGACAAGAATATGCCTTAGAAGTCCATCACTATAGAAATGCACAGCAGTATTCTCGTAATAAGTGAATCCCTTTCTTCAATTTGTTATGCTAAAATTTTCTCTACCGATTTTGTCATCTTGCATTACATGCAGCTAAACAAGCTTTTCTTCTTTCTGCCAAAACAGCATCTATTAACAACATGTTGGTAAGACACAGCCAAAACCAGAAAAATTTTTACTTTACTTTGGCCCTCCCCTAACCCACACTTTCATCTCCACCATAGATTTTTCCCTTCCTTATAAAAAAGGAAATATTAGTAGCCATTTTATAAATTCTGCACCAACCCATTCTTCTCCTATCCATTAAGCTCAAGGTCATTACTATCTTATTTTGGCACCATCTTCTCTATCTCTACCTCACCTCCTTTCCAGAGACCCTTTGCCCTTAGGATTCCACAGTGGGCCCAGGGTGTTCTGCCACCACACTCTTTCCCACTTTCGTGCCTCATCCAGGCTGCACCCAAACACCTGCTTTGTTTGTTTGTTTGTTTGTTTGTTTTTTGAGACAGAGTTTCACTCTCGTCACCCAGGCTGGAGTGCAGTGGCACCATCTCGGCTCAGTGCAACCTCTGCCTCCCAGGTTCAAGTGACTCTTCTGTCTCAGCCTCCTGAGTAGCTGGGATTACAGGTGCCACCACCACGCCTGGGTAATTTTTGTATTTTTAGTAGAGACAGGGTTTCACCATGTTGGCCAGGCTGGTCTCAAACTCCTGACCTCAGGTGATCCGCCCACCTCAGCCTCCCAAAGTGCTGGGATTACATGCGTGAGCCACTGGGCCCGGCCACACCTGCTCTTTTCTTTGTAGCAAAACTCACCTATCAGTTTCAAATGGATCTGTCTTCACCAAAGGTGGCCAAAAAATACCCTAACCTATTCACCCAAGAGAATTGAAAACAAGTGTTCAAACAAAAACTTCTTTTTTTTTTTTTTTACACACACAAGAGTGGCTTTAATTTAAAAGGCAGATAATAATAAGTGTTGGGGAGGACATGGATACATTAAAACCCTTATACATTGTTGGTAGAAATGTAAAATGGGGCAGCTAGTCCGGAAGGTACTTTGCTTCCAAAGGTTAAATGTGCAGTGACTGTATCATTTAACAACTACACTTATAGTTATTTTACCAAGTGAAATAAAAACATATGTCCACATAAAAACCTGTGCACAAATAATCATAACAGCACCATTCATAATATCAAAAAGTGGGAACAATCCAAATACTTATTAACTGATTAACAGGTAAATAAAATGTGGTATGTCCATGCAATGGAATATTATTCAGCCATCAAAAGGAATGAAGAACCGATACATGCTACAATATGGATGGACCTTGAAAATATTACGCTAAGTGAAAGAAAACAGACAAAAGACTGCACATTATAAGATCCCATTTATACAAAATATTCAGAACAGGCAAATCTATAGAGACAGTAGATTAGTGGTTGCCAGGGGATGAGGGAAGTTGGGGAGTGACTGTTAACAGCATGGGGTTTCTTTATGGGGTGATAAGAATGTTCTAAAATTGATTCTTGTAATGGTAGCACAACTGTGTAAATATACTAAAAATCATTGAAATGTACACTTTAAATAGGTGAATTGTATAGTATGGGAATGATGTCTCAATAAAGCTAACTTGGCCGGGCGCGGTGGCTCACGCTTGTAATCCTAGCACTTTGGGAGGCCGAGGCGGGCGGATCACGAGGTCAGGGGATTGAGACCACGGTGAAACCCCGTCTCTACTAAAAATACAAAAAAAAATTAGCCGGGCGTGGTGGCGGGCGCCTGTAGTCCCAGCTACTCGGAGAGGCTGAGGCAGGAGAATGGCGTGAACCCGGGAGGCGGAGCTTGCAGTGAGCCGAGATTGTGCCACTGCACTCCAGCCTGGGCGACAGAGCGAGACTCCGTCTAAAAAAAAAAAAAAAAAAAAAAAAAAAAAAATAAAGCTAACTTTTTAATTCACCAGGAAAAAAATACTAGAATATTTCTATCTTACCATTTTACAATTTTATATATATACACATATATATAATTTTGTATATAAAATATCTGTGTTATGGGTTGAATTATGCCTTCCCCAAAATTTATATGTTGAAGTCCTTACTCCCACTACCTCAGAATATGATCTTATTTAGAAATAGGGTCATTGCAGATATAATTAGTTAAAATGAGATTTACATATGTAACAAACCTGCACATTGTGCACATGTACCCTAAAACCTAAAGTATAGTAATAAAAAATAAAATAAAAAAAAAAGAAAAAGAAAAAGAAAAAGAGCGAGTGAGGAGCCAGGTCTAGGTCTGCTGGTCAGCAAGACCTGTTCTCCTTCCCTGGCTCACATACTGTAGGGGACTTGCTTCACTCACAGGGAAAAGGAATGTTCCTTAACACCTGTAAGTGTATGTAAGTATGAATAAATTATATGTAGGTACCACTCTAATAAAGTAATATGGGTTGTACTAGTTTTCCAGGGCTGCAGTGACAAAGTGCCACAAACTGGGCGGTTTAAAAACAGAAATCTAGGCCAGACACTGTGCCTCATGCCTGTAATACCAGCACTTTGAGAGGTTGAAGCAGGAGGACTGTGTGAGCTCAGGTGTTCGAGACCAGCCTGGGCAACATAGGGAGACTTTGTCTACTACTAAATTAACAAAACAAAACCAGAAATTTATTGTCTCACAATTCTGGAGGTTAGAAATCCAAAATCAAGGTGTTAGCAGGGCTAGTTTCTTCTAAGGTCTGTGAGGGAAGGGTCTGCTCCGGGACCTTTTCCTGGGCTTGCAGATAGCCGTCTTCTCTCTGTGTCTTGTCCCACTGTCTTCTCTGTATGCCTGTTTGCCTTCAAGTTTTCTTTTTTTTAATAAAGACACTAGTCATACTGGATATGGGGCCCACTCTACATCAAACAAAAACTTCTATGTGGGCTGGACATAGTGGCTCACGCCCATAATCCAAGCACTTCGGGAGGCTGAGGCAGGAGGATTGCTTGAGGCCAGGGGTTCAAGACCAGCCTGGGGACCATGGTGAGACAAAATCTATTTAAAAAAAAAACTTGTATATGAATGCTCCTAGCAGTACTGTTCATAATAGTCAAAAGGTAGAAACAACCCAAATGTTGTTCATCAACCAATGAATGGATAACCAAAATATATTCTATCCATACAGTGGAATATTATTCAGCCATAAAAAGGAATTAAGTGCTGATACATGCTACTACATGGGTAAACCTTGAAAACATGGTGCTTAGTGAAAAAAAAGCCAAACACAAAAAGCCACATATTATATGATTCAATTTATAGGCAATGTCCAGAATAGGCAAATCCACAGAGACAGAGAGGAAATCAGTGGTTGCCAAGGGCTGAGGGGAGGGGAGAATTGGGAGTGACTAATGGGTATAGGATTTCTTTCTGGAGTGATGAAATGATTCTGGAATTAGATAGTGGTGATGGTTGCACAGTCTTCTGAATGTATGAAAAGCCACTGAATTGTATAATTTAAAATGGTTTAAATGGTTAATTTTATGTTATATGAATTTTACTTCAATTTTAAAAAGGAAGAATAAGCTATAGAAACAACTTCCCCTATTCTGTGACCCATTCACTTAGAACCTTTTGATGGGCAGCAAATGTCGTAATTTAATTTGTGCCGGGAAGTTAACAGCTAATGGCATTTCACTGTTAGCCCTCTAAGAAGCCATTTGCATGTAAAGCCAGTATTGCGATGCTTTCACTAGTTCATGCATGACTATCTCAGGTCTTCCTAATATATTCTTGCATTCTTCCCCTACTAAACCCAGATGTGGCCCCAGAATTCTTCTCAATAGTGTTCTAAGTTAGCAGCCTCTGTCTTTGATCTCAGCTGGAATAAGAGATGAAACCTCTGAGTGATCATTCACCCCGGATTTGGCCAAACAGCTCCACCCTGTTTTTCTGATAACCCATCAGAAATGAGTCCTAATTTCTAGTTTGGAAATCATGATCTTTCTGTATTTATATGGGAATTTCAAGAGCCAACTGGGGAGCTATTATAGGATGCGTGGTTGGGAGATTTGCCTCATCCTTCAACTCACACCAAATGGCCCAGTGTCGACTCAGCCTACCTGTCAGGCCAGCCTCCTGGGATTCTCTCTGTGTGTGACTTAAGTGGCTTTTCTCTGATTTCCTCAAGACCCATTTTCCAACTGGGATCTAAGCCAGAGCCTTCAATTGTGCATATCTGCTTGTGTGTGTGTTGCTGTGTGTTTAGGCGAAGAAAAAGATGCCACAAGGAGCTCACAGGCTCTGCTCAGAGAACTGACAAGGCAGAGATGAGAGGAGAAAAAAAATCAAAGAAATAAAAGTAAACGAAAGGGAGGAGGGATCTGGCCGGTTCAGGGGCCTCAGAACTTTGACTGTCAGCCCTGCTTATGAATAAATAAAGTCAAGTTGGATGAAAAGCCCCAGCAGTCATCATCAGAGGCTGAGCCAGGGAGTCCCGGGCTCCCCTCCTGCAGGGCCAAATGCAGCTTTGTATTTAAGGACACTGCATCTTGAGCCACAGTGCAGTACAGCTACGGCAGGGCTGCTAAGGAAGACGACAGGACCAAGAATTAGGAAGAAAGTGAAACGATGCAGTGTGTGTGTGTGTGTGTGTGTGTGCGCGCGCGCGCGCGCGCTCGCGCGATCGCGCATGTGTAGCACTTATGCTAATAACATCGTGACTTTTCTTCTCTAAAAGCTGCATTGTTCTGATGGGAATATCCCACAGCCTAAATTACTAGCCCACAAACAGAACCAGAGCCAAGAACACCGCTCAGAGTTTATCATAGGGTGCTTGTTCACAAAACCACAAAGAAGGCTTCCTCTGCTTTTATGCCAAGGGCAAAGAGGCAACCACCCTAGGCAGCTCGAGGCTAATCAGGGGAAAACACATATCCTCCACTGTGTCCCGCTCCCATCCCCTCAACTACGATCCGATCTGACATTGTTCTAAACAGTGTATTCCTCCAAACGGGAATACACTAGATGGCCGCAGAGCCTTTTCCCCCACTAGATGGCAGTACAGAGTGTTCAGTCAGCTTTGTTTGAACGAGGATGGTTGGCTATTTTACTTCCTATGTCTCCATTATTTTTTTAATGCATAGAATAAGGGAAATCAGCAAATTAACCAAAATGCATGTTCATTATATAATCTAAATGTGGGTTGCAATGAACTAATAAACAAGTGAAATTCACTTTTGTTTAAATGTAACTCAAAAATATGTAAGGGATGGTTACAGGACCTGTGCTAGGCGCTAGGAGGGCATAAGGGTATCAAGACAAGGTCCTTGCACTCTGGGACATGACACCCCAGTGAGGGAGACAGACCGTATTCGATTTGTTCTGATACAAGACACCCTGTGATAAAGTGTTTTTATGAAGATGAAAATTTTATATTGGATTCACAGCTGGTTTTCAGACTGTAAATATTTTAATGCCTCACAGGCTACTAGGTCAAGGATGCTTCAAAAAAGTTCCATTTGTTTGTTTGTTTGTTTGTTTTAAAAAAGAACATGACTATATTGGTGCTGAAAAAGGAAAAATAGGCTGACTGGTGGCTGCATTATTTTCACACACATCTAAAATTGGAGTCAAAGATGAAATGACTATTAGTGGAAAAGGAAATTTAAGCAACTAAGAATGTCTCCGCAGTATCACACAGGGTAATATTCCCTGGATATCAGCGCACATCCTCTGGCTGAATTGTCTTGGAGGAACAGAGCCCCTTTAGAGGTACATCAACACTATGAAATCATGAGACCCCGTTCCTGTGACCCTTGGGAGGTATTCAGAGTGCTGTGTTTGTTGCCCATGGGAGTTTGGGGAACCAATTGGAGAGATATTATCGAATAGATAAGTCCCCTCTCCGCCCATTTTCTCCTTCCAGTCATAGAATTGGAAATGTTCAGAGTTGAAACAACTAAGATTTTGAATCATCTAATTTATTTAAGATTACAACCATGAAGACTTTGCTATCTCAACATTTGTGGCAAAGAGGTTATTTGGAATGGGTCAGAAACTAACCTGCTCATTTCCAAATTCCACTGTGTCACAGTCTCATAGTGTGGGCACCCAGTGTGCCCACTCAAATTACCCCTAAATTATTCTTGATGGAGCTCACGAATGAAAATGAGACAGTCGGCCAGGCGCAGTGGCTCACGCTTGTAATCCCAGCACTTAGGAGGCCAAGGCGGGCGGATCACTAGGTCAGGAGATCGAGACCATCTTGGCTAACATGGTGAAACCCCGTCTCTACTAAAAATACAAAAAATTAGCCAGGCGTGGCGGCAGGCACCTGTAGTCTCAGCTACTCGGGAGGCTGAGGCAGGAGAATGGCGTGAACCCAGGAGGGGGAGGTTGCAGTGAGCTGAGACTGCACCACTGCACTCCAGCCTGGGCAACAGAGCGAGACTCCATCTCAAAAAAAAAAGAAAAGAAAAGAAAAGAAAGAAAATGAGACAGTGAAAGGCTTCCCCAGTCCTGACACAGACAAGTTGAGAAAGAAAAAGGAGTCAAGAGAAGACTAGGGGAAAGATAGACATGAGACAAGTCAGCAGTGGCTCCTTCCAGATGATGCTCAAATACAGAATACAGGCAGCCCCCAGCCAAAACGTAACCGAAGCCTGAATAATCATCAGAACAGATGATACAAAGCAAGCTTTGCTTTTACAGGGCTTTAAGCTTTCCCTAAACTTAGATGTTACCAATCAAGCCCCTTTTTTAAAAAATCAAGGCATCCTTTGTTCTATACAATTCTTCCTTTGATATCTCATTACCCCTATTCTGATGTACTCAGAAAAAAATGCTTTTACCGTTAAGTGTGACTTGGCCCAGAGACCTCTGGATTGGCTGTCCCTCTATGCATGTCCACATGCTATAAAGTAAGCAAAGGTTAAACTATATAATATATAGTATATACCTGTAAAGAAAGTCACTTGGAAGACATCAATTAATATAATGATTGTGTTCTAACATAATATTTGTGGCCTAATAAACAGAACATAATCACTGTATCTATTGATTGTGATATCGTGATTGTGTTCTGTTTATTAAGCCACAAACCCCTCAATACATTTTTTAAAGTAGAAATATTAAAGATCACTTTATCTAATCAAAATGGAATCACATCAGACATTAACTATAATAGGAAAAAAAACCTACCAAACCAGAAATGTAAAAACATTATCTTTTGAGCCACAGAGCAAATAATTGAAATTGTAATAATATCAGGATAATAACAATGATGAAAACGCTGTATTTCCCCAATCTATGATTTAGTCTTTGCCAAATCACTGCTCAGAGGAAAATTGAAAATCAACCCAGGGTTCTGTTAGGCTGCTGTCAACACAAGTTCGGTCATTAATGTGGAGAAATAATACAAAAAGATATTAAAAATGCGTATTAATTTGTTCCTAACTCAAGGCCACTTATGGCAGTAATAATTTTTACAATTGTGTTAGCGCTTCTGTCTTAGGATTATCAAGAGGCCTATGGAAGGCACAATTTGTAAACCTTTTGTGTGGGTTAGGCAGGGAATAAATATATTTATTCCTGGTTTATATATGAGAGCAAACTACAGAGCAATATATCAATTTGTTAAAGATCAAAGTCTATTTCTACTCACTGAATTACACATATGTCATAGATTCTTGGGGTTGAAATAAATTTGAAAGCTCAGCAATTTGAACTCTAACATATCTGCATCCTTTCTGTAAGGCAAAGGGTCATCTATCGTATCATACAGTGACAGGAAACTCACTACCTTAAGCTTATGCCTTCTTTGGACAGAACAGATACTTGGAAAGTTGATCTCAAATCTGTCTTCTTGTAGCTCTCACTTGTGTAAGTTATTTCTACGCCTTGGAGTCATACAGATTATACGTGACATAGGCCCTGCCATACACGCAGCTCCTAAATCCTGGCTTCCCCATTGTAAACGTCCCCAGTTCTCTTTTTCATCTCAGCATTCCTCTCATATTGAAGCTTCTTAAATGTTATGTCAACTGAAACCCCTTCTGTAGCTAGATTTTAGTTTACAAGGACAGAACCTTTTGTTTATCCTGTTATATATGATCTTCTTATATTAAATCCATTATTCTAGCCTGTCAACTTGATTCTGATACTTATCATACCCAATATCACCCCAAGTACATATTATTCTCAGTTTTGATGAACACAATTTTTATCTATGTCTTAGTCCTCTATAAAAATGTTAAACAGAACAGGACCAAATAAAAAGCTTTCTTTCCCTATAAGGGTTAATCCGTTAGTTGTTAGGTAAACTCAGTTAACCAATTACTAATCATCTTAATTTTTCTATGCAGCCCAAATCTTGTTTCCCCTTTTATAGGGGTCTCATGAGAATCACTGTTGAATGCTTCACTAAAGTTCATATATTCTGTCTACTGCATTTCTCTCATTAAAAATCACATTACCAGGTCAAAGAAAAAAAAAGTTGTTAGTCTGGAATGATTTGATTAAAAGAATCCTCAGTGACACCTTAAGATCATCATTTCCCCATCTGGAGGCTCACAAATTATCCTATGAATAACCTGTTTTAGAATATTTCCTGTGATCCAGGATCAGCCCACTAATCACCAATTTGTGAAATCTACCCTCTTGCTCCTTTTGAATATCAGAAATGGATTTTCATGCCTTTTCTGTTCTCTGCATTCACTGCCCATGGTTCAGCAATATCATTTGCCAGGTCTCTGTGAATCTCTCAGGCTGGGAAACTCACTCAGAACAATGAAGGCTTCCTTTATTCATTCTGGCTTTTCATTCCTGTTTACCACATTTTGCTTCACCTTTTTCCCATCAAAGTCCCAACACCTGAAAGAGAAAACAAGCAAACATTAGAAATGAAAATCGGGCCTTCATTTTGTTATCCACCAAAATTCTCTTAATGACCCTATTGTCTTTGCTTTCTTCGTACTCTGTGCTTTGTAACATATAGCTATTTTAAAAGATTTTCAATTAAAGTATAAACTGCATACATAAACACATATATCTTAAGTGCATAGCTGGATAAATTTTCACTCGCGTATTTACTCGTGGCCACCATCCATATCAAGATACTGAACATTTCCGGCCCCTCAAAAGGCTCCTTCATGTGCCTTCCCAAAAAAGACCACATTCTAGGGTGACCAACCATCCCAATTTGCTTGGGACTATCCCGGCTTTCACACTGAAACCTCTCAGTTGCAGGACAACCTGAACAGTTGGTTACCCTGCCCCTTCCCAAAGGTAGCCGCTATTCTGAACTAACTCACCATGGATTAGCTTTACCTGTTTTTGAACTTCATTTAAATGGAATCGTACAATATGTACACAACACATCATGCTATTTATCCATGTTGTTGCGTGAATCCGTGGTTGGTGTTCTTTTTCACTGCAATGTGTGAAACAACACCACTCTGTGATGGTTTCACACTGTATGCATTCTGCTGTTGATGAACATTTGGGCTGTATTTAGTTTGCACTATTGTGAATTAAAGTTGCTACAGACATTATTTTACATATCTATTGGTGAACATAAGCACACAAAAGTGGAATTGTTGAGTCATAGCATGTACATACGGAAAGATTTAGTTGATTCTGCTAAGTAGTTTTCCAAAGTATTTGTGCTGATTTCCCCCTATTAGCAATGGGAGAAAGAGTTCCATTGTTTCATATCTTCATCAACACTTACTATTGTTAGTTTTTAATTTTAGTTATTTTGGTGGGAGTTTGGCAGTATATCACTGTATGGTTTGAATTTGCATTTTTCTAATAACTAATGATATAGAATCCTTTTTCATATATTTACTGGCTTTTTTTATCTCATCTTTGGTAAAGTACTGGGTTTAGTTTGTCCATTTTTACTGGATTATCTTTCTTATTAATTAGTACAAGTTATACAAGTTATATTTATATTCTGGATACAAGCTCTTTGTGAGCTGTGTATTACAAATATCTTCATCCAGGCTAAGGCTTGCCTTTTCACCCTCTTAATGGTATTTTTTATTTTTTATTTTTTGAGACAGGGTGTCTCTGTCACCAGGCTGGAGTGCAGTGGCATGATCATAGCTCACTATAACCTCAGACTCCTGGGGTCAAGCATTCCTCCTGCCTTCAGCCTCCCAAGTAGCTGGGACTACAGGTGTACACCGTGCTCAGCTACTTTTATTTTTTTGTAGAGACAGGGTCTCACTGTATTGTCCAGGCTGCCATAATTGTTTCTTTTGATGAATTGGAATTCTTAATTTTAATGAAGCCCAGTTTTTAAATATTTTATTTTATGGTTAGCGCTTTTAATGTTCTGTTTATCCTATGGTCATGAAGATATTCTCTCGTTTGCTTCTAGAAGCTTTAATATTTTATCTCTCATATAGAGGTCTATAATACGTCCCAAATTATTTTATATGAGTGATATACAGTGGAGGTTAAGGGTATTTTCCCCATATGAATATCCAATTGACCAAGCATCATATTTTAGAAAAACCATTCTTTCCTCAATGAATTTCAGTAGAGTGTTTGTGAGAAATCAGATGACTCTATATGAGTGAATCTGTTTCTGGAATCTCTGTTGTATTCCATTGGTGTATTATCTAGCTTTGTGCCAATATGAAACTGTATTAATTACTGTAGATGTATAGTAAGCCTTGACATCCTGTAGTGTACACCTCTCAGATTTATCCTTCTTCAATATTGCATTAGAATTCTAGCATTCCAAATAAATTTTAGTACCATTTTGTCAGTTTCCACAAAACCTGCTGTAATTTTGATTCATTAAATATATAGAGCAATTTGAAGAAAAGTGACACCTTAACATTGAGACTCCCCATCCATGAACATGGACTAGGTCTTTATTTCCTTAGGTCTTCTGTAATTTATCTCACTGTTTCATGGTTTTCAGCATAGCTATTTTGCACACGTTTTGCTAGCTATCTTGGACATTTGATGTTTTTTGATGTTCCTGTAAATGATATTGTTAGGTACACTGGATATTTGATATTTTTGCTGTTACTATAATTTGCATGGCTTCAAATTTTGTTCTCCTAGTCTCTGTTGCTAATATATAGAAATATAGTAGTCCCTCCTTTATCCCTGGTTTTGCTTTACACAGTTTCAGTCACCCATGGTCAACTGTAGTCTGAAAATAGGTGAGTATACTACAACAAGACATTTTGAGAGAAAGAGACCACATTCACATAACTTTTATTACAGTATATTGTTATAATTGCTTTGTTTTATTATTAGTTACTATTGTTAATCTCCTACTGTGCTTAATTTTTAAATTAAACTTTATCATAGGTATGTATGAATAGGAAAAAAAAACATAGTATATATAGGGCCTGGTACTTATCTGTGGCTTCAGGCATCCACTGGAGGTCTTGCAATGTATGCCCCATGGATAAGAGGGAACTACTGTACAAATGATTTTTGTGTATTTATCCTATGTCCAACAATCTTGTTAAATTTACCTATTATTTCTAATAGCTTGCTATAGATTTTTTTGAGTTTTTCCTTGTATACCACTAAATCATTCCATCTTCAAATAATTGTAGTTTTCTTTTTTTCTCATGTTAAGATATGTTCTATTTCTTGCCTTATTGTACTGGCTAGGGCTTCCAATACATTGATAAATAACAGTGGTGATAGTAGCATAATCATTTTGTTCCAAACTTTAGAGAAAAAGAATTCTGTATTTGAGACTCATCAAGAAAGAATCCACTGGTGACCCATCTCATGTCTAGTATTCCCCTAGTCCTCTTTTGCCTTCATCTTTTATTCTCAACTTATCTGCTTCAAGGCTGGGTGAGCCTTTTCCAGAATCCTTTTCATTAATGAGATCTATGAATTATAATTAGGTATTTATTTTAGCAGACAAACCAAATGTTTTATTGTTCCCCCCTTTTTAAATAATCCTATAATATGATGAAGACCTGGAAATTGATAGGTTATTCTTTGTCCCATTCAAAACAACCCCCTTAACGCAAATGCTGATGAGGTGATGTTTCAGTGGTTCCAACACTGAGTTATTCCATCATTTAAAGGAAAAAGATGAGCTGTGTGGGGACTTGCTCACACACTCTTTCTGGGCAATGAACAAGCACTGTGATTAAATTCCCAGGTATCACAGGAATGTTAGCTACAAGTTTTTTAATATACCCTCAGTATGATTAAAGATGTTTCCTTCTACTCTAGTTTATTGAGAATTTTTTTCATAAATTTTATAAAATGCTTTTTCTGCATCTATTAAGATGATCATGTATTTTCTCTCTTTTATTCTATTAATGTGGTAAATTACATTGATTTATTTCCAAATATTAAACCAACCTTGAATTCTAGTATTTTTTCAATTATTTTTTTCTCTATATTCTTAGTTTGGACATTCTCTGTTGTTGGATTTATTTTGTTTTGCCTTGTTTTAGCTCACTAATATGTTCTGCTGTGCCCAGTTTTCTGTTAAACCCAGTAAAGAAGTTCTTAATTTCAGATATTGCATTTTGCATTTCTAGAATGTCTATTTAATTTTTTATAGATTCCAACTCTCTTGAAATTCTCCCTTTTTCATTTGTTTTGTCTCTTTTCCTCTATTTTCTTAAAATCTTAACGAGACTTACTTTTAATTCCTTGTTTCTACTATAATATCTGGATTATCTCTGGTTCCGCTTCTGTTTGTGTTGATAGTTTTCTTTTTTTTTGCTTCTTCACACTTTGGGGGTAATTTTTAATGGGGTAATTTTTTACTGTATGCCAAATTTTAACTGTAATGCTTTATAAAGTTTCTGAATTATGTCATCTTCCTGTAAAAATTGTTGAGTTTTGTTCTAGTAGCCAACTAAATTGCTCTCAAATCACTTAAAGCCTGGATTTTGCAATCTCAAGACTATTGACATTTTGAGCTGGATCATTCTTTGTTGGGGGAAGGAGGCTGGCTTATACCTTGTAGAATGTTTAGCAGCATCCCTGGCCTCTACCCACAACCCCCCAGTTGTGACAACCAAAAATGTTTCCAGGTGTTGTCAAAAATATCCCCTGGGGAGAAAAATTTCTTCCAGTTGAGAGCCACTGCCTTAATTCTGTTGAGAATGGCTTTTAGACTTTGTTTGTGTAGTTTTCTTGGTCTCGCCCTTACTCCTAAGACATGGTCCCTGCTGATAAAGCATGATCCTTACTACTAGAATGTGGACTTTCTGAGGTCCAATTGAAAGCCCAGGATATTCACTAAGATGTCTAGCCAAACTTCAACCTTCATCTCTCCAGCACCATGCAGCCTCTGAAATCTCTGCTTAGCAATACATTCTTTTAATGTGGTTCTCTGATAGGTCTCTAGAGGCCTACCCTACTCACATGCTGCTTAGGAGCTGGTCAAGGACCTGAGGGAAATTTTTACAAAGTTATGGGGGCTCCTTCTCTGTGAATTTCCCCTTTACAGGACTATGTCTCCCAAATCCCAGCCATTTTGGCAGCCCCAAATGCTGATCTCTGTTCCTTTACCTAGCACAAACCTGCACTGCAGCTTGGAAAATGCTCTCAGGGAAAAAGATAGTGTGAATATGGGGCTTACCTCGTGTGTATCTTTTCTCACAAGGATCATTGTGCTATATTGGTTATGGTTCAATACCTGCAAAGAGTTGTTTTATATTTTGCCCAGATTTTAGAGCTATTTACAGCAGAAGGGTAAGTCTGATACCAGGTATATTCTGTCATGGCCAGAACCAAAAATCCCAGAATTATCTACTCTCTAGGAAAGAAAGAAGAAAAAAATGCTACTGCATGCATATATCAAAATCCTAAATATAGCTATTAAAGCCATCTTTCTTAATTTTCAGAATCCGGCTTTATTCTAAAACACTTTGGCATTTTGGATACTATTTCAAGGCTGAAGAAAGTGTGAGGAACTCCTGTGGTTTTTCAGCCCAGCACATACCAAGGGAACTGAGGCCTTCCTTGCTTTGGCCAGGACCCAGCTGGGCATGGGATCCAGAGGAGAATCTGACTTAAATCACACACAGCAGATGAGAAAAGCACTTTATATAGAGTACATGGTGGATTTCTTTCTGTTTTTCCTCTCCAATCATATAGGCAGCTCCTTGAGGGCAGGGATTGGATCTTTTATCAGTGTCTTTTCTCACACATGTCTGACATAAAGTAAACACTTCATAAATGTTTGGGAAATAAAGAAAAGAATAAATGAATGGATATGACATCATTCACTATTCACTATTCATAACTTAAAGGTGACCCTTGATCTATACCTGTTCTAACTCCTGATAGAGCCAACTCTATACAGTTTCACTGGAAACCTTCTGATTTTAGAGTCCCTGAAATTTTTGTTCTTTCCCCAAGTGAGAATTTTTACTGGCTTATCTTAGGCATTAACAAGCAGAAAACCCCTGTATTAGTCCATCTTGCATTGCTACAAAGGAATACCTGAGGCTGGGTACTTTATAAAGAAAAGAGGTTTATTTTGGTTTACAGTTCTGCAAGCTGTACAAGAAGCTTGGTGCCAGCATCTGCTTCTGGTGGGGCCTCAGGAAGCTTCCACTCATGGTGGAAGGGGAAGCAGTAGCAGGGATCACATGGTGAGAGAGGGAGCAAGAGAGAGGGAGGGAGGAGGCAGCAGGCTCATTTTAATAACCAGCTCTCGTGGGAACTAATAGAGTGAGCATTCACTCACCGCTGAGGGAGAGCATTAATCTATTCACGAGGGATCCACCTCCATGACCCAAACACCTCCCACGAGGCCCCACCTCCAACAGAGGAAACCACATTTCTTTTCTTTTTTCCTATTTTTTTTTTTTTGAGCCCGAGTCTTGCTCTGTCACCCAGGATGAAGTGCAGTGGCACAATCACAGCTCACTGCAGCCTCGACCTCCTAGACTCAAGAGATACTCCCATCTCAGTGCCTCAGCCTCCCAAGCAGCTTGGACTACAGGTGTGCACCACCGTGCCTGGCTAACTTTTGTAATTTTTGTAGAGACAGGGTCTCGCCATGTTGCCCAGGCTCATCTCGAACTCCTGAGATCAAGCAATCCTCCCACCTTGGCCTCCCAAAATGCTGGGATTACTGCACCTGGCAGGGATCACATTTCAACATGAGATTTGGAGGGACAGATATCCAAACCATATCAGTCCCACAGTTCATACTCCGTGGAATATGACTCTTGATACCAGAAATGTCTACCCAATTTGGGCAAGAAGGGATGGTGGCACAATGATCCATTAGCATTCTTCAGAGATTGATCTCTCCATAGTTATCTTGGAGAAGAGACAACTGAGGTATTTTGACCAAGGGCAGGAGATGAAGTTGATGGGGAGCCTCTTGCTCAGGAGGACAAAGGGTGATTTCTCCAGAGGGTTGTCTAGTAAGCTGACCCAAGTGCTTCTGAGGATTGTGCTTCAAAGGCAAGGTAAGACACCAAAAGGAAAGGCAAGGGGCAAATACCGATTTCCCTTCCAAAATTGTTTCTCTAGGATCAAAACTGTCTCCCCACCAAGAACCTTCTCGGAAGGCTTACCTTGCATCTAGAGCCCCAACATGTGCTAACTATGGTGGAGACTTTCTTCATACCATCATGTTTTTAGATTCAGCAGGTAGTCATTTACCTGTGGCACTTGCCAATTCTAGGGACAAGACAGTGGACACTATGTATGCCAGGGTTGGGGAAGGGACTCTAGAATATAAATGACTCTTTAATTAACCAACAAATATAACTACCTTATAGCATATTGAGATTGATGCTTTCTTTTCATCCTAAAACTATAGTCCTTTCCTCAGTGTTCTGGATCTAAAGAATTCTCTATATGGCCACGAGGGCTGCAGTAATGTGTGGAAACTCATGAGGCTCACTTCATTCTTGACGTTCATCGTTCTTGGATCCATCTGATCTCTCTGGCCTCCCTGAGGTCCTGTCCATAGCCCAGTGGTGAAAAATTTATGCCCCTACCTTTTGGTTGTCTGTTTTACCTTAATACTTCAATCTCTCACAGCTCAGGGGGCCATCAGGTTGTCTAAGCATGTTTTCCTGCAAGAGGTCCCCATTACAGACCCCCTTCCTTCTGCATAGACCTCCTGGCTATGTAAAGAGAATTCTTCCAACAAAGTGCTCCTCCCCTACAGCACCCTCAGAATCACCCCATTCATTGTGAGGTGGAAAAGCACCACTTCAGGCCTGCTTCAAAGAGCAATGTGACCCAGCTCCTTGATTCTCACCTTTCCTTTCTCAAATGCATGCTTAACCTGGCCACCTGCTACCCTCCCAAAAAAATGATCGTTTCCCTTTCCAGTTCAAAAACTTTCTTGTCTTCAATTTTTTACTTTTATTTGTTATTATTAAAGTGATATAGACTCATTGTAAAAATGTATAAAGTATACATACATATAAGTGTGTATATATGTGTATATATATACACATATATGTACACATATACACGTATGTGTGTGTATATATATTTAAATGTATATGTATATATTTAAACACATATATACATATATATATATTTAAACACAAAAAATAGGGGGGGAAAATCACGTATAACTCACCACTGGGTTGCCACAGAGGCAACCACTGTTAACACATTGGTGTTTTTTCTTCTAGTCTTTTTTCTAGTCATATTTAACATGGTTACAAGTAAATTGTATATGTAATATTGCATATTCTTCTATGGCTTAATATTATATCTCATAATAGCCTCCATATCATTAAAACTCTTCACATACATCATTTCCTCATGTGTATGGACCATAGTTTTATTCACTATTGTTGACTGTTTACATTTTTTATTTTTATTATCATAAATAATGCTTTGATGAACATCTTTTTGCAGAGTCTTTGTCTGAATTTCATGTTAAGTCTTTGAGACAAATTTCCTTTTAAAAACTACCACATACCTGCTACTTTCTATGGACCAGGCGTGCTTCACATACATTTGTCACAGTTAATCTTCAAACTCTCTAAGATATTCTTGTTCCCATTTTACAGATGGGGAATCTGAGGCTTAGAGAGATTTATATACGTTGCCCAAGGTTACCCAGCTAGTAAATTTTGGAATTGAGATTTGAACAACAGGCCTATCTCCTGACTGCAGAAGTCACACCCTTAAATACTATACTCTGTGGCTTCCCTACTTCCCTGTAGTGGAACCACTGGGTTAAGGGGTATAAATGTTTTTACACCTTTGAATACATATTGCCATACTGAATTTAACTTCCTCCAAAGAGTTTTTTGGGGGGATACCCATGGCATCTTCATGAACAATCATCTTTGCCTACATTATGCGCATTATCTATAGAATAAAATCTAAATTCCTACATGTGGTGCTCAAGAGCCCCACAGTTTTCTTCCAACCTACTTTTCCAATCTTCTCCCCTGATGAACCCATGTCTGTATCCCATAGACCAGACATGGCCTTTAACTCTGCTCCTTGCCTTTGCTCAATTCTGATCCTTCGGTTAAAGTGCATTGATATTAGATCTCCACCTGCCAAAATCCTACTCATTCTTCAGGGCCATGCTCATACCACCTCTTCTGTGAAGCCTACCTGGATTTCCCTACTGCTTTCTCTTCTGTATTCCCATAGCACCTTGTTTACATCTCTTATAGCATTTGTCATATTCTGCCCCGTATTGAACTTTGTGGTATATATGTCACTCTGCCCCACGAGGGTACCAGTTTCTTTGGTGTAGGGGCCTTCTCTTATTTATCTTTGTGACCTCAGTAGGTCCTACTTTATATAAGGCCCAACACCTTATACAAAGTAGAGCACTGATAAACTTTTGTTGAATAAATCACTTACAACAACCTCAGACAGGAGCTGTTACAAGTTTCCTAACACACATGCATGGTTACAGCAGTATATTTGGTTTGAGGGAAGAGTCCCCAAATGCTTTTTGTGTCTCCCTGCAATGCAGTCCCGAAGGACCATTGAGCCTAGTGACAGACACAGGTTGGAACTGCCGGCACCTCCTTCTCAGCTCAGGCCCTTTCGGGCTTTGCGGCCTCTCCCTCTAAGGCCTCTGTGGCTACTTTCTCACACCCAGCTTCTAGGAAGTTGCCTGCTTTTCTTTCTCCCCAGACCCTTCCTTCTACCACAGAAAGGACCTGGTAGACAGTACCTCGTGAAGGCACCCAGGGTGCAGAAGAATGAAGAGGGGGAAATAGGGGTTGGGATGGGAGATAGAAAGGAGGTTCGGGCCCGGCACAGTGGCTCACACCTGTTATCCCAGCACTTTGGGAGGCCAAGGCGGGAGGATCGCTTGAGCTCAGGAGTTCGAGACCAGCCTGGGCAACATAGCAAGACCCTGTCTCCACAAAAATTCAAAAATTTAGCTGGGTGTGGTAGTGTATGCCTGTAGTCCCAGCTACTTAGAGAAGGCTGAGGGAGAGGATTATTTGAGCCCACACCACTGCACTCCTGCCCATGTGACAAGATGATGAGACCCTGTCTCCCCTCCAGTGAAAAAAAAAGAAAGAAAGAGAAAAAGAAAGAAAGAAAGAAAGAAGAAAGAAGAAGGAAGGAAGGAAGGAAAAAGAAAGAAAAAGAAAAAGAAAGAAAGAGAAAGAAAGAAAGAAAGAAGAAAGAAAGAAGAAAGAAAGAAAAAAGAAAGAAAGAAAGAAAAAGAAAGAGGATGTTCAGTGTACCAGGAGCTTCTCTCGGGTACCCAAAGAATGCATCACCGGCTCCTCCATGAGCTCTGTCTGCACTGTGTCCATCTGCTGGAGAGCTCCTCACCCAAAACCTGGCCCAGAAGCTGCCTACCCAAGCCTGCTCCTCTATCCAGCCTTTTCTCAGGACAGTAAACCTCCATGCCCCAAATATAGACTCAGGGCAGTTAGGCTCCAGTGAGCTAGCTTAGTCTAGTTGAAGAAAAAGTCACCATGGGATATGCAAAGAAAGCCAAAGGTGATGTGACGGCTTTGTAATGTGTCAACTTGGCCAGGTTGAACTACGCTTCCCAGAATTCCCTTCCCTATATGCTTCGAATTAGGGTGGGCCACAGATAGATTCTGTGGAGAGTCTTGGAGGGTGGAAGTGAAAAGGCGGTTCTTTGGTAATTCACACACATTGTCCATTACCTGCTGGCTCACCTTGCTGGTGTAAAGCATGGCCAGGCCTGCAGCTGCTCTACCTTTTCCCATCCACTTCTTTAGTTTCAACGTCTCCTGAGCCAGGTTTAGCTCCATACTACAGGACTCCAGCCTCTGCAGGCCACCACACCACCAAGGTCAAGGCAACAAGAACTGACGTGGTTTCAGTCAGTCCTCGTGGGCTCCAGCTTGCGCTTATGGGTTCAATCTTGCCCTTGGTCTTTCCCCCACTTTGCATCTATCTTCCCTTCCCAGCTGTCTGCCCGGTGGACTTCAAGCCCCAACATCAGGTGGGAGGACAGCAGCCCTACAGAGACTGCTTAGCCAGCTCCCACGACTGTATAAAGTCAAAACCCTATAAAACGGAAACAATCTCCTGGTGCTTCTGCCTCTGATTGAACCCTGACTCATACAGGTGATGCAATCTCAACAGAAGGGCTAGGGGGAACTAGAAGCCTGGCAGCGTCTGCTCTCAGGCAAGTGTGAGGGTTTTCCTGACAATAAGAATTCTGTCTGAGCCTCCTGGGCCAACAGGAGCTTTGCACAGCAGAAGCCACTGAGCTCCTTCGGATATTTCTGCAAGCTTGGATGCACGAATGAGTTGTCAAAAGCACTTGGTTTCCTGTCTTTTGATTTAATAAAGAAGAAGAAAAAAGGAAACCAACAGCCCATATAAAAAGAAATGGCCCGGTGGAGAATTATGACGAGCTTTAGCACACCTGAATCGAAATGACAGACCATGAAATAATGTGTTTTACTCTGCATCAGCTGCCCTGCTCGCCCCGACTATTAGCTGAATTGCCTGCCAGAATGATTATTTCATCTGCCACAGTGAAAATCTTTGAGCAACCCACAAATGCTTCAGTGACAAGGTTCCAGGGGCCCTGGAATGGAGGAAGATGGTGGACAAAGTGGGAGGTGAGAGGAAAGAAAGAGTCTTTAATAGGAAGGGAAAGTTAGCTACCACCTCCACCAGAGGGGTCATCCAAGGTGTGGGCTACCCAATGGAAGAGGAGGCCATAATTACTACTAAGTGAGCCTCTGGCTGCCCAAGGTTTGACAGCAAGGGGCACAGGTAGGCAAGGGAAGTAAGATGGTCACTCACTTAACGAAGACAACACAAGTCCTCCAAAGCAACCATTTGCTTGTATCTTAATCAGGGAGCAGTAGTTGCAAGGATCAGAAACCTCCTCAGAAATTAAAGTGAAAAAGGGGTTTATTGTGCCAGAAGTACGTCCATCCAGCCCTCCTGGTAAGAAAGAAATTGTAAGTTCCTATTTGGCTCCAGTCCTGCCTTGCTTCTCATCTCTGCTCCCTTCTGGGTGTCTGCTCTATTATCTCTCAGCAGACTGGATCTCTCTGTTAATCATGCTCCCTGCTCCTCCAACATTACCTCATGTACTGTTCCTGGACTGACCACCAACTGCCTAAGTCGGCCTCTCAGGAATTGTGGGTTGGGGTACATACACACCCCAAGTAAGTCTGCTGCAGCACACCAATCAGTGTATGGACAAGATTTGCTTATTAAGGATCTCTTAGGTACCCACCCACCACTATTTGCTGAGGCGGAGGTATGATTACCAAGGCATGATTATTCAAAGTTCCTGTGCACTGAACAGCTAAGGAGAGACCCGGTGTGCATAGCACAAGGCCTGTGTAGCACAGAATGCAAAAGAAGGAAGAAAATGAGAGCTGGAAGGGCCAGGAAAGCTGCCTGGAGTGGGTGTGGCCTAAACTGGGAGAGGAAGGATGGGACAGGGAAATGTCAATGACGGATCTTCCACAGGCAGGGCAAAGACGTGGAAGTGAGAATAAGGCGTGACTGTGGGAAGTAGAGCAAGTGTCATGGCCCTCCATTAGAGTGTCAGAGAGCAGTGGGTAGGGCGAGGGCTGGGGGTGGGGAGCTAAACTTCATTCTATAGGACAGTGGTTCTCAAACTTGAGCAGGCACCAGAATCCCCAGTAAGGCTTATTGGCACACTAGCCCTAGAGGTTCTAATTCAGCAGGTCTGGGGCAAGGTCTGAGGATTTGCATTTCTAAAGAAAAATGACTTGAAGACGGTGGATCTTTTCAGAAATGGGTCTAAACATGGTATACAGGGACCGGCAAGGGTTCAGAGTGGGGTCAGGGAAATGGTGTTGAATCTTCATGGCAAAAGTAGGGCAGGGTCATGCTCACACAGGCTACCAGAGAAACAGGGAAAGGGAGGGCACATCCAAGACTCATGACACCTGCCATAAGCCAGATGACGTCCAGGGTTCCTGGAAAGATGAGAGCACATGAGATCCACTTCCTGCGCTTGAGGCACAGACCACCTGGCAGTGCCAGAGAGAGAAGACCCAACAAGGAGGCTGCAGGTTCAACGCCCCAGAAGACAGTATGGCCTGGGCCGGGACTCAGGCAGACCTGCGTTCAAATCCTGGCTTCACCCCTATGAACAAAGACTTGGATGTGTTGCTCAACTTCCAGGCACACAGAATTCTCACTGCAGGCGAGCACAGCGCCTGCACTCATGGAAGTGTGAGAACTAAGCAAGACACCACATGCAAGGCACAGAGCACTGGGCCTGAAACAGAGCAGGCAAGCATGCAATAATGTTAGCAACTGGTTTTCAACTGTCATCATTTCAAAGGTTGTACTATGCAGTAACACATGGGCGTGTCACCAGAAAAGCCACCCTTTCTGTTGGCTCCCAAAGGGTGTCTCAGGCTGGCATTTACCCTGGTAAATTCACCACAGTCCAGAGTTGGGGTTTCAATAATTCCTCCTCTGATTTAACCACACTGTATTGAGTATGAATTTTCTACAAGGTGCTAGGGACACAGAGGTGAGCAAGACAAAGTCCCCGCTCTTTTGGAGCTCACATTTGGTGGTCTTACCAGCACACCCTAAAAGAAGCCAATTCGCACTGGCCGAGTCACAGAACCAGCAATTGAAATGGTATTTACAAAGCATCACCCTCCCATAGAGTGGAATGCACCTCTCTCTGCACGAAGGCAAGCTTCTGAGTAGTCAGAAGGCTGGTGGGTGGGTGCTGATCTAAGACGGGAGTCGGTGGGTGAGTGCCAGTGGCCTGGCCACCAGTCCCTGGGCCACAGTGCTGGAGGCGATGGGCTGGGGCATCCTCTTTCCGGATCCCAAGGCCAACTTCTTTTTTTTTTTTTTTTGAGTCTTGCTCTGTTGCCCAGGCTGGAGCGCAGTGGCACAATCTTGGCTCACTGCGACCTCTGCCTCCCAGGTTCAAGTGATTCTCCTACCTCAGCCTCCCAAGTAGCTAGGATTACAGGCGCTTGCCATCACGCCCGGCTGATTTTTATATTTTGAGTAGAGACAGGGTTTCGCCATGTTGACCAGGCTGGTTTCAAACTCCTGACCTCAAGTGATCTGCCTGCCTCAGCCTCCCACAGTTCTGGGATTACAGACGTGAGCCACCGTGCCTGGCCTCCCAAGGCCAACTTCTGACCCTTGGGTTTTCCTGTCTGAATGTCCGGTCTGATTAACGCTTTGTGTCCATTTGGCCTCTTCAAATGGCTGAGAAGTTGATAACACTCACTCCCCAACCCTTCCGCCTGAAATGATTTCCTGACTAGGGTTTCCCAGATATTTTTCCCACATTTCAAGACTGTCCTGTGTCAGTTATAGTCATGGTGTGGATGTTGTTTGTTTGGCCCTCCACAGTACCTTTTGTGTTTACAAAGCACTCCACACTCTATAAAGCACAGTGACATGTTTATCATGCATTCAGGAAGGAGGTAACAGTGTCTATGATGTCCAGAGACCATGCCAGAGCCTGGCAATGGGGGTGCCCTTGGAGGCAAATACCATCGTCCCCACCTGAGAGATGAGGGAACAGGGGCTCAGGAAGGGAAGGAACCAGGCTGGGCCAGCTGGTGGAGAGGTGACTAAGGTCACAAGTGAACATGAAACAATGCATACGTTACAGGTCACAATGATGACACTGCAAACTGATATGGGGAGCCAAAGATCCAAGAGATCAGCCAATAAGATAAGGAAATCCAAAACAGCTTCAGATATTCTAACCCGGAAGACTGGGAGAATGGTGGGGTCACTTACAGAAATGGAGAAATTAGAAAAGGGTGTTGCGTTTGGGGCAAATGATAATAGAAAATGCTTCTAGAGCCCTTCTCATGTACCAGACACTGTTCTCACAACCTTGACCCTCTCAACGCCCTCATGAGGTGGGTACCATAATTATGAGGATAACCATCTTTTTAGGTTTGCCTGAGACAGTCCCACAGGATGCCTGCTGTCCTGATTTAATTCTTAAAACCAGCCCCATTCGCTCTCAAAAATATCCTGGCTCAGAACAAGAGTCCTGTGGGTCCCCTTAATTACTATCTGTCAGTTATAGATGATGAAACTGAGGCACAGCTAAATTAAAGAACTTGCCTGGATTTGAACCTAGGCAGCTTGACTTTCAATGACATGGTCGTAACTACTTGATCGTACTGCCTCCCAAAGGGGATGTTGAATCTAATTTTTCACCTTTGAAGTTTGGGGTGAAGGCTGTCCATCCATCCAGCAGAGACCCCTCCGCAGGCCAATGGGAATACAAGATAGAATGAAGGGATGCAGGCAGTTGGCCTGAAGAGGGGAGACACAGAGAAGACATGCCGGGAGGTGCTGGGAGACAGGAGAGTGGATAAAGCCACATATGAGACTCCTCTCCTGGAAACCCTCCCCAGGGAATGAACCAGAACTTCTCTCAAGCCTTCTGCTCCTGAGAGAACATTCCATCAGGGCTCAACCCGGAACCTCTGCAGAATACCAAGAATCTAAGCAAAAAGAAGCTCCGCCCAAGGAAAGGATGTCACCTGGAGTTAGGAGACCTGTCTTCCATAGAAACTGTAGGCCTATGAGACAGGCTTTCTGCTGCAAGGGAAACATTTCATATCCCTGACCCCACCCCACCAACTCTGTTTTATGTGGTTTTAACATCTATTCAACCCTCCTGGATATGTTATTCACTCTTCGATGATCCAAGGAAAACTCCAAATTCTATACCCACTCTTGGCTCATTCCTGTCTCTGCTTCTACCCTTTGCACCTGACTTTCTTCCTTTAGTGACTGAGTTTCAGGGACCCTGAACTGATCAGCCTAGGCCAACGGTAACAGAGAGAAACTTCCTAAAAGGAGGAAGCGACCTATCATAAACCTGCCATACCTTAGGGATTTCAAAGCAACATTGAAACGATTTAGGAGCTATCTCCTTAACAGATTTTCATCCCTCCTTCAGTACCTGGGACAGTGAGATAAGAGGGTAAGCTTTGCCTATAAACACGACTGAGAGTTATGAGGTGTCAACTTTTTAAATCATCCAAGTGGTTTCTCAAAAATAATCACTCTGGGCCAGGCGCAGTGGCTCACGCCTGCAATCCCAGCAGTTTGGGAGGCCAAGGCAGGCGGATCACCTGAGGTCAGGAGTTCAAGACCAGCTTGGCCAAAGTGGCAAAACCCTGACTCTACTAAAAATACAAAAATTACCCAGGTGTGGTGGCACACGCCTGTAATCCTAGCTACTCGGGAAGCTGAGGCAGGGGAATTGCTTGAACCCAGGAGGCGGAGATTGCAATGAACCGAGATCACACCACTGCACTCCAGCCTGGGTGACTGAGTGAGACTCCATCTCAAAAAAAAGAAAAAAAAAGAATCACTCTGGTGGCCAGACACTTGTAGAATCCAAAGTTAACACACCAAAAAGCTTTGTGCTGTGTCTGGGTTTCAGTGGAAAAAATAATCAGAAAGACCTTTAGTAAAAGAAAAAAAAATTCATCTACTGTAGTAGGAAAAACTGTGAGATGTTCCCCCTTTTTTTTTTTTTTTTTTTGAGACAGTCTTGTTTTGTTGCCCAGGATGGAATGCCATGCATGGCATAATCACAGCTTAGCACAGCCTCAACCTCCCAGGCTCAAGCGATCCTCTCACCTCAGCCTCCCAAGTAGCTGGGACTACAGGTGTGGCACCACAATGCCCAGCTAATTTTTCATTTCTTTGTAGAGACATGGTCTCCCTATGTTGCCCAGACTGGTCTGGAACCCCTGGACTCATGCGATCCTCCCAATTCGGCCTGCCAAAGTGCTGGGAATATAGGCATGAGCCACTGCACCCAGCCAAGATGTTTCTCTTAACGACACAAACCAAAAAAGAGTTTTCATTATTTTGAATACAATACAGCTTGGAGAAATGTTCAGTAACTTTTGGTTTAATTATCCACAGCTGAGACAGTTATTGAATCAACATTGTTTTAATTATAAATCATTGATTAACTTGGGATGCATGATTAACCTAAGTCCCATTTCACATGCATATTTAACAACTAAATCATGTGAAAGGTGTTCAGGTGTGTAACCAGAAAGGAAACTCATAGGTTTATTAGCATAAGCACGTTCTCTTCTTCTCCCTGGGTGAGCTTGAGAACAATAAGTCCACTCAAAGTAACAATTCATTTGTTCAGGATTTCCCTCAGCCTTCCAAATGTAGCTGGCAAGGAAAACCTTCTTACTGAGACAGGCTGACTTTTAATCTTGGAAAAGCCACACTTCTGGTCTTAGATTTTCTTTCTAAGAGGAGTTCATGTTCTTTCTTTTCACACACTTGTTTCTATCTGAGCAAATATTCGAATATGTTCAGTAGTGGCAAATCTTTGTCTTTTGAGAAACATTTGCTTTTGGAAACTGCCAGAAGTCAGGCAGAAGCAAGTTGGACAACTAAGATGGAAGATGGGCTTGAGGATAATATGGTTATACAGGGGCACAGGATGGTGAATGCTATAACAAGGTTCACGCACATTAGCTTCCATGCCATTCCCATGAGGTTTGGGAAAAGACACTGTCATCCCCCCTCTTACAGAGGCGGAAATTGAGTCTCAGTAGGCCCAGGACTTCCAAACCTAACCCGCCGCCCTTCCCTCATGCCTCAGTAAAACCCCATTTCTCCGGGTTGGTGGGCTGCCTGGCTCTCCTGGAGACAAAAAGCAAAGACTCCATGAGCCCACCCTCTGGAAAAGGTGTGTGCGGTAAGGCCATCCCTGGCCCAGAACTTGGCACGGAAGCTCTTGAGACCAGAAGCAGCCCTGGCATCCAGCGACCATGCATCTGGTGCTTCGGTCACTGTTTCATGGGCCCCCAATCACCCTCACTCATGACATCTCTGCTTCTTTCCATAGCATTGCCCCATCCTCTCTTTCTCAGATAGGTCCCAAATCAAAATCCCAAAAGGGAATCAGAATAATTGGCTTAACTCTTTACCAACAGCTCATTAGGTAGGGCCTTTCACACCAGGTATCCCCTATCCATCAAAGATGGCCTTGCCCCGCTGCCCTAAGCAAGTGGCCATGGAAGGGGAAGCTTCAGCTATAAGGGGACGTAGGGCGTGGAGAGTACCATGGCTCTTTATGGAAGGCACGTCTAGTACATGGCAGTGACAACGATACCTACTAATGTACTGAATGCAGAGGATGTGCCTCTCACCAGGCCAAGGCTTTTGCATGCGTGTTCTGTGAGGCTTGTAAACCGAGTTTGTGCCGAAATTCCAAAGAGAGAGCTGGAGAAGCAGCAGTAGAGAACTCCAACAGTGTCTTTGGTTCTTTTTACCATGCTAAAACGGACTATTTTAGCATGGTAAATAGCTATGTATTGTCACACAATGGATAGCTTGACAGTATCTTCACTGACCCAGTATAGGATGTCTAAAAATGGAGGTGTCTAGGATGCCAGCTCTCCTTTGGTTCTTGTCACCCCAAGTTGCAGCATGGGGCTAGTGGCCAGTTGGAGTCAGTACATGGCCCTTAGATGGTCAATTACTTTCCAACTGCCACCTGGCACTCCTGATTCTTCTTTCTGCTCAATCCCTCCCTGGAGTGGGCTCCGAGATGTGATGTGATGTGAGGAGTCAGCAACCCCATCTCTCCTTCAAGCAGCTATGGTTTCCTCCTGAGAGATTCATTCGAGTGGTTTTGAAGATTGTCTGGTTTTCTGGAGCACCCCTATTACAGTGTGCACATCCCTTTTTAAAGGTTAACTTTGGGCTTTTACCAGCCAAACCCTTCTGGGGAAAGATGATAGCCATCTGAGGAGTGATGGGGAAGCCATTACCAACTGTCTTTACCATCAATAATGCACAGTCATTTTTATTTGTGTCTAAACTAAAGAAAGAAGTCTGCCCAGGGACTTCTTCCAAAGCTCCTGAGATGGAAATGCTGAATTGCATCTCAGTTTCTTATGTCCCTTGCTCCCCTTCTGTTCCCTAGGCTTGGCTGATAACAAGAACAGCCCATGATATCTGTCTAAATCCAGAGTTCTAAGCCTCCGTCAGAACTACCTTTCCAGAATTTCTCGGTGGGGACCTAGGAATCTGTATGTTTATAGCATTCTGAAGGCCAGGATTATCAGCCAAGTTTGGGACACACTGTGCTATTCTGAAATCACGGGCTTTTCCCCCCATCTTTCTCCCCATTAAATCAATGTAATACCCTACTGGAATCTGGGTATGAAAGCAAGCTTGGACACCAATAAGGAGCATTGGAATGACCATGGCTCACTGCAGTCTTGAACTCCTGGGCTCAAGTGACCCTTCTGCCCCAGTCTCCTGAGTAGCTGGGACTACAGGCATGTGCCACTACACCCAGCTAACTTTTAATTTTTTTTTTCTGTTATTATTATACTTTAAGTGCTGGGGTACCTATGCAGAAAGGGCAGTTTTGTTACATAGGTATACACGTGCCATGTTGGTTTGCTGCACCCATCAACCCGTCACCTACATTAGGTATTTCTCCTAATGCTATCCCTCCCCTAGCCCCCCAACCCCCGACAGGCCCCTGGCCCCTGTGCGTGATGTTCCCCTCCCTGTGTCCATGTATTCTCGTTGTTCAACTCCCACTTATGAGTGAGAACATGCGGTGTTTGGTTTTTTGTTCTTGTGTTAGTTTGCTGAGAATGACGGTTTCCAGCTTCATCCATGTGAGCCAGCACACCTGGCCAGGAGCATGATCTTTAACAAGCCACTTCCTTCCTGGTCCTTATTCCCATCTGGAACATGGGAGTATTTTACTAGATCACTGGATAATGCTATCTTTCATTTGCATTTACCAGCCAGAGCTGCGAAAATTAATGTCACATTTTCCACAAATCTTTGAAGCCCTTTTTTAATCAATCATTTTAAATTTTCAGGACTGTCACCAGGGCCAGAGAGAACTAAAGTTCCTGTGTATGCTGAGATAACACCAGTGAAAAAGCCTGGCATAGGGCCCAGCACTGAGAACTTCCAGAAAGTGTTAGCCTTCTCCCAATTGTGTTATACCAACCACATTTTCAAATAGTAATCACTAAAGAGGCTTCTGCATCAAACCTTCACACGCAGCTCCCATGCCACCCTCCAGAATTCACCAACACACAGGCCCACCAGCAACAGGCTACCTTTGCACAATATTCTCTGATGACAACTCCAAAGCCCTGGCTCTTTCCACCACACTGTGGTCCCCTAGATGGGGCCATCGCTGAGCCCACCCCAATCCAGATGTGATCCCCCTGTGATCTACTTCTGGCAAGATTCTCAGTCTGAGCAGGTCTTCCCCATGAGACAGACCCTGATAAGGAGCTAGGGCAATTCTGACAACATTACCAAAGGTCCACATAACTTCTAAATTTTGCTCTGGTCTGAAGGAAAACCTGTTCTTGCCCTAGTGATGGATGAACTCTCTTATCTCTAGTTTCTAGAGGGGAAAAAAAAAAAAAGCATACCTCTTTTACTTTTTAAGTACCTCCATCAGAGTCACGAAATCACCTGTCAAGACTATTTATCTCTTATGTTTCCATTCTGATAAGAACCCTTTAAATGAGGACACTGCTGATTGCTGGTGATGTTTTTTGAGCAAACACCTGGGGGTATGGATGAAAGCCAATCGCAGGTCAAATGAATCCTTGGGAAAGTTACTTCTCCTCTATTCAGATTTCACAAAAAGCTTCCAAGATGAAAGCAAACCTAGATTTCGGTCTTCGTTGCTGTCCATTTTTGTAATGAACGAGTGTTTTTCCTTTAGCTAGTGTATCAGGCAGGGTTCTACCAGAGAAACAGAACCAGTAGGAGATACATATACATGTCCAGATTTATTTCAAAGAATTGATTTACGTGTTTGTAGGGATTGGCAAGTCCAAAATCCATATGGTAGGCCTGCAATCTGTAAACCTTTGGGCAGGAGCTGATGCTGTAGTTTGCAGATAGAATTCCTTGTTCCTTAAAAAAATCTGTTTTGTTCTTAAGGGCTTTGAATGATTGGATCATGCCCACCCAGATTACCTAGATAATCTCTTTTACTTAAAGTAAACTGATTGTAGGTGCTAATCACATCTATGAAATGCCTTCACAGCAACACCTAGATTAGCATTCAATTGAATAACTGGGGAATACAGCCTAGCCAAGTTGACACATAAAATTAACCATCACAGCAACATGTCTGCCAAATTTTATCGACCGTCTTCAGACTGTTAAGGATTGTGGTAGAGAACTGTGACAGCCACTCTCAGTATCACCCTGAACCAAAGGCCCCTATCAAGTAACAATATAGCCAAGCAAAATTCCAGTCAATGGAGACATTGACTGGTTGGCTGGCTTCCCAAGGGATAGCACCTGACGGGAAATGCAAGGATGAGGAAATCAGGCACTGGAGGGAGAGGGGCAACAGAGGTCCAGGGTTTGGTTATCTTTTTATTTTTCACTGGGAGGTGGTAAGTTAGCCCTGTTGCCCACGTATGCAGATGGGAGAAGTGATTTAGAAACTCCAAAGCAATTGGTGATCCCCAAAATGGGTGTACCTGGTTTGAAATGAGACCTTATTTTATCGGAAATTGTTGGTTTCCCAATTCTGTTTGCCATTGGCCAATATAATTGTGGGTTTGCACATGGCCAGCACATGCCAAACAGAAGTAGACAAAGGTCTCACTCTGTAAGTGGGACCTTGGGGAGGAGCTGCCTCCATCATAAAGGGAGGGGTTAGTACAAACGGTCTCTTAAGCCTGTTCCTGCTATAGTTATAGAGGTGGCTCAGAACCTTCTCAGCAAATATAGCAGTTATCTATTGTTGTGTATTAAACCATTTCAACACATAGTGGCTTAAAACAACAATCATTTATTTTGCTCATGAATATGCAACTTGAGCAGGGCTTGGTGGGAAAGGCTCACCAAGCTCCACGTGGCATCAGCTGGGGTGGTTCTATAGGGCATAGAGGTTCCACTTCCGAGATGGCTCAATCACATGGCTGGCAAATTGGGGCTGGCTGTCAGGAACCCAGCTGCAGTGAGTGGGGGATCTTGGTTTTTCTCTCCACGTATGGCTCTCCATGTGGCCTGGGCTTCCTTACAGCATGGTGGCTAGGTACAAAAGCAAGCATCCAAAGACAGAATTAAGTAGAAGCTGTTTGACCTTTTAAGACCTAGGCTTAATGTTTTTGCATCTTCACTCCTGCACCATCCTATCCACCAAAACTGAGTCACCAAAGCCAGTCCATATTCCAGGGGAGGGAAATGAGACTCTATCCCTTGATGGGAGAAGTGACATAGAGTTTGCAAACATGTTTTAAAATCACCTCAGCAAACAATATTCCTGTTGTCCACTCTCACGTTGAGTGCTATCTCTGACACCTCCTTTCTTCTCACCAGCAGCCCCCAACCATTCAGCTTATCACCAAGACTTGTATATTCTGCTACCAACAAATATCTTCAAATCTTTGCATTCTCTCCTCTCACACTCAATCACTGCGTCTTCCTAACTGGCCTTCCTGCCTCCACTCTTTCTTCCTGTGATATTTAGGATTAAGTTCAGTTGCATGTGACAACAAATCCAAGTAACAGTGGCTTAAACAAGATCAAAATACACTTTTATTCTTTGCAACAGGGTCTCACTCTGTTGCCCAGGCTGCAGTACAGTGACACAATCATGGCTCACTGCAACCTCCACCTTCTTTTCTCAAGTGATCCTCCTACCTCAGCCTCCTAAGTAGCTGGGACTACAGGCATGCACCACCACGTCTGGCTAGCTTTTGCATTTTCTGTAGAGGCGGGCTTTTGCCATGTCACCCAGACTGGTCTCGAGCTCCTGTACTCAAGGGATCTGCCTAGCTCAACCTTCTAAAGTGCTGGGATAATAGGCATGGGCAACTGTGCCTGGCCAAAATACACTTTTTAAAAACATAAAAGAAACTGATACATAGCTGTCGAAGGCCAATATAGTGGCTCCATGATTGTCAGGGATCCAGGCTACTTTTATTCTGCTGCTTCGCAGCCCTTAGTGTGCCCTGGTCCAAGATGGCTGCCTGAGCGCCCTCCATCACATCCATCTTCCAGCCAGGAAGAAAAGAGTGAAGAAAGCTACATCCTCTCCCTTTAAGGACTCTTCCCAGAAATTTTTACTTATATCTCATTGACTGGTACCTAGTCACATTATCACACCTAGCTGCAAAGGAAGCTGGGAACGAAATCTTTATTTGGGGTGGCCATATGCCTACCTGAAATGCAGGGGCTGATAACTAGCAGTATTGGCCACACTCCTCTGAATCTATTGTCCACATAATAACCCAGAATCACTTTCCTAAAATGTATAGCTGAGCATAAAATGTGTATCTGCTTAAAGCCTTCAGTTGTCCCCTATCCCTTCTAGATAAAATCAAAATTCCTTAAAATGACATCATCTGTCTTCCATTCTGGGCTTCCTCTCTGTTCACTCTCACTTCTAGCTTCAAAAAGCCCTAACTCCCTGTAGTTTCTAGCACATTCTCTCTCCTCTCAAGATTTTTGCATATACTGTTCCCTCTGCATAAAATACTCTTCCACCCTCTTTGCAGGTTCAGGCTTCAGCTTAAACCTCACTATCTTTCAAGAAATCTTTTAGGGTCTGTATTAGTCTATTCTCACACTGCTGTAACGAACTACCTGAGGCTCATGCCTGTAATCCCAGCACTTTGGGAGGCTGAGGTGGGTGGTTCACCTGAGGTCAGGAGTTCAAAACCAGTCTGGCCAACATGGTGAAATCCAGTCTCTTCTAAAACTACAAAAAAATTAGCCGGGTGTGGTGGCACATGCCTGTAATCCCAGCTACTTGGGAGGCTGAGGCAAGAGAATGGCTTGAACCTGGGAGCCGGAGGTTGCAGTGAGCTGAGATTGCACCATTACATTCCAGCCTGGGGGACAAGAGTGAAGCTTCGTCTCAAAAAAAAAAAAGTACTACCTGAGACTGGGTAATTTATAAAGAAAAGAGGTTTACTTGGCTCACAGTTCTTCAGGCTGTACAGGAAGCTTGGCTGAGGAGGCCTCAGGAAACTTACAATCATGGCAGAAGGCGAACAGGAAGGATGAAAACTCACTCCTTATCACAAGAACAATAAGGGGGAAATCTGCTCCCATGATCCAATCACCTCCCACCAGGCCCCGCCTCCAACACTGGGGATTATAATTCCACATGAGATTTGGGCAGGGACACAGATCCAAACCATATCAGGGTCCCACAAAAATGTTTTGATTTCTTTCAAAATCAGAAGAAAAAAAGCAAATTTTTAATTCCAAGAAAATGTTTGAATGTATAATTTTAATATATTTGTCTTTATATCAATGCAGTTGTAAAATATAATTTGTAATATTTTTCATGGAGGAAGGGGCCTGTGAAAGCAAGTGTACTAAGGGCCCATGAAAGTTGTAATGTGGCCCTCCTCCTGTTGGCTCCAATAGCTCATTGCAGTCATAGCCCTTCCTGCACCACATCTTAACTGCTGGGCACCTGATGGTCTCTCCCAGCTGAGAGGCACCCCGGAGGGCAGGGCCTGTTCCCTTTGTGTCCACAAATACAGTCTGAATACAGCCTGGTGCTAACTGCAGGGTTATATGATGTGATCCTCTCATTCCCAGTAAAGATAAGGGTGCAGGTCCTGCCTGGCTCCCTTATCTTTATTCACCTTTGTCTATCCTTATCTACCTCTCACCCGGTGTACTGTCTTGGTTCCAATGCTAGGTATATGTGACTTGGAGCAACTGACTTAATCTCTCTAAATCTCAGTATTACCATCTGAAAAGTGGAGCAATAATAAGTTCTTGTGAAGTAAATGAAAGAATACACCACCTATGGAAGGCTTAGAGCAGCTCCTGTCGTGTAGTAAGCACTCAATAATTATTACGTATTATTGTTGTTGTTGCTCTGGTCAATTAGTGTCCTATCTCTCCCAGAGATACCTTCATTTAAGAACTGGCTCTTGGAGAAGAGAAAAAATTACTTATCCCCACCCCCACCCCCTGCTCCCCAATGATCACCTCTAATGGAATTTCAGGCTGTGTAGGAGAAGATGATCAGAAGCAAAGAGACCTTCTCATAGCCTCAAATCATTTTCTATGGCCTCCACCTGGGTAGTTTATGGAGAGGGGGCAGGGCAGGGCCTATTACGGGGAAAAGGCACAGATATTAGAGTCTAACCCATTGGGTTCAAATCCTGAATCCAACTTTTCCAACCATTACCTACACTCTGCATTCCAATTCCTTAGCTGCACAGTGAGGTTCATAACAGCACCTACTTCATGGAGGGTCTGAGAGGATTCAGTGAGGTACCAAATGTGAATTAACATCTATTAATTTACTTGATCCTCATGACCTCTTAGTGTCCTCCTCACTTTAAACTGGAACCAGAGGTACAGAGAGACTAAGTAACTTGTCCAAGGTCACACAGTTGGTAGTTGTGGAAGCAGATAAAATTCTGGCAGGCTGGCCCCAGGGCCTTGTTCTTAACTCTATTTCTTTTTATCAGGAGGTTGATTCTCTTCTTTGTTCAGCATGGGGAAAAAGGTGTAGGGGCTAGCTAGAAAGTCGTGAGAAAAAAAAAAGCCTAGGTTCGTATCTCCAAGTCTTATCCCAAGAACACAGTGGTGCATACAAAGACGCTCAAGTGTAGCCTCATAGTTGCGATATTGAAGTCAGATGGCAGAAGGAATCGAAAAAGCCCATGGCAGGGAATGAATTCAGCCTGGGATCAGCCTTCTTTCCAAGGGCAGGGTGGGGGTGCAATGGTGGGTAGAGACACAGACAATTCAAAACTCAGATGGCCAGCTGAAGGGTGGGGAAAGGTGGAGTCCACCTTCTCTCGCCTGCCCTGCCCTCAGCCTGCCCAGTGCCCTCCTGCCGTGCTGCCCAAGAGAGCTCATTCCCTTCTCTGTTCCCTGGGTCTCTGCGGCCCCGCCCCCAGTGTAGCCTGTGGTGGGGAAGGGGGCCTCCCACCCCGCCCCCCAAAAGTGCTCTGGCCCCTCTCCCCAGCCACAGGGGTCTGCCCCCTCCTCCGCCTGGGCAGAGCTACCCAACATCTCCCACCCCCCAACCCCCACGCCCCACCTGGCCCCCCAACCTCAAGGTCTCTCTCACCCCCAACAGCAGGATCTGCCCATTCCCCCTCCTGCTAACCCCCTACAAGAGCTTAGCGCCCCGCCCCCGTCTTCTCCCGCCTCTCTCCCACCTGCGCGTAGGGCCTGGCCAGCCCGCTCCTGCGCTGCCCTTCGCAGCGACTCCTGGATCGCGTGGTCAGGCGCTATGCAGAGGTGGCCGACGCCGGCAGCATCTTCATGGACCACTTCACCGACCGTGACAAGCTGCGCCTGCTCTACACGCTGGCTGTCAACTCGCACCCCATCCTCCTACAGGTACGCAGCGACCTGGCAAGCCCTCTAGGTTGGGGGTCAATCTTGGACTCCCAGAAGCCGCCCTGGATTGAGCTCTCTCCCTCCTCTCACTGCATGTCTTGGGCCACTAGCCCGTGTTAGGACCTTTCTGGCATGTGTTGGCTTCTGCAGTGTGAAAGTGCTGTGGCTGCTGTGGAGGAAACAGGTGTGGGAGCCCAGAGCTGGGAGGGGGATGGGGATAGGAGGGAACAGTAGCCACCTTCACTGCCTGAGCAGCCCTGAAGGGCTTTGTGAAGGAGGCCAACTTTGACCTGTGCCTCAAAGATTAGTCAGATGGGACCGAGGTCAGGAAGTGGAGAAATAGCCAAAGATTGACCCACCCAGAGATGTACCTTGCAGCTATGCTTGGAAAGGAGGGGAAAACAAAGGAAGTAACTCCTAAATGTCCATACACAGGGGAATGGTCAAATAAATGAAGATGCATTAAGGGCCTGGAGATATACTGGTCAACAAGACAAGTATGGTGTCTCCTGCCTTCATGCAGCTTCCAGTCCAGTGGTAGAGACAGACACAATATGGAAACGAACACCCATAAAATACGTGGAGCCCAATCACTCCCACTGACCCTGACCTCAAGGGTAAGGACACAGGGGTCACATAAAGGACACAAAGGAAACTAGAAAGTGGGAGAGAGGATCTGGAAAAGGAGGGGGAGTAGAGTGAAAAGGAGGGGGAGTAGAGTGAGAAAGAGGGAAGAAGAGGAAGGCGAGGAGGAGAAGGAGGAAGAGGACTAAGAAAAAGAAGAGGAAGGCAGGAGAGGAGAAGAGGGAAAGGAAGGAGGAGAAGAGAAGGAATAGGAGGGGGGAAAGGTGCAGGTAGAGGAGGAAGAAGCCACAGCAAAGACAGTTAATGAACAGTGGCCAAAGGCATGATGATTGAATACATAATAACAGCTCTCTTTCACTGAGCACCTGCTGTGTGCCAGGCATTTCACTGAAGGTTTGATATTATCTCATTTAATGCTCACAGCCACCCCCTGAGAATATTATTATTGTCCCCTTTTCCAGATGAGATTCAATGGAGTTCTGAGATGTGAAGTGACTTGGCCCAAGTCACTTTTAGCCAACGTCAGCAATAGAACCCAAATGCAAAGTCATCTGCCTGCCCTCAGAGGCCACACTCTTCCCACTAAAACCTGCCTGGCGACATTGGCCTTTGAAATACTAGAGGAGGAAAAGGAATTGCAAGTTGTCCTGCACTCTCACAGATCTTTTCTCCCAGAAAAGATCTTGGCTACTTCTAGGCCTGGCTCCTGAGAGGCGTGGGATGAGAGCATGGGGCTGGGACTCAGCCCTGGGCTCTGCCCAGGAAGGGCAAGGCATGGAACCCGGGAGTGGCCGTGTGGCCACACCTGTAGACAACGACAGTAGGCCCAGGACTTCCCTCCGCGGTACACAGTAAGAAAGGTCCCCTCTGGGCCGGGTGCTGTGGCTCACACCTGTAATCCCAACACTTTGGGAGGCTGAGGTGGGCGGGTCACTTGAGGTCAGGAGTTCGAGACCAGCCCGGCCAACATGATGAAGCACAGTCTCTACTAAAAAATACAAAAAAAATTAGCCAGGCACGGTGGGACGCGCCTGTAAACTCAGCTACTCGGGAGGCTGAGGCAGGAGAATAGCTTGAACCCGGGAGGTGGAGGTTGCAGTGAGCCAAGATCACACCACTGCACTCCAGCCTGGGCAAGACAGCAAGACTCTGTCTAAAAAAAAAAAAAAAGAGGTCCCCTCTAGGCAGGGGAAACTCAAATGGGCATGGGTTCTTCACAATGCAGTGTGTGGGTTAAAATGGGCAGAGGACTGCAGAAAACCATCAGAGATGGGGATTACTTTATTTTTTAAAGAAGGAAAACAAGGAATAAAGTGCTGATATAGCCATTCTAGATATAGCTGCTTTAAGAAATAGTCAAGAAAAGGTTAGCCAGGATTCCTCCCCACTTTTCATCTCACAAATCCACAGGTTTGGACCTCTTACAAGGAGGCAGAGGAGACAGGTTGGGGCTTCATGCTTCCCTAGGCCAGTTTTAGGCTGTCTGGAAGGTTCCAGTTAGTTGGGGAACATCTGTATGATGTATGTAGCTACCCCAGCCAGACAGATTCACCCACGGCTGGCAAGAGAGAGGCTTAAGGACAGTACAGTAGTTCTCAAAACTTCAGTCACCCACAGACCACCCTTATGATTTTTGCCCTGTCCCACAACAAGGTACCTGTACTGTTTTATTTTTATATAAATACATATATACATATTTATTTTTTTTTGAGACAGAGTCTCGCTCTGTCGCCCAGGCTGGAATGCAGTGGCACGATCTCGGCTCACTGCAGCCTCTGCCTCCTGGGTTCAAGCGATTCTCCTGCCTCAGCCTCCAGAGTAGCTGGGATTACAGGCATGTGCCATCACTCCTGGCTGATTTTTGTACTTTTAGTAGAGACAAGGTTATGCCATGTTGGCCAGGCTGGTTTCAAACTCCTGTCCTCAAGTGATCCACCTGCGTCGGCCTCCCAAAGTGCTGGGATTACAGGCGTGAGCCACTGTACCCAGCCACTGTTATTTTTTAAAATATTTTTCTTTAGTAGCCAGGCATGGTGGCATGTGCCGGAAGTCCTAGCTACTCAGGAGACTGAGGTGAGAGAATTGCTTGAGCCTAGGAGTTTGAGGCTGCAGTGAACTATGATCATGCCACTGCACTCTAGCTTGCGTGGCAGAGCAAAACCTTGTCTCTTAAAAAAAAAAAAAAGTTTTGCTTTAAATCAGACTTAAGTTGATCCTCTATTATTTTTCCCATAGCCTCTTCCTAAACAGTGATATCTGTGAAATCTCAAATAATCCTATTTTTTTCAACTATACAACTCTTAAACATATTTCCCTGAATCCTCGATACTATCTAAAATTGTGGCAAGTCCATTAACATTCTCATACCCTGCTTGGAGGAACTCTGTTGAAATGCACTCTACTACAAAGAAATGAAAGCAGCCTCCTTTTCTGAATCTTCCCATCAGTAATATAATTAAAAAATGGGGAAGGGGAGGGATGGGGCATTGCCATGTTCCAAGAGGTATAAAAAAGGTTGAGAGACACTTCGCTGACATGTTTTGAGATCCTGATCTTTCTGTACTTGCAGTGAGGGACAGAGATAGACAGATGATAGATGATAGATAGATAGATACAGATAGATAGATAGATGATAGATGATAGATAGATAGATGATAGATAGAGATAAAGATAGAGATAAATAGATGATAGATATAGATAGATGATAAATAGATGATAGATAGATAGATAGATGATAGATGATAGATAGATAGATGATAGATGATGATAGATAGATGATAGATAGATAGATAGATAGATAGATAGATAGATAGATAGATATAATAGACAGATAGAGAGCTGTCACCAGATTTTTCTCTCTAATCCTCCTCCTTCTGGCTTGGCAGATCTTCCCTGGGGCTGAGGGATGGCCGCTGCCCAAGTACCTGGGCTCCTGTGGCAGATTCCTCGTCAGCACCAGCACCAGACCGCTGCAGGAATTCTATGATGCACCCCCAGATCAGGCAGCCGACCTTGCCTACCAGCTCCTGGGTGTCCTGGAGTCTTTGAGGAGCAACGATTTGAACTATTTATTCTACTTCACCCATATTGATGCAGGCATGTTCGGTGTCTTTAACAACGGGCGTCTGTTCATCCGGGATGCCAGTGCAGTGGGCGTCATCGACAAGCAGGAAGGTACTCAGCATGGGCCTGGCTGAGCAGCTGTCAGAGGGAAAGTCAGGGTGACAGGAGCTAGGGAGGCGTGGCCAGGGGTCATGCTATTGGGCCTTTCCCATCTCTGCATGTCATAGTGAGAGACACTCAAGTTCGGAGAATGTTAGATTTCATGTAAAATGTCCCTCACTCCTATTTGAATTTCTACTCTAACTCCATCTCCAAAGGGGAAGTGGATTTGACCTTGTCCATGAGAAGCATTGTGCATAGTGGCACAGCCCCAGCCGCACCCTCCCAGGGCAGTGCTGTTGTGCAATTGGGTCTATGTGGCCCAGGGACCTGCCTTGCCCCTCCTTTCTCTCTCTCTCTCTTTCTCACTCTCTCTCTCTTTCTCTCTCTCTCTCTCCTCTCTCTCTCTCACACACACACAAACACACACACACACACACACACAACTTTTGGGTCCATCTCCCACTCAGAGTCTTTCTCATCAGATGCTTTTACCCTTTATCTAAAACTTAAATATCAGGCTGATTCACTGGTATATTTTGCAATCCATTTTGGCACAATTGCTCTTTATAAAGTTTTCAAAGTAAAAAAGCATGGAACCAAATGAGGTGGATGACTGAATTGTGTTTCTCACTATGTGTAAAGTTTCATTCAGGGTTCTAGAACCCTTCGAACACCCTAATCTCTAATGCTGACCAAATTTTCTGAGCCCAATAAGAGGACAAAGGATTTTATTTTCTAATTTCTGATTTTATTTGTATGCAAAAGCCTACAAAAATAGACAAATTAAACCACACTTATTTATTTCCTGATTTGCCTTTATTAAGAAGAATCAAATTAGAAGAAATGAGGCTGATTCCAGAATATTCCGGATATGTAAACCATGAAACGTCAGTCACACTACAACTCATTGAATACATATTTGGGATTACTTGTTTTTTCTCCTAACTTTGCATTTTATTTTGTTTTTCATTTTTGTTTTTGTTTTTGAGACAGAGTCTCACTCTGTCGCCCAGGCTGGAGTGCAGTGGTGCAATCTTGGCTCACTGCAACCTCCGCCTCCTGGGTTCAAGCGATTCTGCTGCCTCAGCCCCCTGAGTAGCTGGAATTACAGGCGCCTGTCACCACACCCGGCTAATTTTTGTATTTTTAGTAGAGACGGGGTTTTGCCATGTTGGCCAGGCTGGTCTCGAACTCCTGACCTCAGGTGATCTGACCATCTCAGCCTCCCAAAGTGCTGGGATTACGGGTGTGAGCCGCCGCGTCTGGTCCTCACTTTGCATTTTAAAGGCGCAAATGAAACCAGTCCCAATAATTTCCTGAGTTCCCTAATTTAGTAATAATGAGAGTCTAACAATATGGATGTGATCTCCGCAATTATCAGCCTAACTTCTGGTAGGAGTAAGTGGATTTCCATGCCCAGGCCTCACTCTATTGTAGCAGAGTGGATTCTTTCCACGTGGTTCTCAAAAGGAGCCACTGTGTCCCTGAGTCCTAAATCTCCTGGGAAATGCTAGGAGACTATACTAGTTCACCCAGTAATTTTTTTTTTTTTTTTTTTTTTTAGATGGCGTTTCACTCTGTTGCCCAGGCTGGAGTGCAGTGGTGCAATCTTGGCTCCCTGCAACCTCTGCCTCCCAGGTTCAAGCGATTCTCCAGCCTCAGCCTCCTGAGTAGCTGGGATTACAGATGCAGGCCACCACACCCGGCTAATTTTTGTATTTTTAGTAGAGATGAGGTTTCACCATATTGGCCAGGCTGGTCTGGAACTCCTGACCTCAAGTGCTCTGCCCGCCTCAGCCTCCCAAAGTGCTGGGATTACAGGCGTGAGCCACCGTGCCCGGCGCCACCCAGCAATTTTAATTAGTGGTGCCCTCCCTCAAGGAGCACAGGTGGCAGGGTGTGTAATATTTCCCATTTCTTTTCTAGGCAGCCAAGAAGCCACCGGGGCAGGAGAGAATAAAGACATTTTTAGCTGCCTGGTTTCCGGCTGCCAGGCCCAGCTGCCCTCCTGCGAAAGCATCTCTGAGAAGCAGAGCCTGGTGCTGGTGTGTCAGAAGTTGCTGCCTCGACTTCTCCAGGGGAGGTTCCCCTCCCCGGTGCAAGACGACATAGACTCCGTTCTTGCTCAGTGTGGGGACAGCACCCGCCCAGACCCGGAAGTCCTTGGGGCCGCCAGCCGGCTGAAAGACATCTTGAGGCCCCTGAGAACGTGTGACTCCAGATTTGCCTATCGTTACCCAGATTGCAAATATAACGATAAGTTCTGAAGGGCTGGTGTCTAGCTGGCCTTGGGGACAATGTGCTTGGCTCTCCATTCTCCCAGTCGGGTTGCTGCAAGGTTAAAAGAAGCAGCACTTTTTTAAAGATGAGAAGAAAGGCACATTCATTTCTTAGGGACTGAGAGGGGAGTTGTGAGATACCATGTGGCTGTCTCTGCTGGCTGGGACGTCCTGGCAAAGCCCGGGGTGGGCATCAGAAGACCTGGGTATGGACGCTCACTCAATGTCTGTGAGCCTCAGATTCCTCTATTCTCCACCAGACTCTCCTGAGGGTGAAAGAAGACAGAGATGGAGCCACCATCGAGCGTATATCCCAAGCATGAGTCTTGGGACACATGCTCACCATCTCCATCCCAGGTGGTGACAAAGTGTGTTCTGGAAAAGCACAGAGGCGGGGAGCATGAGAAAGAGCCGATCAGGCCAGGAGGCTGGAGTGGAGGGAAGGCAGGGGAAGGACAGGCTCCCTGCCACTACCACTTTAGACTCGGACAAGAGGGGCCCCCTTCCTGCTCCCTATGGCCCTGTGTCACTCCCCACACCATCGCGGGATGAGGAGACTGCAGGCCAAGGGGACATGCCTGCCACCACCTAGAGCCTGGTACCTGAGGCTCCATACACCTGCACATGGGGCTTCTCCTGGTGTGGGAAGAAGCCAGGGGTAAGAAGAAAAGGGGGGCTGGCGGGGGACCCATGTGTTAGCCCAAGTCCACCAAGAATATGTGTCAAGATAGAGTGAACGGAACAAAGATGTGTTAGGGGAAATGCTTGTGTGTGAGGAAAGAAGGAGGGACCGGAAAAGATTGGGAGGACCAGTAAGTGGAGCTGCAAGCTGAGCCCCGGTGAAGCAGAGAATGTCTGGCAGGAGCTTGCTAAGCTCAAAATCAAAGAAAGGTTCAGCAAGGCTGTCAGGGTGTCCTCAAAGCAAAGGCAGCCATCAGAAGAGCCCCGTGTCTCCCACAAATAGACCCCGTTAGCATCCCTGCTGCACTCAGTGGTTGGCGGAAACAGCAAAGATAGATTTCAGAGCACAGCAGCAGGGGTCCCTGGTCAGCCCCGCTCCCTAGAGCAGGAGATCTTGAGTGGGAGAACATTTCGTTGTAGCCACAGCTGAGGCCCTGGACCAGCTCTCTCCACACCACGTGCTCCGAGTTGGGACTCTAAGGAGTCTAGGAATTTTCATTCAAACTTGGCCTTACAGGTCACTCATCAGAAAAATATTTTTTTCAAGGTCAACCAATAGAACATATTTTATTCAACAGTTTGTTAGTTTGCTTTTTAAATATTTAGCCACATGGTATGTAGGCTTCCATGTACACTCTTGCCCTGGTGCCTGAAACATAAGCAGGGGGTCTTCTGTTCATTTGCCCAGCTTCCCTGCCAGCCTTTAAGCCCAGGAACCTCTCAGTCTACCTCCTCTTTTCTACCTCTGAATCCCCACCTTTAAAGTCAGAACAGGCCAGGCACAGTGGCTCGCACCTGTAATCCCAGCACTTTGGGAGGCTGAAGTGGGTGGATCACTTGACATCAATAGTTCAAGACCAGCCTGGCCAACATGGTGAAAACGCATCTCTACTAAAAATACAAAAATTAGCCAGGTGTGGTGGCGGGCGCCTGTAGTCCCAGCTACTCGAGAGGCTGAGGCAGGAGAATTGCTTGAACCCAGGAGGCAGAGGTTGCAGTCAGCCAAGATCACGCCACTGTACTCCAGCCTGGATGACAGAGCGAGACTCCGTCTCAAAATAAATAAATAAAAATAAAGTCAGAACACCTGGCTTAACAGGCTTCACTGTGCAGATGAGGAAACTGAGGCCCAGGGAGGAAGAGTGATCTGCGGAGATATTTCCAGAACCCCTGCAAGCTGAGCCCCAGTGAAGGAGAGAAAGTCCGGCAGCAGCTTGCTAAGCTCAAAATTGAAGAAAAGTTCAGCAAGGCTGTCAGGGTGTCCTCAAAGCAAAGGCAGCCATCAGAGGAGCCCGTTGCTAATAGGAGGCTCCTATTGCCCTCCCCTTCAGCCTCTGACTTTCACCTGTGCTACCCAATTCTGGGGCCTTCACTCCCATTCAAAAATGGAACCCAGAAAAGCCTTATTTTGTGGAGTACCTGGTTCCCTTTTGGGTTTGTCTCTTGACTGCTACAGGCACTGCCACAGGGCAACCATGACAGTGAAGATGACTGGCCAAGCTTGTGGACTGGCCAGCAAGCTTGGGCTGCCTGAGACGCTTCGAAATGGCTGCCTTCTGGCTTGGTCTGGAGGGTGAAGACTGACCACCCTTCCCACATGCACAGTCACAGTCCCTCTCCTGCTGGCCTGACTGCAGCTGTCCTCCCAGCTGGCCACCTGACCAGAAACCAGGAGAGAGGCCACAGCCTCCAGACCCTCCAGAGTCCCACGGAGGAAGAAGGCTTACCAGAGAGACCCTCTGATGCTTGAGCCAGGCCCCAGCCCTTCTCCCTGCGTCCAGGTGTGTTTCCACCGCAAAATGCCTCCACACAATGAGTGACTTTGGCCCTGCGTGGGCCAGCATGTGGTCTGAGGTAACCCTCCAATCCTTCCACCACACATCTGTCCACCTGCACGGGTTCAAAGTGAGCACTTGCCCTCTTCTCTCCTCCAGACCAGTCGCCTGAAACTCTGAGCAACATTCCTTCAAAACCATCATGTAACCCTTGGTGATGCTGAGTCCAGACAGGAAATGCAGACTTGGGACCCACCTGTATCAGCAGAAAGAGACCTTGTGCCCCATTTGTCCGAGTCCCAGGACAGAGCCAATGAGAAAACTGGTGAGCTGTCCCCCGAGGAGCTGTAGGGAGATTGGTTTTTAGTATAAATTACAATAAAATTTTGTGTATGTGTACAGCTGTGTTCACATCCACAGTGTAAGCTGTGATATGGTTTGGATGTTTGTCCCCTCCAAATCTCATGTTGAAATGTGATCCCCAGCATTGGAGGTGGGGCCTGGTGGGAGGTGATTGGGTGATGGGGGAAGTTGCCTCATGAATGACTTGGTGCCCTCCCAGAAGTGATGAGTTCTCGCTGAGCTCACTCAAGATCTGGTTGTTTAAAAGAGTGTGGCACCTCCCTCCCCCAACTCTCCCTCTCACTCCCGCTCTCACCATGTGACACACCTGCTCCCCCTTCACCTTCCACCGTGATTGGAAGCTTCCTGAGGCCCTTACCAGAGCAGATGCCAGCCCCACACTTCCTGTACTGCCTGCAGAACCATAAGCCAAAATAAGGCTCTTTTCTTTATCAATTACCCAGCCTCAAGTATTTCTTTATAATAATACAAAATGGCCTAATACAAGCTGAGTGCTAAGGAGAGCAGGGCAGATGTCAGGCAGGCCCTGCGTATGCTTAGGAGTGGCCTAGAAATAGTTCCCCAGCTAGTGGCTTTTCCTAGGTTCAGGAGATCACAGAGTCCTTTTCTCATACACCTTCACGACAGAGCAGATGTTCTCGTCAACATGCCTGAAGACCACAGGCCCCACTCAGCTGCCTTCAGGGAACATTTCCCCCCTCCCCTCAGCCACCTGCTAACCCCCACTCACCCTGTGGTGGACACAGAGCTGAGCCACCCAGCTCTCCCTTCAAGAAACAATGCTCTTCCCAGCGTGGCAGCGTGGTTGGCACGCAGCATTAAGCCATCAGGCCCTTCTGGCTCTGCCTCAGCTACACAGAGTGGCTTCACTCAAGGTCATACCCTTCCTAGGGCATATCTAGACCCAGTGACTAGGCATGGAGAGGTGTGAAGGCCCAGCAATTTTGGCCCATTGAGGGACAACTCTAACAGGCAATTCTCCTTCCAGAACTCCCCACCAAGCTGATCAAGACTCATGAGCCTGCCTCATAAGTTTAACGTCCCTCTGCCCATCCTGCTTCCTCTGCATTCTTTTTTCCTTTCTTTCTTTTTTTCTTTTTCTTTTTTTTTTTTTTTTGTGAGACAGGGTCTCACTCTGTTGCTAAGGCTGGAGTGGCACGATCTCGGCTCACAGTAGCCTCTGCCTCCTGGGTTCAAGCGATTCTCATGCCTCAGCCTCCTGAGTAGCTGGGGTTACAGGTATGTGCCACCACTCCCGGCTAAGTTTTGTTTGTGTGTGTGTGTGTGTGTGTGTTTTTAAGTAGAGATGGGGTTTCAACATGTTGGCCAGGCTGGTCTCAAACTCCTGGCCTCAAGTGTTCCCCATAGCAACCAGAGCAGATGCTGGGAAACTTCTTGCTGAGGGTAATGACTGCGTTCTTTAGCTCTTTTCACTTGGAGTACTTCATACACCATACTGGCCTTACATGGGATAGAGCCACTTCCTCAGGAACTGTGCCTTCCCCTCAATAGCCAGGAGACAGGAGAATCAACACTCCAGTGACTTCAGGCAGAAAGAAATTATGTGTTGTGTATTCTCAGTCCCCTGGAATTTGATTCGAGTCGTTAGGGTATTTTTCTGAATTATGTCAGCCATTGTCTTTAAGCCTGCAGGACAGGCTATGTAATTTGTGGCACCTGGTGCAAAATGAAAGCGTGAGGTCCCTTGTCCAACAATTATTAAAAATCGCAAGACAAAACAGCAGAACATTAAACCAAGCTCAAGCCGCCTGTGATTGCATTGGTTGCAGGTCCACAAAGCTGACCCCGGGTGCCTGTAAATACTAATTTTCCCTACTCTTGACATAGAGTGTTCTCAGCATTTGCTGGGGTCTCAGTTGACCTCCACATCCCAGGGGAATAGGTGTGGGACTAGCAGCAATATATAAAATATTTAGGCCGGGCACGGTGGCTCACGCCTGTAATCCCAGCGTTTTGGGAGGCTGAGGCAGGAGGATCACCTGAGGTCCGGAGCTCATGACCAGGCTGGCCAACATGGTGAAGCCCTGTCTCTACTAAAAATACAAAAATTAGCCAGGCGTAGTGGCACCTGCCTGTAATCCCAGCTACTCAGGAGGCTGAGACATGAGAATTGCTTGAACCCGGGAGGCAGAGTCTACAGTGAGATCACGCCACTGCACTCCAGCCTGGGCGACAGAGTGAGACTTCAACTCAAAAAAAAAAAAAAATTAAAATAAAATAAAAATAACAACCACCATGGGGCAAAGGAAATGACCTATGAAAACAGACTCCACCAGCTGCAGCCATCAGGAGAGCCAAACCACAGCCCTGCAGGCAAGATCTCCTTTTCAAACAAGGAAAGTGATTTCAGTGATTTGCACGAAATGACAATTTTTAGGTCTCCTGCTTTCCCAGTCCTCCCCTGTAGCATCTGACTTCTGCCTATAAGTGATTCCATGAGCCTGAACATTTCTTCTGGAGTTAAAATAAATACTTTGTTGGATGTGTGTTCTTTTTTGGAAAGATCTAGAGCTCTGGAATCAGACAGACCTAGTATCAAATCATGACTTTGCTGGTTACTGTGTAATTTTGGGCAGGTTACTTAGTCTTTCTGAGCCTCCTTTTACCCATCCATAAAACGTGGAGAAAAAGATTTATCCTTTCTGAGTCATTATCCTGTGTAAATAACATAACGTCCCTCAAGAGCCCGGCACACACGGGAGGTCGATATTTGAAGGCAAATGTAGGGAAAGAGCAGAGGGTCTGCCCGGGCAGAAACGGTCCCTGGCACAGCCAAGGCAAACGCAGCAGCATCTTGGGAGGGACTCTGGTCCCCACCCCAAGCCTCTACTTCCACTCAGAGGAGCCACCAGGAAGCCTCAGGCTGCTAGACAGTCTGACTGGGGCCATTTTTCTTCCCTCCCTCAGCCAAATTCTGGGTGGATCATGAATGGCAGCAGAGCAGCCACTAACCTTGGCTCCCCAGCCCAGCCCTCAGCCAGGCTGAGAAGCAGATAATGTTGGGGGCCTGAAGAAGTCCATCCATGCTCAGTAAGTGAAGAGAAACGAGGAATGCAGTTTGGCCCGTTGAAAACCACAGCCTCATTGCCAGTTCATGATGATGTGACTTTTCTGCCCACCTTGGGGCCTGTTGCTCACATATATTGGCACAGATGAGCTCACGTGCTCACATGCACACAAGTATACTCTCTGCTCTGTCCACACTCTTTTTTTTTCCCCCCCTTTTTTTTTTTTTTTTTTTTTGAGACAGAGCTTTGTCCAGGCTGGAGTGCAGTGGTGACACCATGCCTGGCTAATTTTTAAAAAATTTTTTGGGCAGGGCGCAGTGGCTCATGCTTGTAATCCCAGCACTTTGGGAGGCCGAGGCGGGCGGATCACGAGGTCAGGAGATCGAGACCACGGTGAAACCCCGTCTCTACTAAAAATACAAAAAATTAGCCGGGCATGGTGGCGGGCGCCTGTAGTCCCAGCTACTCGGAGAGGCTGAGGCAGGAGAATGGCGAGAACCCGGGAGGCGGAGCTTGCAGTGAGCCGAGATTGCACCACTGCACTCCAGCCTGGGCGACAGAGCGAGACTCCGTCTCAAAAAAAAAAAAAAAAAAAAAAAATTTTTTTGTAGAGGCAACAGGGTCTCACTCTATTGCCCAGGCTGGTCTCAAATTCTTTGGCTGAAACAATCTTCTTGCCTTGGCCTCCCTAAGTATTGGAATTACAGACGTGAGCCATAGCACCCGGCCATGTCTGCCTCTCTTTATGACATTGTTGAAAGACGGTCGTGGGCTGTGTGGGAGGGTCAACACACAGGAAGGGGCCATGGCATTTGCAGATATAATGACCCTTCAAAAAGGCAACTTAGGTGCAGCAAACCACCATGGCACATGTATACCTATGTAACAAACCTGCACATTCTGCACATGTATCCCCGAACATAAAGTACAATTTAAAAAAAAAAAAAAAAAAGGCAACTTAGGCCAGGCATGGTGGCTCACACCCATAATCCTAGCACTTTGGGAGGCCACGGCGGGAGAATCACTTGAGCCCAGAGTTCGAGACCAGCCTGGGTACTATAGTGAGACCCTATCTCTACCAAAAAAAAAAAAAAAAATTAGCAAGGCCCGGTGGTGCATGTGCCTGAAATCCCAGCTCCTCGGGAGGCTGAAGCTGGAGGATCCCTTGAGCCTGGGAGGTTGACGCTGTGATGAGCTGTGATTGCACCACTGCACTCCAGCCTGGAGCCTGGGTGACAGAACAAGACCTTGTCTCTAAAAATAACAAATGAAAAAAGGTAACAAAGTAATCGACCAGCAAAGGTAGGCTAGGCAGCCTGTGCAAGTGGCCCATCCATTACAGCTGTTTTAGAATCAAATAAGGAGACAGGAACACTCCTGTCCCAGTCAAGTGATCAGGGAATAGTGTCAGTCCTGTACAATGACTCTAGAGGGAGTGTGCCATTGCAGGGGGAGCACTGGCTCTGGAAGCAGACACGTGTGCCTTCAGATCCTGCACCAGTCCCTCTTCAAAAGTCAGTGCTTCAAAGTTGTTTATTGCCGTGGTGTTCATTGCAATTGAGTAATGAATAAGTAAATATTTGCAATGAATAAGCAAAGTTATTCATTGTAACTGTAAAATATCGGGACCAACCTATATGCCTGTACATAGGAGAGTGGTTGAAAAAACTACAGTTCATCTACACAGTGGAGGGCTGTGCAGCTGTACAAATGAATGAGGAAAAGCTCTCTGACCTGATAGGGAATGAATTGCAGGATACAGTGCTAAGTGAGGGGGAGAAAAGCAAAACACGAAAGCATATTTACAGGATGTTACCTTTCATATAAAAAAGAAGGGGATATAAGAAATCATTTAGGCCAGGCACAGTGTCTCACACCTGTAATCCCAGCACTTTGGGAGGCCGAGGCAGGTGGATCACTTGAGGTCAGGAGTTCGAGACCAGGCTGCCCAATAAGATGAAACCCCATCTCCACTAAAAATACAAAAAGTACCCAGGCATGGTGGTGCGAGCCTGTAATCCCAGCTACTCGGGAGGCTGAGGCAGGGGAATCGCTTGAACCCAGGAGGCAGAGGTTGCAGTGGGCCAAGATCGTGCCACTGCACTCCAGCCTGGGTGAGAGTGAGACCCTGTCTCAAAAAAATAAATAAATAAATCATTTATATATCTGCTCATTTGTAAAGCTCTGGATTGGATGCTGTCAGGGAGTGGGGGTAATTCTATGCTTGAATGTATCAATAAATCTTATCTATAGGACAGGAGAAATGAAGCATGGCTAAAGCTCTAATTAGTAAAGTCACAGCAGTCACTCCTATTCTCATACTAACCAGGATAAGGGGATGTTTCGGTCATTTCTGTTTGAACAATGTTCACATTGTTGTTTGTGTTCAGGCACGAGTACAGAGTGGCCTTGTTTTGTCTTGATCTATCTTGGTCACAGAGCAGCTTTGTTTGATGGCGTTCTGAGAAACTGTTTATGTTCAAAGAGACCACAAAGGCCAAGCTACAAGGGCCAAGCCAGCTCTGAGTGACACCGAGGGTAAGGCATAACTGATAATGCCAAGCCAGTTCCCAGCTGGCATGAGCTGCTTTTCTCTTTCTCAGTGGGACAACTGGTGAAATTGCAATAAAGTCTATAGATTAGTAAATAGCATTTTATCAGTGTTAATTTCTTAGTTTCAATCATTGCACTATGATTATGTAAGGTGTTAAGATGAAGGGAAGTTGGCCGGGAGCAGTGGCTCATGCCTGTAATCCCAACATTTTGAGAGGCCAAGGCAGGAGGATCCCTTGAGCCCAGAAATTCAAGACCAGCCTGGACAGCATAACAAAACCCCATCTCTATTTGTATCAAAAAAAAAAAAAAGAGGAGAAGTTGGGTGAAGGGTATAAAGGAACTCTGTATACTATTCTGGAACTTTTTTGTAAGTCTAAAATTATTCCAAAATAAAAATTAAAAAAAAAAAACTCAGTGTATGAAGTGGAAGAGGTTGACTTGCATATCCAGGCCATGCTGTATAAAACCAAATACATATATCTCAAAACACTAAAGCATTACCTGTGTGACAAGATGGTCCCGACAACACACAGAAATTGAGTAGGATTAAAAGGAAGATTCCGGGCTCCCATTTAGGTCTTATTCTAGGGTAATGTTCCTTGAGTAGATTCATCACTGCCTCGTTTTCACTGTTATTGCTCTTTCTCTCCCTTTCTTTTATTTAATTTGCCCAAGTGAATATGCCCATGCTAGAACCAGGACTGCCCCTACCACCCTGGAAAGCAACAGAGACCTGGGCCTTCCGCACGCTCACTTCCAATTCCTTCCCTTCTACACACAGACCACAGTGCCTCTTGTAGAGAGGACACCGAAAATGAGTTGAAACTCACCCCACACCCCACCTCGGCCCATTTAGCTGAATCCGACTTTCTGCCTCCTGCCCATACCTGGAGCTTCTCTCTAAAAAAAATCATCCTTTAAAGAGACTTGTGCCAAGCTGAGTTCATATTCCTCTTGTCAAAATAACAAATATTTTAATATTTCATTTGTGTAAGGGATCCTATGCAAGGCAGGCAAAAATTCAGGAAAAGAGGCAAGTCATGGAAACTTGGTGAGAATATAATCCTATTGAAAAGCAATTTGGCAAAGTTCATCAAGAGCCTCAAAAAGGATGGCACACTCTACCCAGTAATTCCACTTCTGGGATGCTATCCAAAGGAAGTCATCAAGAATGCAGAGAGATTTATGCACAGACTGGCTGTTAAAAATCATGGATTGAACACTTGTAACCCCTACTAAAATGAAAGTAAGTGGAATTTTTAATAGGCATAAACTACAAGACAGGAGAAAATGAGAGAGGAGAAAAATAGAAACACAATTTTGAAAGCTGGAAAGCAAATAACTTAGCAGGACCAAAAAAACTAAATCCTAAACTGGCAGCAAAGAATGCTGAGAACCAACCTGATTTATACCACAGAATCCCTCAAAAGGTTAAGGAATTAATGGCACTAGATCCCTCAGGAAATGAGGGGGAAGAGGTAGCTGAAATATGGATGAAGTTTAAAAGGCTGTTTTAAGCAGTTGGATCCGGTTCGATCTCCCTACTCCTCCTAGCCAGGTAATGGTCCTCCAAGACCAACAAAAGATTGGAGGCTCCTTTCCTAGACAGAGTCAATCAAAGGTCTTCAGGTATAATAAGGAGATATCGGGGCAGCAAGTCACACTGAAAACTAGTGGATCAAGGACTTGTGTGCACATTGGCTGTGGGCTCCCCATCTTCACCTGCACTGGCAGTCGGGCCCTCACCTCCAGGCAGGAGAATGGAAGAGAGAGCCCCCAGGGTAAAGAGCAAAAGACCTGTCATCAGAAGCCCCTCAACCACCCCTCCTACCCAGCCAGGTCTTCACGGGGAAGGTCACAGCTAGCAAACCCCACTGGCTTTCCAGAGCACCCAGTCATCTTTTTAATTTCCCACTCCTCTTATTTTCTGGGTTTTTTTCCCCCCTCTAACATTATTTCGAAATAATTTCAGGCCTTTAGAAAAGTTGAAGGAAAAATACAAACCCATATTCCCAATTGTTTGCTTCTTTCTTGTGTTTGCTTTATCATTCCCTCCCCTCCTCCATCTCTCTCTCCCTCCATGTATATTCCTCCTCATGCTCTCCCCCAACCACCCTGCCCAACTCCCACCCATTTTTTTCTGAGCCATTTTAGAGAAGTGACAGACGTGCGCCTAAATACTTCAGAGTATATATCCTAAAAACCAAATATAGTCCTACCTAACCAGTATGATTATCAGAATCAGGAGATGAATATTGATACAATGCTATTATCTAACTACAGCCTGTTGAAAGAAAAATTTTAGACAAATTAAATTTCATAGAGTTAACTGAGCAAACAACAATTTGAGAATCAGGCAGCACCAGAACCAGAATAGGTTGCCATATGGTTGGATAACATTTATGGACAGAAAAAGGAAAGTGTGGTAGAGAAAACGGAAGCGAGATACAGAAACAACTGGATTGGTTACAGCTCACTGTTTGCCTTATTTGCATAGGCTTAAACAGTTGGCCACCTGTGATTGGTTGAGACTCAGGCTACTTGTTACAAGAGTACTTTACAGTCTGTTTACACATCCAGTTAGGTTACAGTTCACTGTGTACAGAGAAACCTTTAGGCAAAACTAAATTGCTGGGTGTGGTGGCTCATGCCTGTAATCCCAGTAGTTTTGGAGGCTGAGGCAGGCAGATCACTTGAGGCCAGGAGTTCGAGACCAGCTTGGCCAGCAGGGCAAAACCCCATCTCTACTAAAAATACAAAAATTAGCCGGGTGTGGTGGCACATGCTTGTAGTCCCAGCTACTTGGAGGGCTGAGGCAGGAGGGTGGCTTCATCCCTGGAGGTTGAAGTTGCAGTGAGCTGAGATTGTGCCACTGCACTCCAGCCTGGGTGACAGAGCGAACATAAACTATGTAAGGAGGCAGCTTTAGACTAAACTTAATTTAACAAGCCCTTATGTAAATTTTGGCAATTTCACCAATAATGTCCTTCATAGAGATTCTTTTTTCCTGGCCCAGGATCCAATCCAGGATCACATATTGCATTTAATTCTTGTGTCTCTCTAGTCTCTCTCTCTCTTTAATCTGGAAAAGTTTCTCAGTCCTAACAGAAGATATTTGAGGTCAGTTTGTCCCATTTTTGGTGCTGAGGTCTGCTAGGTTTCTCCACTTAAAGTTAATACATAACTGAAGAGAAAATGCTTTGAGACTCTGTAAATATCCTGTATTCATCAAACTTCCACCCATTCATTTTAACATCATTGATGATTCTTGCCTGAATCAATTATTACTATGATGTTGCAAAATGGTGCTTTTCTAATTCTATTACTCCTTCTACATTTATTAGTCGACATTCTTTGGTTAAAAAAAGGAACTTTTCCTTTCCCCTACTTAGTTATTTATTAATACATTTATGTAAGCATGGAGTAGCAGATTCTTATTTTACGTGATGGATTATAATATATTCTTACCATTTATTTCAATGCTCCAAATTTTCCCATGTTTGACCGGTGGGAAAACTCCCAGAAAGTAGAGCAAAAAGTCAGTCTAAAAGCAAGAGGAAAAAAAATAATTACAGAATTAGTCCAAATAACAGGAGCTCCAAACACACACACACAGTGACAAACACACACAGACACAGACGTGTACATGAACACAGACATCATAAAGTGACAGAGGCACACACACAAAGACACGTAAACATCAAAGACACACACAGACACACAGACACAGAGATACAAACATACAGACACACACACAGAAGGAAATAAACAAGAAAATCTGATTTCCCATAATTAAAGGCCATTGGTGTTTCCATTGGAAGGACTTTTGGAATGCCCGTCACAATAGATATGGCAGGGACTGAAGGGGTGTCAAAAACACTAGAAGCCAGAAGACAATGACTTCAAAATTCTGAAGGAAAATTATTTTCAACCTTGAATTTACTTTTCCAAGCAAACCATCAATCAATTTTATATCTATGCTAACTATCAATTTCAGACATCTAAGTTCTCAAATATTTTTGTTTTCAAGCATCCTGTCTTAGGGAGGATTGCTAAGGATTGCTAAGGATATTGGAAGATATGCTCTATCAAAAGAGTGCAGTAGGCCAGGTGCAGTGGCTCATGCCTGTAATCCCAGCACTTTGGGAGGCCAAGGCAGGCGGATCACCTGAGGTCGGCAGTTCGAGACCAACCTGACCAACATGGAGAAACCCCATCTCTACGAAAAATACAAAATTAGCTGGGTGGGCGTGGTGGTGCATGCCTGTAATCCCACCTACTCAGGAGGCTGAGGCAAGGCAATCACTTGAACTCGGGAGGGGGAGGTTGCAGTGAGCCGAGATCACACCATTACACTCCAGCATAGGCAACAAGAGTGAAACTCTGTCTCAAAATAAAAAAAATTTTAAAAAAAAGTGTGCAGTAGACCAAGATAAAGGAGACCTGAGTTGTAGGAAACAAGGGCTCCAACACAGGAGAGAGGGGAATGGGATCCTAGGAGACAGCTGTGTACCAGGCATGGGCCCACCCCGTCCACAGGGGAGCAGGTCAGAAGGCTTCAAGAGCCATTCCTTCAGAAAGATGAAACCGTTAAAAACCCAATATATCTGAATGTTTGTTTGTTTGTTAGTTATAGAGACAGGATCTAGTCTAGCTCTATCTCCCATGCTAGAGTACAGTGGTGTGATCATAGCTCACTATAACCTCAAACTCTTAGGCTCAAAGGATCCTCCCGCCTCAGCCTCCTGAGTAGCTGGGACCACAGGCGCACACCATCAGGCCCAACTAATTTTTTAATTTTTCGTAGAGACGCAGTCTTGCTCTGTTGCCCAGGCTGGCCTCAAGCAATCCTCCCGCATCAGCCTCCCAAAGTGCTGTGATTATAGGCGTGAACTATGCCTGACCTATGTCTGACTTTTTTGAGAGAAGATTTAGACAACTAGTGAAGAATTTGGATTTGAACTCATGATAAATACATAGAAAACCAAGTAAGGCACTAACAACCCAATAAAGAACTTCTGAGAAACAAAAATATACGCAGGAAAGAAAAAGTGGGCCTTGTAGACCTCATGGCCCAGCTTTGAATGGTGTTGACATAACCATAGTTATTTAAACATAAAATACCGATTTAACCAAATAATGATATATTGATATTGGGAGTATGGGAAGGATGTGCCTGGGAAGAGGGGGCCAGGAAGAAGAAAAATAAAGCAAAGCAAATCATCTTCCGTGGGGAGATTCAATAGACAATGCCTACAATGGAAAAAAATTGAGAAGTTTCCATTCAAACCCGTTATTTAGAAAAGTGGCAGTAAGTATGCAACGTAATTAGCTAAAAGATGTAGTGTGGCAAGGCAAATGGTGAAGGAGAGTTGAGAGATTGCTGGGTTTTGTAACAAACACTGCAGATCCGTATGTCTCTCCAGACTATATATTATCTATAACTTTGCTAAAAAACATTTGTAAATGCAACACTAAAAATTTTTCAAATAAAATAAACAGGAGATTTATGCATTGAAATTATAATTACATCATTATTTTAGATAACAAAGAGTTGTATATAATTTACATACCCAAGAGTGGAGAAATGGCTAAGTAATTATAGTGGTATCCACACAATTATATATACAACTAAATTAAAATACTTCTTATAGAGAAGTTATAATGCAATAAGAAAATGCTTATGACCAAATGCTAAATGAAACCAACAGGTCACAAAATGTTCTACAGACGTCAAGCTCTTTTTGTTTTTGTTTCTTGTGTTTGGCTTCTTTTTTTTCAATAAATAGTTTTGCACAGAAATAAGACTGGAAGTAAAGACACCAAAATATTAACAGTGGTTGGATTTAGATCATGTGGCTTTTGATTCTTTAAAAATTATTTTTACTCTTCTGTCTTTAACAAGTATTCTTTTGGAGCATATTATATGTGTGTGTGTGTGTGTGTGTGTGCATGTATATATATATATATAAATATATATATATATATAGAGAGAGAGAGAGACAGAGAGAGAGAGAGAGAAGAGACAAGGTATTGCTTTGTTGACTGGGCTGGTCTCGTACTTCTGGACTCACATGATCCTCCCACCTCAACCTCCCAAAGTTCTGGGATTACAGACATGAGCCACTGCACCCAGCCAAAAAATATTTTTTGTTTATTATATATTAATAATATTAATGTTTTCGTTATATAAAAATATCAACATGGTCTAAGAAAACAATGAAAATCATCCAGGTGTATTGCTTTTATTATGAAAAAAAATAAAGACGTTTTTGAAGCGTGGGAATTTCTCCACTGTGAGAAAAAAGCAGCCATACCCGCGACAGTTTGGCCAATGAAGACTTGACCAAGGCCTTAGCCTTGACGTTGAGACAGACTTCATCTAAGGCAGCAGTATTACTATTTTGTCAAACTGAGATAAAACCTGATAGAATTGTTGTGCATGCCTTCATAATGGCTAAATACGAAAAAAAAATCTGAACCAGTTTTGACATTTATTTTCAAGTCCCAGGAACTAAAAAAAAAAACCCAACAACACAAAGTTTCAGAAAAATTTCAGAAACTGGGTAACTAACAATGAAAGCTGGAAAAAATGATTTTCACATTGTTCATTCGTTTTGTTTTACTTGCTTCAGTCTTAAATCTGCAGCTTGCTTTTCCTGGATTTCCATTTGACGGTGTGCTGCTTCTTAGAGTCATGACTTACATATTATTAGTCCATTTTCAGTCTGCTGATAAAGACATACCTGAGACTGGGTAATTTATAAAGAAAAAGAGGTTTAATGGACTCACAGTTCCACGTGGCTGGAGAGGCCTCACAATCATGGCTGAAGGCAAAAGGCATGTCTTACATGGTGGCAGACAAGAGAATGAGAGCCAAATGAAAGGGGAAACCCCTTATAAAATCATCAGATCTCGTGAGATTTATTCACTACCACGAGAACAGTATGGGGGAAACCGCCCCCATGATTCAATTATCTCCCACCAGGTCCTTCCCACAACATGTGGAAATTATGGGAGCTACAATTCAAGACGAAATCTGAGTGGAGACACAGCCTAACCATATCAACTTGTATGGGGAACTAGAGTTTATATCACCTTTGCATATTCATAGAAAAGGAGGAGGGGGCAAGACTGATATGTATAAGTAATTTTTGTTTAGGTTGCATATGGACAATTTTTGCTTACTGTTCTGTTAAGAGTAATTGTCCACACAGATGTCCACAATAGAGCTTTTCATGGATAGATGCATGAAAAATACATGTTGAATGCATGAAAGGGGAGAGAAGGAGGAAAAAACAGAGGGAGAGAGAAATCCGACTTGCCATCACACCATCAGGACCAACAGGAGGAATCAAACAGAAGCAGGGACAACTCTAGGCTGAATGAAAGGGAACACATGATGTCTGCTCATTGAACATGTAGCTCACTGTAGACGGAGCAACCAAGCAACACAACAGTGTTAGTGGGAGCTAGGAATGTGGCAGGATAGAGGAAAGGGGAGGGGAGAAAAATCGAGAGCTGTGTTCACAATAATTTCTTCCTCATCTATGGTTTAGAAAATCAGAAGAGCCAAGTCCTCTGAGAATAGGACACTGCACCCAATACAGAACTCAGCTGTGGTTTTGGGAGATATTCTGGCCCTTCATTAAAGCAATCTCAGCCTCCAACTACTATTTCTTTGTCTTTTTTTAAGTTGCCATTTTTCCTCCCTGTTTGGCAGCAAATCTGTGGGATTAATGCCCACTCTGTTGTGCTCTGGAAACTGTTTCAGCCAGCTCTGTGATGCTCCTGAAGCAGCTGCCAGAAAGTTAAGAGGCCGAAATGCGGTTGGCAAAAGCTCCTGTAATTTTTACAAAATTATCTGTCTTCCCAGAAAGACTGTCTGATAACCGTTTCTGGTGGCTGAGGAGCCTGTGGCCTGTTAGAGCCAATCCTGCCACAAGATCAAGTCAAGCCGACCTCCCACCAACCTTGGGCGAACTCTGCAACAGGCCCCAGCAGGAAGCGGCCAAGCAAGGCCTCTGAGCCCAGAACACTGGCTCCATTCACAGGAGCGCCACGCTACAGCTGCCTGTCTCCCCACTGCAGAGGATAAGCCTGCATGGCAGATCCTGCTAGCCTTGTTTTGTGCTTTGTTGGGTTTATTGATGGCTTAATTTCCCACTTCCTACTTCTGTTCTTTCTTTTCTTCTCCTTCTTTTAATTGAGGTATAAATTAGACACCATAACAGGTGTACTTCTTCAGTATATAGTCTGATGAATTTTTCATACACACACACGTACATATACATATCTATATACACACACACACATATATATACACACATGCACACACACATAATTAAGATATAGAACATTTCCATTCCTCAAGAAATGTCTTCCATGCAACTTCCCAATCAATACTGTGTCCCCTCCCATCTCCAACAAAGGTAACTAATTCTGGATTCTCGTGCTATAGATTAGTTTTGCCTGTTCTTGAACTTCACATAAATGGAATCATACAGTATGTACTCGTTTGGATCTAGCTTCTTTCACTTAGCATGTTTTTGAGGTTTATCCTCAAAACAAAGCATCTGTACTTTGTTCCTTTTTCTTGCTGAGTAGAATTTTGTCGTATAGAGATATCAGATATTGCTTATCTATTCAGCCATTCCAGAACATTTGGGTTGTTCCCAGTTTAGACCTATTATTGATAAATCAACAGACAAATGGATAAAGAAAATGTGGTACATATATACACAACAGAGTACTCTTCAGCCATCAAAAAGAATGAGATCCTGTCATCTGCAACAACATGGGTGGAACTGGAGGTCATTATGCTAGGTCAAATAAGCCAGGCACAGAAAGACAAACATCGCATGTTCTCACTTAGTTGTGGGATCTAAAAATTAAAACAATTGAACTCGTGGAGACAGAGAGTAGAAGGATGGTTACCAGAGGTGGAGAAGGGTAGTGGTTTGGGGAGGGGAAGTGAGGATGTTTAATGGGTACAAAATATGGTTAGAATGACTAAGACCTACTATTTGATAACACAACAGGGTAGCTATAGTCGACGATAATTTATTGTACATTTTAAAATAACTAAAAGGGTATAATTGGATTGTTTGTAACACAAAGAAAGGATAAATGCTTGAGGTGATTGGTACCCCATTTACCCTGATGTGATTATTATGCATTGTATGCCTGTATCAAAATGTCTCATGAACTCCATAAATATACACACATCTACCCACGAAAACTAAAAATAAAAAATTGTTTAAAGAATTTAAAAAATAAGCTGTTACAAATGTTCTTGCAAAGGTCTTTGTGTGACTTATGCACACTGCTGTTTTACTGAAGAATCCATTTCTCCAGGGGAAAAACCATGGCAGTTAAGTCTGAGTCCAAGGTCTACATCAAGAGCAACAGGACACTGGGGGCATGGCCTCATGTCCAGAGGTCCAGCTCATAGATAAATTTAGAGTGTCAAAGAAGCTGTCCTGATTTGTCCCAATCAAGTAAGCTGTCCAGTTCTTCTAACAGTCGAAAGGCATCTGGGTCTGGTGGCAGTAAAATGCGATGGCAATGGGAGCTGTGATTGGGCTCAAATTTTTTATTTTTAATTAAAATTTTGTGCTTGGCTGAGTTTCTTCAGCCTGTAGCCTGACAAGTCTAGTGTCAATGACTTGGACACCATGGGTGGAGTTTCAAACAACCTAATATAGTTTGGATATTTGTCCCCTCCAAATCTCAAAATTTGATGGCTAGTGTTAGGGGTGGGGCCTGGTGGGAGGTGTTTGGGCCACAGGGGTGGATCCCTCAGGAAAGCCTTGGTACCATCTTTGTGGTAATGAATGAATTCTCGCTCTATTAGTTCTCACAAGAGCTGGTTGTTAAAAAGAGCCTGGCACCTCCTCCCTTCTTGTCTCACTTCTTCCTCCCTCTCTTTTGCCATGTGATTCTCATTCCCTTTCACCTTCCACCATGAGTGGAAGCTTCCTGAGGCCCTCACCAGATACAGATGCTGGTGCCATGCTTCTTGTACAGCCTACGGAACTGTGAGCCAAATAGTTTCCTTTCCTTTATAAATTACCCAGCCTCAGGCATTCCTTTATAACAACACAAAGGGACTAAGACAGAACGTCTTCATGGATGACCCTGTCTTATCCATTTGTCTCTTAGCTGTCCTATGGCACTCAAAAAGGGATCATTAATGATGAGTATGGAATAAAAACTACCAATTACTCCCCATGCCATGGAGACCAAGAAGACTGATTTAGTCTCCTTTGCAGAATTTATGATGCTAAAGAGGGTACCCTGCATTCACTATAATTCCTGGATATTCACCCTGCCCCCTATTTCTAGTCCCTAACAGTAATTCCACCTCACCTCTCATAGCAGATTTGTTGAGTGTTTACTGTGTGCCAGGAACCATTCTGACTTCTGTTTATTTGCTTGTTTGTTTTTTCCCTGTATTTACTCCTCACATAAGCCCTCGAAGGTAAATATTATATTCTTTTCACGGGTGAGGAAACTGAGGCTTAGAGAAGGTATATATCTTAGTCTGCTCAGGCTGCCATAACAAAATATCATAGACTGGCTGACTTACACAACAGAAATTTATTTTCTCATTGACCTGGAGGCTGGAAGTCCAAGATCAGGATACCAACATGGTTGGGTTCTGGTGAGGGCCATCTCCCTAGGTTGCAGAGGGCTGCCTTCTCACTGTGTCCTTACATGGAAAAGACAGAGAGAAAGGAAGCAAGATCTCTGGTGTCTCTTCATATATGGGCACTAATCTCAATTATGAGGGCCCCACACTTGTGACTTCATCCAAACTTAATTGCCTCCCAAAGGCCCCATCTCCAAATATCATCACATTAGGGGATAGGGCCTCAACATATGAATTTTGGGGTGATACAATTTAGTCCACAGCAGTAACTTGCCTGTGGACACATAGCTAGGCAGCAGTAGACCTGGAATTTGAGCCTAGGTCTGACTCTAGAGTCCATGTGCCTAACCACCATGCTATACTGCTTTAATGATATCAGGACCTTTGTTCATGCTCATGTCACACCATCAACTCCCAGGATGGGCTCCATCCCAGAACAGCCCAGAAAATCTTCATGTGCCAAGCCACAAGATCAGATTGCAGGGGCCATGGCCACTAACCTGAATGTCCCACCAGATCCCATGCCAAAGCCCACTCCTACATTTGCTCTTTTCCCTGTTCAGGATTCCTTAGGCCTCATCATCCTTCAAAATTCAGCTGAAACCTACCTCCTTTTGGAGGCCTTTTCAATAGACACTGCCTCGAAGCACTCTCTCTTTTTAAGCACTTCTTATATTTACTATTCATATTATACAATCAGCCCCATGTTTGCTATCTTGCTTGCTGTCTCTACAAAACATTTTGCTGTGTTATCTATGACTGTCGGTAACTTATTGTTTCATTGCCCCAAGGAGTTGATCTCACAAATACATATGTAAATTATAGTAAAGGACACTTTATTTTGGTATGTTAGTAAGCAAAATAACTGATATAGATACTAAGTGCAGAGATGGTGATTCATTCATTCAAGAAGCAAACATTTATTAAGCATTTATGATGTGCCACTAACCAGAACATATGCTTTGTGTAGGTTGGACTCAATTGTTATTTTAACGGAAATATATTGAATGCCTACTTAATGCTAAGCACCAATAATTCAAAAATAAATATGAGAGAAGAAAGATCAAAGCCATTGGATAAAATAGAAAGGCCAGAGCACTGTGTTTATAAAGGGACAGAGGAGAATATAAGGCAAGAAATGTGGAAAGACCACAGCCTTCCTAGAACTTGATGACAAACTAGTATCCTAAAATTCTATCCTTAAGGCCATGGGAAACATAGGTAAGGTTGGCAAGAGGGATAATACAATGAATTCTGAATTTTAGAAAGTGATGAATATTATATTATGTGTAGGTATTATGTATGATGGGTGTTTGAGTGAGGCAGAGAAATCTCCATCCCAAGTGAGAAAAAGATAAGATCTGAACTATGTTGATTTAATGAGAATATAGAAGTGGGGAGAAGTGCAAGAGAGTGCTCAGTTGAGGTCCTTGATTAGATGTAAGGGGAATAATAAAAGATCACTGCTTATGTGAGATTTGTCTGCTTGAAAGAGGCTAACAACCTGATCCCTACCTCACACCTTACATAAACACTCTGGTGGGTTATAAAACTAAATGTGGGCAACACTTTAAAGCTTTTTAGAATACAATAGAGAAAAGTATCTTCATGATCTGGGACCAGGAAGAGTTTTCTTATGACACAAAAAGTAGTAACTATAAAGCAAAAGATTGATACATTTGACTACATTAAAATTAAGAAATTTTATTCATCAAAAGACTCATTCATCAAGCGACACACCACACTGTAGTGAGCCATGGTCACACTACTGCACTCCAGCCTGAGCAGCAGAGTGAGACCCCATCTCAAAAAAATTTTTTAATTTAAAAGTTTAAAAACAAAATAAAAATTAAGAAAAAGAGAGACATGTCACAGAGGGAATATATTTGCCACACACTTATTGACCAAGTACTCATATCCAGAATATATAAAGAATTACCCTCACATTGATATGTAGGTAAAGATAACTCAATAGAAAAACAGGCAAAACACTAAAATATGCATTTCAAAAAACAAGGAAATCTAAGTAGATGATAAACATATGAAAAACTGTTCAACCTCATTGTTAAAGAAGGAATACAAATTAATACCATGGTATACCACTAGACACGTATTATATTGGCAAATACTTAAAAGACTGATAATGCCCAATGTTGGAGATGTTGTGTAGCAAAGGTAACTCTTGCACACTGCTGATGGATGTGCAAACTGGCACCATCTCTCTGGAGAATGGTTTAGGATATTAGGCAAAGTTGAAAACACACACACCCTAAGACCCAGTAGTTCTACTCTTGGGTATACACTACAGAAACTCATACATACATTTACCCCAATACTATGTACACGCTCCTCATGGTTTTCATCTTTGTCTTTTTGCTCTTTTAAATACTTTAAAGCTTATGCTTTAAAGTATTTCTTTCATATGAGTTTGCAGGCCACCAAGGTGTGTCCTAGTAATGACCACATTTTTCTTCTAACCAGCTACTGCATTGGATAGTTGGAAGGTTATGCTGACTCAGAAAATATTTTGTACCCTAGTACATATTTCTAAGTGTTCATATCTTTTTACTCAAGTGCTTATCTTGAACAAGCTTTATTGGACACGTGTTATACTTGTTTTGATTGACCTTCTTTCTGTAGCTTCTGGGACCCATTAGATAAGTCAGTTCTACTTGGGACTACTGAGGTCTAGTTATTAAAAATGGGGGAAGTGGGCCCCAAAGTGGTGGAAGACATGGTGGCCTCACTCGTCATGAGCTCCCCATAGCAGCAGGCAGGATACCAGTACCCCACTAAGGCCTCAGGAGAAAATGTCCTGCCACCAGCTCTCCTCACACTTCCTTATACCCAGAGGTATAAGGTATATACAGAGAGGACACAGTCCACCCTTTCAGCTCCCTTTTGCCTCTTGGAAGCCCAGACAATCAAACCCACCTGAAGGGATCTAATGTCATTCACTTCTCTCTCACTTAAGATTCGTGTCTTGGTAGCCTGAGCTTTTTTCAGTATGTATCTCATTCTAATTCTCTCCCTGGGGTTCTCTAACTCTGGTTTCCAAGGTTTGTCCAGTCTATCTATGAGAAAGCTCCACCCAAGTTCTCCCTGCTAGGATTCCCATGAAAGTCAAAGCCTCATTTGCCCCCAACTATCAGTCCCAGAAGTGGATCAGATTTTAATTGCTACTCATATCCAGTTTGTCATCTTTACAGAATTCTAACTAATGCATTTTTTTTCTTCTTCTTCTTCTGATATGGAGTTTCATTCTTGTTGCCCAGGCTGGAGTGCAATGGCACAATCTCGGCTCACTGCAACCTCTGCCTCCCAGGTTCAAGCAATTCTCCTACCTCAGCCTCCCGAGTAGCTGGGATTTCAGGCACATGCCACCATGCCCAGCTAATTTTTGTATTTTTAGTAGAGATGGGGCTTTGCCATGTTGGCCAGGCAGGTCTCAAACTCCTGACCTCGGGTGATCCACCAGCCTCGGCCTCCCAAAGTGCTGAAATTTCAGACGTGAGCCACCATGCCTGGTTAATGCATTTTTCAAAAGGAGCAACATCCTTATACCAAAGGCTGCCAATAATAGCAAAAAAAGAAAGAAACCTATAAACCAATCTCACTAATAGCTTAGAGATGCAAAAATACCAAATGAAATGTTTTCAGTTGAATTTAGTGTCATATAAGAAAAAATGCTTCACCTACTTCATTAATTGCCAATTGCAAGGTCTCTATTCATAGGCATAGGTCTCCTCACTGGTCTCCTGCAGGGCTGCTTCAAGATTAGGTCATGAGGTCATGTTCTTAATATTGAGAGATTTCTTCCCCACCAGACAATATGAATAGCCTTTTCATCTTTATGGTTTCCCAGAAGGAAGACGTACAATCCCAACCATTTGCCACTTAAACAAGTGAAATACAGTATATGACAAAGATAAGCGTCCAGCTGAAGATTTGAGAGACTACCCAGGTCTCCTAGATTCACTGTCTCTTCTGCTTCTTCAGGGAATCATTGCACGTTTCTCATTCAGCCTCTAGAAAGCAGCCAGAAAGAAATTACATTCTTCTATTGTGTTGTTTCCCAGCTGTCTCTGATCTCAGCAGTTTCAGTAGGTCAGGGTTATGGTTTCTACATACTTGTAAACCAGTCTTTCAAAATGGCCCTTGGGGCCAAGCATGGTGGCTCCTGCCTGTAATCCCAGTACTTTGGGAGGCCAAGGCAGGCAGATCAGCTGAGTCAGGAGTTCAAGTTCAGCCTGGCCAATGTGGTGAAACCCTATCTCAACTAAAAATACAAAAAAAATTAGCCAGGCGTTGTGGCACATGCTTGTAATCCCAGCTACTTGGGAGGCTGAGGCAGCAGAATCGCTTGAACCCAGGAGGCGGAGGTTGCAGTAAGCCAAGGTCGCACCACTGCACTCCAGCCTGGTGACAAGAGTGAAACTCCATCTTGAAAAAAAAAAATGGCCCTTGGGGTGGGACAAAGGGAAATTTTTAGGGTGATTGAACTGTCCTATATGGTACTAAGATGGTGGATACATGACTCTGCCCATACAGAGTACACTTTGTGTACATTTTTAAAAATCAATAAAGGTGTCAGGAGATCCCAGAATGAAATGCAGACTGTGACAAATAAATCTAACTGTATTACAAATGTATGACATAACTTCATTCAAGAGGGTGAGGAAAAAAGGAGCTGACCAAAGTAATTTGGAAAAACAGTGCTTTAATTAGCTATTCCAAGATGAAAGACAAAAAGAATAATGAATTAATACTATAATTTGTAAAGTTTTTCTTTCTCACGGAGCTACAGGATAGCAATTCTGAAATTATTTTACATGTATTCTAGGATTGAACAAATAAGTAAATAAATTGTAGATAATAAGAGTCATGGTACCAGAGTAAGTAGTTACAAATAAACAAAGTGGTGAGGCAGAAGGCCAGAATAAATTCTAAATTCTACAGTTCTGGATTCAAGTTAGAAATGTTAGTATGAACTTATATTTATTTTATTCGTTTTTTAATAATGACATTACATTTGTTTTTGTTATAAGTAAAACAATTATGGAAGATTGGGAAGATAAGGCATGATTTTAATTTTTTACATCAATATCCTCATACATTTTTAATGTCAGTGAACTGATGTGTAGTTTAATATATATGCATTTAGGAACATAATTATGGTTATGTATATACATGTGATAGTACACATACATATATTTCCTAGTTCTGTTCATTTAGAATGTGTAGAAGCAGTGTCATCACAGTAGCAATGGGCACACCCATCACCAAGATCTTGGTTTCTAAGGCCATTCATCAAAAAAAAACAAAATAAAATAAAAATAAAAATAAAAAAAGAAACAGGGCTCCTAGGAGAAATAACTAAGTCTAGGGCCAATGCAGAGAAGAAAACACAAGATAAGCCTGGAGCACCCTGTGGTGCCAGAAAGAGGAAGTGCTCCAAACAAAGTGGATGAGGGCATGCCAAAAGTACACAAGAGCCAATGTGAAAGAGTTCCCAATGGCCAAAGCTTGACCAGTTTGAGCAACAACAATAGATAACAAAATAAATAGCTAAGCACCATATATGATGTTTAGTTTTGCTGGATACAAAATTCTTGGCTGATAATTGTTTTGTTTATGGAGGCTGAAGATAGGGCTCCAATCCCTTCTGGCTTGTAGGGTTTCTGCTGAGAAATCTGCTGTTAATATGATAGGTTTTCCTTTATAGGTTACCTGGTGCTTCTGTCACACAGCTCTTAAGATTCTTTCCTTCATCTTAACTTTGGATAACCTGATGACAATGTGCCTAGGTGATGATCTTTTTGCGATGAATTTCCCAGGTGTTCTTTCAAAAAACTTGAAGTAATATCAAGCATCTTCTCTGATCACAATGAAGTAAAACTAGAAAACAATCATGAGTAGAAATTTGGAAATTATACAAACACATAGAAATTAAACAATATGCTACTGAATGACCAGTGAGTCAATGAAGAAATTAAAAAGAAAATTGCAAAATTTTTTGAGACAAATGATAATACAAACACAACGTACTAAAGCCTAAGAGAAACAGCAAAAGCAATACTAGGTAGAGCTATAAGTGCCTACATCAAAAAGAAAAAAAACTTCAAATAAGCAACGTAATAATGAATCTTAAAAAACTAGAAAGGCAAGAGCAAAGCAAACCCAAAATGAGTAGAAGGTAAGAAATAATAAAGATCAGAGCAGAAATAAATTAAAATGAAGAAGACAATACAAAAGATCAATGAAACAAAAAGTTGTTTTTTTGAAAAAATAAAAGTGACAAAATTTAGCCAGGCTAACTAAGACAACAAAAAGAGAAGACCCAAATAAATAAAATTAAAGATGGGAAAGGAGACATTACAACTGATACCATAGAAATTTAAAGGATCATTAGTGGACACTATGAGCAACTATATGACAATAAATTGAAAAATCTAGAATAATTGGATAAATTTCATAGACCATACAACCTACCAAAATTGAACCATGAAGAAATCCAAAACTTGAAGAGACCAATAGCAAGTAATAAGATTGAAGCCATAATAAAAAGCCTTCCAGCAAGGAAAAGCTCGGACCCAATGGCCTAACTGCTGAATTCTACCAAGTATCTGAAAAAGAACTAATACCAATCCTACTCAAACTGTTCTGACAAATAGAGGAGGAGGGAATACTTCCAAATTCATTGTACAAGGCCAGTGTCACCCTGATACCAAAACCAGACAAAGACACATCAAACAAAAGAAAACTATAGGCCAATATCACTGATGAATATTGATACAAAAATCCTCAAGAAAATACTAGCAAACCAAATTCAACAACACATTAGAAAGATCATTCATCATGGCCAAGTGGGATTTAGCCCAGTGATGCAAAGATGGTTCAAGATAAGCAAATCCGTCAATGTGATACATCATATCAACAGAATGAAAGTCAAAAACCACATGATCATTTCAATTGAGGCTGAAAAACCATTTGATAAAATTCAACATCTGTTCATGAGAAAAACTCTCAAAAACTGGGTATAGAAAGAACATACCTCAACATAATAAAAGCCACATATGACAGACCCACAGTCAGTATCATATTGAATGGAGAAAAACTGAAAGCTTTTCCTCTAAGATCTGAAACACAACAAGGTTGCCCACTTTCACCACTGTAATTCAACACATTACTGGAAGTCCTAACTAGAACAATCAGACAAGAAAAAGAAGTAAAAGGCATCCAAATTGGAAAGGAAACAGTCGAATTATCCTTGTTTACAGATGATATGATATTATATTTATGAAAATCTAAAGACTCCACCAAAAAACTATTAGAACTGATAAATTCAGTAAAGTTGCAGAATACAAAAATCAACATACAAAAATCAGTAGCATTTTTTTATTACACTTTAAGTTCTGGGGTACATGTGCACAACATACAGGTTTGTTACATAGGTATACATGTGCCATGTTGGTTTACTGCATCCATCAACTCATCATTTGCATTAGGTATTTCTCCTAATGCTATCCCTCCCCCAGCCCCCACCCCCGACAGGCCCCAGTGTGTGATGTTCCCCTCCTTGTGTCCATGTGTTCTCATTGTTCAACTCCCACTTTTGAGTGAGAACATGTGGTGTTTGGTTTTCTCTTCTTGTGTTACTTTGCTGATAATGATGGTTTCCAGTTTCATCCATGTCTCTGCAAAGGACATGAACTCATCCTGTTTTATGGCTGCATAGTATTCCATGGTGTATATGTGCCACATTTTCTTTATCCAGTCTATCATTAATGGACATTTGGGTTGGTTCCAAGACTTCGCTATTGTGAGCAGTGCTGCAATAAACCTACATGTGCACGTGTCTTTATGGTAGAATGAAAAATCTGTAGCATTTTTATATGCTAACAGTGGACAATCTGAAAAAGTAACCTGATTTACAGTAGCTACAAATAAAACAAAATACCCAGAAATTAATCAAAGAAGTAAAAGATCTCTAAAATGAAAACTATAAAACACTGATGAAAGAAATTGAAGAGGACACCAAAAAATGAAAAGATATTCCATATTCATGGATTAGAAGAATCAATATTGTTAAAATGTTCATACTACCTAAAGCAATCTACAGATTCAGTGTAATCCCTTTGAAAATACCAGTAGCATTCTTCACAGAAGTAGAAAAAAACAATCCTTAAATTTATGTGGAACCACAGAAGACCCAGAATAGCCAAAGCTATTCTAAGGAAAAAGAACAAAACTGAAGGAATCACATTATCTGACTTCAAATTATACTACAGAGCTATAGCAACCAAAACAGCATGATATTGGCATAAAAACAGTCACACAGACTAATGAAACAGAATAGAGAACGCAGAAATCAATCATACATCTACAGTGAACTCATTTTTTGACAAAGATTCCAAGAACATATATTGGGAAAAGGATTTAATAAATGGTGGTGGGAAAACAGGATATCCATACGCAGAAGAATGAAACTAGATCCCTGCCTCTTGCTATATGCAAAAATCAAATCAAAATGGATTAAAGTCTGAAATCTAAGACCTCAAACTCTGGAACTATTACAAGAAAACACATTGGAGAAACTCTCCAGGACATTAGACTGAGCAAAGATTTCTTGCATAATACCCCACAAGCACAGACAATCAAAGCAAAAATGGACAAACGGGATCACATGAAATTAAAAAGCTTCTGCATACTGGGACTAGGCGTGGTGGCTCACGCCTGTAATTCCAGCATTTTGGGTGGCTGAGATGGAAGGATTGCTCGAGGCCAGGATTTCAAGACAAGCCTGGGCAACATAGCAAGACCCTATCTGTATAAAAAAAGCTTCTGCATAGCAAAGGATATAATCAACGAGGTGAAGAGACAACCCACAGAATGGGGGAAAATGTTTGCAAACTATCCATCTGACAACGGATTAATAACCAGAATACATAAAGAGCTCAAACAACTCTATACAAAAAAGTATAATAATCAGATTAAAAAGCGGGCAAAAGATCTCAACAGACATTTCTCAAAAGAAGACATACAAATGGAAAACAGGTATGGAAAAAGGTGCACAACATCATTGATCATCAGAGAAAAGGAAATCAAAACTAGAAGGAGGTATCATCTCACCTCAGTTAAAATGGCTTATATCCAAAAGACAAGCAATAACAAATGCTGGTGAGGATGTGGAGAAAGATGAACCCTTGTACACTGTAGGTGGGAATGTAAACTTGTACAACCACTATGGAGAACAGTTTGGAGTTTCCTCAAAAAGCTAAAAATAGAGCTACCACACGATCCAGCAATTCCACTGCTTGGTATATACTCAAAAGAAAGGAAATCAGTATATCAAAGAGATATCTGCATTCCCATGTTTATGGCAGCATTGTTTACAATAGCTAAGATTTGGAAGCAACCTAAGTATCTGTCAACAGATGAATGGATAAAGAAAATTTGGAACATATACACCCTGAAGTACTATTCGGCCACAAAAAGAATCAGATCCTGTCATTTGCAACAACATGGATGGAACTGGAGGTTATTATGTTAAGTGAAATAAGCCAGGCACAGAAAGACAAACATTACATGTTCTCACTCATTTGTGGGATCTAAAAATCAAAACAATTGAACTCTTGGAGACAGAGAATAGAAGGCTGATTCCAAATCTTGGCTATTGTGAAGATGTTTTGATATATGTGTACATCGTGAAATGATTATCACTATCAAGCTAATTAACATATCTATAACCTCACATTGTGTGTGTGTGAGTGAAAGGGAGATGAGAACATTTAAGATCTACTATTAGCAAATTTCAAATATACAATACAGTTACCATGCTGTACACTAGACCTGCAGAACTTATTCATCCTACCTAACTGAAACTTTGTACCCTTTGTGCAACATCTCCCCATGACTGTCCTCTAAAGAAACATCAGTCGGAAGTCTTAAAAATAAGCCTAGCTGATGCAAGTTGAGGTTAGTTGTTAACAGTATGTTTGAAATACAAGAGTGTGAATATTTAGCATTGTATGGAGGTACTAAATAATACAAACAAAATAATATCCAACAAACTTAAAAAGATCGAGGCAGATAGTTCTATATTTAAAAACAGACTTTTGCTTCCAGCAAACATAGAGTAGCAGGACTTACTTTCTTGCCTTAAACAAGTAAAAAACTGGACAAAATATATAAAGCAATGGTTTTCAGACATTGGAAATCAGGTATCACAAGACCGTGATCACTGAGAAATGGGAAAAGAATGAAGTAAGCCCCAGGTTATTGTTCGTATAGAGTTTCTAGGCTGCAGCCAGGGAGAGAGAAGCTAAATAGAGCCCTGTGGTTCCCTTGAGTTTAAGAGACAGAGCTGAGAACTCAAGGGGGACAAGACAGCTACAAATTCACAGGGCAGGGTACTAAATAGAGGTACACAGAACAGTAGCTCTTGAGATTTGCCTAGGATTCCTTTCAAGTCTTCAACTAAAAGGATTAGTATGGGTTTGAAGAAACTACTTGGGGCCAGGATGGGTAAGGGAGAGGGGAGCCACTCAACAAAATTAGAAGGATGAATACCTGGAGCTAACTTAGCCAATAATATTTGCTCTTCCCCCCAACTGAATTGGCAAAACCTCATAAATCACATGGTATCTGGTGGAGTACTCTGAATGATTCTACTCCAGCAGTGGGACAAAATTAGAACTTGATTAAATACTGCTCTGGTCTCACCTCACAAAGCTTAAAAGCAAGACCTGAAAGGTTCAAACTGTTTCCAAGAAACTTAACTGCATCCTACAAAAAAGCCCAAGGATATTTATGGAAATAAAACAATTTCCAGAACCCAACAAGATAAAATTTGCACTGTTTGTCATTAAGTTATCAGGCATGCAAAGAAACAGGAAAATCCAACCTATAATGAGATGAAAAATCATTCAAAAAAGCCTAGAAATGATTCTGATGATAGAATGAGTATACAAGGACTTTGAAAGCGTTATTAACTTATATTGCATACGTTCAAGAAAGGAGAGGAAAGGAGGAGACATGGAAGGTATTAAAATGATTCAAATCAAACATACAGAGATAAAAATTATGGCACTTGAGATATAAAAAATAGGATAAGAGCAAATTAGACACTGTAGAAGCAGAGTTTAGTGAAATCAAAGACAGGATTCAAGACACAAAATATATTCTCTGACTACAATAGAATTAAATTAGAAACCAGTAAGAAAAATATCTTGAAAGTCCTTAAACATTTGTAAGCTAAAAAACACACTTTTAAATAATTTATGTGTAAAAAAAGAAATCAAAGAAGAAATTACAAAGTATTATGAAATAAATGAAGATGAAAAGATATCATATCCAAATTTGTGGCAGGCGGCGTGTGCAAGAAAAGGTTAACTCAATAGGCACACATCATCATAGATGATGATTTTCAAAAACATTATGCTTGGTGAAAGATTTCAAACACAAAAAAGTTTATTTTCCATGCTGCCATTTTAATGCCTTAAGAATAGCAAAATTAATCCATAGGTATAGAAATCAAAAAGCGATTTCCTCCATGGGCAGGGGAGGAAGGAGATGGAATAAAAAAGACACAAGGGAACTTTCTAGGGGGATGGCAATGCATTGTTTTTGATTGGGATATAGATTACACAAATGTATTCATTTGTCAAAACTCATCAAACTGTACACTTAAGATCTGTTCAGTTGCCGGGCACAGTGGGTCACGCCTGTAATCCCAGAACTTTGGGAGGCCGAGGTGGGCAGATCACGAGGTCAGGAGATTGAGACCAGCCAGACCAACATGGTGAAACCCCGTCTCTACTAAAAAATACCACAAAAACTAGCCAGGCGTGGTGACGGGCGCCTGTAGTCACAGCTACTCGGGAAGCTGAGGCAGGAGAATGGCATGAACCCAGGAGGCGGAGCTTGCAATGAGCCGAGATCATGCCGCTGCACTCCAGCCAGGGCGACAGAGCAAGAATCCGTCTCAAAAAAAAGAAAAAAGATCTGTTCAGTTTACTGTATGTAACCACACCTCATTAAAAAAAGATGAGGTTTAAAAAACAGATCTTTAAATATATGGAAAGATGTTCAACCTTAGTAATAAGAGAAATGCAAATTAAAACTATCCTAAGATTCCATTTTCACCTATCACATTTGCAAAAATCGAAATGTTTCATAATACAGTCTGTTGTCAAGGCTGTGGGAAAAATAGTCATGTTCACACATTGCTGGAGTGAGTGCAACATCATACATCTACGAAGGGCAATATTGAGCTAAACTGTATCTGCACTTACCTTTTGGCCTACCAGTCAAATTTCTAGGATTCTACCTGGAAGATATAGCTCCACAAATACAAAACAATGTAGGTATACAGTCACTGCAACATTATTTGAAATAGCAAAAGATTGCAAACACCTCAAATGTCCATCATTAGGAAATGGTACATGCACACAACAAAGAAGCACCAATGAATCATCATGTGGCTTTTTAGGATACAGTCAATGAAAAAAATCAAGGTGTCAACATATATAGCATGCTACGTCTTATGTAAAAAAAGGAGAAATAAGATTATATGTACCAATTCACTTTTGGAAAAGAAAATGGAAAGGAATTTTCCTAATGAGTTGGAAATGGTTACCTATAGATGGGAGGTGGAGGCAATTTGAAGGTGAAAGGGCAAGTCTTCTCTAAAAGTACTTTTAAATATTGTTTTGCATTTTGAACCATGCAAATGTTATATATTCTGAAAATGAAGTTAAAAGAAAAAAGCAAAACATAAGGTAGAAAAAAATTTAAAACCTAATTGTATATCAAATTGGTAACATAACCACATAGACAAAAGAAAATTATAAGTAACTTTTGAACACAGTGTTTCATCCTTAGTGGTATATATATAACAACCAAACAATTGCAGAGAAATCTCAAATATCAGTAGGTTTATGGTTGCTAATAATATTAGGCATTGTAATTTCAAAATTTATATTTATTATAGAATAAGTTTGCACATAAGAGGGAAAAATACAAAAGAAAAATCCTGTAATATTAAATGTGAATTTAAAATACCAATATAAACTCGATTAATTTTAGTTTTTATTTTTTTGAGATAGGGTCTCACTCTGTCACCCAGGCTGGAGTGCAGTGACACCATCTCGGCTCACTGCAACCTCTGCCTCCTGGGCTCAAGCAATCCCCCTGCCTCAGCCTCCTGAGTAGCTGGGACTACAGGCACATACCACCACGCCCAGCTAATTTTCTATTTTTTAAATTTTTTGTAAAGATGAGGTTTCACCATGTTTCTCAGGCTGGTCTTGAACTCCTGGGCTCAAGCGATCCGTCTGCCTAGGCTTCCCAAAGTGCTGGGATTACAGGCGTGAGCCACTGTGCCCAGCCTCAATTTTTAAAAATAAAAGCTGTCTAGAAAAAAAAAAAAAAAGGATTAGAAACAATGATGCACCCAGATCTTGGTTTCTAAATACCTTTTTACACTGAAAAAAAAAAAGAAAAAAAAAAAGAAAGAAAAAAGAAACCAAATCAAGATTCTTTGAAAAATGATCCCAGGGCTGAGGCAGGGAAAATAAAAGGTGAGAAAGCCTGGGACACCTTGTTTTGCTTTCCAGCAAAACTAGCTGATAGACTTATGAGGGGTATGTCAGAATTGTTGACACAGAAACCAGCTTGAGAAAATTTGAGCATCAAAAAAAGTGTAATGACTGTAATTGATGGTAAAACTTTGAAAAATCCATGAGTTTATGGTAATAGAGAATAAGTCAGAGAAGAAAAATAATACTCTTCTTTAGAGAAGAGTACTAGCTAACATAGCTAGAACAATGTAATTAGAAAATAAGCATTTTCAACCCCCAATTCAGCCAAAAATGATCAATGGGTTAAAACACTAAGTAAAATCTTGTTGAGGGCAGGATATTTGCATGGTGCCAAAGTATCACCCTCATAATTACCTATTCAGAAAATGAAAAATGTACCTGTATAGTGGAAATATCTGGCAGTCAGTACCTTAACCAAATGATCAAACAGCATCACAAAGAGTAAGACAATCTGACATAATGTGCCTCCTGATGGGACACAAATATCAGGTATACAACATCATCTATATGAAACCTCACCTAAGTTAAATGATACCATGAGGAAACAACAAGACAAATACAGAATGCAGGACAGTCTCTAAAAGACAACATCCTGGACTTTTAAGTCAATGTCTTAAAAAAAAAAAAAGGGTCGGTGGATTAAAAGAGACTAAACAGAAATAAAAACAAAATACAATGCATCTAACTTGATTGGATCTTAGCTCTAAATAAAAAAGCCAAACAGAAAGACATTTTTGGGGACAATTGAGATTTTTTTCATTTGAACTGAATATTTGACATTGGAATTACTCTTATATATGTAATTACATTTTTAGCTTCTGCGTTTTTACAAAATGCATGTTGAATATTTAGGGGCAAGCAACATGAAGTCTGCAACCAATTTTTAAATTGTTAAGCAATAATAATAATAATAATAATGTGTTTATCTGTAAAATGTGAAGAGAAAGCAAATATAAAAGAAGCCAGAAACAAATGAATATGTATCATATATAAAGTTCAAAAACAGTGAAAATAATTTATGGTGTTAGAAGCCAGACTGGCATTACCTTTGTAGAAGGCATAGTAATAGGAAGGATGAATAAGGGGGCCCGTGAGGCACTGGGAATGTTCTATTTCTTTATATGGCTGGTTACATGGGTGTTGGCTTTGCAATAACTCAAACTGTACTCTTATGATTTGTGCACTTTATGCATGTCATATTTCAATACAGTTTATAAAAATCAAGATAAAAAGCTCAAATAATTTAAATATTCTGTCATGATTATTTAATAGGAATAACTGGAGAGTTGAATTGGGAGGGAAGAGGGGATAAAAAGGTAAGATGAAAGTAGTGAGAAGGAGGGAGCCAGGCAGAAGTGGAAGCAAGCCTAAAAGGCAAGTTTCAGAATGCTAGCATCTTGTGGCCTTTCCAGGTTAGCTAGATTACACAGCTCTTCGATGGGCTCTTATTCATGAGACTTTCAGCAGACTGATCTTTTCTGAAGGAGATGAAGACAGTTTTAGAGAAATTCTAATGCATGGACTACAAACTCCATCTGATCTAGAATGCTATATAACTTGCAGGTTGACCAATATTTTTAAACTATACAGGTTTTGTACACAGCAGTTGTATTTTCAAATCTTTGGTAGTTTTTCTTTTTCCTGAAACATTTGATGCATCAGTGTCTCATGTAGTTTTGAACTTGCCTTCCCCCACCCAAAGGTTTTAAGTACCTTAGCCTAGAAAATCTTGCTGATCATAGATCTGGGTACTGATTCCCATTTATTAAACAGATTCCTCTCTACGTGCAGTCATCTCAAAAGTTGCATCCAACGACCACATTTCATAGGATAATGGCATTTAAATCACTTGTATCGTTTTCTAAAGATAACATTCTTATCTAGTTTCACTCTGCCAAATGTATTATTCTACCACAAAGTAGTGAGCTGAAGTTAATGCTTAACTACAATAAACTATATAAGCCTCCAAAAATCAGTGTACTCACTTATTCCTTTTTTCTCCATTCTCTTTAGTTGATGTTGTATCTGTGCATTTTTGAAAGAGGGTGTGGTTCAGAGTATTGCTTTGTGTTAATCATACCTTGAATCTATTTGAAGTCATCTTTCTCTCACACACAGTTATAATTTAAATCCATTAGTATAGTCCTTATGTTCATTAGAAATCTTTGTTGGTTCATATTAAAACATGTTTAATCACTTGGAAGTAAACTACATGGCACTGAAAGGTTTTAAAATCCTGAGAAAACAGTGACTACATTTTTTTCAAATTGACACATTTAAAAATCTTATTTTGCATATGTTAAATCAGATTCCCATCTTAGATTGGTAAATTGCCGTTGGACCAAGAGTTTAGAAAAATGCATATTAATAAAATCTTTACACTGAGAATATCCTATTCTTGCTCACTTTTTTGTTACTTTTTTTTCACCTGCCATTACTTATTTTAGGATGAGAAAAACTCAACAAACATCACTAAGATTTAAAAACAGAAATTTCCCCTTCTCTATCATTTCCATTTTCTAATTCATTGTATACAGCTTTACCTTGATAATTCACCACCTGATTCAACCACTATTGTGGGTCCTAATGCACGTCAACTCATGTGTCCTTTCCATTCAAAGAGTGCAAAAGTCTAGGATAATGATGTCGGGAGATAAACGTGACTCCCAAAATACTGCTTCTGAAGATAACTTAAACACTATGCTACACATATGATGTGCCCAGGACAGCTCCATTTTATAGCTGTCGCCCAGGCCAATTATTAATGCCTCCTTTCAATCTCAAAGGGGTCCTGGTTTGGACTCTAAAAGATATGGTCAGCTTAATTATACAAGTTTAAAGATTATCCTAATTTTGCTAAAGTAAGACTCAAAATGAAAAGATTCTTCCAAACATGACTGTGGAGTAAGCACTCAGAAATTCCTATTTCTCTACAGAGGTAGAATAGTACTTGCTCTGGAGTTGGATTGCTGGAGTTAGAATCCTGGCTTCACCACTTAATAACCATGAAACCTTGAGCAATTTACACAACCTCTCTTTGCCTCAATTTACTTAATCTGTAATGATGGGAATAAAACAGTACTTAAGACATTGTAAGGATTAAATAGAATGTAATAAAATACTTAGCACTGTGCTTTGCACAAATTCTCAGTAAATGGTAGGTATCTTTAGGCCACACTAAAAGATGCCATTCTCATTTTCATTTTCCTGTTCAACTGTAAGTAAAACATCACATGGGTTGCTTCAAGGTATATTTACAAAGCTATTACTCCGTAAAGCATTTTAGGATAATGCTACACAATGTTTAAAATGGGTGAGATCACCAGAGACCAACATAATTTCATATCTGGGGCTCGTGGGAAGACCAAATTGACCCATCACTCTCAAATTCAATACCTTTTCCCATCCATGACAATCAGGTTGTCGCTCCACTGAAGGAACTCTGGCAAATGTCACCAACTGTTGGAAACTCAATGGAATCCCTTTAATCCTCATTGCAGCATGCTGTGGTCATTTTGCAAAAGATCTAGCTTGTCTACCACCACCATGGCTCGTTTAAGCTTCCTTCTTTGCAGTCTGTCTGCCCTCTATGTGCTGTTTCTTAGCAGGTATTTGGTTCACTTTTCTCCTCACTTGATCCTGTATGATCTTACTGGCTTTAAGCACTACCTCAACGAACAGCCAGATACATACTTCTGGTCTAGGCCAATCCCAGTTCCAGACTAGCATATCCAACTGCTAATCTCTACGCAAATTAGATGTCCTACAGGCAGTTCATTATCTTCTGCCTCCAGAACTCCATTTCTCTATTTCCTATTCCAGTTAGAAGCACCCTCACACATGTGGAAGACATCTAATGAGTTTGTGGACTTTACTTCTTTCAAATTTGTGCCCTTAATCTTCACCATATCCGAAGTTGAAGCCGAAATCATCTGTTCCCCTGAATTTCTATGCTTTAGAACTATCCTGGCAGCAATGTAGAGGATAGATGGAATCTGTTAAAACAGATAGGAAGACTGCTGCAAATTCAATGGTCTTCTTTTGCTTAAACCCAGTGGCTGGTTCCATATTAATTACAGGGTAAAGTCTAAACATCTCTCAGCCAAGGAAACTTTCCAACTTTGGGTCCTTCCTACCTTTCCAGTTGTCTTTTAACACACCACCCCTTAGGCCAAACTACTAGAAGTTCCCAGACCTTGCTCTGTAAGGTGTGATGATGTAACCCCTGCTGCAATGCAAACCCCAATAATACCCATCTTTTACCTCTTCCAGGTTCTGCATAACATACTTACATAAATCTTCCATCTTAAGATGTGTGTACGGACAGAAGGCAGGGATAATATCTTATTCATATTTGGTTTCCAGGGGATGCTAAATGAATATTGGCTAAATAAAAATCCATATGGCCAGGCAGTGGTTCACGCCTGTAATCTTAGAACTTTGGGAGGCCGAGGCGGGCGTATCAGGAGGTCAAGAGATCGAGACCATCCTGGGCAACATGGTGAAACCCCATCTCTACTAAAAATACAAAAATTAGCTGGGCATGGTGGCATGTGCCTGTAGCCCCAGCTACTCAGGAGGCTGGGGCAGGATAATTACTTAAACCTAGGAGGCGGAGGTTGCAGTGAGCCGAGATTGTGCCACTGCACTCCAGCCTGGCGACAGAGACTCTCTCTATACATAAATCCATACAACAACTTAAAATTCATAACCATGTTCTCTTTGAGAAGCAGACACCTCATTTGAACTAAACTCGTAATACTATATGTGACCTTAAATTTCACTTGACCAATTACTAGTATTTTGAAGAACCTGTCAATTTACTACTTTGGGAGAGTTACTTAGACCTTATTTCAAAATACAAAAGCCTCTGTAATCCCAGCATTTTGGGAGGCCAAGAGGAACACTTGAGCTCAGGAGTTCAAGACCAGATTGGGCAACATAACGAAATCCCATCACTACAAAAAACACAAAAATTAGCCAGGTGTGGCGGCGTGTATCTGTGGTCCCAGCTACTCGGGAAGCTGAGGTAGGAGAATGGCTTGGGCCAAGGAGGTCGAGGCTGCAGTGAGTTGTGTTTGTGCCAGTGCACTCCAGCCTGGGGGAGACCCTGCCCAACCCTCCTCCCTCTCCCCTCCCCCCACAAAAAAGACAAAATACAAAAGCCAAATGTTTTAAACTGGTTTAACATATTAAGTTCAATTGCTATACTGATTATTAAGTTCAACTGCTATACTGATGGTAAGTTCTTGGGTTCCTATTTAACTGGGGGCAATGGGAAAAGAGTATGATTTAGCTCCCACTTTCTGGATCACATCTAGTTTTTCTATGCACTGTGTGATTAGCATTTTTCTCTAAAAATGTGTGTTAGGATGTAAACTTGTTTCATTATTAAGGCACCTAGATAGAGTGTGCCTTAATGGGACTTGCCTATACAAATAGTAAAAAGAAAAAAAATTATTCTGTCTTCTAAAACCTTAAAAATGCAATTATAAAGGATGTTCAATTGAAGATAAAAAAAGTTTACATAGGATTTCAATTATCTAATTATATTTCAGAGTAATGTTGATGTGTTTGATTTTTACTCCCTATCCTCTACCCAAAGACTGATTCTTGAATTATTATTCTTGACATAGAATCCAAATATGAATTATACTAAATTTCTCTTAAATGTCAGATAATTTATCTAAATGCCAGATAACTTATTCTCTTAAATGTCAGATAAATTAATCTTGGCAATAAACTATCTTAAAATCATAGAAAATAAGACATTGTGTCAGTAAGATAAACTAGAACAGGTTAAGAAACATTTAGGTAGTGCATTCTTATAATCTTTGCTTCTTGATGGTTGGCTTGCAATTTTTGTTTGCAAAAATGTTTGTCTTGAGTTATTCTCAATAACCTTTGGATAGGAGATTTTATAAGAAAACCACTTAAAAATATTAGTGATTAAATGTCCTGAATAGTATTTAGACAAGCATTCTTGCTCCATAATTAAAATAGATTTGGCATTTTTTCCTTCTGAAATTTTAAATAAGAGATGATTACTTCTAGTAGATAGCCAATATTTACCAAATTATTAACTAATCGAAAAAAGTATCTCCATGCTTTCAACCTTCAAACTGTCTAAGAGGATAACATACTCTAAATCTGAAAGAGTATGTGATTAATGCAATCAGCACGGCATTTCACTAGATAGAATAAGCTCTCTTTAGCCATATATATATAATCTTGATTTACAGCATTCTCTATGCTTCTTCACTAATGCTTCCTGGAAAATTCATACAAAGAACAATATGATTAAATGAGAGTATGTGTCAAATGCTTCAGAAAATGGAGGTATAAATGCAAGGTGCTGTTATTACAAAATGAAATACTATCATTAATTAGCAGTGACTTGTGAATGCTAATATAGATTGCTATATTTTACTAGTGATAGGGAATTTGCAGCACTCCTCCCCCAAATCATGTCATGCAAGCAAAAAAGCATGAGATTTCAAAATTGCCTAACATTAAAAAATAAGTCTCTTAATTTATTTGCATTCTAAAATAGAGCCCTTCATCCTGAATCCCCTTTTCCATATAAAATGGTACTAAGTCATGTACAGGATTTGTCAAGCCCATATAACATTCCCTTTAAAATCTTAAGTTCAATCACTATTTGTTTTCTACTATTATACTACATTTTGGCAGCAATTGTTTATTGGTCTGTCATTGCAGTAATTGCAACTTAACAATAAACCAGTCTGACATTTTAGGTCTTGAGGATACATACCATATATATTTCTTTAAAAATAATCATACTTTTTGTAAGCAATACTTTACAGTAGACACCTCAAAAATCTACCATAGATGTGAAACTTAAAACGAGAAAAATTTAAGTTCTAAATATTTATACATATATATCCAGATTTCTATATATATTATATATACATACATAAGTATATATAAAATATATATAATCAGATTTCAAAAATGAACAAAAACTGGGCACTGTACATAAAGTCTTTTTAAAACTCAAACAATAGAAAACTCTTTAAACATTAAACAATTTTAATAAAAGTTTCTGTACAATGCTAAGCAGTTTTATTTACACATAGAAAATGTAATAGGAGTAGTGTTTGAAATTACAGAACTCCTTAAAATTTCAATGGCAGGTAAATCTGGAAAAAATAACAGCATTCCATTCACAAATATTTTCAAGCAATAAATATGTATTTATAAATAGTGTAAATTTACATCAAGATTAGAAACAAAAATCACAAATCTGAAGTTTATTCCTTAGTCTATGTGCAATCCATTACCTTTGTGACTTGGCTGTTAATTTTTAAATTTTATTTAGGAACCAAAAGTGTAACCATCATGGTCTCAAAACAAGACAGAAAAACATAAAAGCAGTAAAAAAGTGTCTTACCTAACTTTTCACATTAAAAAAAAGTTGACCAAAGAAAGACTTAAAATTGCTAACTACCTTACAAAGAAATGACCAGCTAGGCTAGTATTTTTTTTCCAAGGAAAATTCTGAAGGGGGAAAAGACAGATGAAAACAAATTCATCAGCCCAGAAATAGAGAAATATAAAAGAGGTTGTCTTCAAGTCAGTAGTCTGTAAGATGTTGCCAGTTTTGTCAGATATATACAAAACATGGAAATTATTATTTTTTTTTTTGAAGTACAGCTGATCAGCTTTGTTAGAGTCCTGGAGTAGGAGCAGTACTCTCTCCCGTCCAGTTGGTTGACACTCCGCACTTGGAAGGTTGCATAGACACAGTTTTCAGCCAGCAGCCTTACGAGATAGCTACAAAAACCAGTGGTGCAGAACTGGGTTATTTCCTGAATAGCAGAAAAGGTCTCATTTAATGTCCATGGAACAATATCAAGATGAGGCGGATGGTAATGGAGGAGCCTGAAAATAAAAGTAAGGTAGGTTATTCTGATATACAAATTGTTAATAGCTCATGGCTACAAACATATAGTCTGCTTGTGAAGTTAGGGGAAATAACTCAAAAAGTTCAACAGCCTGCTATGCAACATAAAAGTACAACCTACCTTACTATCTCCCATTCAGTCAATTTTCTTAAGAATCTAAGACCATTATCCCACTCAGTGTACTTGCAATTTTCTATACTTCTTCACCAATTAGTCAAAAACTCTTGGAATGTTATTAAGTTTACCATTTTTTAAGATTGCTTAAAAAAAGGGGGCTTCTTGAAAAATAATTTAACAAATTATAATTTCACTAGTGACTGCCTTCAGAATCTATCTCAGCTAGGTAACATATCTTCTTCAACTTATTCCAGATAATTTTCTTCTTCAAGCAATCTTGAAGACCATTCAAGTGAAAATATCAGAAACTAAATTTCAAAAAGTTAGTTTCTGATCACCTATGTGTGGGAGACAAGTACTGGAGAAAATCAACAATTCATAAATTATCTCTGTGTTTCTATTCATAAAGCTATTGATCTGCTAAAGTAAAATGCTTCCCCCAAGCATCTGCTGTCTGAAATTAAAAACTGTGTGCAATTTATAAGTATACTTGAATTTCATAAGGTTACATAACATACCAGGAAGTTAAGCTCCATTAAATACTCCCATGAGGTTAATACTTCTGGCAAGGACAAAATTTTAAACAAATTAGCTCTAAAAGCAGATGTATATTTAAAAGCACACTTACTGATTCATTTTGTGGGCTCTAATAACCTACATACACAAACATTTTATCAACTGAGATAAAACGACATAAAAGATATGATAGTGTTCTATCTAAAGCATGCAAAGACTTTTAAATGTAATTCTTGTAAAATTATTTAGGCTAGTCTCACCCAGGAAGAAAACTGAAAATGATATATGCCAATTTTATAGGAATAAATACCTGGAAATGGAGGGGGGAATGATATGAATATACCCTCATGCAATATCTAATGAGCCAAAGGAAAATTTAAAATATTTCATTACCTCCTACTTATCAGGTGGGAGAGCAAACACTGCTGCTTCATAACCCAGCTAACTATGTACTCACATGTTGATTTGACTTACTAATGTAAATTGGTCATAGACTTGCATCAGGTCCTCCATTTTGTACTGTTCTAGCACCACAAAGTTTTCCAGGTTTCCGCTTGTTTTTCGTGCACAATCTTGGCAATGTACTACGTAGGTCTTTCGTGAATTACTCTCATTAGTGACAAAAAGCAGATCAAAAACCTCCACCTGTTTTATACAAGAGAAAAACGTATTCAATAGAGATGGTGGTATTTACTGTACTGCTTTAGTATAATCATGGAATTCTACTTGAATGAAATTGTGGACAGTGATCTCTGGTTAAGAGTAGGTGGTAAGAAAAACATGGCTGTGTTTGAGAATCTTTAATAGACCAGGTTTATTTTGCACCAAATCCAAAGACATGGGTAGTAATGCATATTTAGGGGAATAATCAAAGGGAATGACATACTCATGACAACCAATGACAAGGCCCAGTTCAAAAGTTTGATAAAGGTCAACCTATTTTTAAATCCAAAACATTAGTATACAATCAGATATAAGTGATCATTTTATGTATTCATGAGTACAGCATTATTTTAGAAATAATACCTCTATCTTATACAGAAAGATTAATGAGTTGCTAGGGTTCAGGTAGGATAAGGAACAACACACCTAACTGGAATCTATCTGATCTCCTAATGACTCACTTTGGTCAGGCCATACAACATTAAAAAAAAAAAAAAAAAAATCAATGGATTCAATCATTTCAAATAAAGGTTGATGTTAGAATTACAGAATTTCAAGGTTTGAAATGGACCATCAACATCCTGTCTTTGGCTTATCCTTAAATTTCTTCAATGACAGAAAACTCTTATGATCCCATGTCTTCTTTTAACAGTTAACTACAATCCTAGAGCTAGCTCAACATGTTATCCATTACTGTCAATAGGCAGCAATACAAACCTAGTGACCTGAGCTAGAAAATTGGTGAGCATTCTTCAACTTGTCCTTCTACTTCTGCCATTTAATGAGGTGTCTCGCTGATTTTACCCTCTAAATATTTTTGAATTCTTTCCCTTCTTTAATATTCCCATTGCCAGGTTCTAGTCTAGGCCTTAAAATAACAACTCTTAAGACCACTGCAATAGCTTATATATCGCTGTCCTTTCCAACCACTTTTCTCCCTGAAACACATATCTTACCCTTAGTTGCCTGCTCAAAACCTTTTAATGGCTTCAATAACCTTGGAATATCAAATTCCTTAAAACCATTCAAGATGTGCTACAAATTACATGCCACCTATACTTATGAGCGGAATTTGCAGTCTGTGTTCCAGCCGAATTGGAACACATTCAATCTTTTCTAAAGCCATTTCATTTCCCTGTTCTCTTCTTGTGCCTATAGCCCATGACAGTCTACCTCCGATTCTCATCACTTTTTTAGCCTACTGATATCATACTCTTTTTTCAAGGATGGACTCAAATACTAATACCTTTGTGAATTCTTATGCCAATACTAGAAGAAAAAATTAGGTCATTTTCCCCCTCAGTGTTATCATTAACAGGAAGTCCAACTTCACATTCATCATAGTCTCATGCACATTACAATTAGTTGTTTATAATCTGTCTGCTCCAAGTAGAACTTAAACTCCTTCATAGGAGGCACCACATCTTTGTTCCTGCACCTCTTGCAAGCCTTGGCCACACAAGATTGACAAATGTATTGTGAATTGCACCAGAGAGGACTGATAATCGATCTGCCTAGAGTTATACGAAACATCCAGTTTATTGGCATCTGTGTACATCTAGATTGTTCTCAGTTTAAAATCTCAGACTAAATTTGCTGATTATCATCTGTTGAAGATCTATCACAAAAATGACTCTGCAGTAGATACTTTTAAGGTTAATTCACAGTGAAATATCGTTATTATCACACTGAATTTTAATATAATGGCTAAGTAACAAAATCGAATCCAATGTTAATTACTATAAACTGGATTACATAAAAGTATAAAAAAGTTTTTTAAAAATAAAGAGAAACCAAAAATGGAGAGGGAAGAGGCTTTATAAAACAACTGTGGATAAGAACAATTACTTACTTCACAAATGCTACAGTAATGAGCTGGTTCTTCTTTTGTCCGCCCATGCCATATAATCTCTTTTCCTGCAGCAATGAGAGCTTCCCTCAATGTCTGACATTGCTTCAGAGTTCTTAGAAGACAATACCTATTGTGGGGGAGAAATTATTTGTGACCAGCAACTGAATATTGAATATTTTTAGCATAAAAGATATACCAACTAGAAATAATGCCAAGAGACTTGATTCTAATGTCTATGACTTCATAATTTTTCTTTCATCAATTTATCAAATATTCTGATTTTAAAATGACAATGCTCAGCAGGCCTGATGAAAATATTAAAACATTTAAAGTTGAGAAAATTAATATCTGGATATCAAAATATAATGGTCTTAGTACATAAAAACTGACTCCCTGCTTAAATGTGAGTTGCTAATTTTGGCTCTTATTTGGGCAAGTCAGTTAACCTCTCTGGGAGTCAATTTCCTCAACCTTGAAATAAGGGGTATGAATTCCAGATATGAACTTCTATGATTCTAATAAGGCAGGAAGGCATATTATTTTTTTTAAATCAATACTACCTAAACACTCGTTAACAGCATCATCTGTACAGCTGCTTTAGAAACTCAAGTCTATAAGCAGAAAAAATATTTATGAATTTAGTCACTACAGGATATTTGTTTAACTATAATACTAAAGAAAAAAGTATGTCTTCATTTTATCTTGAAGGTAACAGTGGAATCCATTCAAATTAAAACAACTTAACTTTTCTTATAACTTATACCTTTTCTAAACTCATACTTAGGATGCTAACAACATAGTAAATTCTCACAATTTGTACTGATTCTCCTATAATTTTCTGTCATTACTTGGAGTTGTTTGCTCAATTATCTTACTCTCCTGTGAATCTTAGTGGCTCAGGTTCTCCATTTGAACGGAGAGGTTGAACTAGATGATCTCTAAGGCACTTTTCAGCTCTAAAATTCGGAGACAATGAAAATATCCTAAAGAAAAGGAAATGGGTTTAGCAACTGAATGTTGTCTTGAAAGCAAAGGTCTTATCTATTTTATTCCTGCTATCTATTTATCTACTCACCACCTAGGGCACTGCCTAGCATATAGTAGCTTAATCAATAGACAACTAAAATTCAAATTGTAAGTACTAAAATATTTAATTTATCTTATTTTATATTTCTTTGCTATTTTATACGTTACTACATTAAAGTATTGTTATGTATCAGAACCCATGTATATTAACCTGGCGGTGGGTGGGGAGGTGGGGAATGACTAAAAACATTTGTAAAACCTGTTAGCTTATTTAACAAATATAAAACAATATCAACTTTATAGTTGTAGGCCAATTCCTTAAGTATCATATTCAAAGACTGCACTCTCAGCTTGGCTTCAACAATTCTTGCATATTTAACTTATTTAGAAACAAAAACATTGCTTTAGACCAGCGGTCCCCAACCTTTTTGGCACCAGAGATCGGTTTCGTGGAAGACGGGTTTTTCCACAGATCTAGGGGGAGGGGCAGGGGGAATGGTTTTGGGATGAAACTGTTCCACCTCAGATCATCAGGCATTAGCTTCTCATAAGGAGCAAGGAACCCAGATCCCTTGCACGTGCAGTTCACAATAGCGTCCCTGCTCCTATGAGAATCTAATAACACTACTGATCTGAAAGGAGGTGGAGCTCAAGCAGTAATGCCAGCTTGCCTGCTGCTCACCTCCTGCTGTGCAGCTCGGTTCCTAACAGGCGAAGGACTGATACTGGTCTGCAGCCCAGGGGTTGGGGACCCCTGCTTTAGCCTGTGGTTGTGTCAAGGTTAGGACAGCTATCGATGTGTGCATGCGTGCCTGTATAGGGCGCCAGGGAAGGTAGCAAGTAAAAATTTAGATCATAGCAAAGAGAGAATATACTTCAGACTCTGTCTCTAGCTCTTGAACAGCACCTGCTCCTCTCTTTTTCCCTCCCCATGTCCCATACAATTCACTTCTAAAGGTACAGATCTTACTGAACAAGTTTTCCAAGTAGGGCTTCAAAATAAGGTCTCTTACAGGAAAATAATGCCTAAAACTCTGTAGATACCATTGGAAGACTTCAAACTCAACTGTCCTTCCACATGGCCAAACAAAAATAATATAATAAAAGCAAATAAAAAATAAGAACCAGACAGGAGCCATGTATTTGCTATTTCACATACATTATGCCAAGTAAGCCTCCTAACAACCCTGGGAGAAAGGTTATCTCTATCTTGCAAATGGAGAAAAAGGAGTGCAGAGAAGTTAAGTTTGTCTAATGTCATAAAGCTATTTAAGTGGTTGAGCTACGAGTTTTTAAAAGAAAATCTCAAGCTTCCCCCTTACTATCTCACACTGTACCCTTCTTTTTGGTCTCTTTTCACATCTTATTATCACCCACTCCCCGTCAAAGATGAGATTCTTGGGCTCAGGAAGCACAGTTTTTCCAAACACAGAGCCTTGGTTCTATGGAGTATCAGGCTACTTGTTACTCCGCAGATAAATTTTCATCTTCAATGCCACTGACTACACTGGCACTTAGACTGTAAATTTACAATGTATTGTTAGTTTGGTAGTTTCATCTTAAAAAAGGCAGTATACTGATTTTCTGCAAATAACAAGGGGTCTGAGATAAGGTTGCTAAGAGTAAATACTAAGCCATAAGTAGTCAGTCTGCTTCTGGAATAAATTCTGCTCCAGAATTTATATTTTATATGTTGTGTGATACCGAAATCTTAGAAAACTGACAGTTCTATTAATCTTATCTGATGATGAATAACAAAACTGTGATTTCTCCTTGCCTTTACTTTTTTAATATTGAAAATTTTTGTTCCTTCCCCTTTTCAAAAGGCAGCACTTGGAACAGAAGAATTTAGAGAGAGAGAGGCTCTTATGGAGTCCACAGTAATGAGGAAGTCCTAAAAAAGAAAGAATGTGATTCAAGTGAAGGATAGGGAAAAATAGAAAGTAAAGTGATTTAGGGAAAGGGTCGTAGTAAAGAAACAGATATAATATTTAAGACTAAACAATAACCTGTTCTGCTTTGATTAGCCCCAGACTGATTTTATACAAAGACAACATTTAAGTACATTAAAGAGCTAAAAAATAAAAGCTAAACAAAATCAGGATTCTCATTTCCTCTTAATTTTAGTTTTGCTGAATTTCTGTAAGTTTACCTTATGGTAATTAAGAATTCAATTTGCAGGCTGGGCGCGGTGGCTCCTGCCTCTAATCCCAGCACTTTGGCAGGCCGAGGCGGGTGGATCACCTGAGGTTGGGAGTTTGAGACCAGCCTGACCAACATGGAGAAACCCCGTCTCTACTAAACATACAAAATTAGCCGGGTGTGGTGGCATATGCCTGTAATCCCAGCTACTGGGGAGGCTGAGGCAGGAGAATTGCTTGAACCCGGGAGGTGGAGGTTGTGGTGAGACGAGATCGCACCATTGCACTCCAGCCTGGGCAACAAGAGCGAAACTCCGTCTCAAAAAAAAGAGAATTCAATTTGCTAAAAACAAAAGAATAAATCATGGCCGGGCGCGGTGGCTCACACTTGTAATCCCAGCACTTTGGGAGGCTGAGGCGGGCGGATCACAAGGTCAGGAGATCGAGACCACGGTGAAACCCCGTCTCTACTAAAAAATACAAAAAATTAGCCGGGCATGGTGGCGGACGCCTGTAGTCCCAGCTACTCGGAGAGGCTGAGGCAGGAGAATGGCGTGATCCCGGGAGGCAGAGCTTGCAGTGAGCCGAGATCGTGCCACTGCACTCCAGCCTGGGCGACACAGCGAGACTCCGTCTCAAAAAAAAAAAAAAAAAAAGAATAAATCATTTGCAAAAGGTGTAAACACATAGAAGACAGAAAATGCTATTTTGCATATGTGTACTTTAGAAACAAGGTCAAAAATGATTTCAGTAGCTAGAAAAGCAGGAAATTCTTTGACATTTAAGGATCAGTATAGGTTTCAGGACCCACTCCCTGTTTTTAGCTGTTTGGATGAAAGACTACACAAAAAGGCAGGGGACAAAGGAAGTTCCAGAATGGAAGAAAACCATGAGGAAGAGGCTGATTGAGAGCTTGGCATATTTGAGGTTATATACTAGAATCTAATCCAACCAAAAAGTGATCTGCAAAGATGAAGCTTAAAGAGCTATAGAATTTTAGAGAACAACTTCACACAGGGAATAGAATGAAAATACACTTCCAATATTAGAACAAGAGAACTGAATAAAATAGACAAATTATCAAAAGCCTTATTTATGGGCAATTAATGCACAATATATTCAAAAATCAATACATGAGGACATTAGGCAAAAAATAAACAGTATGCTATGGATACTAAAAGGAGAGAGAGAGAGATCATCTTCAGGTGAGGGGAGGTAGAGAATCATAAGTTTTCAAACAGAAGTTGAAATTTCTGAATCAATTTACTTAATTGATTATGAACAGGAAAAAGAGGTGGGGGAAGGCACACTCTGTACAGAAAGAATGCCACAAGAAGGTAGTATGGGGGCTTCTTTGGGGAACAAACAACTGTTCTTACAAGATTTTAATCTTCGCATGAGGTTTCTGGGGCAGGAAGTAACAGGAATGAAGTCATAATAATATTATATTACATCAAAGTTAAGATAACACTGGGGGTTACTCTGACATTCTAATGGCAATGTGACTCAGTTTCCAAAGTAAGTTACCAAATATCAAGGTGGAGATAGATGAAATATGGGTTAACTTGGTACTGCACTTTTAAATTCTTTATGGTAACAGTCTCAGCCACTGAGAAGTAGATAACAAATTAACGAACACCAAGAGGTGCCTTGCTCTGCCTAGTCTCCCCTACTGAAAGAGCCATGCAGGAAAAGTAAGCTAACATATGAGCTCTGAAAACTCTCTTGCCACCTGTCACTCCAGGGTTGTGTTCTCCTAGGACAACAGTGGGTATATGAATGTCAATAAGGCATCTAACAGTTTTATTTACACCAACCACATGGCTGAAAATCAAGGTCTCAGTCAATGAAAAAATGCATATCTTAAGAACTTTAAGCTCCTAGATGGGGGGAAAAAAAAAGCATGAAAGCAAATATATATTAACCATGAGAATGCAGTTTTAGAATGTTTAGATTTTGTTTGGTCAGTGTTATCAAAAAGCATTATATATCAAACCCAACAGAGTATTAGAAGACCGCCAGGACTACAGCACTAGGATCAATGCTAACTATGGACTGGTCTTTATGGCTATACCATTATCTTCACGTAGTACTGGAAAAATCTTGGTCCATTATTAGGTCAAATGGGTGTGGACTAAAGAGTTGTATAACACCGTATTTATCCATTTAAATAAGGGAATCAAAGAGAAAAGGGACTTAATACTTATGACTTTGCTTTAATTTACATTTTGAAATTCTGTGTTTGTGATAAAGTATATTTTATGTAGGTAGGTAAGGTAATAACCTATAATGTATGTGAAAGAAAAGGTAGCAAAAAAAATTCTTAGTTCTAAAAAAGACCTAATTTGTCTGATAAGATTCACTAGGCCACCATGAAAAAGGTTCCCAGAGTTCTTTGCATAGAGCTCTGAAAACCTAGTTTAATAAGAGTTCCAGGTGATTCTTGTGATCAGCAAGTAAGAGAACCAGCACAAACCTCTCACTTCATAAGTGTCAAAATTAAAACCAATGTCTCAGATTTGTAGTTAACTAAAAAAATAGAAGGTAATATTTTTCAATAGACTGGTAAAATATCAACTTCACAAATCACTGCGTTTTTAGGATTAGAGCCTTTAAGAGACCATAGAAAGAGCTGTAGAGTGGGCAAGAGCAGATTCTATACCTAGACTGTCTGGGTTCAAATTCCAGCTGCACACCTCTTTCTGTGCCTCAGTTTCCTCAGCTGAAAAAAGGGGATATTTAACTTACAGTGCTGCTGTGAGGATTACATATGTTATATAAAATGCTTAGACTTGTGCCTGGCAGTTCATGCTCAATAAATGTTAATTATTTGAACTTGACATGTCAAATTCCTAAACTGTATAAAAATAATCATATAATTACTAAATTAAAGTTATTTAATTTGAAAAAATTGTATGATGAATGCCAACTCAAAGTATAATAGTTAACACACCAAAAAGAAAATGAAATAAGGTTATTCAAAAGGTGTTTAGTCTGGATTCCATTAGATAAGGGTTTTTCAATCTCAGCACTATTGGTATTTATAGCTGGGTAATTCTTTGTTGTGGGGAGCTGTCCTGTGCCCTGCAGGATATTTAATAGCAGCATTCCTAATCTCTACTCAAAAAAGCTAGTAGCATCTCTCCCACTCAAGTCATGATATTGGCATATATCCCCTGGGAAAGGAAAGCGGTGGGGGGGAGGAAAAATTGTCCACATTTGAGAAGCACTACACTAGGTCCAAGAATATTAATTTAAAAAATAGAAGGTAATTGAGGTTTCTATAAAATAATAATTACAACAACTACAATTTACTGAATGCTTACCCTATGCTAAGACTCACATAACAGTCATAAAAGTTATTTTAGAAAGACAGTATTATCCCCATTTTTCAGAAGAGGAAATAAAGACTAATAGGTTTAGTAATTTGTCCACAGTCCCCCAGCCAGTAAATGAAGAAGCTAAGATATGAAGGCAGATTGGATTCCAGAAACTACATAATGCTGCCCTTCCTGTAATATTTTACTGGGATATTAAATAGTGTAGACTCTAAGACTTAGGAAAACAAATACAGATGGGCAAATTATTGAACACATAGTGATCACATATACACAAAAGGCACAGAGAAAGCACATAGAATATTAACACTGTGCATATAAGATAGCACATTTAAAAACTGAAATATTGGCCAGGCATGGTGGCTCATGACTGTTAATCCTAGCACTTTGGGAGGCCAAGGCAGGAGGATCCCTTGAGCCCAGGAGTTTGAGACCAGCCTGGGCAACATAGGGAGACCCTGTCTTTATTTTTTTAATTAAAAAAAAAAAAGAAAAAGAAAAAATATAAAACAGTGCTTTATAAGATGGTCAAAAGAATGACAATATGATAAGAAATTAAGTTTGTGGAGAGTGGTTTTCAATGAGCTTGGCACTGTTGAAATTTAAGAGAATTTATTTTCAACCATTGGCTTATATGTTATTAGTATTTTTAGAATGTGTTATTGTCTGGCAGATTACAGGGGGGTAAGACAAATGAATGTGTATCCTCAAAATTAACTTTCGACTCCTCAGCATACTATTTGATATGCTCCTCCATTAAATCTAAGACTTCCTAACAATAAACTTTTCAGAGGAAAATGCACTCCTTGGCATTCTGTTTTTGACATATTTTAAAATTTACTAAATTACTTATCGTGGTGATTTAAGTGAACTCACAAAGTTGCTGGTGAATAAACCAAAGTTTCCAATGTACTGAAAACATAATACCATTGCACTAACTTGACAACAGTCCAACGTGACTGTAACAACTTATAGCATATTTGTTGGGGGTCGGCTTTATCAACTGCACCTATAAGTCTATTTATTCTGAAAGCCTGTTATCTACAGGGAACTCTCATCAGTACCAACAGTCTGTAGAGCTCATCTCCTGCACTAACACTTGATTCCTTTCAAATGTCCTGTTAAAAAAAATACTTCGGAGGCAAAACAAGGAATTTATGAGTCTTATGAAAATGACGTAAAGCGTCTTAGTATTGTACAAAGAGGAAAATAAAATATAGGCCAAAGTACTGTATCTCAAATATCTTAAAATGGGAATCATGAATTTGCGGAGGTTTGTTTTTTTTTGTTTTTTTTTTTTTGAGACAGAGTCTTGCTCCGTCACCCAGACTAGAGTGCAGTGGCACAATCTCAGCTCACTGCAACCTCCACTTCCCGAGTTCAAGTGATTCTCCTGCCTCAGCCTCCCAAGTAGCTGGGACTACAGGCGTGTGCCACCACACCAAGCTAATTTTTTGTAGTTTTAGTAGAGACGGGGGTTTCACCATGTTAGCCAGGATGGTCTTGATCTCCTGACCTTGTGATCTGTCCGACTTGGCCTCTCAAAGTGTTGGGATTATAGGCATGAGCCACCGTGCCCGGCGAGGGTTTCTTTTACATCTTAATCTACCAGTCGTAAAATTAAAACCACAGGATAAAAACCATATACTATGAAAAAGATGGACTAAAAAGTAACAATAATCTCCTCACCCCTAATTTTAAGTTTTAAAATTGCCTTTTAAAGTAAAACTTAATTTACTCAGGACCCACTAAGGAAAATATCTCTGACATAGTTTATACTGGAGTGAGGCAGGAGTTTGACAAAAGTAAACATCATTAGTAGTTTTTGTCAAAAATTTACCCTAAATACAATTATGAGAAAACAAATCCAGAATGTAGAACTCTGCACAACACAAAGGTCTGCTGTCTTCAAGAAGAAAATGTCATTAAAAAAAGACTTTCATAGGTTTAGGAGACTAAAGAAGACACAATGACTACATATTCAATTAAATGTGAACCTTAATTCAATATGGAGAGGCAAGCGCTTAAAAAAAAAAAAGACATTTTTGGATAGTTGGGGAAATCTAAATGTGGACTGTGTATTAACTCATACTATGGAATTTCATATTTCCTAGATATGGTAAATCGTATTACAGGTATGTAGGAGAATAACCCTATTCTTAAGATGCAGGATGAAGTATCTGAAGTGATATGTCATGATGTCTGCAAATTACTTTTTCATATAGCTCATATGAAAAAGCGTGTGCAAGCATGTATGTGTATACAGAGACTGCTAAATAAATGTGGCAAAAACTTAACTGATGAATCCAGATGAGGTTACACAGGTATTCGCTGTACTATTCTTTCAACTTTTTTTGTAGGTTTAAGAAATTTCAAAGTAAAAGTTGGAGGAAAAAGTATAAACAAGTTGGGGAGGAGTGCAGTGATGTGTTATACATGTAAATTTTATATATTTTAAAGGAGACTAGATATATTAACCTAGAAAAACCGTCATAGTTGAATGAATTAAAGGAGATCAGTACCCTTGATCTTGAAGTTTTCCTTTATTCATTTCTTTGTATGGGCACTGCTCTACCTTAAAAATAACTAATGGTTTGGAAAACTCAACAGCTAATACCTTAGCAGTGATTGCCTATCAGCCAGCTGAGGGCTATAAATGTATTATCTCAGACTCCTTTTCTAAGCAATAGAACCATACATCCATCTAGCTGTTATTTAATAGAAATTTCAACTTAAATCTTGTAGGAGCAATTCAAGTTCTGCATGTCAAGTTGATAACCATCATTCTCTACACCCAACTCATTTCTTCTTTATCTCCAGTTTCAACAACAAGCACAAATGTTCCACTGTCTGGCCCAAGCCAAAGTCCAGCAATACAGATTTCTCGCTCAACTCTACCACCAATCAATTACCAAGTGTAGTCTATTTTACCCTGTAATCTTTGTCTCTCCTTTTGTCTGAACTGGAGCAATTACCTTCTAATTTATGCCTCTAAATCTTCTGCCTTCCATTTAATGCTTCATCTTGCTACCAAGTGATCCAACATGCAAATTTGACCATTATTTAAAATATTAAAAATGATAAAGACTTCTCATTGGCAGTCATTGCCAATGAGAAGTCTACCTGAAATTTTTAGCAACAAAAGTTGAAATCTATCTTCAGCTAATATGAACACACAAGTATGGCATAAACCAGGGAAAGACACTTAAAGTTTGGTCTAAAGGAGAAATTAAGTTCATTTGCAGAGAAAAGTTATTTCATTTAAACAGTTAAATGAAGTCAAAAGAGAAAGTTATGCACTGAGCTGCCACTTAAATTTTCCTAAGTAGTTAGGTTGTGAACTTTTAAGTCAAGTTCACTGCATTATCAAATGAAAGAAGTAATCAAGATAATATATATTCTGTTGACTTATGCCAACATAGGAAATATCTGGAAGAATGTGAAGCAGAATATGATTAATGCATTTTAGCAAAATGGCTAGGTTGTAGAAATTTGAAGAGATTTACTAAATGACTCACTCAGATAAATAGAACTTTATGGAATCACAGGGTCCTTAAAGACCAGACTTGAACTTGAAAGTGCAGAGAAAAAGCAAGAGTGATACTGACTTGCTTAAAGAAGTACAGGCGATTCATTCTCAAAATGATTAATGAGGAATCAGGAGGTGACAACAGAAAAAAACACCATTTCCCATTATTAAATAACCCAGTGCAAATACAGGTTCATAATCCCTTATTATAATCCCACAAATTTTTCATAAATCTTGCATAAACTCATGTGGTGCTGAAATTTGACCTGGGGCTACTTATGGTATTCACTTAGCTCATTAGAGTGACTATTTCTATGTTTTAGTGCTGAAATATTAATATGTTTGTTCCCAGGATACTGCAACAGACCCTGCTGGGAAGGTATAATATATTATAAATGTACTCAATTACCTTTCTAAATCTAAAAAACATTATCTTTTTTTTAACTTTTAAGTTCAGGGGTACACGTGGTCTGTTATAGGTAAGCTTGTGTCATGGGGGTTTGTTGTACAGATTATTTTGTCACCCAGGTATTAAGTCTAGTATCCATTAGTTATTTTTCCTCTCTCTCCTCCCACCCTCCATACTCCAATTGGTCCCAGTGTCTGTTGTTCCCCTCTATGCGTCCATGTGGTCTCATAATTTAGCTCCCACTTATAAGTGAGAACATGTGGCACTTGGTTTTCTGTTTCTGCATTCATTTGCTGAGGATATGGCCTCCAGCTCCATCTATGTTCCTGGAAAAAAGATGATCTCATTCTTATTTTATGGCTGTATAGTAATCCATGGTGTACATATACCACATTTTCTTTATGCAGTCTACCACTGATGAGCATTTAGGTTGATTCCATGTCTTTGCTATTGTGAATAGTGCTGCAATTAATATATGTGTGCATGTGTCTTTATGATAGAATAATTTATATTCCTTTGGTTATATACTCAGTAATGGGATTGCTGAGTTGAATGGTAGTTCTGCTTTTGGCTCTTTGAGGAATCACCACACTGCTTTCCACAATGGTTGAACTAATTTACAATCCCGCCAACAGTGTGTAAGTGTTCCTTTTTCTCCACATCCTTGCCAGCACCTGTTATTTTTTAACTTTTTAATAATAGTAATTCTGACTGGTGTGAGATGGTATCTCATTGTGGTTTTTGCTAAATCTAAAAATTCTTAGCTCCAAAACACATTTGGCCTAAAGGGTTTACAATAAGAGACTGCAAAGCTGTAGTACTTCTGGTGAAGGCTTTACTGAACCTTCCACTCTTTCGGAAGAGCCTTCCTCTATGCTGCCCCACCATGGTTTCTTGCCAATATCTCTATCATTAAAGATCACGTTTTAATGATTTGACGGTTTCTCAATTCACTTTGAGCAGTCTGAGAAGTGATCAAACCCTTTCCACCTAGCACAAACCTGGGTACCAATGCACTACACAATAAACATTCACTGAATAAAAAGAACTGGGTAGAGCTGAGGGAGCGAGTGGATGAGAAGGCACAAGGTAAATTTTGCTTACATTCTTTTTGGTTGAGCGGGCTTACCACTTAACTATGAAAGCCTAAAAATTACACACCGTAGATTCACAGTATTTAAGAATTAAAAATAACAATTCGGGGGAAAATTAAGGAAGAAGACTATGTTTGTATATCTTCTCTATTTCATTTCTTACCTTTAGCTGTTATTTTTTCTTTTAATATAGCCTATAATTCATATGCTCAACATATACAGAATTAATGCTTTATTAAAAGACGATTCAAAGGAAAAAAAGGGGGAGATGTAAAAATTGCAGTTCATATTAAAGATGGTTTAAAATAGCAAATGGAGTGGTAAAAATATTAACAAATAAAAATTCAAGCACACATTTAAAGGCAGCAGTGGGAGAAATGGCTGACAAGGCAAGTGGGAATCAGATTTGAGATATTCACATGCAAGGCTTAAAAAGGTAGATTTCTGAAGAAAGTGTACATTAGTGCCTTTGCAGATGTACAACAGTTGGTCACTGGTGACCTCAACAAGAGAAGTGTTGGGCTTACCAAGGGTAGAAAGCCAAACTGCTGGGGGTGGCAGAGTGAACAGGAGATGAAGAAAATAACTCAAAGCAGAGGGAAGGAATGGCAAGGGAAAACCATTTATTAAGAACTGGCACAGCTCACAAACCAGAAAAAACCAACACCACTTCATTTGTTGGCAGGAACTACTAGATTTGAAGACCAGAGCAATGATGTGGATATAACAATGATACGGCAAAACTGCGCTTGTGGAAAAAGACCTCCTTCTCTATTTCTGCAAGAATACAGTCTCCATGCTCTCCTGTTACCTAGCTCACATATTTCTTTTTCTTAAACAGGCATATCCCCCACGAAGTGCTATCCCCAACTTTTTATTCCCTTTTCCTCTCAAGACAGTCAAACTCCTAGGTAAAAGACTCCCTAGTCAGCTTCTTCTAAATAGCTCTATCCAACTCTTTTACTGGCTCCCCAAACTTGCCCCCAAATGAAGTCATGTGCCACAGATTCACTCAAGCACTTTCACAGACAGATAGGGGTTTAAATCTTAGCTCTACCTCTAGTCAATTGAATGACCTTGGGATGCTGTGAGAAATAAGTGAGATACAGTCTGGGAAGCACTGTGCTCAGTGCTTGGCTAAGTACTAAGCCCAATTTATTAACTAGCATTATTATTAAACCATCTAAGTATCCAGACTTAAAGGCAAAGAACCTTTGATTCACTCCTTCCTCTTACTATCCAAAAGTTTGCTCTACTTAATAGCTAGAAACACCTTTATGAAACCTAAATTAGATCATATTAATTAAAAACCCACCAAGAGCTCTCCAACAGAAGAAAGTCTTAAGTTTGGTACACAAAGCATAATTGGCTTCTAACCAACTTTCACAACTATATCTTATTTTACTACTCATCACACATTGTGCTCAAGCCAAAACATACCACCAATTATTGCCAATAAACATATAGCAGTTGTATCGTATATACATTTAAGCTCACGCAAATGAACAGCAGAGAAGGTAATCAGGAGGGAGGGCAAAAAAGAGAGGTATAGGGGAGAGAATGACAGCAGGAGGAAGAGAACATGACTTGGAGTATACATTTGCTATTCCTCTACAGAGTTCCTCTGAGCCTTTCAGAATTACCATGTTGAGTATGACTTTAGTGGTTGAAGACTGAAGTTATTCATACAACATGGCCTCTCTACACAAGCCAACTATTTTGCCTGGTGCTCAAGTGAAGAAAAGGGATTTACTTTCACTGGATGAAAACGTAACTGTGCTGGACTTAAGGAGATATGGTATGTATGCTATTTTATGGACGAACTGGGGCATCTCTCTGATGGTGCAAGAGTTTGGTTTTAAGCTGGCTTAAGTGCTATTCCTTTCTCTTCTCCCTGCCTCCTCATTTTCACTCATCACACAAAATACATTCTTCCCCAGAATGCACACTTTTTTAAAAAACCTCTCTGACTCCTTGGGCTGGAAACATCAGTGGATCTATCACCGAATTTCTTTCAATCTATTTTATTTATATGCACTAACTGTTCCTTGAAGAAAGGACCTATACCATGTATTTATAAACCCTCAGGGCCTAGCCTAGAGCCTTGTATACCATAAGCAAAGACTCATTAAATCAAAGAAAGGGAGCCATGTTGGCTGCTGAAAAGTACATTTTTAGCAATGGCTCAATGACAATTATTTCAAAAAGGGAGGCTTATAAAACAAGGCGTAGGGGTCTAGACTTGTGGTTAACATTTTCAATTGGTGTGTCAATAGGTACTCAAGCTGGGAGGAGAATTGTTAGTATCACAAGAATGCAATCAAGATTTAAATGATTAGACATTTTGTAGGGTAGGGCAAAATGGAGTACAGATAAGAATATAAGTGCATCTAGGTTAAAAAAAAAAAAAGAAAGAAATGTATAAGAAACAACAGTATCACTATAAATTGTAAGTGGAAAAACACCTAAATTTTGTGTGTCCAACCTCAACACAAGACGACTTTATAACAACATAAATGTCGATACCTCAACATTTTAAATATTGAGAGGAACAATGACAAACTGGAAGGAGTCTCAAAGGATATCAAGAATATTGAGGGTGGGGTAGGGAATGGAAAAGATGATAGAGGTGATTAATGTTTAAATTAATGACAATCAGGCAACAAGAAGAAAAGACTGTAAGTTTTCCTTGGTTCCTTTTTCCCTCTCACTCAACCACCTAATCTATGAGCAAGTTCTATGAGCTTTAGTTCCACAGGACTCCCTAGTTTGATCCCTCTCTCTATTTTTACAGGGAAATCTCTGTCCAGGTTGGTCTGTACTGTTACAATTGCCTCCTAATTTGTCCTCCCTACTTCTAAGCTTACCCCTTGGAACCCATTCCACACAAAGCAACTAGATCCATTTTCTTTTTTTTTTTTTTTTTTTTTTTAAAGACAGTGTCTCAGTCTTTCACCCCGGCTGGAGTGAAGTGGCACCATCTTGGCTCACTGCAACCCCCGCCCCACCACCCCCACCGTCTCAGCCTCCAGAGTAGTTGGGATTACAGGTGCCCATCACCATGCCCGGCTAATTTTTGTATTTTTAGTAGAGACGGGGTTTCGCCATGTTGGCCAGCCTGGTCTCAAACTCCTGACCTCAAGTGATCCGGCTCACCTCGGCCTCCCAAAGTGCTAGGATTATAGGGATGAGCCACTGCGCCCAGCCACTAGATCCATTTTCTAAATTTAAAGTGAAACCTCTTCCTTTCCTGCTTAAAATCCTCTATGGCAAGCTGTAACACCTAGAATTAATATATAAACTTCTTACCATGTCCAGAAAGCCCATGTATGATCTCATTCCTGCTTGCTTAGTTAAGTTTATCACCATCACTCTTCCTTTCTCTCATTCAGCTATAGTCACCCTAGCCTTTTTGTCCCATAAACATGCCAAAGTTCTTCCTAATTTAGCCTTCATCTGTTCTCTGTATATGAAAGGTACTACCCATAGATCTTTGTGTAGTTGATTTCATCTCATTATTCAGGGCTAAGCAGAAAACTCACACTCTCAGACCAGTTAAGCAAAAGGAGCACTCTGACCTTCCCTCCTCCCAAATATTATTGTATTTTATCTTATTCATATAAATAAATTATACTGGGGGTTTCTGTCTTGTTCTACTAGAATTTAAGTCTCCAGAGGACAGGAATTTCATCCTAAACATTGGTATGTCTATCATCAGTGCCTAGAACAGTGAGTGGCATAGAGTGAGTTTTCAAACATTTGTTGAATGGGACTTATTCTGCATAAATCCTAAATATATTTAGGAAATTGGGACCAAATGAGAGGTAGACTTTAGGACATTTTGTAAAGAACTTGCAAGAATTATAGTGAGGTGAAAAGAATGTTTAAGAAGTCACTGGATGACCACAAATTATGAATACAGATGAGATTACTATATTAAGTAGGAGCTGATTAAGTGACCTTAAAATCCTTTCCAATTATAAAATCCTAATCTACTCGTAATGAGTTACTTTCAGTCTATACAGCTGTTAGATAAATGGCTTCTACAATGAACTATCTTTAAGTGATCTGACTTAGCATGTAGTTTATGACTACCTCCAACTTACTAAACACCTTCAGTGACTTTAGGTCATTTTTGTTTCAAAAAATAACACTGAACTTGCTATTCAGGGTAAAGCACCATTCTGACGTATAAAAGGATAAATGGAGAGACAATTCCCCATCCCACTATAAATTATATTTATCGAGAGTATGGTACCTAAGATCCAATGTTCTAAAGAATTTGTACATTACTCGCTATAATTTGGCTTTTGGTCCTTTTTGTCTCCCCTACCCTTCTACCTATAACTAGATAAAATGGTGCAACTGAGAAAAGACTGTCATAAAATAATTCATAGGCATGTTACCTTGGCCACACAGCTTTTGTTTAAATAAAAGTTTGGATCTAGATTTGAAATCATTTTAACAAACCAGGATTACTTTCAAAATACAGTATTTTGAAAACAACACATGCTGACCAAATTAATGTATCTGCAGGAGAAATACTTAATGTAAACACTATTTTAACAAAGACTAAGACAAACTTATTTTTATCAATGAATATAAAGCAGTGTATCCCAAAATGAGCTTTTGAGAAAACTAATTCTTCAAAAGATACTGGTCAAATAAGTTTGGGAAATACTGTACACTGTAACTCTTCTCCCTCATTCACAAATTACATTAACACATACAGTATCTAAAATATTTTACAAAAAATAAATTTAAAAAATTAAAATAAAGGACTTGTTCACTTGCTGAACTTTAATCTATCATTTCCCATATTTCCTTAGCCAGAATTCCCCATCTTTTGGGGACAGAGCTAGTAGTGGAAAACACAATTTAGGGAAACACTGCTATATAGCACTATTTGAAAATAGTACCTCTAAATAGATTTACAAAATGGCTAAGATAGAAACTGTGAAAACAAATGTGAAGCTTACTGGTATATATGTATTCAAAGTAGGTCCCTAGATAAGAATTTATATAACTTATACTAAATTTTTTTAAGTAGCTCAGAAAAGAGACACTTATAGATGATTTAATTAAAAATTAAAAAATCAGCATTTTAGTCAAATCCCTATATTAACTGCTAATTTGTCTGTGACAACAAATATTCTGTGATGCTATTTTCCCCTCAAGTTACTAATGGTAGATTTTCATATTAAAACTAAAGTTATCCTGGGATATCAGGTGGTTCAGAGGGAAATGGGAAAGAAGCACAGGTTTGTGACTCTACTGGTTTATATGTCTTTTTTTCCTTTCTGTACCATAGTGGGCTATTTGAAAGGGAAAAATATTTTTAACATGTGGATTCTCATAATACATTCTGCTAGACTTCTGGACCATTTTGCTTTGATGTCAACGTAATTCTAAGGGAGAAAAAAACTTAATAGTTAACACTCCCCAAAAAGAGAGGGACTACAGCAGTTTTAGAAAAGACTTACTTAATCATTTCAAAAAGCTTTGGATCTGAGACCTTGATATTTCGTGCCATATTCCAGGAAAGATGAACCATGGGTACTATTGACTTCACACTTTGCAATTTGTTCCATTCGTACCGTTCCACTGCCAATTTATACTGGCAGGCTAGGAAAAAAAAAACAGTTATAAAGCAACCCAAAGTACCAAAAGATATGAAGATAACCATTATCACCTGCTCAGGTGATATCTTCAACATCAATTCTGAAAACCTCAAAACACTATAAAAATAATTTTTATGCTTTATGATAATTACAGTAGTAATAATATTAGCAATCATATAAAGAGCACTTCCTATGACTATGTGCCAAGCATTGTGTTTTTATTTTTATCCATTATCTCATTTACTCTTCACCATCACCTTATTAATTTCATTACTTCCATTATACAGATGAAGAAATCGAGGACCAGAGAGGTTAAATAACTTGCCCAAAGTTATAAGAGCCAGATCCTGGTCCTAATCCAGGTCTTTTTGGCTCTAAACTCCACATTCTTAACCTTAAGTGACTATTGCCTGAAGGCAGGCATAATTCAAACAGATTTTGACATTACAGAGCTATTCATATGAAATATTAGATTTTTTAAAATGTGAAAGAATAATTTTTCTATTTTGTTTTCTCTCATAAGGGTTTTTAAAATAAAACCAAGCACTATAAAAATTATTATTATATCCTTCATGTACATTAAAGCCATAAACTTGTTATTTGCTAATATCTATGCTCTTAGATTTCTATGTTAACTTGAATTTAATTTGTTGTACTACGAATTACAATTCTATGCAAGGAGACATTCTTCTTACAACTTTTAGTGAGTTATATTTCAAGAAAAAAGGAACACACCTATTGGATATAATCCTTAATTTAACTTTTTTTAAGCATATTCTTTATAATACCTGTAAGTGGACCAACATTCCAAGCAATGTTGTTGCACCAGCCAATAGCCTGAACCCAATGAACAGTGCCTGCATTTATCCAGACCAAATCTCCAGGTCGCTGAATAAACCTATACACTGGAACATTTGCTTCATAAAGATCTTCAAGGTTGGGCCACCAAGAACCCATTAGGAAATTCAAATTATTTCTGAAATAAGAAAAAAATAATGCAAATGGATCAACTACATTAAGAAGCCCCTAATAAGACTGGAAGAAAATGTCACAATTTTTTTTAATAAACACTTGTTCATTTTATTGAAAAGTAATTGCTTGTGCAAAAAGATCTGCTGTATGTATATAAAGAGTGTGTAATTATGGTTGAGTATTAAGTTACTAAAGATCAGTGCTATCTTTTTTTTTTTTTGAGACAAAGTCTTGCTCTGTTGCCTGGGCGGCAGTGCAGTGGCTCCATCTAGGCTCACTGCAACCTCCGCCTCCCAGGCTCAAGCAATCCTCCTGCCTCAGCCTCCGGAGTAACTGGGATTACAGGCGCCTGCCACCACGCCTGGCTAATTTTGTATTTTCAGTAGAGATGAGGTTTCACCAGGTTGGCCAAGCTGGTCTCGAACTCCTGACCTCAGGAGATCCGCCTGCTTTGGCCTCCCAAAGTGCTGGGATTACAGGAATTATAATACCTGTAGTAAGTGGACTGGTCCAGTATTACCATCTTAAATTGATTTTTCAAAGATCCAAATGAAATCCAAAGCTACTTTCAAGTAACACATAAATTAACTTTTAATTTCATTTCAACAAAGACTATTTTTGACTGAAGCCTTTTCTCCCTGGAGCACCTAGAAATCCCTAAAAGGTAAATGGAAGGTGGAGTTGACATCAAGTCATTTAAATCCATAAACAGGAACATGGTGGCAATACAAGTACCAGGAACTTCCCTTAATTTCTGAGGAAAAGGAGACTGGATGTCAGACTCCATATAGTTTGATGATTAGCTGATTAAAACTATGCAGTTCAAAACAACTTCAGCAAAAACAAACAATCATGCACATGCACAAATAATCATGACCACTACTACCGATATACTTTGGAAACATTCCTTAGATATTATTAAGCTTTTATTTTAATATCTGGCTTCTTACTCTCCATCATGATATGAAGTACTTTTTAAACAACATAGCAACCTTTCCCATAAAAGAACTTTATAAAATTGAATTAACTACTTCAAATTTCATATTTTGGGGAATGAAGAACTTACACAGTAAAAATGTTCCTTTCCTTAAGATCTAAGAAATAATCTTACTTTATTTGTCTTGTGCTATAGCACATGATAAAGTATACTTTACAATTGTTTTTACTGGTTTAAATTTAATTTTTATCTAGATCAAGGGTTGGCAAACTATGGCCCATGGGCCAAATTCAGCCCACTGCCTGTTTCTGTAAAAAAAACTTATTAGAATACAGCTATGTCCATTCACTTACGTACTATCTCTGTGTCTGTGCTACAATGACACAGTTGTGACAGACAGCGTATGACCAGGAAAGGTGAAAATATTTATTATCCGGCCCTTTATGGAAAAGAAATTGCCAAACTATGATCTAGAAAGAACCTTAGTCTCTCTTTTTCTCTCTTGAAAAATGCAAGGCTACTCTTGAAAGTTTAGACTAGAGTACAAATGGTAGCCTAACTGCAAAGGGATAAGGATTGGCTTATTGTGTGTGACAAGGCCAAGTAGATACAGTCCAGAAAAAGTTGCCTATAAAGCAAAAAATGGCTATAAACACAAATCCTAGCCTTATTTCACCCATGTATTGCCATTACAAAATTAGAGAAAACTTTTTATCCAAAAGCAAGCAAGTAATCCCAAACAGACACCCCCCCCCAAAAAAAATCAAACTTACCAAAAAGCATGCATCGTTTTAATCATATATTCAAAATAATGGTTATTTCAAGACAGGTATTATTTAAAGCCATGAAATAAACTACAGATACAGTATAAAGTCACTATCAAAAGCAGCAATCTTTATGTGAAACAAAATTACAGTGAAATGCTGAAGAAGCAAGTACTACTTTCACAACTGAGTTATTAAATTTACCTAACCCTTCCTTCTAACTTGATATTTTTATTATCCCTAAGCTCAAGCTTTTTGGACATCATCTCCTTATTCTAATTATCTTTTTTCCCAAGACACCTCTCCATTTAGATAGGAAACAAAACTACACCCTAAAAACAGCCAGTCCCTACTCAGAAACAATGAACAAGGATTCCTGTACTATAGCTGCAACAATATAGTATTAACTCAAAGTTTAAGAAATAAAAATCTTTCTATAGCACAATGGAGATTTCCCATATAACAATGTTCTTTCTCTGCTGCTACTGGTCCATAAAAAAAGTACAGATTAAAGTAGATCGGGTTATTTCATCAGCACATTAGAAGCTTTAAAACTCCATATCTTTGGCTTTCTTACACTGAAGGAAACCAATATATGAATAGAGAAGACAACATAAGGTAATTATCTCTTGCTTTTATATAAGGAAACTGTGGATTAATATTTTTTTTGTTTTTCAACTACGATGCACTTCTTACTAAATCCAAATACTTACAGCAAACATTCTTAAACCAAAGTAAGAAATTAGAAGTTAGTATGGGGCTGGGCGTGGTGGCTCACGCCTGTAATCCCAGCACTTTGGGAAGCCAAGGTGGGTGGATCACGAGGTCAGGAGTTCCAGACCAGTGTGGCCAACATGGTGAAACCCTGTTTCTACTAAAAATACACAAATTAGCAGGGCATGGTGGCACACCCCTGTAATCCCAGCTACTCAGGAGGCTGAGGCAGGAGAATTGCTTGAACCTGGGAGGCAGAGGCTGCAGTAAGCTGAGATTGTGCCATTGCACTACAGCCTGGGCAACAGAGCAAGACTCTGTCTCAAAAAAGGAAAAAATAAAAATAAAGTAGTATGTGGAATATGTGTATAATTAGTTTTCAAAGTAATCTCATGTAAATGTTTTCTGTGGGTTTCTTCCCCCTTTAATTGGGGTGGGGGCATAACACCAAATGTGTATATAATGTATATTTTCATCCTATACTAATTTTCTAATGTTATTACTAAATGAAAATATCAGGTCCTTATATAATAAAGTACTTTCTAGAAAAGAAGAGAATAAGGTTCTATCTAGACAAATGATCAAACTGAAACCAACTAAAAAAAAAAATTCCAAAGTACTTTTTAACACACGACACAGAAATAAATAAAAGCTATTTCTGGGATCTTAAGGAAAGGAACTATCCAAGTTCTTTCAACTAGAGAAAACAAAATCTGGGCTGGATGTGGTGAATCACGCCTGTAATCCAGCACTGTAGGAGGCCCAGGCAGGTGGATCGCCTGAGCTCAGGAGTTCAAGAGCAGCCTAGGCAACATGGTGAAACCCCATCTCTATTTAAAAATAAATAATACATTCTATACAATTTCTTCACAGAAAAAGTTGTCAGTTTAAAAAGAATTTATATCATTATATGGCAAAAGGTATTATGGTCAAGCTTGAGTTATTCACAGCCTATACAGGTGCTCAATAAAGAATTCCTTCTACTTCCTAAAACCATTTATAACAAAACAATTTTTCTTGGAATACACACATTTCAAATGAACAAGTATGCATCATTTTAAAAATTAAATAACTCAACTTTTCTATCTTAATTCATGGGTACTACTATTGCATGAAGTTGTTTTATGGCATCTTTCTTAAAGTATTTCCAATAACACAAAATATGAGGTTTGGAATCAAATAATTTAAAATGAATTCTTCGCTGAATGGTAAGTGAATACTGGCAATGTATCCATTAGGATATCCAGCTTGGTAAGTTGTCCTTTACAATTACTGCTTTCTAATATATGTTTTAAGAAAATTTACTTTGGAAACCTACTTTTCACAGAAGTCATTCAGAACACCCCAGTAACCTTCAGGAACAACAAACCATTCACAGTCACCTGGGCCAATATTTATGTTAACTGAACAGAAGTTGTTATTTTCCTGATGACCTGAAATGTGAAAAGAAAAAAAATTGGAGTTCCAGTGGCGCAATCGGTTAGCACACGGTACTTATACAGAAAAAAATTAATCATCACACTATAATTTTATAGAAAAATGGGTCTTTGGAAACAAAACCTTACAAATGCTCAACAGAGAACACTCTAGTAGTATTTAGCTCTTCATCACTGTAGCATTTTTGTGTCAACTCCTAACATACTCAGTAAGAGCTTCTATGATAGGCAGTATAATCATGGTTAAGAGATTAGGCTCTGGAGCCAGGCTCCTTGGCTTAGTCATTAATTGAACCTGGGCAAGTTGGTAAACCATTCTGAGTCAGTTTCCCTATATGTAAGAACAGATAATAATAATCTCTATAAATTGTTGGGCTGTTTTGAAGATAGATAAACTAATGAATGCATGTAACAGTGCTTAATACAGATGCTCTTTAACTTACAGATGAGACTACATCCTGATAAACCCATAGTAAGTTGAAAAATATCTTAAGTTGAAAATGCATTTAATACTCTGATAAACCCACCATAAAGTCCAAAAGTGGTAAGTTGAACCATTTCAACTCAGGGACCATCTGTACACAGTAAGCAATAAATATTAGCTATTATAGATATCATTACCATTTTTTTCCTTATGAACTAATCTCCAGGAACAGTGTTTACCCCATAACAAGGTACTCAAAATAACGTTTTTTGCCCAACATTTATATCAGTGTCCAATGACAGAGTATAGAGCAGAACATAGTTCTTCTATCATTTATTCTAGAACTCTTTGCACTTTACCTGACTATGGATAAAATATCACAGAATTGGGCTTCTAATGGTCTGAGGATAACAATTATAACCAATAGTTCTAATCCTGGCTGTATATTAGAATCCTCTGGGGACCTCAGTTAAAAACCAACCAACCCACCCACCTACCCTCATGCCTGGATCTGAATCCTAGAGATTAATTACATACTTTTAAAAAGCTACCAGTTGTGCTGGCTCAAGCCTATAATCCCAGCACTTTGGGAGGTCCAGAGGGAAGAATAACTTGAAGTCATTATGTGAACCTCAAAACAATTAGCCAGGCATGGTGGCATGTACTTGTAGTCCTAGCTACTTGGGAGGTTGAGGCAGGAGAATTGCTTGAGTCCAGGAGAGGTTACAGTGAGCTATGATCACATCACTGCACTCCAGCCTGAGTGACATAGCAAGACCCCATCTCTTAAAAAAAAAAAAAGAAAAAAGGACAAGAGAATCAAATCAGCAGCCAGGATGGGGAACCACTGACCCATTTTACCCAGAAGCAAGCATAGCCATTTTTTGAAAAAATTCTTAAGCATGACTCAGTAAGAATGTGAACAAAGAAGGAAGCAGTCTGGTTTTCAAACCATGGCTGCATCAAGCAGCAAAGAGAAGCACCTGAGGGAGAGCTGCAGCCCACAGTACATTGGTACAGCTGAACTGGTTATCAACAGTATCTCTTCTAATTGATCAGTGCTGGGATTGTGGCAATTGTTAAATATTTTGAATATCACCCTGTGAAATTTCATGTCAATGCAAAAGAGCACAAAGAAGATGGTACTTCAGTACTGGATGGAAAATTTAAGTCTAAAAACAATGTAATTCACTTTACAAATGAAAAGACCTAAAGAAGAAATGTAACTTGCCAAAAGTGACAAGCCTAATTAGTGGCAAAATCTAGACTAGTTGTTAGAATGAGTCTAGTAATGTCTCCACATCATGAAGTTTTTTTAAAACTGTGAGTTATGATCCACTTAGAAAACTGCGAGTTGTGATCCACTTAGAAAACTGCAACCTACACTTTATTTTTGAAATGAAACAGAATAGAATAGATTGGAAAACGTATTGTTCGATAAAACTGCTGCTGTATACATACATGTGCATTCGGTTACATATAAAACATACTTTTTATTGTTACTTGGGTTAAAAGAAAAATTCAAAAACATTGCACCCCATCACTCTCTGCAACAGATGGGATTGACAAACAGAGTCTTCAGGCCAAAAGAACTTATTTCCCAGTGGTGCTCCAATGACCCCTTTCCAGATTAAATTGTTATAATGTTTCTGGGCTATTACACTAAAAAAAGATAATGAAAAGGGGAAAAATCTTAATCTGAGCTCAGTTAAAAAGTCTAATATTATAACAGGAACAACTCTTTCAGTTTTATTCATTATAAATGACAAGATTCTGGCTGTCTTTCCATGTTTCATATTTTGATTTTGTTTTCCATTTTAACAAGATAATGTTAGTTCATACAAATTACCTGGTGTTCTGCTCCCTGGAACTTTCATGTATAGTTGAACTGTGTTCATGCCCAATATGGTATGACCAACATGGCTTAGAAGATTTCCTGCTGATACGACACGCACAAAAGCAGGAAGTTTAGTCAGCTCATGTAGCTGCAACTTCCACCTGCAATAAAATAACACATCAAAAGTGAAACTCTGCTACAAATATCTGTGGAAGCTTACCATTTCTTCAAAACCCTTGTGTTCCAATCAGAAAAAAACAATTAAGTCTATAAATATTTTACTTTTCCATAAGAAAATGCTTAAATTCTTAAAGTTTTTCCAAAGAAAACTTCCCAAGAAAAATAGGCATAAAAATTATTCACCAATAAAAGAAAAAAAAACTGACTATTTTAATAGTTGTACAATTATATTTTATAAATACATTTTCATGTAACTATTTCATATAATTAAAAATATAATTTGTGATTATGTAATTAGCATATAGTCAGAGTCTTGATGAAAAACTGTAGAAAAGTTTTAAGTAAAAAAAAAAATTTGGCAGGGTGCAGTGGCTCACGACTGTAACCCCAACACTTTGGAAGGCTGAGGTGGGAGGATCCCTTGAGCCCAGGAGTTCAAGACAAGCCTGGGCAACACAGTGAGACCCCATCTGTATTTTTGAAAAAAAATTTTTAAATTTTAATTGTAAAATGTAGCAAAAAAAGTTTAGCTCAAATTCATGTCAACTTAAAAAAAATGACAATAAATGAAACAGAAGAGGAAATTGTAGAGAATTCCCAATCTAGCACAGGATAACTCTTTCCATCAGTTCACAGAAATATTACTACAAGGACTTACTTTTTGTCATCAGATAGGTCAATATTGGTCCCAAACTTTATGGTTTTAAAGGGTCCTTTTCTCCTCCTCCCAGAACTTAAAAAAGAGACACAGTATTAGAAACATGCCTTTTAAAAATTAATACTAAGTGGACATTAAAAATGACTTACTTATCTGATGATGTAGATTCACTATCTGAGTGGTCTTTATGATGACTTCTTTTTTCATTTTCTTCCTATAGATTAAGCAAAAAGCAGTCTAGCTTAGTGTTCTATAACTGGCAATCCTTTCCACCATACAACTGAAAACAAGTTCATATCTAGATTGAATAGTATTATTTGTGTTTTGAAACTAAGTTTCATGTTTTTAATTTTTTGAGACAAGGTTTGACTCCTGTTGACCAGGCTGGAGTGCAGTGGTGCAATCCCGGCACACTACAACCTCCGCCTCCTGGGCTCAAACGATTCTCCTGCTTCTGCCTCCTCAGTAGCTGGGACTATAGGTGCGCATGACCACGCCCAGCTGATTTTTGTATTTTTGGTAGAGACGGGGTTTTGCCATGTTGCCCAGGCTAGTCTCCTGTGCTCAAGCTGTCTACCGGCCTCAGCCTCCCAAAGTGCTGGGATTACAGGCGTGAACCACCATGCCTGGCCTTGAAACTAAGTTTCTATAGGCCTCTTACATATGAAAATCTCTTCAAACACCACATTAAATAAATAAATACCCAAGAAAGCCAGGCACAGTGGCTCACGCCTGTAATCCCAGCACTTTGGGAGGCCGAGGCGGGGGGATCACGAGGTCAGCAGATCGAGACCATCCTGGCTGACACAGTGAAACCCTGTCTCTACTAAAAATACAAAAAAATTAGCCAGGCGTGGTGGCAGGCGCCTGTGGTCCCAGCTTCTCGGGAGGCTGAGGCAGGAGAATGGCGTGAACCCGGGAGGTGGAGGTTGCAGTGAGCTGAGATCACGCCACTGCACTCCAGCCTGGGCGACAGAGTGAGACTCTGTCTGAAAAAAATAAAAAATAAAAAATAAATAAATACCCAAGAAAAGTCGAATCTCACCAGCATGGTATCCAACTTCCTCCACTAGCCACAGAGTTATACTACAGATTCTCATACCTGCCCCATTTTCAAGAGGAGAGAAAACTTGAGGAAAGCTGAAAGGCCCAGGGCATCCCAATCTTGATTATAAATGATGTAAGCTAGCAGAGGTGTATGTATGTGTACATAGCTATATATGTGTAATAGTGGAAGGTAAGATACTTCTTATTCTTGATTATGAACAAAGGAAAAGTTCTTCCAGGGGATATTTATTCCACAATGAATTATACACAAATGACAAAATGTTTACAACATTGCTGGATACATATAGGTATTTTTCAATGCAAATATTACTTTTATTTACAACTCTTGAGTCACAGACATATCGGTTAACACTGTTTTATGATTTCTGAGTTAGCAATACTTCTGACCTTTGGCTTCCATTCCTTTAAATGTGTAGTGTCTGAACATCTGTCAAACTTTTCACATGTAATGGTCCATGTCTTAAAGCATACTAAAAAACCCATGCTGGCCGGGCACGGTGGCTCATGCCTATAATCCCAGCACTTTGGGAAGCTGAGATGGGCAGATCACCTGAGGTTGGGAGTTCCAGACCACCCTGACCAACATGGAGAAACCCCGTCTCTACTACAAATACAAAATTAGCTGGGTGTGGTGGCACATGCCTGTAATCCCAGCTACTCAGGAGGCTGAGGCAAAATTGCTTGAACCTGGGAGGCAGAGGTTGCAGTGAGCCGAGATCACGCCGTTGCACTCCAGCCTGGGCAACAAGAGCGAAACTCCGTCTCAAAAAAACAACAACAAAACCCCATGCTTTCTTTGGTTATGGAACCCTCTCCATTTAAATAGACTGCCTCTTACTATCTTTGCTTTTCAACTCCTCCTCCAAATTTTCCTTTGATGATCTTTGACTCCTTCTTACTATTCTATTCTGACTATAATATTGCCAGGTACTTGAAGTATCTTGAAAGTCTGAACTACAGATTTACATGGACAACGAATTCACTGCAACTCAGTAAAGTCAAAGGATAGTTTTTATTAGATGAATTTCTTTGTAGTATATAGGGAGCGGCAGGGGGAAAGGAAGACAAATATACAATTTACAGGTAGAAATGCTATCTTGATTGAAAATATGAGTTGGCAGAATTTTAAACAAAGACAACAAGCAAATCTAATGAATCACAAATTAAAGACTTTCAGCCACATACTGTCAGTGGTAGGACATCTGAAGAACAAACAACTTAGTGCAGACAAGTATTTGAGTAATACGTTTAATAAACTCATTTGTTTGGATGTATTATGTTCACTTTGTAGGAGAATTCACAAAGTTCTCATTATAGTGCTAGAGGATTTTGTAATGCTTCAGTGCTGAAAGGGCTATATGGGTCTTTTAATAATAATAATAATCCTCTGATTATTTTTACATTTTTGTTTTTTAATTTCCTCCTTCAGATTTCTCTTACAGCCTAAGATTGGTAAGAAGAACACTAATGTTTCCTGCAGGAGTTGTCTATGAGATAGCACTAAAGAAAAAAATGAGAAGACCAAACAGGATTTTACAAGCATAAAATAAACTTGAGACTTAGTTTATCCTCTAAATCAGTGGTTCTCAACCAGGAGTAAATGTGCCCTTCAGGGGGTATTTGACATGTCTGGAGATATTTTTTAGAAGCCAGAGATGCTAATAAATACCCTGCAAGGTGCAGGACAGTCCCCCCACAACAAAGAATTATCCAGTTCAAAATGTCAATAGTACTGAAGTTAAGAAACCCTGCTCTAAAAAAAAGTATCCCAGAAATGAAGGAGACATTTCACTAGAAGTAATTCTATTTCCCCATGATGTTATTTACTTCATGAATCCATCAGTTTGTTTAGATTTTACTAAAAGCAAACTGAGGGTGGGTGCGGTGGCTCACGCCTGTAATCCCAGCACTTTGGGAGGCCGAGGTAGGCGGATCACTTGAGGTCAGGAGTTTGAGACCAGCCTGGCCAACATGGTGAAACCCAGTTTCTACTAAAAATGCAAAAAAGTTAGCTGGGTGTGGTGGCACGTGCCTGTAATCCCAGCTACTCAGGAGTCTGAGGCAGGAGAATCGCTTGAACCTGGGAGGCAGAGGGTGCAGTGAGCCAAGATCATGCCACTGCACTCTAGCCTAGGCGACAGAGGGAGACTCCGTCTCAAAATACACACATACGTACGTACGTACATACATACATACATACAAGAAAACTGGAGAGCACTTACAAAGTATTTTATGTAACATAAAATGATGAGATGCATATAAAAGTAATGTGTCCTTTCAAAACTCCAAAGTAAAATCATCTTTAAAATCCTAAAATAATCTTTAGGATACAAATACTTACTCTCAATGATTCCTGGAATGAGGAGGCCTGGTACTGTGCATATTTAGCAATTGTAGTATGAGATCTATTACTTTCACAATGCCAGATTTTCTTTGTTCCAGTGGGATCCCAGTTTTCATCTGCTGGCTGCTGCAACTGTGTCCTCACTTCTACCATATGTTCATTGTTAGCTTCCACCAAAGTTTTAGTAGAGAAAAGTCCCAGGTCTTCATGAATACATAAATGTAGTTAAAAAACGAAAATTATATTTGGAATAATATTTTAAGTGCTTTTTTTTTTTTAAAGGAAGAAGGTAAAGCATTTTATGGCACTGTATCCAGTTCCCATAAAAAACTAGGGCCTCTGCACAACCTGAGCTATGTGCCAAGTTTGCAGAACCATACGCTGAAGCCCTGAATCTAACTGCTATGTCATCCCATCTGAGAAAGAATTAAGTGTGAAAGGACTGAAATTTCACTTATTTAATTTCTGCAGATGCCAGGAAATACTTATGGGGCTATAGTATTTATTAGTAGCATCAAATTTCACATACATTTTATAATCAAATTTTTTCTATTAACCTAAATCACAATTATGTAAACGGACCAAAATAGTAGCTAAATTTAAAAACCTCCACCAAATTGCCAGTAACCAGTATCACCAACAATATATTCACATCATGGATTAAAGAAGTGATACACACACACTCTCTCATTCTTAGTACTAAAAAAAAATTAAAATAAAAATACAAAAAAGAAAAGAAAAAAGAAAAAAAAGCAAAGTTTCTGCCAGTGCTTGAAAAGTTAAAAGATAGCAAAAGAAACAGACAAACTTTTTCCTTTTTTTATTTAAGGCTTACCTAACTTAAGAGCTCCAGCAAGGCCACGTATTACTGTAACAGGGTTGTTCGGATTTGTACAAAATTGATGTAATGGAGGAAAGAAAGCATCACGTTTATTTTCCAACTGTAAAATTAAAATATGTGGTTAGATCTCAAGAAAACAGAGCTTTTATTTAAATATTATGCTCCAAATTAATATTCATTATTTTTCACAATTTAAATAAAGCATTTTATGGGGTGATATTTCTCTTTGACAGTATCTTATCACTGTGACTTTTGATTCTAGTTTTAATCAGATAGTAACCACATACATTTCTCCTGTCCATTTTATCATGACAAAAATATGTAGGAGAAATGAAACTGAAATTAAACTTCAAAATCAAAGTGTTTTAAATATTATTCAGTCTTAAAATGAAAAGACAATCTTGACACATGCTGCAACATGGATGAATCTTGAGGACATTACGTTAAGTGAAATAAGCCAGTCACAAAAAGACAAATATTGTATGATTCCACTTACATGAGGTATCTAGAATAGTCAAATTTATAGAAACAGAAGGTAGAATCGTAGTTGCCAGGGGCTGGGAGGAGGGAGAAATGGGTAGTTGTTCAGTGTGTAGTTTCAGTTTGTCAAGATGAGAAAGTTCTGGAGATTGGCTGGACACCAATGTGAATATGCTTAACAGTACTGAACTGCACACTCAGAAATGCATAAGATGGTAAATTTTATGCTATGTGTTTTTAAAAAATCACAATAAAAGAGAGGGAAAGAAAAAAAATCATGCCTAAACAAATATTATCAAAGAAAGCAGACTGAAGAGGACCCATAAAAGATAAAAAACTTAATTTTGCATTTTATTTTTTCTCCTCAGAGCTCACTTTACAAGTTTTTTTTACATGTCTATCCCAGTGCTTCCCTTACATAGTAAGGGATAAACAACAACTGGTTGGAGGAAGAATTAATATGATAATATTTGGCCTCTAGAGGGCAAGGGGGTTAAATCTGTAAAACAAACTCTAGTACCATTTTATACATGCAAGATCATTATACATATACTACCCTAACTTTATACTTACAAAATTTTAATTTGGGATAGAAGCAGGAAAATGAAAGGAAATAGGGTAGGAAGATCTATTTGGAAGAAACAGAAATAGGAATTGCTTTGATTGAACTCTTAATGACTTCCTATATCAGATTCCTATATTTCTATAAAGTAAAACTAGTATCTAGTTTTAAATGTTTTAAATTACCTATTAAGTTTTTAGTGACATATATCTACTATCACACTTATGTTCTCAAACACTTATTTTGAAGATAGCATCTTTTTTGGGGGGTAGATGTATAAAACAGAATGAATGTTACGGTCCACATAACTAAGTAGAATGCAGATTTAAAACTCAGTTTACTAAAAAAAGTTACATTTTTGGTAGCTTTTTCCTAACACTGCTCAAAATTAGGGCAATAAAAAAATATTTCTCATGATTCTAATATCATCACAGTTAATAGCTGAGAAGGCTTTTAGAAATGCTATTACAAAATCTTTTTGAATATATCTTCCCCCTCGCCCCCAAAATATTTAATCTGCTGCCAATAATTGTAATGTTTCCTAAAGGGCATCCATGTAAATTTAAAGATTTTATGAAAGACAGGTAGTTGCAAACACTGTTTTATTTCTAGTCAGTCAATTCAGACTCACGTAAATACTAGGTGTAGGTGGATTCAACTTGTCCTTTGGCAAGGGAGGGTATGGTGAAGATGGTGGTCTTGGAGGTGGACATTTATCCAACAAAATGCTACTGTTAGATAAGCCATTTTTACCTAGATTCCTATAAAAAAAAAAAAAAAAAAAAGAAGGGATAATCAGTTGTACATTTATTTGGAAAACAGAAAAAAAAAGATTCCTGAATTAAGTCCTAATTAAATTACTAGGCATTTGCACAAGTCCATGAGATGTGGGATGTGGATCCATCAGGAAAAACACTAAGAACGATTATTAATTTCAGCAAAGACTTGATTCCTATATATCCTCCACTGAAGGAAAATAAAAGATATCACAACATATAAATTATTGATGATATTCCTTATTTTGCTTGTAATTTTCCAATTTATTTTCACCTAAACAACAAACAAACATGAGGTTACAATTTCCTCTCTACCATCACATTCTTTTCCATCAATGTTAAAATATTAACTTGACCAAAAAAGTTCTAGGTAATAGTAAAAAACAGAATGTCTCTTTTCCTATGTCTCATCTTAGCAATTATAATCAGAATATCTTTGTAACAACTCTCAAACCTGAGATTTTTTCCTTTTTCTCAAATCAGAAAAAAATTTCCTGTGCAACTCCTTGACTAATAAAATTCAGCAAGATGCCAATCTACTAACTTGTACAGTAAATTATGCTACTTCTTTTTAAACAATGCATATAACTGCTATCCACCCTCTGACACTGTATATAATTATTACTTACTGGTATTTAGGTTGATGAAGGTATCACTCTGTTAAAATTATAAATTCTTAAGATAGGGTAGAATTACTCCCTAACAATAATTCTTTTAGTACAAGCAAGAAAGATATTTCCAACATTTCTACCAAACTTAGGAAACCAACAAGAAATAATTTAGAGCTTTCAAACCACTCCAGTTTAACTAACTTACCACACCGAATTATTACAAGTTCAAAAGCAATCAATGCCTTAAAATATTAAGTACTCTTAATATATTAAATTTCAAGTAATAATTTGAAATTTTCAATTATTCTGGGAAGTCAAAAACTCTAACTTTACTTAAGAAGGAATTAGCTATTTTCATCACAAAGAATAAAACAAGTTGAAACAAAATTTTCCTTATCTTGCTACACTGAACAAAATGTTACAAATTAGCCTGTTTTGGTTGATACTAATGAAAACTAGGGCTTAAACTTTCACTGCCATAGACTTTTAAGATGTTATACTAAATAGCATCATGGGTGTTACGTTCTTAATTTTTTCAACTACAACTCCAAGTAAAAACAAAAAAGTTCATGGCAGGTCTCAAAGGAATGATTTACGTTTAAAATAATTGACTTTTAAATAAAAATATATGAAAATATCATTAAACTGAAATTTTACATTCAGCTAACAAGTAAGGTTAAAGGTTGAATAAATTTTCTGTCCAAAACTAGTTTTCAATCTCTTTCCACAAAGCACATGTGCCTTGTACATTTAAAGACAGATATACACTTAAGCTTTTAGATTTGGGTATAAAATTGGTAGCAATTTATAAACTCCATCAAATTTTTGCTTTTAACATGTAGAAAATTTTTGGTGAGACTGGGAAAGAAACAATTCAAGTATTATCATTAAACCAATGCAAGATAAAACAGTTACAGTATCTACATAAATAACAGTTTTCATGCTGAATTGTGTATCTGCCACTCTATCGAATATAAGCAAAATATGACACACAATACAGAAACTCTGTCTTTTAGGAAAGGAGATGGATATACTACTGTAGAGTAAATGGTTACTATTTTGAAGAAACTGAAATATATGAACCATGTATTAAAACTGTGCTATAAAAGAGCATCTCAAACTAATTAAATGTGGCACCAAAATTTAAGCTTCTACAACATACTGGACATTGAGAGATGAGACTAGAAAACAAGGTTTGACAGATTAGTAGAATTCTGTCCCTGTCATTTATACAGTTCTGTAACAATTAAAAAAGAGACAAACGAGAAAGTAAAACAATGGAAAATATTGTTGCCAATATTTTAAAATAGAAAACAAAAAGGTAGGGCATGACTAAGGGAGCTGATAACAATTCAATCACTTGAATGTTGCAATTACAATTTTAGACATGAAAGAAGCAGAAGTATTATAATGGCCTTTTAAGGTATACCACTGACCACTGCAACATTAGGATAAACTAAACAAGAATCAGATTAAAAAATAACCAGTACTTTAACTACATATATGGAAATAAAAGGATATACAATAGTGCATACAAGTCATACCTAGCAGTTTCTTATTGTGTTTGAAATGCTGACTACCTGCCTATTAAAGGTCAATTTTCAAACACATAGGAATTTCCCTGAAGGAACTGATGGTATCTATAGTGCTCTGCATAGCAAATATAAGCTATTTCCACTTAAAATAGATTCACCAATGCAAAGGACAGGGCTGTGGATAACAGGAATAGACTTTATCTTCTATGTAAATATCCAACACTGTTTAGAACATCTCAAGCCAAATAATAACACTTTCATATAAAAATCCAAAGTGGAGAAAGGAGTTGAAGAAAGAAGCAGATTTTGGACCAAAACAGCATGGTACTGGTACCAAAAGAGAGATCTAGACCAATGGAACAGAACAGAGGCCTCAGAAATAACACCACACATCTACAACCATCTGATCTTTGACAAACCTGACAAAAACAAGAAATGGGGAAACGATTCCCTATTTAATAAATGGTGCTGGGAAAACTGGCTAGTCATATGTAGAAAGCTGAAACTGGATCCCTTCCTTACACCTTATACAAAAATTAATTCAAGATGGATTAAAGACTTAAACGTTAGACCTAAAACCATAAAAACCTAGAAGAAAACCTAGGCGATACCATTCAGGACATAGGCGTGGGCAAAGACTTCATGACTAAAACACCAAAAGCAATGGCAACAAAAGCCAAAATTGACAAATGGGATCTAATTAAACTAAAGAGCTTCTGCACAGCAAAAGAAACTACCATCAGAGTGAACAGACAACCTACAGAATGGGAGAAAATTTTTGCAATCTACCCATCTGACAAAGGGCTAATATCCAGAATCTACAAAGAACTCAAACAAATTTACAAGAAAAAAACAACCCCATCCAAAACTGGGCAAAGGATATAAACAGACACTTTTCAAAAGAAGACATTTATGCAGCTAAAAGACACACGAAAAAATGCTCATCATCACAGGTCATCAGAGAAATGCAAATCAAAACTACAATGAGATACCATCTCACGCCAGTTAGAATGGTGATCATTAAAAAGTAGGAAACAACAGATGCTGGAGAGGATGTGGAGAAATAGGAACACTTTTACACTGTTGGTGGGACTGTAAACTAGCTCAACCATTGTGGAAGACGGTACGGAGATTCCTCAAGGATCAAGAGCTAGAAATACCATTTGACCCAGTGATCCCATTACTGGGTATATACCCAAAGGATTATAAATCACGCTACTATAAAGACACATGCACACGAATGTTTATTGCAGCACTATTCACAATAGCAAAGACTTGGAACCAACCCAATGTCCATCAATGATAGACTGGATTAAGAAAATGTGGCACATATACACCATGGAATACTATGCAGCCATAAAAAAGGATGAGTTCATGTCCTTTGCAGGGACATGGATGAAGCTGGAAACCATCATTCTGAGCAAATTATCACAAGGACGGAAAGCCAAATACTGCATGTTCTCACTCATAGCTAGGAACTGAACAATGAGAACACGTGGACACAGGGTGGGGAACATCACACACCGGGGCCTGTTGTGGGGTGGAGAGCGGGGGGAGGGATAGCATTGGGAGAAATATCTAATGTAAATGACAGGTTGATGGGTGCAGCTGGCCAGCATGGCACATGTATACCTATGTAACGAGCCTGCACATTGTGCACATGTACCCTAGAACTTAAAGTATATATATATACAACACACATATATATATATAAAGCAAGTTTTGGAATGGATTTAGAGATTATCCCATCTTAAATCCTTTTCTCTCATTTTTGAAATCTCTCTGAGAAAAGTCAGAGTAGGGGGATATTAATTGTTACCCAATTATTTAAAATATTGGCTTAAACTTACTTTCAAGTTTACCCACATCGTTTGGTAGGCAGAGAAATGGTGAAAATGTGGTCTGTGATAAACCCATCTACACTTTAGTTATCCTTTGTTAGGTAGCTCCTAGACCAGATATGTCAAGTCTCTTGTACCTGTGTTACTTTCCCCTTGAGTTCTGGACTCTTGCCCAGCACAGGCCACCATCAAGAGAACACAGAAACGGCAAACAACATGACACCTATCATTTGCATTCTTACCTTTTTCTCTATGCCTCAAAAGATTTTTATCTCCAACTTATCAGAGCACTTTTTTGTCTCTTCAGTAATTGAGTCCTGGATTTACTGGAATAACCTAAGTAACCCCAGGGATCTACAGTGTTTTGATGAATCTAGCTGTTTACAAGATTTTATATATATATATATACATATATATATATATATATATATATATAAAAAATTAAGTCTCCATAATAAGGCAAAATTGCCTATTCAAGTTAAAAGCTGAAAATAAAACTATAAAAATGTACTTAAATACCCTGAAATAAATGTTCATATATGCCTGGAAAATGAAATGGAAGATTATAATCTTTAATACATTAAGAAACACAATCAACACCTATAGCATAAAGCTTTATTAATACAAACTTATGAAAACTGCTACTATACACAGTTTGTAACTTGGGGAACAGAACATAGCTCTATGGAACTCTTTCTGACAATATTCCTCCTTAGGTCCCATGCAGTTCATGATGTTAGTTTTGGACCTCTAAATCTTCCCCATTTTCTAGCAACTGTCCTGAGTCTACAGAGAGTGGATGAGAGAGAAAGCCCCTGATCTAGCAGTTAGAGCAGCAGTACCTAGGAAATAGGACAGAGGCCCTAGCAGATGAGTGAGGAGCAGGTAGAAGACAGTCAAACTGGCAGTGAATCAAGGCACTGTCTAAGGACAGCCAAGTGTAGCATTAAATCTGAACACTCCCTATTTTCTGTAGGCCCAGAGTTGAAGTGAATGATAGCGTAACTTCAAAAAAAAAAAAAAACTAATATAAAAACCTATAATATAAAAATTTCTAAAGAAACAAATTTTAGGAACTCAAGAACCTCACTATATGCTTTAGAATAATTTCATTTAGAGATCACCCAATGTCCTTTTAAGTTACTGACCTTAAAAAATCTTGTATGACAGTTAAGATTAATTACAGTAATCACCATATTGTAGGTCACTAAGGAAAATGCTGCCAACAATGTGGACCCAATAAAGAAAAAAATAAAATATAAAAAAAGGATGTAATTTCTGCCCTAGTCTACGTCAGAATAACAGCTAAATAGTTAAAATTTGACAGGAAATAATGAAATAGAAACTAATAGAAAATAAAGACCAGCCGGGCACAGTGGCTCACGCCCGTAATCCCAGCACTTTGGGAGGCAGAGGCGGGTGGAACACTTGAGGTCGGGAGTTCGAGACCAGCCTGTCCAACATGGAGAAACCCTGTCTCTACTAAAAAATACAAAATTAGCCAGGCGTGGTGCTGCATGCCTGTAATCCCACCCAGCTACTTGGGAAGCTTGAGGCAGGAGAATCGCTTGAACCCGGGAGGCAGAGCGTGCGGTAAGTTGAAATCACACCATTGTACTCCAGCCTGGGCAACAAGAGCGAAGCTCTGTCTTAAAAAAAAAAAGAAAAAAGAAAACACAGACCAAAAGGTATTTTAAACACTCACTCTTTAAAGAAAAATAACTATAGTGTAATTTACAGTAAAGTTCTAGTGTCACAATTAAAGTGATAAATTTAAATTAATTAATTGAAATTTCTTCCCCATACTCCATTGCTCCTAGCCCACATCCCTCCCAAGCAGCAAACTTATATATAAATAAAATTTGATTTCACCTCAATCATTTGTCAGTGACAAATATTTAACAGTAGACCCAGGATACCTTCTAATAATATAATTTGAACAACAGAAAAGATAATCACACTTTTACATAACAATAAATAAGACATGTAAGCACTAGCAACTGCAGGAAGAGGTTTATATGGCTATAAATAAGAATTGTTTTGAACTTTAAAATGTAAAAGCTATATTAAATGGTCAATGTAGCCAAACTACAACTAATGTTTATATTTTCTATTTATAGAATGGTTATTTTCTATATATCATGACGATCTACAACCAAAAATCTTTTCAAAATCTACTATATGTCTGCTCAAACTTAAAATTTAATGTATCAGAAAATATTACAGAATTATTTCTTGTTTGTTCAAGTTATGTTAACTAAATTTCATTCAAGATTTAGTCACTTATAGAGGACAATTACAAGTAAATGAGAAAAATTATATATGTGTCATATACAATGAAAAGGGCAGTAAGAATCTATATGTCCTCCAAATATCAGAGAAAGATGATGCTGCCTGATCCTGATCCTTTGATTCTTCTTTTGTGGGACAGAGGAGGTTCATTTCTTTGTAAATTTCTGAGGCCCTGCCCTTCCTAGACTAGCAGAATATGTCTGGCTCCTTCCAGAATGGCTGACAGTCTGTCATGTCTCTCCACTGCCCATTGCCCCTGACCTCTTCCTTCCTCTGCTGCCTGCTTTATAACCTCTTCTAGATTCAAATAAAACGGTCCAGTTTTTTCAATTGTAAGCAAAGACTAGCCTTGATAATTGATGGGGTCCATTCCTAGTCTAACATTTATTAGGCTCTGATCAAAATAATAAAAAAAAAACCAACGGGGTTTTCCAGCCTTGCTGTATTTGGCCAAATATGATTTAACCCATTCTCTTGTTTAAATCCCCAGAGCAAAGTCAATCACACTGAAGCTGACAACCTAGTAACCGGTAGAGGGCAGTAACAGCACAATCAGACACACCCACTGAAAATAAGCAATTTACAGGAATACTTCTCACATCTGATTTGACTACAACATCTAAGCATAACAGAGCTTCTGTCAAACTCTTAGATGAATGACTACACCATCTTTTGCTTACTTCCCATATCTTAAAAGGTCCAAATTTCAGCATTCTGATCATGCCGGTAGTCAAACATTTTCACTTTGATGAACTTTCCCACACTAACCTGCATGCCTTCAGAACTTCTGCTGAGCTGGGGTATATGGACACAGACATTGATGGTATGATCTGTGGACTAGGTTTGTGGTTAACCAGAAGCAGATCTGTTTTCATGGGGCTCTGAGATTCTTCCATCCCTTCTCCATTAATTGTGTGTAGCCCACTGTGAGGGCTGTTAAGGCTGGTAACACTGTTTGTGGTTGTCTGCTCAGTGGATTTTGGAGAAGGTGTTGCTGTGGAAATGGCTGAAGATGGTGAAGAGGCAACAGAGTTATCAGTCTTTGTATGAACAGCTGGGTGGATGTTATTGACTTTGTCACAGGTTCCAGTACCCACATTGTTATTGGCTTTTCCCATCAACAAGGCAGAGAGCTGAGGATTGTCTGAACTTAGTAAACCTGGTGACTTAGAATCTCCATGGCTAGGACTGCAAACAGCATCTGCCGTCATCTGATGGACATGATTAGGAAGTCCCTCGACACTGGCAGTGCTGTTAGGTGTCTCTCCAGTGTGCCTGCTTGTTTCAGGCACCGTCAATATGTTTCCTGAAGGCTTGCTCTCTTTGGTTAAGGTAATGCCTTGTTGTCCACCTGAGGTAGCAGTGTGAGAGGAGAGGTGATTGAGAGCAGCCCCCTGTGTTACTGAATTGCTAGGCAGGGTGGGATGTCCATTCTGATTCTGAATACCAGAGCCAGCTGCCTGGAGATGCTGGGAAGGCCCAGTGGAAGAGATAGGTCGTTCACCATTAGGACCTGCCGAATGTGAACTCTGACCTTTGTGAAGCCCCTAAAAAGAAAGAAAAATAGTTTAAATCTAATATTAAGCAAACTCAGAATATACAGAATTTAAAACATTAAAGAGAAAAGCCACTAAAAGTAAATATCTAACTGTATAAGATAATTTGACCCAAGTCCTAAAGTTATCAAAAAGCACCTGTAACTTAATCAGCATTTAACATCTTTAGAGAAATTTTCCTTCCTTGCTATCTAAAATGACTCCATTATTAGTATAGAATAAACTACTTCAGATGAAGCATTACAAGTTTTAAGTTCCAATATACATATTTTCATCTCTAAAATCAGACACGGATAGACATATATTATTATTAATAATTAAAAGCTATGACCATGGATCAACATAAACCAACTCTCACTGGTCTGTGATCTGTTAAAAGATTAATATAGAAAGTGAGTTCATTAAGCCTTTAAAATTATCATTAAAATATAATCTTCTCTAATTCAAATCCTATTGTTAAAGTAGCTATCCTCAAAATTAAGGGCAGAACTATTAAATCTATGAAAATATTTCAAAAAATACCTAAAGTTTCCCCATCTATTCATCCACACATATTTAGAAGACTAGATAGGCTTGGTGCAGTGGCTTATGTCTATAATCCCAGCACTCTGGAAGGCCGAGGCAGGAGGATTGCTTGAGGCCAGGAGTTCGAGACCAGGCTGGGCAACACAATGAAACTCCGTCTCCGAAAAAGAGAAAGAGAAAGAGGAGAGAGGAGAGAGGAGAGAGGAGGGAGAGAGAGGAGGGAGAGAGAGGAGGAGGGAGAGAGAGGAGAGAGGAGGGAGAGAGAGGAGAGAGAGGAGAGAGGAGAGAGGACAGAGAGAGGGGAGAGAGGGGAGAGAGGGAGAGAGGGGAGAAAGGGGAGAGAGGGAAGGAAAGCAGGCAGACAAGCTAGGTGTGTTGACAAGTGTGCTTGTAGTCCAGCTACACAGGAGGCCAAGGTGGGAGGATCTCTTGAGCCCAGGAGTTTGAGCCAGCAGTGAGCTAAGATGGTGCCACTGTACTCCAGCCTGGGTGACAGAGCAGAACCTTGTCTCTCTTTTTTTTTTAAAAAAAAAAAGGGGGAGAAAAAGACATTTTAAGTCTCCACTAATGACTTTGAGATAAACTTCATTTTCATCACCTTAATTTGAAAACTTAGAAAAATACACTGCTACTGTTAAAGCAATCTGAGGGGGCAGTATACTAACAGTTAATAGAAGTTTTAAGACTAGAGGAAGATCACTTAGGGCATTTAATAGAATGAAAATACGATAATTGGAACTAATTTTTACCTGAAATTTGCCTCTGGTGTCACAGAGAAACTTCTTTAAGAAGAATATTTTCATTTCATTTTACTTACAAAATAATTAAATAGGACAGCCAATTTTTCAGCAACACTGATTAAAGTAACATTGGAATCATAAAACAAGAGTTTACATTTGGAGTTGAGATTACTTCAGCAACAAGGTTAGAGAATTTTGTCAGTAATAAGCTATAAAAGAATAAAACTATAGCTGATGACAAGATATTTATATACTAAAAGGTGCATTTAATCATCTAGTTAAAATCAGCTCACATGCCCCTAAAATCAGTTTCTGAAGCTGAAAATTTTAAACTAATGCTTTTACTCAATAGGCTTATCTACCTAAAAAAACTAGATATATTAAAAGTTGATACACATTAGCCAGGCACAGTGGCTCACACCTGTAATCCCAGCACACTGGGAGGCCAAGGCGGGCAGATCACCTGAGGTCAGGAGTTCAAGACCAGCCTGGTCAACATGGTGAAGCCCTGTCTCTACTAAAATACAAAAATTAGCCGGGCATGGTGGTGGGCGTCTGTAATCCCAGCTACTCGGGAGGCTGAGGCAGGAGAATCACTTGAACCTAGGAGGCGGAGGTTGCAGTGAGCCAAGATCACACCACTGCACTCCAGGCTTGGCGACAGAGCCAGGCTCCATCTCAAAAAAAAAAAAAAAAAAAAGTTGATACACATCAATGAGTGTGTAAAGGAGTGCAATTAGTTGTAAATGATTTAGTAAGTAACAAAGTTCAATCATAATAAAGGCTAAAATTTGTAAGTTACATGAAAATTTCTCATAAAGCAAAAACACTGCATATTATAATCATATCAATATTTAAAATATTATCCAAGAAAGTCTGGGTAGGTGAGTTAAAATTTCATCAAATGTAAAATATTTAATTCAGAGGCTAATTATTTAACAAATACACTGATAACAATATGCAGACATGTGACAAAGTAACTATTTTATTACATCTTCTCTATCTGCAAATCAAGGTATTTTAAGCTATAAATTCTTTAGAGTACTTGCTGAATAATCACCTACAATTAATATAATTTTACTTTCTTATCTTAAATTATACCCTTGCTACCCATCTGAATAAACCCATTCAACACTGTAATGTAAATTCCTCCCTTGATCAAAAGCTAAAAGGTAGATATACCATATAGGTCTATCAATTGTCTAGTTTTCATTACAATTTCAAAAATTATTCAAATAGGTTTGTATAAGACAAGTTAACAAAAAGGCCTCTTTAGAGTCTATGATATTAATACCATATATCAATAGCAGAGACAGAGGCTTCCCAGCTGTAGTGATATGCAGAAACTTCATTTGGGAAACTTTTGACCTGGAATCAGTTCAACACCATTTTCTAAACAACTTTCTCAACCTCATTACTTAAATTGTAAAGTTCCTACAGATAATGGCTTTGAAGGGTGTGTGAAGCAAAGGCTGGGGCTCCCTGCTACTTGGTATGGTAACTTACAGAAGCCTCGTGGCCTGCCAACTGAGGAGTTCCTTTTTATTAGAATTACGAATTACGTTTTTAAAGAATATCACATTTCCAAAATAGGGTTAAGAGAGTATTGAAAACTTCAGCAACTAAGTGAGCCAAAGAAGTAGATGTGAGAGAAAAGAAAATAGAACTATACTTTACAATCATAACAAAGGCTTTCATTTATTAACTTCCAGTTATACCTTAGAACTATGATAGGCATTTTAACAAAAATCTCGTGTTGTCCTTTTAACAACTGTTTAATGTTTAAAGACAATGAACCCCCAAAATCCCATCCTCTCACGCATTCTAACAATTCCCCTTTCTCCTTTGCCATTTTCTCCCTCTCTACTGAATCTTTCCCATTGACTTTTACTGTTATTTCTCTCATTTTAAATTTAAAACAACAACAAGACAACAACTCCTAATCCCATTTTCCCTGTCAGCTACAGCCCGTTGTTGTTGTTCTCTTTTATGTCACGGTATATGGAAATGGAAGCCTTGGCACTGCGCAGTGTGTAGCCCAAACAACTGGAAGCATGTGTGCTGGAACTGTCTATACTTGCTACTTCAGTTTTTCTCTGCCGATTTTATATTATCTTGAAGCGAACTACAATTAGGCTTTTGTACCCCAATAATCCACTGAAATTGCCCTTATCCAAAGGTCAGCGTATCTTTTCTGTAAAGGATCAGACAGCAAATATTTTAGGCTTTGTGGGTCACCCAGTATCATATATTATTCTTTTTTTAAAACCCTTCAAAAATATAAAAATCATTCTTAGCTCACGGGTTATAAAAAACACAGGCTGTGGGGTAAATTTTGCCTGTAACCTGTAGTTTCCTTATTCCAATAATGTCAGCAAATATCTCAGATGGTCAGTTTTCAGTCCTCACTTTATATGACCTATGAGCATTATTTGATCATGTCCTCCTCCTTGAAAGACTTTCTTCATTTGGCTTCCACGGCATCACTCACATTGTCTTTGATCTCCTACTACGTCACAGGTCAATCTCTTCTATTCTTCTTTGCTAATTCTTCAATTTCCTAGCCTAATACACAGGAATGCCCTAAGGCTCAATCTTGAGTTCTTTTCTCAATCTGTTCTCACTGATTGGTGATACCATCCAGTTTCATCCATCCTTCTAGTTGGTCAGGCCAGCTGGGACTCCTTTCTCACACATCACTCTATATCAACTAATCCTGCTGGCTGTACCTTCCAAATATACCCAGAAGCTGACCATAATCTACTACTACCACTCTGGGAGCCATCATCAACTTTTAACCTGGATTATAGCTATAATCTCTAAATTGGTCATACCATTTCTACTTTTGCCTCTTTCAGTCTATCCACAGAGTACCGAAGAGGACCTAGTCAAAAACAAAGTTAGATCACATCACTCCTCTGTTCAAAATCCCCCTACAGTTTCCTGGATGCTCAGAATAAAATCCAGTATCCTTATAAGGCTGATCATGATTTAGCCATCCTGTTTCCAGCTGGAGCACATTTCTCTCTCTTCTCACCCCTTGCCTGTCCTGTTCTGCCATGCTTGCCACCTTGATTCTCTTCAAATGTGCACAGCACAATCCTACCTTAGGGTCCACTGCTCCGTGCTGCTCCCTAGACCTGGAACAATCTTATCACAAATAGCTTCAAGGCTCACCCCTGTAACTCTCATCCAAATGCTATCTTTCAGAGAAGCCTTCCCTGCCCTTCTGATTTATAACTGCAACTCTCCTACCACCAATCTCTAGTATTCTGCTGTTCCCTTTCTATTAGTGCTTTTTTCCATAGCACTAATCACAACCATCATCTAACGTTATATATGTATTGCTTATTTGTTTACTGTCTATTTACCTACACCAAGTAGAGACATCTCAGTATATTTTCTTTACTGATGTATTCCCAGAGCCTTGAGTAGGAAATGAACCTAGCAGGTACTCAGTATTTCTCTAAGAATGAATAAAGTACTAATCACTTTAGATCAGGGTCCCATCAAGGATATTACTTCAAGAATAAACTTAAAAATCTTAGAAAAAGAACTTATTTCAGTTTTATCAATAATATAAGACTAACCGACAATCAGCCAAATATTTCTCTTTTTAAGTCAAATATTTCTCATAGTAGATTAATAAAAGTACAAGCAATTTGGCTATAAGTATTGACAGCATTTTCTTAAAGCTTACTCTTTGGCCCTTCAGTTTCACCTCAGCGAGTACCCATATCATGGAAACAATCCAAAATATGGGAAATACTATGCACATAAACATTCAGAAGTAAAAACTTAGCAATTAAATGTCTAACAAATGTGCTAACATTGAATAAATTATGACCCATTTCCTTGACAAAAATAATGTTCATGCAATTCATTACTCTGTTTCAAAAACTTTAGTGGATCAACTTTGCCTTCAAGATAAATTTGGCCTCTCCTTCAGCCTCTTATTTCACCCTCCCCTCTTCATAACCTATCTTCCAGGCACACTTCACCAGCCCTCTCCTCCCCTAAACTCTAGTTTCTGGAAGACTCTAACATCTTGGTTATGTGCTCTCCTAGGTACTCTGATAGAACTTTCCCACCAAAGTCACACTTCACAGTTATTATGGTAAATACTTATTCACCGGTCTTTTTCTCCCACTAAAGCAAATACCTAACACCTAGTTTAGTGCCTGATCTTAAGTAGGCAGTTTATGCAGAAATGAACTAAGTAATATTACATAAATGTGCTTATGATGCCACTGTAAATTAATGGTACATTTTGGGTGATTTATATGATCTGTTTTCTTCCTTTGTAAATTTGCTAAGTTATCTATGTCGATAGAGACTGTACAAAGGGAACGAAGATATACTCATGTATGTACATAATGAATCACAATGTAGTAACAACATTGTAGTGCCACAAAATTCTTACAAAACCAGTTCCCCAAACACTTCTTTCTTCTTCTCTCAAAGTATATAAAACCCAGTAAAAACAATTATGTGAAAAGCCAACAAGGAAGCTAGTCCTCCTATTACCTGAGTGGAGTTAGATAGTTGGTTTTTCCACGGCTCCTCTGCGCTGCTGGTCAGGTTTGTGCGGTTATGAGGTAGAGTGAGTGCGTTTCGCTGCAGGTAAGGCACGTTTCCATTACTTCCACTTCCTGTTATATGATTATTGCCTATCAAAATAGTGTCTGTACTTCCCAGCGTTCTTGATGTGCTACAGGGAACATGGCCTGCAGAAAAGGGTCCATTGGCCAAAGGCTGCCCAGGGCAGGCAGGACGGACTCCAGGCTGAGAGACGCTAGGCACTCTGGTCAGAGCAAGCTGTGGCTGCTGGCCAGAGACTGAGTTTGTAGGCAGTGATGAGTCAGCTGTTGGCCCATTAGGAATTCCAGTAGATCGTACCTGTGCAACTCCTGTTGGTCTCATCTGTCAAAAAAACAAAGGAAAAGTAAATGCTGGTTGTGTAATCTATAGGGGAGAGAATCTATAGGGGATTCTCTATGAATCCCCAGATGAATATGAAGATGTATAATTAGGGAATGTGTGATTTTACCCAAATGCTTAATTTCTCTAAGTTGAGAAATACATACTTTAAAAACAAGAAATTGTATTTGTTCATTTTAAAATAAACTTCCTTGAAAAAGCAGAAGTCTGTTTAAAAAAAAAAAAATCCCATTAGTAATGACAAAAGGAAGCAGCTGAAAATTATAGAAAACGACCCAGAACTTACAGGTCCTTCTCTCAATCACAAAAGAGGGGACATCTCAAAATTTCATTCTGTTACATCTATGCCAGATCCTGTAAACTAAATAAGCCCTAAAAACCTTGCCTCAGTACTAAATAAACAAACCCTTAGAATACATGTGAAATATCATGTAAATAAATAAAATACAAAGTATCTTGTTCAAAATTATAGCTGCTTTTGTCTAAAAATCTCCGTCAATTACCAGTATTTTAAGATAGAGATTACTAAATTCTGTCAAATACCAGTAGAAAGTAAAAGTGAACATAAACATGCTCTAAAATGACATTAGAGTCAATAAAAATACTCAAAATGCTAACAAATTTCAGGGAAAAATATGCTATACACACTTGGTGTTGTTGCATTAAGACAAACTGACTTTCCAGCTGTTCCAGCATCAGTTTCTGTGCTGGATTTAAATTATTTCTATTTGCGCGGAGCTGTTCCAAATGCTAGAAGAAGAACAAAAAGAGAATATAGTCAAAGATATATTTAGGAAATAAGATCGCTATTCTAAGCAACCTTTCCCTGAAATGACTAAACTCAGAACTACTCTCTGGTCAAACATACTGTCTTCTGACCAACAGTCATACACTCCAAGATGAAGTCCTTTAATAAGCTTGAGAAATATAAGAATGAACTAAGCATTCATCTGAACAAGATTTACTATGAGTTCTTTGTAATAGATGGGCATGAAATTTTACTCATCCATACAGTATTCTTAGGTATTCACAGAGAAAGCTCTTGAAGCTTAAAAATATATTGACAAGTATGCTAAAAGCAGCACTGTCTGGAAAGCAAAGTCTGAAGACAACCTGAATGTCCAAAATTACTGATCTGCCTAAATAAAGGTGTTACATCTATATAAAGAAATATGATGTAACCATAAAAGAACAAGAAAGCCCTTCACATACTGACATGGAAAAGTCTGTAAAATACATTGTTAACAGCAAATAAGAATCCTATCATTTGTGTAAAAAAGAAGAAAAATAATAATACATGTGAGAAAGGGGGGGATGTATATTTGCGTGTACATACATAACATACCTCTAGAATGATAGATAAGAAATTAGTAATACCAGCCGCATTTTGAGTGGGTAGGGGCCAGAATTAGAAGAAAACTTTACCCTATATACCCTATATTTATACTTTATGCAGTGTAAACCATGTCCTGTTTAAAAAAAAAAAAGAAATTAAAAACAAGAATGAATGATCTGGTAAATGCAGGCTCATTTTACTTTGGTGCATATTAATTGAATGTACTGTCATTTAACTTATAAGAATTAATACTTAGGGTTGGGTGCAGTGGCTCACATTTGTAATCCCAGCACTCTGGGAGGCTGAGGTAGGTGGATCACTTGAGGTCAGGAGTGCAAGACCAGTCTGGCCAACATGGCAAAACCCAGTCTCTACCAAAAATACAAAAATTAGCTTGGTGTGATGGCGCGTGCCTGTAATCCCAGCTACTCTGGAGGCTGAGGCACAAAAATGACTTTAACACAGGATGCGGAGGTTGCAGTGAGCTGAGATCGTGCCACTGTACTCCAGCCTGGGTGACAGAGCAAGACTCTATCTCAAAAAAAAAGAAAAAGAAAAAAGAAAAAAAAAATTAATACTTGTTTGCTACCTCTACTCCTTTTTAATAGAAAAAACAATTTGTCAAAAACATCTTACATACCTGTAATTTCTGTGGTGTCAAACACCATGAATGAGCTTGTTGCTGTACTGGAGGATGTGACACAGCATGTCCACCACTCCAATTGTCAGAAGTATTCTGAGGAAAATCGATTTAAAAAAAAATTAAAGAATATTTGGTTAAATCCACAGTTAATAATAATGGTTAGAGGAGGCCAAATGACTATGAATTGGAATATTTACATGTTAAAAAGCTGTTATAACATTAAATTCTTTAAAAAATAATTTTACATGCATATTAAACTTAGAAATCATACATTTAAAAATTACTATTTAATAAGCCACCCAAAAAGGCCCACCCTCAAACTATGGCCCAAACGGCTAGCCTAAATACCACACTGTCCACTAGATCCAACATTAAATTTATTTCAATGTCAGTAAAAAGTGATGATGAAAAGTGTGCTGAGATCTTAACGGCAGGGAGATGAATAAAATGATTTGATGAATGCAAATTTATCCCTACTTTCTATATTTAATATGATACTAAGGGTTTGGGATGGAAAAACTCAAACCTTTCACTCTTTGATGTCCACAAATTTAAAATAAAGGACAGGAAATGTTCAAACTGCACAATTTCAGGGCAGCTGAAGCTTCTTTTTTGACTGGGATTTTCTATTTCTCTAAAACATATACCTTTGTTGGACTAGATGTTCTTTTCCTCTTGGCAGGACTGGACAGGTCATCTACTTGGCTAGAAGGAATCATGTGTAGTGGCAAGGATTGCTGTGAAATTGGTGTTTGACTGAGGCCTAATACAGGTTCAGTATTTGGATGATGAGGTTTACATGCCTAAGAATCACAGAAGGAAGACAAAAATAGGGTTCTATATATTCTTAATTCATTCCTTCAAATTATAAAACTTTACAAGCTGCATACTTTTCAAAGCTATGTGGACATCGCTGATTGCAATGATTGAAAATCAAAATTAAATGATTCATCAATGGAATAATGTGTACCTTCCTTTGAAAAACTTGCCTTAAAAATTAAATAAACCACTGTAGCATTATTTTTAAGAAATCTCCTTCAAAATCACGAAAATGCACAAAGGTTCTAAGTTGGTACCCCAAAATCTCTTCCCATATTAGAGGGAATTTTATTTTGATCTAGATTCCCTTTGCAATTAAATCAAAAGGCTTTTCATTACTAAAAGCCTCCTGTGCTTAGTAAATTAAGCTTGACCACTAGAGAATTGAAAAGAACCCTTAAAGCTGGGCACCTGCAGAACATAACCCAACTTCTCACCTGCTGTGCTGTGTTCATGGCACCCTGCCTGGAGGTAAGCTCTGCGGGAATTGGTAGGCTCCACGCCTCCTCAATACTAGGAAGTAATTTAGTTTTATTCTGTAGACTACCTTGTGGAAGGTTACACAACTGAGCCTAGGAAAAATTATGTAAAAAGCAAATTTAACACAAGCCTACTTGAGTAAGAGCAAGTCCACTAAATCTTCCTAAATGCTATAGCTAATTGTTTTTAAAAGAAAATAGATTCTAAATTTGGGGTTTTAGAAGACACTAAGTATAAACAGGGTAACCGGAATATAAACCTTTGTGAGAATCAAAACAAAGCTGAGCTCTGTTTTCAGAGTTCTCATAGCTGTCTTCTCATGAAACTCCAAGCAAGAGTGAAAGACTGTTTGTGTTTTCTCTAAAATGCTATGACAACTTAAAAATGTAGACAGTACATAGAAAAAAATTATGTAAATTAATATGCATCAACAGAGTAAATGTGCAAAAGAGCATCTTTAAAAATACTGCATATCTTACTTAAAATGAAAAGTAAAATAATATTACAAGCTATGGTATGTTTACATGTTTACAAAATATGGAAACAGATCATAGACATCAAAACACAACTAGACAAACTTTCCAGCCACCCTCCTTCTGCCTGAGTGTTCTGGGGAAATATGTGGCTTTAAAAAACCGCTATTTAAAAATTTTACCTGTAAATACTTAATTCGTGCTGCAAGTGCAGAGGTATTACTACAACTTTTGCTTCTAGTTGCATTTAAGTAGCATTTAATGGCATCCTGAGGCTGGTTGCAGGATTCATAGAGAGTGCCTAGGTCCATCCAGGCTGCAGCATGGCCATGGTCCAATTGTACAGCACAAATATAGGCCTGTAAAGCGTCCATGGGCTGATTTTGCTGCTGATATAGCACACTGGAAAGAGAAATTAAGAAAAAATAAGTCAACTCAGAAGAACTGCTTGGTTTTATAATGATTTAAACTATGAAGTACCATATATGTGATGCAACCATCTTTGTGTATCAATTAAATTACTATTTTTATACAAAGGCTTACCCTATTGAACACCATGTATCTGCACTTGCTTCTGATTTATCAATAGACTGCCTGTAAGATATAAAGGCATCCTGAACTTTCCCAATACTTGAATAGCACCTGAGAAGGGAAGGGAAAAAAAAAAAATCAAGAGAATTCCATTAATACTGAAACAAATTAATCGGCTGAAAGGATGGACTATATATCACAGCAAATTTTTTTGAAACCCTAATAAGCTAATATATTTATGTGTGTGTGTATATACTTGTTAACTATAATTAGCCCTCCAACAAACCATATTATAGTCTGTCTTATAGGTGCTAAAAAGCATGCTGCATTAATGAACTCTATTAAAATGATTAGGGGACATATCACTTCAATATCATAATACTGAGAGCTGCATGCACATGTGCACGCATACACACACGCCACTCTTCCACTCTTCTTACATAGCTTGACCTCTAGTTTCCTATATGGTCAAAATACAGAGTTAAAAACAAAAACACTATACGTTGGTAAGATTTGCTATATCAGATTTCAATTTTCCTTTCCCAAGTAACAACGCTGAGGGCAATAATTCTTTAGTTCATAAAAAAAACGCACATGTAAGACACAGTTAATCTCAAACTAAGTATCAAAAATAGCATAAAGTAAAAATAATATAAAGTATAATATTTTATGACTAGTAAAGTTAGCAAGGTAAGATGAATGATTCAAAGACTGTAATTTTCTTAATGTGAATATACATGATGGATACAGAAATAACAGTTGAAATTATAAATAGTGAAATTATCTTCTTATTCTTGGCACTAAAGGAAAAAGAAAAAAACAAAAACCCAGTCCCTATTTTCATGAAGCTTACAATTTAGTTGAGAACTGAAGATACATTAAAAATGTCATGATGTCATATCAAATGGCCAGTATAGACAATAATTGGCCTGAGAATTTAGGATAAGAAGAGACCATCATATACTGCAAGATCTAAGAAAGGCAAAAAAAAAAAAAGGGGGGGGGGGGAGGGAGAGTAAGAATAAGGGATTTGAATATGTAAACATGCATATTATTTAGTGATTCCTAATTGCCAGCCAGTATATGGCACGTTTGCCAAGCAAACAAATTGGAAAGACAACACACACACACACACATACATAAAGTTTTTCCAATAAACGAATTAATATTTATGCTGTAATTCTCTTATTTTGGATATTATTGGCTGACAGTAAATTGCAAAAAAAGGTTAGTGTTTTTACTTGCCCAAACACCATATTTCTATCCTCATAATTATTCTTTGAAATTTTACTGATTTATGTAACCTAAAATTCTAGGAACCACTGATTCAGGCAGAGAAGATGAGAAAAGGCGTTTTAAATGGGTTTGAACAGCATGAGCAAAACCTAATGTATATACAAGAAAGCACAGACACAAAACAGTAGAGAATTTTAAATCCAGCCAAAGATTACCCTAAAGTTTGCTTTTCTAACAAGGAGAATAGCACATTGAAAGCACTTTATAGGAATATTAATTTTCTAACAATATGTAGGGCAGACTGAAAGGAAAATAGTTATAGACAGTGAAAAAAGAGGGTGGCTACATTCACTGGTTTGGAACAGGTCAAAATTGGAGTGAAAGTACCGGCAGTGGCAAGAAAAAAAAGATGAGAGAAACAAGAAACCAAAAGATTGATAAAGGCTTTGTGATTAATTCATTAGATGTTCACAGGGTGGGGGCTGTAACTTAGTGTTTAACCTTGGTAAAAAGAAAATGGTGATCTTTTGGTAAAAGTAAAAGGAGAAGGAGCTTGTCTGGGGAAGAATATGGTGAATATGGTTTGAAATATGCTGACTTTGACATGATGTGAGGACATTAAAATGGGAAATGTTAACTAAAGAATAGGAGATGTTGTCCTGGAGTTTAAGATACCTTTAAGTGTTGAAATCTAGATTTGGAATTCATCCATATGGAAGAGAGGCTGTAAAAACACAGGACACCTACAAGGGAGATGTAAAAGCCTAAGGAATCACTAATCCTGTGGTTTGAAAGATGTAAGAAATGTCCGTGATTGAGACAGAGAAGGCAGTTTCAGAGAGGATCTACAAACTATTTTATGAAGGAAAAATTCATAAGAAGAGATCAGCAACAATGCCAAACAGGAACAGACACCAGCATGAAAGGGAATGCTTAACAGATAGTAGAAAACATGCTCTTCTGTAGTTGTTGTGAAATCAAAGCCATCTCAGATTTATAGACAAATCTGCCTAATTGCTGGGAGAAATAAGCAGTTCTTCCCAAAACCAATGTTTTAACATTCCATTCCTACAAAGTCAAAGTAGGAAACCAATGTGTCCAGATACAGATGTCCCACTCCAACCATCAACCACTTTTCCTCTAATAAAAGTAGGTTCCTCTGAGACAGTCTCGTGTAACTAAAAAAGCCCTGGATGAATCTAGGGTCTAATCCCTGCTCTCATACTAATTATCTGTGATTATGAACCCACTTTCTAAATCTTTGAAGTGACAGGATTTACAAGGTTAACTAGGTGACCTCCCTGGTCCCTCCCAGTTGTAATATTCTATAGTTCTGTGATAACACAGTCAACGATTGGTGCTAGCATAACAGAATATCACATTACAATTTTACTTTGATATATAAGTGCCAAATGACAAGCAAAGTCCATCTTCAACACAGACCTGAAGGCAGAGGTTAATAGAAAGCCTAAAAAATATTACAGTCATCAAACCCCAAAATTTCTTACAATTGAGGTCTTCATTTGGAGCTTTAAAAACTTCTAAAACATAATTCATTCATAAAATGTTTCTTACAAGAAACAGAATAGAAGCAACACATTAGAAGGCAGTGAAAGAGAATATGAAAAGTCTAAAAGATTTAGAATTTTATTATTACAGATGGAAAATAATATGTCTAAAATGATAACCTTGAACCTGAAACCAAGTTAAATTGTGATAAGTATCCTTTACTTAGTCAGGAAAAGTATATTGTATATTTGGAAAAATTTACCCAAAAAGATTAAATTAAAAACATCATAATGTTTTACAATGTAAAATTAGTTAACTGGAAAAAAAATGATAAAATACTGCTCACTGAAATACTGATGATGAAATACTGCTCATCGAAGCTGAAAATTACAGCATGACTATGATAGTTAATTCTACACATGGTTCATTATAATTTTATGTAACTAGAATTTAAATTTAAAAACCTATACTAAAAAGACATCTACACTACTGTATTAAACTATCTTAGGTCAGAAGGAACATACTTTCTAGTATACATTCGTTTTAATCTATGCTAAAACAAATTTTCATACATAAACCTGAAAACAAGAGACAGGCACCTACTGTTTCCCAGTTCCAGACCTCCTTTACAGTCACTATATGAAGCCTCACACTCCACAACACTAATAGTAATAGTGCTAGCTCCAAAAGCAAATGGAGTTTAGTTAGTTCATTTCATCCATTTATCGAGTAGCCATTTTGTCAGGCAAAAAGATACAAAAATAATAAAATCCAGTTTCTGCTACTGTAGAAGAGAAACACAAAAGTTTGGACCCTCCAGCTTTATTTAGAAGCAACCCAAATTAGGCTCTTTTACAAGCCTGGGGAGGGATTAGGAAATCCTCACCAAAAATTAGGTACCTTTTCATTCAACTCTTATTGTATGTTAATAATGAGTTAATCAAATGTTTTTAAAATTTTTTTTCTTAACCTTCTAAGCATAATATGAATAATCAAATATTTTAGAGAAGGAACCATATTAATATTACTTTGTCTCATACAAGCATACTTTCCTTAAAGGAAAAATGAAGCCATATAATTAAAATTTAATGTGATTATATGGCAAATTTACTTACAATCAAGTATTCTATGTAAACAATAATAGAATAAAACTTTAAAATAGGATAATTTCTAAAGAAGTCATAAAATTGGAACCTTTAGAGCAGGAAGGTACCTAACAGATCATCTAACTCAGGGTTTCTCAACTACAGCATTATTGACATTTGGAGCCAGCCAGTTCTTTGCTATAGAGGACTGTCCTGCGCATTGTAGGATGTTTAGCAGCATCCCTAGTCTCTTCTCTACCCACTACACGACAGTAGCACACTTCACAGCTGTGATGAAAGAAATAAATGTCTCTAAACATTGTGAAATGTCCTTGGCTGGGGTAAGGGTGGCAAAATAGCCTGCCCCTGAGGACCACTGATCTAATACAATTCTCTAATACGTTAAACAAAAATTGAGGCTTTAAGAGGTTTAACTAAACCATCCACAATTCCACAAACAGTAGCTGAATCAGGACTTGAATCCAAGTGTCCTGGCTCCTAGTACATTTATCTTTTCACCATATCATGAAAGCGAAAAGTGATTAGGAATCAAAATACAACCTGATGATAGTCTAAAACTATAATCTATCAGATACTTAGGCATGAGGTATAGTTCAGATCATCACTAAGCATAATTCAGACATTCAATGGATAAATAGTATGGAGAAATGGTTACAGACTTGCAGAAAATGATTTTTGTTACACGACACTTCTCCATTCCAACAAATCTAATAATGTAATTCACTTTCTCACTGTAAGATTTCAAGTATAACTGTGATTTGAGATTTACTATTATGTCAATTCTAAGGTAAATAACATGAATCCAAATTATAAATTATAAAGGTTCCATTGACTATCAGTAGTCATCAGGCAGATGAGAAATTAATCCTGTTTTATAAAACACATATAGGAAAAATACTGGAAGGCTGAAGGAAAAGCATTTAAATACTTCATTAAAAGTTACTATTAGATAAGACTTTTTTAAAACTAGCAGTAACTCAAATCAAATAAAAATCCAATAACCAAAATAAGAAATGTCCTGCTAGACCAGATTATGCTATGAAAAAACCACCACATTTGGAAACTTTATTTTGTTGTTTAACTTCCAGGAATCTTGGTTAATAATGTATTTAGAAGAGAAAATACACTGATCAGGTTAGATATGTAAATTAACATTTTAAATTGTAATTCAAATATCTTAGCTGGAATAGACAAAAGCAAACATAAATGTCTGGTAAGTCTCACCTTCCGAGGAAATACCAGGACTGGCCAGAATTAGGATCTGCTTCCAAGGACTTTTGGAGATACTGAATAGCATAGCTTTCCTTGGTAGCTTTATCTCCCAGGAGATCTACAGTGTGATGCATCCAACCTACAGTAAATGATTTAAAAATATTTACGTAAATGACTTAATTGTTCTTGTATGTTTAAGAATACGAAGCAGAAAACAAACCAAAAAAGTACTCTTTTCTGTCAATTTATTAATTTAGTTTGGGGTACATATTTCCAAAATATGTACAGTTCTGGCCATTAAGAAAGTCAGTTTCTCACAGTAAGGTACTGTAAAAGCTACGAAGAGCTTTCATTCAAGAGAAATTAAAACAATTTTTAGTACTGATATAACATTATAAATCAGATGTTTCTAATTTTGATATTTGAAAAAATTCCAAGTTATGAAACAAAGAATATAAAGATGTTACGTCTTATTTACTATTCCATGTAAAAATAAATTAATGTGTTTTTTTTGTTTGTTTTTGTTTTTGTTTTTGTTTTTTTTTCCTGAGATGGAGTCTCGCTCTTTTGCCAGGCTGGAGTACAGTGGCATGATCTCAGCTCACTGCAACCTCTGCCTCCCGGATTCAAGCAATTCTCTTGCCTCAGCCTCCCGAATAGCTGGGACTACAGGTGCATGCCACCACACCCAGCCAATTTTTGTATTTTTAGTAGAGACAGGGTTTCACCATGTTGACCCAGATGGTCTTGATCTCCTGACCACGTGATTCACCCACCACGACCTCCCAAAGTGCTGGGATTACAGGCGTGCGCCACTGCACCAGGCCAATTAAGAATCTCCAAGATATCCCATTAACAAAATGTTTATTTCCAAGGAATAAATATAAGGCTATAGAATCAACGATAGTTCAGATTAAAAAATATACACACAATCCTACCTCACTGGCCCTGGCTACATATATTCGCACCCTATATAAGATAAAACTATAGGCCAGGCACAGTGGCTGACACCTGTAATCCTATAATTTGGGGAGGCTGAGGCAGAAGGATCGCTTGATGCCAGGAGTTTGAGACCACCCTGGGCAACATAGAGAGAGACCTTGTCTCTACAAAAGAAATTTTTTAAATCAGCCAGGCGTGGTGGCATGCACCTGCAGCTCTAACTACTCGGGAGGCTGAGGTGGGAGGATCACCTGACCCGAGGAGTTTGAGGCTGCAGTGAGTTATGATCACAACACTGTATTCCAGCCTGGAGGACAGAGCAAGACTCTGTCTAAAATAAATAAGCAAACAAACTATAAAGTATTTGATGACTGAAAAAACAAACATTACCTTCATAATAAAGCCTTAGTTTTGTTTGTAATTTTTTCCATTAGGATTTTACTCGAGTTGTCTATACTTGAATTATAAAAGTGTCAAAATATTTGTTTTTATTCAGTGATTTATAATTATTAAATTTTTATGTATATTATCTAAAGATAATGATAAAATCTAAGCTTAAGTGACTTTAAAACTATATAAAAATAGTTACGTTATGAAAACATTCATATTGCTACAATGCTGGCTAAAAATTAAGAATAAATGATTTGCCCAGACCAAAAACAAAACTGAAAAAACAACCCAAATATCAAATACAAACAAGAAACATGACTCAATAATTAAGCAACAAAATTAAAGGCTGGGGAGTTCTTTCACTATCTTTTTGGTGATAGTTACACATGACATCCAAATGAACAGATTCCCTCATGTTCCACATTAGAATAGAACTGCATGCTCACAGTGTTAGACGTTCTACAGTTTTTAGATAAATTGTTTTGTAGTCATTATAACTGATAAAGCTATGAAAGCAAGCTCCCCAACCATTAAGTGACATTAGGTAAATCACAACTTCATTAAGTGCTTAAGCATATATCTGGCACAAAGGAAGTATTCAATCCTCCTTGGGTTAAATACTAGGGAGTAATTTTGATAATTTAAAAGGACCAGCTGTACAAAAGAATTATACTGAGACAGACTGTGGGAAGGACAACGCTGGGCAGAGGATAGAAATATGCTGGGTTCAGAATAATTTTATCAACTCTGAGCAAAGGAATAGAATATATGAGCCACATAGTTGCCACACTCAACATGGAAAAAACATAAAGAGAAGCACTTATAATACACTAAATGTATACTATTACATACCTAACTGTTGTAAGACAGTTGCTTTTACTTGTGCAGAAAGATTCTCTGTCTGCAAAAGTTGTTCATAAGCTTCTTTTGCAGAATGATATTTCCTCTAAAGAGCAGAAAAAGAGATTTGGAGAAAAATTAACATAATCTTTAAAGAACTACTTCATATATTAAGAATTATACAATACTGATGTTTTAGCATATTTTTTAAAACTAAAAGAAAAAAGTGCTGATTCCATTATTGAATGTTTCTTTAACACTAGACAGTTGAGTAATAAGCCTTGTTCCAGAGTACCTAACACCAGTAAAACTGACATTCACTATAACAAAGTATCATTAAAATATGACTTTTAAGAATTTTCCAAATGCCACTATCATCTGAAATTTAATAACATAAGTGGTCTCAATTTCATTTAATAACATTAGACGTATTCTACCTCCAAGTGCATATCTGTCTGCCTAGAAACACTGAGCTCCCAAGCAACTCAATAAATAGAGCACATGTCAGGCCAGGTGTGGTGGCTCACATCTGTAATTCCAACACTTTGGGAGGCCGAGGCAGGCAAATCACGAGGTCAAGAGTTCAAGAACAGCCTGGCCAACATAGTGAAACCACATCTCTACTAAAAATACAAAAATTAGCCAGGCATGGTGGCGCACACATGTAGTCCCAGCTACTCAGGAGGCTGAGGCAGGAGAATCGCTTGAACCCGGGAGGCGGAGGTTGCAGTGAGCCGAGACTGTACCACTGCACTCCAGCCTGGGCAACAGAGCGAGACTCCGTCTCTAAATAAATAAATAAAGCACATGTCAAAAATGCCGTAGACAAAATCTAAATAAGTACAAAAGTAGTTAAAAATCTAAATTTTAAAGATACAGTTTCTAGTATATATAAAATATCTGATAAAAATATTTATAATACATATGATTTTAAAGACATCAAAACTCTGTTACAGCATAACAATGTTTGTAAGACTAAGGATTTCACAGGCAAATGTCTAAATGAAACCATTTAGCCACAGTTCTCAAGAGTACTAACATAACTGAAACTCTTTATTGCTATGGTTATAAACCTTAAGACAACTCCCCCAAAACAAAAGGAAAAAACTAACAAAAGAAAGGCTCATAAATATTACCTGTAAAACATACTTGGCAGAACAATGGATTGAAGTGGCTTTTATTCATATTATTACCAGTACATAACTGCCTGAGCAAACAAATATTTTCAAAAAAAAAAAGTAGGTAGAAATACAACTAGCTGTATGAACCTCAGGCAAGTCACTTAAACTATGACTCAACATCAATAAACAACTGATGCAATAAAACAAGAGTTAATATCCAATCTTGCTACCTACAGGGTTGTCCTAATGATGGAAACAATTAAGGAGCTACATACACACACACCGCTAACATAAGGAAGATTTCAGAGAACTGTCTATTGAGATGATCAGAGTTTTTTCGTTTGTTTGTTTTTTTGAGACGGTGTGTCGCCCTTGTTGCCCAGGCTGGAGTGCAATGGCACGATCTCAGCTCACTGTAACCTCCGTCTCCCGGGTTCAAGTGAATTCTCCTGCCTCAGCCTCCCGAGTAGCTGGGATTACAGGCATGTGCCACTACGCCCGGCTACTTTTGTATTTTTAGTAGAGACGGGGTTTCTCCATGTTGGTCAGGCTGGGCTCGAATTCCCAACCTCAGGTGATCCACCCGCCTTGGCTTCCCAAAGTGTTGGGATTACAGGCGTGAGCCACCGCGCCCAGCGATTCAGAGTTATGAAATCAACTTTTACTTATCAGCTAAACCAGTTCCCCCAAAACACTCATCTGGTCTAAAAAAAGTTAATTAGATAGGCCAAGGATAAGGACCAAGTTATTCAATTCCTTCAATTGATAAATATTTGTTAAACACCTAATACATAACAGGAACTGTTAAGACAACAGAGTAGCGAAAAATATATACAGGAAAAACAAATTAAGCATATTGTGCTGTGTATGATAACATTATAATACTTCTCAGAGGAAGAACGAGCGCATTTTAAGTTTACAGTACTAGCAGGCTGGACAGAAAATGCAACGACTACTTCACAAAGACCTCCCTAATCCATTTAAAGACTACTGACTGTATCCTAAAACAATGGAGAACCACTGAATGATTTCAAGTAATGTAATCAGATTTAAATTTTAGGAAAACCACCTTCATGAATTATCTTAACAAATGTTAAAATATACCTCCCAACACTGTGATAAAAACAATGATATACTTGAAAAAATGGTAGCATCATTATTTGGAAACATGAAGTTGGATTTCTACCTCATACCATATACAACAAAACCAGCAACTGCATTAAAGACCTGAATATGAAAGATAAAAGTATAAAGTTAAGAGAAGAAAGTGTAGAAGAACGTTTCCTTGAGATGGGAGAGAATTTATTGAACATGACCAAAAAAACACAAATCATAAAGAAGAGTAAAGATCTGACTCAAAAAGCATAGGCAGAGAAACAGGCAATGGACATAAGTAACCCAACACATAAAAGGTGAAAAACAATGTGAATAACTATACTCCTCTAGAAATCAGAACATACAAGTTTAAATGACATAACACCTTCTACCTTTAAGACTGGCAAACATAAATTTGAGTAATTCCAAGTATTGTAGGGATGTGAGTAAAGGAGAACACTCACGTCCTGGTGGAAGGGGATGTACTCAAAAAATCAGGAATACAAATATGCTACAATTCAGCAATCTTACTCTTGGAATATGTATGCCAAGGAAACCTTTCCACAGGTAATGTTCTGAACAGTACTGCTTGTAGTATGGAGAAGCTGGGGGGCAACCTAAGTTTCTGTCACTAGACAAGTAGAAACAAAATACAATGGATGCTTATAGTAGAACATTAAGTAGCAATTATAAATGATGTGTAAAAAAGTAACTTGAGTTTATCTTTAATAGTGTTGAGTAGAAGTTTTGCCTCTGACAATATTTGGAGTGGCATTCCACACACAGCTTCACATTCTGGATAAAATATAAAAGTCAACTACTAGATGGCACTGGAGAGAGACCAAAATCAGGCAAAACCAAAGGAAAAGTTCACACTTAAAGGAAGGAAACGGCACTAGATGAGTAACTCCCTTTTTCTTGGATTTTCACCTGAAGGCAGGCTTCAACTGGTACTTTGGCTAGCTAGAACTCAAATAGAAATGGCAGTCTTACTAGCCTGAAGAATCATAGGACAGCTTTTGAGGCTACCATAAAGAGTTGGAAGTGAGGGGAGAAATCCCAGTCAGGAGACAGAGTGGAAACACCAAATTCCACACAGAAACTCTGCCCAAAGCTCTGACTGCTGAATTATGCAAGAACAGAACAGATAATGAGCAGCCTAAAAGAACTAGAGAGAGATTTCAGTTGCTGCCATTACAAGGGTGACAAAGTTTAGAGTGTGAGTTAACTGGCTAATAAAGCAAAAATATATCAATCTTCAGAAAAATATAGTCAATCTCTACAATGTATTATTCATGATATGCAGGATAAAAATTATCAAACTTATGAAGATCAGGAAAATTTCACCCATATTCAAAAGAAAATTAATGAAAACCAACTGTGAAATTACTCAAATGTTGAAATTTGTATCTTTTTTTTTTTTGAGACGCACTTTCACTGTGTCGCCCAGGCTGGAGTGCAGTGGCGCAATCTTGGCTCACTGCAACCTCTGCCTCCTGGGTTCAAGTGATTCTCCTGCCTCAGTCTCCCGAACAGCTAGGATTACAGGCGCGCCACCACACCCGGCTAATTTTTTGTATTTTTAGTAGAGATGGGGGTCTCGCGATGTTGGCCAGGCTGGCCTCAAATTCCTGACCTTAGGTGATCCGCCCGCCTTCGCCTCTCAAAGTGCTGGGATTACAGGCATGAGCCACTGCGCCTAGCCCTGTAGATAATTTTAAAGCAGATATTTAGGCTGGGTGCGGTGGCACGCACCTATAGTCTCAGCTACTCGGAAGGCTGAGGCATGAGAATTACTTGAACCTGGGAGGCAGGGGTTGTGGTGAGCCGAAATTATGCCACTGCACTCCAGCCTGGGCAATAGAGCCAGATACTGTCAAAAAAAAAAAAAAAAAAAAGGAAAAAAAAAAAAAGCAAGCAGATATTTGAACAATGTTGACAAAAGAAAAACATAATCCTAATGAATTAATGTATAAAAAATCATACTCCAGAAAGAGAAACAAAAGGAAATTCCAGAACTGAAAAAAAGTTAATCTGAAATTTAAAAAAGAAAATCACTATATGGATTGAATAGCAGATTGGAAAGTATATTTAAAAAAAAAAAGAAATCAATGCATTTGAAAACAAGTCACTAGAAAGCATACAGATTGAAGCAGAAACACACACACACACACACACACACACACACACACACACAAAAGTTAAAAGTTAAAAAAAAAAAAAAGCATCTAAGATGTTTGAGGCAATAGCATATAGTCTACCATACATGTAATTGGAGTCCGAGAAGAAGAGAAAAACGGTGGAGCAGAAAAAAATATTTGACAAATCAATGGCTGAGAATTTTCCAAAACTGATAAAAAACATCGAACCCCAGACTTAAAATACTATTAGTATAATTATAAAGAAAAAAACAATATCTGAGCACATTGAAGTCAAATTTTTGAAAACCAAATATAAAGAGAAAAACCTTTTAAAAGCAACCAGAGAAAAACAATACAATACAAACGATACAATAGGAATGACAGCTAACTTTATACAACCATATCAATAATCAAATTAAGTATAAATAAACTAGACACTCCAAATCACCACCACCACCACCACCACCACCACCACCATCACCACCAATAAAAGAGACTGCCAGAATAGATTTACAAAAGGAAGAGCCAAGAACATTGTATTTATGGGATGGACATTACAGGCTCCAAGAATTTAAGAACAATACCTTTATCATATACTCAGTTTCTACATGTACTTGGGTCTATTCCTGGGCTTTCTAAGGTATTTCACTGATTTGTCTATTCACATGCCAGTACCACATTTTTAATTATACAAGTTTTATTGGGTTAGTATATCCCATACAATCCTCCCATCCCTGTTTTATCCTAGCAATTTTAGCATGTTTTACCATATCAACTTAGCTAACTTCTAACAAAAGTTTGTTGGTATTTTTGTATTATGTTTCTGTTACACTAAGAAGAATCAACATCTTTATACTGCTGAGTCACAGTATCTCTCTAAAGTTTATTCCTAAGTATTTAATATACTTTGCTGAACACTCTAAATAGAATTTTTTCCTGTTATGTTCTGACTATTGTTGTTGAAGCTTATTAATTCTGTATGTTAATTTGTGCCTGTAACTGACTTCTCTCTCTTGTCTAACTACACTAGCTAATACCTATAGTATAATACCGAGGACTAATGGAAATAGTAGGCATCTTCACCTTGCTCCTGATTCTAGTGAAAAGGTCTCTAGAATTTTGCCTTACATAAAATTCTGACTTTGAAACTAAAGCATATGCATTTTATCACGATAAGAAAGTAACCCGCAATTCCCATGTATATGAGTGTTTTTATTAGAAATGGGTATTGAATTTATCAAAGATTTTTTCAGAATCTATGGTGATAATTATTTGACTTTACCTTTAGGTCTATTATTACAATATTAATAGATTTCTGAAGATTCAGTCAACCTTGCATTCCTGAAATGAATAACACTTGGTCATAGTATATTGTTGTGTTTAATGAGATAAGATATTCTGTTTGCTAATATTTTATTAGCATTTTTACACCAATATTCATCATGATATCAGTCTGTATATTGACTCTCTTATTATACTGTCTTTTATTAGGTTCGGATGTAATACTTGCTTCAAAACAAAAAGGAAAAACAGTATGACTGTTTCTCAAAAAATTAAACATAGAATTACCATATGACCCAGCGATTCCACTTCTGGGTATATTGCAAAAAAAGAACTGAAAGCAGGAACTCTAACAACTTATATACACATCCATGGTCAAGCAGCACTATTCACAACAGACAAAAACTGGAAGCAAACCAAGTGTCCATCAACAGATGAAATGGAAAAACAAAATGTGGTGTATCCATACAATGGAATATTATTCAGTCTTAAAAAGGAATGGAATTCTGACACATGCTAAAACATATACAAACCATATAGACATTATGCTAAGTGAAATAAGTCAGATGCAAAAGCACAAATATTGTATGATTCCACTTTTTTTTTTTTTTTCCCCTCGAGACAGAGTCTTGCTCTGTCACCCAGGCTGGAGTACAGTGGTGGGATCTTGGCTCACTACAACCTCCACCTCCTGGATTCAAGTGATTCTCTTGCCTCAGTCTCCTGAGTAGCTGGGACTACAGGCACTTGCCACCATGACCGGCTAATTTTTGTATTTTTAGTACAAGTGGGGTTTCACCATGTTGGCCAGGCTGGTCTCGAACTCGTGGTCTCAAATGATCCATCCCTCGGCCTCACAAAGTGTTGGGATTACAGGCATGAGCCACCGCGCCTGGCAGATTCCACTTTTATGAGATACCTACAGTGGTCAACTCACAGAGACAGAAAGTAGAATAATGGTTGCTAGGAGCCCAGTGAAGGTGGTAATGGGGAATTATTACCTAATGGATACTTTGAGATGATGAAATAGTTTTAGTGATGAATGGTGGTGACAGATGCACAACAATACAAATTTACTTAATGTCAGTGAGTTGTACACTTAAAACTGGTTAAAATGGTAAAATCCTATGTATTCATGAAACAAACCCTACATATTTATCACATACTTATGTATCAGCTGGAATTTCTTTATTTAGAGTTCTTGGATTCGTGTAAAATACTTATCTATATTATAGATGTCTAATATAGATAAGTTATAGATGTCTAATATAGATAAATATTATAGCACTTATCTACATTACTTTGCTATAGTATAATAACATACATAAGTCTATAGTGTTTTGGTAATATATTAATGCTTGACAGAAAAGTGTTAAAAATGAAACAATTCTTATAAACAGTGTTATTCAAAATAATATTATTTGTAATTATTCCTCAAAGGGGAGTAGTTAAATTAGTTAACTGTACATCTATATGTAAAGGGATATGATGCAGCTCTACACGTACTGATACGGAATGATTTCCAAGATACAATATTAAGTTAAAATTTAAAGCAAGGTCAGAAGAGAACATACATTATTGGCTATCATTTGAATACAATTAAATACAAGAAATATACATGCAAACATAGGTGGACTTGCTTATATATACACTGAGTTTCTCTGGAAGGATTTAAAAACCACTGGTAACATTGATGGCTTTAGGGAGGGGAGTAAATGCCTGGGGAAGTGGAAGGAAGAGGACACTTCACTGTGTATTCTTTCAAAACTTTTCATTTTGGATTATCTATTCAAAAATAACTAACATTTCAGTAACAGAATGAAAAGGAAGAAATCCTCTATCTTGAAACCTTAAAGGCTATAAGAATTAAGATGGTGAACTGCTCAAATTATTTCACTAAACTCAAGAAAAAGAAAAGAAGCCCAGTTAATACTATTATTACTGTAGAAAAAATGATCTGGAGGTCCCAGCTAATAAAACAGGGAAGGTAAATTAATTCATCAATATAAATGTTCAAGAATAATTGACAATATATTTAGAGATATGACATTATACAGTCATGTGTCACTTAACACTTTCATCGTTGTGCAAACATCAGAGTATACTTACACAAACCTAGATGGTATTGCCTACTACACATCTAAGCTATATGGTATAGCCTCTTGTTTCTGGCTACAAACCTGTACAGCATGTTACTGTACAGAATACTACAGACAATTACTATACATTGGTAAATATCTAAACATAGAAAAGGTTCAGTTAAAAAAAACACAGAAAAAGTACAGTAAAAATATGCTATTATAATCCTATGGGACCACCGTCATATATGTGATCCTTTGTTAATCAAAACATCATTGTGCGGCACATGTACAGAGAAGCAAAGTTATCTTTATTTATAGATGGTATGACAATATACATAGAAACCTATGAGAATCTTTTTTTTTTCTTTAAACAGTCTCGCTCTGTCATCCAGGCTGGCGTGCAGTGGCGCCATCTCGGCTCACTGCAACCTCCACCTCCCCAGGTTCAAGCGATTCTCCTGCCTCAGCCACCCAAGTAGCTGGGATTACACACACGTGCTACCACACTCAGCTAATTTTTTAATTTTTAGAAGAAACAGGGTTTCATCATGTTCCCCAGGCTAGTCTTGAACTCTGGGCTTCAAGTGATCCACCTGCCTCGGCCTCCCAAAGCGCTGGGATTACAGGTGTGAGCCACCACACCCGGCAAATCTATTTTTTTAATCTACTAAAATATTAACAGCTTTGTCTATAAGATCATAAAAGATAAAAATACAGGGTTAGGGGATGAGATCCCATTAAAATTAAACAAACCCAAATGCCTATTATTAAATTCAACACAAAAATTTTTTTAATCCTTTACTCATATCTCTACAGAAGACCTCTTTTGTTTCCTTTTTGTTTGAGACGGGGTCTCGCTTTGTCACCCAGGCTGGAGCACAGTGGCGAGATCTCAGATCACTGCAAATTCCACCTCCCAGGCTCAAGAGATCCTTCCACCTCAGCCTCCCAAGCAGCTGGGACTACAGGCGTGCACCACCATATCCTGCTAATTTTTGTATTTTTGGTAGAGATGGGGTTTCACCATGTTGCCCAGGCTGGTCTGAAACTCTTGAGCTCAAGTGATCCACCCACCTTGGCCTCCCAAAGTGCTGGGATTACAGGCATGAACCACCGTGCTTGGCCAAGACCTTTTTGTCTTTCAAACATTATAAGCTCAATACCACAAAGCCATTTTACTTGCTAACATTTCTTTAACACCATTCTAGGTAAAGTGGTATTTCATAACTTTAGTTTTAATTATTATCTTAGTATTTAATCCTGTGAAGGTAATGTGGGGACAGGGCCCTCGGGGATTATGAAATGATCCTTCTTCATTTATTAGTGGGGAAGACTTCTTCCTATGTAGAGAAGTAGAGAAACTTCCCTTGAACTATTGTTTACCTAGCAGTAGCCATTAAATACATCTCACTTAAATTTCCTAAATCCATATTCATAAATAGGGTCCATTGGTAAAAACTGGTGGAACTACAAAAACGAACTTTTAATAGGTAGGTAAGCAGGCCATCTTGCTTCTCTTTTCACTTGAAAATGAAAATCCATATTATAATCACTGGAGTAGAGTTCTTTTTAATCCTTTCATATACTTACAGTGTCATCTTCCTGTCACCTAATAATTATATACTGTTTGCCATGAGTTTATTCTTTTGTTTAATCTGAATCAGTATTAAAATTTATCAAATGAATCAATGGGAGGAGGGCCCTGTGCCCACATTACCTTCACAGTATTAAACAATAAGACCAACAGACAACTTCACATCAGAAACAATGAAAGCCAAAAGACAATGTATTGTGAATTTCAAAGCAGTCAGATAAACAGAATTCCATCTCCAGCAAAAATACTCATTAAAAATAAAGGTTAAAAAAACTTCTGCTTCTTTAGCTAACGACAGACCAGTGATCTCACAGAGAACTAGAAAAACTAGAGTATGGGGTGGAGGTGGGATGGGGAGGTAGAGGGGGGATGGGGAGGCAAAGTGGGGATGGGGAGGATTGAGGTACCCAGAAATGTGATGTTATTTTTTTAAAGCTCCCCATGACAGCTGATTTATAAAGCTTCCCAAATAATTCTGCCACAGAGCTGGGTTTGGGAACCACCAGCATAAATGATCTCAAACTATCTGATTACATTCTATAACAATATAAATAACGGAATGTAGCAGGATCTTGTATCTGGTGGGTATGAACTCTGCATGGCACATATATGCCTTATTGTAACACCTGGGCCAAAACATCAAAACAGACCTTATAAATTATGTAGGCATAAAAAAACCCAACAGTATTTGTTTCCTAAAAAGCTGTTAAAAATTTATGTAAACTATGATGACCTAATTTTGAGTCTCATACAAATTTATTCCTGATTTTCCATACCACTGCCTAAAATGAATGTGTTACACTCTTTTTTCATTTTACTTTAAGTTCTGGGATACATGTGCAGAATGTGTAGGTTTGTTACATAGGTATACATGTGCCGTGGTGGTTTGCTGCACCTATCAACCCCATCGTCTAGGTTTTAAGCCCCATGTGCATTAGGTGTTTGTCCTAATGCTCTCCCTCCCCTTGCCTCCAACCGCCCCCGCGAATGTGTTATACTTTTATCATACAACTAAGCAAAATCAAGATGTATCAATCTTGACCGTGTATTAATCAACAGACACAAAACCAAGATGTTCTAAAATTTAAAAGTTTTTTAAAGTGAAGGAGCCATGAAATTAATGGCAGGAACATCAAGAGGTGATTCTTGATGCCTTTCCAATAATGACACATAGTAAGAGTTATTTCAGTCTTAAGAAAAAGCAAAAGAATTTTTTTAAAAACGCATTACAACAACCATCTATAAACATTCTGAAAAGAAAGAAAGGCATCTGGCATCAAGAATAAAATAAATCTTAAATATAGCCATTTGAGCTTGCAAATGATCTACATCAAGTTCAGTTGTTTCTTTTTTTCTTGAGACAGAGTCTCACTCTGTTGCCCAGGCTGGAGTGCAGTGGCGAGATCTCAGCTCACTGCAACCTCCACCACCCAGGTTCAAGCAATTCTTGTGCCTCAGCCTCCCGAGTAGCTGGGATTACAGGTGCTTGCCACCACGCCCGGCTAATTTTTTGTATTTTTAGTAAAGATGGGGTTTCGTCATGTTGGCCAGGCTGGTCTTGAACTCCTGGCCTCAAGTGATCTACCCACCTTGGCCTCCCAAAGCAGTGGGATTACAGGTGTGAGCTACCGCACCCAGCCACAAATGGATCAAGTTTAAAGGAAAATATTAAATGGAATTTATTTGTACACAGCAAGCACTCCTTGGAGTAATTGTTTCACTAAGCAGCATCTTGATCACATTTAATGAGTATAAAATACAAAATTTACCTAAGAAGTAACGCCCAGGACTCCATTAAATTATCTGTACACTTCTGATTTCAGTAAAGCATGATAGGAGTGATGATTTTTGTTTGCTTTTGTTTTAAATAGAGTAAGTTAAAATACTTACCTGGGTTTCATATAAGTGGGCAATGTGAAATTGAACTGCAAAGGATGAGGAAAAATAAAAAATCAGTAACAATACAGCAGAGTTTGGGGCAAATTAAGTAAGAACAACAAAACATCAAACATTATCACAGTCTACACTATATAGATTTAAGTAATAGAAAAACATAACTTTTATTTGCCTTTACTAAAATAGAATGTACAAACACACACTTAAGAACACAATCATGATAAGAAACCATATGTATTCATTGTTGGTCATTATCAAATGAAATTTCTGTCAATGTAATTATTAAAATTAGCATTAAATCTATAGCAAGTGAATATATGTTTTACAAAGTTCAAAATGGCAACAGTAAGCAAAGAGAGAAAACCTTTATAATCTATACATTTCAAAACACAGTATTTAAAAATTGGATCCCAAGTCAAAAAAGAATAAAATCAGTATTTAATTAAAAAATATTAAAACCAAAGTACAAATCAGTGATGACGTAAAAATTCAAAGAAAAATAAGTTTTACAAAGACATTAAGGAGCCTGGTGTTGAAAAGAGTAATACTGGCTGAAAGTAGGTACTCTACATTTGTTGTGACATCAGGCATTATTATGGCTATCAAGTAATCAAGTAGACTGTCTAAACTATCCAAATCAACTAAACTGTAATAGCCTAAAGTCCCTAAATAGAAAATATGCTCTCCCGTTTGAGTGACCAACCACCTTGTAGCACTCATGATGATTCAAACTGTTTCAAATTCAACAGTTTTATGCCATGTGGCACTCATCCTACCTATGCAGACATTTTTCTCTCAAGAGTAATGATCTACAACTGAGATTTAAACAGAGTAGAATAAAATGAGGATTTACCAAAATATTTAGTTTGATATTTATGAGACATCCATAAAAGTTATCATTCAACTGACTTACCAAAGTTAACTTTTAGGTACTAGACCATAATGAATTAAAAGATAATCAGTTGTTTTCTTATTCTCATAAACTAATTTGAAAAGAATTTTAAGCATCTATGTATTCTAGATGGTTTATATAACCTGGATATATAATTAAGAAAAAGGTATAAATTAAAACTTTATAAATTACTAAACCAATGAGTCAATTTTTTCAAATCTAACCTTATGTTAGAAACTATAAAATACTGCTGCATTTGTTATTTTTCTACTGTTTATTCTACAAACACCCTAATCAGTACTGGATCCTGAATTTCATTTAAGAAAGTAAAAATCCTTTAGATTTTCACAGGAAATTACCTTTAGTAAAAGTATGACATAATTCATCTGGCTTAAATGATGATTTAATCCATACTATTTCTTAATCCATGTTATATTGAAAATTCTAGAGTTTTTGCTGATTCAACAATTTCCTAGGGCATTTCTATCTAAAGACTAAGACTACTTTTCACTAATATCTCTCTATACTCTTTCAAGTGATTTACAGGAGCCTAAGGCAGGAAGATCGCTTGAGTGCAGAAGTTCGAGGCTGCAGCTGAGCTACTCTGAAACCACTGCACTCCAGCCTAAGTGGCAGAGAAAGACCCCATCTCAAAATGAAACAAAAATCAAAAACAAAAAAGTAACTTACAGCAAAACACTGACTTTCTAAAACCTGGAATCCTTTGTATGACTGAAACTGTCATTAATTGCTTGATTTTTCTTATACCAATTAAAAATTTCATTTTTTTGGCCGGGCGCGGTGGCTCACGCCTGTAATCCCAGAACTTTGGGAGGCCAAGGTGGGCGGATCACGAGGTCAGGAGATCAAGACCATCCTGGCTAACATGGTGAAACCCCATGTCTACTAAAAATACAAAAAATTAGCTGGGCGTGGTGGCAGGCACCTGTAGTCCCAGCTACTCAGGAGGCTGAGGCAGGAGAACAGCATGAACCCAGGAGGTGGAGCTTGCAGCGAGCCAAAATCACGCCACTGCACTCCAGCCTGGGCAACAGAGTGAGACTCTGTCTCAAAAAAAAGAAAATAATAATAATAATAATTTATTTTTCAAGTAAGAAGGTTTTTAAGAAATTCAGTGTCAACGAATATTCTTAAACCTTTTTACTGGATATTTTAGTGTATATTAAATAAATATACCTAAATACATATCGATAAACATATAATCAACCCAATCTGCTTTTGAAAAGACACCTACATAGAAGCAGAAAATAATTGTTTGGAAAAAAATACTTTGTTAGAACATGCTTCGTAAATGCATTCTTTTCTAATTAATTGAAAAATGTCAACTCAAACTTTCTAAATGATATATAAAACTATCACAAAAGTCACAAATATGTCTTCATAATTACCAATAATTTTTATCCCATGCAGTAGGAATCAGTAAGCTATCAGATAAGAATCTTTATATACTCATGTTTCCTAAAAGACCAGCAAAACCTGTTTTTAATCCTACTAAGTCATCTACAACAGAAAAAAATCAATCTTGTTTATTAGTGAAGATACTTTTAATTCAACAACTCATTTCACTGGCCTATCTATTTTAGACACAGGCTGTTCACAATATCTGGTCTTGCAGGTTCCATTTGTGTAAGTAGCCATGGCAACCAATACAGCTACATTAAACAATTCTAAAAGAAAAAATTGCACAGAATTTATCACTAACATTATTATTTGCCATGAAGTGATCTGAATACATGTAGAAAACTACGGTACTTAATAATACTTACTTTCAGCATTGGACAAAGTGCAGGGATTACAGTCAACCAAAGCTAACTGAAAATGCTGCAAGATGAGAGTGAGAAAATTAATGCACTCAATTTAGAGTCACATAAAAGCATCTTAAGATACTTTTCAGGTATGTAAGGTCTAAAATAATAATAAATACATGCTATGCAAGTAAAATACACTAGCCTACCAACTAGAAATACTTTGAACATTTACTGCTGACAACTGACATGCTGTGGGGTTATTTTCTTGAGACAGCTGAGAATGGAGAATTTGAAAAAGAATTAATTTTATCAAGTTATCCTATGTATATTTTTATTTATATGAAAAAGGTGAAGATTTTTAAGTCAAGTAAACAGAAGTGTTATACAACAGTTTAAATATTTAGAGAACATATCATTATTTTTAAAAATCCAAGTAGAAGTCTGATGGTATTGTCAGAACACCACTGCTTATCTCAAAACGAGACATGGACTTCTGAAACAAAAAAAATCACTATGAGTATTGTCATAGAGGGTAAAACTTTCTGTCTTTACTGATCTTTCAATAATCACTGTACTTAAGTGCCTTTTAAAATAGCCTGTGTCCAAGTTCATCTACCAAATATAACTGTCCTTTTACAATGTGACATTATATGCATAGAATTTGTATAATTTCCCAGTCAACAATAAACCACTAATATAGAACCCACTTGTAATAATATCATATAAGCACGTTAACATCAATGCATAACACTAATTTTTAGGAATGCATATTATCATCAAGAACACTGGGTGACATTTAATATCTAGTTTATCAACATTAAACAAAGTATATAAATTAAGATAAACAAGTAATAGATTTGGTATAAAATCTAAGTTTAAAAAGATGAGTAAATCTCTTTAAACTCTTCTAAATAATATTCCTACAAATAATATATTCAAATTTTCTGAGCCTCCACAAATTTTTAGCATTAAAAGTAATTAACAAAGTGGAAAGCATTTAAAAAAATGACCATAATAAATTCATTCCTATCCACAATCCAAAAATCTAAAGAGTTACTATGTTGGCTACCCAAAAGTCACAAGGAAGGAAAAATTAGAAAACATCATTTGGTATGAACACTGGCTATTATTAATGTATTCACTCAAGAATGTCTCTTGGCCAGGTGCAGTGGCTCACGCCTGTAATCTCAGCACTTTGGGAGGTCGAGGTGGGTGGATCACCTGAGGTCAGGAGTTCAAGACCAGCCTGACTAATATACTGAAACCCCATCTCTACTAAAAATAAAAAATTAGCCATTCGTGGTGGTGAGCGCCTGTAGTCCCAGCTACTCCAGAGGCTGAGACAGGAGAATTCCTTGAACCCGGGAGGTGGAGATTGCAGTGAGCCAAGAGCATGCCACTCCACTCCAACCTAGGTGACAGAGACTCCATCTCAAAAAAAAAAAAGTCTCTGATGTGCATGCATAATTAGGCTGACCAACACTTGTAATATTCTTAAAACTTAAAGCTGATTACATCTTCTGAATGGGTAAATTACTAACAGAATGACTGTGACCCTTAAATATTAAATGTTTAATTTATCCAACAAGTATTTATCAAGAGCCTATAATGCCCTAAGGACAATGCAGACACTAGGGATGCAATGGTCAACAAAACAAAACTGAAAAATCATTTGCCATAGTTGACTGAATGAAAAAAATCTAACGTTTGAACACTTTGAAAACTGCTTTTATTTTCCCTTGGCCTACTATGCAGACTATGTCTTCAAACATCCCTTTAGTGTGCTACCATAGCAATAGAAAACAGACTATTTTAAAACATTTGAGTACTATGAAAGCAAAGCATGCTTTATAATCAATTGCTTTCCTCTAGACAAAAAGAGCAGAAGAGTAGTCACACATTCAGACTATACTACATTTCTAAGTCTAATTTGTCCTGTAAGCATAAATATTTAGATAGAAGAACACAGACCACCATTCCTAACTGAGCCATCAAAGGGTACAAACTGAAATGAGAAGAAACGGCCTTCAATATGGCAATATTTTAGTTTTACTGTTTCACTGAAACCCCACAAGGAATAATAGAGACGTAGAATTAAAATAGCCTAGCCTACATTTCATCTATCAGTAATTTAAGATTCTGCAATGAAACCTGGCAGGAGTATTTCTTGACCATATTTTGTGTAATTATTAAACAATCTTAAAAGCAGCAATCAAGTTACTGATGCACCATTTCAAACCCACAACACTATGAAATACCAAACATTTCCAAACAGTGAAGACATAGGAAAATTACTCAACAAAAGAATACACATTGGTCGGGTACAGTAGCTGACGCCTATAATCCTAGTACTTTGGGAGGCCGAGGCGGGCCGATCACCTAAAGTTAGGAGTTTGAGACCAGCCTGGCCAACATCGTGAAACCCCATCTCTACTAAAAATACAAAAATTAGCCGGCATGGTAGCGGGCGCCTGTGGGGGAAAAAACGAGAATCCGTTTCAAAAAACAAAAACAAAAAGACCACAAATGAATACACATTCAAAAACATCCACTATGACAATGAAAGAACTTACAGAATAATTACTAAGTGTTTATAAGAAACTAACAACACCGTTCCACATAAAGAAAAACACTGATATGCCGTTCAGTACTCTCAAGAGAGATGAAGAACCGGGGTGGGGATAACATGACCACAAAGCCTCATTTCCAGGACCTAAACCAGATGCAAAATAGAGGTACCTATTAACATATACACCAGTAGAAAGGACTATCAATCATGATAACCAGCCCACAAACCTGAAAATACCATGGTAAAATATCCAGCACCCTTCCCTGCAACCAACAGAGGCAGCTAGGAAACATCTGTGCCTCACACTGAAATACTGCAGTGCCGAAACTGGCTACTGCTGTGTGAAATAATTATTATGCAGAAGAGGCCTCTGCAGTTCAAAGACTATATACAAACCTGAAGGCGGAAAGCAGTCTACAGAAAATTAGTTTCCAAGCAAGAAAATTTACTTATGACTTTTTTTTTAATGTTATAGAGATTTTCTTTTTATGGAGCACTTCTGGCCCAATTTAACGTAAGGTTTGATTCATTACCATTTCTGTTGACATCTTTATCACCAAAGTCACCTTTTGTTTTAAAAGCCTTCAACGTGTTCAACATTTCAAAATAATGTTATAGTATTTTGCCTAATACAGCCAATGGAACTTGATTTCTATGGGGGGGGAGAAACCTATATTCATGTAACTAACACATAAAACTTGAGTTTCAAGACTTTATTTCCCTTTAAATTGTTTTATTTCTAGCTATATATAGTCTGATCATCTCATGAATCTTTTCACTTGTAGAACTCTTCAACTATATTCCCAATCCCGAAAACAAGCAATGGGATAACTTTTTGCAATTGACAAATTATGTATTTAGTTATAAGTTATTAATTTGGAGCAATGTTTGGATTCCAGTACCAATCTAGAATGTTCTGATTCAATGGGTTGTAGGCAACAACCTGCAAACCAGAAAAAAACTTATGCAAGCTATTCTAATATACAGAGTTAAACCACACTATACTATTTTGAAGTTTTTAAATTATGTGCTTGCCCCAGAAACCTTTATTTCAGACTATATAAACAAGGTATGTATAGTTGATACTGCTGTCTATATCCAATTAAGGTAGACACATGGCATTTCAGGACTGACACGCTGGCAACCAGCTTTTACCAGCTTTTATCTATGCCAGGCACGCTTCTATGGCTATACATCTACAGAATACAATGTTCACTGAAATTAATGCCTTAATAGGATTTTTAAAATTTTAACCTGCTTTGAGAATACACAGGAAAGACAACTCCATAACAGAATCCAAAAAGATATAGATGAGGAAAGTAAGAAAAGAGTTACTTCAGGCTGAGGAAACCACTGAAGTTATTTTTACAGAGCCTTATAAAACAGGGTTATAATGGCCATTTAAGTGAGAAAAGGAAAGGTGTGCCAGGCACTGTTGCATGTCAAAGATAAATCATTTTTTTCTTATCCATTGTTACAGACTGCCACATTTCTGAAATTATGAATTTAGGGCGGGGCATGGTGGCTCACACCTATAATCTCAGTACTTCGGGAGGCCAAGGCGGGCAGATCACCTGAGGTCAAAAGTTTGAGACAAGCCAGGCCAACATGGCAAAACCCAATCTCCTCTAAAAATACAAAAATTAGCAGGGTGTGGTGGCACACACCTCAGGTGGCTGAGGCATGAGAATCACTTGAACCCAGAAGCGAAGGTTGCAGTGACCCAAGATCACAACACTGCACTCCAGCATGGGCGACAGAGTGAGATTTTGTCTCAAAAAAATAAAATTAATATTAAAAAATAAGATAAAAGTATAATTTAAAACCAGCAAACTTGATTACTAAAACGAATAGTCTATGGGTAAGAATAGGGAAATGCCCTAGGATGTCATGGTACTTACTTTAAAAATGTGGTCTCTAAAATAAGATACAGAACTGAAAATGGCTAAGTTTTGGTAGGGCTTGTGAGCCATGTTCCTGGTCAAGATGATCTGACTGAGGTTCTCCCAAAGCCCTCAAAACTCAGTTCTGATACTCTTTGTAATACAAGGTTATTACAACTGTTTCCAGGAGGGAATCTACTGCATACCAATGACTTGCTAATAGCTAACAAATCCTGACAATCTTCGCTCAAAAAAGAGGCTTCTTTTTTGAAGTTTACCAGCCGGTCTTTTCTAAAAATTTCTTTAACAACCAAAAAAAAGGGGGGGGGAGAACATAATGCACTGTATACTGAAGATGTTCAAAATCTTAGTTCTAGCTCTTCTTTTTGGCTCCAGATTTCTATCTGTGTGCATGAATATCTGATATCCCTCAGGTACCTCCAAATCAATTTACTCCCAAATGATTTAGCGCCATTCAGAGCCTTTTCACCTCCTAAACCCAAAACCGGCTGCTACTTTCTTTATCCCCTACTTTATTTAACGTAATAAAGTGGTCTGAGCCCATAAATGGGGAATCTATTCCCACATCAAGTCAGTTAATAAATTTCTTTAAGATCTCAAGGATACATTCATTACCTTGCCCCCATCCATCCTATGAGCAACCATTTATCTTACAGCTCTTGCTCATCTTTCTTCCTGTAGCTGTATCCTACCTAGTCTTCCAACTCTTCATTTCTATCATACTTTACAAAAGTATAGGTATGCAACTGACTAGAAATTTTTAAAAACTGGTCCTAGTTTGCATCTAACCTAGGTACACAAAATGATCAGAATATGAGCCAACTTAATTTCCAAGGTATTTCTATCTAGTGAGCAATTTGTATTCATATTTGAGACTGATATGTACACAAATAACTAATACAAGGTGAACATGATATTTTATAAAGGGGGATACTGCAAAAATTTGTGCTGTAGAATATCCTTTTAAAACATAACTTTTTTTTTTTTTGGAGACAATCTCACTCTGTCACCCAGGCTGGAGTGCAGTGGTGCAATCTCGGCTCACTGCAACCTCCACCTCCCCTGAATTCAAGCGATTCTTGTGCCTCCGCCTCCAGAGTAGCTGGAATTACTGGCACACGCCAGCACCCTCGACTAAATTTTGTATGTATGTATGTATGTATGTATGTATGTATGTATTTATTAGATGGGGTTTTGCTCTTGTTGCCCAGGCTGAGGGCAATGGCTCGATCTCTGCTCACTTCAACCTCCGCCTCCCAGGTCATGCAATTCTCCTGCCTCAGCCTCCCGAGTAGCTGGGATTACAGACACCCGCCACCATGCCGGCTTATTTTTCGTATTTTTAGTAGAGACGGGGTTTCATCATGTTGGCCAAGGAAGTCTCAAACTCCTGACCTCAGGTGATCCGCCCGCCTCGGCCTCCCAAAGTGCTGGGATTACAGGCATGAGTCACTGCGCCCGGCCAAACAACCTTTTTTTAAATGTGACAATACAGTGACTGCTTCATAAAGCTGCCTTTGAAGACCAAATATCTATAACGCCCTTAAGTTGTTATAAGTTAGCACCAGAAATCACTTTAGAAATGACTTCTGTAGTTAAAATATACTAGAAGAGAGGAAACTGTAACACAGGGAACCTGGAATCACCCTAACTCCTCAGTTTCAAAGAGAAAGAATGGTGTTACTGCACATATATGAGCAGCCATGTACTTTTCAAACATGCATTTTGCAGGTATTGAAGTATTTCGGCCACTTTTACTAATTCACACTTTAAGGCACGTTATAGAACTCAGGGCAGAAATAATATCAAACAGAAAACCAAAGTTGGGCAGGCAGAGTGAAATAGAGAAAGCATTATTAAGTGGCCAGATAAATAAATTAGGAGGTTGCCTCATATCAGAAACAATTATATAGGAAATTAGTAAAGTACAAGCTGATGAGAAGTAGAAAGAGAAAAAAGAACAGGGAAAGGATGATTTTTTTCTACAAGTGAGAAAAAATAGAAAACAAAATAAACAGCAATGACCATCCTCTGCCAAAAGGAACAGTGATGTTACACTCAGGTGAAACTGAGTTCTACTGTCAATGACTGAAAGGAAAAGGAAGATTTAAATCAAAGAAAATAAACTGGCTTGCAGTTTCCTCAATCATAATCCAATCTACTGCTATCCATAAAAAGCCAAGCAAAATCTGACTATATGAATTTTATGTATAAAGAACCAACAGTTATACCGAAGGAAGAAATACACAGTGTAACTAATACTAAAAAAGAATGTTCTTCTTTGCTTAAGATGACCAGAATAGTGTGCTAATATTTTTTGGTATCTGCCTGGTGGTTTATCCAAAAACAATATGTATTAAGAATTGCCTCAGTGCAGCATTTTAAATGTTAAATATGGTAGCAATGAAAAATGACGTTAATTTGTGGATCTGGCCCTAAACTTAGTTTGCTGTTGCTGTGTGGTGTTGCTGTTACTCCAGGAGGAAATCCATTAAATAAAAGTACAGGCCGGGCGTGGTGGCTCATGCCTGTATCCCAGCACTTTGGGGGGCCAACCAGCACTTTGGGAGGCCAAGGCAGGCGGATCGCCTGAGATCAGGAGTTCGAGAGCAGCCTGACCAATACGATGAAACCCCGTCTCTACTAAAAAATACAAAAATTAGCCGGGCGTGGTGGCATGCACCTGTAATCCCAGCTACTCAGGAGGCTGAGACAGGAGAATCACCTGAACCTGGGAGGCAGAGGTTGCAGTGAGCCTAGATCGTGCCACTGCACTCCAGCCTGGGCAACGAGAGTGAAACTTTGTCTCAAAAAAAAAAAAAAAAGTACCAAAAAATAACAATTAGGCCTCACCATTTTTACGTCCCAACCAATTCCTATGAAGATTCTACAAATGCAGCTTCCATGATATGCCAATACTCTGTAGATCCTTTCTCGAAGAATTTCTTTCCCTTCCCGGTCCCATGTTCTAAGCCAAATCTCAGGATAAACACCAAATCTTATAGTTTTATAACTACCACCAATTATTCCAAGCTGTTAGGGGTGGGGAGGAGATAGGACTTTTCTAATCCCCTAAGAAAACTGAGTCATATGAGTGAGATGCCTTCCTCCATTCTTTCTCTCAAATCAAACCACTCAAGATTAAAATTTTCAAGATGCCAGCTGAAAGAGGTGAGAGCTATTGAGCATCATAAAGGAAATAGGGCAGAGCAAGTATGGAGAAATAATAACAACTTTTTTCTTTAAGAGACGGGCGGGTGTGTGTGTTTGTGTCTCACACTATGTTGTGTGTGTGTGTGTGTGTGTATGTGTGTCTATGTTGCCCAGGTTGCTCTCGAACTTCTAACGTCAGGTGATCCACCCACCTCAGCTTCCCAAAGTGCTAGGATTACAGGCATAAGCTACTGAGCCCAGCCCTAAACTTTCATTATCTTCAGTCTACTGAACTAACAAACGTGTGTGTGTGTGTGTGTGTGTGTGTGTGTGTGTGTGTGTCTCACTGTGTTGCCCAAGATGCTCTCGAACTTCTGACCTCAGGTGATCCACCCGCCTCAGCCTCCCAAAGTGCCGGGTGCTGGGTTTACAGGCATGAGCCGTGGTGCCCAGCCCTAAACTTTCATTATCTTCAGACTACTGAACTAACAAAATTATACTATTAAAATGTCAATAAAGAAACATTACAAATATTCTAGAAACATAAGGCATGGATAAAATTAATTTAATAGCTAGCATTCAAACTCAGTAAGTATTTCTAAAATACAGAAAGTTCACAGTATCTTTTTTTTTTTTTTTTTTTTTTTGAGACGGAGTTTCGCTATTGTTGCCCAGGCTGGAGTGCAATGGTGCGATCTCGGCTCACTGCAATCTCCACCTCCCAGGTTCAAGCAGTTCTCCTGTCTCAGCCTCCTGAGTAGCTGGGACTACAGGCACGCCACCAAGCCCAGCTAATTTTTTTTTTTTTTTTTTTTTTTTTTTTTTTTAGTAGAGATGGGATTTCTCCGTATTGGCCAGGCTGTTCACGAACTCCTGACCTCAGGGGACCCACCTGCTTGGCCTCCCAAAGTGCTGGGATTACAGGCGTGAGCCACTGCGCCCGGCCCACAATATTTTAATTATATGAAACAAATGATCTGTGCACTCTACATGAATAAAATAATAAAAGACAGGAGGCATTTCAGATTTCAAAAGCGGTTTATAAAAGGAGGTACATATACATGATCATGTCTTCATGTATTCCTTCTGCCTAAATATCTTGGCATCAAAAATATTACAATAAAATTCCTGAGTTTATACAGGGTAGAAGATCAAATGAGACACCTGGAAATGAAGCAGTTCCTAAAGAAGAGTATGGTACAAAGACAGTGGAACTGCTACTTCACTCAAAAGTTTCATGTCGAGTATAATAAGATGGCAAGCATACTGAATGAATTGGTGAACTGAGCCATCTGGAAAAAAACAACTGCAGTGTCAGTTTGTATAGAAAAAAATTCTGTTAAGTGATGATGAATAAAACCACCTTTTTTTCTTTTCTTCAAATTTTCCAGCCTGTTCTATAAGTAGGCATTTTCTCATTTTATAGCCTCTTCCATTTTATTTATCTACCCATTCAAGAAACACCAACACCCAGTAAAATGGCAAGCTAACACACAAGTCTCATTTGAGTTCAACCCATTTCCTTTGAAACATTTACTGTTTCCATAATTCTCATCTTCCTATCCCTTTCACATTAACCCCTTCAATCAGCACCTATCATATTCAAATACCAAATTATAAAAGGAGACTTATACTGGCATCTCAGCCAATGATCTACAGGTTTCCATAAAAAAGGCACCCTTTTTAGTTACCTACCTTTAAAATCCCAAAAGAGTTCTAAGTTGACATATTTTAGGAATATTTAAATATGTAAACATTAGGGAAAATTCCTATATAAGCTTCACTAAATAGATGTACAGGCATCAACTGACTGAAGAATAAGGGTGTCATTGTATCTTATTCTTCACATGAAGGAAATAATTTTAATAGTCTGCCAGGATGTGAAAATTAGGGGCATTATATAAAACTATTTGTCAATAGTAATATCCTTTTGTTGAAGTAATGGTAGCACACTGCTTCAAATATATACTGAAAATAAGTAACTGTCATTAATATCATTAAAGGATAATGAAATAAAAGTCCTAAATTAGGCTGGGCATGGTGGCTTGCACCTGTAATCCCAGCACTTTGGGAGGCTGAGGCAGATGGATCACCTGAGGTCAGAAGTTTGAGACCAGCCTGACCAATATGGTGAAACCCTGTCTCTACTAAAAATACAAAAATTAGCCAGGCGTGGTGGTGCATGCCGGTAGTCCCAGCTACTCAGGAGGCTGAGACAGAAGAATTGCTTGAAACTGGGAGGCGGAGGTTGCAGTGAGCCGAGATCACACCACAGTACTCCAGCCTGGGCAACAGAGTGAGACTCCGTCTCCAAAAAAAAAAAAAAAAAAAATCCTGAATTAACTGTATGGCATTAACTAGGCAACCAAACCCACCTTGGGGGATATTAGCTGAAGCAGAGAAGAAAAACAACAGAATACCTGTCACCCTGAAATGGACTCTGGTTCAGATAATATTAAACTAGTTCACAAATTAAGAATTGGTATCTCCACTGCTCACTAAACACATAAAATCTTTATTGGTCAATTTAATGTAAAAATAACGCCATATGATTATAAAGTTTGCTGAGCATTAGCTTCACATTTCTGAGGATGGGCAGAGGGACAAAAATACAAGGATTAAGTTCTAAGACAAGAACATTTATTTCTCCAACAGTATCTATGCTGGCCCCCAATTATGGTTGTTTTACATGATAGATAACTGAGGCTAAAAAAGGGCTGAAACTATTTATTTGTAAGATATAAATTCTAGAAGATAACATCAGAAAAACTCTTCTAGACATTAGGCAAAGAGTTCATCACCAAGAATCGAAAAGCAAATGCAACAAAAACAAAGATAAGTAGATGGGACCTAATTAAACTAAAGAGCTTCTGCACAGGAAAAGAAATAATCAGCAGAGTAATCAGACAACCAACAGAGTGGGAAAAAATGTTCGCAAACTAGGCATCCAACAAAGGACTAATATCCAGAATCTACAAGGAACTTAAACAAATCAGCAAGAAAAAAAAACAAATAATCCCATCAAAAAGTGGGCAAAGGACATGAATTGAAAATTCTCAAAAGAAGATATACAAATGGCCAACATACATAGGAAAACATGCTCAACAGCCCTAATGATCAGAGAAATGCACATCAAAACCACAATGCGATACCACCTTACTCCTGCAAGGATGGCCATGATTTAAAAATCAAGAAATAACAGATGTTGGCATGGATGTGGTGAAAAGGGAACACTTTTACACTGCTGGTGGGAATGTAAACTAGTACAACCATATGGAAAACAGTGTGGCGGTTCCTTAAAGAACTAAAAGCAGAACCACCATTTGACTCAGCAATCCCACTACTGGTTATCTATCCAGAGGAAAAGAAGTCATTATATAAAAAAGACACTTGCACACACGTTTACAGCAGCACAATTTGCAATTGCAAAAATATGGAACCAGCCTAAATGCCCATCAACCAATGAGTAGATAAAGAAAATGTGGTATATACATCATGGAATACTACTTAGCAAAAAAAGGAAGGAAATAATGGCATTCGCAGCAACCTGAATGGAGTTGGAGACCATTATTCTAAGTGAAGTAACTCAGGAATGGAAAACCAAACATCACATGTTCTCACTTAGAAGTGGGAGCTAAACTATGAGGATGCAAAGGCGTAAGAATGAGATAATGGACTTTGGAGACTCAGGGGGAAGAGGGGCAAGGGAGTGAGGGATAAAAGACTACACATTGGGTACAGTATATACTGCTCAGGTGATGGGTGCACCAAAATCACAGAAATCACCACTAAAGAACTTTTCCATGCAACCAAACACCACCTGTTCCCCCAAAACTAGTGATATAAAACTACACACATATAAAAACAAACACACACATATATTCATCTTTATATCTACCATGTGGGTGGCTATAATTATTCTAGTTCTTCAGACACAGAGAAAATCAAGAGTCAGAAATCTTACTCAAGGTCACGAAGATACGTGGCAGGGTCAAAGTTTTGAAAACCAAGTTGGTTTGCTCTGAGAGCTGTTTACACAGCACCAACACAGAATTTCAGAGACACATTTTGTGAGAAAGTTATCACCAGTGACAGAAACACAACAGGAGGCCCTACAATTCATTTCATGTGTGGGTGAAAAAAAGGGAATCTATTATGAAAATACGCTGTATTTTATTTAAATAGTTTACCAACCAAAAAGTATTATACATACTTGGGCAGGGGGAAAGGAAATGGGATAGAGAAGATCTGATCTGTAACGCACAGACTGTTCACACCACTCCCCATACCAAAATATCCTTTTTACCCACCCTATCCCTCCACTGGATAACAACTACTTACAGATTTGAACACTGCTCAAAGACTGGGCATAACTGGTCTAAGAGCAACCACATCTCCTTTGATAAGAAACCAGTTAGGAATGGCCATGTGGCCTATTTCTGGCCAATAAGATGCAAGGTGAATTATTTTTGAAGAGATCAACAGGCAATGAGGATCTTTCTCCTACATGAAATGATCATCATCATTTACTATGCACTTATATGCCAGCTAAATTACACTAAGCAAACAGAGCAACCAGCCTTTAGAAAAAGCCAATACAGAACAGAGAAGAAAATGAATCCTTGATGAAACCTTAGATCAGCTGAATCAACCAATCCTGAAGGCTAGACTTCACATAGGAGCATATTTTTTATTATTTTAACCAATTTGAGTGGGAGTTCCTGAGGTTACAGCCTAAAAAGCATCTATACCAACACACTGTGCTAGAAAACAGCTTAATGTTGTGGAAAAGCCATCAGAGGTTCCACATTTATCCAGATGAAGGTGAAGTATTAGAAAAATGGAAAACTACCTAAAGGGGAATATCATTCCTTCTATTCCTACCTTCACTCATTCTGAATGCTAAGCACTTTAGTAATAAACTAAAATACCTCCTCCTCTTTGACTAAAAATGTTCGTGCCCAAATTCTTCTTAAAATAGATAATACTAGAGAGAGGGCTGAAAAAGCCAACATCAGGATGAGATAAAAATCAAATGAAACCTTCACACTCTAGGGACAAGAAATATCATGGACTCGTTAAAGGTAAAAGTCTCCCAAAAGAAGGCTGACCTCACTTAAGGCAATTTTGCTAAGATCACCATGACTTGACTTTTTAGACTTTCTACCCGAACAAATAAAAGTGGTATGCAGGAATGTTCCCACTGAGCTTAAGTAGAACACTTTCAATCGGCCATGAAACACTGTTTCCCTTGATTAAAGGAGATTTTAAACATCGCCACCTTCATTTAAATGGAATTTTGCATCTTTAGAATTACTTAAGGTATCACTGTACTGATACGCAGATAGTCGCATTCCATAATTTGGGACACATCTGATTGCTTTTCCCTTCAAATGTATTTCCTAAGCAACATTTACCAAACTGCTACCAAAAACACTTCTGCAACATAATAAGCATGTGAAATGCTTAAATGTTTATTCTGTATTATAAGACATTTTAAGAGTCTTTGATAGCTAATAGAAACTGCAAAAAAATGTGAGGCAGCTTTACAAACTTATTTTCCAGTTCATATCCACTGACGTCCCACAGTATGGTGTCAGAAATGCTACTACTCTAAGATTGAGGAAAAGTGGTAACTTCCAGGCATCCCTCATTCTCCACACTACTTGCACTTACCCTGGAACCTATTCCTCGACTGCACTTACCTTCAACCACTGTGTGATCTAAATTCTTCGTGATCTACTGTTTTTAGTGTTTTTGGTTTTATCTCCCTCTCTCTTTAACATCATCAGCATTGTTCTTTTAACTCATGTAAGGTAGAAACAGTACTTGCATAGTTTTCTACTTTAAAAATCTAGAACAATTAGACACTCTTGAGTAGTTTTTTTTATTTTCAACCTTCAGTAGTTCCTTATTAGTGAGCTCAAACTACAATCTACTTGAACGTCATTCTTTATCTCCCCAACCACCCCTCCTTTAGAATCAAGATAGTCTGCAACGGAGATTCAGAATACAACCACCATTATAAACAATAATCATAAATTCACAAAAACTTAAACTTTTTCCTAGAACTGCTACTCCTTTCAAAACATAATTCCTCTGTCAGGCAGGAAAGCACTGTTTTCAGAAAAAGCCCAGCAAGACCTAAATTGATGGTTCAGATAGCATAAAAAAACTCAATGAAAAATTAAAAACTGGAGAAATATCACATTTCCATGGATACGAAGTTAATCAACAACATATCATCTTTTCCCACAATGTTTATGCTCACAAACCAACAGTCCAAATGCCTTGCAGAGAACACTCTTTTTTCTAATTTAAATGTAAGATGTGCTTCTGCTGGTAGAAGTACTGAGACCCATAGAAACAGATGGTCAATGATTGGGTCACAGATAAACATCCATTCAGAAGCATTCAGCTCTACAGTGGCAAATCATTTCTAGAGGAGTTATTTACATATCCAAACAGATTGAAACCTTCACCCTTTCCGATGACAGATCTTAGTTAAAACTACTTTTTTTAAAAGTGTAATTGTATAATGTTACCATGGAAGTCTTAGCGTAACTACTTTGTACCTTGAAACTCTACTTCACAGTTGATAAACAGTTCTGTCACCTGAATTTTCAAATTTTCTTTTAAAGTGCCAATATAAATTCCAACATTTCTCAATGCTCTAATATTTAAGAAAAACAAAAACAAAAAAACCACAAAATTAAACATTGTATCTTGAAAAAACCCAACAACCTACCTTTAAACTAGACTCATAGTCTGTGTTCACTTTGAACATAAGCCCAAGTCGTAAATGAATTTCCTTGGCTCGACAAAAGCTGGGATCAACATAAAGCACCTCCTGAAATGCTTTAATTGCCCTGAAAGAATATAGACATAAGATATCTTAACTTTTTAACACGTGCATGAATTCTTGCTTGGTAGTACATTGAAACTTCTGTTTTATGCAATATTGTTTTAAAGGAAATGTTGGTTTTGTAAAAATGATGTTAATAAATACTAAAAAAGTAAAATTGAAAAGGGGCATATGGACCTTTTATATAATTAAATGTATATAATCTAATTTGATATAAAGGGGAAGGAAGATATGTTGAATTTATTCTAAATTATTCAAACAGACAGTATTTCATGGTTTAATCAAATTATCAGTAGAAATAACTGATTTCATTGTTTCTGAAATTTCCTAGGGGAAAACAGGGTGGGGCAGACAGGAAAGTTTTTAAGGATATGGGATTAATCTTGTTTCTGGTCTACTCTATAAAAATATGTCTTCTTTCTAAAAGTTTACATTTTTGTCTTTCATATTTAGGCTTACAAACCATCTGTACCTTATCTTTTATACTATGTGCGGTTAAGAGACAGTCTTCATATTTTCCAAACTGATATCCAATAGTACCTGCACCATTTGTAGAAATGACCATCCTTACTCCAAAACTCTATGTTGCTACTTTGTCCTAAATCAAATATCCATATTTGTGTAGGTCTACTTCTCTATTCCATTCCACTTTTCTTCGTCTATCGGTTCATCTTTGCCCCAAATTCACGTTGTATCTTTTATAAAAGGTTTTGATCACCAACAGAACAAGTTCAGGGGTTGGGGAAAGAAACACTTTTCATTGAATACATTATTATATTGTTTAATTTGATCATATGACTGTATTACCTACTCGAAAATAAATATTAAAATAATGACAAGGAAAAATGTCTACTTTGAATTTTGAAGGTTATATCAGATATAACAGTATATTCAGTATCATTTTAGGTTCCTCTACATGATTTAAAGCTTCTTCCAAGCACAAGCTAATATATTCTTTGCAAAACTTTTAATCAATTATCTCTACCCCTACAGACCTTAAAGTGGCTGTTTAGAATCTTAGATGCTTTCAAAACAAAAACAATCTTTTGTATAAAATAGTTCAAAACATCATAGCCACAAAATAGAGCAAAATAATACTTCATGTATTTAGTAACTTTACTTTCATCAATTCATACATTATTTACTTCCCAAAAAAGATGTGAATGGTTATGTACACTTTTACTATAAAATTAAGAGTCCTAAAAGGTAGTGTTTATTGCAGATGGCAGTCAGGGGTGGAACACAGGTCTGGCATCAGACACCTTTACCCTGATTATAACAGTACTTAACTTTCTTCTGAAGGGGAGCTGGGTATGCATCTGTTAGGTGGCTTTTTAAGTAGGTGGGGTATGTGTGTTATTATCTGATGTATATAGGCTTTGAGGCAGGAGAGGAGAGTTAAAGGACTGACAGGCAAAAACTGTGGTAAATTACCATTCTCATTTAAAGGCAGCTTCCTACTTAATCAATGTACACTTAGGGGTTGGGGCAAGTCACATGTTTGGAAAAGGCATCGAAAGGGTTAGGACGAGGACAACTGCAACAATAAATGGTGCCAATTAAAACATATGGTGTGACTGGGAAAGGGTATACAAAGGCTTTTAGAAGCTTCTGGGGAGATAGCAGTGTTTTATTTCTTGATGGAGGTGGTGATTACATGAATGTTTATTTTATAACAACATGTTAAGATATACAATGATGATTTATGCATTTTTCTGTAAGTATGTTATATTTTATAATAATAAAATTATGGATAATGCTTCTTAACCTTATAGGACCAGAAAACTCTCTAATGGAATGGGTCAGAACTAAGCAATGTCCACACATGCCAATAAAAAACCCAGGCAGGCCTGAGTCAAAGATATGAAAGAAAAAGAATGAAAGTGGAAAAGAAGAAATAAAGAAATAATAAATAATTCAGGAAAGGAAAAAGGCGTAACAAAGGGTTATGTCAGGAAGAGAAGCAGAAGGAACACAGTACAGTAACAGCCCCTCAGGTGCAATATTTCCTACTCTGTTTCTATTTCTAGCCTTTTCCCTAAACATAGTATTTGTGGATATGTTTTACTCCATGGGTGTCTTTAGCACAGACATCTTTTCCACTTAGTTCACAATGTCACACGGGCACAAAGAAACATGGGTTTAACATGTTCTCTATGTCTGTTAACAAACTGGGGTAAAAAAAACACTATTAATCTATAAGCAAAAACACATGTTCCAAATAACAGTAGTCGTCTACGTTTACTCCTTAGGGACTATTAAGTGCCCAGGACAAGGTGCAACCTATATATATAAAATCAAAGTTCTCCTCGTTGTTCTTTCTAAGTTTATCTCTAATTGAAAACCTTATAGACCCAATCTTCTGCTTCTGTATCTCATTACTAGATTACTGAAATAGTCTCCCTAAGGACTTTCCTTGCTCTGCTCTGGCTTGTACATATTCCCTCAAACGTGTGGCTCCTGTGATTGCCTAACAATTATGATACTATAAATAAAATCTCCATGTTGCACTTAAGATGGGTGAGCAGTACCTATTCAACTCCATTTCTTCTTATGCCCCTACTATTGCTCCTCCTCAGCTATAAACTGGCTTATCTCAGGAATTCTTAAATACTGGTTCTCTTGACTTCACTGCTTTTCCTTACTAATTCTCCTGATCTATAATATTTTGATTCATCTGCTCCTCTCTAAACCCACTATTATCGTCAAGACACACCACCCAAACTGGTCAACCACAATTTCTGCTTAGTGTAAACCAGCAGTTAGGTCTACTTTACAATCAAATCATTTCATTCACTACCTATGAGTGTGCTGTCTCCAGTTTTTCCAAGTGTATTCCTTGAGGCCTATATTTCTCTTCTACGTTTAATATCCTAAAATAATACAGCAAAGGGTTTAAATTTAACAGATGTTTACTGGTGCCATCACATTTACAGTTAATTGATGGGACTTCTTTACTGATCAGTTCTTCTAACACAAAACACATTATTCAAACATGTAAGTTCATTTCCTTTTCTAAACTTTTCCATGTTCCTCTCCTGTGTGCGTCTTCAGGTTTCTCCATCCCAAGAAAAACAAATAAATAAATAAATAATAAATAAAAACACTGGGGGAGGGGGAGAAGGAAGTAGAAGGGAAGGTGGATTTGGAGTTAAGAGTTTAGAGTTGGAGTTGAGGGAGTGGGAGGGTAGAGAAAATAGGTAACACTCAGACTACATTCTAATTTTGGTCATCAGCTTACTGCATTCATATTTCACCAAAATGCAGGTGGCCAGAACATGATCTCTATGGCACAAACTAGACTAAATCATTAACACATTCAATTTCCGTAACCTCAGAATTCTGACTGACGGAATTTTAGAACATGAGAAATAGCTACCAGAAGCCATAAATACTTTTATGATACAATTCCCTGGAAAGGTTTACAGTTTTCAAATACTTAAAGCATATCCTCTAATGAAACAAAAGAAATGCACATTGCTCTGCATAGTACCACTGGCATTTTTCTTAAAATCTGAAAAATATAGTTTTTATATCATCAGAATAGTTTCTATAGATTTTCAGTTTAAAGGTATTTTTCATTTAATGTTTGCCACTGTTAACCATTTTAAAGAGAAAATGATATAAAGCTAAAACCTCAATAACACTACCTACAAAAAACATATACATGTGCTGAATATATTTCACAATGGTCATTTTTAGTAAGACTTCTACAAAGTCATTTTTAAAGCCTCCTCTAAAACCATAGTAAAAATAATAGTATTAATATTCTTAGCACAGTTCCAGTACATTTGGAAAGACACATAATAAAACTTTAAGTTGGCTGGGCATGGTGGCTCATACCTGTAATCCCAGCACTTTGGGAGGCCAAGGTGGGTGGATCATGAGGTCAAGAAATAGAGACCATCCTGGCCAACATGGTAAAACCTCATCTCTACTAAAAATACAAAAATTAGCTGGGCGTGGTGGCACGTGCCTGTAGTCCCAGCTACTCGGGAGGCTGAGGCAGAAGAATAGCTTGAATCCAGGAGGCAGAGGTTGCAGTGAGCCATGATTGTGCCACTGCACTCCAGCCTGGCAACAGAGTGAGACTCCATCTCAAATAAATAAATAAATACATAAATAAAATAAAATAAATAAAACTTTAAGTTCTCTGAGGCTAATAAGCTGAACCAGAGATTTCTCACAGAGATATATGAAGGGATAAATCAACTAATTCCACAAATTTTCATACTAATAAAAGAATATTTTAGCTCTAATTTAGTTATAACACATACATACACAACACAGATATACATATATTAGGAAATTTAGAAGTTGTTTCTAAATAGTTAAAAACATTTGATGAAGTAAGAGACAGGTAGGTAAGATTTTAAAAGGTGGAGATGGAAGAAGGCAAAAGTCACATAGGTAAAAAAAAAAAAAAAAATGCTTAAGATGTTTTCAGGGAAACATTAATACACTGTGACTGGCACAAAGAATATATTAATATTTAGGGGAGCAGTAGGCTAGAAGGATCATTTGAGGTTGAATCAGAAATGACCTTAAATGTGAGGCTAAATTAGAAATGTCATACCCTGGATTATTCACACTGACAGTTGCTAATATATCACCTGTCCTGGTTCTTTTCTCCTCTCTAGCCACTCTTCATTTCATCACTTCAGGAGTGGGATTATTTTCCTTCCCCTACCCTATTGCAAGATTTATGTTTTTATTCACAATTTCCCTGAAGCCTAATTAATCAAAGCCCTTCCAAAATTTATCTGGCAATCTATGTATCACTGTTTAAGTGTAACTTTATCAGAACTGCCTTAAATCCGCTAGTTATTTTCCAAAATAAAAGTATATATAATAAACTCAAAACATGTTAACATCAACTGCTTAATTTCAATGGAAATATAAGAGTATGTTTGTATCATGATAGCTCAAAAATACAATGTTTGCCAGGCTCCACGCTAGACAAGCCTCAGAATTAATGGTATCACCATGCATTAGGTCTATGTTGCATTATTCTTTCGTTCCATCAAAAAGCTGTAAGAACATCATTAAAACCACTATTATTTTTCTTTACTGAACCCAAAGCAGTGACTATACAGGAGAGTAGAAATTCCTACACCCCTAAGAACACTTGTGACTAGTACAGTGCTATGAAAATGAATCCTACAGAAACTTTACACCAGGCTCCGTGGCTCACACCTATAACCCCAGCACTCTGGGAGGCCAAGGCAGGAGGATTGCTTGAGCCTAGGGGTTCGAGACCAGCCTGGGCAACACAGTGAGACCTCATCTCTACAAAAAAAAAATACAAAAAATTAGCCAGGCATAGTGGTTCAAGCCTTCAAGCCTGTAGTCCAAGCTACTCGGGAGGCTGAGGTAGAAGGATCACTAGAGCCCCGGGAGGTTGAGACTTCAGTGGGCCGTGATTGTGCCACTACACTCCAGCCTGGGTGACAGACTGAGATCCTGTCTCAGAAAAAAAAGAAAAGAAAAGAGAAAAGAAGAGAAAAGAAAAAAGAATACTAGTAATTTGTTAATATTTCTGTCTTTCTGAATTCATTTCTACCTCACTCTCCTAATCCTTTTTTATGTCAAAGTAATAATTATCACATTTCCTTATTAGGCCTGTCAATTATATTTGGAGGCTTAATTTCCAAAATCCTATGCTTCTAGCACAGTATCTCTTACATTTGCTGCCATAAGACCATTCTGATATTGATCAATGGAAAGAAGGAAAAAGGTTACAGGACAGAGATAGTTAATAAGGATTCTTAGGAAGATATATTTAGAGAGATGGCTATAAGCTATACAAGGAAGAATGATTTCTATTGTACTGACTTTACTTTTTCCCCCAACTATCTTTTTTTAGTCTAACTTTTCCTTGCTTTGTATTTCACTTACTCTAACCCTAGGATATAGGCTTCCTTCCAAAGGCAAGGAGCTCAGTTCAAGGTACCCCCTTAGCAATGAGCCACCTTAATGAATAAGAACAAGTGAATGCAGGGGCTTGCATGCATGCATGCACATGTAAAGGAATGGCTTTTTAGAGACTGATTTCTAGCACTCTGCTGCATATATTTTACACTCTGCTTCTATGTCTTCCTTTATCCTTCTGGACATCTTTTAAGTTTGGTCCCAGATTACTGAGTAAAATAACAGCGTAGCTGTTACCGTAAGTCCAATGAGGATGGAACAGTTGATTGGGCTCCTCTGTCTAAGAAGAGGCTGCAACTGATACTGGAAAAACTGACCAAATAACTGAACTATCTAGAGGCTGACCAACAAAATCAACTCTGAAATAAAAAATAGGTAGCATAACATGACAATAGGTTAACAGTAACGCTATAGTTAATAAAATTGCTCTCAATATTTTAAGTCACCAACTCAGACACACGTTGGTCACACACATTATCATAAAATGCTTAACCTCATCAAATGCCAACAGACACAATTAGCAAATACCAAATTTTACTTAAATTATAAATGTACCAGAGATACAACACTCTGAAACATCACAGGCAGATTCTTCATGCTGACAATATAAAACAAAAACCCATACTCATCCCTAGAAACATTTCTCAATAGATCCCAAAGAACCTGACATGTGACTAAAAAATTCCTGATCCCAGTAATCAGCAAGTATCTACAAATAAAACACAAAAGTAGTTTTAACCTAAATAAGTTCCAATCAATTAAGGCTGTACTCTAAAACTATCACCAAGCACCTACCCCATACTTTCTAATTTTATAGCTGTTAAAGAAATAGCAAGTTAAAGCAAAAATGTGAGGCAAATTTGTGAAAGAACATTTGATTAGCAAGAGAAAAACACAGCCAGAGTGAATTCATAAGATAGGGTGTGAGGTGTATCATTTTAGGAAGCAGCTGTAAGAATTGAAACTCAAGACATGAGAAAATGATGGTAATCAGAACAGGATCAACAGAGCAGGGGGCACTTATTAATGCAGACATTGCATTGTCCTTATACCATTCAGTTTCATTTCTTAGGTCAACTGAAAAATATAGAAATCATATGTAGATAAGGAATCACAGCTACAAGCCTGCTAACTTAACATGGCCACATGCTTATTAAAGCAAACAACATTGGAACTACTGACAGGTTCACCTCATTACTAATTTTATGTTCTTAATCCCAGTACATAGAGAGGCTTACAAATTGCCATAGGTATGCGAAAACTGGCTGGTATGAGGTAGAACAGAAGAGTTCCTCCCCTCAGGTTTCACCTAAATTATTTCTAGTTGGCCATAAAGATTATATCAATGTGCTCAAGTGAACAATGACAAATACTGATTAAATAATAACCACCTATCAATCTTAAAACCTGGGGACAGAGTACAATAAAAATATTTGATTGGAGACTATGAGCATAAGCTTGCTTCTGCTACTCAACAGTTATGTAATACTGACTGACACACACACACACACACACACACACACACACACACACACACCCTTGCTTTCTCCATCTACAAAATTAAGGGGGAAAAACTAAATTATCTCTAAGACTACTTCCAATTCTAAAAGTTTAGAATTTTGAATTCTGTAAGTAGGCTATTAAAGAAACTGAAATATTTTAAAACAGTCCTAATCTATCTTTGGTTTTAAATACAATACACTGAACATGAAATTAGGAGGCTTTATTTAGGATAATTTAATAGAGAACAAAATTACAAAGCTTATTCATAAAAATCAATTATACCTTTCTAAGATTTACAAAGAAAACCGGTGATCTGAATCATTATAATACACTATATACATACAGGTATTCTCTAACAAAGCAGTGCTTCCACACATGATCAAAAGCCAGCAAGACCAAAAGCTAAGAGGGAAGAAAAAGGATACTAGGAAAAACCATCCATGTATAAAGCCTCCTCTTTAGGGAAACCATACAAAATCATTGTCAACGCATATGTAAACGTTCTGTAATAAGTATTCAGGGTGCCCAGTAGGTATATGACAGAGTTGTAACATTTTGCCACTCAACCACCTTCCTTTGGACTCCCACGGAATTCACCCGTGAGCTTAAAATTCTGGAGCACAGAAGGGACTCTGAAAAGGTCAGATACGCTAAAAATAAAAAATGTCACCAGGTGTAGTGGCTCACACCTGTAATCCTAGCATTTTGGGAGGCGGAGGTGGGCGAATCACTTGAGGTCAGGAGTTCGACACCAGCCTGGCCAACATGGTAAAACTCCGTCTCTACTAAAAATACAAAAACATTAGCCAGGCATGGTGGCGGGCGCCTGTAATCCCAGCTACTTGGGAGGCTGAGGCAGGAGAATCACTTGAACCCGGGAGGCGGAGGTTGCAGTGAGCCAAGATCATGCCACTGCACTCCAGCCTGGGTGACAGAGCGAGACTCTGACCAAAAAAATTTAAAAAAAAATCTACATTGGGTTTACATTTTATAAAATGTACTGTATCTCACTTGATCATCAAAACTCTATAGGAAAGGCATGTGACTGCTATGTAGTTTTGTTTTTTAAACAAATGATGAGGCCGGCGTGGGGGCTCATGCCTGTAAATCTCAGCACTTTGGGAGGCAGAGGTGGGAGCATGCCCTGAGGCCAGGAGTTCAAAACCAGACTGGGCAACATAGAGGGAGGTCCCATCTCTACAAATAAAAACAAATTCGCTGGGCATGGTGGCATGTGCCTGTGGTCCCAGCTACTTGGGAGGCTAAGGTGGAAGGATTGCTTGAACACAGTAGATTGAGACTGCAGTGAGCTGCAATCGCACCACTGCACTCCAGCCTGGGCAACAGAGTGAGACCCTGTCTCAAAAAATAAATAAATAAAATAAAATAAAATACAAATAAACTAATGAGGAAACAGACCTAGAGAAGTTATTTAACTCAAGGTCAAACTAAGTGGCAATGCTGTGACAACAATACCGATCTTTCAACTAAAACTATATGCCTTTTTTCCCCCATTAGTGCATACTATTGTTTGGTAAACAGAAAAACAACAATGGGGCAAAGGCCATAATATTACAGGGTACTACACTTTACAGTTTAGAAAATCTTATATATTATTATTATTATTATATTTAATCTCCAACTCTGAAGTGGTACTATTCTACAGAGAACTGAGAGTTTATGAGTTGGTGCCTAGTTACTGGATATTGGAAAGTGCTATCTGGTATGTGGAAGGAAGAAGTGGTCAATCTTGTCTAGAAGTCTGAAAACTAGCCATCATAGACCATTTACCCACATATCTTGACTTCTGAGATCACAGTGATTTACCAGTTCAAATAACTTAGGGAACACCAGTCCATAATGAATGACTGAGAAATTCCAAAAAGCTTTCTAATCTCAGCCTTCTTCAACAGAATCTTCTACTAGATTCTTTCAGGAAAACATACAACTCTAAAAATCTAAGGTGAGCCAACACCCTTCAAGGAACAATCTAATCATTTCAAGAAATTACTGAAAAGTGTAGGTTTAATGACACTAAATTTTGTATTTATTACACACACACACAAAAATCAAGCACAAACAAAACAAGCAAACAAGCCATTTACTGAAAACGACTGAATTACTGGTTTCATGTCAACTTACCACTGAAATGCATTATAATGGAAGTAGACCAAACCAAGACCATATAAAAAGGCAGCATTCTGTAAAGGAAGGGAAAAAGATTTTTAGGAAAAATACTTGTATCTAACATATATGATGTTATTATTGCAAAATACGGTATCCAAGATGTTTTAAGTCCTAAAATTCTATCATGCATACAATATATTTTTAAAACACCAAAATAACAGTGATCAGATGGCACAGATTCCAATCAACTTAGAGAGGCATTCCAGCCCTGAAATAAAAATATTTACTAGCAGAAATTCTATGGTCAAATCTAAAATTAAAAATCTATTCTTCAGGAATAAGAAAATGCTCAGCCTATGTTATCCTATTCTCTCTTGCTTGTATCTACATTCTTTCTCTGGTTCTTTCTGCTTCTTGAATTGGATTTAATTTTATATTTAGTACTGCCAGGAAGGTAGAATTCAAAGGAAATGCACGATACAAACCTAAAACAAATTTTAGTATTAAGAAAAATAGTATCATGCCAATCATCACCTAGGCATTAACATCTTGTGCTTTAAATATCATTGACTCCTTCTGCAGTATGAAACAAGACATGTGTCAACACTTATCCTGACTAACTTTGACCTCTGGACTCCAAATAGGAACCAGCTATTTATATAATTCATATAACTCCATGTTTTTTTCTTTCTCTCTTTTTTTTTTAAGAGACAAAGTCTCGCTCTGTCACCCCAATGCAATCACAGCTCACTGCAGCCTCAAACTCCTGGGCTCAAGCAATCCTCCCACCTTAGTCTCCTAAGTAGCTGGGACTAAAGGCATGTGACACCATGCCCAGCTCCTACTTCTTATTTTCAAAAACAGCAAATGTTTGAGTACCCAGTATATGTTTTATCAATAACCAAGCAAATCTATTTTAGTAAATCTTCCCTACTAAAAAAGGTAAAGCTTTCATACTGATCTTTGTGAACAAATTTCTTCTTCGAAATTATAAGTATCAAATTACAAATGTCTCTGATTTCTAAAACTTCAAAATTTTAACTATTATTACAATGCTTGTCATGCTGCCTGCGTTGCATCTCCCAAGAAAGACTGTGAGATAAAGGTTTTTGTACAAGTAGTTTATTTGAGAAGTATCCGAGGAAATACCTTTAACGAAGTAAAGAAGTGAGTCAGGAAAGGAAAGTATGCCAATAAAGGATGCATTATGGAGCTGATTATGACTCTAGGCAACTGGGACTCAAGCCTGCTGGAGATCTCTGGAAGACAGTATGGAACATTTCTCGGAGTCATCTTGCCCTAAGTATGAAGGAACTAGGGTAATTACACTACAACTTCTATAATTCATTATTTGAGAAAAAGAATCAATGATGTTTAAAGCCCAAAATGTAAACAGCTTGTCAGAGGCATTTGAACCAGAAGAACTCCATCTTGAATAAGGGCTGGGTAACATAAGACTGTGACCTACTGAGCTGCATTCCCAGGAGGTTAGGCATTCTTAGTCACAGGATGAGACTGGAGGTTGGCACAAGATACAGGTCACAAAGACCTTGCTGATAACAACAGGTTGCAGTAAAGAAGCCAGCCAAAAGCCACCGAAACCAAGATGGCAACAAAAGTGACCTCTGGTCGTCCTCACTGCTCATTATACACTAATTATAATGCATTAGTATGCCAAAAGACACTCCTAGCAGCATTATGACAATGTCAGAACTCTGTAAGGTCTAAAAAGGTGAGGAACCCTCAGTTCCGGGAATTGCCCACTGCTTTCCTGGAAAACTAATGAATAATTCACCCCTTGTTTAGCACATAATCAAGAAATAAGTGTAAGTATTGTCAGTTGAGCAGGTATTCCTTTACTTTCTTAATAAACTTGCTTTCACTTTACTCTAGATTATCCTCGAATTCTTTCTTGCATGAGATCCAACCTGGGGTTTGGATCAGGACCCCTTTCCAGTAACAAGCTGAGTGACTTTTCGTGCTTTTTAAAAATGCTAAAATTTGTCCTAAAATTATATTGTGCATTTCCTTTGAATTCTAAGTATCTTTCTAGAAACACTAAGTTTCTTAAATACATTGTCAAATGTAAAAAGATGGTAATTTCATTTTATTAAGTCCTCATTACCCCCAATTTTCTGAATGAGGAAATTATATTACAGAAGTATTCACAAATTCCAGGAGTCACAAAGGTCTCAGACAGCATCCATTTTTAAAGTTCCTGTTTAAATTTTTTTTTAATTTTAAATTTAGTTGAAACTGTTTTTAATCAGGATCATTCATCTACTATCCCACCCCCTGAAATAATCTGAGCATTTACTAGGTGCCAGGGACAATACTCAAGGGTTAAACAAACCAATCTGAATAAAATATACTTCCCCTGCTCTCAAGAAGTATGCAATCTAGAGGGTGGGGTAGAGGAGGCATGGATATTCAGAATGTGGTAAAAGTGGTAATAGTTAATCCAGAGTCATTTAGTGTTCTACCTAAAAAGTCAAGATTTGAAAGACAATGGGGGTGTAGGGGTGAGGGTGGTTGTGAAAGGAAAGGGAGCAACATCTTAACATCTATTTAGGCAACTGCCTGGACAGGGTGGGGTGAGGGTACAATAGAAATATGAGTTATTAAGGAGCATTTCTGATTTCGGGACACACTGTACATTCTCCCAACTTCATTCTTCTCCCTCTAGGAAATCTTATTCAATCCCCACCACCCTATAAATGCTATCAATCATTCAAGATCCATTTAAGTGCCACCTTCCCTATGAAAGCTTTGCTTCCTGCCCCACCTCAAACTAGAGGTGATTTTTCCAACCTCTAAATTTGGTCTTACTGCAACGTCTCTATCATCTGACATTATTATGTAACAGTAAAAACTTAGTTTTATGCAATATCTAACATCAACTCTTTCAAAAGGTTCTAAAACACCTTATGAGGTGGTAGAGGCCTTCACTTATAGAATGAAGAAACTGAATCAGAGAATAAGCAATTTACTCAAGGAAACAGGTACTAAGCAGCAGATATAGGAACTGAAGCTAGGTCAGTCTCCAGAGCTCACTCTTAACTATTATACCATGTATTTGTTATTTGTGTGTTGACTAAACTCCATCCGATCAAATAAAAATGCCATAAAGGCAGGAGTGATCACTGCCTGTATTCCTTGTTATCACCTAGCACAGGGTGCACTTCCATAGAGTAGATGCCCAAAGATTTACTAATCGAATCACCCAGTACAAGGGGACTTCAAAAAGTTCGTGGAAAAAAAAACAGAATTAAAAGATAAAAATATAAACATTATTTCTCAACATAAGCTCCATCAAGTTCAAGACACATTTGTAAGCAATGATACCGGCCATTTAGTCCAGCCCTAAACAACTGAGGGGTCCTGGGGATGTAGCCATGTCAATGCAGTCTTTTTTACATTATTTACTGAAGAAAAAAGTGGGTGCCCTTTAAAGATTTTTTAAAATTAGGAAACAAAAATAAGCCGGAAGGAGCCAAATCAGGACTGTATCATTTCCCATGAAAATTCTCAAAATATTGCCCTTGTTTGATGAGAGGACTGAGTAGAGGCACTGCCCTGGTGAGGCTTTCCTGGGCATTTTTCTGCTAAAGCTTTGGCATTCTTAAAACATACTCATAATAAGCAGAGGTTATTATCATTCTTTGGCTCCCCGGAAAGTCAACAAGCAAAATGCCTTGAGAATCCCAAAAAACTGTTGTCATGATCTGTGCTCTTGACCGGTCCATTTTCACTATGACTGGATCAATTTCTACCTCTTGGTAGCCATTGCTTTGATTGTGCTTTGTCATTAAGATCATACTGGTAAAGCCAAGTTTCACCTCCTGTTACAATCCTTTGAAGAAATGCTCAGGATCTTTTTTTTTTTTGAGATAGAGTCTTGCTTTGTCCCCAGGCTGGAGTGCAGTGGTGCGATCTTGGCTCACTGTAACCTCCACCTCCGGGGTTCAAGCAATTCTCCTGACTCAGTCTCCCAAGTAGCCGGGACTACAGGTGCGTGCCACCATGCTGTTAGATGTGAGTTCTAAATTTCTTTTCAAAGAATCAATATGTCACAGTATGTTCAATTCTCTACCTTCTACTTTTGAACTTCCTCATAAAGCAACCTTTTTCCGTTACCTGCTCCACCCTGACTCATTTCAATCACCTGCTCCACCCTGACTCATTCCGATTACTGATTGCACCCTGACTCATTATCTGCTCAGTCATAACCATTTTTTCCCGCCAAACCACTCACCCCGTCACTCTCTTTAAATCAGCCAACTGGAATTAGTTTAGCCTGGGCAGTCTAACCCTAGCCAATAGGGGAATGACACAGCAGTAGGGGCTACGTGTGTCAGGGATAAGAACGCCCTCCCCTCCGTCGTCCAAGTGTGTGCTCACCATTGCTCCTTCTGTAAGGGCGCACCCTTCTATAGAAGTATCTTGCCTTGCTGAGAATTAAAAAGAAAATTTTATATTCGAGTGCTATTTCTTTTGCAGCACCAAAACTTTATGTATAACAATTTGGGGGCTCGCCCATGATTACATTCCCCTCCCGACAGTCTCTGGTTCTCGCTCATGAGCAGGCATGCCCTGCCCCTTGTAGTCACCTCAGGGGTGAGAAATCAGAACTCACCCAGTGTGAGGAATAACCCCAGCTCTTGGCAACACGGCAGGGCAGCGTGGGGCCGGGTGGACTGGCCAGTAACCTAGCTTAAAGGATCCTCACATACCACAGTGATAACTGTACACAGACCAAGGAAGGAGAAGCCACAGGAGCCAGTAAAGTATTTCTCCTTGGTGGAAGGGACCAAGGTAAGAAAGCCAGGTGGTGGGGTTGGGGGGAGGGGGAGGTGGTGAAGTACTCCTTGGTTGGGGTGGCTTACAGGTTAAAAAGAGGTGAGACATCCCCACTGGAGGGGACTGAACTTCACACGAATCTTAAGTAGTAGAAAAGGCGAGAAATTTCCAGTGGGGGAACTTGAGCCTCCCCACAAAAGGTGACAAATTTTCAGTAAGGGAAATTGAACCTTGAACCTTACCCCAAAACCATCAAGATGGGAAATACCCCACAAGACAGGGAGCAAGGGGGATAAAGATGGTAACAAAGATATCCCCCCAGATAGCCCCCTAGGTCTCATGCTAAAACACTGGAAGGATAATGAAAGGACTAAACATAGGAAAAAGCAACAAATGATAAAATATTGCTGCTTTATTTACACTCAAAGACCCATCCTCAAACCCTCAATCTTCTGGCCAAAGTTTAGGTCGAATGAGGATGTAATGTGTCAGTTTCTAATCCGTTATGTTAATGATAAAAGTCCAGTGTCTCAGAAGAACTAGGCTATGCCCTCTGCTGGAGGCATGGACCTGCCCTCCTTTTTCCCTTAAAAACAGGCCGGGCGCGGTGGCTCACGCCTGTAATCCCAGCACTTTGGGAGGCAGAGGCGGGCGGATCACGAGGTCAGGAGATTGGGATCATCCTGGCTAACAAAGTGAAACCCCGTCTCTACTAAAAATACAAAAAATTAGCCGGGCGTGGTGGCGGGCGCTTGTAGTCCCAGCTACTCAGGAGGCTGAGGCAGGAGAATGGCGTGAACCAGGGAGGCGGAGCTTGCAGTGAGCCAAGACTGCGCCACTGCACTCCAGCCTGGGCAACAGAGCGAGACTCCGTCTCAAAAAAAAAAAAAAAAAAAAAAAAAAAACACAAATAGGGAAGAACCCAATCTGGCACCTCAAAATGAAAAGTCAGAGGAGCCAGCTCTCATGCCTAAAGACTCCAGCGCATGGGATCCCCTAGACTATCTTCCCCCGCTCAGTGTCCCCAGTCTTTCCCCTCAGACAGCCACTGCCTCCTCAGATCCCGTTCCAAATTCCACCTCTACTCACGTTATCCCTCCTCCTTATAACCCTGGCTCTTGGGAATTACCGACCCACCAGCCCATTCCCTCCCAACCTAAAGACCCCTCTCTAAAAGGACTCCAGTGTGAGGTAGAACAATGTAAAAAAGATATTCAGAATTTCCCATTTCCCTCCATACCTAAGAGGTCAGCCCCGACCCTCTTCCCTTTGAAAGAGGTACCATAAGGAGGGGGGGCCATTGGCTTTGTAAATGCTCCCTTAAACAGAAGTCTAGAATTCAGAAGTCTAGAATTTTAAAAAGGAGCTTAAACCACTACTAGATAACCCTTATGGAGTGGCAGACCAAATTGACCAATTCTTAGGACCTCAGTTATATACTTGGGTCAAGTTAATGTACATCTTGGGCATCCTCTTTTCAGGAGAAGAAAGGAGTATGATTCGTAGGGCTGCTATGGTAGTTTGGGAACGTGAGCATCCTCCCGGTGAAAACGTTCCTACTGCGGACCAGAAATTCCCCGCCTGAGACCCCTGGTGGGACAATAACAACGCAGATCAACGGGAAAATATGCAGGACCTAAGGGAGATAATAATAAAAGGAATTCGGGAGTCAGTACCCCAAACCCTAAATCTTTCTAAAGCATTTCATATACAACAGGAAAAGGATGAAGAGCCTATGAGATTCCTAGACAGACTGAGGGAGCAAATGAGGCAATATGCAGGCCTCAGTTTGGATGATCCCCTTGGGCAAGGAATGTTGAAACTCCAATTTGTCACTAAAAGTTGGCCAGACGTTTCAAAAAAGTTACAAAACATAGACAATTGAGAAGACCGTCCCCTAAGTGAGCTTCTCAGGGAAGCTCAGAAAGTATATGTGAAAAGGGACGAAGAAAAACACAAACAAAAGACAGAACTTACATTTTCCACCTTCCAACAGATGGCTCCAAACCCAGGTACTTCTAGACAGAGTTTCCAGGGAGCTAGAAACTATAAAAGGTCCGAACCCTCTTTTAAAGGACCCCAGCCTCCATCTGGAGGACCAAGGTCCTCATCTACCAGGCCCCCTAAAGAGTATGGTGGAGCAGGGTTAAAGAATCCCAGAACTAAGAAGGAGGAAAGACAAGATAGGTGCTACTGATGTGGAAGAACAGGCCACTTCAAGAGAGGATGTCCTGAACTAAGAAAGGAGAAGGAAGCCCTTCCGCTCATGACTTTCGAGGAAGAACAGGGAGGTCAGGGACTCTGTCTCTTTTATCTTGAGTCCCTCTCCGGGGCAAAAAGGGGAAAGAGAGGGGAGAACAGCAGCATAAGCAGCTGGCAGAAGCAGGGAAAGACCAGCAGAGAGGAAACAGAGAGAGAGAGAGGGGGGAGAGAGAGGAGAAAGGGGGGGTGGAGAGAGAGAGAAAAAAAGGCAGAGAGAGAGAGGAAGACAGAGAGACAAAGAGGGAGTCAGAGAGACAGAGAGAGGAAGAGACAGAGACAAAGAGGGAGTCAAGGAGAGAGACAAAGTCAAAGAGAGAAAGAGAGAGAGATATATAAGTAGTAAAGGAAAAAACAGTGTACCCTATTCCTTTAAAAGCCAGGGTAAATTTAAAACCTATAATTGATAATTGAAGGTCTTCTCCGTGACACCGTAACACTCCAATACCACCTTGTTGTCAGTGTAAACAAGGGCATAGCCCAAAAGCACTGAGGCCACTGACAACTCGTGGCCTTCCTATCAAAAATCCTTAACCCAGTAACCCGCGGATGGCCCTAATACATTCAATCTGTAGTGACAACTGCTTTGCTAACACAAGAAAGTATGAGGCTATTCTGTTAAAAAAAAAAAAAAAAAAAAAAGGATAATTCAACATTAACCACTAAAAATTCACTTAACCCAGCAGGTTTCCTAACGGGATCTAAATCTTAATTACTGTACAAAGGTCCAACCTAGGAGGAACTCCCTTCAGGACAGGACGATAGACAGTTCCTCCCTCCTCCTGGGTGATTGAGGGAAAAAGACACAATGGGTATTCAGTAATTGATAGGGCAACTCTTGTAGAAGCAGAACTAGGAAAATTGCCTAATAATTAGTCTGCTCAAACGTGGGAGCTGTTTGCACTCAGCCAAGCCTTAAAGTACTTACAGAACCAGGAAGGAACCATCTATACCAATTCTAAGTTAATTTGGACTAAACGAGGTCTTATTAATAGCAAAGGATAATTGAAATCCCAAACTTACAAGGTTTTCAACAAAAGTAAAGTTTGCTAAAAATTAACAGTGTAACATGTATTATCCTAACTTCTAATCTTGTGGTCTTAGGCAGTCTAGTCCACAGACACAAAGGAAGTTCACTTTGGAGAAGAATGAAAAAGGGGGGGCGGGGGGGCGGGTGGGAAGGGGAAGAATTTATATAAAAAGAATGTTATATGGTAAATTCTTGTCCTAAAATAAATTAACTGGTTGTTTAAAGAAAGGGATGTTTGCAACAAGTCAGAAAGTTGAGGTATATCAAAGAATTATCTGTGAAAGTCGTGAAAAAAAATGTTGTAAAAGGGAATTTATGCAACAAATGTTATATAATTTAAAAGTAGGCCGGGCGTAGTGGCTCACGCTTGTAATCCCAGCACTTTGGGAGGCCGAGGCGGGCGGATCACGAGGTCAGGAGATCGATACCATGGTGAAACCCCGTCTCTACTAAAAATACAAAAAATTAGCCGGGCATGGTGGCGGGCACCTGTAGTCCCAGCTACTTGGAGAGGCTGAGGCAGGAGAATGGCATGAACCCGGGAGGCGGAGCTAGCAGTGAGCCAAGATCGCACCACTGCACTCCAGCCTGAGTGACAGAGCGAGACTCCGTCTCAAAAAAAAAAAAAAAATAAATAAGTAAAAAAATAAATAAATAAAAGTAATTAGGCCTCCTGAGGGTAAAACTATTGAAGAAACAGTTTATGTGCAAGGTTTGTAAGGAAAGTAAAATATACCTTTGGTAAAAGGATTAAAAGGAGGCATAAGAATGTGCATTTTTACCTACATTAAAAGGTTAAAGAAATGTATTTTGTTTTAAAGGTTTGAGCAATTTTTAAAATGTTAATTGTAAAGGAAATTCTGTGTGTAAACATATTGGCTAAAGTTAAAGAGGTATCATCCAGTTTTTCTGTGAACTGGACATTAAATGCACAACAGGTTTTTCTTAAAGCACTAACCTGCTCTTTAACAAAAATTATAAAAGGTTAAAAAGAGTATAAAATTTTACCTTATGGTCAGACGTTAAAATTGGATAAATATGTCTACAAGGTTTTATTAAAATTGAGTTTAACATTAATAACACACTAATATAAAGGTGAAATTTAGCTTATCTAGTATAAAAATCATATAGGAAGCACTGTCAAATATAAAACGGTGTTTGGCTTTCTTTGGTCTAAAAACTAATAAAAATAGGTGCTAAGGGAAACTTCTCAGTAAGAAGGCACCAAGGACTATAAAGCCCACTGCTGATGTCCCCACATTTAAAACAAAAGATCAATTTCTTAGAATTTATATACTTAGTTTATCTTCCACTTTCCTTTCCCTCAAAACTAAAAGTCTTTTAGCACAAGTACCACCCCTAGAATTTCCGGTAAACCAGCACTAGCCTGAGGATCACGTTCTCATCAAAGGGTGGAAAAGAAGGAAAACTCAAGAAGCCTGGGAAGGACCCTACCTTGTGCTGCTAACTACGGAGACTGCTGTTCGTACAGCGGAAGGGGGATGGACTCATCACACCCGAGGCAAGAAAGCACCGCCCCCCTCCAGAGTTGTAGGCCATAATCTCAGGGAAAAACACTACCAAACTAAAGTTAAGAAAAATTTAACTCTCTTTCATCTATTCTATTACTCTTTCTTCTTTCCTTGTTCTATTGCTGACCATCTAGTTATAACATAACCAAGTCAATTTTGCCTCAAACTATTGCATTTGATGCTTGCCTTGTTATACCCGTGGAGGCTTGCCAAGTCAAAGACAGCTCTCTACTTCAGAAAAGTACCTCTGTCCCTCCTGACTCTCCTCAGACTGGGCCTTAGTAAATTGGGACAATTTAATCCAGAGAGATTTCGATAAAGACCACTGTGTCAACCAGGAGTCTTGCTCCCCGATGTAGAGCTTTTATGCCGTAGTTAGTCCAACATTCTGTGGAGCACTAAAGAACAAGAATGGACTGCCCCAACCGGTTTTTGTAATTTCCTAAAACCATACATTTTACTAGAAGGACAGCCCTCCCCAGTCAGCTAAACCAGTGTAATTCTATACAGGTTATTATCTCAAACGCTCAAAGTTCTTCCCCTTTTCTAAGCCAGTTCCCTTCTTTAAGCCGGTTTTATGGTATGGGGGCTGAGGTTTCAGGGACAAACCCTATTAGATTCTTTAAAATGTGTTTCTTTGATCCCCCACTGCCTGCACCTTCCTCTAAGCGTCCTTCCAAAACCTCTCACAACGGAACAATTGCTCCTCCTCCATCTAATGACAAGACCAAGATAGCTATCGTAAAAGTTATTAAAGACTTAAAACAAACTTTGACAATTAAGACAGGATATCAAGATACAAATGCCTGGTTGGAATGTATCAAATATTCCGTCCACACGTTAAACAAAAGCAATTGTTATACTTGTGCGCACAGCAGGCCAGAGACCCAGATTGTCCCCTTTCCACTAAGGTGGTCCTCCAGTTGACCTAGTGTGGGCTGCATGGTAGCTCTTTTCCAGGATTCTACAGCCTGGAGTAATAAGTCGTGCCAAGCTCTCTCTGCTATATCCCGAAGTCCGGCACCCTGCAGGTCAGCCCCCGAGGGCCATCCAGCTTCCGTGTCCCAACACTAAGTTCACTTCGTGTCTCTCACGACAGGGAAGAAACAGCGTTCCTTGGAGACCTGAAAGGATGCAGTGAGCTTAAGAATTTTCAAGAGTTCAGTCAGCCCTTGTTCTTCCCCGAGCAGATGTGTGGAGGTATTGTGGTGGACCTTTACTGGACACTCTGCCAAATAACTGGAGTGGCACTTACGCTTTAGTCCAACTGGCTATCCCTTTCACCCTGGCACTTCATCAACCACAGGAAGGAAAAATAAGACATCGTAAAGTGAGAGAAGCCCCTTATGGGTCTTTCGACTCTCATGTCTATTTAGATGCAACTGGAGTCCCACGGGGAATACCAGATCAATTTAAAACCTGAAATCAAATAGCTGCAGGATTTAAGTCAGTATTTTGGTAGGTGACAATTAATAAAAATGTAGATTGGATAAACTACATCTACTACAACCAACAGTAATTTATTAACTACACTAGAGATGCTGTTAAAGGAATAGCTGAACAACTAGGGGCAACTAGCCAGATGGCTTGGGAAAATAGGATAGCCTTAGACATGATATTAGCAGAAAGAGGAGTTTGCGTCATGATGAAAACTCAATGTTGTACCTTCATCCCAAACACCACCACCCCTGATGGAAGTATAACAAAGGCATTGCAAGGTCTGACTGCTCTGTCCAATGAGTTACCCAACAACTCAGAGATAAATGACCCCTTTACAGGAAGGCTAGAAAAGTAGTTCAGTAAATGGAAAGGAATAATAGCCTCAATTCTTACTTCCCTCGCAGCCGTAATGGGTGTACTTATTCTTATCAGGTGCTGTGTCATACCATGCCTCCATAGGTTGATGCAGAGGCTCATAAAAATGGCACTTACTCAAACCTCCCTTAACTATCCTCCACCTTATCCAGAGAAGCATCTTCTTTTGGAAAATCAAGCCAAACAACTAAGCCAAGACATATTTTAAAAAAGTTTGAAAAGAAAGCTGTGAGGAAATACAAGGGGAGGGGTTGTTAGATATGAGTTCTAAATTCCTTTTCAAAGAATCAATATGTCAGTATGTTCAATTCTTTACCTTCTACTTTTAAACTTAACTTCCTCATAAAGCAACCTTTTTCGATTACCTGCTCCGCCCTGACTTATTCCATCACCTACTCTACCCTGACTCATTTTGATTACCTACTCCACCCTGACTCACTGCCTGCTCTGTCATAACCATTTTTCTCGCCAAACCACTCACCCCATCACTCTCTTTAGCCAATCGGAATTAATTTAGCCTGTGCAGTCTAACCCTCGCCAATAGGGGAACGACACAGCAGCAGTGGCGGCCACATGTGTCAGGGATAAGAACCCCTTCCCCTCCCTTGTCCAAGTGTGCGCTCACCATTGCTCTATCTGTAAGGGCGCACCCTTCTATAGAAGTGCTTTCCCTTGCTGAGAATTAAAAAGAAAATTTTATATTCAAGTGCCATTTCTTTTGCGGCACTGAAACTTTACATATAACAATGCCCGGCTAATTTTTCTATTTTTAGTAGAGATGGGGTTTCACCATGTTGGCCAGAGTGGCCTCGAACTCCTGGCTTCATGTGATCCACCCGCCTCGGCCTCCCAAAGTACTGGAATTACAGGCATGAGCCACAACTCCCAGCTGAAATGTTTTACAGAGTTTGACTCTTTTTGTTGACAAAAACTTATATAATAAGGTTCAGTTCTACGTGCAGTTTCAGGCATCCACTGCGGGTCTTGGAACATATCCCTCATGGGTAAGGGGAACAACAGTAATTAGGTTCTAAATAGTAAGATTCTATGCTGTTATAACGTTGCCAATTTGGGGTTGGAATAAGAATTTGATTGTAGCCACCACCAAGCACCCCATACCCCAGTAATCATCTTTGAAGACTATTATATTTTTATGCTAGGATATTAACAAAACCATGCCAAAATATTACAAGAACATCAAATGTCTTAACTTTACTGTATTATGACTCTAATTCACAAACCTAGTGATACAGAGTTGGGGGGAAAAAATCTACTATTAACCCTCTGAGTACCTTTGTCTACTAGATCTGGGAAAGAAAAACACAATATGATAAAACAAAACAAAACCTACTGGGGAATAAAAAAAGGGGGAAGGTGGGTATAGAAATGAAGCCATGAATTTCCAAATATTTTCTTTATAATTACCCCCATCTGTTACATATACCATGAATATCTGAAATTACATGAATCTTAACATTGAACAAGAAAGTCTAATGGTACTGCAGATTTTAGATAGTGGTAACAATCTTACCAGTTGACCAGGCCGAACAGTAGTCCTACTTTTCCTCTCTCACCTCTTCCCCACCAATAAACCATGTTCCTTCTATTCACAGAGTTCATTTTACAATATAAAAGCCTTTGAATCCACCCCTTCTCCATTCCTACTATCTTTCTCCAGGTTAGTTAGGACCTCAACTTTACATACTTGGCCTATTTCAACAGTTTTCTAACTTGTCTCCCAAACTGTAGGCTCTCTCTCCATTTCCTCTTTCAATTTACCCTCCAAACCACTGCCAGTGAGCTTTTGAAAACTCAAACATGGAAGTGCAAAACATGCACTTTCTATTTTAAACTCCTCTGAAAAGTCCCCACAATCTAGCTTGATTTATAAGGGCCTTTATTTTATGACTCTTGCTGAAATGTTCCCAATCTCATAACCACCACTTCAGTCAGGACAAATAACATGCAGATCTGTAAATAAAATACAACCTTATACATTTCTATGATTTTAACCATGTTTGCTTCCTCTGCCTAAAAAAAGCCATTGCCATCTTTCCTCAATCGTTAATCCTTTTTTTTTTTTTTTTTTTTTTTTTTTTTTTTTTTTTTTTTTTTTTTTTATACAATGGGTGTTAGGATTTCCTTGGCTCTACCCCCCCTAGGACAGCACTTCTGCCTTCCCCCCCCCCATCTGGCCTATAAAAACCAAGACTCTAGCAAGCAGAACAGAAATGCTAATGGCGAGAAACACATCGTAAAAACAATGCTACATCGAATGTTGAACATGCAGGCGGAAGAGCACACCGACAAACGCTGGTACACCGGCAGGCCATTGACCAGCGGGACTAGAGATGACTTTATACTCATTCTCCAAGCCCACATGTGATCCGATTCTTCCAGTACACCAAGGCAAGAACCCGGGATACAGGAAGCCCTCTGTCCTTGCGACAAGGTATAGGGTCTAATTGAGCTGGTTAACACAAGCCGCCTACAGACAGCAAACTAAAAGAGCACCCTGTAACACATGCCCACTGGGGATTCAGCTGTAACATTCACCCCTAGACAGACATTGCCGTGGGGTGGGAGCCCCACAGCCTGCCAGTCTGTATGCTCCCCTAGAGGTTTGAGCAGTGGGGCACTGAAGAAGCGAGCCACACCCCCATCACATGCCCTGCGAGGGGGGCAAGGGAACCTCTCCCATTTCACTTCCAAATGAATACTCACATCTATTGTAAGTATGTCATTTATCTCCTTCACTAGAATATGAGCCTATAAATGGTAGAGAACGAACCCAAGTCGTGCTTTGATCCCTATAGCAAAGTAACCAGCATATGTAAGTTATTTAGGAAAGTCTTGCCGCTGAGTAAATCAGTATCTTACAGTCTTTAATAACCTGTTACATATTTTTCATAGGAGAATGATACTTTGCTGACTCAATTTATACAGAATCATTTCCTTATTATAGTCTGAATTACCTTCTGGACAATTAAAAGAACGTTTACAGTTAAGATAATATAGCAGAAGAGGTTGGCAAAACTTTATTATATGCATCATGCCCAAAATCACAACACTGAAGCAGAAGTTCTGCTTCCAAAGTGTATATGTAGTATTGTACAGCAATAATGCAATCCAGATTGTAGAAGTCATCTCATAACTAGTAAGTGACAAGGCTGTGATTCTGACCCAAGACTGTAGAGACCTGAGTCAGAATCACAGCCTTGTTACTTACTAGTTATGAGACTCATGAAAGGCCGAGCACAGTGGCTCACATCTGTAATCCCACTGCTTTGAGAGGCCAATGTGAGAGGATTTTGAGACCGCTGGCAATAGTAACTCTCATTCTCTACAAAATAAGCTTATTGAGCATGATGGGGGCCTGTGTCTAGATACTTGGAGCTAAAAGATGCTGAGTCAGATCAAGCTGCATGACTACAATTGTACCATATTCCTGGGTACAGAGCAAGACCATCTAAAAAAAAAAAAAAAAAAAAAAAAAAAAAAAAAAAATCATGAAAAAAGCTGATCAATGTCTTCATCTTTGTAAAATGGAGAAAGCAGTACCTATTTCAAAGGGTTGTTTGAGGAATTAAATGAGATGATACATGTAAAATACTTAAAATACTACCTGGCATTTAGAATTTTTGTGACAAGGGGTCAATGCATCTAACAACACCAACAACTTCCTTCCCCGTGTTGCTGAACCACAAACTGGTTCAAAAACAGAAGAGATTATAATTAAAGCACAAAGGATTTTTTAAAAGTATTCCAACAGGCCAGGCCTGGTGGCTCACGCCTGTAATCCCAACACTTTGGGAGGCTGAGGCAGGTGGATCACCTGAGGTCAGGAGTTCAAGACCACCCTGGCAACATGGTGAAACTCAGTCGCTATTAAAAAATAAATACAAAATTAGACTGGTGTGGTGGCCTTAGTCCCAGCTACTTGGGAGGCTGAGACAGGAGACTTGCTTGAACATGGGAGGCAGAGGCTGCAGTGAGCCAAGATCGCACCACTGCACTCCAGCCTGGGCGGGACAGAGCAAGACTCCGTCTCAAATAAATAAAAATAAATAAATAGTATCCCAACAATTTCATTTACATTTCCTTAAATTATAGTACAATTTCCAAAAATAAGGCCAATGTCAAGCAGTATACATATTGAAAAACCCTAATACAAAATTATTTAAAATATTAGATGACATATTTTAAAAGGATCTTTATAAATGAATGGCTGAGCTGACAGCAAAAGGAAAAAGGCTGAAAAAAAAGGAGAATACAGAAAGGTAAGCAAACACTGAAAGCCAATAAAATACCCTGAGACTTAGGAAACAACTTAGGTACCACACAAGAGTTGTACCCAAGATTTCCCCCATAAATCTGAACCCCTGGGGATTCTTTCTTAGTAAAATGTTGGAATTTCCTCGAAAAACTAACAATAGAACCACCATTTGATCCAGCAGTCCCACTACCAGCTATAAATCATAGAAACTGAAATCAAAATTTCCAAGAGATATCTATGTTATATATGAGTTCTAAATTTCGTTCCAAAGAATCAGTATGTTCAATTCTTTGCCTTCTACTTTCAAACTTCACTTCCTCGTAAAGCAACGTTTTTCAATTACCTGCTCCACCCTGACTCATTCCAATTACCTGCCCTGTCATAACCATTTTTCCTGCCAAACCACTCACCCCATCACTCACTTTAAATTAGCCAATCAGAATTAGTTTAGCCTGTGCAGTCTAACCCTAGCCAATAGGGGAACGACACAGCAGCAGGGGCCAGGTGCATCAGGGAAAGAACCCTTTCCCCTCCCTTGCCCAAGTGTGCGCTCACCATTGCTCCATCTGTAAGGGCGCACCCTTCTATAGAAGTACCTTCCCTTGTTGAGAATTAAAAAGAAAACTTTATATTCGAGTGCTATTTCTTTTGCGGCACTGAAACTTTATTTATAACATCTATACTCCCATATTCATTTCAGCCTTATTCACAATAGACAAGATACAGAATCAACCTAAGTATCCATCGAAGGATAAGTGGATTAAGAAAACGTGGTATATATGCACCTTGAAATACTATTCAGCCTTTAAAAGAAGGAAATTCTGTCATTTGTGACAACATGGATGAACCTGGAGGACCTTGTCTTAAGCAAAATAAGCCAGACCCAGAAAGACAAAATGGCATAATCTCACATGTGGAATCTAAAAAAGTCAAACTCAAAGAATATCTATCTCACAGGAGTAAAGAGAACAGAATATCTATCTCACAGGAGTAAAGAGAACAGCGGTTACCAGAGGCTCGGGGAAGGTGGGGAAAGGGAATTGCGGAGATGCTATTCAAAGGGTACAAAGTTTCACTTAGACAAGAATAAATTCTAGTGATCAATTGCAGAGCATGGTAACTATAGTTAATAATCATGTATATTTCAAATTGATGAGAGTATATTTCAAATATTCACCAAGAAAAACAAGTAAGTGAGGTTATGGGTATGTGGGAAAATCTATCATATCTCTAAAACCAGATGTAGATGGAGTCAAAAAATAAAATGGGACACAGGCAATATTTGAAGATGTAGTGGCTGAAAATTTTCTAGTGCTTAAGGCAATACTCCCCAGATGCAGAAAGATGAATAACGGAAGAAAAATCCTATGCACAAAGGGAAGGTGCAGAAGAAAAAGAGGAGAGCTTTTTTTTTTTTTTTTTGAGATGGAGTCTCGCTCTGTCTCCAGGCTGGAGTGTAGTGGCGTGATCTCAGCTCACTGAAACCTCTGCCTCCTGGGTTCGAGTGATTCTCCTGCCTCAGCCTCCTAAGTAGCTGGGACTACAGGCACGTGCCACCATGCCCAGCTAATTTTTGTATTTTTAGTACAGATGGGGTTTCACCATGTTGGCCGGGATGGTCTCGATCTCTTGACCTCGTGATCCGCGAGGACAGCTTTTAAAAGACATTAAAAGAGCTATAAAACAGCTTCAAAACAGCATCAAAACAGCTAACACAACACTAACAACTTTTTAAAACTATTCAGGAAAACTAGGAGTCAGTGAAAACTCAGTAAGAAGCTGGGTGCAGTGGCTCACACCTGTAATCCCAGCACTTTGGCAGGCAGAAGTGGGCAGAGCACTTGAGCCCAGGAGTTTGAGACCAGCCTGGGCAATATAGTAAGATTTTGTCTCAAAAAAAAAAAAAAAAAAAAAAAAAAAAAAAGCAATTAAAATTATTTTCAGTTATTTTTAATAGTAAAGATAAATTTTTATCACATTCTTTTTTTCACACATAAAGGAAAATTTAAGTGAAAAAATTTCATTGATATCCTTAGTGTCCAATTCTGAATCATTTTTTAATCCTGTTAACCATACTCTCATCCATGTTTTTCCACACAATATCAACTACTGGCACATCAAAAATGGTGGTGATACAGCATTTCTTAGAAGATTCTTCCACTGTTGTCTACAAATCCCATTTCTGCAAGTTTTGACATCACTTTTTTGACCTTACCAGAAGTTGTCAATAAAAAGTTTTTAGTCAGCAATCAAAATTCATATTCTTTCCTCAGATGCTCCATAAGTGACTTGTCTACTGAAACAATAGGCTACAGCTATCTAATCATGCCAGGAGGAAAAACAACAAAGATGAGTATGCATAGGCATTGACAACTATATATCATGACTACCACCCAGCCAATGAAGACTTAAAATATTATTAGATACCTTGCTCCAAAGATTTAAACAAAAAGGGTAGGCCGGGCATGGTGGCTCATGCCTGTAATCCCAACACTTTGGAAGGCCGAGGTGGATGGATCACAAGGTCAGGAGATTGAGACCATTCTGGCCAACATGGTGAAACGCCATCTCTACAAAAAAAAAAAAAAAAAAAAAAAAAAAAAGAGCCGGGCATGGTGGCATGCGCCTGTAGTCCCAGCTACTCAGGAGGCTGAAGCAGCAGAATCGCTTGAACCCGGGAGGCGGAGGTTACAGTGAGCCAAGATCAAGCCACTGCACTCCAGCCTGGGAAACAGAGAGAGATTCCATCTCAAAAAAAAAAAAAAAAGTGCATCTTTGAAGGAATAAAAAGTAGTATTGCTGGCCAGGTGCTTTGGCTCACACCTGTAACCTCAGCACTTTGGGGGCCAAGGTGGGCAGATCACGTGAGGCTGGGAGTTCGGGACCAGCCTGACCAACATGGAGAAACCCCATCTCTACTAAAAATACAAAATTAGCCAGGCGTGGTGGCACATGCCTGTAATCCCAGCTACTCAGGAGGCTAAGGCAGGAGAATTGCTTGAACCCGGGAGGCGGAGGTTGCAGTGAGCCGAGATCGCACCATTGCACTCCAGCCTGGGCAACAAAAGCAAAACTCTGTCTCAAAAAAAAAAAAAAAAAGACAGTATTGCTAAATTTTGTTAGGTGGTAAAGATCTGACAGTTATTTAAGGAAACATTCTTATTTTGTAGAAAGGTATTTAGAATATTAAGGATTGAAATGTCATGTTATTGAAATGTCTGTAATTTACTCTAAAGTATACCCAGGAAGGAATATACGTATATATGGGGGGAAAGTATTCTTTTATAAGCCCTGATGGGGCATTAAAAATCACTAACCAGGCCAGGCATGATGGCTCACGCCTGTAATCCCAATACTCTGAGAGGCCAAGGTGGGCGCATCATCTGAGGTCAGGAGTTCAAGACCAGCCTGGCCATGGTGAAACCCGGTCTCTACTAAAAATACAAAAAAAATTAGTTGGGTGTAGTGGTGTACACCTGTAATCCCAGCTACTCGGGAGGCTGAGGCAGGAGTATCACTTGAATCCAGGAGGCAGAGATTGCAGTAAACTGAGATTGTGCCACTGCACTCCAGCCTGGGCAACAAGAGTGAAACTCTGTCTCAAAACAACGACAACAATAATAACAACAACAACAACAAAAACACCCACTAAGCAAATAGTTGATGGTTAACGATCAACTTAATTAAAAGAAATACAGAAGATAGTGAAATGAGCTAAATAATACCAAAAGAAAGCAATAAAACAAAGCCAGAAAATGGGACACTATAAGACAACTGACCTGGTCTCTTTAAGGCAGAGACAAAAACAAAAACACAAAAGGGATGAGAGTGGAGGGAAGACAATGCTTAAAAAGACACCTAAGGGACATACTCAGTTCTAACCCATAGTCCTGAACTAGATAGTGGTCTCGACAATAAGACTGTAGGAGGCATTATGGAGTAAATTAGGTGAGAAAAAGAGAGAAAGAGAGAGAGAAAGAAAGAGAAAGAGAGAAAAGAAAAAAGAGAATAAGCCCAAAGAAAGAAGGAAATAAACTAGAGATGATTAACAATGTCAAAATTGTATTATTTGAAATTACTATTAAAATTTACAAAACTTTGAAGCAAGGAAGAAAACAGAAGGCACAACTAAGAATCAGAAATTAATTAAGGACCTAACTATAGGTATATGTGACCATAAACAAATGTAGCAGAGATTTACAACCTAAAAAAGTAACTGGTAACTAATAAAACCAGCAGTATAAAATCTTCCCACAAAGACATATTACCAATCCCAGAGTTTAACAGGTTGGTTTTATCAAACATGTAGGAAACCACTTTTACAAGATTATATCTTGATCCACAAAACCTAAAATATTTACTATTTCAGAAAATACAAGATGAGAACATTCCAAACACTTTAAATGAAATGTTTACAATACTGATAACAGAAGAAACAAAATTGTCACTAATCACAAAGGTAGGATAGTCTACAGAGAAAATCCAAAGTTACATAGTCAAATTACCCAAATTAGTAAAAGTTAGTGAAGTTGCTTGTTAAGTTTAACACATAAGTCAACTGCAGTTCTATATACCAGCAGAGATAAAAAATAAAATTAAAATGGCATGTATAACAGCAATAGAAGTGTAGGATGTAAAATACATTATTTAAAGAAGCACGAGAACTTTGTGAGGAAGTTATAAAACTTTACTGACAAAAGATGATAGCATTTATTTATTTATTTATTTATTTATTTATTTATTTATTTATTTATTTATGTTTTGAGACAGAGTTTCGCTCTTGTTGCCCAAGCTGGAGTGCAATGGCACAATCTCGGCCCACTGCTACCTCCACCTCCAGGGTTCCAGCGATTCTCCTGCCTCAGCCTCCCTCAGCCTCCCGAGTAGCTGGGATTACAAGCGCGCGCCACCACGCTGGGCTAATTTTTTTGTATTTTTAGTAGAAACGGGGTTTCACCATGTTAACCAGGCTGGTCTTGAACTCCTGACTTCAGGTGATCCGCCCACTTTGGCATCCCAAAGCGCTGGGATTACAGGCATGAGACACTGTGGCCAGCAACAGTTTGTTTTTAAAATACAAAGTCAATGCAATCCCAATCCGACCCCTAAAAAATAATTGTGTTTTATTTAACTTTATCTGATATCCAGCACTACCATATTTCACAAGATATGGACAAATCTAAGATTTCAAAACAGTGCTAACTGTTGCAAACGCATTTATGATCCGGCCTTTGCCTTCCTTTTCCCCAGTTTGAGTCCTGTAACGCCCAACAATCATGACAGTCTCTAAGACAGTGGTCTATAAACTATTCCCAGCCAAATCCTTTTTTTAAGGCCTGGGAGCTAAAAATGATTTTTATATAAAAGATTATCTAAGCACCTATATATTATCTGATTTTGCCTCTTGGTCCACAAAACCTAAAATATGTACTATTTTGCCCTGTAAGAAAAAGTCTGTGGACCTCTGCTTTAGACCAAGAACGTGGGAGTTTCCGAAACACCTATTGTACTGCTATGCACTGCTCTCTCATTTCTCTTCTTTGAAAACTTGACCAGGTCTTTTATCTTGAAAACTCCCATTAATCCTTCCCTGAAGTTTCATCTTTTCTGTAAAGTCTTTCCTAACCCCCACTCAGACGTTCCCAAACCCCTTAAACAAAGCATGTGCACTTCTGCCTCTGGCACAGCCCTCAACACCTCCAATATATTACTTAACAAAAACTTACTATGTTTACGTGTATCCTCCTCACAGAAATCTGGGAGAGCGGGTGGAGCCAAGATGGCTGAATAGGAACAGCTCCAGTCTGCAGCTCCCACTGTGAGAGACACAGAAGACGGGTGATTTCTACATTTCCAACTGAGGTACTGGGTTCATCTCACTGGGGAGTGTCGGAAAGTGGGTGCAGGACAGTGGGTGCAGCCCACCGAGCCTGAGCCGAAGCAGGGCGAGGCATCGCCTCACCCGGGAAGTGCAAGGAGTCAGGGAATTCCCTTTCCTAGACAAAGAAAGGGGTGACAGATGGCACCTGGAAAATCAGGTCACTCCCACCCTAATACTGCGCTTTTCCAACGGTCTTAGCAAACGGCACACCAGATTATATCCTGCGCCTGGCTCGGAGGGTCCTAAGCCCATGGAGCCTCACTCGTTGCTAGCACAGCAGTCTGAGATCAATCTGCAAGGCAGCAGCTAGGCTGGGGGAGGGGTGCCCACCATTGCCCAGGTAAACAAAGCCACCTGGAAGCTCAAAATGGGTAGAACCCACCACAGCTCAAGGAGGCCTGCCTGCCTCTGTAGACTCCACCTCTGGGGGCAGGGCACAGGCAAACAAAAGGCAGCAGAATCCTCTGCAGACTTAAATGTCCCTGTCTGACAGCTTTGAAGAGAGCAGTGGTTCTCCCAGCACGCAGCTGCAGATCTGAAAACGGACAGACTGCCTCCTCAAGTGGGTCCCTGACCCCGGAGTAGCCTAACTGGGAGGCACCACCCAGCAGGGGCAGACTGACACCTCACACGGACGGGTACTCTGAGACAAAACTTCCAGAGGAACGATCAGGCAGCAACATTTGCTGTTCACCAGTATCTGCTGTTCTGCAGCCTCCGCTGCTGATACCCAGGCAAACAGGGTCTGGAGTGGACATCCAGCAAACTCCAACAGACCTGCAACTGAGGGCCCTGACTGTTAGAAGAAAAACTAACAAACAGAAAGGACATCCACACCAAAACCCCATCTGTATGTCACCATCATCAAAGACTAAAGGTAGATAAAACCACAAAGATGGGGAAAAAAACAGAGCAGAAAAACCGGAAACTCTAAAAATCAGAGCACCCCTCCTCCCCCAAAGGAACGCAGCTCCTCACCAGCAACGGAACAAAGCTGGACGGAGAATGACTTTGACAAGTTGAGAGAAGAAGGCTTCAGATGATCAAACTACTCTGAGCTAAAGGAGGAAGTTCGAACCCATGGCAAAGAAGTTAAAAGCCTTGAAAAAAAAATTAGATGAATGGCTAACTAGAATAACCAATGCAGAGAAGTCCTTAAAGGACCTGATGGAGCTGAAAACCAAGGCACGAGAACTATGTGACAAATGCACAAGCCTCAGTAGCCGATTCAATCAACTGGAAGAAAGGGTATCAGTGATGGAAGATCAAATGAATGAAATGAAGCGAGAAGAGAAGTTTAGAGAAAAAAGAATAAAAAGAAATGAACAATGCCTCCAAGAAATATGGGACTATGTGAAAAGACCAAATCTACGTCTGATTAGTGTACCTGAAAGTGACGGGGAGAATGGAACCAAGTTAGAAAACACTCTGCAGTGTATTATCCAGGAGAACTTCCCCAATCTAGCAAGGCAGGCCAACATTCAAATTCAGGAAATACAGAGAATGCCACAAAGATACTCCTCGAGAAGATCAACTCCAAGAAACATAATTGTCAGATTCACCAAAGTTGAAATGAAGGAAAAAATGTTAAGGGCAGCCAGAGAGAAAGGTCAGGTTACCCACAAAGGGAAGCCCATCAGACTAACAGCTGATCTCTCAGCAGAAACTCTACAAGCTAGAAGAGAGTGGGGGCCAATGTTCAACATTCTTAAAGAAAAGAATTTTCAATCCAGAATTTCATATCCAGCCAAACTAAGCTTCATAAGTGAAGGAGAAATAAAATACTTTACAGACAAGCAAATGCTGAGAGATTTTGTCACAACCAGGCCTGCCCTAAAAGAGCTCCTGAAGGAAGCACTAAACATGGAAAGGAACAACCGGTACCAGCCACTGCAAAAACATGCCAAATTGTAAAGACCATCAAGGCTAGGAAGAAACTGCATCAACTAATGAGCAAAATAACCAGCTAACATCATAATGACAGGATCAAATTCACACATAATAATATTAACCTTAAATGTAAATGGGCTAAATGCTCCAATTAAAAGACACAGACTGGCAAACTGGATAAAGGGTCAAGACACCTAAGTGTGCTGTATTCAGGAAACCCATCTCACGTGCAGAGACACACACAGCCTCAAAATAAAGGGATAGAGGAAGATCTACCAAGCAAATGGAAAACCAAAAAAGGCAGGGGTTGCAATCCTAGTCTCTGATAAAACAGACTTTAAACCAACAAAGATAAAAAGAGACAAAGAAGGCCATTACATAATGGTAAAGGGATCAATTCAACAAGAAGAGCTAACTATCCTAAATATATATGCACCCAATACAGGAGGACCCAGATTCATAAAGCAAGTCCTTAGAAACCTACAAAGAGACTTAGACTCCCTCACAATAATAATGGGAGACTTTAACACCCCACTGTCAATATTAGCCAGATCAACGAGACAGAAAGTTAACAAGGATATCCAGGAATTGAACTCAGCTCTGCACCAAGCGGACCTAACAGACATCTACAGAACTCTCCACCCCAAATCAACAGAATATACATTCTTCTCAGCACCTCACCACACTTCTTCCAAAACTGACCACATAGTTGGAAGTAAAGCAATCCTCAGCAAATGTAAAAGAACAGAAATTATAACAAACTGTCTCTCAGACCACAGTGCAATCAAACTAGAACTCAGGATTAAGAAACTCACTCAAAACCACTCAACTACATGGAAACTGAACAACCTGCTCCTGAATGACTACTGGGTACATAATGAAATGAAGGCAGAAATAAAGATGTTCTTTGAAACCAATGAGAACAAAGACACAACATACCAGAATCTCCGGGACACATTCAAAGCAGTGTGTAGAGGGAAATTAATAGCACTAAATGCCCACAAGAGACAGCAGGAAAGATCTAAAATTGACATCCTAACATCACAATTAAAAGAACTAGAGAAGCAAGAGCAAACACATTCAAAAGCTAGCAGAAGGCAAGAAATAATTAAGACCAGAGCAGAACTGAAGGAAATAGACACACAAAAAACCCTTCAAAAAAAATCAATGAATCCAGGAGCTGGTTTTTTGAAAAGATCAACAAAACTGATAGACCGCTAGCAAGACTAATAAAGAAGAAGAGAAAAATAAAATAGATGCAATAAAAAATGATAAAGGGAATATCACCACCAATCCCACAGAAATACAAACTACCATCAGAGAATACTATGAACACCTCTACGCAAATGAACTAGAAAATCTACAAGAAATGGATAAATTCCTGGACACATACACCCTCCCAAGACTAAACCAGGAAGAAGTTGAATCTCTGAATAGACCAATAAAAGGCTCTGAAATTGAGGCAATAATTCATAGCTTACCAACCAAAAAAAGTCCAGGACCAGATGGATTCACAGCCGAATTCTACCAGAGGTACAAGGAGGAGCTGGTACCATTCCTTCTGAAACTATTCCAATCAACAGAAAAAGAGGGAATCCTCCCTAACTCATTTTATGAGGCCAGCATCATCCTGATACCAAAGCCTGGCAGAGACACAACAAAAAAAGAGAATTTTAGACCAATATCCCTGATGAACATCGATGCAAAAATCCTCAATAAAATACTGGCAAACCGAATCCAGCAGCACATCAAAAAGCTTACCCACCATGACCAAGTGGGCTTCATCCCTGGGATGCAAGGCTGGTTCAACATACGTAAATGAGTAAACGTAATCCAGCATATAAACAGAACCAATGACAAAAACCACATGATTATCTCAATAGATGCAGAAAAGGCCTTTGACAAAATTCAACAACCCTTCATGCTAAAAACTCTCAATAAATTCGGTACTGATAGGACATATCTCAAAATAGTAAGAGCGATCTATGACAAACCCACAGCCAATATCATACTGAACGGAAAAAACTGGAAACATTCCCTTTAAAAACTGACAAAAAACAGGGATGCCCTCTCTCACCACTCCTATTCAACATAGTGTTGGAAGTTCTGGCCATGGCAATCAGGCAGGAGAAGGAAATAAAGGGTATTCAATTAGGACAAGAGGAAGTCAAAGTGTCCCTGTTTGCAGATGACATGATTGTATATCTAGAAAACCCCATCGTCTCAGCCCAAAATCTCCTTAAGCTGATGGGCAACTTCAGCAAAGTCTCAGGATACAAAATCAATGTGCAAAAATCACAAGCATTCTTATACACCAATAACAGACAAACAGTCAAATCATGAGTGAACTCCCATTCACAATTGCTTCAAAGAGAATAAAATACCCAGGAATCCAACTTACAAGGGATGTGAAGGACCTCTTCAAGGAGAACTACAAACCACTGCTCAATGAAATAAAAGAAGACACAAACAAATGGAAGAACATTCCATGCTCATGGGTAGGAAGAATCAATATCGTGAAAATGGCCATACTGCCCAAGGTAATTTATAGATTCAATGCCATCCCCATTAAGCTACCAATGACTTTCTTCACAGAATTGGAAAAAACTACTTTAAAGTTCATATGGAACCGAAAAAGACCCGCGTTGCCAAGTCAATCCTAAGCCGAAAGAACAAAGCTGGAGGCATCACACTATCTGACTTCAAACTATACTACAAGGCTACAGTAACCAAAACAGCATGGTACTGGTACCAAAACAGAGATACAGACCAATGGAACAGAACAGAGGCCTCAGAAATAATGCCACTTATCTACAACCATCTGATCTTTGACAAACCTGACAAAAACAAGAAATGGGGAAATGATTCCCTATTTAATAAATGGTGCTGGGAAAACTGGCTAGCCATATGTAGAAAGCTGAAACTGGATCCCTTCCTTACACCTTATACAAAAATTAATTCAAGATGGATTAAAGATCTAAATGTTAGACCTAAAACCATAAAAACCGTAGAAGAAAACCTAGGCAATACCATTCAGGACATAGGCATGGGCAAGGACTTCATGTCTAAAACACCAAAAGCAATGGCAACAGCCAAAATTGACAAATGGGATCTAATTAAACTAAAGAGCTTCTGCACAGCAAAAGAAACTACCATCAGAGTGAACAGACAACCTATAGAATGGGAGAAAATTTTCGCAACCTACTCATGTGACAAAGGGCTAATATCCAGAATCTACAATGAACTCAAACAAATTTACAAGAAAAAAACAACCCCATCAACAAGTGAGCAAAGGATATGAACAGACACTTCTCAAAAGAAGACATTTATGCAGCCAAAAGACACATGAAAAAATGCTCATCATCACTGGCCATCAGAGAAATGCAAATCAAAACCACAATGAGATACCATTCTCACACCAGTTAGAATGGCGATCATTGAAAAGTCAGGAAACAACAGGTGCTGGAGAAGATGTGGAGAAACAGGAACACTTACACTGTTGGTGGGACTGCAAACTAGTTCAACCATTGTGGAAGTCAGTGTGGCGATTCCTCAGGGATCTAGAACTAGAAATACCAGTTGACCCAGCAATCCCATTACTGAGTATATACCCAAAGGATTATAAATCATGCTGCTATAAAGACACATGCACACATATGTTTATTGTGGCACTATTCACAATAGCAAAGACTTGGAACCAACCCAAATGTCCAACAATGATAGACTGGATTAAGAAAATTTGGCACATATACACCATGGAATGCTAAGAAGCCATGAAAAATGAGTTCATGTCCTTTGTAGGGATATGGATGAAGCTGGAAACCATCATTCTCAGCAAACTATCCCAAGGACAAAAAACCAAACACCGCATGTTCTCACTCATAGGTGGGAATTGAACAATGAGAACACATGGACACAGGAAGGGGAACATCACACACTGGGGCCTGTTGTGGGGTGGGGGGAGAGGGGAGGGATAGCATTAGGAGATATACCTAATGTTAAATGACGAGTTAATGGGTGCAGCACACCAACATGGCACATGTATACATATGTAACTAACCTGCACGTTGTGCACATGTACCCTAAAACTTAAAGTATAATAAATAAATAAATAAATAAATAAATAAATAAATAAATAAGGGAGAGCAGGAACTATCTTATTCATCTCTGTATTGTCAAAAGAGACCCTGTCAACAAATGTAAAAGCCAGACTAGCCTGAACTGTATAACAGAAAAAGCCACCGGAAAGTAAGAAAACGAGCACAGATTCCACTAGTTTATCCACTACCTATTTGTGCTGACTTGGGGGGCTTCCTTCATCACCGGGATGCACGATGTCTAGTCCATAAAGTAAAGGAATTAGATAATAATTTCTAAGATGTGTTCTGCTTCTAAACTCGTAAAATTTCCAAAGAATCTAATCCGTATTCCAAAATATACTGCTTTTTAACTTTAAAAGAGCTCACTCTCTTGGGTCTCTTCTAAGCAAAAAAGTTAGGCTTTTTAAAAACATTCAGGTTAAACAATAAACTTGTTGAAATATTAATTATAGTTCTGTCTTCCTTATAGGTTCTAAATATTTTCATATTATGAAGCACTTCCAGACTGATATATTTAAATACTGAATATATTTCTGAATTCAAAAAACAAATCTGAATTAGAAGAACCTTGAGTTCTCCTATTACAAAAATTCTCTCTTCAACAGTTCTCTCCTACCTGACATTAACCCATAATCCCACACCAGTACAATACTGATGAAAAAATAAAACCGTACAGAAGAAAGCCTTACCAATCAGGCCCAATTAGGAAAATACAGCCAGCACAAATTCAGGGCCGGTAAGAAATACAATACAATTTTCAAGCATATGCTGAATCAGGCAGTAAAACAGTATTATTTATAACTTTTTAGTGAAACTGTTTTAAGGATAAGAATTATCTATAATTAGCATACCAAAAAAATGTGAATTAATCTCTTCAACAAACTGAAATATTAGGTGCAAAAGTAACTGCAGTAATGGCAAAAACCATAATCACTTTTGCGCCAACCTAATACTATGTGATATTCTTCAGCAGTAATATTATAAAGCCCTCTGATATTTACATTCATATAGATAGTATGTATGTTAAATTTAATAATCAATTTTTTTCGGTGTCCCAAACTAAATTTTAGCACAACTCTATCAAACCCTTTATAAAATTAGGGTTATAAAAAAATAATGAATTGATCACTATTTTAAAAAACTGTACCCACAAATACTTTAATCAATCAATGTACAAAAAAAATACACATCCTGCATATCTTATAACAGACCAACTAGTTTTTCAAACTGAAACACTGTTCTCCATCCTCCCATGTTACCATAACGTTTAATCAATGGTTCTATTCAGATAGGCATTGCTTCCAGAATTCAAAACCTTTTCTTTCTTTTCTTAAAGTGGAAAAAAAAAAAATAAGAAAAAGGTCAGTTTTGTTTATTTACTTTAGACTCTCTTGCCCAGGCTGGAGTGCAGTGGCATGATCTTGGCTCACTGCAACCTCTGCCTCCTGGGTTCAAGCGATTCTCTGCCTCAGCCTCCCCAGTAGCTGGGATTACAAGGAAGCACTACCACGCCCGGCTAATTTTTGTATTTTTAGCGGAGATGAGGTTTCACCATGTTGGCCAGGCTGGTCTCAAACTCCTGACCTCAGGTGACCTGCCCACCTCGGCCTCCCAAAGTGCTGGGATTACTTACTGGGTGAGCTACCGCGCCCAGCCCTGAGTGTCTCTTTTATGCTAACAAGATAACTCAGGGCAGGCAGTCCCCTATGTAGCTTCAGGATGGGGGCTGGTCACAGCAAAGAGCAAAGCATGATTAGAGCGTTGGGACTTTTCAGCCCCATTCTCCAATCTCTGGGTAGAGGAAAGGGACTGAAGGTTAAGCTGATCACCAGTAGCCAATGATTCAATCAGTCATGCCTACGTAATAATGCCTCCATAAAAAACCCAAAAGGACAGGGTTTGGAGAGCTTCTGGATAGCTGCACAAGCGGAAGTCCCTAGAGGGTGACATGCCCAGAGAGGGCATGGAGGCTCCATGCCACTTCTCACATGACCTCATCCTATGCATCTCTTCATCTGTACCCGTTATAATAAAACAGTAAACCTAACTGTTTGCTGAGGTCTGTGCCACTCTGGCAAATTAATGGAACCAAGGAGTGGGTCATGGGAACCCCGATTTATATAGCCAGTCAGTCAAAAGTTCTGGAGGCCTGCAATGGCATCTGAAGTGGGGGTAGTCTTGTGGGACTTAGCTCTCAATCTGTGGGATCTGAAACCATCTCCAGGTAGATAATGTTAGAATTGAACTGAATTAGAGGATACCAGCAGCCACTGCAGAACTGATTGCTTGCCAGGTATGCAGGCAAAAACCCACACACATTTTGTTACAGAAATGTTCTGTGTTGTGAGAGTATAGGAGGAACTGAGTTTTCTCCTATATCCTCACACCATTCATTATAAAAACATGAAGTAGGGGGAAGAGGGAAGAGCCCTCCAAGTAAACTAGCAACAGAAGGGAACATCTTCAATATTAGTCTACAAAAACCCTACAGCTAGTATCACATTCAACAGTAAAAATGTAATGCTTTCCCCCAGAGAAACAAAACAAGGATGTCCCCTTCCATTCAACATTGTATGGGAGGTCCTAGCCAGTACAACAAAGCAAGAAAAAAAACTAACGGGCATCCATAAATAAGAAAACAAAAAATAAAATTTTCTTTACTTGCAGACTGCATAATGTATGTAGAAAATCCTATCTAGAATAACATGACTAGAACAATATAATTTAGTAAGACAGTAGGATACTAGATCAGTATGCAATAATGTTCCTATATAATAGCAATAAAACAATTGGAAATTTTACAACCACTCCAATCACAATAGCATCAAAAAAAAACATAAAACATATGTGATAAGAACTATGAAGTATTGCTGTAGAGTCTTAAAGAAGGCTAAATAGAGGGTGAAATACACCACGTTCACGAACAAACAAATGCAATATTACTGATGACAAATTCTTCCTAACTTAACACATGTAGTTCCAATATAATCCTAGCAGAATTATACTGGATTATACCGTTTCTGCACTTTATATGCAAAGGCAAAAGACCTAGAAAAACCAAAGCAATTTTGAAAAAGAATACAGGGAACTTGGGGCCAGGCGCGGGCAGTGGCTCATGCCTATAATCCCAGCACTTTGGGAGGCCGAGGCAGGCGGATCACGAGGTCAGGAGATCGAGACCATCCTGACCAACATGGTGAAACCCTGTCTCTACTAAAATGCAAAACATTAGCCGGGCGTGGTGGCGCGGGCCTATAGTTCCAGCTACTGGGGAGGCTGAGGCAGGAGAATCACTTGAACCCGGGAGATGAAGGTTGCAGTGAGCCAAGATCGTGCCACTGCACTCCAGCCTAGGCGAGAGAGAGACTCCATCTCAAAAAAAACAAAACAAAACAAAACAAAAAAACAAAAAGAAAAGGAAAGAAAGAAAAAAAAGAATACAGGGAACTTACATTGCTTGATTTCAAGAACACAGTAAACAAAACTATGATTTTGGCTGGAACAGAATAGAGAATCTAGAAACAGACAGAAAACTAAATTGTATGTTGATATTTTTCAAAGAGGAAATGCTAGATTTTGAAAGTGTAGTCTTTTCAACAAATAACACTGGAAAAACTAGGTAGCTATTGGGGTGGGGGGTGGGGGGGACCACTGATGCTATCTCACATCATAAACAACTTGAAATGTATCACAGGCCAAAACAGAATTTAAAAGGTGAGGAAATCTTTTATGATCTTAGGATACACAAAGATTTCCTAGCACAAAAAGCACAAGCTGTAAAAGAAAAAAAAAGTAATTAAATGGACCTCGTTGAAACAATAAACATTTGCTCTTCAAAAGACACTAGTAAGAAAATGAAAAGATGAACCAGAGACTAATAATTCCAAAACAAATATCTGACAAAGGGCATTTATCCAGAGTATATAAAGAACCCATAACACTCAATGAAGAAGAAGAAGATAAGGAAGAACAACAAGAAGGAAAGGAAGAAGAGAAGGAAAGAAAAGAAAGAAGAAGGGAGGAGGGAGGGAGGGGAGGAAGGGAAGGAGAATAGGTAGACGGGCTAAAGTTAAAAAGACTGAGGAGGAAAGAAAGAAAACAAGAAAGGAGAAGAAAAAACAAGAATGGGCAGATGGGCTAAAGTTAAAAAGACTGATAATACCAAGTGCTAACGAAGATATGGAACATCTGAAATCTCATTCATTGCTGGCTGGAATATAAAATGGTATAACCACTTTGAAAAAGTCTGACAGTTAAACCTAAAACTGCAAAGCAATTCAGCGCTCCGAAATCACAGGTATATATACCAAGACAAATGAAAATCTATGTCCACACAAAGACAAATAACATTCACAGCACTTTTTTCATAATAACCAAAAGCTGAAAACAATCCAAATACTTATCAACTGATAAACAGAAAAACTGTGGCATATCCATTCTATGAAATCCTACTTAACAATGAAAAAGAACATACTATTGATACACACAACATGGATGAATCTCAGTAAAAGCATGCCAAATGAAAGCTATCAAAAACAAAAGAATATATGCTGTTTAAACCCCATTACATTATATTCCAGAACAGACAAAACTAGAGGGATGAAAGCATTAGGAGATATAGTGGTTGCCTGGGACCAGAGATCAAGAGCAGGAAAATGGCACAAGGGAACACTTTGGGTGATGGAAAATGTTCTATATCTTCATTATGGTAATGGTTATTACAACTATTTAAGTTGTCAAATCTCAAATAATGTAAATCATATCAAAAAATGCTTAAAATAATGTTAAATATATCTCAAAAAACTACAGAAAATAAATTATGAGGTATTTTTTGTGAAGCTAGACAAGTTAATTAGAAAGTTTATTTGGAAAAACAAGCCACCAAGGACAGCCAGGAAAATCCTAGAAGCAAGAACAGTGGGGAAAGGGTGCCCTAGCACTATCATACATTAAAACATATTACAAAATCTGTTAGTAAAATACTTTTGTATTAGTTCATGAACAAAACATGCCACAAAATGCACAGACAAAACTGCACATGAATATTTAGTATACAATTAAGGCAACATCTCAAATCAATAGAGGAAAAAATGAATTTTTAAAAAATATATCTTTGGGATAACTAGCCATAAGAAAAAAGATAATCTTAAATATTGTTCACACTAAGTCAAGGATAAAACTCAAATGGATCAGAAATTTAAATGTAAAATATTAAACCATTCAAGTACTGAGAGAAAATGTGAGCGAATTTCTCTAACACCTGGGAATGAGGAGAAAACCCATCCTATGATTCAAAATGTAAGGGCAATGTAGAAGATTGATCAATCTGACTACACAGAAATAGAAAACTTCTGCACAGGCAAACACAAACACACAAAAACAAAGCAAAACAACAAATTCAAATTGGGCAACAGTAGCTTCAACTAATGTCACAGATAAAGGATAAATATGCCTAATACATGTTATATAGCTACATAAAACAGTAAAACAATGACCTAATAAAAAAAAGGGCAAGAGACATGAACAAATATTTTAAAGAAAAAGAAATTCAAATAGTCTTTATGCCTCAATTTTTAAAAACTTCAATCTCACTAACAACTAAGAAAATGTAAATTTAAATTATAATAAAATACCATTTCTCACCTATCAAACTGGCAAGTCTGCTGACAAAAAGGTTCTTGATTAAGACCAAAAAGAAACAAGCACTTGCATACATTGTTGAAATAAATGCAAATGGTTCAATCCCAAAGGATTAAATACCCTTCAACACAATGATCCCACTTTTAAAGGAATCTATACTAAAGAATCACTAACAAAAGTATTAAAAAACAGGCCAAGTGCAGTGGCTCACACCTGTAATCGCACTTTGGGAGGCCGAGGTGGGAGAATTACTTGAGGCCAGTGATTGAGTTTGAGACCAGCCTGGGTAATATAGTGAGATTCTATCTCTGCAAAAAAAACATTTAAAAATTAGCCGAGCATGGTGGTGTGCACCTGCAGTCCCAGCTCCTCGAGAGGCTGAGGCAGGAGGATTCACTTGAGCCCAGGAATTCAAGGCTGCAGTGAGCTCTGATTGCACCACTGCACTCCACCCTGTGCAAGAGAGCAAGACCTTGTCTCTAAAAAACTATGTATGTAGAGAGAGAGAGACACTTTTACTAGACTATTTACTGCAGCACTCTGTAAAAGCAAAGCACTGAAGCACCTGATTAAATAAACTATGGAGTAAGTTTTCATGACCTTGAGTTAGGCAAAGATTTCTTAGGTACAACAACAAAAACACAAGCAATAAAAAGTTGTGTTATAAAGTTGATAAATTGGGCTTCATCAAAGTTTAAAACTTTATTTTCTACCCCACTAGGCACACTAAAAAACCAGTACACTCAAAAAGTAGATAATTACAAGTGTTGAGTAGGATACAGAGAAACTGGAACCCTCACACATTACTGGCAGGGATGTAAAATGGTACAGACATAGGGAAAAAAACTTTTGGCAGTTTCCCAAAATGCTAAACACAGATTTACCCTATAATCCAACAATTCCATTTCTGAGTACCTACCCAAGAAAACTGAAAATATTATGTCACACAAAAACCTGTACACAAATGTTCACAGCAGTATTATTCACAATAGCCAAAAAAAATGAAACAACCCAAATGCCCATCAACTGATGAAAGGATAAACAAACTGTGGTATATTGATCCAATGGAATACAGTGAGACCTTTGTATCCGTGGGTTCCGCATCTGCGGATCAAAAATATTCAGGAAAAAAATAACAATAAAAAAAAAAAATACAAACTAAAAAGCAATACAGTACAGCAATCAATTACATAGCACTCACATTTTATTAGGTATTATAAGTAATCTAGAAATGATTTAAAGTATATGGGAGGATGTGTAGAGGTGATAATACAAATACTTCATCATTTAATATAAGGAATTTGAGTATCCATGGATTTTGGTATCCATGAGGGGTCCTGAAACTAATCCCCCACAGATACTGAGGGGTGACTATATTATCAGGAAATAAAGAATAAAATATTCATGCTACAACATATATGAACCTTGAAAACATATGCTGTTAAAGAAGCCAGCCACAAAAGACCATATATTATATGATTCCATTTATACGAAATATCCAGAAAAGACAAATATATAAAGACAGAAAGTAGACTGGTGGTTGCCAGGGCTGGGGATATATGTGAGGTTTCATTCCAGGGAGACAAATAAGACTGTGATGATGGCTGTGATGCAGGATTTTTTGCCCCTTAGCTCAGCTAATCTGGATTTTTGTCTCACAACCAGGAAGAATTAGGCACGCAGACACATTGAAGGGTGAGGAAGACAAAATTTATTAAGCAAAAGGAAAGCTATCAGCAAAGAAAGGGGGTCCTGCCAGTAGGTTTCCACCTCACAAACTGAATACCAGGCCCCCAGCACACGAGTTGAAGAGGCCAGGATCCTCCCCTGTATAAGGCGTAAATTATTGGTGGCTCCACCCCATTCCCCCAATGCATGTGGACCTCCAGTCCACTGCAGGCATGCCCAGGCAAGCCCCCTGTGCAGGTTCCCTTATCTGCACAAAACATCTGGTGTAAACACCTGTGGGCTGGGTGGATCAGTGATTCTCTAGGGACCCTTCCCTATCTGTCTAGACCTTTGTCTGCCTCCTGCCTCTATCAGCTGCACAGCTCTGAAAATTTACTAAAAATCACTGATTTGTATAGTTAAAACAGCTGAGTTTTATAGCATGTGAATTATACTTTGATAAAGCTTTAAAAAAAAAAAATAAGCCAGAGATTAGAGAAGATATTTTCAAAAGACTTAAAAAAGAAAAAAATATATACATATATGTCTAAAACTTCTACACAGTGTTCTCAAAATCTCTGCATAGGCTGACTGTTGAAGGGCTTTCCCAGACAAAGCCAGTCTATATAAGACTGGAATAAGTACCTACTTCAAAAAGAAAGATAAATTAACCAATAGAAAAATAAAATCCACAAAAAATCTGAAACAGCAATTCAGATTTAAAAAAAAAAAACCTCACTGCTCAATAAACTTAAAAGTAAACATGATGTAAAAGATCATGCTTAATCACTGCTTAAATTAAGATAAGAAAGTAGATGATTAATTGTTTCACTGCTATGCAGTCTTTCATTTAGGTAGGTCTTCTAAAAACTAGGTTCAGCTCTCCTCAAAGCTCCAATTATAAACAGAGTACACCAAGAAAGAGTTTATCATAACTTTCCCATTACACCTTCCCATTTTAGCCTGATATACACGTCTTCAGCCTGCTTTTACTCCCAGGTACCAACTTTAGAAAAGAAAACCAAGGAATCATTTTGTTATTGTTACTTGTTTAGTTTTGCTTGATTTTTACTTATCACACTTCTATTACATTTGACCAGTAAAATGTGTCAGAGGAATCTAATTCTTAATAAAATACAAGGAGAGTCATACAAGACAGCACAAACATAAATACTCTCAACCCTTTTCCAATACCTTTCCCCTAGAAGCAATATTTTAAGTAATTAACAAAAAAAAAAAAAAAAAAAAAAAGCAAGAGCTCAATTCATTTTGAGTATAACGGGCAATAATCTGCCCAAAACACAAACATGAAATCAGCATGCAAATGTGCACTAACCTTCCAGTAGTCAGACTGTAAACTGTAGTACCTCTGGTATGCAGATAATGCTGAAAGGAAAATAATTATGAGTCATAATTATGTCTCACTTTAAAGTCAATAATACACTTAACAAACACTGTAACAAGATTCCCACCACACCCACCTCCCAGTAGATAGTGATATTTCAGACCAAACAATTTAAAATTCTGGGCCCCCTCAGTTCAAGAACGTAAAACCATGGTCAAATCTCAGATCTGCACTTCAACAGCATCTAGGCTAACCCCTTAGATCAACTTGACCTTCCTCAAAGACCAAAACTGGTGGAGGATTAAGAGAGTTAGATATAAAAAGAAGCCCATAAAACTACTAGATGAAAACATGGGGGGATAATATTTTTCTGATCAGCTAGAAAAGGATTTTTTAAACTTGTGGTTTACAATTCACAAGCTAAGATATGGAAGACCAGGACAAAAACTATTTGAGAAGGAATTGGCTCCCTCAACTCTCTCACTCAACACTTGATGTTGTTTAGGCAATCTGACCAAAAAATACAGAGATTCTCCAACAAAAGGCCATGGAGATCATATTCAGAGATCCGCAATCCCATGTTCAGAGCCTCCAGTTCTCAATTATTCCAATTATGAAATATGGACAGCTAAGAATTATCAGACATCTAAAGAAAGCCTCTAACCAAGAAGAAACTAACACAAAAGAAAAAAAGACAACCTAAAAGAAAAAATAATGACTACTATGCAGGGGAAAATATACTTCAAAAAATTCTTACTAGTCTTAGGTAAGGGAAAATACTGTTTTCATTGAGGGGGGTAGAAAGGGGGTGTGTGCAGGAGAACAAACAGGATGCTCTAGAAAAAAACTAAATTCGGTAGATTAAAGTACAATAGGAGAAATGCATAATTCAATAAAAAGATTAAAATTAAATTTGAAGAAATCTCTCAAAAAATAAACAAAAAGGACAAAAACAGAAAATTAGAAAAACTGTGCCCCGGAGGTCTAACATATCAATGATAGAGACCCAAAAAGAAAGAATAAAAGGAAAAAAGAAAATTCAGAAAATAATTCCAAAAAAATTCCCAGAAAAGAAGGCTATGACTTGGTAGTTTGAAGGGTCCTAAAACAGATATGTAATTCTAGAAATAAGGCAACAGAACAATGTTTTCAAAATTCTGAAGGAAAATTATTTCCAACCTAAAATTATATATCCAGTCAAATGATCTATTAGGAGGGTAGAATAAAGGTATTTTTAGATATGCAAAGTCTCCAAAGAAAATTATCTCCCATAATAACTTTCCTGAAGAAAAATCTGACAAATATGCTCCCCTTAAAGGAGAGTATATACAAGAAAGAAGAAGATACGGTTTATTGAAAGCAGGAGACACAACAGAGACAAGAGGCCATGGGAATACCCAAGATGAAGAAAAAGGATGATCCTGGGACAGCAGCTATGCCCCAGATCCAAGTCACTGAGGCTTATCATTAAAATTCTGCTGCTCTTGTAACCTCTTCTCAACCTGAGGACCAAATATCCAGAAAAACCTGGCCCAGATTCTTAACTGGGCTTGGCTTTTTTTTTTGACCATGTTCTGATAAAGTTTCTATTCTCCCCTCTATATTCTACAAAATAGATGATGTGAAGGCTCCCAGAAGTGTTAAGTGTTCTGCTTTGATATACTTTTTTTTTGAGATGGGGTCTCACTCTGTTGCCCAGGCTGGAGTGCAGTGGGGTGATCTTGGCTCACTGCAATCTCCGCCTTCCAGGTTCAAGTGATTCTCCTGCCTCAGCCTCCTGAGTAGCTGGGACTACTGGCGCGTGCCACCACGCCCAGCTAATTTTTGTATTTTTAGTAGAGGCGGGGTTTCACCATGTTGGCCAGGCTGGTCTCGAACTCCTGACCTCAAGTGATCCACCTGCCTTGGCATCCCAAAGTGTGGGATTACAGGTGTGAGCCACCATGCCCGACCTGATTTACTTCTGAATAACCCACTCTCTCTGATCATATTCCTGACCAGATTTTCCTGATTCATATTGGTCATGTCATATGTCCTAATTATGGGCATTATGTCTGCCAAGAGTCACACGTGTCCCAGCACACTGCCTTCCCCAAAAGTGGCTCTTGTAAACCAGAAGCCACACTATAACGCTAAAATCTCGTTTAGTTTTACTTCTCCCAAGAGCCTCCTCTAATAGTGACAATATGGCCCCTTCCTTACATAGCTATGTTTGTGCCTGCTATTCAGCTTTCCAAAGATAAACAATATCTTGTTCAGGGATACTTTTATCAGTGGATTAAAAAAAAAAGAAAGAAAAGCAAGAGAACACTGAACATCACAGCCAGGCATGGGTTACACCTACAGAGGAAGGGAGGAGGATGCAATTGGAGAGAACACAGGCTTGTGGTAGCAGTACCATTCTATTTCTTAAGTTGTAGAGTAGGTAGACAGGTGTCAATTTTAATAGTCTTTAAACCATATATAGGTTTTTAGACATACTACTTAAGTATAATACACTGCTCAATTTAAGGATCGGAAACTAGCAAAAAAACATTTTGCAACACACAACATGTTACCCTTCACTAGTGACCAAGTTGTTTCTTCAACAAAGCAGTAAATAAAACATTATCTTCTGATTATATATGTTAGGGACAAACCGCCCCAAAAAAGCTTCTTGGTATTGCCGACACCCCCCAAAACCCCTCCGTACTGCCCACCCCTCGTCTTAATGCCCTGCAACCCTTCTCTGTGCTGTTCACCCTTCCCCCAAGCCTCTTTACGTTTCTAAGCCCTTATCCAAGTGCCCCAGTGGAGCCAGCAGACTTCACTTATCAGACCTTGCTGCGATAAGCAAACCCCAATTACAAACCATCCGGACCGCACAGGGGAGGTAGTGGGAAGCATACACAAACTTTACCTAAACCCTCCTGTAAGTTCCTTCATCTAGCTGCTACCATAAAAGTCACAAGGTAATATATGGCAAAGTTAACCAACAAACAACCCCAGGGTCTCTCTCCCCCATATAAACCCCTCACTTTGTAAGCTCAGGGCTGCCTCCTCTGTCTGTGGTGGAGCAGCCGGCAGGTTCAATAAACTTACTCGCCTGACTTTGGGTCTATTCTTCCTTTCTCTCGGCTGACCTTACAATATGTGAGATGCTGAATAAAAGAAAATTTACCAAAAATGGAAGTTAATGTTTTCTGAAACTCTATATGAAATGTTTTCAGTTTATCGTAAATTGCCATAATATATATAAATATCATATAAAGAACATTCTGAATATGTTCAAATTACAGAAACATTACCCAAAAACATCATCACATATCTGAAAAAGTAACTTTTACATATGAATAATGCTCATCTTTTTTGCATAAAGATGATGCCAACCAACCTATTATTGGAAGGATGTTAGACTATGAGAAATTTTTCCAGTTGTGGTGAAGAAATGGTTTCAAGCCATCCCCCATTTCCTAGTTCTTCATGCATGAGGGTAGCTAGTTTATAAAGGTCATTAATTAATGGTCTTCTAAAAAGAAAAGCAAACCAAATTATCAAACTAGCTGTAGAAAAAAAAATAGTCAAGCAAGAGTTTGTGTAGTGAATGGTGTGGCTGATATTCTCACATTCATTTCTAACCACACTCTCAATCCCCATTATTAATTTGAAAAGGTTATCGGTTTCCTGGAAATCTCAGTGATTTTTTTAGTCCAGAAATGGGCACATGAGCTCAGGTGGCCCAATCACCACTGATTTGTAGATGACAGACATGAAAAAGGTTCTCTACTAATGGATGTGAACAAGGAAGCATATATTACCAACTGCCGCCACAAGGGAACTATCTTGGGATGAAGCCCACAGCACAGAAGAAACAGACTGAAAAGTAACTGGATCCTTCTAGACTTCAAACTATGCCTGGAGAAAAATCCACCTATGAACTTCCTATTATGTGAGGTAATAAATGTCCTTATTGTTTAAGCTAGAATCAGGTATTTAATACTTGTACCTAAAAACATTCTGAAAACAGAAGACTTGGTCCCTGACAATTTTGTGCAGTGACCATATCAAACCTGGAGATTGCCCTTGTAATGATATTATAGAATTTCCACAAATTTGGAGGGCATACTTTCAATAATTTGATTAATTACATGTATCATTTGGCTTCATAAAATTCTCTTTTAGGATTGGGGAACCTTTAAAAAGACAGTATGATGTCTTTCGAAGTAAATAAAACTGAAGTATAAGAAGTCCATGTGATGTGAAAAGATGTTACAACAAAAACCCCAAAGAAATAAAAAATTAAAGAGAAAAAATAAAAAATTTTAAAAAAGAAGTCCATGTAATTATCAGTTGGGAGAAACATGGCATCCATACAAAAATATGGTGAACTGAGAAATAAATATGAATGCTCAAATTCAAAGTCACAAATACTCTAAATGGCAGGAACAGATTTGTAATTGAGCCGTTTCTTCCATGAGCAATTGGTCTATTTCTTCCATAGGGATCTTTCTACTCGTTTACACACTGTATCAACAATTATACTCTACCCTCATTATGCTTAGCATCTTATTTTAAGAAAGATCTTAACATGCTGTTTCTTAATCAGAAAAAAAATCATTAAAACTCTAAAGGTGCAGTATGCAAGTACCCATCACCTCACCAAAGTCTCTCTAGTAAAATCCTTTTGACCAAAGCACAGTCCTTATTTCTAATCTTTAAGGTAGTTATCCATAAAAAAATTCCTAGTCTACTGTAACTAGAATTTTCTAAAGTCCTTAATACAGAATGAGGGAAATCATTTATTTGGACATCCTCATATAATGCTTAAAACCTATTTTAGAATGATTACAGAAAATGGATTAAAAAATTGACAATTTTGGAGAAGCCAAACAAAATCTATGATTGGAAAACACATGTTTCATGTTCTTATACTATAAATATTCCAGGATACAGTACTGTCATTCGACCCACAAAAGACAAAAAGAGAAAGAAAACCCTTCAAGCTCTAACTTAAGGCTTCTCCACATTGGCAGCTCTTGGCATGTAACTTGCCCTGGCCATTTGTAACTGCTTAAGAATTGAAACAACCAAAGCATATTTTGCCCAAAAGTGACAGAAATGCAACAAATGACCAATTACTTGAGGGAAAGAAGAATGGAAGAAAAATCTATCACTGGCTAGAATTTCAGGGAACTTATAAATGGGAAAACTTCCAGCTCAAAAATATGAAGAAACAATTTTTAAGAGTTTCAAGGTTTTCATATTAATATCAGGAATGATTATTACACTCCTCTAATTTTTTACTTCTGAAGTTCTGTCTATCCTTTAAGTCTCCTGCCTCATAATTTCTATCTGTTTATAATTTTGCTATGTACTTTGAAATAATTTGCTACCTAATTTTTTTTTTTTTTTTTTTTTTTTTTTTTTTTTTTTTTGAGATGGAGTTTCGCTCTTACTGTCCAGGCTGGAGTGCAATGGCGCGATCTCAGCTCACCGCAACCTCCGCCTCCTGGGTTCAAGCAATTCTCCTGCCTTAGCCGCTCGAGTAGCTGAGATTACAGGCATGCGCCAGCACGCCCTGCTAATTTTGTATTTTTAGTACAGACGGTGTTTCTCCATGTTGGTCAGGCTGGTCTAGAGTTCCTGACCTCAGGTGATCCGCCCGCCTCGGCCTCCCAAAGTGCTGGGATTACAGGAGTGAGCCACTGTGCCCAGCTGCTACCTGATTTTCTAATCAACTAATTTAACTCAGTGACTCTCTTCACCTATATTTTACCACATATTTATAGATATTTACACATATTTTCTATTAACTGCTCCTAAGATCCATCACATATATTCATCTAAATATATATGCTTGTGCTTCAGCCCAGGGTTATGTATCTCTCAGGTTGTCCTCCAACCCGAAGAAGTGAAATCACTGCATCATCTCCATGGTTTAAGGCTTATAAGCTGTCTGAGAGCCCCATCAGCCATTTGGCTTAGGAGGTTCATGGGTTAGCTTTAGAGTTAGGAGTAAAAAGGAGGTATAGTAGACACTGTAAAGAAGCACTCATATCCCACTTCAAGAAAGAACTGCTGGGAATCCTGCTTGCCGAAAGCCTCTATCTGTGAGATTCTACAGAAGTTGCCTCAGTTGCAGAGAGCCAACTTGTCCCTGGTCACAATTCTTCTCAGGCTGGCCCATGTTCAATATGGAATAATGGGAGTATAAAGGCCTGGCTATCTTGGCCCAACTTGGTATAGCTCTCAAGGGCCATTCTGGCTCCAGAGCATCCCATGAACTTAGTAAAGGCTGTCACAGCTTAATTTCTCCTTCTGTCCAATACTGGTTCTATCCTCCACCTTCCCAAGCTGTTGAACATAAAAGGAAACTCCTTACTGAAGAACATAACCTACAACAATAGACTGACTGCACTGAGCCTCCATTTTCCCACAATCCCCTATCCGATTACTATTTTAAGACTTCAAATAAATTCCTACAAGTAAAATGGTCAAATAAAGTGACATGACATTTTTTTAAACTCTTCATTCATATCACCAGCCAAAGGCTAAGAAAATATTTTACAAAGCCTTTTTTCCTTCTGCATCAAATTCATCTGGAATCACAGAAAAGATAAATGATTACCAAATTATACCATCTTCAGACCAAAATTGTTTCTTGGAATTCTTGTAAGACAGAAAGTAGATGAGAGCAAAATGACAATTAAGGGTAAGAAAAACCACAGCCCAAAACACACACAAAACAAGTTCTACCATTTTCTACTATAGAAATAGAAGCCTTTTTGTTTGTTTTTTAAAGGAACTAAACTCAAGAGAAATGTCAAGCTCAGAAAACTTTACACAGAAAAGATGACTATGAATCAGGGCAAATAATTACAGGGCTGTCTTCAGAAAAACAAGGCCAGTAAGTCGCCTATGTACATATACCTGAGCAGCTCACTCACAGAATTACATGTTTACTATATGGTTTACTCCCAGAAGTTATGGTTTATAATATGTTCTCTAAAAATAAATGTCTATTTGCCCAGGGTTAGTAGTTCTCTTATCCTGTACTAGTTCCAAAGAGAGGAGGAGGAGGCAGCCAAAGGTAACAAATGTCTCTATAAACTGGTAATCTTGAGGGTATGAGTATGTGTTGGAGAGGAAGGGAGAGGGCTATTAGAGACAGACTCTAGTTTTGGACTTGGAGAAAGACAATGAAGAGAACAGATACAGAATTTTATTTTAGCTGGGTGCGGTGGCTCACGCCTGTAATCCCAGCACTTTGGGAGGCCGAGGCAGGTGGATCACAAGGTCAGGAGATCGAGACCATCCTGCCTAACACGGTGAAACCCTGTCTCTACTAAAAAGTACAAAAAATTAGCCGGGCGTGGTGGCGGACGCCTGTAGTCCCAGCTACTCGGGAGGCTGAGGCAGGAGAATGGTGTGAACCCGGGAGGCGGGGCTTGCAGTGAGCCGAGATCACACCATTGCACTCCAGCCTGGGCAACAGAGCGAGACTCTGTCTCAAAAAAAAAAAAAAAAAAAAAGAGAGAGAGACAGAATTTAAGTGGAAACGTGCCTTAAAAAGCCTCAAAGAGGATTTCAAAAAATAAATAACAAAACACATCTAGGAAATAGAAACCACCAGCTTGAAATATTAAAATATACTGAATACATTTGCATACCCCTGCATCCATTTTCTCCTTCCTCTTCCCTCTATTACACATTAATCAAGCTGCTGACTACCTATCAATGCCCAGGTCATCTACACAACACTAAATGAAGCACATGTTTTCAAGGACTTAAATCCTTAGATTATCCTTCTCTTCTCTCATCTTACTAGATTACTCTCACCAGCTAGTTTGCTAACACAGTCTATTTGCCACATGCCCTCCCTTCCAAAAAAGAAAACACATATCCAAGATGAATCTCCCTGGATTCATTACCTTCATAACCAAAATTTTTAAATGGCCAGGCACGGTGGCTCACATCTGTAATCTCAATACTTTGGGAGGCTGAGGCGGGAGGATCGCTGGAGCCCAGGGGTTCAAGACTAGCTGGGCAACAAAGCAAGACCTCTCTAAAAAAAGTACAAAAAATAGCTAGGCATGGTGGCGCGCACCTCTAGTTCCAGCTACTCAGGAGGCTGAGGTAGGAGAATCACTTGAGCCCAGGAGTTTGGGGCTGCAGTAAACCATGTTTTTGCCACTGCACTCCAGCCTGGGTGACAAAGCAAGACCCTGTCTCAAAAAATAAAATTAAATTAAAAATATATATATATGAAAAATAAAGCTATAGTCATAGTATAACATAGTGTTAAAAGATTTATTGTTTAACAACCTCTAAGTAGCAAGTACATGTAGCCTCATATGTAAACCTAATTTTCAAGTCTAGGTCTCTCTTTACATGCTCTCAAATTAGCATGTCCTCCAACTACATAAAGGTGCAGCAATAAAAAAGTAGCAGATTGCACAGAATTCTACAGGCATACCTCATTTTATTGCACTTTGCTTTGTGCTTCACAGATATTTGCGTTCTTTACAAATTGAAGGCTCACAGCAACCCTGCGTAGAGCAAGTCTATCAGTGTCATTTTTCCAAAAGCCATGTGCTCACTTAATGGCTCTGTGTCACATTTTAGTAAACCAATATTCCATACATTTTCATTATTATTGTTATCTGTTATGATGACCTGTGATCACCAATCTTTGCTGTTACTACTGTAATTGTTTTGGGGAATCACTAACTGTGCCCACATAAGACAGTAAACAATCGATAACTGTTGCGTGTGTTCTGACTACTCCACCAACAGGCCATTCCCTAGTCTCTCTCCCTCTCCTTGGGCTTCCGTATTCCCTAATACACAACAACATTGAAATTATGCATATTAATAACCCTACGATGACCTCTTAGTGTACAAGTGAAAGAAAGAGTTACACATCTCTCACTTTAAATCCAAAGCTAGAAACCATTAAGCTTAGTGAGGAAGGCACTTTGAAAGCTGAGACAGACCAAAAGCTAGGTCTCTTGTGCCAAACAGCCAAGTTACGAATGCAAAGGAAACATTCTTGGAGGAAATTTGAAGTGCTATTCCAGTGAATGCACAAAAGACAAAAAAGCAAAAACAGCCTTACTGCTGATATGGACATGGTCTGAGTGGTCTGGATAAAACATCAAGCCAGCTACAACATTCCCTTAAGCCAAAGCCTACTCCAGTGAAAGGCCCTAACTCTCTCCTTAGTTCTATGAAGGCCAAGAGAAGTGAGGAAGCTGCAGAAGAAAAGTGTAAAGCTAGCAGAGGTTGGTTCGTGAGGTTTAAGGAAAGAAGCCATCTCCATAACATAAAAGCACAAGATGAGGCAGCAAGTGCTGACGGAGAAGTGTAGCAAATTATCCAGAAGATCTAGCTAAGATCATTGATAAAGCTAGCTACACTAAACAATAGATTTTCAATCTCCATGAAACAGCCTTCTATTGAGGAAGATGCCATGTAGGACTTTCATAGACAGGAGAGAGATATCAACATCTGGCTTCAAAGTTTCAAAGGACAGACTGACACTCTTGTTAGGAACTAATGCTGGTGGTGCCTTTAAGTGGAAGCAATTGCTCATTTACCATTCAGAAAATCCTAGGAACCTCAGGAATTATGCTAAATCTACTGTCTATGCTCTATAAATAGAACAACAAAGTCTGAATGACAGCACATCTGTTCACAGCACAGTCGACTGAATATTTTCAGCCCATTGTTGAGAACTATTGTTCAGAAAAAAAGACTCCTTTCAAAATATTATTGCTCACTGACAATGCACCTGGTTACCCAAGAGCTCTGATGGAGATGTACAAGCAGATTAATGTTATTTTCATGCCTGCTAACACAACATCCATTCTGCAGCCTATGCATCAAGGAGTAATTTTGACTTCCAAGTTTTTTTGTTTGTTTGTTTGTTTGTTTTTGAGACGGAGTCTCACTCTGTCACCCAGGCTGGAGTGCAATGGTGCAATCTCAGCTCACTGCAACCTCCCCCTTCTGCGTTCAAGTGATTCTCGTTCCTCAACCTCCTGAGTAGCTGGGACTACAGGCGTGTACCACCACACCTGGCCAATTTTTGTACTTTTAGTAGAGACGGGGTTTCGCCATGTTAGCCAGGTGGGTCTCGACTCTTGACCTCAGGTAATCCACCTACCGAGGCCTCCCAAAGAGCTGGGATTACAGGCGTGAGCCACCGCACCCGGCCTCAAATCTTATTAAAGTAATACATTTTGTAAGGCTATATAGCTGCCATAAATAAGTGATTCCTCTCATGGATCTCGGGAAAGTAAATTGAAAGCCTTCTGGAAAAGATTCATCATTCTTGATGCCATTAAGAACACTTGAGGTCAAAAGGCCGGGAGCAGTGGCTCATGCCTGTAACCTCAGCACTTTGGGAGGCTGAAGTGGGCGGATCACCTGAGGTCAGGAGTTCGCGACCAGCCTGACCAACTTGGTGAAACCCTGTCTCTACTAAAAATATAAAATTAGCCAGGCATGGTGTCACACGCCTGTAATCCCAGCTACTCAGGAGGCTGAGGCAGGAGAATCACTTGAACCAAGGAGGCAGAGGTTCCAGTGAGCTGAAATCACGCCACTGCACTCCAGCCTAGGCAACAAGAGTGAAACTCCATCTCAAAAAAAAAAAAAGAATATCTGAGGTCAAAATACCGACATTAGCAGGAGTTTGGAAGAAGCTGATTCCCATCCCTCCCCACAGATGACTTTGAGGGGTTCAAGATTTCAATGGAGGAAGTAACTGCAGAAGTGCTGGAAACAGCAAAAGAAACAGAATTAGAAGTGGAGCCTGAATGGATAAGGAACTGCTTCTTATAGATGAGCAAAGAAAGTAGTTTCTTTAAAAAAGAGAAGAGAGAGAGAGAGAGAGAGAGAGAGAGACAGACAGAGAGACAGAGACAGAGACAGACACACACACACACACACACACACACACACACACACACACACACCCCTGTCACCCTGGCTGGAGTGCAGTGATACGATCCCAGCTCACCACAGCCTCAACCTCCCAGGTTCAAGTGTTCCTCCACTTCAGCCTCCAGGGTAGGTGCATGCCACCACACTCAGCTAAATTTTTTTTTTAATAGGGGGTCTCGCTATGTTGTCCAGGCTGGTCTTGAACTCCTGGGCTCAAGTAATCCTCCTGCCTTGGCCTCCCAAAATGCTGCAATCACAGGCATGAGCCACCGTGCCTGGTCAAAAGGAGTTTCTTGAAATGGAATCTACTCCTGATAAAGGTGCTGTGAACACTGTGGAAATGATAACAACCAATTTAGAATATTACCGTAAACTTAGTTAACAGAGTAGTGGCAGGGTTGAGAGGACTGACTCCAGTTCTGAAAGAAGCTCTACTTACTGTGAGTAAAATGCTTTCAAACAGCATCACATGCTACAGAGAAACCTTTCATGAAAGGAAGAGTCCACTGATGCGACAAAGTTCAATGTTTTCTTACTTTAACAAACTGCCACAGCCACCCCAACCTGCAGCAACCACCACCCTGATCATTGAGCACATATCAACAACGATGCAAGACCCTCCATCAGCAAAAAGATTACAACTTGATGAAAGCTCAGTTGATTGTCAGCACTTTTTAGCAAGAAAGTTTTTTTAACTAAAGTATGTACATTTTTTAGACATAATGCTACTGCACACTTACAGTGCAAACATAACTTTTATATGTAATAGGAAACAAAAAAATGTGTGTTTGATTGGTTTTATTACAATATTCGCAATAAATTGCAGTGGTCTGAAATCAAACCTGCAATATCTCCCAGGTATGCTTCTATCTATTTTTTGGTACAATAGTTTCCTTTAAATAAGTTTCCAGTTTTAATTAAAGATAAAATATCTAACGGAGTATTAAGTAATTATTAACACCCATTACCCCGTTGGACTGAAACCATTTTGCTAAGTACTAACCAGTGTCACACAATCTGAAAATCTATGAGGCGTCATCCCTCACCTCCTCCCCTTTTACAGATCAGACAACAGATACTCAGCGATGTTTATATATAATCTGTTGAAGGTAGTGCAGCTGTATATAACAGAGCTGACCTGAGAAATAAGCCTAATTTCAAACCTTACAGAATATGCCTGTCTCTGACTAAAATTGCATTTTCATTAGGAAAACATTCACTTGACCTAACATAAAAGTCGCATAATAAAACATCAATATGAAATACTAACAATCCTTCACTTTAGCCCTGACTAAAGATAGACCTATCTGCCAGATGTTTTGCCCTCTAAACACACTTGTTGAAAACAAGCATAGCACATCCATCCACTCCACACCAAAATGTTTACTATCATCAAAAGGTTAAAATGTTCTTGGTCATAATAATAATTTTCTTTTAATGTGGATTTTTTTCTTTGGTATTGGAAGGGCGGGGTTTGGGGGTGCTTTTAACTTCCTGAGTAATGGTCTGAGTTGGCAGCTTGGTACCATAAAAAGAGCAAATCTTAGGGGGGCTGACTACTTTCAGTTATTTAACTCACTTATTTCTTAAAGGAAAAACATTTCAAGTAGATTTTAAAAACTGGTTTTATCCAAGGCTCATCTGTGATCATCTCTCTGTATTACTTACGTTTACAATAACACGGCTACATAATGATCAGATTTTCATTCAAATATTTTTGAGCTAAAATGGAAACGTTTTAAATAGGATAAAGAAAAATGCTGAGTTTTTGTTACCTTTCCAAAGTATCCATCAATGTACAAATATCTATATCAAACTGGGTCACTTTCTACTATGGGAAGGCCTTTCAAGAGCAAGGATTTTCACAAGGCAGAACAAAACTGCACTGTACATGCAGGTGGTTTTCACTTTTACTGAATAGCCAACTTATTGATGATTTCCATTTCCATCTACTCTACTTTTCTTTCTCATTGTTTAGTTTGCTCATGCACTTACAATTTCTAGGAAAATCCTCTTGATAAAGCACAAATAATTACAATCCAACACATGTATAAATCAAACAATAATGAACAAGAAAAAAATTACCTTTTGGATAATCTTCCAATAAGAGGTTGAAGTGACCTAATTGACAAAAGAAATCAGACTCCACTTTTCCTTCAGCTTTTAAGATTAGAGATTCATAGCAGCGAACAGCCTAGAAATAAAAAAAAATACAAATATGTAAGCAAAAACTAAAGTCCTAAAATATTTCCTCCCCAAGATAATGCATATAGCCTCCATTCGATCACCTAAGAAGTCAATATTGAAAATTTCACTTCTATCTTAGACATATTCAATACAACATTCTATAGAAGGAACAGCTTCCCTATGTATTTATTAAAAGAGCCACTAGTTATGGCATAAGTGCTTTTCTCATTTATACATGGAAACAATACTTGCCAAATAAGATAATATAGGAGCACTTTGATAATTTTATTCATAAGTTGAAAGTCTAAATTATTACTGTGGTTCCTGTTGATATAAACAAAACTGCTCTCAAATATAAATAATATGCATCTTTCCCACAGGTGGGAAGAACTTTATTGAATTATGTGAGATCTCACAGAATCTCTAGAGTAATAAAAATACCTACAATTTACACTGAACTGCTTTTACTGACTTTTTGCCAGACCTCTACCAGTTTTAAAACTACCATATACTGCCTTTCAATTGTCTTCTCCACATGATATATTTCACACACCAACTCTGTTTCTGATCTTACTTCCTAACTCCAATTCATGCATATGCTCTCACTCTCACATTTCCTCCCCTAAAGAAAAAAATAACATTATTTTAACAATATCAATTCGTTTTTATAACACAGGACAACTGCAAGAGAAAATGAACAACAGGAAGAACCCAGTTCTAGAGTCTGATTACAAATTCCAGTTGTCATTTGCTACAAGAGATCCTGGGGAATTTATCCTTTCTATTTTAGTAACACTCAAAGAGCTGATATAAAAGGAATAAAACTAGAAAACTTCTCTAAGGCTTTATCTCAGTGTTCAGGACACAATAGGTACTTAATTGTTTCTTTATCTTCACAGGTAATAACAAAGCTCTAATTCTCTCAAGGTTCCCAATAATTTTGTCAAAATTTCTCCCATTAACAATTAGGTGTTCCGTAACATTGCTCTGTTAATAATGTGTCCCAGTCATTAAAGTAAGAAATATGTGTGAATTCTCAAATCTCTGATATACTCTCAGGAACACTTGCAAGTTTGGTACTCACAAAGAAAGAAACTTGGTTAGTTTCTATCACAATAAAAAACGTTCACTACCATTTCAAAAACTTTGTTGAGATAAGAAAATGTGATGTGGGACAGAGTACTCACTTCGAATGCCTTCATTTTTCCTCTCCTGTGAAATAGAGCCTTTAATATAGAGTTTAAAAATTTATATCCTAACATTTACCTATCCTAAGCACATAAATAAATATTCAACAAGTTTGGATAATCCATTCTAAACAAGGCGAATTCTAGGCTGAGTCTATTATCCTTAAAGCCTAAGGGTTTATAAAAGAACTTGTCTTCAATTCCTGTTCTACTCTTAGCTATAGGTACCAAATCACAATCACTGAAAGTTAATCTTTCTGCTTCCCTATAATTAAAAAAGTCTGAATGCTACACTGAAGTCTCAGAAATTACTATAATCCGAAGGTACGAAATTTCAAAATCCTTTTAAGTCATATATAATTCTTATCTGGCAGATGGTTAGAGTATAAAAATACAGTTTATTACAGTGCTTTATAATATGAGAGAAATTCATAACATTATTGGGATACATTACAATTCTTAATTTCACATTAATGAATAAGAATATTGTAAATAAAGTTCTCATTATAATAGTGAGCGTATTTTTTTTTTAACTCAGGTTATTTATAAACCTTTCCTACTCCTCTGAGAGCTTCATATGGCTGATTAACATTAAATTTATAAGCAACTATGTTTTCATGGTAAAAAGGATTCAAGACATAAACACAAATTTTCTTTAATGATATAAACAAAAAAGATGCCAACATTCTCTACTTCCTCTTATCACCCTTCATGCCACTGCCTTGATCATCAATTGCCTATCTTCTACTTGTCATAAAACTAAGGAACACACCAAAATTAATATTATACATAATGCTGATCATCATGAAATATAAAATCAGGTAAAAACAAGAATGGTTGATTTTAAATTCAGGTACCCATACACTCAGGCTTGATTAACAAATTCTTAATAATTTCCCCATAAAGCTTCCATGCACCTACCAAACTAACGTTGGTGGTCAATGATGCTGACAGAGCCAAACATCAAATGAGATGAAAATGAGCAAAAGCGCAGAAGAAAGTTGCCAAGCACTCTGTATTACTACTTCATAGTGAAACTTCATGAATCTATTTGAAGTATCTGAGGTAATTCTAATATCAGATACAGCCCAAATATCTAACACATTTTTTAAAGAACACTTAAAGGAAAATAAATAACTTGAGATAATTTCCAATACTCCTAACTCATACAATAATAAAACACAGAATTTTTATATTTTTACTCAAGAGGCTAATGATAACAGAAGATATATACTGTTTAGATTCAGAACAACGTTCAGATAAACTTCCATAAAGCAAATATATCTCCAGTCAATAGGATTATTTTCATTTCTTGCTTTTAAAATTTTAAATGTACACAAGTAAAATTATCCCTGTACAGTAGCTTTGTACACAACTGCAGAGAAGGACTAGAATATAAAACAGGTACAAAAAAAGAAAGTCTAGGGGCACATGTTCTCAGGATCTCCTGAGGGCTGTGTCACAGCAAAAAAAAAAAAAAAAAAAAAAAAAAAGTCTATATAGTTGTCCCACACAGAATCTTCCTTGTATTTTGTTCATTTTGCTTTTCTATATTTTTTAGATTTTTTTCATAATTAACCTCTATCATTTCTATTCTTATAAAAATCATTAAAAGGGCCGGGCGCGGTGGTTCACGCCTGTAATCCCAGCACTTTGGGAGGCTGAGGCGGGCAGATCACAAGGTCAGGAGATGGAGACCATCCTGGCTATCACAGTGAAACCCTGTCTCTACTAAAAACACAAAAAATGAGCCGGGCGTAGTGGTGGGCGCCTGTAGTCCCAGCTACTCGGGAAGCTGGGGCAACAGAATTCCTTGAACCCAGGAGGCGGAGGTTGCAGTGAGCTGAGATTGCGCCACTGCACTCTGACTATGGGCGACAGAGCTAGACTCAGTCTCAAAAAAAAAAAAAAAAAATTCATTAAAGAATTATTATGCTTTCCCCCGAGGACTCATCCTACACCTTTAGTATAAGGATAGTCAGAAATTTGAAAGAAAATCATTTGTGGTTGCATCAGCAATCAACAGAGCAATTTCTGCAATGATACAAATACCCTATGATCTGTGCTGTCCAATACAGTAGCCATTAGACACATGTTGTTATTGAGCACTTTGAAACATGTTTAGTGCAAGTGGACAAGTGAATTTTTAAATTATTTCATTTTAATATTTAAATTTAAATAAACACGTGGCTAATGGCTACCATACTGGACAGTACAGACCTAGATAATTCTTAAAGCCTAAAAACAACTTAATATTCAATCCATATACTAAATATTAGGAAAGCAAAATTTATTATGTTTATAAATGAAAAGCCTATAAAAATAATATCTTGCAGCAAGGAAGATAAAAGCAATACCCTCCACAAAAATCATTGTTACATCCTCTAATTGTTTATAGCTGGTGGACTGCACATCCATAATCCTTACTACCTACTAGGAAAAAAAACACTGAAAAGGGAAATAAATGAACTAAGATCCTCCCAGCTACGTAGAAAGCTTGGGTGTGTTTTTTATTTCCATCATAGTGCCATATTCCACAACATTCAATATAACTTGTGCTTGGTTATCTGCTGCACTGTTATTATTTTAAAAATCAGCTATTCCAGAAAAGTAACGTTACCATTACCCTGTATTTCTAAACTCTGACAGATGAAGTTTTGAGCTTGTGAACACAGACATGTAACTAATTTAATTTTTTTAATGTGCAGTATTAATCTTTTATGATGAACTTGGTCAGTGCCTTGCTAAAATAGGACACTGTCAATATTTTAGAATTGTTAAATATATGTAACATTTAAACTTTTTTCTTTTCAACTTAAAAGATTAACTGCAGTAGCTGGGTGACTACAAATGGTAGAGAAAATACAGATTTTAATACCCCAATGGTTTTAAATGAAGTGAAACTTTTAGGCTGAATATAATAAAAACAAATATGCAGTCCTGCCCATAATTTTTATTTATTTTTATTTTTATTTTTGAAATGGGGTTTTGCTCTTGTTGCCCAGGCTGGAGTGCAATAGTGTGGTCTCAGCTATTGCAACCTCGGCCTCCCACGTTCAAGCGATTCTCCTGCCTCAGCCTCCCAGTTAGCTGGAATTACAGGCACCCACCACCATGCCCAGCTAATTTTTGTATTTTTAGTAGAGACGGGGTTTCACCATGTTGGCCAGGCTGGTCTCGAACTCCTGACCTCAAGTGATCCGCCCGCCTCAGCCTCCTAGGTAGTGGGATTACAGGTGTGAGCCACCACACCCGGCCCTGCCCATAATTTTTAAAAGCCAACCATACGCATACACAATGGTTGAGCATCCAGCAACCAGCAGACTCTTTAAAATAGATTAAGGGATTTAAGCAGACAACAGGTCAATGTATCATCCATGAAATATGGCTATTTGGCCAGGCACGATGGCTCATGCCTATAATCCCAGCATGCCTATAATCCCAGCACAAGGCAGGAGGATTCCTTGAGCCCAGGAGTTCAAGACCAGCCCGGGCAACATAGCAAGGCCTCGTCTCTACAAAAACTAAAAAAAATTAGCCAGGCATGGTGTGGTGCCTGCCTGTGATCCCAGCTACGTGGGAAGCTTGAGGCGGGAGGATGGCTTGGGTCTGGGAAGTTGAGGCTACAGTGAGCCATGATTGCACCACTGCACTCCAGCCTGGGCGACAGAGCAAGACCCTGTCAAAGGAAAAGGAAAAGGAGGAGGAAGAGGAAAAGGAAAAGGAAACGGAAGGAAATTTTAAAAATATTCATGGCCCAAATTAATAAATTATATTATACTCATCAACAGCTATACTCAGCTCACCAAGGTCTACTCTGATCAGATCTCTAGCATTATCAGTTCTGAATACCACATTTCAACAGGTGATAATACAAAGAGGGCTACAAGTTTGGTAAAGGATGTGGAAACTGTCATATGAAAACTATCTTAACTAAGTTTAACTGAGGAGAATCAAACGGGATTGAAGCTTTACTTAAATATTTAAAAAGCAGTCACTTAGATGAGAAGATTAATTGCACTTTGGGTAGTGCCAATGAATGAGTATAAATTCAGCTCATTCAGAAGGTAGGAAAAATTAGACACACCAAAAATTAAATGGGCCATCACTGGCTCATATAAATGCAAAGAATTAAAGCATATATTACTAAGCTACTTTAGTGGGAGTCAGAAAGCAGATACCTTATTTTGGATACAATTCTAACTGCATTTTTTAAAAAATATCCTTGGACTCTATGATTCTAAGTACAGCCCTGTAAAATTTATACAATAAAAAATAAGGTAAAATTAAAAATTAAAAAAGAATTATGGTTTTTAGAAGCTTACAACTTTCTCAATAAAAGACCACTCAAGACAATGCAGTTTTAAAATAAGACTATTTTAGGGAAAAAGAAAAACCCCTATATTAACATAATGGGGATAAATATTGCACACTTTTTTTTTTTTTTTTTTTTTTGAAGTGGAGTCTCGCTCTGTCGCCCAGGCTGGAGTGCAGTGGCGCAATCTCGGCTCACTGCAAGCTCCGCCTCCCGGGTTCTCGCCATTCTCCTGCCTCAGCCTCTCCGAGTAGCTGAGACTACAGGCGCCCGCCACCACGCCCAGCTAATTTTTTTTGTATTTTTAGTAGAGACGGGGTTTCACCGTGGTCTCGATCTCCTGACCTTGTGATCCGCCCGCCTCGGCCTCCCAAAGTGCTGGGATTACAAGCGTGAGCCACCGCGCCCAGCCATATTGCACCCATTTTTATTAAAAAATCACTGAAATATTACCAGTTGTTTAATGGATATAAAGTTTCAGTTTTACAAGATGAAAAGAGTTCTGGAGACTAACACTACTGTTAGTACATCTGAAAAGGTTACATTGGTAGATTGCATATTATGTATATTTTGCACTAGTTTTATTTTTAAGGTACTAAACTAGATAATACCTGTGGATAACTAAAAATATTTAGTATTATACCAGTCACTCATCAATGTGCACCTACTCCATCCTGGTCACTTTTATTGGCTGCTAGGTATCCTAAGTGAAGGCAAACTGGTTCCTGTCTCCTTTATTTTCCTGTGTATCTTTTTTTTCTCCGGGATCCTCTTTTCTAACCCATCTGCCTTCCTCACTCCTCTTTCTTCCTTGGTTCTGCCTTACTATCTTGATCCTTAACTAAAGATACTTTCCCAAGAGTCACTTTTGTGTACTATAAACTTCTGTTTACACAAGAGAAGCAGGGGCAGGGAGGGAATAAGAAGAAAGACAAAGAAGGAAGAAGAAATCTTTTAACTCTAAACAACTCATCAGACTTTTTCCACTTGGACATCCCAATATCATCTTAAATTTCACCAAGTAAAAATTAAGTTTCTTGCACTGTTCAAAAATTCTCTTTTTAAGTTTCCTTTTCATAAATAGCACCTAGTCAAATCATTTCTTTATGCCTACACATCTAACTGATTACTACTAAGTCTTCCCTAACACCTCCCATAACCATTCCCCTTTTTCTTTTTACCTATTATTTCCCCAAATTCCAACGAATGCCCGTACTACACCGTTACTGCCACTTGTTGCTCCTTGACTGGTCTGTTTCTACAGCCCAACTCATACCCTAAACAAACAAAACCCACTCTTCCAGCAATGCTATTTATTGTCATGCTTCCCAGCTCTTAAACTTCCAATTATTTCCTACTGCCTATAACAGTGAGTACTTGGCTCCAGTCCCAGCCTACACATCCATATTTTTTCTTTCCCTGTTCACCAACACAAAGCCCACTCTACTCCAACCCCACATCAAACTCTCATCCCACTAACTTCCTACATTTTTAACAGCTTGTTATTCAGACATCCTAAAGAGGTGGCAAACTATGTAACTATAGGAGATCACCCCTGCTACTTCTGACACAGATCAGTAAAGAATTTGTTGCAGTAATCCAGACAATATCAAGAAAAGGTGTTTCTCTCCTGCACCACTACCATCACCACCACCGACTTAGTTATTAGACTGTTTTCTTACTCTACATTATGTATAAAGAGACATAATATCTGATGTATAATATTACTATTCTTCTGACCTGTTCCCAACAAATCCCTAAAAGCATATGCATCATTAAACTTGATAACCTTTCCAGAAAGATGTGTCGTAAATCAGAAGGAAATTCTTCCTGTTTGTGGGTATTCGGCAATGCCTTTGTCTGGCTGCTTTTAAAACACCATAAATATACTTAGGAATTTAAAAGGATTGAAACTACCTGAATCTAAACCATTTTTGAAACGTCAACACATTATACCTTTTTTTTATGAAGGAAGAGTTACAATTAAAATAATCTTAAGTATTACTGATTTTTTTTTTTAAGGCAAGGTCTCACTCTGTCACCCAGGCTGGAGTGTAGTGGCACAATCACAGCTCACTGCAGCCTTGACATCCCTCCCAGGCTTAGGTGATCCTCCCACTTCAAACCCCTCAAGTGGCTGGAACTACAGGCACACGCCACCACGCCTGGCTAATTTTTGTACTTTTTGTAGAGACGGGGTTTCACTATGCTGGCCAGGCTGGTCTCAAACGATCCACCCGCCTTGGCCTCCCAAAGTGCTGGGATTACAGGCATAAAGTATTACTGATTCTTAATGACATATCTACTCCTGAACTTATATATCAAAGTTGCAGACTTTTTAATTTCATTTACTATTTCTGAAAATTTATTTATCACCACTTCGAAAAGGCATATATAGTAAAAAGTCTCTCTCCTAGTCCTGACCCCAGCCGCCCAGTTCCCTTTCCCAGAAGCAACAAATACCTAAAATTTCTAACATATTCAAGATTATATTGTAAAGAAAAAGAAAAAAGAGATTATATCGTGCAGATGTAAGCACATATACTTTTCCTACCTTATTAATAAACACTGTTTTGTAACTTGCTTCAGATTCTAGGTGTCTCAGATATCCTTTCTCCTCCTCTTTGTTAATAGAACCCCTAAATTTAATTAGGCACATTTTTACACAGACTGAAGGCTGAGATTCCCAGCCATCCTTGTAGGTGTGGTTTGGTGATTAAATTCTGCCCAATGGAATATAAGGGAAAGACAGGCTCCACTTCAACCCCTCCTCTGCCTACTTGGGTGGAATCATCCAGATGGCAAGAACTTCAGTAACTCTCATGGACTAAGAGGTAGATGCCATAGCTAAGAACGGCAGAGTAGGAAATGGAAGCCCATGTTCCTGGAACAGTAGAGTTCCAGTGCAGCCCAGAACTGTTTTTGAGAATTCTTTAAGACACAGATATGTGTGTAACACTCTTTCCTCGCTTAAGAACAAAAACAAAAAAAAAAAAACAAAGCTGGGTGCAACGGCTCACACCTGTAATCCCAGCACTTTGGGAGGCTGAGGTGGGGGGATTACTGGAGACCAGCCTGGGCAACATAGGGAGACGCCCATCTCTACAAAAACATTTTTAAAAATTATGCTGGCATGATGGCACACACCTGTGGTCCCAGCTACTCAGGAGGCTGAGAGGTGGTAGGATCACTTGAGCCCAGGAGGTGGTGGCTGCAGTGAGCTGTGATTACGCCACTGCAGCCTGGGCAACGCAGTGAGACACTGTCTCAAAACAAAACCACCACCACCAACAACAAAACAACTGCCTAATGAAATAATCATTAACACACACAAAAAGGATGAAGGGAAGAAAAAAAGAAACCCAGTTAATCGTCACCCATATCTAACATTTTAGAGATGATAAAGGAACTTAAACATTTGTCACTCTACCCTATTTCCTACTTTCAATTAATACACATCTTTTGTCAAAAGAGTCAGTAGAAGGGCTGAACGTGGTGGCTCGCACCTATAATCCCAGCACTCTGGGAGGCCGAGGCGGGCTGACCACCTGAGGTCAGGAGTTTGAGACCAACCAGGCCAACATGATGAAAACCCGCCTCTACTAAAAATACAAAAAATTAGCTGGGCGTGGTGGTGGGCACCTGTAATTCCAGCTACTCAGGAGGCCGAGGCAGGAGAATCGCTTGAACCTGGGAAGCGGAGGATGCAGTGAGCCGATATCGCGCCACTGTACTCCAGCCTGGGCAATGACAGCGAAACCTCGTCTCAAAAAAAAAAAAAAAAAAAAAAAAAAAAAAAAAAAAACGTCAGTAGAATAAAAGTTAAAGATGCCAGTCTGAATCCTAGATTTTTCAGTCTCTTTGGGCCTACTACTCTGCATTCATGGGATGTGTTGAATGCTAATGAGTAAACAAGCATCATTCAAGAAACCATCACTGGCACTTTAAGAACCATTCTTTTCAAATAAACTATTTAAAACACTTTGCTATTGCAAAATACCCTCAAAGAATTACACTATTGAAATCAAACTAGACAACTTAGTAAAGTGTTGATAGCTAATATTTGAGCTCTTGATATGTACCAAGCACTATTCTAAGCAACTCACATATACTTATTCTTTAATCCTCACAATTACTATGAAATGGGGTCTATTACAGTAATTATCCCTACTTCACTGACAGGAAAACTGAGGCCTAAGTAAATCCTGTGCTCATGGTCACAAAGCTACAAACTAGCAAAGGGTGGATTCAAACAGTATGGCTTCACAGCCTCTGAGCAGTAAGGTAGTTGGCTCAGGTCATGCCCAGGGACCTAAAGTCATGTGCAAGAACGACCCTCTCCATAATCAGCTTTTTCTCCTACACACTAGCTCCTCCTCCCCAACTCCACACCAAGCAGAAAAGCAACACATAAAATTTCATCTCCCAGCTCTCACAAACCATTCCCAGACTTAGCCTCAGTTCTCTACCATATTTTCTCACCCCTTTATTTTAAATCATTATAAAAAGCAATCATCACTATAACAAAAAATAAAAAATAAACAGACATAAACATATCCAAAACAAAAGTAACCCAACCAAAAAAAACTAAGTTCCCATATTCAAAAGACACCTGTGACAGAAAAATAAAACACTACTACATATATACATATGTGTATGTATAAAATAATATACCAGTTCAGACTAAGTGTGGTATGTATCTGAAAAAGTTAAACAGCTTTATCCCACTTTCTTGCAGCTTCGGAATGACAACTCCTTAGTTTACCTTGTGTTGTTGATTTTTCTCTCTTTAGTATTTTTGGCAAATGTTAGGAATAACACTCAAAATCCTAAGGAAATTGAACACTCGAACAAAGGATTCTTAGCAAAGCAATTTTACTTCTGCACAGAGGAGTGCCTCCTTGGCCAGTCACCATGAGAGCACACCTGAACAAAGGGGCACGAGAGCCTTTATTCCTGACGCAAGTCCTGCCCCTGTACCCTCTCCTCATTGGCCGGGGTCGGGTCGTACAATCTAAACAAATCCTGGTTGGCTGAACATTTGAATTTTTTTAGATAAGGTGGGCACGTAAAAGAAAGTGGAGAGGAAAGGGGAAGAGGTGTCTGTAACGACCTAGAAAGTTAGTCCTCTTTCCAAATAAGGAAAGGAACGTGAGCTGGTACTGATAACGCCTGGTACTGTGGTGTGCCTGGGCATCTATAACAAAGGCAAAAAGGAAAAAAAAGGAGAAAAAGGAAAAAGGGGGAAAGGAGGGTACTACGAATTAAAGAATAAAAGATTGATCAGATTATTTGAAGAGAAACCTCATCATATCCCACAGCAAAGAAATGACAAATACAGCTGCAACAAAGCAAACTAAGCTGTACCGTCTCAACAGTCAACAAGTTGCTAGTTTACTACTAACTCCAAAACTTATCTTAGATGCATGCAACCACATGAATTAATGGATTCTATATTCACACACACAGACACACACACACACAAACACACACTCACACCCAGGGTATACATTAAATAAAAAGAAGCTGTATTGACACAACAGCTAAGTTATTTTCCAAATTTTTTTGTAGCATCCGAAATGTAACATTTTAAAGATGGAATATATTCAAGTACATTATAAAGTCTCCTTACTCAAATTAAGCAACGAATTAAGCCTTAAACGATCTTTTAAAAACTGTATTTTGGGGCCAAGGACAGTATAAGAGATAATTTCAGTTCAGAATGATCCTGTGATTTTCCATATAAAAAAGTTGGCAAGGCCGGGCATGGTGGCTCACGCCTGTAATCCCAGCACTTTGGGAGGTTGAGGCGGGTGGATCACGATGTCAGGAGTTCGAGACCAGGCTGGCCAATATGGTGAAACCGCATCTCTACTAAAAATACAAAAATTAGCCAGGCGTGGTGGCGTGCGCCTGTAGTCCCAGCTACCCGAAGGCAGAGGCAGAAGAATCGCTTGAACCCGGGAGGCGGAGCTTGCAGTAAGCAGAGATCGCGCCACTGCATTCCAGCCTAGGTGACAGAGCGAGACTCCATCTCAAAGAAAAAAAAAAAGTTGGCATTATAACCCTTTATTTTTAAATTTAATTTGCTTGTGCTACTCCACAGGGTCTATTATTTACCTAGAGGTTGACAGAAACAGTCTTACAGCAATCATTATGCCTGTTATTTAAGCTATACACATTTAACTCAGAATTACAAAAAGATACATGTATAAAGAGAGCCTGCCTGCAGCAAAATTATGTAGACCATATCTTTATGAAGGTAAAAGACTACATTATTCTGCTTGCTGTACCCTGGTCAAATATGTAGTTCAAATTAATATCTTTGGTAGCAAAGTATGCATTCCTTTGCCTTACACACATTTTTAAATAAATGCACATAAAAAGGAAGAAGCAAGCACTTCAGATTGCATGAAAAGGTGGAAGAGATAGGGTTTATGAGCACGAGCTCCACTGAAAATATGCCTTGAATTCTATAACTTCTAGATTTATTTCCTGAACATATGAAAAACCTTAAATCTAGAGAAATTGCAACATGATAAAGGACCCTCCCCCAAAATAAGTGCCTTAAAAAAAAAAAAAGCTTTTTAATAGGCCCGAATATACCCTTTCAGACTTTTCTCTATGCATATATGCAAAGAGTAAAAATCTTTTCGTTTTTTTCTTTTGAAAGGTCTCACTTTGTCACCAAGGCTAGGGTGCAGAGGCACGCCATCATGTTCACTGCAGCCTGGACCTCCCAGGCTCAAGCGATCCACTGCCTCAGCCACCCAAGTAGCTGGAACTACAGGCACGCACTAACACGCCCGGCTAATTTTTGTATTTTTTTTTGTAGAGACAAGGTTTCGTCACGTAGACCAGGCTGGTCTCTCTAACTCCCAAACTCAAGTGATCTACCTGCCTCGGCATCCCAAAGTGCTAGGATTACAGAACTGAGCCACCGCACTCAGCCTAGTACAAATCTTTATATGCAATTTTATAAAGTTTTATAAAATTTTTATTTGATTCAATATATTGTTTATCATGTCAAAACATAGAGATCTCAAAATTAACATCTGCATAGCATTTTATTGAACAGTTAAACTATAATTTGTTTCTATTGAAGAGTATCTGATTGTTAACCAAGTTTTTGCTATTATTAGGGTAAGTTCCTCACAGTCAAATTAAAAGCACAATTTAAGCTTCTGATAAGCCAACCAGCAAAGCTGAACCAATATAACCTTCCACCAGCAGTGCTCGTTTCAAGTTTTTTCATTACTTTTTCCCTAATATTTACTAGCTAAGTTTATTACTTCTTTCAAGAATTATCAACCTGTCCATACATTGTGCACAGTTCTCAGTTCTCTGTATACTACATCATAAATAGTTCTTTTCCTAAATGATCTGTCAGGTGCTATTTATATATAAAGGACTTCTATATATAATGTTACGGAGTATTTTTTCCCAGATTACATTTATCTTTGACTTCTTTACAGAGTTTTTGATGTAAAAGTTTCCCTATTTTCTCAAAACCACCCACCATTTCCTTTACAGTACATAAGTTCGGTTCAGAATTAGAAAATCCCCAGAATCTGACCCGAGGTAAAACACTTACCAATATTTTCTTCTACTGTAAAGTAAGCACCTAATTGCATTTTTCTTCCCTGTGCAATGTTGTACTGGCCAGGTATGAGTCAAGATCTTTAATTTACCCCTTCTCTCATGAACTAAAAAACTTAACCATGCACACACAACTCTGTTTCTGGGATTTATATTCTACAACCAAAGTTCTCCAACAAATATACTGGTAATGGATAATAGGAGTGGCAAGACAGGGAGAGCTTTTAACCACTAGAGCTACCAGGCATAAAACAGCCAGGACACCAGGGCAGCCAAAGTCTTTCAAACAGAGCCCTTGTATATGTACCAATCTTAAGAGCCCTCAAGAAATTCTCTCAGTAATTGGTACTATCAAACTTCCATGTAAGCCATAAAATGAAGAGTTGGGAAGGGCTTCCACTTCAGGACAACCACTGAAACCTTGTGCTGAAAACTAAAGATGTCAGATTAAACACAATGGCAGGCGACCAACACAAAGGTCTTAAGTCCTACAAAGAATGGACTTCAGGGGCGGTCAGGGGAACCAGAACTAAGAGAAGTGGAGACAGACAGAATATCAAAGTAACTTTTTGTATGACATTCTGAAAGCCTGTTGAACCTTACTGTTGGGTTCTAGGGTCTTATTTGGGGGACAGAACACAAGGCCTGAAAGCCACCTAAGAAGAAGAGTCAAATAAGATAACCGCTCAGAACACTGAGCTTCAATGAGCGAACACCTTCAATCTAAGTAAAAACTAAAATGTAATAATAAACCAATTTTTAACTGTTATTTTAAAACTGTTCTTGAAGGACAAAGAAAACTGCCAATCCATGATGGCAATGAGTGGAAAAGAAAATCTGAGTATTGGCCGGGCGCGGTAGCTCACACCTGTAATCCCAGCACTTTGGGAGGCCGAGGCGGGCAGATCATGAGGACAGGAGATCGAGACCATCCTGGCTAACACGGTGAAACCCTGTCTCTACTAAAAATACAAAAAAAATTAGCCAGGCGTGGTGGCGGGTGCCTGTAGTCCCAGCTACTCTGGAGGCTGAGGCAGGAAAATGGCATGGACCCGGAAGGCGGAGCTTGCAGTGAGCCAAGATCACGCCACTGCACTGCGGCCTGGGAGACACTAAAAAAAAAAAAAAAAAAAAAAGAAAAGAAAAAAAAATCTGAGTATTTACACAACCATAAGCCTGAATTCATCTGACCTGGGTAGAACACAAACTTCAGATGAGAATTTAACTATAGATGGTCTTCAACTAATAACAATCCAAAGTATAGGCCAAAATCAAACACAGTACTATCACATTCCTGGCCTAAAAGAAATCCTACAGTTCTCCCCCGCACCCCCCCCCCAAAAGTCTTTATATTCAAAAACTCAGTATACCTGGTGGGGAGATGGGGGTAGGGCACAGCAAAGAAGGTAATCAATATGTAGATATATTTAAATGAATACTTATTATTTAATGCAATATTTTAATCACAACAAATGTAAATGGAATAAATGCTACGAAAAAGACTTTCAACAAAATTCTTAAATCCAGATTTATGCAATTTAGACACACCTAAAATATAACATAGAAAGATTTAAAGAAAAAAGACAGAAAAATACTACAAACATAATCAAAAGAAAGTTGGCATTGTGCCAGATACCATGAGTCACAATAAAGATACAGAAATCAAGAAAGCTGGTGCATGAATACATATATTTAGCAATAAAGAGCTCAGAAACAGAACTTGTACGTGCGGAAACCTGTAACGCAACTGGCAAACAATAACCTAACAAAAAAGTAGTGGCAAGCCTGCAAGTTATTTCTAATGGGAGAAAAAAAAATAAAGTGGAGTCCTGTATCTACATGTAAAAAAACCTATTAAAGGCCCTAATGTGAAACTATATAAATCCTTAAGAAGAAAACACGGAAAAATGGCTTTGACATCAGGATAGCGTGGGATTTCTTTAAAATTAGACAAAAAGTACAAGTCATTAAAAAAGGCTGATAGATTAATTCAACTACGTCAATGCTCAGAACTTATGTTTATAAAAAAAAAATAAGTATAAAGGCAAGCCACAACTGAGAAAATATACTTTCAACACATGTAGTGACAAAGGATTCATATTTAGAATATATAAGGAACTCCTAAAAATCAAATTTGTTTTTAAAAATACTAACGAGGAAAATCTGGGCCAGGTGCAGTGGCTCACACCTGTAATCCCAACACTCTAGGAGGCTGAGGCGGGCAGATCACTTGAGGTCAGGAGTTCGAGACCAGCCTGGCCAACATGGTGAAACCCTATCTCTACTAAAAATACAAAAATGAGCCAGGAATGGTGGTGTGCACCTGTAATCCCAGCTACTCAGGAGAGTGAGGCAGGATAATCACTTCGGAGGCAGAGGTTGCAGTGAGCCAAGATCGTGCCACTGCACTCTAGTCTAGGCGACAAAGCAAGACTTCATCTCGAAAGAAAAGAAAAGAAAATCTGATCTGCCACTGTGATCCACAAATGGCAAGAATGAATAACAAAGCAAAACACAAATTCTTCATAACAAAATATCAAAGGAAAAATAGTTGCATTACGCATTCAGATACTCCATAAGGGCCCATGTCCGTTTAAACCACTAGGTGGTAGCCCTGCTCCAGTCTATCACAGCTATAAATTTTTCCAATATGACCAGGAAGGTTTTTCATTTAGGAAGTGAAAGGGTAAAGGTAATAAGATATTGGGCAAATTTAAGTATCTCTCATTATTAGTGGCTGTTTTAACAATGTGCTCCACTAATTTGAAAAAGCTCATCTAAAAAACCAGTCCTAAAATCGTATTTTGCCAAAAATCTGAATTTAAAGGAAAACTGTTGTAACTACTCATAATTTATAACACTGAATACTCAAATACTTTCATATAAAATATGAAATTTGACCATCCAAAATACCATTTCAACTTAGCTTGAATTTCTAAGCTCATATTCTGCTTCAAGGTGCAGTAAAAGGGACCAAATTTACTCCTGAATATAACAATTAAATAACTAAAGAAACATGAAACAAAGAATTTTAGACACTGAATATCAGAACACATGACAATAAACGGAAAATAATGAATGTGAACTCTAAAATTACCCCAACCTTACTGCCTAAAGAAACTTTTCAGGCTACAGCACATGTATGGGAAAACTTCTCGGAGGAATCAATACAAGCTGAAATACAATGGAAGAATACCCTTACAGTTAATAAATGGGAGGGGAAGGCGGCTCTGTCAACCTACAATCCTATTTTTTCTTTCTAAATGCCAACTGACACCATATAACCTACAATTCTATACCCAGCAAAAATATCTTCCATAAATGAAGATGAAAGTACACTTTTTCAGATATACAAAGGCTGAAAGAATTCATCACCAGAAGACCTACAGTCTAAGAAATGTTAAAAGAAATTCTCAGGCAGAAGGAAAATTATACCAAATGGAAATACTGATCTACACAACAAAATAAAGAGTACCTGAAATGGTAGCTCATGGGTAATTATAAGACATTTTTCTCAATTTTGAAAGTCTCCTTAAAACACAACTGACCCAAGAAATCTATCCCCAAATACCCTCCTGTAACTAGTAATTGAGTTTAGCAAGGACATATGCTACAAAGTCAGCATACAAAAATAAATTACATTTCTATAAACAATGAACAATTGGAAGAAAAATTTTTTATCACTTAGAATAGCTCCAAAAATATGAAATATATAACAAAATATGTGCAACAGAATCTGTATATGCTAGAAGAATTACAAAACCCTGGTGAAAAGAGTCAAAGAAGTCCTAAATAGTAATAAATAAGTGCAGAGAGATAGTGTGTTCATGAAATTGGGAGACTCAATAGCATTAAGATGAGAAGTCTCCCAAGTGATGTACAGATTTAATGAAATTTCAATCAAAATTACAGCAGGATTTTTTTGTAGCTACAGATGACTGTAAAATGTATATGGAAAGGCAAATAAACTAGAATAAGCAAAACAATTTTGAAAAATAATAAGGCTAGAGAATTCACATGTCCTAACAGTGTTTCACTCTGTTGCCCAGGCTGGAGTGCAATGGTGCAACTTCGGCTCACTGCAACCTCCGCCTCTGGGGTTCAACCAATTCTCCTGCCTCGGCCTCCTGAATAGCTGGAATTACAGGCGCCCACCACCACGCCCGGCTAATTTTTGTATTTTTAGTAGAAATGGGGTTTCACCATGTTGGCCAGGCTGGTATCGAACTCCTGACCTCAAGTGATCCACCGTTCTCTGCCTCTCAAAGTGCTGGGATTACAGGTGTGAGCCACCGTGCCCAGCCCACATGTCCTAACTTTAAGACCTATTATAAAGCTACAGAAATCAATTAAAACCTTAATGAGGTACCACTATATTATCTATATGAATAGTTAAATTTTTCAAAAAGTGACAATACCAAGTGTTAATGAGGATGCAGAACAAGTGGAACTCTCATAAATTGTTGGTGAGAATGCAAAATATTACAGTCACTCCAGAACACAGATTGGCAGTTAAATATAAAGTTAAACATACATTTACCACATGACTCAGCAATCCCATTCCTAAATATATAACCCAGAGAAGTTAAAAGTTATGCTCATACCAAAACCTATACATGAATGTTTATAGCAGCTTTATTCAGTGAAAATTGGAAATAACCCAAATAATCCTTCAATGAATAAACAGATAAACAAACTGTGATACATCTACAAAATGGAATACTATTTAGCAATAAAAAGGAATGAACTCCTGACGTAACACATGGGTCAATCTCGAACACATGCTGAATGAATGAAGCCAGTCTCAAAAGATCACATAGTATAGCATGTGTCTAAACACACCAAATACATAAAATGAGTGAAATTACAAACAGGCATCCCTCATTTTATTGCACTTCACTTTATTGCAAATTTTTGCAAATTGAAGGTTTGTGGCAAGTCTATCAGCACCAGTTTTCCAACAGCATGTGCTTAGCAATATTTTATTGCTAAAAAATTATGACATTTCTTAGCAATAAAATATTGCTTTTCAATTAAGGTATACACTTCTTTTAGACATAATGTTATTACACACTTAAGAGACAACAGTATAGTGTAAACATAACTTTTATATGGACCAGGAGACCAAAAAAATTGTGTGACTCACTTTACTGCAATATTTGCTTTCTTACGGTGGTATGGAACCAAACCAAACTCCCAATATCTCCAAGATATGCCAGTATATGTAAATTACACATCAAAAAGAGTTTTTTAAAAGGAGATTGTTTAAAGTGAAAAATACTAACAATGTGCTGTGAGGTTTACAACATATACGGATGTAAAATGTATGACAATACAAAAGACCACAATGAGAGAAATGAAGTATATACTCCTGTAAAGTCCATTCTACACGACACAGTGTAAATATTATTTGAAGGTAAACTGTGGCAAGTTAAAAGCTGAAATTAAACACTAGAACCGACAAGTGTAATATTCAAGGTGAATATACAATAGTCAATTATATTCCAATATACTAGTAATGAACAATTGGAATTTGAAATTTTAAAAAAACATTTATAGTAACACCTGCCCCAAACCCCAGAAGAAAGGAGTACTTAGGTATAAATCTAGCAAAATATGTGCAGGATCTACATGTGGAAAACTCATTGTTAATATCAATCCCCCCTGATTTTTATTTATATATATTTATATACAGATATAAAGGCCATCATAATCAAAATCTCAGTGAGCCTTTTTGTATATATCAGCAAGCAGAAAGGCAAAGGAACTAGAATAGCTGAAACAATTATGAAAAAGAACAAAGTCAGAGGATATATATTACCTAATTTCAAGACTTAATACACTAAGCTACAACAATCAAGGCAGTATGGCATTCGTGAAAAGACAAACATACAGATCAACAGAAGATACAGATCAACAGAAGACAGAGAACCCAGAAACTGACCCTCAGAAATATAGCCAACTGGTTTTTGACAATGTGCAAAGACAATTTCTTAAAAAAAAAAAAACAGAAAAGCCAGGCGCAGTAGCTCATACCTGTAATCCCAGCACTTTGGGAGGCCAACACGGGTGCATCACGAGGTCAAGAGATCAAGACCATCCTAGCCAACATGGTGAAACCCCGTCTCTACTAAAAATACAAAAATTAGCCGGGCGTGGTGGTGCGCGCCTGTAATCCCAGCTACTCAGGAGGCTGAGGCAGGAGAATCGCTTGAACCCAGGAGGCAGAGGTTGCAGTGAGCCGAGATTGCAGGCACTGCACTCCAACCTGGGCAACAGAGAGAGACTCTGTCTCAAAAAAAAAAAAAAAAAAAAAGTCTTTCAACAAATGGTGGTAGAACTGGAAGTTCATATGCTCGAATTCCACCCCCTCAAAAAAAGAACCTCTCAACACATACCTCATGAAGGTGTGATAATAATACTTTCAGATATATAAACATAGCAGACTCATGCAGAAAAGAAATATCTCAAAAGGAAGGTCAGTGATGCAGTAAGAAATGGCAAGCAAAAAAGGGGGGGTGTTAAATACATGGGTAACAACATTAAAGATAACTTGTGTTTAAAACTGGTACAGAATTGCCAGTCGCGGTGGCTCACGCCTGTAATCCCAGCACTTGAGGCTGAGGCGGGCGGATCACAAGGTCAGGAGATGGAGATCATCCTGGCTAACACGGTGAAACCCCGTCTCTACTAAAAATACAAGAAAAATTAGCCGGGTGTGGCAGCGGGCACCTGTAGTCCCAGCTACTCAGGAGGCTGGGGCAGGGGAATGGTGTGAACCCGGGAGGCGGAGCTTGCAGTGAGCCGAGATCGTGCCACTGCACTCCAGCCTGGGCAACAGAGCGAGACTCCGTATATTAAAAAAAAAAAAAAAAAAACCGGTACAGAATTCATATATACAACAATGACGGAAGAGGGGAGGGGTAAAGGCGCTAAGAATCTTGCATTGCCTAAGAAAAGGGCAGAAGTACCAAATAGACTTTGATAAGTCAAAAATACATGCTGTAATCCCTAAGGCAGCTGTTCTCAAAGTATGATTCACAGACAACTGGGGTCTCTAAAACCCTTTCAAGAGGTGTGCTAGGTCAAAATTATTTTCTTTATTAAGATGTTATTTGAACTGATACAAAAGCAACGGTGAGCAAAACTGCTGGCATCTTAGCAAAAATCAAACAGAGCTAAACACTACAGTAATCATGATATTCTTCACCACCACTTAACTGTTTTTGTTTTTTAAAGAAAATGCCAGTTTCATTTAATAATATCCTCAAGAAAACAGTTAAAAAGTTATTTTATTAAATGTCAACCCTTGAATATATGTTGTTTTATTTTTTTTTATTTGAGACAGAGTTTCGCTCTTATTGCCCAGGCTGGAGTGCAGTGGCATGATCTCGGCTCACCGCAACCTCCGCCTCCTGGATTCAAGCGATTCTCCTCCCTCGGCCTCCCAAATAGCTGGGATTACAGGCATATGCCACCATGCCTGGCTAATTTCCTATTTTTAGTAGAGAGGGGGTTTCTCCATGTTGGTCAGGCTGGTCTCCAACTCCCGACCTCAGGTGATCCGCCCACCTCGGCCTCCCAAAGTGCTGGAATTACAGGCGTGAGCCACCGCACCTTGCCGAGTACATGTTGTATTAATAAGCTGTGTAACAGAATGGGAACTTTAAAGCATTTTTGTACAATGATTAGTTAATTAAGCGAACTGGCCTCTTTATTCATGGAGCATCACTTTGACTCGAAAGAATGAATGACAAAATACGTCTATCCAGATTTGGGTAGTTAGAAGACATCTTCTCAAAAATGGGAGTGATGAGCCCATCACTTAAAGAAAAGCACTGCCAATGATCAAATTTGAGATTTGAAGCAAAAATCAGAATTTTGGAAAACTTCAACCCACCACTACTGTGAGCCTGACAGCTTTGCAAAACTTAAAAGTTTTTTCTGATGAGACTGGTGGTGATATCAATGAATGTAATTTTTTGATAATGTATAATTAAGTGTGTTGACATCAGCCAGGCATGGTGGCTCATGCCTGTAATCCCAGCACTTTGGGAGGCTGAGGCAGATGGATCACTTGAGGTCAGGAGTTCAAGACCTGACCAACATGGTGAAAACCTCGTCTCTACTAAAGATACAAAAATTGGCCAGGCATGGTAGCGCACACCTGTAATCCCAGCTACTTGAGAGACTGAGGCACTAGAATTGCTTGAACCCAGGAAGCAGAGCTTGCAGTAAGCTGAGATCACGCCACTGCCCTCCAGCCTGGGCAACAGAGTGAGACTCCACCTCAAAAAAAAAAAAAGTTTGTCGACATCAGTAATAACTGATAGTATAGGCATACTTTGGGGATAATTGGAGACCACCACAATAGAATTATCACAACAAAGTGAGTCACATGAATTTTTTGGTTTCCCAGTGCATATAAAAGTTATGTTAACAACATTCAATAGTCTATTACACATGCAATAGCATTTAGTCAAAGAAAATGCACATACCTAATTTAAAAATCATCTGAGCCTTCAGCAAGTTGTAATCTTTTTGCTAGTGGAGGGTCCTGACTCAATGTTCGTGGCTGCTGACTGATCAGGGTGGTGGTTGCTGAAGGTTAGGGTGGCTGTGGCAGTTTCTTAGGACAACAATGAAGTTTGCCACATGGATTGACTCTTCCTTTCATGAAAGGTTTCTCAGTAGCATGTGATGCTGTTTGAAAGCATTTTACTCATGGTAGAACTTCTTTCAAAACTAGAGTCAGTTCTCTCAAACCCTGCCACTACTGTTAACTAAGTTTACAAAATATCCTAAATCCTTTGTTGTCATTTCCACAATGTTCACAGCATCTTCACCAGGAGTGAGTTCCATCTCAAGAAACCACCTTCTTTGCTCATCCATAAGAAGCAACTCTTCCATTCAAGTTTTATCACAAGATGGCAGCAATCCAATCACATCCTCAGGCTTCACTTCTAATTTTGATTCTTTTGCTATTTCTACCACATCTGCATTTACTACTTCTATTCAAGTCTAGAACTCTTCAAAGTCATCCATGAGGGTTGAAATCAACTTCTCCCAAACTCCTGCTAATGTGGATATTTTAACCTCATCCCATGCATCACAAGTGTTCTCAATAGCATCAAGAATGGTGAATCCTTCCCAGAAGGTTTTTTATTTACTTTGCCCAGATCCATGAGAGGAATCACTATCTTCGGCAGCCATACAGCCTTACAAAATGTATCACTTAAATAATAAGACTTGAAAGTCAAAATTAGTCCTTGATCTATGGGCTGCACAATGGATGTCGTGTTAGCAGGCATGAACACAACATTCGTCTCCTTATGTTACCTCCATCAGAGCTCTTGGGTAAACAAGTGCATCGTCAATAAGCAGTAATATTTTGAAAAGAAATTTTCTGAGCAGTAGGTATCAACAGTGGACTTACAATATTCAGTAGACTATGCTGCAAACAGATGTGCTGTAATCCAGGCTTTGCTGTTTCACTTATAAAGTATAGGTAGAGTAGATTCAGCATAATTCAAAAAGGTCCCCAGGATTTTCTGAATGGTAAATGAGCAATTGCTTCAACCTAAAATCACCAGCTGCATTAGCCCCTAACAAAAGAGTCAGGCTGTCCCTTGAAGTTTTGAAGCTAAGCCTTGATTTTTCCTCTAACTATCAAAGTCCTACATGGCATCTTCTTCCAACAGAAGGCTATTGTTTCATATAGATGGAAAATCTCTTAAGTGCAGTGCAGATCACTGATGAATGATCTTAGCTAGATCTTCTGGATAACTTGCTACACTTCTCCATTAGCGCTTGCTACCTCACCTTGCACTTTTATGTTACGGAGATCGCTTCTTTCATTAAACCTCATGAACCAACCTCTGCTAGCTTCAATCTTTTCTTCTGCAGCTTCCTCACCTCTCTCAGACTTCACAGAATTAAAGAGAATCAAAGGCTTGCTCTGGGTTTGGCTTTGGCTTAAGGCAATGCTGTGGCTGGTTCGATTTTCCACCTAGACCACTCAAAGTTTGCTATGTCAGCAGTGAGGCTGTTCTGCTTCCTTATCTTTCATGTGTTCACTGGAGTAGCACTTTTAATTCCTTTCAAGAATGTTTTCGGTCAGGTGCAATGGCTCATGCCTGTAATGCCAACACTTTGTGAGGCCAAAGCAAGGGGATGGCTTGAGGTCAGGAGTTCGAAACCAGCCTAGACAACATAGCAAGACCCCATCTCTACAAAAATGAAAATAGCTGGGTACCTGTCCTCCCAGCTACTTGAGAGGCTGAGGTAGGAAGACGGCCTGAGCCCAGGAGCTTGAGGCTGCAGTAAGCTAAGATCATGCCCCTGCACTCCAGCCTGGGCAACAAAGTGAGACCCTGTCTCTTTAAAAACAAAGTTTCCTCTGCATTCACAACTTGGCTGTTTGGTGTAAGAGGCCTAGCTTACACCATATCATGCCGCTGCACTCCAGCCTGGGCAACAAAGTGAGACTCTGTCTCTTTAAAAACAAAGTTTCCTCTGCATTCACAACTTGGCTCTTTGGTCTAAGAGGCCTAGCTTTCAGTCTATCTTGGCTTCTATCTTGGCCTTCCTCACTAAGCTTAATCATTTCTAGCTTTGATCTTAAACTGAGAAATGTCCAGCTCTGTCTTTCACTTGAATACTCAGAGGCTACCACAGGGTTATTCATTGGCCTAATTTCAATACTGTGTCTCAGGGAATAGGAGAGGAGAGGGAGAGAGACCAGGGAATGGCCAGTCGGTAGAGCAGTCAGAACACATACATGCTTATTAATTAAGTTTACTATTGCACATGGGCACGGTTCATGGTGCCCCAAAACAATTACAACAGTAACATCAAAGGTCACTGATCAACGATAATCATAATAGATATAATAATAATGAAAAAGCTTGAAATAGTGTGAGAATTACCAAAATGTGACTCAGTCACTGAAGTGAGCACATGCTGTTGGAAAAATGGTTCCAACAGATTTGTGATACATAGGACTGCCACAAACCTTCCATTTGTTTACATATATACGTATATGCAAAGCACAATAAAGCAAGGTGTGCCTATAATTCTCCTGTTCCTTCTTTCATGTTAATCCACTTGCCCCAAACCAAAAATATTACAATTTATGTTTCTCTAATCCATTGAAAATATCTCCTCCCTATTATTCAGGGTTATAGTATCATTTCAGTATCTACAAAATCTAAAACATAAATCTTATAATACCACACCCTCACTTTAAAAAAAAAAAAAAAAGGTCAATGTATCATCAAACTCACTGCTACTCCCAGGGCCTAGGACAGTATCAGTAAATCATGAAAAGCTCTAACACAATCTATAGTAATCATGGTGTATCCTAAATAATTTGCGAAGGGTCAACAAAACCCTTCTCTTCTACGGAAAAATTTGACCTTGGCATCCTTTACTTCTAAAGCCTGATAAAGGTTGTATGTCAGTTGTGTTACAGGCTGAGCATCCCTAATCCTAAATCCAAAATGCTGCTAAGTCCAAAATGTTTTGAGCAATGACATGATGCCACAAGTGGAAAATTCCACACCTGGCCTCATGATGGGTCACTGCCAAAATTTCATTTAACAAAATTATTTAAAATTTTATATAAAATTACCTGTAGGCTATGTATATAAAGTGCGTGTAAAACATAAATGAATTTCATGTTTAGACTTAATGTTCCATCCCCAAGATCTCTCTTTGTGCATATGCAAATACTCCAAAATCCGAAGCACTTCTGGTCCCAAGCATTTCAGATAAGGGATACTCAACCTGTAGTAGTAACACTGATTATGGTGAAAATTATCCCTGATTAATGAAATAAATCTAGAGTCAGAGAACTGCAAATGAACTATAAATATCTGCTAGGATGCCACAGCTTTGGGATTTCCTCGGAATACTATTTAACTGAGCATATCTCTATAGAGAAAACATGGAAAGTATGACCACAAAACTGTTAAAAAAGATATTGGTTCCTATTTGGGGGTGATGGGGCAAGGGAGGGTGTTTCTAAACCAAGTATGGTAGGCTGAAAAAAAAAAAATTAACTTATCTGGTAAAAAGATGGGATTAAGATAAGGATCCTGAAAGGAGGCTCTTGTCCTACATTATCTGGGTGGGCCCCAAATACAATCGTATGTGTCCTTTTATAAGATAGCAGGAGTTTTCAGGCACACAAAGTAGGCAGTGATGTTAAGACCAGCCACTAGAAGGTGGAAAAAGGCAAGGAACTGATTCTCCACTGGAGCCTCCAGGAATATGGCCCTGCTAACACATTTATTTCAAACTTCTAGCCTTTACAACTGTGAAAGAATAAATTTCTGTGTTTTCAATCACCCAGTTTATAGTTATCTGTTACAGAAGCCACAGGAGGAAACTAATACACCAGAGTAGCTCTGCAACCACCTTTGTGATTCTCGTTCTCACATACCTGAGCTGTCACTCATGGACCAAACACAAGCCCCAGGAATCCTGCAAGAGCAAGGCATTGCTCTGCTGGCATGCTGTTTCCTGTGCAATATCCTTCTATGTCAATATGATGCCAAGCGCGACCTGATCAGGTCTTACTTGTCTGAATGACTATTGAGCCTAGAGTTCCCCAGCGGACAACTGCAGTTACTAATGATATTTATAGTGCCAAAGTATCCAAATGCTTTGCCTTTTTTAATGCCATGAGAGCTAAATGTAGTGGATAGACTCTGAAACCTGACTGGCTAGGTTTTGAATTTTAGCTTCGTATTGTTTGGTCTTGGGCAAGTCACTTAATCTCTTTGCGCTTTATAAAACAGGAAGATTTTATAGCAACTACCCCAAAGGATTATTGTAGGGATTAAAGGAATAAATACCACAATTTAAGATTCTTAAGGAAAAATCAGAATTTTTGAAAACTTGTACCCATCGCCACCGTGAACTTTATGAATCACAATTCACAATTTGTATTGTTGTCACAACCCACCTATTTCATCAAGACTCTGAAGTTAATTACAGTTTGGCTGTACATCATATTCTATTTATAACTGTGTATATATCCCTTTCTCATTCTTGATATTTTATAGTTATGCTCCCCTTTTGCCCTCTCCCTAAGCCTTACTAGAAGTATGTGTATTTAGCTCTTTCCAAAACCAATTTTCGGATTTAAGAACACATTTTAAATGCTGTACCACAAATCACTTCGACTAAGGTGTACATATGTATGCATTCACTATAACATCACCCTCTTGAATGTTTCATTAAATGAAAGACCTGGCTTTCTAGGACTGTGCATAATCCCAGAAAAGGCCAAGTACACTGCATGTATCCTAATGGGGGGGGGGAGGGGGGGAGGGTGGGAAACAATGGAGAACTACTGGCCTGCACCACAATAAGAGAAAATGCCAAGGACCTCCATGATATAACACTACCGAACACCCTTACAAAATCCTTGCTTTCCCTTTAACAGTTCCCTAGACATATCATTTTTTCTTAGCTCCATGCATTGGTTTATAAAGCCTAGTATGCCAAAATGATTCTTTTTTCCTGACACATCTATACAGGATCTACTCTTGTCTAGAATTCTAACATATACATAATCACTTCTTCGTATCACACCACCACCCCTAACATGTATGCCTCCATCACCTCCCCCTCTCTCTAATTCTCATTCATATATCTATCCCCAAGTCACATGGAGGGTTGCCATTCTAAATCATCAGAAATTCCTCTAATGGGCGTAGGCTATCTACTGGTAATTTCACTAAACAGATATAGGTAATAAAGAGTAGAACCTAATTTTTTCCCATGAAGTTAACACCAAATAATGAAAAGCTTAATCCAACATGCATTTCCCAGACCGGAGGAACGAAAGTTTCCAGACAGACCAAGGCACATTACCATGATTTTTCAGAATACCAGGTATAGATACAATCCTAAAAGCTGAAGGAGGAAGAAAGTTAAAAAAAAATAAAAATCATATTACATACAAAATGGCCCACCCCAAACACAGAAGACAAAGAACAGTAATTTCAAAATTTTGAAGGAAAATTATTTCTAACTTAATACCAGACAAACTCTCAATCAAGAGGGTAGAAGAACACAGAAAAACAAAGCATGCAAGAAACAGAGCTCGACACTAGTCAGTAGTGAAGCCCCAGTCCCCTAAAGATGATGGCATGCCAAATATAAAGCAAAGAGGGAACCTGGAAGGATTATGAGGAAGTTCACCAGAACTGATAGATTACATATTTCAAAAGTAAAGAAAAATATCCAGAAGCACTCTTATAGTTGTTGGGCAAGAATTTGTGATAGGAACCTATAGAAAACTTAATAAAATGATAAAAGGCGATTGGCATTAGGGAAATTATTTAAAGTAAACAGACATCTTAATATTTCTTGGCTTATTAACTAGAAACATCAATAACATAGTAAACATTGTTTATTTAACTAAAGCTGTTATACTGAAAAGATACAGAAATGGGAAAATATGATTTTAAAATATCAACATTATAATAGAAAGTAAAGGCCAGGCATGGTGGCTCACGCCTGTAATCCCAGCACTTTGGAAGGCAGAGGTAGGCGGATCACTTGAAGCCAGGAGCTCAAGACCAGCCTGACAAACATGGTGAAACCCCGTCTCTACTAAAACTACCAGAATTAGCCAGGCATGGTGGTATGCACGTATAGTCCCAACTACTTGGGAGGCTGAGGCACGAGAATCACTTGAATCCAGAAGGCAGAGGTTGCAGCGAGCCGAGACTGTATCACTAGACTCCAGCCTGGGCGACAGAGCAATACTTCGTCTCAAAAACAAACAAACAAAAACATCGGCCAGGTGCAGTAGCTCACGCCTGTAAATCCAGCACTTTGGGAGGCTGAGGCTAGTGGATCATGAGGTCAAGAGTTCAAGACCAGCCTGGCCAACATAGCGTAACCCTGTCTTCACTAAAAATACAAAAAAAATTAGCCGGGCGTGGTGGCGGGCGCCTGTAGTCAGTCCTAGCTACTTGCGAGGCTGAGGCAGGAGAATCGCTTGAACTCGGGAGGCAGAGGTTGCAATGAGCCAAGATCACGCCACTGCACTCCAGCCTGGGCGACAGAGTGAGACTCCGTCTCAAAAAAAAAAAAAAAATCAACATAAGCTGTGAAGGAAGAGAAGGACACAGAAACAGCATTATAAGCACATTATCTAGAAATATGGAGGCAAGGCAGGGCGCAGTGGCTCACGCCTGTAATCCCAGCACTTTGGGAGGCAGAGGTGGGCAGATCACGAGGTCAGGATTTCGAGACCAGCCTGGCCAACATGGTGAAGCCCCGTCTCTACTAAAAATAAAAAAATTAGCCGGACGTGGTGGTGCATGTCTGTAATCCCAGCTATTCGGGAGGCTGAGACAGGAGAATCACTTGAACCTGGGAGGCAGAGGTTGCAGTGAGCCGAGATCGCACCATTACACTCCAGCCTGGGCAACAAGAGCGAAATTCCATCTCAAAAAAAGAAAAAGAAAAAAGAAATATGGAAGCAAATACCAAAAGTAACAGCTATGCATTCAACATAGCACCTCTGAGACTATGAAAAACTGCTGTTTTTCACGATAAGTCTCATAGAACCACTCCAGGTTTGTTTTTTAAATTCTGTACCAGCATTTTCTTAATTTAAAAAAATTAGGAAAAACAATACATAGATAAGACATGTGAATAAGGGGCTTAATAAATATTTACAACTAAATGGGGGGAAAGCTGTGGGACTAAGTGAAATAAGTAGGTAGAAAAAGAAAGGGCAGTTAAATGAGTGAAAAATCAAGAGACCTTAGTATGTCAAAGAAACTGAAAGGAGAAAAAAGTTTTTAAAGAATGCAAGCATAGTCTATCATGAATTATGTTGCTTAAAAGTCAACTAAGATATAAGAAAAATATAAGCAACCTGCCACATGCCTAAATATCATTGGAACACAAATAATAATAGCAAAAGGCTACATAGATGGCCAGGCGTGGTGGCTCAAACCTGTAATCCCAGCACTCTGGAGGCCCAGGCAGGCGGACCACCTGAGGTCAGGAGTTGAAGACTGGCCTGGCCAACATGGTGAGACCACCCCCCACCCCACCACCATCTCTACTAAAAATACAAAAATTATCCGGGTGTGGTGGGACACTCCTGTAGTCTTAGCTACTTGGGAGGCTGAGGCAGGAGGATTGCTTAAACCCAGGAGGTGGAGGTTGCAGTGAGCTGAGATCACACCCCTGCACTCTAGCCTGGAAGACAGAGAGAGACTCCATCTTAAAAAAAAAAAAAAAAAAAAAAAAAAAGGCTACCTAGAGCAATCAGGACCAGCAATCTAGCTAAAACAGCAATGATCTAAAAGATATCACAAGAATATTCAAGCAAGCTCTTCAGTTCAAGACAAATCAACAGGTTCAAGCAGGCATCCATTTCTCGATTCCAAGGTTCCCCAACTAAAAGAACATCAAATAAGATGATATTTTTAAAATAGGATTCTCAGACACACTGTATCATTTAATTGTGGTTTTTAAAAACCTGTAACATTAAATTTACAATCTTAACCATTTTTAAGTGTGCAATTCAGCAGCGTAAGTATATTCATTGTTATGCAACATTATCTCTAGAACTTCAACTCGAAAAAGTAAAATTCTATACACATTAAACACTAATCCTCTCTTACAACTCCCCCCAGCCCTTGACAACTACCTTTCTACTTCCTGTCTCTATGATTTTGACTACTTTAGATGCTTCATATGAGTAGAACCATACAGTATTTGTCCTTTTACGACTGGCATATTTCATCTAGGATAATGTCCTCAAGGTTCATCCATGCTGTAGCATGTGACAAGATTTCCTTATAAGGGCTGCATAATATTTCATTGTATGTATATGCCACGTTTTCTTTATCCATTCACATCTGCTGATGCTCATTTGGGATGTTTCCATCTCTTGGCTGTTTTGAATAATGTCACAATGAACATAGGTACATTAATACCTCTTTGAGATCCTGCTTTGGAGGCGGGTGTGTAGTTCACGCTGGTATTCCCAGCACTTCAGTTTGGGAGGCCGAGGCAGAAAGATCACCTGAGGTCAGGAGTTCGAGACAGCCTAGCCAACATGGTGAAACTCCATCTCTACTAAAAAAAGATACAACAAATTGGCCAGGCATGGTGGTGCGTGCCTGTAGTCCCAGCTACTCAGGAGGCTGAGGCAGGAGAATCTCTTCAACCCAGGAGGCAGAGGTTGCAGTGAGCCTTGCACTCCAGCCTGGGTGATGGAGTGAGTGAGACTCTGTCTCCAAAAAAAGAAAAAAAAAGATAGAATAGAGATCCTGCTTTGAACTCTTTTGAACATATACACAGAAGTGGGGTTGTTGGATAAGATGAATTTTTTAAATGTCTTCTGCTTATAAGGCAGAGGGTCAAAACAGGAAGGGGGGAGGGGCGGTCCTCAGATAAGAAAATAAAGCATTAAAAATTCAAATATAAGGTGGCATATATTATTCAGATTGGGGGTATGGGGATAGAAACTTTTCTGTTTAGTATTACATTTGTTAAACATGCTTGTCTGCGGCATTTGTTTTAATTCCAGGTATATAAGAGATAATTATCCATAATTTTTCAGATTGCTTCAAAAGATGAACACCTACAGCCATATGTATTTTTAAAAGTGTGTATCTTTCAACTTAACCAAAATGCTTTAAAAATAGCTTTAATTAACACTATTTCACACCCCTGCAAATCATTTTATATAATTCCAAATAAGAGTAAATTATAAGACACCATGTAGTAAACTGCACTGTGGCAAATACAGAACCAATACATTTTAATAAGAGTATATCTTGAATATATCTTGAATAGAATAACCCTTTTCAGACAATGAACCAAAATTTACAGAACATGTAAAAAGGTAGAGTTCCTATAGTGAAATCCTGAATATAGCTACTTAAAGAAGCCTATTACCTGTCTCATTTGTGAAATGGTACTTTTCATCTACAGGAGATATTTTAGAATAAAATATCAAATTTATAAAAATAGAATTCTAAACAAACACTAATATTCTGTTTCAACACAAAAGCACAATACATCAGAGAAAAAAAGATAAATTAGACTTTATCAAAATTTAAAAATTATACTGTTAAGAGAATGAAAGCGAAGCCACAAACTGAAGAAAATACTTGCAAAGCATCTATCTGATCAAGCACTTGTATCTAGAATATATAAAGAACTCTCAAAATAGGGGGAAAAAAGAAAAAAAAATAATTTTTATAAAGTAAGCAGAATATTTGAATAGGCACTCACCAAAGAAGATACACAAATGACAGATAAGCACATGAAAAACCACTCATCATCATGGGGAAATGCAAATTAAAACCAAAATGAGGATGAGATACTACTACACCACACATTAGAATGTCTAAAATTGGAAGGAGGGAAGCAGAAAAAATAACTAATGGATACTAGGTGTAATACCTGGGTAATGAAATAATCTGTACAACCAGCCCCAATGACACATGTTTACCTATGTAACAAACCTACACATCCTGTACATGTACCCCTGAGCTGAAAAGGTTAAAAAAAAAAAAAGTGTCTAAAAAAGAGTAATCATACCAAATGTTGGCAAGAATGTAGAAGAACTGGAACTCTCATACACTGCGGGTAGAAATGCATTTAAAATGGTACAACCACTTTAGAAAGTAGTTTGGGAGTTTATTCAGTTAAACATACACCCACCATACAACCCAACCACTCCACTCCTAGGTATTTACCCAAAGAAAAGCAAATACGTGTCCATACAAAGACTTACACAAGAATGTTCACAGCAACTTTAATAGCCAAAAACTGGAAACAACCTATCAATAACTGAATAATCTGTGGTATATCCATACGCTCAATTACTACTTAGCAATAAAGGGGAATAAATTATTGATGCATACAACATGCCTGAATCTCATACATTATGCTGAAAGAAGCCAGACAAAAAGAATACATACTGTTTGATTCCATTTAAATAAAACTTTAGAAAATGCAAACTAATCTAACGTGGTAGAAAGCCAATCAGTGGTTGCTTGAGAATGGCGGAGAGAAGCAAATTCCAAAACAGAGGAACTTAAAACAATGACAATATCTCCCCAACCCCCTTTCAAAGAAAAAAAAATGTCCCTTAGACATTTCTTTTTAAAACATAATAAAATGACTTATCCCAGCACTTTGGGAGGCCGAAGCCGGTGGACCGCAAGGTCAAGAGATTGAGACCATCCTGTCCAACATGGTGAAACCCCGTCTCTACTAAAAAGACAAAAAATTAGTTGGGTGTGGTGGCGCGCGCCTGTAGTCCCAGCTACTCGGGAGGCTGAGGTAGGAGAATCACTCGAACCCAGGAGGCAGACACTGTAGTGAGCCGAGTTCGCGCCACTGCACTCCAGCCTGGTGACAGAGCAACACTCCGTCTCAAAAAAATATATAGTAAAATGACTTCAAAGGTTATAGTACTGAAAGCATAGAACAAGTATTTGAAAGTATTCACTAAGAAGTGCATTTGAGGTTTGCTGAATTTCCTTTATCCACTCTTCCTTTTTCTTTTCTCTTTTATTCCCGTAAGTATAAAGAAGTAAACAAAAAATGCCCCCCAACTACCACCCAGATAACTGCTGCTGACATAAAAAGATAGGTAGCATATGTGTAGAAAATTCAAATAGTGAAGAAAGCTATAATGTGAAACAAAAAAACAAAAGCTTTTCCCCATCTCCTTATTATTATCAATTTCTGTTAAAGTTTGTCCCAGTGCTTCTGCATGTGCTTGTGGTTGTATCTGCTTTTACAAAATGTAAACAATGTTCAATAGCTTGCCTTTTTAATACATTGCTTGAAGGTCTCTCCGGTATCAAAAATATTACTATTTTATTATTTTCAGCCATTCTAGAATATTTTACATACTGGAATCTCATTAAACCCCCATCGTTGGATGTTTGTTTCTGATTTTTTTTAATTTTGTATTTTGAAAAATATCAAGCCATCAGAAAAGTTGAAAAGATAGTACAAGGAACTGTAATACACTAGATTCACCAATTGTTAACATTTTGCCACATGTGCGCACACACTCCCTCTCTATTTTACTAATTCACTTGAAAGTTACCTACGTACTCCAGCATGCATTTCCTAAGAACAAGGGCATTGTCCAAAATAACCACAATGTAGTTATCACTTTTCAGAAATTTAACATTGACTATACTGTTATCTAATATGTAGCCTATATTAAAATTTCTTCACTCTCCTATAGTGTTCTTTATAGCTGTTGTATTTTAAATACAGAATCATTTTAGGACTTAGGTTTTGCATTGTATTGTCTTGTCACTTTAGTCTCCTTTATAGTCCCCTAGCCTTTTTTTCAGTCTGTTTCTTTGCATGGCTCAAAAACTTTTGTTGAAATTGTACATTTTCCATAATATAATAACTCGAGATTCTGACTCCTGACACCTCCCAGATTATTGTGGTTGCTGTTTGTTTACAGACTTGCCTGGACTATTTCTATAGTCTTCTCAATAGTGTATAACCACTGATGTCTCTGGTTAGTTGTTTTCTGTTTTTTACTTTTTCCTCAATTTTTATTTTCAAGCTTGGCTTTCTAGAAGTCACTCCTAGGTCAGTATAGTTTGGTGACCGGTTAATGATAAATAAGAGGTTATATTTAAACACATTGTGCCAGTAAGGCTTCTGTCCTTTACCAAAGCATCTCCCTCTGTGTTGGTTCAGACCCCATTCAAAGTTCAGGTGGTTTATGAACCAGTTCTGACTTCTACTTTCTGCTTGAGCAAAGCTGTACATTGAGCCAGGTGAGTAGACAGCTGGAGGCCTCTCTGCTCTCTCCTGAGCGTGTGCAGCTCTCCAGACACCCATGAATATGTGGGAGCTTATCAAGGTCTACTATGGCTGTTCCATTCCCCAGATTACCCAGTAAAATCTCCAGCTAGTTTTATGATTGCCCCTGCCAACACTGCAGCTTCAGGCAGCTATAATGTTGTCCTTCAGTCATTTGATGTTCAGATTGCTATTGTTTTATATATAGTTGTCGCTCCATATCAATGGGTTTTGCATCCATGGACTCAACCAACTGCATATTGAAAATATTCAGGAAATAAAAAAGGAAGGTTGTGTCTCTACTGAAGGGAGATAAGGGCTCCCTTTTTATAAGCTTTATAGGATTTTTTTGACTCTAAACTATATGCATGTACTACTTTGCTAACGTTTAAAGAAAAGACTAACTGCAACTCACAGAAAAAGAAACATTACTGGCCAGTAAATATGATGGGGGCGGGAGGCAGCCCTGTAAGTGAAATTTTAAAATGCAATGATAATAGACAATACTTACATGGCATCTATTATAAGCTAGACACTAAGTGCTACATATGTATTAATTCATTTAATTACAACAGCCCTTGCCCAAAGTAACTATTTATTCTCTCATTTTACAGATTGGGAAACTGAGACACAATTACTGGCCAAGTAAGGATTGGAAAAAGACAACTCCAGAGTCTACATGTTTCATTACTATTCTAAACTGCCTCAAAACTTATTAGGTAGAAATGGAAATAAACAGTTTGGTAGGAACGGTAAGCAGACACTCAAAACACAGGTGGTAGGAGAACAAATGAATAATACTAGAGGGCAACTAGAGAATATCTATCAAATGTCTCTAAACAGAGGCTTTCAAAGGGGTGTAACAACAAACTGACATAATTTCAATGGAGAAAAAATGTTAATATCTATCAAAAATACAACTGCATGCATATATATGTATGGTCCTATTACACATACCCTCCTTTAATCAAGCAATTCTAAGAATTCATCCTACATATAAATGTATGCATATTATAAAATAACATGTAAGATTATACTAACAGAAGACTGAAAGGAGCCTAAATAGCCATCAAGAGGAATCAGTAGGCTTACTAAATATATGAACTCTTGAATCTGCTTAGGTAAGTAACCCATGATAATTAAATACATCTTATTTAAACAGTATTAAAACATCCTTGGCCGGGAGTGGTGGCTCACACCTGCAATCAACCCCAGCACTTCGGGAGGCCGAGGCGAACATATCACTTGAGGCCAGGAGTTCAAGACCAGCTTGGCGAACATGACCAAACCCTGTCTCTACTAAAAATACAAAAATTAGCCAGGCATGGTAGCACACGAGCCTGTAGTCCCAGCTACTTGGGAGACTGAGGCACGAGAATCGCTTGAACCCAGGAGGTGGAGGCTGCAGTGAGCTGGGATCATGCCACTGCACTCCAGCCTGGGCAACACAGTGAGACTCTGTTGCAAAAAAAAGGAAGGGAGGGAGGCAGGGAGGGAAAGATCCTTAAACACTTAATAACAACCTACCTCTAAAGAATTTTCAGGCTTCCTTCCTTCCTTCTTTCCTTCCTTCCTTCCCTTTCTTTCTTTCTTTCTCTTTCTTTCTCTTTTCTTCCCTCTCTTGCCCAGGCTGGAGTGTAGTTGGCTCGCTGCAGACTCCCTGCCTCTGGCTCCCGTGATTCTCCTGCCTCGGCCTGCGGGCTGCTTGGGATTGCGGGCGCGTGCCACCACCCCTGCCTGGTTTTTGTCCTTTGGCTGGAGGCAGGGTTTCGCCATGTTGGCCAGGTTGGTCTCCAGCTCCTGACCTCCAGTGGTCTGCCCGCCTCGGCCTCTCGAGGTGCTAGGACTGCAGACGGAGTCTCGCTCACTCGGTGCTCGGTGTTGCCCGGGCTGGAGTGCGGTGGCGTGGTCTTGGCTCGCTGCAGCCTCCGCCTCCCAGCCGCCTGCCTTGGCCTCCCAAGGTGCTAGGATTGCAGCCTCTGCCCGGCCGCCGCCCCGTCTGGGAGGTGGGGAGCGTCTCTGCCTGGCCGCCCATCGTCTGGGAGGTGAGGAGCGCCTCTGCCCGGCCGCCCCATCTGGGAAGTGAGGAGCGCCTCTGCCCGGCCGCCCATCGTCTGGGATGTGAGGAGCGCCTCTGCCCGGCCGCCCATCGTCTGGGAAGTGAGGAGCGCCTCTGCCCGGCTGCCCCGTCTGGGAAGTGAGGAGCGCCTCTGCCTGGCCGCCCCGTCTGGGATGTGGGGAGCGCCTGTGCCCGGCCGCCCAGTCTGGGAGGTCTACCACAGAGGCCAGACGCAATGTGGGGGCTGGACGTGGTGGCTCACGCCTGCAGTCCCAGCACTCTGGGAGGCCGAGGCGGGTTGATCACTTGAGGCTAGGAGTTCGAGACCAGCCTGGCCAACATGGCGAAACATATGAAAAAGACAACAAACCAACCAACCAACCCAGCAACAACAAAACAGGTCTACCCTGGAGTCATACTAATTTTTTTCTATTTTCCTCCCTTTCTGATCCTTTATCCCACTTTCTTTTTCTTCCTCTTCCTTCTCCTTCTTCTTTGTCAAAGACATAGAGGCTTCTTCTTTGTCAAAGACATAGAGGAGTGAGTTATTATCATTGATCCATACAAAGTCCCTCTCTCATTTATTTTCTTTAATTCCCACCCCCCATTTCTATTCTCCGTCTTCCCATGTCCAACCTTCCTAATATGTTTGATATGCATCTTTTTGTTTGTATGTATTTTTAGAAAATGTTTAGTTTTGTGTGCAAAAAAAAATTAATTAAAAAAATAAAAAAATATAAAAAAGAAAGAAAAGAGTAATTAAAGTACAGTACAATATGATTAATGATGGAAATAAAAAAGGATACGTTAGATATTGGTATTAGTAAGGTTCTCCTTTGACTGCCCAACTATTCATGGACTCAGGTTTTGTGAATCAGGATGTCAAAAAAATATAAACTAGGGTTATATATGTATATTTTAATTGGTTCCAGTATACTAGTTCTATAATAATAATGTTTGCATATTTTAAAAAAAGGAATTTTCAGAAAAGGATCACTGAAGTCCAGTGATTGGATAAGTCTACACTGTTTCACTGGTGATTCACAGAATTCATTAGTGTATTACTAATTTTGAAAAGCACTGCAATCGAAATTTAATTTTATTTACTCTGAAATGTCTTAAATACATGTGGTCCACGAAACCCTGTTTGTTGTAAAAACCAATTAAAATCTAGCGGGACAACAGTGTTCCATGGAATGTAGGTGGAAAGCCAGAATGAAAGCATGCATTAACCACAATTAAATCTATGGCCTCAAAACTAGAAATATGTGTGTTTGCATTAGGACACTTATTCTATGTGGCACTTGATCCTTTCACTCCTATACCATTCCTCACTCCCTTTCATGACATATTACACTTTATGTCACATACTATCCAAATTTAAGCAAATAGGACATTCTTACAGTAAAGATAAATTACGAATTGTTCTTTTGTAAGAAGTACTCTGCATAAGCAGATTTTAAATAAACACAAAATCAAAACTAAAAATTTATCAAGGCTTTCTGCTTCTGGCCAAAAGGGAACCAGATTTACCCAGCCACATTAACCAATAAACCAAGCAGAGTATGTGAAACAACATTTTCAGACAGTAGACACAAGTAATACAAGGCATTGATCTCTGAGAGAGGAGAGACAAATGCGGTGACCCCTACTACTAGTCCAGCTTACTCCCTGGAGACAGTTCCGACACAAAGGCAAAGGTAGGGAGGGGAATGCAGGCGGAAGTGCTGTTTCCCAGAGGCAAAAATGAACTGGGAATTTGGGTAGGCGAAGGCAGTTAGAGTTCACAAGGCAGAAAGTGAGAGAGAAGGGGGCTGCAGAGAGAGGACTCTGGACATTCTACACAGGCTCCCTCTTGAATCATCAAATAAATAACAATGAGTACGTGGAGGTAAAGAAATTACCCTAGAACCCTGATATGATTACACATTGTAGGCCTGTATCAAAATATCTCATGTATCTCGTATATACACCCACTATGTACCCATAAAAATTTAAAAATGTTCTTAAATTATTGGCTGGACACAGTGGCTCACGCCTGTAATCCTAACACTTTGGGAAGCCAAGGCAGGAGGATCGCTTGAAGCCAAGAGTTCAAGATCAGCCTGGACAACATAGGGAGACCCCATAGCTACAAAAAAATTAAAAATTAGCCAGGCATGGTGGTACACACCTGTGGTCCCAGCTATTTGGGAGGCCAAAGTGGGAGGATAGCTTGAGCTTGGAAGGTAAAGGCTATAATGAGACATGATTGTGCCACTGCACTCCAGCCCAAACAACAGGGCAAGACCCTGTTTCAATAAATAAATAAATACATAGAAACACACACACACACACACACACACACACCCAGGACCACCTAAAACAAACACTGGAAATATCCACATGGCTCAAACAGTACCAAAGATAGTTGTGCTCCCACAAGTCAAAGTGGAAAAACTTATAATACAAGTAGCATCCCAAAGAATCCTAACAAGGATATTGCCTCCATACTGGGCAACATTAGCCCAAGACTAAAGGCTGCTCTATTCCCAGAGGCTTGTATAATTAAAAGCAAGCCTCAAAAGCATCAAACTATTTCCAAGTGATTTAACTGCATCCCAGAACAGAGTTCAAAAATACTTAAAACAAAATAATAGTATACAGAAAGCAATGAGGTAAAATTCACTGTCTAGCATGTGGCCGGAATATTGAACGTAGGTGCGAACAATAGGAGTATGTACCAGGAATCAAAGAGAAAAGTTACCAGGCATGAGAACAATCAAGAAACTATAACCCCACAATGAGAAAAATCAACCAATAGAAAATTAATCACAAATGATATAAATAGCAGCATCAGTCAAACTGTATTTCATATGCTCAAGAAAATAAAGAAAAACATAAACATGTTAAAGACAGGGAAAATACGAAACAGCCTAAACAAAAATTACAATGTCTTGAGGTAAAAAACATACTGATGAAATAAAGAGCAGATTAGGCCGGGCATGGTGGCTCATGCGTGTAATCCCAGCACTTTGGGAGGCCGAGGGAGATGGATCACCTGAGGCCAGGAATTTGAGACCAGCCTGTCCAACATGGCGAATCCCTGTCTCCACTAAAAATACAAAAATTAGCCCGGCGAGGTGGCAGGTGCCTGTAATCCCAGCTACTTGGGAGGCTGAGGCATTAGAATCGCTTGAATCCAGGAGGCACAGGTTGCAGTGAGCCGAGATTGCATCACTGCACTCCAGCATGGGCCACAGAGCAAGACTGACTGTCTTCAATCAATCAATCAGCCAGGCATGATGGCACATGCCTGTAATCCCAGCTACTCAGGAGGCTGAGGCAGGACAATCTCTCAAACCCGGGAAGTGTAGGCTGCAGTAAGCCAAGATCGCACCACTGCATTGTAGCCTGGACGACAGAGCAAGACTCTGTCTTTAAAAAAAAAAAAAAAAAAAAAAAAAAGCAGAGAAGATTAGACACTGCAAAATAAAAAAATTATTAGTGAACTTGAAGACATGGCAATACGAATAATCCACAATGAGATACAGCAAAGAAAAAGACTGAAAAAAAATGAACAGAGCACAGTAAGTGATAGGAGAATTTCAGATATCCTGATATACATAGAATGGGGGTAGGAGTGGAAAGTATAGAGGACACAGAAAAACATCTAAAGATACAAGAGCAAAAAATTTTCCGAATTTGGTGAAAATTGTAAAACCCACATGCTCAAGGAGCTCAACGGATCTCGAGCACAATAAACATCAAAAAGAAAAACCACAACACATAACACATAACCTAACCAAATCACTTAACACCAGCAATAAAGAGAAAATCTCAAAAGCAGTCAAAGGCAGGAGACGTCTTTTTTTTTTTTTTTTTTTTTTTTGAAGTGGAGTCTCGCTCTGTCGCCCAGGCTGGAGTGCAGTGGCGCAATCTCGGCTCACTGCAAGCTCCGCCTCCCGGGTTCTCGCCATTCTCCTGCCTCAGCCTCTCCGAGTAGCTGGGACTACAGGCGTCCGCCACCACGCCCGGCTAATTTTTTGTATTTTTAGTAGAGACGGGGTTTCACCATGGTCTCCATCTCCTGACCTCGTGATCCGCCCGCCTCGGTCTCCCAAAGTGCTGGGATTACAAGCGTGAGCCACCGCGCCCAGCCAGGCAGGAGACGTCTTACAGAGGAACAAAAATAAGGATGACAGAAAACTTTACCTCAAAAACCATGCAAAGGAGAAAACAGTGGAGTGCTATCTTTATGAAGACAGGAGAGAAAAAAGTCAATCTAGAATTCTATATATCAAGCCAAAATATTTTTTTAAATAAAGAAGAAAAACTTTTGCAGACAAAAATTAATTACTAGCTAATCTTCACTGTAAGAACTTAAAGTCGTTTAGTCAAATTGAGATCTACATAAAGGCATGAAAAGCAATAGAAATAGTAAATATGTGAGCAAATATAAAATAGTATATAAAATACATTTTAAAACATTCAAAACTCAACATTTTAAGAATATTCAAATTAGTCCGGGCGCGGTGGCTCACGCCTGTAATCCCAGCACTTTGGGAGGCTGAGGCAGGAGGACCACCTGAGGTCAGGAGTTCAAGACCAGCCTGGCCAACATGGCAAAACCCTGTCTCTACTAAAAACACAAAACTTAGCTGGGCGTGGTGGCAGGAACCTGTAATCCCAGTTACTCGGAAGGCTGAAGCGTAAGAATCACTTGAACACGGGAGGCGGAGGTTGCAGTGAGCCGAGATCACGCCACTGCACTCCAGCCTGGATGACAGAGCAAGACTCTGTTTCAAACAAACCAAAAAAAATTCAAATTAGAAAATGGACAAAAGACATCAACAGACATTTTACTGAATAAAATATACAGATGGCAAATAAGCACAAGAAAAAGTGTCCAACTTCAGCCACTATTAGAGAAGCACAAATTAAAATTACAGTGAAGCCAGGCGCAGTGGCTCACACCTGTAATCCCAGTACTTTCAGAGGCCGAGGCAGGTAGATCACCTGAGGTCAGGAGTTCAAGACCAGCCTGGCCAACACGGCGAAACCCCATCTCTATTAAAAACACAAAAATTGGCCGGGCATGGTGGTGCACACTTGTAATCCCAGCTACTAGGGGAGGCTGAGGCAGGAGAATTGCTTAAACCCAGGAGGCAGAGGCTGCAGTGAGCCAAGACTGTGCCACTGCACTCCAGCCTGGGCAACAGGCTCTGTCTCTTAAAAAAAAAAAAAAACAAAAAACCACACAATGAATTATCACCATACACTTATCAGAATGACTAAAATTAAAAAAACAGTGATAATAACAAATGCTAGTAAGTATACAAGGAAACTGGGTCACTCATACATTGCTAGTAGGAATATAAAATGGGGAAGATCATTTCGTAGTTCCTTCCAAAACTGAAAATGGACTCACCATACAACTCAGCATTAGATTCTGGGTTAACCTTCATTCCAGAGAAATAAAAATTTTCAAGCAGAAACTTCCATGTGAATATTCAGAGCAGTTTATTTATAAGAGCCAAATATTGGAAGCTATCCAATGTCCTTCAATGGATGAGTAGTTAAACAAAATGTGGTATATCCATAACCATAGAATATAACTCAGCAATAAGAGCAGACTACTAATATACACGGTAATTTGGATGAACAACAAGGAGACTATGCCACTATCAGAAAATACATGCTACATGATTCCATCAGATTGGTGATTCCCCAGAGGTTAGGTATGGGGTGGGGAGATGATTGTGGGGGTTGGTGTGGCTATAAGGGACAGTACAAAGGAATCTTGTGATGGTACAGCTAAATATCTTGACTGTAGTTGTGGTTACACGAAACTACACCTGATAAAATTGCACAGAGCCATACAAACACGCACAAATAAGTACATACATGCCTGGTGAAATCTAAATAAGCTTTACCAATGTCAATCTCCTTATCTTGATATTGTACGGTAGTTAAGCAAGATGCTAACATTAGGGAAAGTTGGGTAAAGAGTGCTACAAGAGCTCCCCGTCCATTTCTTCACAACTTCCTATGAAGCTACAACTATTTCAAAATAAAAGAGTTTTTGAAAAAATTAAAAAGCAGCTGGGCACAGTGGCTCACGCCTGTAAGTAATCCTAGCATTTTGGGAGGCCGAGGCAGGCGGATCACAAGGTCAGGAGTTCGAGAACAGCCTAGCCAACATGGTGAAACCCTGTCTCTACTAAAAATACAAAAATTAGCTGAGCGTGGTGGTGCACGCCTGTAGTCTCAGCTACTGGGGAGGCTGAGGCGAGAGAATTGCTCGAACCCGAGAGGCGGAGGTTGCAGTGAGCCGAAATCACACCACTGCACTCCAGCCTGGCAACAGAGCGAGACTCTGTCTCAAAAAAAGAAAGAAAGAAGAAGAAAAGAAAAAAAAGGAAACATTAAAAAGCAAAAGGCAGAGTTCATCAGTTTCGACATGAAAGCAAGACCTAACTATATGCTTGCTCCCTACAAGAAATTATCTTTAAATATAAAGACACAAAAATGTTAAAAGTAGGCCGGGCACGGTGGCTCACGCCTCTAATCCCAGCACTTCAGGAGGCCGAGGCAGGCAGATCACAAGGTCAGGAGATCAAGACCATCCTCTAACGTGGTGAAACCCTGTCTCTACCAAAAATACAAAAAATTAGCCAGGCGTGGTGGCGGGCGCCTGTAGTCCCAGCTACTCGGGAGGCTGAGGCAGGAGAATGGCGTGAACCCAGGAGGCAGAGCTTGCAGTGAGCCGAGACGGCGCCACTGCACTCCAGCCTGGGTGACAGAGCAAGACTCCGTCTCAAAAAAAAAAAAACAGTTAAAAGTAAAAAGACATATTATGCTAACATTAATGAAAACTAGAGAAGCTGTATTAATATCACAGTGAATTTCAGAGCAAAAAATAAACCAGAGATAAAGAGGGTCATTTTATAACTATAAACGAATCAATCCATCAAGAGGATATAATAATCCTAAACACTCATCTACCTAATAAATGAGTTTGAAAACACATTAAGCAAAAACTGACAGCACAGAAAGACTAGAAGTAGATATACAATCAGTAGGATAGAGAAGACTTGAGAAATACAATCAACCAAAGTTGAACTAACTGCTATTTTTGCAGGAGAATATACATTCTTTTCAGGTGCACAGAAAATACTCAACAACATAGACCATATGATAGACCATAAAGCAACTTTTAAAGTTTTTGAAAAGATTCAAATCATACAAAGTATGTTCCCTGAACAATAGTATTTTATATTTATCCCAAATATGTGGATACTAATTCCCTAACGTACTGCTAAAAAACCCACCGGTCAACGCAGAAATCAGAAGGCAAATTGGGCCAGGCATGGTGGCTCACGCCTGTAATCCCAGCACTTTGGGAGGCCCAGGCGGGTGGATCGCTTGAGGTCAGGAGTTCCGAGACCAGCCTGGTCAACATGGTAAAACCCCATCTCTACTGAAAATACATAAATTAGCTGGGCATGGTGGTGTACACAGGAGAATTGCCTGAACCTGGGAGGTGGAGGCTGCAATGAGCCAAGATCATGCCACTGCACTCCAGCCTGGGCAACAGAGTGGGACTCCATCTCAAAAAAAAAAGAAAAAAGATATATATTGAAATGAATGTAAATGAAAACACAACATAGCAAAATCTGTGAATGAAGCTAAAGGAGTGCTTTAATAAATGGAAAAAAGACAAATCTCCTGTTCAGGAAACTCCCAAATAATGTATATATTATTCTAGCCCTGGAGGGAGCGTATAATTTTTGATGACATGAAACTGTTACCTGACTTCTGTGATCTTCCTCCTAAAAACTCGCAACCCCAGTCTAACCATCATCAGAACATCAGACCTATACCAGTAGAGGAGCATCTAAATACACCTGACCAGTATGCCTCAAAACTAAGGTCATCAAAAACAAGGAAAGTCTGAGAAAATGTCAGCCAAGAAGAGCCTAGAGACATGACAACTCAATGTAATGTAGTATCCTGGATGAGATCCTGGAACAGTAAAAACTAAGGAAACCTAAATAAACTATGGACTTTAAGCTAATAATAAAGTATCAATATTGGTTCATTAATAGTAACAAATAGATCATACTAAGATATTGATAACAAGGTAAACTGAGTGCAGGAATGCTCTGTCTTTGATTTTTCTATAAATCTGAAACTGTTGCAAAAGTAAAGTCTATTTTAAAAATTATACTACACCTAGGAAAACTTCAATCCTCCCTCCCTTTCTATGATCTGTCAGAATATTTATTTGTACTGTTCATGACATACCTCTTTAACATTTTTAAGTTACATCATGGCAAAGATCATGAATCACACATGCAAACTGTAAACTTGTAAATATGTAAAACTTGTAAACATGAAAAATGTAAACATGTAAACTGCCATTTCCTCTCCCACTTTCACCTAAATATACAGCCTGTTTCCTAGTATGCAAATAACATTTAATGGCTAAATCAGGAATCTGAGATACCTTTCAACTGATTTCCTTACAAATTATTTTAGTTTATTAGTTCAAACTGATAATTCTTCAACTACGCAAAAACTGTACTGTTATACTAATATAATCAAAATGAGATTTGACTTATATAAAGCAGTGTCTTTCAAACTGGAGTCCACATGTATTCTAGAATTTTCGCTACGGAAAAATTTTTAATTTTTAAATTTCTATCATTTAGAAATGCCTGATAAAGCACTCTCATTCTTCTCATATTTTGATAACCCTATATCCAAATACTGACAAGCAATGCTAACACCCATATTTACCTTCACAGCCATACTGATGCCAAGCAAAGCCACTTTTGGTAGCAAATTGTTCATTCCCCAAAAGAGATAATATGCAAAATAGAAGAGTTTCATACAAGTTACAATGGAAAAAAATCTATAGGTGAATGAAGTCAAAGTAGCACACAGTCGTAAAGGCATGCCAAAAGAAACTTGAGCTGTCATAATTCTAACATTAATCAAGTGATTTATTATGACAAAATATCCATCATATTAATGTTACTTTCAATTTTTGTACTAGCCTTAGTTCAGTTTATATTTAATTTATAAATTACATTCATAAATCTGTTTTCTAGTAGTAGAAAAAATACACATAAGGAATTTATTCAGAGATGTTTGAACAAGCCAACATAGTTTCTGGACGAAATCTTTTTACCATTACATTTCCCTTGGTATAAGACACTGTAAAGTCACAAAGAAAAGCCATTACATTCACTCAAGAATATGTCCAGTTGTGCTTTAGGTTTCACACTTTAATATCTTTAACTTTAAATGTAACTTTACATGTAATTTTAAAGACAAACTTAATTTTAAGAATTGCAAGAATGCGATACTTTTGCTTAAGTAGACATTATTAACTAAACTAAAAGCTTTAAAACTCAGATTAAAAATAAAACCCCAATAACAGCTTTAAAACTCAGATTAAAAATAAAACTTAACAAACCTCGGTTTAAGTTCCAGCTCCACCATCTGGTAACTGTGAGATCTTAGTAAAGCCACTTAAAACACTCTGAACCTTAGTATGTAAAATAAGAATACTATACTATTGTAAAATAAGTATACTATATGTAAAATAAGAATACTATACTCATATGTAAAATAAGAATACTATACTATTTCTTCTGCCTATCTCATATAAAGGAAGCGCAGGAGGAATAAAACCTACCCACATTGCCAGTATGTTTTCTATTCCTTCTGGACAGAAAAGGTCAACTCATATAAACAGCTCACATCAGAAAAATACCAAAATGTAACAATCTTGTCATCATTTTTAAATGAAAAAGAATTTAACCTACGTTTGAACATTTACTACACAGATATAACACATCTGTTATTACAACAAACTGAGGAAATAAAGGGATAAAAAATTCATGCTCTCTCAAGGTATGTGTGTGTTGAGAGGTGGGGACGCTTAAAGAGACAATTCTACTGTGCTATCACAAATATGATCAAGAAAATATGGCTGGGCTCAGTGGCTCACACCTGTAATCACAGCACTTTGGGAGGCCAAGGCAGGCAGATCACTTGAGGTCAGGAGTTCGAGACCAGCCTGGCAAACATGGTGGAACCCTATCTCTACTAAAAATACAAATATTAGCCGGGCATGGTGGCACGTGCCTGTAATTCCAGCTACTAGGGAGGCTGAGGCAGGAGAATTGCTTGAACCTGGAAGGCGGTGGTTGCAGTGAGCTGAAATCGTGCCACTGCACTCCAGCCTGGGCGCAACAAAGCAAGACTCTGTCTCCCAAAAAAAATAGGATCAAGAAAATGTATAGTAACATAAAAACCATAAATACCTAACCAAATAGGGAGTCAAACTCCTTTAAAGATGTAAAGTGCGATTTCAAATATAAGTTACAAGTAATACAATAGTTCCTTGCTGGGTACCTATTATGTGGCAGACATTGTGCTAGGTAGGTATACCAGATTCAAAAGTGAGTATAGGCCAGGTGCGGTGCTCACGCCTGTAATCCCAGCACTCTGGGAGGCCAAGGTGCGCAGATCACGAGGTCAAGAGATGGAGACCATCCTGGCCAACATGGTGAAACCCCATCTCTACTAAAAATACAAAAATTAGCTGGGCGTGGTGGCGCACGCCTGTTGTCCCAGCTACTCGCGAGGCTGAGGCAGGAGGATCGCTTGAACCTAGGAGGCGGAGGTTGCAGTGAGCCAAGATCGGGCCACTGCACTCTAGCCTGGCAACAGAGCATGACTCCGTCTATTAAAAAAAAAAGTGAGTATATAGACAGACCATGTCCTCACAGAAATAGCAATCATGCAGGAAAGACAAAATTTTAAAATGGTAAGATGGGCTGGGCACTGTAGCTCATGAGCCTGTAATCCCAACACTTTGGGGAGGCTGAGGCAGGAGGATCGCTTGTGCCCAAGAGTTCAAGATCAGCCTGGGCAACACAGTGGGACCCTGTCCCTACAAAAAATTTTAAAATTAGTCAGGTGTGGTGGTGTCCACCTGTAGTCTCAGCTACTAGGAAGGCTGAGGTGGGAGGATCGCTTGAGGCTAGGAGGTCGAGCCTGCAGTGAGCCATGATCACGCCACTGCACTCCAGCATGCAGAAAAATGCATGACACTACAGAGAAGATACGGTATACTACTAAAGTATATAGCAGTGAGGGATGGGCAGTCTAAGGAAACACACATTAGCAAGAAAAAAGTTGCATTTTTCTTTAACTTTCTCATTCTTTCCTCTTTTAAACAGTAAAGGCAGCCAAAGCATGGGGGAAATTTAATTCAGAAAGTTAGTTCAGTGTTGATAAGCAAATTGCTACAAATCCTTCTTTCCTTTCTTCCCTCAAACATTACTATGAAATCTATCCTTTTGACAGAATATAGTCATAAGGGCACAAGTATTCCTCCCTACAGAAGAATACTTACTATTTCTAGCCTGCTTGGTCAACAATGAACATTAAGTATATGTTTATGAAAGATGCCCCAGTCCTTTATGGGAAAAAGGGCATCAAAAAATGCAGTAGTCCCCCTTATTCACAGAGGAAATGTTCCAAGACCCCAGTGAATGCCTAAAGCCTTAGATAGTACAGAACCCTATATATATATATTGTTTTTTCCTATACATACATGCCTGTAACATTTAACTTATAAACTAGGCACAATAGATTAACAATAACTAATAAAATAGAATGATTATAACAATAAATTATGATAAAAGTTCTGTCAATGTGGTCTTTCTCTCTAAATATTGTATTGCAGTGTACTCACCCTTCTTCTTGTGATGAACTTCAGTATATGATTTTTTTCTTTCCTTATTAAGAACTTTCTCCTGTTCATTTAAAGGAAGCACTTCATGGCTTCTCTTTGTCATATCCAAATTGACAGCATCACTTCTCTTGTGTTTTGGGGTCATTATTAAGTCAAATAAGGGTTACGTGAACACAAGCACTTTGATACCACCACGGTCAATCTGATAACTCAGACGGCTACTAAGTGGACTAACAGTGGGCAGTGTAAACAGTGTAGATAAGCTGGACAAAGGGATAATTCACCTCCTAGGCAGGACGCTGCGAGATTTCATAATGCTACTCGGAAAAGGGTGCAATCTAAAACTTAGGAGTTTCTGGAACTTTCCATTTAATATTTTCTGACTGCAGTTAACCACAGGTCAACTGAAACCACAAAAAGTGAAACCGTGGATAAGAGCGTACACTACTCTATTACAAAGCAGATTAGCTATACCGCTCTTCTGCGATAAAAGGTTTTTTCATGACAGCAGATATTTCTTATCTCCAACAGGGAGAATACAGATCCAAGGCCAGCCACTGGTGTACAATACCAGAGGGTGATGAACACAAGCAATAAATTGGGCTAGGTCTCAGAATTGGAGAAATGTCACTTTTTCCAGCATTGGAACAGAGGGATGTCATTTTTAGCTACAATACCTACATTTTCCAAAACTAAAGTTTGTGCCTTTTCTGTTCTTGTTCATTTAAAAAGAAGTAGCAACATAAACTTATGACCAGCAACATTAAAAAAGGTAAAATACATAGCCATTTTTCTACATATCCACCGTATTATCACCACTCACAAAATTTTCATACTAAGCAGATGACTAATGGCAGGAAAAAAACCTTAGAGCTAGGGTCAATGCTTAGGAAACATCCACAATGTACAACTGACTAAAGCGGTTGTCTAGATTCTAGAAAAGCCTAGCCAACTCCAAATGTTTCTATCAACACAGAATGTAAACGTAGCAGGACAGACTATCATAGCTAGGTTTACCACTATGGGTCAAAAATTAACCCAAGAAAATAGTGTAAGACAGTGGCTGTATGACATTTTGGCCACAGAATGCTCTCACTTCAGACATACTCTCACAAGAGTATCCAGTATTATGTTCAGTTCCAAGCTAGCTTTGCTAATGCCACCCACTTTGTCTAACCACTCAAGAAAGTATACTAGATGTAAATAAGAAAGGTGGTATTACAGAGAAAACTTTGAATTACATCTGGTTCTTTTCTAAAAGTAAATAACTTACAAAAACTGGTACTTTGATGAGTAGTTTAGCCTATCCACAGTCTCACAGCTGGTAAGTGGCAAAGTCTAGGGATAGGGTCAGGGAACATATGAAAACGAAAATTCCAAAGAATATCTAGAATCCACAACCTAATAGTAACATCTTTCTTACGATTCACTCCTGACACAGTGCTCTTCCTGGAATCATTTCCTTCATTTCCTTTATCTACCTAAAAAACTTATCTGAGATATAAAAAACTTCTGTATTAACATATATGAGACATCATTCTAACATATCCTATTCTTGTTCACCAAGTAGATTATCAGAATTGTTAATTATTAACAACATTTACTCACTGCTAAGTACGGTGCACTTTACATGCCTTAGCTCATTTAATTCACAGAAACCTATGAGGTAAGTACAAATGACCCTTAAATAACGAGGTGGATAGGGGTGCTGACGCCCCCAGCACAGCTGAAAATTCACATGTAACTTTTGACTCCCTCAAAACATAACTAGTGTTGGGAATAAAGTTTTTGGTGTCACAAAAAAAGAATTAACACGGGAACAAATGATCTCTTAGAAAGGCGAGCTTTACTTTCTGCAGAAAGGGTGCTACTAAATAGCTGTCCAGCCAGGAGAGCACACCAAACAAAGGAGACAGGGTTATTTATAACCTGACGCATCGACCCTACTGCTGTGTCCAGTTTCCACTGGCTGAAATAGGACCTCACATTTTACACTTTACCCGATTGGCTACTAGTTTAAAACTTTTTTAATCGGGTAAGGGGAACAGAAGAAAGAAAGAAAGAAAAGGAAGTTGTCCAGGGATAGTTAAGGACGCATCTTCAAATAAGGAATGGCATGCACTATGGGCTGGGACTTGTCTAGTTCTGCTCTGGCATGCCTGAACGACAGCTGATATGGAATGTATGTATGTGTGTGTGTGTATATACACACACACATACACACACACAGTGGATAGCAATCTTATAGTAAGAAATTGTGACTTTTTATAATCTTTGAAGAACTTTCCCATTTCTCACACTATTAATAGCCTACTGTTGACTAGAAGTCTTACCAATAATATAAACAGTTAACACAGCTGGGCATGGTGGCTCACGCCTGTAATCCCAGCACTTAGGGAGGCCAAGGCGGGCGGATCACCTGAGGTCAGGAGTTCGAGACCAGCCTGGCCAACATGGTGAAACCCAGTTTCTACAAAACAAATACAAAAAATTAGCCGGATGTGGTGGCGGCTGCCTGCAATCTCATTTACTAGGGAGGCTGAGACAGGAGAACCACTCAAACCCGGGAGGCAGAGGTCGCAGTGAGCCAAGATCACACCACTGCACTCCAGCCTGGGCAACAGACAGCAAAACTCCGTCTCAAAAAAAAAAACACCAGTTAACACATATTTGGTATATGTATTAATACTGTATTCTTATAATAAGCTAGAGAAAAGAAAATATTATTAAGAAAATCATAAGCAACATAAAATACATTTTCTATTCTTAAGTGGAAGTGGATCACCATAAAAGTCTTCATCATTGTCATCTCCATTTTGAAGAGGAGGAGGAGCAGAAAGAGAAGTTACTCTTCCTGTTTACAGGGGTGGCATGTGTGGAAGAAAATCCGTATGTAAGCGAGCCCACGCAGTTCAAACCCTTGTTATCCAAAGATCAACTGTACTATTATCTTTATTTTACAGATGAGGAAAGTAAGGGGTAGAGCGTTAAAAGGCTTACTTAAAAGCAATGAGGGCAGATAACATTGCAAACTTTGAGTATAACACATGGTATATTTATTCTTACCACAATCATGTATTAATTCACCTCCAGGCAGCTGGTAAAAATGTTACAATATAATAATCAATATGCAGGAGTGCAGAGAGAGTATGTGACAATCAGAAGTAGACGAAGCTATTAGGAAAGACAACTGCTCTTGAAATTTTAGTACCTATTTTAAAAGGAAAATAAGCTGATTCTCTCTCAGGTTCGCTGAGGGCCTTTGGACCTAATATAAATATTCTTCTCAACAGTCCTTTCCACAAATGTCTTGCTCAACCCTCTCTGTTCAGTAGGTCATTAATTTAGATTCCAATGATATGCAATTCATGATAATCCAAGTGAACAGAGATTACCTTGGCACTCTGAAGCACTGTTTTTCCCAAGTAGTGTTTTATGGAAAAAGGATTTCCAACTACAAAACATACGTATGTTGTGTAGTGGATCATGATGTAAAATGCATTTCTTCCCACTGTCATGATTGGAAAAGAATATTCTAATAAACACTGTTTAAAAGTTTATGAAAAGGCCGGGAGCAGTGGCTCATGCCTGTAGTCCCAGCACTTTGGGAGGCCGAGGTGGGCAGATCACCTGAGGTCGGGAGTTCGAGACCAGCCTGACCAACATGGAGAAACCCGTCTCTACTAAAAATACAAAAAAACACTGGGCGTGGTGGCATGGCCTGTAGTCCCAGCTACTCGGGAGGTTGAGGCAGCAGAATCACTTCAACCTGGGAGGCAAAGGTTGCAGTGAGCCGAGATCTCGCCATTGCACTCCAGCCTGGGCAACAAGAGCAAGGCTCCGTCTCAAAAAAACAAACACACAAAAAAAAGTTTATAAAAAAAAATGAGGCCAAATCGGGCAGATCATTTGAGGTCAGGAGTTCCAGACCAGCCTGGCCAACATGACAAAACTCCGCCTCTACTAAAAATACAAAAAAATTAGCCAGGCATGGTGGCACACGCCTGTAGTCTCAGCTACTCGAAAGGCTGAGGCAGGAGAATTGCTTGAACCCGGGAGGCGGAGGTTGCAGTGAACCAAGATCACGCCACTGCACTCTAGCCTGGGCAACAGGAGCGAGACTTCGTCTCAAAAAAAAAAAAAAGAGTTTATAAAAAAAAATAAGAGTAATCTTCATTCCTATATTAGAGAATGAGACATTCTAATTAGGTAGACTTAAAGATGACTGAAAGCTTCCATTATAGCTACTTTAAGCCATCACGAATATGACCTCCTGAAGATTTCCTCGTCTTCTTAAACAGAGTATAGAAAACACAACTAAACCACTTCTTCAGTTAAATTAAGTGTAATTTAACGAAATAATCATTAAGAAAAAAGGTTATTATACTGTTATTTTAATAAAAACAAGACCATTAAGAATTGATCCTAAATAGCCACAAAGTGCTATGCTTTTATCTCCTTTATTCTTTTCACACAGTCACCTAATTTTTTTCACTACTACACTACCTGACATCAGTATACTAGCATGCAATAACTTCTCTCCTAATCCACATGTTCTAATCTTCTACGGGAAAGGAAATCAAATAAGCAGCCCTATTTATTAGACTAGCATCTGAAATAAAAGTAAACTCAGTAATTGGACTGTGAGATAGATTTTGACTTAAAGACCTTTTTCTGGCTCACTTCTTATTTCATAGTACATTACAGAAATGTATAGATGACTAATACTACACGGTATTAGTATTTTGAAATGTATCGTTATCTATAGGTGACTACACATTTCAAAACAAAGAATGGTAAATAAAGGTCCTCCATACAGTATAGAAGACATGATCAAAATATAATCATTTGGGTGCGGGGGGGAAGGGTGGCAGCAAAGTCAAAGATAAGCTATAAAATGAAAGTTATTGAAGTGCCCACCATGCAAGTAAACAATACAAATAAGAGTGAAGAGCTACAGAGACCTTTAACCACTATAGGAGACATCAACAGCAAAAGGGATAAATTCATGTATTTGCACGTTGGAATACTATTCAGCAATAAAAACAGATGATGTTTCTGTTTTTGCAAACACAAGGATGAATAAGAAGGATGAATCTCAAATGTGTTGTTGAGCAAGAGCAAATGCAGCCAAACACAAGAGTACCTATTATACGGTTCCATTACATAAAATTCAAAAAATAAGCAAAATTAATCTATGATGATAGAAGTTGGTGTAATGGTTACCCTTGAGGAGGAAGATAAAGGTAATAACTATGAAGGGGCAAGAGATGCTTCAAATTGCTACTACTGTTCCACTTCCTGATTTGAGGTAGCATTTACAAAATGCGTTTACTATGTGACAATTCACTGAACGGCACACTTGTGATATGTGAACTCAACTGAGTTCATGTTACACTTCAACAAGTTTCCTTAAAAACAAAAATCATCACACAAAGGACTTCTGGTTAAACACGACAATTTGAACAATGGAGTTTATCTCTGTTCCCTTCCAACATCTCTGAAATGAAAGTGAAGGAATTAAAAGACAGCAACCCTAAAAGTATAGCCAATACTTTCTAAAAATGGCCACAACATCCCCCATGTCACATCCTTTTCTGTAGTGTGGCCTTGCCTCTTCCACATCAAGAGATGGGGTTTCTGTCCCCTCTCCTAGAATCTGGGTAGGCTTTGACCAACAGGTTAAGGCAAAAATGACACTGTGTGACTTCTGAGGACAGGTCACTTAAAAGGACATGCAGCTTTCTACTTGGTCCTCTTACACACTCACTCTTGGATCCCTGAGCTTCTATATAACTACCTTAAACGAGCCACGCCGGGAAGGCCATATGAAGGCCCTTAGGTTGATAACACAGCTGAGCCCACCCTTCTAGACATCCTTGCCAAGGTGCCACACACGTGATGAAGCCATCCTTCAGTCTCTCTCTGCCATTGAGTCATCACAACTGAGGCCCCAAACATGTACAGCAAAAAGAAGATATTCCTGCTGTACCCTTTCCAAATCCCTGACCCACAAATCCTGTGAACATAATAAAATGGTGGCATTGGTGGTGGTTTGTTATGCAACAAGATAACCAGACCAGAAAGGGAGAGAAGGCAACAACAGACAAAGCAGGTCCATAAATTATGAAAGACAAAAAGTACATAAAATGCTAAGTGTCTTAGATTTCAGCCACCAAGACAAAAGCCCTTTCAAGCAGCAGAATCCTGGAAAGAAATGATGGCAGGAATTGAAGACTAATGAAAAAAACTGAATAAGAACTAATTAGTCCTCTAGACCTGCTCCTCCAGAAAACACTACCAGGGAACTGTCCCTCCTCTATTACTTTTTCCCCTACCCCAATAAAAAATAAAACATTTAACTCAAGAGAGATGTTAAATTAAAACAGAAACACTGAGCACAGGTCAGGGTGCAGAATGGCCCAAGTCCACTTCCGCAGTTTGGCTATCAAAACACTAGCTGCCAGGCTTATGCTTCTTGCAGCCCCAGGATGAGAGTGAAAGTTCCAGAATGCCAGCAGTCCAACAGGCCCAGTGACCTATACAACAACAGTAACCTTTGAAGGATACAGGTAATTTAAAAAAAAAAAAAAAAAAAATGGAGGCCGGAAGCAGTGGCTCACACCTGTAATCCCAGCACTTTGGGAGGCCAAGGTGGGTGGATCACTTGAGGTCAGGAGTTCGAGACCAGCCTGATCAACATGGTGAAACCCTTCTCTACTAAAAAAAAATACATGCTACTCTAGAAGCTGAGGCAGGAGAATCACTTGAGAATGCGGGAAGTGAAGGTTGCAGTGAGCAAGACTCTGTCTCAGAAAAAAAAAAAAAAAAGAAAGAAAAAAAAAACCACACACACACAATTAGGCAGGCGTGGTGGCACACGCCTGTAATCCCAGCTACTTGGGAGGCTGAGGCAGGAGAATTGCTTGAACCCGGGACGCAGAGGTTGCAGTCAGCCGAGACGGCACCACTGCACTCCAGCCTGGGCGATAAGAGCGAAGCTCCATCTCCAAAAAAAAAAAAAAAAAAAGGAACTGATAAATTACCTGATGTGTCTGACCATATTGGGGCTTACATACATATGAGAGAAAACACAGAAAATTAAAACAGTAACAAAATGCCAATTAATGCCTCAAAAGAAAAGTACACAGAAAGGAAAAGTAACCATAGTGAACAGCACTTATTTATGTAGTTTTAATAATCTAAACGTTGATTTAACACAAAGATATAACACTATGGACAAGGAGGGAAATGCAGGGGCATATGGAGAAGAGAATGGGTGGGCAAAAGGTTACCTTCCATAGTAGAAAAATGTCTAAAATAGAAAAATGAAGAAATGTCAGCATTGGCAATGTGAAATGCGATGATAAATAAGAGAAGAAAGCGCTGAAGAATGGGAAGTGGAAAGAGAAGTTAAAAAGTAAAACTAGAACTGTGCATTTTATGCAAATTATGTATCAATAATGTTGCTCCTAACAAGAAAAGATGGGCCCAGCACCACAGTGGCTCACACCGGTAATCCCAACACTGGGAGGCCGAGGTGGGCTCACTTGAGGGCAGGAGTTGAAGACCAGCCTGAGCAACATGGCAAAACCCCATCTCTCTCTCTCTCTCTCTCGCTCTCACTCGCTCTCTCTCTCTCTATACACACACACACACACACACACACAGTCTCTCTCTCTACATATATACACACACACAGTATTTAAAAATAAAATTAAGAAAGAAAAGATGAATCAATTTTTTTTTTTATTCTGGAAGCACAAAGAGTAATTGGTTCTACCTCTACACGATTAAGGGAAAGCTTCATAAAAAGAGAAAGGAAGCCATTTAAAGGTCTTGAAATAAAAATAAGAAAAGATGGAGGGCCATACACAGTATCTCACACCTGTAATCTCAGCAATTTGGGAGGCTGAGGTGGGAGCATCACTTGAGCTCAGGAGTTCAAGACCACCTTGGGCAACACACTGAGACCTCATTTTTACTAAACATTTAAAAAAAATTAGCCAGGCATGGTACATGCCTGTAGTCTCAGCTACTCAGGAGGCTGAGGCAGGAAGATAGCTTAATCCGGGGAGAGTGTGGCTGCAGTCAGCCATGACCGCACCACTGCACTCCAGCCTGAGCTACAGAGAGACTGTGTCCAAAAAAAAAAAAAGAAAAGATGGAGGAGAAGTATTGAGGATGGGGTTTAAAAGTTATATGGAGGCCCAAATGTTGAGGGACTTCAAATTTTACTTTTCTTTGAGAAGATTTTTGAGTAAAAATCTATCACTGAGGGGAGTACAAAGAATGATTCTCTGTAGAGACCAAACCCAAGAAGCATTAGCTACTGTACTACCTGAGCAAAGCAAAAGAGAACGGAAAAAAAATTATAGCCACATACAGAGGCACAAGTGTGCATATATATATTTGCCTTTAATTTTTAAAACAAAAAGTTATAAACTTATTTTTAAATGGTTGAGAAGGGAATATGATGGTAGATTTGGTTCTGGAACAATGTAAATATTTTACAATCATATATGTATTTTAAATATTACACTATAAATAAAATTACAGTTAAAAAAGCAATCTTTATAAAGCCAAAAACAAAATGAAACAAACAAACCTTACTATGTAGCCAGCTGATAACGTAACCAGACATAGAACAATTATTTCAAAGAACTTTAAAACAGCAATTTAACCAAATATTCCCAGTGGAAAATATCTTAGGGACAAAAATAAAAGAACTACAAAAAAATCCTCAAGCTACAATTCGAAACCACGTACAGTCATGCATCCCTTAAGACCAGGATATATCCTGATAAATGCAACATTAGGCAATTTCATCCCTCTGCAAACACAATAGAGTATATTTAGACAAACCTAGATTGTATATCCTACTATACACCTAGGCTACAAATCTGGCACAGCATGTTACTGTACTGAATACAACAGACCAATGTAACACAGTGGTAAATATTTGTGTCTAAACATATGTAAACATAGAAAAGGTACAGTAAAAATATGTTATTATAATCTTACGGAACCAACCTTACCATCATTGACCAAAATACTGTTACATGGCAGATGACTGTGGTTCATGGTAGTATTGGTACTGTTATTCCAACACTGTTAATGTATGTAGTATGTGATAAAGCAACTGAGTCATTATGTTGTCTTCGAGAACCAAAATTTTCAACTTAGAAGACATACTTAAAATTGATAAAACATTGTAGTCCTGAATTTGAACTGAAAGATCTGTGTGAAATCATAATTTTAAAACCTTCAGAAAGAAATGAAGCGCGACATCAGCAAAAATGGTGGCTTAAGAACCTCTAACAATTCGTCTCCCATGAGAAAACGAGCAAATAGTCTCAGAATTAACTTTATAATAACTCTGGAAACGAATCAAAGGCTTGCAGCAATCTTAGAAGCATTTAGTGAAGAAAAATGGCCAAATCTTAGTAAAAACAGAAAGCTTTGTGGCTTTTTAATTTGCCCTAGTCCCATTTTCTCCATACAGCTCTGCAGTAGACTTGAAAACAAACAGCATGATAGATTTCTGGTAAAATCCAGCAGCCTGAAAAGCCAGCAGAGGGAGTACAATGAGGCTGAGGCTCCTTCAAAGCCTCATTCCCAGAAAATTCACCTCTATAAATGTTCCCTGGAAGATCCCTCTTGCAAAGCTAGGTATTTCATGTAAATAGAGTTCACCAGTGTGAAATCCCTTTACTTGAAGGCCATTTGTTGAAAAGAATTCCAGGGAATTGTTTAGCTTAGAGGCTGGCTAAAGCAGTGGCTAACAACAGAGGCAAACAACAGACTAACCAAAAACTTCAGAAGGAAAAGCAGGAGACTGAGATTGTCTGTAAGAGTTTTAAAAGCTCCAACAAAAATATGAAAAAACTAAGAATCAAGAAAGCCAAGCACAGAAAAGGGGCTGTGTGCATGCCCAGAAAGATCTGCGAAGTCCCCAGGTGCTCACCTCTGCTTTACCATGAGGCTCTGCACAATCAAAATAATGGCTATGGCAATGTTGTCAACTGACTGCACAGAACATCCTTCAGCAAAGACTGGGAGACTTAGTGGTCCCAGACAGTTGAGGAAGTCACTCACTAAAATAAACAAGGAGAGAATTCAGTGGTAATACATAACAAAGAACACAGACTTTAAAAAATTAATTCAGAGAAGTCACTAAACAAAGAAACAACTACAACAAACAAAAGCCAATGCTGCAAAGGGGGAACCTTCTGCTTTCAGTTTCTACATTACAATAAAACGTCCAGTTTTCAACCAAAAATTGTGAGACATAAAACAATCCAGCCATAGAACAAAAAGCAATCAACAGAAACCATCCCAGGGAAAGCCCAGATGAGCTTACTAGACAAAACTTTTAAAGTCAGCTATTATAAACATGACCTCAAGTAAACAAAAACATGAAAAACATCTTTTACATAAAGTAAAATACGTCTCAAGAACTAAAGTATAAGGTCAATGTATCAAAGAATAAAGAATATCAACAAAGAGAAATTATATTTTAATAGGACAAAATAGAAAATACAACTGAAATAAAGAATTCACTAAAGAGGCTCAACAGCCTCAAATATTCTAGTGAATATTTGAACAGGCAGGAAGTATCCGGGAACTTGAAGAGAGATAACTGGGATTATTCAGTTGAGCAACAGAAAGAAAATAAGAAAGAAAAATTAACAGAGTCTCAGAAACCTGTGCAACACCATGAAGTTCACCAAAACATGCAAAATTGAAGTCACAGAAGGAGAGGGGAAAAACATTTAAAGAAATAATGGCTGAAAGTTTTCCAAATGTGATAAAAAAAATTAATCTCAAGTCCAAAAAGCTCAATGAATTCCAAATAGATTAAACTCAGAGTTCTACACTGAGACACATTATAGTCAAACTGTCAAAAGACAAAGACAATCTTGAAAACAAGAAAGAAGTGACTCATCACATACAAGGGATCCTCATCAAACACCGTGGAGGCTAGAAGGCAATGGGATGATGTGGTAAAAGTGTTGAAAGGAAAAAACAGAACCAAGAATTCTAGATTCAGCAAAACTATCCTTAATTATCAAGGGGAAATTAAGACATTACTATATAAACAAAAACTGAATTTGTCACTAGGAAAATACAAAAGGCAGTCATTCAGGTTGAAAGGGCACTAGACAATAACTAAAATTCACAAGAAAAAACAAAGAGTACCAATAAAAGTAATTCTCAGGTACAATGATCTTAATGTGTCCCTACAAAATTAATATATTGAAACTTAATCGCCAATGTGATAGCATTAAGAGGTAAGGCCTTTATGAGGTGATTAAGTTATGAAAGCAAAGCCCTCATGAATGGGATTAATAACCTAAAAGAGGTCTGAGAAAGCTATTCCTCCCTTTGCCCTTCTGCTTTTTGTCACATAAAGATGCAGCAATCTTGGAGACAGAAAGCTAGCCTTCACTAGACACTAAATCTGGGAGTGCCTTGATCTTGGACTTCCCAATCCTCAGAACTGTGAGAAATGAAGTTCTATTATTTACAAATTATCCAGTCTGTAGTATTCTGTCATAGCAGAACAAATTGACTGAAACACCAGGTAAATATAAAAGATAATGTAAATAGGCCAGGCACTGTGGCTCACACCTATAATCCCAGCACTTTGGGAGGCTGACAGGCGGATCACCTGAGGTCAGGAGTTCAAGACCAGCCTGGCCAACATGGTGAAATCCCATCTGCACTAAAAATACAAAAATTAACCAGGCGAGGTGGCATACGCCTGTAATCCCAGCTACTTGGGAGACTGAGGCAGGAGAATTGCTTGAACCGGGGAGGTGAAGGTTGCAGTGAGCCAAGATTGCGTCACTGCACTCCAGCCTGGGAGACACAGCGAGACTCCCTCTCAAAAAAAAAAAAAACAGTGTAAATGCATTTTTTGTTTGCTGAACTTATCTCCTATGTGATTAAAAAGAAACTCTATAAAACTCTATAAGGCAGTCATTATGTGCCTGTGTTGATGGGAACATAATGCATAAAGATGTAACTTACATGACAATACCAATGCAAAGGAGGGGAAAGTGAAGAGAGCTGTACACGGGCAGTTTTTGTATACTAATGAAATAAAGTTGCCATTAATCACAACAGGATTGTTTTAGGTTGCTAACTGTAATTTCCAGGGCAAACACTCAAAAAATAAAAAAAACATATAATGAACTAAGCAAAAGGAGAATTAAAATGGTACACTGAAAAACAACACAAAAAAGGTAGAAATGGAGGCTGGGCCTGGTGGTTCACACCTGTAAACCCAGCACTTTGGGAGGCCGAGGCAGGTGGATCACCTGAGGTCAGGAGTTTGAGACCAGCCTGACCAACATGGTGAAACCCCATCTCTACTAAAAATACAAAAATTAGCCAGGCATGGTGGCGGGCACCTGTAATCCCAGCTACTCGGGAGGCCTAGGCAGGAGAATCGCTTGAACCCGGGAGGTGGAGGTTGCAGTGAGCTGAGATCATGCCACTGCACTCCAGCCTGGGCGACAGGGCAAGACTTCATCTCAAAAAAAAAAAGGTAGAAATGGAAGAATACAGAACAAAAACAACAGATGATGATATGATGAAAACAAACAGTAAAATGGCAGATGTAAATCCTACTTTATCAGTCATCACATAAAATGCAAATGAATTAAACACTTACAATTAAAGACAAAGATCGACAGAATGAAATTTTTTTTGTTTGTTCTTTTGAGATGGAGTCTCACTCCGTTGCCCAGGCTGGAGTGCAGTGGCGCAATTTTGGCCACTGCAACCTCCGCCTTCCAGGTTCAAGTGATTCTCCTGCCTTAGCCTCCCAAGTAGTAGCTGGGACTACAGGTGTGCACCACCACACCCAACTAATTTTTGTATTTTTAGCAGAGAAGGGGTTTCACCATGTTGGCCAGGCTGGTCTCGAACTCCTGACCTCAGGTAATCCACCTGCCTCGGCCTCCCAAAGTGCTGGGATTACAGGCATGAGCCACCACACCCGGTCTGAATTTTTTTAAAGGCATAACACAACTATATGCTTTCTAAAAAGGACATACTTCAGATTCAAGGACAAAAATAGGTTGAAACTAAAAGGATGTAAAACATATGTACCATGCAAACAATAACCAAAATAGAGCTGGGTGGCTATACTAATATCATACAAAATGAACTTTGAACATACACATACTATGTAGTCACAGAAATTATTAATTTTTAAAATACACTTTGAAACAAAAATTGTTACTAGGGACACAGAATATTTTATAATGATGAAAGGATCAATTTATCAAGAATATATAACAGGTAAAAACATAAACATAACTCAAGATATAAGCAAAATCTGAATTGAGGAAAAACAGACAATTCAACATTAGTTGGAGACTTCAATACTTAACTTTCAATAATCAGACAGCAGATCACAAGAAAACAGAAGACTCCAAGAGCTCTATAAAACAAGACTTAATAGCCACCTATAGAATACTCCCTGCAACAACAGCAGAATACACATTCTACTCAAGTGTACATGGAACACCATCCGGGACAAACCACATTAGGCCACTAAAACAAGTCCCCATATTTTTTTTTTTTTTTTTTTTTTTTTTTTTTGAGATGGAGTCTCACTCTGTCACCTCAGCTCACTGCAACCTCTGCCTCCCAGGTTCAAGCAATTCTCCTGCCTCAGCCTCCCGAGCAGCCCAGATTACAGGTGCCTGCCACTACGCCTGGCTAATTTTTGTATTTTAGTAGAAATGGGGTTTCACCATGTTGGCCAAGCTGGTCTCAAACTCCTGACCCTCAAGTGATCTGCCCGCCGTGGCCTCCCAAAGTGCTGGGATAACAGGCGTGAGCCACTGTACCCGGCCGTCCTCATAATTTTAAAAGAATTAAAATTTTAAAAGCTATGCTCTCTGACCAAAATGTAGTGAAATTAGAAATCAGTAACAGGAACAAATTGAGGAAATTCACAAATATATGAAAAATTTTAAACACTCCAAAATAACTAATGGATCAAAGAAAAATGCAGAATATTATGATTCAACATATTACACAGAAAATAAACTTTTTTTTTTTTTTTTGAGACAGAGTCTAGCTCTGTCGCCCAGGCTGGAGTGCAGTGACGCGATCTCCACTTCCCAGGTTCAGGTGATTCTCCTGCCTCAGCCTCCCGAGTAGCTGGGATTACAGGCGCCTGCCACCACGCCCAGCTAATTTTTGTATTTTTAGTAGAGATGGGGTTTCACTGTGTTGGCCAGGCTGGTCTTAAACTCCTGACCTCGTGATCTGCCCGCCTCGGATTCCCAAAGTGCTGCCATTACAAGCGTGAGCCACCACGCCCGGCCAACTCATTTCTTAAATAACAGAATGGCTAAACTTATTTTAAGAGAAACTGCCTATTATTAAAGGGCCTAACAATCTTTCTTCCAGGAAGATTTTTCTCAGAAAAAAAGTCTCTATAAATTGTACAGGAATAAGTTTAAAAGAACAGAAAAAAGGATAAAATCATAGAATTTTTAGAGCTAGAATGAATTAAAATTGCAGAACTTTACTACATGTACATTGCTGAAATAATAATTATTCCCTGCCTAAGGAAGACTAATGCCTCCCACCTATTAAGTTTTCCCTTGTTTATTCATTTGAAATTCATACAGAAACATATCTGTATGTACCACCTCTCCTTCCTACTCCTAAAAACTTCTGAATCACTTTGCCTATTTTAAGCATTTTAAGAATTTTGGGGAAAAAAATTTTGTTTGGCTGGCCTTAATATGTTGAAAGGAGCAGAATGTTATGTTATACTGGTATATTTGGCATAGGAAACTAAAGAGTAACTGCTGTTTGATGGCAAACCATAACAGTGACATTCTGCTATAATCCAGTTTATCTTTCAGTTTCTTTCTTTGCATGTAAATATATACTTCCTTTAAAGAATATGACAGGAAGCATTTGATATTCAAAAGTAAGCCTTCTAGTTATTTAAACCATATCCCCGAAATAACAGTTATGGGTCAAGCCCTAATAGAAACAGCTTTAAAATGAGGATATGTTGTGATTTTGTCACCAGATTCTCCTAAATTTGACTTTTAAGACTTATTTTGTTCACATGACATAATATCTTTAGACAAAACTTTCATAATTCAAATTTGAATTACTATAAGCCTTCCAGTTCCACCAAAATGGAGTACCGTTGCTTCATTCTTCCCAGGTCCTCCCTCTTACAACTAAAAAACTCTGAACATAATACAACAAACAAACATAGAAAGTATCTGAAAAGTGGAAAGAAAGCAGATTTCCTAAAGACTTCATAATTTGAGGAGCAATAAGGCAATGAGATCCCTGGGTTTTCGTACTGCCACCCATATTTCCAAGACAGGATGCTGCTTCAGAAGACCACAATACAGTATCACCAACTGTCACAGAGAAAAAAAAAAATTACAAGAAAAGCCTGTTCCTCCTAGTCAAAAGGCTGGGAAAAGGGTAAGCTTAACAAAGGAAACCCTTCTGGCAAAACCCATCCTGCTCCAGCTAAGTACCAAAAGAAAACATATACACACACACCCCCCTCCACAGTTTCAGTGGAGCTGGGCATATAGCTAATCTAACACATACACCCCCCACCACAAAACAGAAGCAGGTAAAAGAATAAGCTTACCAAAAGAAACCTTTCTGGCAAAACCCATCTTACTGGAGCTAAATACCAATGGAAAACACACACACACACACATGCACACGCACACGCACACGCCCTCCCTTCCTCCCCCTCCCTCAAAACCCATCTTACTAGAGCTAAATACCAATGGAAAACACACACACACACACACACACACACACACACACACACATCCTCCCTTCCTCCCCCTCCCTCCACAGTTTCAGTGGAGCCAAGCATACAACTATCTAAACATACACACACCCCACCACAAAGCAGAAGCAGATAAAAGAGTAAGCTTACCAAAGAAACCTTTCTGGCAAAACCCATCTTACTCAAGCTAAATACCAACGGAAAACAAACACACACACACACACACACACACACACACACACACACACACCCTCCCTCTCCCTCCCTCCGCAGTTTCAGCGGAGCCAAGCATACAGCTAACCTAACACACACCCCCCACCACCAAGCAGAAGAAGCAGGTGGTGCTTTGCACCAGGTGGTACTGGAAGGGCAGAGTGGGTAAGTGCTCCTACACCCTCCACCCAGAAAAAGCAGGCTGTGGGACTGGAACCCCTACCAGGGTTGTGTTGGCAAGACAAAACAGGGAGTTGATCTTCCATCCCCCACACAGGGGTGCTCCAGTTCCCCTACTGGGTTAGTGGCAAGGCTAAAAGAGGAGCTAATCTTCCATACTCCACCCAGTAAAGCAAGTGGTGTTCAGACTCACCCATTTAAGATAGTGTCAGTGGGGTCTAGGGGCAAGCTAGGCTTCCACCACCACCCATTAGCAAGGAGGCTTAATAAAGCTGTGTGAGGCAGTTAGTCACCACTACCTTTCACCATCACTGCACTCCCACCTCCCTCCTGCACACACAGGCCTGGTGTCAACAGGACCCAGCAAGAACCTGAACCTGCACCCCTACCCAGCCATCAACAAGACTGAACAAGGAGATGTGAGTTACAGTCAGTCAGCTTTCTACTCCCTGCCCCAACCCCTGGTATCAGTGGTAACCAGTGAAGAGCAGAACCTCCACATTCACCCAGTATCAAGGCTAAACGAAGCAGTGTAGGACAGAGTAGCTGACAACCATTTCAGCCATTCTCAAATGCCAGTGGTACCCAGAGGGGGCTGAGCTTCCATTCCCCACCTGGCATCAACTCAGGGGAAGTGGTATGAGGTAAGGAGCTTTTTCTTCACCCTGCAGCATCAGTGCAGTGTGAGTTAGCCTCCCTACTTCTCTCTTGCTGAGGCAGCATGGCTCATCAGAAAGTTCATCTTATACCCCCTACTCAGAGGCAACAAGGTGGCATAAAATGGTGCCCAACTTTTGTTAGGAAGATGTGAGGGTAAGGGAGGAATTGAACTTCCATCCCACCAGTCTGCATTAAGGCAATATGACTTAGTGCCCCACTTTTTCCACAGTAATTGTCAGCAGGACCCAGCAAGAAGCTGAATGAACACACCCACCTAGCCCTTGCACTACACTTCAACAGGGGGACTGCCTACTACAAAAAAGAACAGGCCAGGTGCTGTGTTGCACACCTGTGACTCCTGCTACTCAAGAGGCTGAAGCAGGGGATTACCTAAGTCCTAGAGTTCAAGACCAACCTGGGCAACAGAGCAAGACCCTATCTCAAAAAAAAAGAAAACAGAATTAGCCAGGCATGGTGGCACACACCTGTTCTCCTAGTTACTCAGGAGGCCAAGGTAGGAGAATCACTTGAGCCCAGGAGTTTGAGGTTACAGCAAGCTATGATCACATCACTGCACTCCAGTCTGGATGACTGAGCAAGACCCTGTCTCTTAAAAAAAAAAAAAAAAAAAAAAAAAGAACAAGATGCACAGTTCTCAAAATATGTATGATATCCAAAATGTCCAGGGTACAACTGAAAATCTCATGCCATACCAGAAACCAGGAAAGTATATTATGAATGAGGAGAAACAATCAACAGACACAATACTGAGGTAAATCAGATTTTTTAATTACCTGACAAAAATAAAGATTTTAAAGCAGTTAACAAAATGCTTCAACAAGCAATTGCAACTGCTCTTAAAACAAACAGAAATCTCAGCAAATGTTATTTTAAAAGAACCAAATGGAAATTATAAAACCAAAAAAAAAAAAAACCTAAAATAAAAACTCTTTGAATGAGTTCAATAAAAGAGTGGAAATGAGAGATGACAGTCAGTGAACAGATCAGTAGAATTAAGTCAATCTAAACAAGAGAGAAAACAGATTGAAAAAAAAAAAAAGAACAAAGCCTCAGGGACCTATGGACAAAAATCGAAAAAGCTAAGACTCTTCTCAGAGTCCCAGAAGATGAGAGAGAATAGGACTGAAAAAGTATTCAAAGATATAATGGCTGAAAACTTCCCAAATTTGGTGAAATACGCTAAAGATACAAAAAGGTGAGTAAACCCCAAATAAAAAAGACATCCACACCAATACATCATAATTAAACTTCTGAAAACTAAAGACAAAAAAATCTTGAAAGCAGCCAAAGAGAAATGATACATTACTTTATAGGGGAACACCAATTCAAATGACAGCAAATTTCTCATCTGAAACCAGACAGGAAAAAAAAAACAAAAAACAAAAAACAGCACAACGCTTGTCAAGTATTGAAAGAAAATAACTGTCCACTGTGAATTCTATATGCAGCAAAAATATACTTCAGGAATGAAGGAAAATAAGACACTCTCAGAAAAACTAAGAATTTCTTGCTAGCAAACCTACCCTGAAAGAACGGCTAAAGAAGCTCTCTGGAAAAAAAAAAAGGAAATGATAATGGAAGAATGCTGAAACTTCGGGGAAAAAAAAAAGAACTTTGGAATAGGTAAAATAGGGGTAAATATAACAGACTATCATACTACGCATGAGTTTCTTTTTATCTTTTTTTAGTTCTGCTTACTAAGGAAGAGTTCTTAAATCATATTTGCTGGTTGAAGCAAAATTTATCACACCATCTGATGTGTTGTTCAATGTATGTAGAGAATGTAAGTACACTTAAGAAAATTTATTTTTGGCCAGGCACGGTGACTCATGCCTGTAATCCCAGCACTTTGGGAGGCCGAGGCGGGCGGATCACGAGGTCAGGAGATCGTGATCATCCTGGCTAACACGGTGAAACCCCGTCTCTACTAAAAAAATACAAAAAATTAGCTGGGCGTGGTGGCAGGTGCCTGTAGTCCCAGCTAATCAGGAGGCTGAAGCAGGAGAATGGCGTGAACCCAGGAGGCGGAGCTTGCAGTGAGCGGAGATCCAGCCACTGAACTCCAGCCTGGGCGACTGAGTGAGACTCTGTCTCAAAAAAAAAAAAAAGAAAAAGAAAATTTATTTTTAAAGTAAAGAGGGCAGCAAAAGGACCTAAATGGAAGGAAAGTTTCTGCGCTTCACTGAAAGTGGTAAAACACCAATACCAGTAGACAGTGGTAAGTTACATATGAATACTGCAATATCCAGAGAAACCACTAAGAAATCTATACAAAGAAATATATTCAAAAACCTTAAAAATCAAGATGGAATCCTAAAATATATTAAGATAACCCATAAGAAGGTAAGAAAAAGCAGATGAATGAGAAACACACAAAAAAAATGCAAGTAATAATAGAAAGAAAACAGAAAACCCTCCAAATACTTAGAAACTTAACAACACACTACTAAATACTCCATGGATCAAAGAAGAAATTTTAGCCGGGCACGGTGGCTCACGCTTGTAATCCCAGCACTTTGGGAGGCCAAGGCGGGCGGATCACGAGGTCAGGAGATCAAGACCACAGTGAAACCTCGTCTCTACTAAAAATACAAAAAAATTAGCCGGGCGTGGTGGCGGGCGCCTGTAGTACCAGCTACTCGGAGAGGCTGAGGCAGGAGAATGGCGTGAACCCGGGAGGCAGAGCTTGCAGTGAGCCGAGATTGCGCCACTGCACTCCAGCCTGGGCGAAACAGCAAGACCCCGTCTCAAAAAAAAAAAAAAAAAGAAGAAGAAATTTTAAAATGCACAGAACTGAATCAAAATGAAAATACAAATACAAAAGTATGTGAGACACAGCTAAAGTAGTGCTGAAATGTAAATTTATAGCACCAAATTGTTACATCAGAGAAAAGGAAATGATTCAAATTAATAATCCAAGTTTCAAGCTCAAGAAACTAGAAAACATAAAGAGCAAATAAACTCAAAGCAAGCAGAAAGACGGAGAGAAGAAATGAATAAAATTGAAGCCAGGAGAATAGTAGAACTAAAAAAAAAAAAAAGAAATCAATAAAACAAAAGTTGGTTCTTAAAAAAATAAAAGTTGGCCGGGTGCGGTGGCTCACGCCTGTAATCTCAGCACTTTGGGAGGCCGAGGCGGGCGGATCACGAGGTCAGGAGATCGAGATTATCCTGGCTAACGCGGTGGAGGAGGAGACCATCCTGGCTAACGCAGTGAAACCCCATCTCTACTAAAAATACAAAAATAAAAAAAATTAGCCGGGCGTGGTGGCAGGCACCTGTAGTGCCAGCTACTCGGGAGGTTGAGGCAGGAGAATGGCACGAACCCGGGAGGCAGAGCTTGCAGTAAGCTGAGATCGCGCCACTGCACTCCAGCCTGGCCGACAGAGTAAGACTTCGTCTCTAAAAAAATAAATAAATAAATAAGTAAATAAAATAAAATAAAAGTTGCTGGGCGTGGTGGCTCACACCTGTAATCCCAGCATTTTGGGAAGCCAAGGTGGGCGGATCACCAGAGGTCACGAGTTCAGGACCAGCCTGGTCAACATGGTGAAACCCCGTCTCAACTAAAAATACAAAAACTAGCTGGGCATGATGGCGGGTGCCTGTAATCCCAGGCACTCGGGGGCTGAGGCGAGAGACTCACTTGAACCCGGGAGCCAGAGTTTGCAGTGAGCCGAGATCGTGCCACTGCACTCCAGCCTGGGCGACAAAACGAGACTCTGTCTCAAACAAAAAAAAAAGAAATTAATAAAGTTGACAAACCTAAGACTCACAGACATGAAAACACAAATCATCGTGTCAGGAATGAAAACAAAGAGAACACTACAGATTTTGCTAACATTAAAAGAATAACATGGGAATAATACCATGAACAATTCTGCGTTCATAAATTCAACTTAGAAGAAACAGATCAACTCCTCAAAACTACAAACTACCAAAACTCAGTCAAAACGACAATCTGAAGAGTCCTATAACTACTATCAAAATTGATTTTCTAATCAGAAGCTCCAAAAAGATAAAGCTCAAATGGTTTTACCGAACAATTCTAACAAACATTTAAAGATGAATTTAAACCAACTTCACACATTCTCATCCAGAAATAGAAGGGAACTCATTTTATGGATGCTGGTATTATCCTGATACCAAAAGCAGATACTGTACAAAAAATGTTACCTACAAACCAGTATCTCTCATGATACTTAGAGGCAGAAATCCTCAACGAAATATTAGCATACTCATACTCTATTATTATATATGAGATATACTCATCCATATTCTTGTCATGATCTTATACACAAAAATTCTCAACAAAATGTTAGCAAATGTAATCCAACAATGTACACAAAGAAGTATATGCCATGACCAATTGGGTTTTACTCTAGTTATGCAAAGCTAGTTTAGCATTCAGAAATCAATGTTACATCAACAGGCTGAAGCAAAAAAACCATATTCACATCAGTTGACCCAGAAAAAAGCATTTAACAAAACCCAACCTCTATTCAAGATTAAAAATCTCAGCATCTTAGGAAGGAGTGGGGTGGAGATGGACTTTCTCAACTGAATAAATAGCACCTACAAAAGAATCTACAACTTTTAGGACAAAATATTGAATGCTTTCCCAGGAGACTATACTGGCTAATGCGGTGAAACCCCGTCTCTACTAAAAATACAAAAAATTAGCCAGGCATGGTGGCGGGCACCTGTAGTCCCAGTTACTCGGGAGGCTGAGGCAGAATGGCGTAAACCCAGGAGGCAGAGGTTGCGGTGAGCCCAGATTGCACCACTGCACTCCAGCCTGGGTAACAGAGCAAAACTCTGTATCAAAAAAAAAAAAAAAAAAAAAAAACTCCCACAACAAATGAATTCACTAAGGTTGCAGGATACAAAATCAACACACAAAAATTTACATACTAACAATAAAGACCTGGAAATTTACATTTAAAATGCATCATCATTTGCAATTGCTCAAAAGAAAATGAAATTCATAGGTATAAACTTAACAAATGCTCATGGAACAAATCAAAGAAGACCTAAGTAAACAAAGAGACAACTCATGTTCATGAATTGGAAAGCTCAGTATAGCAAATTATATATATATATATATCAATTATGCCCAGGTTGATTTGATGCAATGCCTATCAAAATCCCAGCAAGGTTTTTTTTTGTTTTTGTTTTTGATTTTTGAGACAGAGTCTTGCTCTGTCGCCCAGGCTGAAGGAGTGCAGTGGCGTGATCTCAGCTCACTGCACCCTCCGCTTCCCAGGTTCAACCAATTCTCCTGCCTCAGCCTACCAAGTAGCTGGGACTTACAGGCGTATACCACCACATCTGGCTATTTTTTTTTTTTTTTTTTTTGAGATGGAGTCTCGCTCTGTCACCCAGGCTGGAGTGCAGTGGCACGATCTCAGCTCACTGCAACCTCTGCCTCACAGATCCAAGCGATTCTCCTGCCTCAGCCTCCCAAGTAGCTGAGACTACAGGTGCATGCCACCACGCCCAGCTAATTTTTGTATTTTTAGTAGAGACGGGGTTTCACCATATTGTCCGGGCTGCTCTCAAACTCCTGACCTCAGTTGATCCACCTGCTCGGCCTCCCAAAGTGCTGGGATTACAGGCGTGAGCCATCATGCCCAGACAGTTTTTGTATTTTTTTTTTTTTCTTTGAAACCGAGTCTCGCTCTGTCGCCCAGGCTGGAGTGCAGTGGCGGGATCTCGGCTCACTGTAAGCTCCGCCTCCCGGGTTCACGCCATTCTCCTGCCTCAGCCTCCCGAGTAGCTAGGACTACAAGCGCCGGCAACCACGCCCGGCTAATTTTTGTATTTTTTAGTGGAGACGGGGTTTCACCATGTTTTGCCAGGATGGTCTCGATCTCCTGACCTCGTGATCCACCCACCTCGGCCTCCCAAAGTGCTGGGATTACAGGCGTGAGCCACCGCGCCCAGCTTTGTATTTTTTTAGTAGAGACAGGGTTTCACTGTTAGCCAGGCCGGTCTCAAACTCCTGACCCTAAGTAATCCACCTGCCTCAGCCTCCCAAAGTGTTGTGATTAAAGGCGTGAGCCACCGTACCCGGCCTCAAAATCCCAGCAAGCTTTTATGTAGACATAGACAAACTTACTCTAAAATCTATATGAAAAGGCAAAGACCTCAGAATAGCTAAATCGACCTTGACAAAGAAGAATAAAGTGGTGAGAACCACTACACCTGGTATTAAGGCTGTAAAACGTAGAGGTTCCTCTTCAAAGACTTTCCTCTCCATCTAATTAGGAATAAATAGTAACTTCTCTTAGAAGCAAAATTTATTCAAAGACCTGTGCTAACATTCTTAAATATCTGCTAGCCGTAATAAACAAATCAATGTACTTTATGTTCTTAGCTCCCACAATTAAGCCTATTTGCCCTGGCATGCTTACACTGGTCCAAGCAAGCATTAGGGCACAGCCTGTTCCTCTTCCTTATTTAAAGGTGTTTTTACCTTTCTCAACATTCCACAAGTTACTTCCTCCTTCCTTTGTTCTCCTCTGCCTTTGCCTCCTTAAAAAAGTTCTAAGTTGCTAGCCAATCGGGACAAATACAAAATGTGAAGTCCCGTTCCAGCCAATGGAAACTGGACACAGCAGTAGGGCAGACGCGTCAGGATGTAAATGACCCTGTCTCCTTTGTTCAGTGGGTGTACTCTCGTGGCAAAACTGCTGGTGAGTGTACCCTTTCTGCAGAAAGTATAAAAATGGCCTTGCTAAGGAAATTAAATTTATATTCAAGTGCTATTTCTTTACGGCACCGAAAACAAGCATTTCAAACAAGACCTACTATACAATGACAGTAATTAACATAGTGTGATACTGGTGGAGGAATAAGCACGTAGACAAATCAAACATAATAGAGAACCCAGAAATAAACCCCTACAAATATACATGCAACTATTTTTTTAAAAAGATTCAAAAGCAATTCAGTGGAGAAAAAATGACCTTTTCAACAAATAATGGTGGAGCAGTTGAACATCTACAGCAAACATCTACATCAAAGCTCAACTTCAACCTCACACCTGATATAAAACATGAATAAAAAACTACAAAACTTTTAGAAAAATAAACAAATAAACCTTAGGGATCTAGGGCCAGGCAACATGTTTTTATACTTCACATCAAGATCCATAAAATAAAAATTAATACATTGGACAATAAATTAAAAACCTTTGCACTGCAAAAGACTGTTAAAATCATTCAAAGTTATAGAGCGGGAGAAAATCCAACCACATACCTAACAAGGACTAAACTCTAGAAAATATAAAGAAATCTCAAAACTGAACAGTTAAAAAAAAATCCAACTAGAAAATGTGCAAAAGACACGAACAGACATTTTACCAATGATACACAGATGAAAAATAAGAACATGAAAGATGTTCAGGCCAGGTGCAGTGGCTCACGCCTGTAATCCCAGCACTTTGGAAGGCGGATCACCCGAGGTCAGGAGTTCGTGCCAGCCTGGCCAACATGGAGAAACCTCGTCTCTACTAAAAATACAAATATTAGGCAGGCGTAGTGGCGGGCGCCTGTAATCCCAGCTACTCAGGAGGCAGAGGCAGGAAAATCACTTAACCCCAGGAGTCGGAGGTTGCAGTGAGCCGAGATCACGCCACTGCAATCCAGCCTGGGCAACAAGAGCGAAACTCCATCTCGAAAAAAAAAAAAAAAAAGTTCAGCACCACTAGCCATTAGGGAAATACACATTAAAACCATAATGACCTATCACTACACCCTATCAAGAATGTCAAAAATAAAAACAGCATGAACACCAAACGCTGGCAAGGATGCAGTGAAACTGGAACACTGATACATTGCTGGTAGAAATGTAGGTAGAGCAGCTCTGGAAAACAGTTTGATGGTTTTTATAAAACTAAATATGCGACTACCAGCAATTGTACTCTTGGGCATGTAGCCCAGAGAAAACTTATGTTCACACAAAAACCTGTACACAAATGTTCATAGCAGTTTTATTCACAGCAGCCAAAAACCGGAAATAACTCAGATGTCTTTCAAAGGGTAAATGATTAAAGAAACTGTGATGCATCAAAAAGGAACAAACTGTTGATACACAATAAAACTTACATAACTCTCCAAGGATATCTGCTCAATGATCAAAGGGAATTCCAAAAGGATACATAGTGTATGATCCCACTTATATAACATTCCTGAAATGACAGAATTTACAAATGAATTTGTGGATAAATGGGTTAGTGGTTGCCAGCGGGTAGGAAGAGATGAAGGAAGGAAGTAGATACGGCTATAAAAGGGGAACAAGACATATATTTTGGTGTGGAACTTCTCTGTCCCTTGACTATATTTCAATATCAGCATCCTGGTTGTAATATTGTACCACAGTTTTGCAAGATGCTACAGTTGGGGGAAACTGGGTAAAGCACACTCTAGCTTTATTATTTCTTTAAAATGCATATAAATCTACAATTCTCTCAAAATAAAGTCAGATTTTTAAAGTAAGTCAATAGGTAAGTGTTGCCATTTACAGAAATATATGCATGATATCCAATCTGTCATGTGATGTCCATTTCTGTAAGTAAGGACAACCAAGTCCAACAAGACAAAGAGCCAAAAAACTTACGTTAGATTGTTAAGGACTCCAACTTTCCTTCAGATAGTTAGGACTCACCTTTTTTCATAGAATCATGACTATTTAAGGATTAGATAACCTATATAGTCTATTAAAAGTTATCCTCTGAATGTCTGAATGCTGTTTACAACATCCTGGCCAATAGTGTCAATGCACAAACCTGGGCAACCTCAAGGACAGAAGACTTGCTTAATTTTATCTATCCATTTGTCATCTTTGAAAAGCTGATTTAAAAAAATTTTTTTTGAGTGTTTCCTTAAGAGTTATGAGTTATACTCTGAATCTAACTTACAAACTCCAAATCTATCTTTTTAACTGATAGATTTATAATAAAAGTATAATCATATACACACAGACACACACAGCAAAATCCAACAATAAAAGCTTACTTTCGGCTGGGTGCGGTAGCTCACACCTGCAATTCCAGTACTTTGGGAGCCCAAGGTAAGTGGATCACCTGAGGTCAGGAGTTCAAGACCAGCCTGGCCAACATGGCGAAACCCTGTCTCTACTAAAATTACAAAAATTAGCCAGGCATGGTGGCCGGTACCTGGAATTCCAGCTACTTGGGAGGCTGAGGTGAGAGAATCGCTTGAATCCGGGAGGCAGAGGTTGTAGTGAGCCAAGATTGCACCACTGCACTCCAGCCTGGGCAACAGAGCAAGACTCCCTCATAAATAAATAAATAAATAAATAAATAAATAAATAAATAAATAAATGCTTACTTTCAATAGATCAGAAAGTGTTTCAGCTGATGTCAAGCGACTCTTGCTACTCTTAGGCAAACTAAGGATCCTTACTCATCTTTGTAATATCCACATGCCCAGTACCTAACATATATTTATTCATTGTGATATTTCTTATCAATTCATACCTGAGAATTCACTTAACTTTGCCATCACATGAGTTCCTAGCGAGCAGGAATATACAGTGATTATGCCTAGAATTTTAAACATCAGATCTGACCTAAGAAATAACAATCCCAACTGTAAGAAAGAAGTGGTTTGAGGAAGTCAAAACAACAAAGAAATACTTTCAAACCAGTCTAAAACTAAATGGTTAATCTTGTATTAACAAAAACATGCAACCTAGATTAACAAAAGCATACAAATCTCAACGTCATTATGTGCATTCATTCAGCTTCTGGTCTTAAAAAGCTTGAGACTAAAATCAAAGAAAATTATAATCTAAAAGAAAGTTTAATTGTGCCCTCCTTCTAGGTCAAAATCAAGAACTGAGTCAACCCTAAAAATACAAATGAACAACTAGCTACAATTTTGGCGCTATACAGTCATTTTGGAAATTCCTAATTCCTAGCCCTTCATTTTAAGAAATGGCAAAACTGGTGAAACATAAAAATTAAGTGACTGAAATACACAGCAGGTCCTAAAACTCAGGTCTCCAGTTCTCTTTTCTTTTTTGAGAGGGAGTCTCGCTCTGTCGCCCAGGCTGGATTGCAGTTGCAGTATCTCGGCTCACTGCAACCTCCACCTCCTGGGTTCAAGCAATTCTCTGCCTCAGCCTCCCGAGTAGCTGGGATTACAGGTGCCCACCACCACGCCCGGCTAATTTTTGTATTTTTAGTAGAGACGAGGTTTCACCATCTTGGCCAGGCTGGTCTTGAACTCCTGACCTCATGATCCACCCGCCTCAGCCTCCCAAAGTGCTGGGATTACAGGGGTGAGCCACTGCGCTCGGCCAGTTTTTTGTTTGTTTTTTAAAGAGACAGAGTCTCACTGTGTTGCCCAGGCTGGAGTGCACTGGCACAATCATAGCTCACCACAGCCTTAAATTCCTGGGCTTGAGTGATTTTCCCATGTAGCTGGAACTACAAACGAATGCTACCATGCCCAGCTAATCTACATTAAAAAATTTTAGAGACCAGGGGTCTCTCTATACTGCTCAGTCTGGTCCTGAACTCTTGGCCTCAGGTCTTCAGTTTTCCAATCTATTGTTCTTCCTAGGTATAACACTTACCCTCCCAAGCAAACCAGCATTTTGAGCACTCAGGCTGAAGAAACAATACTAAAGCCTATTAACTACGTTAATAGAGACTGTGCTTAGGATATTTTTCCAGTTAAAGCCATAGGTTCTCCAGGATCAATCCACATTGTCTTCCCCTAGCATCCTTATTATTAATAGAGATTTTGAGAGAATATGTGATGTGGCCACGGAACACCACAAAACTATGTGGCAAAATCCATGCCATTTTAGTCTAACCAAGCCAGTAGTTCTAAAGCTTTTCTTTCTCCCTGACATACTCACATCATTTACACCTCTACCCAAGAATTAGTAAACTAAACTAACTGAAAATATTGAACTAATATCCATAGTTGAGCTTCAAGGAAGATTCCCTATACTCTCTGAAATCATATATAAAATGTACGTAGCTAAAGGGTTACCGACACTCAAGGGGTAAATGACTCCAAAAAAGCACTACTGTCCTAGCTCTATCACCAAATTTTTCATCTTTATAACAAAAATAAACATATTCTGGGCTGGCCATGGTGACTCTTGTCTGCAATCCCAGAACTTTCGGAGGGAGAGGCAGGTGGATCACTTGAGGTTAGGAGTTTGAGACCAGCCTGGCCAACATGATAAAACCCCATCTCTACCAAAAAATACAAAAACTAACCGGGAGTGGTGGCATGCACCTGTAGTCCCAGCTACTCGGGAGGCTGAGGTGGAAGAATCTCCTGAGAGAGGCGGAGGTTGCAGTGAGCCAAGGTTGCACTACTGCACTGCAGTCTGGGGGACAGTGAGACCCTGTCTACGAAAAAAAAAAAAAAAAAGATATTCATCTATAAAATAAGTTAACAAACTAAAAAGGCTGTACTTTTTTGAACTAATCAAGAATGCAAATTTACCTATTTTCTCTTTCCTATGATAAAAACCAAGAAGAAATAATGAAAATAAATGAATCTTACAAATACAAGATAGTAAGTAGGCCGAGCGCGGTGTCTCATGCCTGTAATCTCAGCACTTTGGGAGGCAGAGGCAGGTGGATCAACTGAGGTCAGGAGTTCAAGACCAGCCTGGCCAACATGGTGAAACCCTGTCTCTACTAAAAATAAACAAAATTAGCAGGGTGTGGTGGTAGGTGCCTGTAATCCCAGCTACTCGGGAGGCTGAGGCAACAGAATCGCTTGAACCCGGAAGGTGGAATTTGCAGTGAGCCGAGATCCTGCCACTGCACTCCAGTCTGGGCAACAGAGCAACTCTGTCTCAAAAAAAAAAAAAAAAAAAACATAGTAACTAGTATAACTATGGCTACTTCTACACACATCCACGGAATGAATTAAGTTAATATTCATGGGGCCTGGTAATCAGTCAGAGCAATAAAACCAAAATATGAAGGCAAAATTTGCCAATTCTTCCAATCGAGAGTTCACAGTAGGCCAGGTGCGGTGGCTCACGCCTATAATCCCAGCACTTTGGGGGACCAAGGAGGGCGGATCACGAGGTCAGGGATTTGAGACCAGCCTGACCAATACAGTGAAACCGTCTTTACTAAAAAAATTAGCCAGGCAGGGTGGCGCATTCCTGTAATCTCAGCTATTCTGGAGGCTGAGGCAGAAGAATCGCTTGAACCCGGGAGATGAAGGCTGCAGTGAGCTGAGATCGCACCACCGCACTCCAGCCTGGGAAACAGAGCGAGACTCCATCTTAAAAAAAAAAACTACCAGTATTTTCACATAGCAAGAGGTAAAATTAACAAAGCATTTTAACAATATACAGTATGATCTCATTTGTGTGATAAAAATACCTAACAGAATATGCTTGAAAGTGAAAAGCTACCCAATAAACTTTTATCAGTGGCTGCCTCTGAAATAAAGAACTAAGTAAGTGAGAGATGACGTAGGAATTTTTTTTTGAGATGGAGTCTGACTCTGTCACCCAGGCTGGAATGCAATGGCGTGATCTCAGCTCACTGCAACACTGCCTCTGGGTTCAAGCAATTCTCCTGCCTCAGCCTCCCAAGTAACCAGGACTACAGGCGCCCGCCACCATGCCCGGCTAATTTTTTTGTATTTTTAGTAGAGACAGGGTTTCACTATGTTGACCAGGCTGGTCTCAAACTCCTGACCACATGATCTGCCCGCCTTGGCCTCCCAAAGTGCTGGGATCACAGGCGTGAGCCACCACACCCAGCCGGAATTTTTTTTTTTTTAATATTTAGCCATACTACTCTTTTATTGTTCCAATTTTAGTATATGTACTGCCAAAGCAAGCACAGAGGGTGATTTTCACTGTACCATCCTTTCTGTAACTTTTCAATTTTGTACTATGTGCAAGTATACCTATATTCAAAAAATTGCATGAAGGTATTTCAAAAGTCAAAGACAATATCATGGCTGCAATTAGGATGGGGGCAGTGGGGATGGAGGGAAACGGATTTGAGATTTGAAATGTAGGCCAGGCACGATGGCTCATGCCTGTAATCCCAGCATTTTGGAGGCCAAGGCCAAAAGATCCCTTGTGTTCCAGAGTTCAAGACCAGCCTGGGCAACAGAGCAGGACCTCATCTCTACAAAAAAAAAAAAAATTAGCTGCACGTGCTGGCACATGCCTATAGTCCCACGTAGCTAGGGTGGGAGGATCCACTTGAGCCTGGCAGGTCAGGCTGTAGTGAGCAGTGATCAGCCTGGGTAACAAAGCGAGACTTTGTCTCAAAAAAAAAAAAAAAAAAAAAAAAAATGATGAGGTCTGGTGATTAGCAATTGAGAAAAAGAGATGTCAACAACTATTCCAAGGTTTCTGGCATGGGTAGTGGTAAGTGACATTTACTAAGACAATGAATATTAAAGACAATTATAAATTCAGTTTGCGTATGTTCAGTTTGAGACACCTTCAAGATACCAAGGTAGTCAAGTCGGCAGTCAAACATGTATGTAAATTGGGAACAGGGTGAGTAAAGAGGACCTAAAACACAGCATCCTTGGAAAGACTGAGATGTTGTCAGATACAAAGTCAAAGTAGCAAGGATGTTACGAAAGCCAAGAAAAGGCCTTTTTCCAAGAGCTCTTAAGTCTGCCTCCATCTCATCCCATTCCTAAACCACAGCCTTAGTTTAAACTCGTCTTTTCCAAGACGTTACCATTATCCAAGATATTATCTTATACTGAGCACCTTCCATGCACCAAGCCCAATGCCACACACTTTGCATTTTTCCCCTAACACAAAATGCAATAGTCTGCAGGAAATGTATTACTACTTCTACTTTACAGATGAGAAAACTGAGGCTCTGAAAGATGCTTGCTTGCCCAAGGATCACACATTGAGTAAATGGTAGGAACAGAATTCTATCCTAAAATTCATGCATTGCTATCTACCCATCGGTACTGAAGTTCCTTTCCCTTACACCATATCCTTCTCACAGTGGCCAGTAATATTCCCATAAAACCTACTTCTGGTCATGTCACTTCACCTGATTAGAGAGTTCAGTTTAACAATGCCCCAAAACATCCTACGGCCTATAGTGATGGGGCTTCTCACATGCTCAGTTATCTTTTCCCAATCCCACTGAAACACGCTACCCTCTACCCACACCTGACTATTCACAATTCCTCAAACACCATTTAACTTTATACCTCTGGGCCGGGCGCGGTGGCTCACGCTTGTAATCCCAGCACTTTGGGAGGCCGAGGCGGGCGGATCACGAGGTCAGGAGATCGAGACCACGGTGAAACCCCGTTTCTACTAAAAACACAAAAAATTAGCCAGGCGTGGTGGCGGGCGCCTGTAGTCCCAGCTACTCGGAGAGGCTGAGACAGGAGAATGGCGTGAACCCGGGAGGCGGAGCTTGCAGTGAGCGGAGATTGCGCCACTGCACTCCAGCCTGAGCGAGACTCCGCCTCAAAAAAAAAAAAAAAAAAAAAAAAAAAAACTTTATACCTCTAACTCTTTTTTTTTTTTTTGAGATAGAGTTTCACTCTTGTTGCCCAAGCTGGAGTGCAGTGGTGCAATCTCGGCTCACCACAACCTCCACCTCCCGGGTTCAAGCGATTCTCCTGCCTCAGCCTCCCAAGTAGCTGGAATTACAGGCATGCGCCACCACACCCGGTTAATTTTGTATTTTTAGTAGAGATGGGATTTCTCCATGTTGGTGAGGCTGGTCTCGAACTCCCAATCTCAGGTGATCCACCAGCCTCGGCCTCCCAAAGTGAGGGGATTACAACAGGCGTGAGCCTCCATGCTCGGCTTATACTTCTAACTCTTTACCCTCTTTTTCCTCTTGCTACATCTACATGCCTGGTAAATTTCTACACGTTTCATAACCAAGGCTAAATGCTGAATTTTTGTGCAGTTTCCCTCAGTCACTTATCCAGTCAAAACTAACTGCTCCAGGTCAGGCGCGGTGGCTCACGCTTGTAATCCCAGAACTTTGGAAGGCAAAGACGGGAGGACCACTTGAGGCCAAGAGTTCAACACCAGCCTGGCCAACATGGTGAAACCCCATCTCTACTAAAAATCAAAAAAATTAGCTGGGCATGGTGGCGCACGCTTGTAATCCTAGCTATTCGGGAGGCTGAGGCAGGAGGATCACTTGAACCTGGGAGGTGGAGGTTGCAGTGAGCCAAGATCGCACCACTGCACTCCAGCCTGGACGACAGAGCGAGACTCTGTCTCAAAAAACAAACTAACCACTCCAGCCAGCACAGTGGCTCACACCTGTAATCCCAGGACTTACAGAGGCTGAGGCGGGCAGATACCTTGAGCCCAGGAGTTAGAGACCAGTCTGGGCAACATAGTGAAACCCTGTCTGTACAAAAAAATACAGAAAAGTAGCCAGGCTTGGTGGTTCACGCTTATAGTCCCAGCTACTCAAGAGGCTGAGACAGGAGAATCACTTGAGCCTGGGAGGCAGAGGTTGCAGTGAGCCCAGATAGCACTGCTGCACTCAGCCTGGGTGACAGCTGACACAGTGAGACCCTGTCTCAAAAGAAAAAGAAAAAAAAAAAAACTAAACTGCTCCAAAATGTGGAGAACTGTTGAAAACAGGAGTTCATTAAACTATCTTCAATACCTATGCATACTTTAAATGATGCATAATAAAAAGTTTTAAATGTTTTAATTACTCCATCATTTCAGAGCTCATAGCACTTTGCATGTATCTTTATTATTATACTTACTACATCACATGATCACTCAGTCTGTCAGCCTCTCCCAACAGACTGACTGCAGGGCAGAGGCCAGGTCTTATCAGTTGCCCCAGAACCTGACACAATCCCTCACCCACAGCAGCTCAACAAATGTTTCACCAATCAATCAAGCAAAGCAAAAGCTTTTGTAGTTCTCATTCTGATATTTGAAATTCAGAAACCTAAAATATTTATTTAACTACTGTATCTTGAAAACAAATTTTCCCTAAAAATAAAAACTATCCAGACTCAAGCAACTATGATTCATGAAGTTCTCAGGAAAAATTACCTCTTGTGTCACATATTATGTAATATTCTATCACAGAACACTATAGCAGTATCAAAACACAATAAAAATTCACATCACATACTCAGCTAAACATGTTTTCTACTCATTTTCCAAACAATTATTTCTTAACTTCCATATACCAAAAAACAAGGTCCATAAATATTTGAGATTAAGAAATTATTTTACATGTAATAAGGGCATCATGGTTATGTTTCAGAAACAAACAAATACCTATGGATTAAATGATGTGACTGATTGCTGAGATGTGCTTCAAAATAACATGAGTGAGGGGCAAGATATATATAGATGAAACAGGACTGGTCATGAGTTGCAAACTACTGAAGCTGGGTGATGGTTGATTTTCAATACTTTTCGAAAACACTGAAAATTTTTCCTAATAAACTTTTTTTTTTCAAAAAGAGAGAAAAATCTAATGAACATGTAATAAATTTATAGTTTGAAAACAACCCTTTGTATAAAACAATTTCTTCCATTGTTCTAAACTAAAATGAATTAGATGACCTTATATAATACCCTTAACTATAACCCCAACTTTCTTCCTGGGAATAAACTTAGCAGCAGCATCTTCTATTTATTCTAACAAAAACAAAATACTCAGCCAGGCATGGTGGCTCACGCTTGTAATCTCAGCACTTCAGGAGGCCGAGGCGGGGGGATCAACTGAGGTCAGGAGTTGGAGACCAGCCTGGCCAACACGGTGAAACCCCATCTCTACTAATAATACAAAAATTAGCTAGGCGTGGTGGTGCACACCTGTAATCTCAGCTACTCAGGAGGCTGAGGCAGGAGAATCGCTCAAACCCTGGAGACGGAGGTTGCAGTGAGTCGAGATCGTGACATCGCACTGCAGCCTGGGCAACAAAAGTGAAACGCCATCTCAAAAAAAAAAAAAAAAAAGACAAAATAGTACCACATAAAAAAGACAGAATAGTACCACAGAGAAAATTACAAAAAGCATACAAGAATACATTCACAATGGAATATCACCGACAGTTTTAATAATATATAGAAGTAAACAAATGATAGAATATAAGGAAGAAATAGGTAAGAGAAAAAATAATAAAAGCTTATAGAAAAAAGTTGCAAGCAGTCTACAAATTAGCTCAGAAACCTAAAACTGTCTAACAAGGGATTACTCCCACCCTTCCACGTGACAGTTTTTTTTGTTGTTGTTGTTGTTTGTTTTTGAGATGGTGTCTTGCTCTGTCGCCAGGTTGGAGTTCAGTGGCACGATCCTGGCTCACAGCAATCTCCATCTCCTGGGTTCAAGCAATATTCTCCTGCCTCAGCCTCTCAAGTAGCTGGGATTACAGGCACGTGCCATCACACCCAGCTAATTTTTGTATTTTTAGTAGAGACGGGGTTTCACCGTGTTGGCCAGGCTGGTCTCGAGCTCCTGACCTCGCGATGCCCACCTCGGCCTCCCAAAGTGCTGGGATTACAGGCATGCGCCACCGCGCCCAGCCCAGGTTACAGTTCTTAATCAGGTCCCAAGTATCAGCCTGTGCCAAATCAGGCCCAAAAGTAAAGTCAGCAATGAAATGCTAAAGATCAAAATGAAGAATGAGCGCAGTGACTATCACAAAGCCAACTAAAACACAAAGAAATAGGACCTAATTGGGTACATCTCTACTCCATTCACTCCTACCCTCACTGAAGGAACGTCAAGTTCAAAAGTATCCCAACTTCAGACTGTAATTAAAATGCAAGAAGGCCTTTACAAGTATCTCTTCTAACTATAGACATGGTAGTTTAAACCCATTTTTAGTCAACCAAAATATAACATTCTGGTGTACTCACTATCAGAGTGCTTTTTTTTTTTTTTTTTGAGACGGAGTCATGCTCTGTTGCCCAGGCTGGAGTGCAGTGGCACGATCTCGGCTCACTGCAACCTCCGCCTCCTGGGTTCAAACAATTCTCCTGCCTCAGCCTCCCGAGTAGCTGGGATTACAGGCGCCCACTACCACGCCTGGCTAATTTTTTGTGTTTTTAGTGGAGATGGGGTTTTGCCACGTTGGCCAGGCTGGTCTCGAACTCCTGACCTCAGCTGATCCATCTGCCCCGGCCTCCCAAAGTGCTGGGATTACAGGCACGAGCCACCACGCCTGGCCTTATTGTATTATTTTTAAGGTAATATATGTCTACGGTGTTTAAAAAAAAAAAAAAGCAGTACAGAAATCTATAAAACAGTTTAAAATCTCCCCTCCTTCTCACCCCAAAAGTGTCTTGAACTCCAAGATGACCATTAAGTACTTCTTGAGTGTCCTTCCAAACTCTGTCAGAGAATTTAAATTGACCCATGAACACTCATTTAAGAATCTCAAGTTAAGAACTCATAACAAGGTAAATATTACCACAAAATGAAATCAAAGAAGGACAGAACACACAGCAGATCATCCTTTGAACATCTGCTAAAAGCTAAAATGTGATTTTTTTTTTTTTTTTTTTTTTTTTTGAGATGAAGTCTCACTCTGTCGCCCAGGCTGGAGTGCAGTGGCACCATCTCAGCTCACTGCAACCTCTGCCTCCCAGGTTCAAGCAATTCTCCTGTCTCAGCCTCCCAAGTAGCTGGGACTACAGGTGCCCGCCACCACGCCCGGCTAATTTTTATATTTTTAGTAGAGACGTGGTTTCACCATATTGGTCAGGCTGGTCTCGAACTCCTGACCTCAAGTGATCCACCCACCTCAGCCTCCCAAAGTGCTGGGATTACAGGTGTCAGCCACCACACCCCGCCTTAAAATGTGATTTTTAAATCATGTTTTCCTAAACATGAAATTATAAGATGCCTTGCTAACATCTAAATCAAGAAATACCATCTCCAAGAAACACAATCAACAAACAATCCCCATCTTTAAGAGCCATTCTAACTTGTGAATTGTTAAATTTACCTTTCTCATAAACTTTCAGAGTATTTCACATTTTCCTTCTCCCAAAGATGGTCAGGTGTTGGTCATCCTTAAACTTATCTCACCCCTCTTAAAGAACTTAAGTTCAACACGGGCAAGAAATATCTATGCTATCTTCATACTATCTGCACAGAAGGCTTGCACTTAGTGTACATTAATATACTGTTTTAATTTACTGTCACGATAATTTACAAACCAATGTGGAAAACTGATAAAATTATATGTGAAGTTTCAATATGAGTACTTAAGACTGTCAATTATGCATTCATTAAATAAACTTTACTAATTAACTAATCTACAAATAATACATGTGAGTCCTAAACAGCCTAACCACCATTTCAATTCTTAGACAAACTGGTAGTGTTTTCTTAACATAAATTAGCTCTCCAGATAACACATTTCAAAAATATTATTCATAATGCAGTGTTATCAGTCATTAACATCAATTTCAAAGAGTTCAAAGCATCACAATGAATTTCAAAGTAAAAATAAACTTAACAGAAATCCTTTCAAAGATGCAGAATATCGGTACTATGTAAACAAAAACTAAATGTTACATAATTTAAGTCAGAAAAAGACTTACTCTGCAGCTAGCCAAGCAATGAACTTTCATTTTGGTTTAAAGTGCATGACCTATCACTTCACCAAAGTCACAAAAATTCATCTCTCGGGCAGTTTTTCTTAACAACTTAAGATATTGACCAGGTGTGGTGGCTCACACCTGCAATGCCAGCACTTCAGGAGGCCATGGTGGGCGGATCACGTGAGGTCAGGAGTTTGAGACCAGCCTGGCCAACAGTTGAAACCCCGCCTCTACTAAAAACACAAAAATTAGCCGGGTGTGGTGGCAGGCACCTGTAATCCCAGCTACTCAAGAGGCTGAGGCATAAGAATCACTTGAACCTGGGAGACCGAGGTTACAGTGAGCAGAGATCACTCTACCTGCACTCCAGCCTGGGGGATAGTGTGAGACTGTGTCTCAAATTAAAAAAAAAACAAAAAGTATCTAGAGGTGGCAGTCAAATGCTCTCTAGTTATTTCAATTTGTAATTGATTAAACAGAAATAATTATTCACTGAAAAAGAAAACCAGAACTTTAAAAGTGCCTGTTTATGTATTGCTGCAGTTCTAATTTGTGCCAAATATGCAAACATGTTCTATAATCTTAGTATATCTTTATTACCAGGGACATATCAAAACTTTAGGAAATACCAAGTATATAAGACTTTCTCCACGTAAAAAAGTAAGACTACAAGTGTTCAGAAGACAATCTTCCAAACTAGAAAACTCTTTAAAACACAAAGCATGACATTATTTCCATGGTTACTTTCTTTTTTTGTTTGTTTTTGTTTTTGTTTTTTGAGACAGGGTCTCATGACTTTTCTAACCAAACACTAGCCATCTTTAGCACTGGAAATGAATTTACAGGTTGAGCATCCCTAATCTGAAAATCCAAAATCTAAAAGTTTTTGGGTACCAACATGACACTCAAAGGAAATGCTCATTGGAGCATTTTGGAATTCAGATTTTCGGATTAGGGATGCTCAACTGGTATGTATTCTGCAAATATTCTGAAACCCAAAAAAATCCCAAATCCAAAACACATCTGGTTCCAAGCAATTTGGATAAAGGATACTCAACCTGTATCTCTTTAAGTGCCAGCAAACAAAAAACACACATAAATGAGAATGTTTTTAATCAACATCCAAATATTACAGAAAAGCCACCTCTAGAACTGACCTAACAATTTCCCCTACCAAACATGCCAGCAAACCAAATTTAAGAAAATATGTTTCAATGGATCTTAAACTACTTCCATTATTAAAAAAAATTTAAAACACCAACTGTTTTAATGCTAATATGTCCTAGGGAAAAAAGCACATACATTTTTAAGTGATATACAATCTATAACTTCTGACTATTTTGTATAATCTTTCTACTAACAGAATTACCAAAAAAAATTCCAATAAGAGTATTTAAGAAAAACTTAAAAATAAGATACTTTGTTCAAAACTGTGTAAGTATTTTAGCAATAGTTCCCTGACACAGATAAGATACCCCAGTCCCCTAGCATTATTACTATAACTATACTTGGTAGTACTACTATATTTAAACTTACTACATTTATAGTATATATTCCTATATATTCTACTTTAACTCAAATCCTTACCCTACTTAAAAAAAAAAAATTAACCCAAAAGGTTTTCAAAAATGTACTAAAAAAGTCACAAGTTAATTTCTGTTAAAATATTTTGCTTAGTTTTCAATAACTCCACTGAAATTTTAAAAATAAGAATCTTGAATTATTACATTACCAGAAGATTAAGGGTCAGCATTCAAGAGCAAACTGTTCAAGATCAAGCTATATTACAAGAACTCTAATTACACAGGCTCTAGCTGTTTACAACCTTAAAGACATTACCAAAAAATAATAATTGTATTAACTACTTTTTTTTTAATCCAAAACCCCAGGCACTGTATATCAAATGGCCATCCTACAAACAAAAAATTCTTTCAATGACTCTAATATAACTGAATCTGACAAAAACATTCGGGAGACGATGAGAAATCAGTGGTTTGGATAAACTATCTGCACACCTGGAAAAGGAATACACATATAGACATGTACATACGTATACATACGCATACACATATGTATACATATATGTATATACGCATACGCACTTATATGTATACATATGCATGTATACATGTATACGCGTACATATGCATGTATACATATGTATACGTATGTGTGCATACGCATGTGTATACGTATACGTGTGTATATGTATGCGTGTGTGTATATATATGCATGTGTGTATACGTACACGTGTGTGTGTATACGTATATGTATATATGTTAACGGGCAAGTAAGAGACACATGTTTAATGCTTTCAACTTTCTAAAGCTTTTAGGTCAAGAGTTTTTTTTAACATACAAATGTGAATTTTAAAAACTTGAAAGAAAATCCAATAATATACGTTTAAGAATAAGAATTTTTGAAAACAAGTAGTAATAGCTAAATTTCTGCCAGGAAGGAAAAAAGTTATACAAAGTGCAGACTAAATTGGGGCGGGGGGGTGGGGGGGGGGGCATGGCAGGACAAAAATCAAGGCTAAGAAGGGAATTCTGGGAGTTACTCAATTCCATTATCTGCCCTCAGGTAAGTAGCCTAAACCTGCCCAGTAAAGAAAAGCCAACTCTTAAGACTTTCAGAGAATAAGAATTCTTAAACCAACATAGCTCAACATTCCACAAAAAATAAAAATAAAAAACAAAAAATACTGCTTCGAGGACTGTTAAAAGAAGGATGAAACTAAATAATTCAATACTTCCTACAGCAGGACTCCAGCTCATTCACTTCATTCAGAACCCAATTCAAACAGAGGGTGCGAAGTTATATAATGTCAAGCTTTACATTACACACCCCACTGGTATGTCCAGGCTCACAAAGATGCAACCAAGAACTATATGCGGTAGCAAGCACACATTACAGAATGTTTTATTTTAATGTTAAGGCTGATGAATCTTGTCCTAAGCAGGTAGGACACCTCACAAGCACTGAGTCTGAAGCAATGAAGATTTTTTTTTTCTTTAGTTTAACAAACTGCTTAATCGTTCATCAATTACCCCATATATCATGAAGGCCCCAAACATAGTGAAGCTTCACTAGCTTTTCATTTTTAAGATGTATTCAAACATCAAGTAATGCACAACTTGCCAAGAATATTTGAAAATGGTTAATTTTTTAAAATTTAAACTCAGTGCATAACTGCAGGGTTTAATATTACAATCTGAAATCCAATGTTAAGCACTATTCACCGTGAATCTATCTGAACATGAGCATTCTAAGACATAAAATCAACCAGCATTTTACACATTCTCAACATAAAACATCAGATTCCATTTATTTTTTCATCACCATAACCAAAAACAATCGATTTGGCCAAACTTTTCCACGTGAATTATCTTTGCAAGCAATTTTATCAACCCATGTTAGACCAACAATAATCCCTCCAAAACAAAATAATGCTCTTTTAATTTAAATCATGTTTAATCTTTTGTAATGACAACTTTGACAGCAGTCAAATATTTTTAAATAAAATACTTTAAATACTCAAATTGAAAAAAAAAAAAAAACTTTAAGGCAGGAGACCAACAATTACTGACGCTTAAATCTTTCCAGAGCTAGTCACTGTTTATTTTTACAGCAATAATTGTAATGAAGCCAATTAATACCTACGTAGTCAAAGTTTAATTCAAGTTTTCTGTATCGGTCAAAGGGGCCGGGCTTACTGAAAAGCATTATTTCCATTTAGTTTTCTGATCATTATATGCAATATAACTCCTTATAATTACTTTGAAATAAAAACGAATGTGTAATTACAGATAAAAAGGAATTGATGACTCTGCTAAACCAAGCTACAGACAAAAATTCAGAACAGCAAAAAAATCAACTTAAGAGTAAAATGTTAGACTTATTTCAAACTTCCGTCTCAACTGCAACAATAAAGCTAGGTGTCAAATGCAAAGCTATGATTTCAGCTAGAAAAGAAAATGTCTAACGGATACAACACCCATAGCACACACTCCAACTTTCACGGTCCCAATTACGAAGAAAGTATTCAAATACCACTGCAATCAGATTTTGGTGAGGAAATATAAACTGATGCATACAGATTGAGACTCCAGCCTTTGTTCAATAGCTTACGGATGGATAACTAAATGTGCTACAGGTTGATAAGCATTTACCAGGCTTATGCATGCTGCTTCCAAGCTTATGAAAGGTATAAGAATTCTATATGCAAATAATCTTGGGTGATTTTGTTTTAAACACTACTGAGCTACACACTCCGAAGGAAAGGCTTATTCACGGCTACTATTTATTTCCATGTTTACCTCTACACCCTCCCCCTAACCCCCCCCTTCACTTTCTCCTCCCACCCTGTCCCGCCATCTTGGGCCGATAGGAGCAGCCATTACTTAACTAAATGACAGTGCCAACAACTTTCCACACAAATAAAAAGAGACTACACCCCGAATCCTCCCCAGCCTCCCCTGTCAGACACACAGGAAATGAGGCTCCAGGAAGAGAACACGTTTACAAATAACTACGGTATTTCTATGCCAAAAAGACCCAAAAAGTAAACAAGTCACCTAACTTCAGGTAACACACACTGCAATCGAGATACATGTCAACAGCCCAATGCAAACTCTTCACCGACCTAAACTCCGTGAAACTTCCCCCTTCTGGGAGCAGGGACACAAGAAAGCCTAAAACATTTGGTTAGCAGTAGGCATCACGAACAGCCTGCTTGAAGGAAAAGAATTTTTTTAAACCCGTGAGAGGCAAGTTAAGTCCGAAATTCGGGGAAATCTGAACACATTCACGATCCCTTGACCCTAAACAGGCACCTCGAAGATCATCGGCCTACCCCCAAAAAGCTGTAAAATAGCAGGCAGTTTTGTCGACCCAGTTGAGCCCGGCCCCAAAGCGATCCCGCCTCTGTTCCTCCAGCCACAAGAGGAAAAGAGCGATTTCGCAAGGGAGCAAGCAGGGTACCCGGGGGTGGGGGGAGAGCAGAGGCAGGAAATAGTTTTCCGGAAGCCCCTCGACCATCGTCCGCGGCCACAATGAGCGCAGACCCGGCCGCGGGGCCCGGGGCGAGCGCGGCGCCGGCCAGGGAGACGGTGTCCGCGCTCCGACTCGCAGCTGCCTTACCTTGCCCAGTAGGGCCTTCGTCCTGGCGCCATCTTCATGAAACCTCACGAACCCGAAGAGGCGGCTGTAGAGACAGACACAGTTTATTCGTTAACGCTCCGGGAACGCCACCGACCCGTCCCTGCCCGAGCCCGAGGCCCCGGCGGAGGCGGCGCGAAGAGCGCCAAACCGAGGTGCCCGCCCCGCCGCCGCCAGAGACAAGCCGCGCTCGGTCCTCCCAGGAGAGCGGCTACTGCCCGTCCGGAGCCGACCGGGCGAGTGACGGCGGCCCGTACCTGTCCAGTCCGCCGAGCGCCTCCCTCTCCTCGGCTGTCAGGCTGGGGGACGCCTCTTCGCTCTCGCCGCTCGCTTTTCCCGCCGCCATTTTCTTTTCCTCATCACCGAAAGCGGCGGCGGCAGCGGCGGCGGTAGCGAGCGACACTCCGCAGGATTTCATGGAAACGCAGCGAATTCACAACTCCAACGCCGACACCCCCCCTCGGACCGGGGCCCGCAATGACGCCCCCAATCTGCGCGCGGGACCAGCACACCAACTTTATCGCCGCCTCCTCCTCCGCCGCGGGCGGCGGCGACGAAAAATCCCAACGCGGCGGCGGTGAAGGCGGCGGCGGCAGGGGCTGCGGAGCCCCCGGGTCGGCAGCGGCGGCTTTCGGCTGTAGGGTCACATCGCGGGGTTGGGCAGGGGGCAGCCACAGGCGGGGACGGCGGGAACGGCCGGAGCGCGCGGGGCTGGGGAGCACTGGGGGGATTCGTTGGAGACACAAACTTCCCCGGCACCAGCACAAAGTTGTTGTAATTGTGTCACACAGCGAACCCCACGCCGCCGCCGTGACCCCCCCCTCCGCCCGGCTGGCGCCACCAATCGGCGCGGCCCGCACGCCTCACGTGACCTTTGTTGACTCACGTCAGCCGTGGCTCCACTTAACTTGCTAGCTGCCCGAGCCCCGCCCACCGAGGCCGCCACCGAGAGGGGAGCGGGACGCAGGCCAATTCTGGCCGGTGGTTGGCTGCTGGGCGCGTCTGTCGGGGGAAGGGTTGTCACCGAGAGGGAGCTTCCTGTTAGGTTGTGCTGGTTAAATGCACTGGGGCAGAGAATGGAGGGTCCGGGTCGTGTCACCTCGGGAACCGCGGCGGGCTCTGTAGGGGGAGGGGAGTGGTGGGGAAGGGCGAGGTCCGGCACCGCCCGCGGCGGGCGCGAGCGGCGGGCGAAGACGCCAAGGACAGCCTTTGCCTGCCCGCGAGCTCTGGGATGTGCCCAGACCGCGGCTCCGGCCGTCCCGCGCGCGCTCCAGGGGTCCCGGGACCCCACAGGGCCTGGTACAGGTCGCGTAGCCGGGAGGCGGCGCACGGCCCTCGACCTCTGCCCTCCGAAGAAGGCTCAGACTTGGCACTGCTGGAAATATTAATGGCCTCCGCGAGGAGGGCGCTCGGGGAACGGCTGCTGGTCCCGTGCCCCGCGGTCCGGGTGCCGCCCTAGGCCAGACCTGCGCTGGCAGCCCCGATCACCTCGCCCGAGCCGAAAGTGAAGGGGGAAGGGCTCCCCTGACCCCCGCCCATACGCCCCAGGCCGGAGGGAATGAAGAGTCGCCCGCGGGGCCTGGCTTGCCGACCATGGCTCCCCACCGCCAAAGGTCTGTCTGTTGGCGGCACTTTGGGGCCAGATTTTCGTGCTGTGTTTACCCTGTGTCTTATCAGTAGTTCATTACAGTCTTACAAGAAAAAGCAATGAGAAATTGTGAAGCGGGATCTGCAGAATATTGGGTTCTATTGCCATGATTTAAGTGGAGCCTTCTTAAAAAAGTAGGGGCCGCTTGTGGACAGACCTGAGAAAAGACATAATTAAATCCTCATCACAGCTGGTGGCCCAAGAAAGCCTTTCTATCCCCCCAAAACCTGCAGGTTTGTAACCCCTAGACAACAGTAACACTTTGTTGTTCTGTCTCTCAGGTGCAGGGGAAAGGCTTTAGTCTGGCTTTTAATCTTTACTATAAGTGAAAAAAAAAATAGGCCTTCTTTCGTCTACTCTTCTCAAAAGGCAAATTTATTTACTAAGCTGTATGTCTTAGAACAGGGATAGGAAAAAATTGATAGACATATAAAGACAAGATTCTCTTTATAAACGGAGTTTTTATATTTTCAATAGGTTTTCCACCTGTAACCAATAAAAATTATATATTTAAACTTGGATTTCAAAATATGACGAAGACAATTCAGTGCTGACCCAGTAATTCCTACCAGTATTCAGCGGGAAGCTATGGGAATCCCAACTGATTTTGCACACAGTTTTAAATTGTTCCCCTGAGACTAGTAACTAGACGAACAAACTGTCGTTTTGTATAGATTATAGTTCATGTTTAATTACTTCCTCTGAAACACCTTTCCCTTTACGATACTCCATTTTGCTTGAATGAGTGTGTACAAAGGGCCAAATCTTTTCTACGGCTAAATTAATACATTGTTAACTTTGTCGCAAATGATGACATTCAAAGCCAAGGAAATTTTGACCCCACTAACTCGCTCGCACACTGTCTCATACACACACACACACTTGCACAAGCACAGATAGACATTTTGCTGGTATTTGACTATCTCCATGAAGTTAGCAGTTCCTGATTCAGGTCCTTTTCAAGGATTATAAGGCTACTCAATTCTGCCCGGGCTCGGTGGCTCACGCCTGTAAAGGGAGGCCGAGGCGGGCGGATCACGAGGTCAGGAGTTCGAGAGCAGCCCGGCCAATATGGTGAAACCCCACCTCTACTAAAAATACAAAAAACAAAATTAGCCGAGCATGTGGCGCACGCCTGTAGTCCCAGCTATTCGGGAGGCTGAGGCAGAAGAATCGCTTGAACCCTTGAGGTGGAGGTTGCAGTGAACCGTGATTGTGCCACTGCACTCCAGCCTGGGCGACAGAGTGACTCTGTCTAGAAAAAAAAAAAAAAAGCAGCCGGGCGCGTTGGCTCACGCCTGTAATCCCAGCACTTTGGGAGGCCGAGGCAGGTGGATCACGAGGTCGGGAGATGGAGACCACGGTGAAACCCCGTCTCTACTAAAAATACAAAAAATTAACAGCGCGTGGTGGTGGGTGCCTGTAGTCCCAGCTACTCAGGAGGCTGAGGCAGGAGAATGGCGCCGAGCTTGCAGTGAGCCGAGATCGCGCCACTGCACTCCAGCCTGGGTGACAGAGCGAGACTCCGTCTCAAAAAAAAAAAAAAAGGCTACCCACTCCACTCCTCAACACCTTTCTTCCCGCTATTGCTATGTAATAGCAGAATAGCAAGGAGTGGATGCAATGGGTGGGAGTTGGAGTGAGGCAGACCTGGATTCAAATCCTTGCTCTACACAGGCTGTGCGACCTTGAGAACGTTACCTATCCTCTAAGCCAGTGCTCTATGTCTATTTCAACTGCAAGGATCTATCCATCATCAAGCATGGGACAAATTTCATATGGTAACATAAGTCCTTACATCATACACATGTTACATAGTGTGTTATCTGTCAAACGTATGTAAAATAGATATGGAGCCTATAAGGTTTAGATATTTCACTGGAGAGAGAAATAGGGACATACAATAAATGATTTTATAATAAATTTCCATGAAAAGTGAATCTGAAAACCCCACTGGAAGGCAAAGTAGTGCAGCCAAAGGAGCATGAATTGTGGAATCATACAGATCTGGGTTCAGATCCTACCTCTACCACTTGATAGCTAGGCAGACTTGAACAAGTTAGTCTAATTTGAGCTTCAGTTCTCTCATCTGTGAAAAAGAGAAAATACAGCCACTTTATAACATTATTTTAGATGCCATAAGGTAGGTAAAGTGCCAGACACATAGATTCAAAAATCTCAATAAAATAGGAAGGCTGGAATTTCCAAAATTTTTTCTTGCTTTCACAATCTGGGTTCTAAATTTATTATTACTCTACCCATCACTTCCTCCTTCTCCCACCACAACCTCACTATAAGCCCAACACATAAGCAGTCCTAAGTACTTTATACTTGAGGCATATAACCCCAGTATTGCTACATCTCTCATTCTATACTTCGGCCTTATAAGCGGGGCGCGGTGGCTCACGCCTGTAATATCAGCACTTTGGGAGGCCGAGGTGGGCAGTTCACCTGAGGTCAGTAGCTTCAGACCAGCCTGGCCAACATGGTGAAACCCCATCTCTACTAAAAATGCAAAACTTAGCCAAGCGTGGTGGCACATGCCTGTAATCCCAGCTACTTGGGAGGCTCACACAGGAGAATCACTTGAACCTGGGAAGCAGAGACTGCAGTGAGCCAAGATCATGCCATTGTACTCCAGCCTTAGCAACAGAGCAAGACTCCATCTCAGAAAAAAAAAAAAAAAATAGAACATTCATCCTTATATCACTTAGTACTGATTCTTTTTCATAATTCTAAATACACCAGGAGCTGGGGAAAGTTTAATCTGAATTTAGCAAATTAATACGACTAATGTATGTATAGATAAATCAATATTATAAAATTATATAAAATCTAGCTAAGTCAGATTACAGACTAAGTACATAATTTGTAGCAATATTATGTTAATATTTATGTAAGTACCATCAACTAATTAGAGAAGGAACCCATTTAAGTTATAGGAAAATAATGTGACCTTCTTTTAAACAATGAAATATTTAACCTGAAGCACTTAGGAATACCTAGTGTGTTTATAATGTTAGTGCCATATAACCTTTACAGATAATAAAAAGTCACATAACAGTCATATTTTATCTAGTCTTATCGATAGAACTATACGTAAATGTCACGATCAAAAATAGGTTCAAAAAAATTTACCAGTTCTTCTCATACTTACTTACCATTGTCATAGAGACTATCCAGCTGATGCCAGAACACAAAAATGACAGAAATAGATATAGGGTTAGGTTTGAGCAGAGACAGGGAGCCAAGTATAAATGGACTTTCAGTTATTACGAAAACTTCAGTTGTCAGAATAGAGTTAAGACTGCTAGAAGATGCCTGGACTCCTACCTTCACCAGGCTGTAATGAGGCACCTCACATTCCACCCCCGCCAACACACACACAACTGCACTAGGCAGCCTGGGCTTCCACCCAGCAGTTGTGAGGGGTCAGTACCCATCCCTGCTGAATTAATGTCAGGGTCGTCAAAACTTTCATCACTGCCCAGTGGTATACTACCACCCCCCATTGTATCAGTGGAGGGGGAGCAATGTAGGGAACAATAATGAGGGACTCCTGTACTGCCCAGCTAGGGTGAATGGAGGCCTCAATCTAGGCCTGGTAGAGAGCGAGAACTCCCATCCCCACAAAGCAGTAACGAGACATTGCACTCATTGTCAACCAAGATTGAGGGGGAAAGCTGGACTTCCACCCACACCTGGCAGTAACAAGAGAGTGCCCCCTTTTCCCCCACTAGAGCAATGTCAGAGGAGGCCTGCTAAAATACAAGATTTAAATAAGATCTAGAGTCTTGGCCGGGCGCGGTGGCTCATGCCTGTAATCCCAGCACTTTGGGAGGCGAAGGTGGGTGAATCAACTGAGGTCAGGAGGTGGAGTCCAGCCTGACCAACATGACCAAACCTCGTCTCTACTGAATACAAAAAAAAACTAGCTGGGCGTGGTGGCACATGCCTATAATCCCAGCTACTTGGGAGGCTGAGGCAGGAGAATTGCTTGAACCCTGGAGGTGGAGGTTGCAGTGATCCAAGATTGTGCCATTGCACTCCAGCCTGGGCAACAGAGTGAAACTCTGTCTCAAAAAAAAAAAAAAAAAATCTAGAGTCTCAGAACACTGCCCAAAATATCCAGGTTTCAATAAAAAAATTACTCATCATAGCAAGACCCAGGATAATTTCAAATGAGAAAAGGTCAACAGATGCAAACACTAAAGTGAATCACATGTTTAAATTATCTAACAAGGGCTAGGCATGGAGGCTCACGCCTGTAATCCCAGCAATTTGGGAGGCCAGGCGGAAGGATCACCCGAGGTCAGGAGATCGAGACCAGCCTGGCCAACATGGTAAATCCCTGTCTCTACTAAAAATACAAAAATTAGCTGCACATGATAGCGCACTCCTGTAATCCCAGCTACTACTTGGGAGGCCGAGGCAGGAGAATTGCTTAAATCTGGGAGGCGGAGGTTGTAGTGAGCCAAGATCGCGCCATTGCACTCCAGCCTAGACTACAGATTGAGACTCTGTCTCAAAAAAAATAAAATAAAAATAATAGCAAACAAAGAAATAAAAAACTAGAAGGCCTCAGAAGAGCAAGAAGAAGTTTCAGAAAAAAAAAAAGACAAAGTATTGTTGAGCAAGTGGCATCTGTGGCCCTATTGTCAGGAGGAGATGTCCAAGCACTTCTGCCCACTGCATCTTGGTACCAGAATCTCCAAGGAAAATACAATTCAGTCAAGCCCCAGGTAGAATAACTTTGCTCACATAGAGAAGACACACAGCAAGATCGGCTTCAGTAGTGAACATTAGTCCTCCCTGGGCAACAGGTCCCTCCAACAGCCAACAGACTCCTCTTGTGCTGCAGCAGAAAGATCTCATCCGCTCCCTGCAGGGGACAGATATACTAGTGGTGTGGCCCAGATGCCATGTGACACACACATTTAAGCGGAACAAAGGAGCACACATTGAGTCTGAAACAAAGACAGATATTCCCATACAAGGTAACAAGTCTAGCACAGGCTGTGAGAACTCTCCATCCCTTGGTAAGGAAGTGTTCCAGGCTCAAGGCCTATTCTCATGTGGCTGACAGGGGAGCAAAAGACTGCACCTATGGAATCAAATGAAAATTTTAGAACGAAAAAACAGAATGATCAAAATAAACTTCACATATGGGCTCAATAGCAGAATGGTGGGAATAGACGAAAGAATCCATGAACCTCAAGACAGAACAATAGGAAATACCTGGGTGGGCAGGGTGGCTCACACCTATAATTATACCCAGCGCTTAGGAAGGCCGAGGCGGGTAGATCACCTGAGGTCAGGAGTTCAAGACTAGCCTGGCCAACATAGTGAAACCCCATCTCTACTAAAAATACAAAAATTAGCTGGGCGTGGTGGCACATACCTGTAATCCCAGCTACTCAGGAGACTGTGGCAGGAGAATCTCTTGAACCCGGGAGGCAGAGGTTGCAGTGAGCCGAGATCACGTCATTGCACTCCAGCCTGGTTGACAAGAGCGAGACTCCGTCTCAAAAAAATAAAAAATAAAAAAAAGATAGATTGGTAGGAGCTGGAAAGTGGGTATCGGGAGGTTACATTCCAGGCAGAGGCAGCAACATACCTGCAAGCACACAGGCTAAGAATATGGGAGTTCTGATAAATTCAAGAAGTTGAGTGTGGTTGCAGCCAAGAGGATAAGGGAAAAATCAGGAGTTGAGGCTGAAAAATTAGGCAGCACCATGAAGAGTCCAGAATGGAATGCTAAAGAACCATGCAAAAGTTTACGGTGGACTATTAAAAGATTTTAGAGAGAGAAATAATAATTGTAGGGTTGCTACTGGTGTTAGTGCTGCTGCTGTAAACAGATTTGCTTTCACCTGTGCTCTGCACTTGGCACCAAGTTTAGTGAATACTGGCTAACTGGCTGGCAGCCTGACCCTTTTGCTAGACCAAGCATCAGAAAACTATACCCTATAGGTCAAATCCAGCCCACTACCTGTTTTCATATAGCCATTTTATCTCAGATGAAAACTATATGAAATTCAATTTTTAGTCTCCATATAAAAGGTTTCGCTGAAACACAGTCATGCTTATTTAACTATTATCTATGGCTGCTTTCATGCAACAGTATAGAATGGAATAGTTGCAACAGAAAATGTACATGGCACTCACATCATTCTTCCCTGCCGCTCAGTTCCCTACAAATCATAGCGATACTGTTAACAACTTGGCAGTGTTTCCAGTGCCTTACATACAACACTGAGACTTCTAAAAATTATCAGTGCAGGCCGGGCACAGTGGCTCACGCCTGTAACCCCAGCGCTTTGGGAGGCCGAGGCAGGCGGATCACAAGGTCAGGAGATGGACAACATCTTGGCCAACATGGTGAAACCCTGTCTCTACTAAAAATACAAAAATTAGCCAGATGTAGTGGCACGCTCCTGTAGTGCCAGCTACTCTGGAGGCTGAGGCAGGAGAATCACTTGAACCCGGGAGGCAGAGGTTGCGGTCAGCCGAGATGGTGCCACTGCACTCCAGCCTGGGCAACAAGAGCGAAACTCCATCTCAATCAATCAATCAATCAATCAATAACTGGTGCATACCTATCATGTTAAAACAAGAAAAGAGAGAAATATGGACTTCAGATGTCATGGCTTTAACGATTATTTTGTTATTAAATTTCATGGCAAAGCATTTATTATGCATAACACTATAGCTTTGCTAAAAGAATACAATATATGTCAACATTATTAAACTAAGCACTCATCATAATACTCCCAACTGACAGAAAAGCAACAGTGAGAACAATTAGAGAATTTAAAACAGAATATTTCATCACAGCAGAATTTCTTCACAAAAATAAAAAATGAAAATGAGGGCTGGGCATGGTGGCTCATGCCTGTAATCCCAGCACTTTGGGAGGCCAAGGTGGGTGGATCACGAGGTCAAGAGATTGAGACCATCCTGGCCAACATGATGAAACCTCGTCTCTACTAAAAATAAAAAAGTTAGCTGGGCATGGCGGCACGTGCCTGTAGTCCCAGCTACTCAGGAGGCTGAGGCAGGAGAATCGCTTTAACCTAGGAGGCGGAGGTTGCAGTGAGCCGAGATCACACCATTGCACTCTAGCCTGGGCCACAGAGGAGACTCTGCCTCCAGAAAAAAAAAAAAAACAGGAAAAGCTGTTCAATCGAATTGTGTTTGATTACAATGGCCAAAGAAATATGTCCAGAGAAAATAAACTGAAGGCTTTTAGCTAATAGCTGAAGGCTATTAGTTTTTCAGGGAGAACAATTGCTTGAAGAGTGAGGACAGTGGGAGCAACATCAATAGTCAAAAACAAGGCAATTAACTTTGAATGGCTTTCCTTGGCTCTTTATGAGTTAACAGATATTACTGATATAATTCGGTTGTTGTTTATTAGAGGAATCAATGCTGTTTGAAGTAACTGAAGAATTAGCCTCTGTTGGCCCTGCACAGTGGCTCACACCTATAATCCCAGCAGTTTGGGAGGCTGAGGCAGATAGATCACGAGGTCAAGAGTTCAAGACCAGCCTGGCCAAGATGGTGAAACCCCATCTCCATTAAAAATACAAAAATTAGCCAGGTGTAGTGCTGGGTGCCTGTAATCCCAGCTACTTGGGAGGCTGAGGCAGAGAATTGCTTGAACCTGGGAGGTGGAGGTTGCAGTGAGCCAAGATCGTGCGACTGCACTCCAGCTGGGGTGACAGAACAAGACACAAGCTTAAAAAAAAAAAAAAAGAATTAACCTCTGTGAATATTCTGCATGGAACAACTAAGGGGGGAAATATTTTCAAAAACGCTGAGAATGCACTGGTTCAGTACAACATGAAGTGGAATCTTCTAAGATGTGTTACAACTGATGGTAGTAAAAATATATATGGAGAAGAAAAACGCTTAGTTGAACAAATTCACAAAGGTTGTGAGAATGTAATGTGTTTAAACCCTGTAGCTATTCGTAGTATTATTCATCAGTAGTCACTTTGCAGTAATATTTGAATCTATCATGTTATTGAACCAGTAGTGTCAGTGATAACTTCATTGAGTCTCATGGATTTAACCATCATCAGTTTGGTGAATTTTTGTAAGAAGTAGAAATGAATATCCAGATTTGCCCTATCACATAGCAGTTTGATGTCTTAGCAGTGGCAAATTTCTATTGTGATTCTTTTGAGCTTAAGACCAAGATTGAAAATGTTTTAATTATAAGAGCTGCCCTGTACAACTATTATCAAAAGGAAATTACTTTTTGCTGCAGACTTGATAATGTGTCTTCATGAATTTTACCAATTGTAAGGCAAAATAGCACTTACGTGTGAAATTTATACCATAGTAAAGTCATTTTGATGACAACTAACATTGCTTGAATTACAAGTAATGTCAAGCCACTTTATACACTTTCATGCTGTCAGAATTTAAAACAAGAAGTGAATTGTCAAAAAAAATTTTCAAGTGAATTATTCATTCTTATATAAATTTGCAGCAGATATGTTTTCCAAGCTCAAGCTATGGTTCCAAGCAGCATTTTTCAGACCTCAATGTAAATCTAAAGGAAATTTCCATATTTCAAAATTCATTTAACTGTGCAGTTGAGGAGTTTCTGCCTAATCATCAATTGGAAATGATGAATCTGCAGTGTAATGACATACTAAAAGGCAAATATCAAGAGAAGAATCTACTAGAATTCTATAAATTCCTTTCATGTGATGAATATGCTCAGTTAAAATCACATGAACATAGATCGATTCAATGTTTGGCAGTGTCTTTCTGTGTGAAAAGACATTTTCTGTTTTTTGGGGTTTTTTTTTTCTGCTCTGTCTCCCAGGCTGGAGTGCAGTGGCACAATCTCAGTTTACTGCAATCTCTGCCTCCTGGGTTCAAGCGATTCTCCTGCCTCAGCCTCCCGAGTAGCTAGGATTACAGGCATCCACCACCGTGCCCGGCTAATTTTTGTATTTTTAGTAGAGATGGGGTTTCACCATGTTGGCCAGGCTGGTCTCAAACCCCTGACCTCAGGTGATCCACCCACCTCAGCCTCCCAAAGTGCTGGGATTACAGGTGTGAGCCACCGTGCCCGGCCGTGTGAGAAGACATTTTCAAAAGTGAAATACATAAAATCTTATTACAGATTAGCATTAACAAATGAACATTTGCAATGTAATCTGATGATAGGGAACATTAACTTTGAACCTCAATTAAGTAAAATGTATTCCAAAAGCATAGAATTTTATTCTTCTCACTGGTAGACTTGTATTACCAAAAATTGTACCAAATTAACTACTATTAGATTTTGAATTTCATCAATAAAGTATTTGTGGACTTTTGTTTTCTCTATTGTTATATAAGTACTTACATCATATCTTCGATTTTGCCTCTTGGCCTGCCAGCAAAACTTGAAATATTTACCATCTGTCCCTATACAGAAAAAGTTTGCCAACCCCTCACCCGACTAATTGGTTCCCTGGGGGCTTCCAGTTCAAAATAATGTATTGCTATTTGCCCCCAAATGCATCCTGGCCTAACTTTCCACAAAAATTCCCCTAAATACAGAAAAAAAAAAAAAGACAAGATTTCACAACATTAAGGACTAAAACTAACAGATAACGCAAGGGCTGGATCTGGGTGAAATAGTGTTAATTAAGAGGCGGATGGTCCTAAAGGGATGGATTGAGAAAACCCCAGTCATGCTTTAGTTTGGCTTTATTTCCTCAAACAGACACTGACTGAAAAAGGTAGGAAGCCTCTTATTTAAAGCTCATACCGCCATTCCATAATAACCTACAATCTGTCTCCCATCTCAAACACTTGGTGCCTAAACCAACAAGAAACATCAGTTTCTCTACCCTTCAAAGCTGCTCACCAGAGTACTGATCCCCACCTCTGCCTCCACTCCACATCCCCTGAATCCCTCTATTTCCTGTTGCTTATCTAGGAAGATAGATCAAATAAGTGGGCAAGAAATAAGGGAGAAATTGGGAGAAAAAAGGAGATACATTTAGGGAGGTACAGTCCCCATACATGGCTGGTTTCACGACGGTTTGCACTGCACAGTCACCCAGGACCCTGTGAAAGAAGGCCCCATTCTTGGTTTAATGCTTTGCTGTCACTGTCTGGATATTCTTAATTTTTTAACAAGAGGCCCCACATTCTCATTTTACATGTAATTTTCTTGCAAATTATGTAGTGGGTTCTGCCCAAAACTTTAGGAAGAGGTCAACTACTTGAAGGTCTTAAAGAAGTCTGTGCTGGGAACTATATTTTGTTGTGTATCACATTAGTAAATAAGAGGTACAAAAAGTGAAATCAAACTATGTGTACACTAATGTGTCCTCCAGCTACAGACTTAAGATGGTGATTCTGCCTCGATTTCCCTGGGCAGATGGTGGATCCAAGGGTAACCAGCTCACTTACCTGCGGACAGAGAAAAGAGAAACCTTGTTTTATTTGAGGGTAAAGAGAATAAAAAATACAGAGCCAGGGGAAGAACATAGCATTCAGAAACATTAGAGGAAATTCTTCACCAGAGCCCAGAAAAAAATTTGGGAAACCCGTTAGCAGTCCTAAGGTTTCCTTCTGTAAATGGAAGGAAGAGGTGGGAACTGAGATGAAAATTCAACAGAATGAAATGAGAAACAGACAGGGTAAGGAAAATTAGCAAGTACTCCCCAACAGTAGGAACAAAATTAAAGTACACATTGGAGATAGTAAAGAGCAATATTCATACAGCAAAAAAAAAAAAAAAAATTGAATTTGATGTCAAGAGCAAAGCTGATGCTAAGAAATTGAATGGAATGTGAAGGACAAAGAGAAACAAAGAGAGAGAAGATGATAGCTGTGGAAAAAGAATAATGGAGAATCTGGAGAACCAACATATGGATAATTTGTGTTCCTAAAAGAGGAACAAAGGCAAATGGAAGAGAAGTAATGAAAGTAACTGAAACAGAAAAGTTTTCCCTTTTTTTTTTTTTTATGAGATGGAGTCTCGCTCTGTTTTGCAGGCTGGAGTGCAGTGTCGCAATCTTGGCTCACTGCAACCTCTGCCTCCTGGGTTCAAGCGATTCTCCTGCCTCAGCCTCCCAAGTAGCTGGGACTGCAGGCACCCACCACCATGCTAGGCTAATTTTTTTTTGTATTTTTAGTAGAGATGGGGTTTCACTGTGTTGGCCAGGCTGGTCTCGAACTCCTGACCTCATTATCTGCCTGCCTCGGCCTCCCAAAGTGTTGGGATTACAGCTGTGAGCCACCGCACCCAGCCTAAAAGTTTTCCTTTATTGAAGAACATCATATATTGATTGAAAGGGCCCACCATGTTTTAGGCAAAGTCAATACAAAGGGACACACAGCTGGACACATCATGGCAAAAGTTTTAAGCTACAATATTAAAGTTTCTATGATTGTTCAGGGAAAAAAATTAAATCTGATTACCCAGATAGAAACAAAAGTCAGTGTTTCCAATTTCTCATGTGTAGAGCTTTAGAGAGAAAAATGTATGACCCCAAAATATATATCTGAGTTGTTTTTTCAAGTGTAAAAATGTCAGAAAACACTGCTATTTAAAGGATCATAAAAGATACCACCTTATTGAAGAAAAATAATGGTTTACAATCTATTCCAACTATGAGAGAAAGTAAAAATAAAAGCTCAAGGATGGAGAAGTTGGCTGGGTGCGGTGGCTCACGCCTGTAATCCCAGCACTTTGGGAGGCTGAGGCGGGCGGATCACCTGAGGTCGGGAGTTCGAGACCAGCCTGAACAACATGGAGAAACCCCGTCTCTACTAAAAATACAAAATAAGCCGGACGTGGTGGCGCATGCCTGTAATCCCAGCTACTTGGGATTCTGAGGCAGGAGAATCGCTTGAACCCGGGAGGCGGAGGTTGCGGTGAGCCGAGATGGCGCCATTGCACTCCAGACTGGGCAACAATAGCAAAACTCTGTCTCAATAAATAAACAAATAAATAAAAATGCCATTGGCCGGGCATGATGGCTCACACCTGTAATCCCAGCACTTTGAGAGGCCAACGCAGGAGGATTACTTGAGCCCAAGAGTGAAACCTCATCTCTACTGAACATGAAAACATTAGCCAGATGTGGTGTGTGTTCCATTGGTACCAGCTACTCCAGAGGCTGAGGTGGGAGGATCTTTTGAGCCTGGGAAGTCAAGGCTGCAGTGAGCCATGTTCACACCACTGCCCTCCAGCCTGAGTGACAGTGAGACTATGTCTCAAAAAAAAGAAAAAAAGGTCATTTCACTCTGGACTTATCAATTACATAAAGATTAAGTTAAAGTAAACTTCTGACTGGGTTCGGTGGCTCACGCCTATAATCGCAGCACTTTGGGAGGCCAAGGCGGGTGGATCACGAGGTCAAGAGATCGAGATCATCCTGGCCAACATGGTGAAACCCCGTCTCTACTAAAAATACAAAAATTAGCGGGGCTTGGTGGCCCGCGCCTGTAATCCCAGCTACTCGGGAGACTGAGGCAGGAGAATCGCTTGAACTCAGAAGGCGGAGGTTGCAGTGAGCCAAGATCTGGCCACTGCACTCCAGCCTGGCAACAGAGCGAGACTCTGTCTCAAAATAAATAAATTTTTAAAATAAAATAAAATAAAGCTTTTGAAAAACCTAAAGGTACTTACTAGGTAATATATTTACTGTATCAATGCAGGAAATAGAAAGATACATGAAGAAAAAAGCACTAGTTTCCTCTTCCTCCAGGTAGTCACTTTCAATTAATAGAAAGAAATACTTTCTAAAACAATAGAGAAGATAAAAACAGGAACCTGGGGCTGGGCGCAATGGCTCACGCCTGTAATCCCAACACTTTGGGAGGCTGAGGCCAGTGGATTACTGGAGGTCAGGAGTTCAAGACCAGCCTGGCCAACATGATGAAACCCCATCTCTACTAAAAATACAAAATTAGCCAGGCATGGGTTTTGGTTTTTGGTTTTGTTGTCATTTTGTTCTGTGACTTTCTCTGCCATTTCCTTTATTTCCAGGTTCTTTTGTTTTTTCTTTTTTCTTTTTTTTTAAGACAGAGTCTTGTTCTGTTGCCCAGGCTGGAGTGCAGTGGCGCAATCTCTGCTCACTGCAAGCTCCGCCTCCCGGGTTCACGCCGTTCTCCTGCCTCAGCCTCCCGAGCAGCTGGGACTACAGGCACCCGCCACCACGCCTGGCTAATTTTTTGTATTTTTAGTAGAGACAGGATTTCACCGTGTTAGCCAGGATGGTCTCGATCTCCTGACCTCGTGATCCGCCACCTCGGCCTCCCAAAGTGCTGGGATTACAGGCGTGAGCCACCTCGCCTGGCCTTGTTTGTTCATTTTTGAGACGGAGTTTCACTCTTTTTGCCCAGGCTGGAGTGCAATGGCACGATCTCAGCTCACTGCAATCTCCGCCTCCCGAGTTCAAGGGATTCTCCTGCCTCAGCCTCCTGAGTGGCTGGGATTACAGGCACAAGCCATCATGCCTGGCTAATTTTGTATTTTTAGTAGAGATGGGGTTTCATCATGTTGGCCAGGCTGGTCTTGAACTCCTGACCTCCAGTAATCCACTGGCCTCAGCCTCCCAAAGTGTTGGGATTACAGGCGTGAGCCATTGCGCCCAGCCCCAGGTTCCTGTTTTTATCTTCTCTATTGTTTTAGAAAGTATTTCTTTCTATTAATTGAAAGTGACTACCTGGAGGAAGAGGAAACTAGTGCTTTTTTCTTCATGTATCTATTTCCCGCATTGATATAGTAAATATATTACCTACTAAGTACATTTAGGTTTTTCAAAAGCTTTCTTTTTATTTTTAAATTTTATTTTATTTTATTTTATTTTTTGAGAGGACAGAGTCTCACTCTGTCGCCCAGGCTGGAGTGCAGTGGCACAATCTTGACCCACTGCAACCTCCACCTCCCAGGTTCAAGCAATTCTCCTGCCTCAGCCTCCGGAGTAGCTGGGATTACAGGCATGCACCACTATGCCCGGCTAATTTTTTGTATTTTTAGTAGAGACGGGGTTTCACCATGTTGGCCAGACTGGTCTCAAACTCCTGACCACGGGTGATCCACTCACCCATGTCGGCCTCCCAAAGTGCTGGGATTACAGGCATGAGCCGCCGCGCCTGGTCATAAACCAAAAATTTTAGAACTACAGAAATGTAAATCCCCTATTAAAAGACTTGGTTGAGTAAAAGAAATTTAAGTATCTAGTTACAAGAGGCATACCATTAAAAAAATGACATAATAAGTCACAAACTAAAAAACAAAGACAGACAAACACAGAGCAAGAAAAAACAATATTAGAACGTCAAGACAAAAAGTATTAATCAGACAAAGAGAGTTAATTTTATATTAGTAAAAAGGGTACAACTAAAATTCTCTTTGTCTTAGAGTTCAGTGCCAGACTCTTACGCCATCAAAATACATACAGAAAAACTATTAGAAATTGTAATAGGGTTCTTGGCGGGGCGGGGTGGCTCACGCCTGTAATCTCAGCACTTTGGGAGGCCGAGGTGGGCAGATCACTTGAAGGTGGGGAGTTCGAGACCAGCCTGACCAACATGGAGAAACCCCATCTCTACTAAAAATACAAAATTAGCCAGCTGTGGTGGCACATGCCTGTAATCCCAGCTACTCAGGAGGCTGAGGCAGGAGAATCTCTTGAACCCGGGAGGCACAGGTTGCAGTGAGCTGAGATCGCGCCATTGCACTCCAGCCTGGGCAAGAAGAGCAAAACTCCATCTCAAAAAAAAAAAAAAGAGAGAGAAAATAAATGGAGATTTTATTTAATTGGCTTATGCCATTGTGGGGACTGGCAAGTTTGAAATTTATAGGGTGGGCCAACATGCTGGGAACTCAGGTGAGAGTAGATGTTGCAGTCTTGGGTCCAAAATCTGCAGGGCAGGGCAGCAGAAACTCAGGTAAGGTTTCTATGTTTCAGTCTTAAGGCAGAATTGTATCTTCTTTGGGAAGACAGTCTTCAACTTGTTGGATGGGCCCCACTCCGATTAGGGAGGGCAGTCCACTTTATTTGAAATCAATTTATGGTAAATGTTAATCACCTCTACAAAATACCTTCACAGCAACTTCTAGACTAGTGTTTGACCAAGCAACTGGGGGCACCATAGCTTAGCTAAATTGACACATAAAATTAACCATCACAGAAATATAAGGAGGAATTGACAGAGAAACAAAGCAATATAAGACTAACATAACTCAGCCGGGCACAGTGGCTCACGCCTGTAATCCCAGCACTTTGGGAGGCCGAGGCAGGCAGATCACCTGAGGTCAGGAGTTCAAGACCAGCCTGGTCAACATGGTGAAACCCTGTTTCTACTAAAAATACAAAAAAATAGCTGGGTGTGGTGGCGGGCACCTGTAATTCCAGCTACTTGGGAAGCTGAGGCAGGAGAACCGCTTGAACCCCGGAAGTGGAGGTTGCAATGAGCAGAGACAAACTTGGAGTGAGCAAAACTCTGTCTCATAAAAAAAAAAAAAGAGTAACATAACTTTTAGTCTTGGACATACCAAGCCAACCAAAAAATAAATATGAATACAGAGAATTTCAATACTATTAAGACTATATACAATATATTATGGATTATACATAAACTACATATTAATATAACATATTTTAACTTAAATTATAAGTTACATAAATAGATGAGAATGGTGGTAGCAATCTGAAAGAGAAATTCCAGGATATATGCCAAATGGATCAAACATTTATTTATTTTGTTATTTAGTTCTTTTGAGATGGAGTATCGCTCTGCCGCCCAGGCTGGAATGCAGTGGCGCGACCTCAGCTCACTGCAACCTCTGCCTCCCCGGTTCAAGCAACTCTCCTGCCTCAGCCTCCCGAGTAGCTGGGACTACAGGCACACGCCAACACCCCCAGCTAATTTTTGTAGTTTTAGTAGAGACGGGGTTTCACCATGTTGGCCAGGCTGGTCTCAAACTCTTGACCTCAGGATCCACCCGCATTGGCCTTCCAAAGTGCTGTGATTACAGGTGTGAGCCACTGCACCTGGCCCTGGATCAAACATTTAAATGTTAAAATTGAAATATAAAAGTACATGAGGCCAGGCGCAGTGGCTCACGCCTGTAATCTCAGCAATTTGGGAGGCCGAGGCAGGCAAATCACGAGGTCAGGAGTTTGAGACTAGCCTGGCCAACATAGTGAAACCCCATCTCTACTGAAAATACAAAAATTAGCTGGGCATGGTGGCGGGTGCCTGTAATCCCAGCTACTCTGGAGGCTGAGGCAGGAGAATTGATTGAAACGAGAAGGCAGAGATTGCAGTGAGCCGACATTGCACCATTGCACTCCAGCCTGGGCAACAGAGGGAGACTCTGTCTCAAAAAAAAAAAAAAAAAAAAAAAAAAAGTACTTGAAGAGGCAGGGTGCAGTGGCTCAGGCCTGTAATTATAGCAGCTTGGGAGGCCGAGGCAGGCAGATCCCTTGAGCCCAGGAGTTCAAGATCAGCCTGAGCAACATGGTGAAACCCCAGTCGCTACAAAAATAATAATAATAATAAAATGAAGAAAAGTACTTGAACAGCTGTGGGATACTTTTAAAGTATAATTTTAGAGTGCATAAAGCCTTTCTGAGAATGACACAAAATCCTAAAGCTGTAAAAATAAACAATAAATTTGACTAAATAAAAATAATCTGCCTGGCAAAGCCACTCTAAGCAAAGTCAAAAAATAAATGAAAATTTGTGGAAAATATTTGAAATTTTTATCATAAATGAATGCCTCATTTCCCTAATAGACTTCTTACGAATCAATTTTTTAAAAAAGACTAACAACCTAATAAAATATTGGTATAAGCAGCCAATTCATAGAGAGAAAAATATAAATTATTCTTAGAGGAATGAAAAGAAGCTTGAACTTACTCATAATAAAAGACACACAAACTAAAAGTAAACTGAGACACCGTTTTTCACTGGTCAGAATGGCAAAGATATAAAAGTGCAATATTATTCAGTGTTGCTGATTCTGTGGGGAGACAGGCACTTTAACATATTGCTGACAGGTTTTGATGACATCCATAGGAATTAATCTGCCAATGTTTATGAAAATTTGAAATTACGAAATTAGACCCACTAATTTTATTTCTAATAATATCCTATAGATATGTTTGCATATGTATAAAATAATTTTTTTTTTTTTGAGACAGGGTCTCACACTATCACCCGGGCTAGAGTGCAGTGACACGATCTCGGCTCACTGCAACCTCTGCCTCCCTGGTTTAAGCGATTCTCCTGCCTTAGCCTCCAAGTAGCTGGGATTACAGGTGCCCGCCACCTCGCCCAGCTAATTTTTTGTATTTTTAGTAGAGTCGGGATTTCACTATGTTGGCCAAGCTGGTCTCAAACTCCTGACCTTGTGATCCGCCTGCCTCGGCCTCCCAAAGTGCTGTGATTACAGGCATGATCCACCGAGTCCAGCCTAAAATAATTTATATACCTAAACTTAACTACAAGTTTATTTACCGGAGTATTACTTGTAGTAGCAAAATTTTGGCAACAAACTTAAAAGTCCACCAATAGGAACAGATTAAATGAATTATGATACTTCCATACAATGGAATACTATGCAGTCGTAAAAAAATGAAGATATTCTCTTGTACTGGCTTAGCATGATCTGTGACATGTATTAGTAAACAAGGAGAAACGAGGTAGAGAACAGCATGAAGTATGCTACCATTTGTTGAAAAATGAAAAAGGGCTGGACTGCACTGCAGCCTGGGTGACAGAACGAGACTCCATCTCAAAAAAAAAAGATAAAAAAGAAAAAAAGAAAAATGTAAAATATATGTATACAGATGTAATTTCTTATATATGCATAAAATAATATCATGGAAACATACAGGAGGAACTGATAATATTGGCTGCCTTTGGGGAGCGGAACTGGCTGGGTAGAGAACAGATGTGAGGAGTCTTTCACTCTATATATCCTTATGTGCCCTTTGACTGTTGAATCATGATTGTGCTACTTATTCAACATTTACATTTTTTAAATAATAAAATATTGTAAAACTTGGCCGGGCGCGGTGGCCCAAGCCTGTAATCCCAGCACTTTGGGAGGCCAAGGCGGGCAGATCACCTGGAGTCGGGAGTTTGAGACCAGCCTGACCAACATGGAGAAATCCCGTCTCTACCAAAAATACAAAAAGTTAGCCAGGCGTGCTGGTGCATGCCTGTAATCCCAGCTACTCAGGAGACCGAGGCAGGAGAATCGCTTGAACCTGGAAGGCAGAGGTTGCAGTGAGCCAAGATCACGCCATTGCACTCCAATCTGGGCAACAAGAGCAAAACTCTGTTTCAAAAAAAAAAAAAAATTGTAAGACTTTTATATAAACTTAGAACCCTACCAATAGATAATACATCTGCTGTTTTACTGCTCAAGAGACAGTTAACAAGAAAATCTCAATTCTGTGAAGCAAAATTTATGAAGGCCATGTTCTTGGACCACTGTGCAATAAAGCTGCAAATGAATGCAACCTCTCCCTGTCTCTAGCACAGGCCCCAGTCCTGCCTCAACTTGGAGCCTCCAGAATTCAACCAAATTGATCACAGAGGCCTTCTTAACTTGGTCAGGTCCCATGCTCTTTTTATTCCCTCACTTCAAAGTCTGTTGAGGCGAGAGGCTAATTCCAAGCTCAGATTCCAATACTCTTAAGAGCCCAGTTTCAGAAAATCTTACTACAATACACTTTTCAAACACAAGTATGTGACTGAGGCCTTGATCCATCTTTCCAGATGGAGAGAACTCAGCAAGGAGTCCAAGTACTAAAAGATTGCCCCAAGATTCATTTTCATTGCCTTCTCCCTGCTTATCAGGCAGTTCCCAAAAGGTGATCAACAGGTCACTTCCCCACCTCCCTATATCTCATTATTAGGGGAATGGTGAGTGTGTGGGAAAGAGACACCAAGGTAGCTGGAAATGGGCTCTCAAGTATCCACAGGTAAATGCAACGCTCTTACTGGATATATTGGATATCTTTACCTCTTTACCTTAACAGCTTAGATAAGAATGAGTAGTCATGGATGTCACGGGTGTCTCATTGGTAACATAACAGATATGTTGTAAATGTTTTAGCAGACAAAATGTTCTTAAGAATTGAAGTGAGGCTGGGCGCAATGGCTCATGCCTGTAATCCCAGCACTTTGGGAGGCTGAGGCGGGCAGATCACCTGAGGTCATGAGTTTGAGACCAGCCTGGCCAACATGGTGAAGCCCTGTCTCTACTAAAATTACAAAAAAAAAAAAAAAATTTAGCTGGGCATGGTGGTGGGCACCTGTAATCCCAGCTATTCGGGAGGCTGAGGCAGGAGAATCTCTTGAACCCAGGCTGTAGAGGTTGCAGTGAGCCGAGATCATGTCACTGCACTCCAGCCTGGGTGACAGAGCAAGACTCCGTCTCGGAAAAAAAAAAAAAAAAAAAAGAATTGAAGTGCAAGGAAGTGAATGAGTATGTGTATGTGTGTATAAGCATGTCTGTGCTTTAGTATACTAACTTACAATTTTCTAACATTATGAGCCTTTGGAATTAAGATATGCACACTCCAGAAATACAGTTAATGCTTAACTGATCAAGTTGCAGGCATTCAGGGTAGATGATCTTTTATTTAAGTGTTTATATATGTATAAATATATACAATGTGTGTCCTATTTTTGCCTCTTCACTTCGCCAATACCTGGTAAACAGTTCTTAATAGTAAATATTTTCTGATTAAATGACTAGCGTGGTTTCTGTTTTCCTTATTTGACCTTGACTACTACACCAAAAAAAGTAATTTCAATCAAAATCCTATTGGGAATTGTTTGTAAGCCTACAACTGTTAAGAAGATCCATTTAGAAGAGAAATAAAAGAATCTAAGAAAAAACAAACAAAAGAAACACCCCAGCCTCTGAAAAAGAAACATAACAGTGGGAATGTCATTGCTCTACCAAATATAATAGTCTATTATGAAGCTGCACCAATCTTAAGGAATGTGATACTGGCACAGGAAAAGATTGACAATGTAGCAAACTGGAAGGAACAAAAGCAGACACAAATATTTCTGATGGTGTTGGACATCTCAAAATTATTTCAAAAAATTAAATAACTTCCAACTTACACAATATACCCAAATTAAGTTGAGATAGATTTAAGAGTTAGATGTCCCCTAATGTAATAATTGATTGAGGCAAGGATCATTAATGGATGCTAATAACACTGGCTGAAAGAAACAGGATATTCACACTGTGCTAAAGTATCACCCCACAGAATTCTGTACTTATTAATATTAAAGGCAGGTATCTGGTGGTCACCACCTTAATAAAATGATCAAACTTAGCGTCACTGCTAATGGGACAAAGAGACATCTGTGCCTCGTGACACATGCAATGTGGCAATGCTTCTGAAATATTCGAGCAAAAAATTCTTAACCCATATCTGGCTGGGCACAGTGACTCACGCCTGTAATCCTAGCACTTTGGGAGCCCGAATCAGGCGGGTTACCTGAGGTCAGGAGTTCAAGACCAGCCTGAGCAACATGGTGAAACCCCCATCTCTACTAAAACTACAAAAATTAGCCAGGCGTAGTGGCACACGCCTGTAATTCCAGCTACTCAGGAGGCTGAGACACGACAGTTGCTCAAACCCGGGAAGCGGAGGTTGCAGTGAGCTGATATCATGTCCCTGCACTCCAGCTGGGTGATGGAGTGAGACTGTCTCAAAAAAAAAAAAAATTCTTTTTTAACCCAAATCTAATCAAACCTCTAGACCTAGCCTCCAGTTTAAAGAAAATACAGGGAATACAGGAACAAGATAAACAATAGCATGAAGAAATAATTGGACAAATCCAGCGTACTGGATGTTATACCTCAAAATTATTCTGGACTCATCAAAAAGACAATGTCGGGAGAAGTAAGAGTAGAGGCACTATTCTAGATTAAAATAAATACTGTTTAAGACTCATAGATTTAACTACATACAAATTTAAACTTTTGAATTACAAACAAGCACCATGGACAAATGACACACAATAAACTGGGAAAAATAAATGAAATATATTTGATCAGAAAAACTAAATATCCTTATTCTATTTTTCAGTTTTTACAATTGAAAAGAAATAAAAGATTTATACTCCAAAAGAAAAATGTCTAGGTTCTGCAGAAGAATGAGCTCAGTGAAAAAAAATGTCTAAAGATATGAATAAATAATTCAAAAAAGAAGGGCAAAGGTGAGAAGTTATGAAATACTTTTAGTATTAACAACTGCTTGGTTGAAGTTTCTCAGCCTTCATCAGAATCGTCTGAGATGCTTGTGGAAAATGCAGCTTCAGCCAGGTGCGGTGGCTTATGCCTGTAATCCCAGCACTTTGGGAGGCCAAGGCAGTCAGAACACCTGAGGTCGGGAGTTCGAGACCAGCCTGACCAACATGGAGAAACCCTGTCTCTACTAAAAATACAAAAACTTACAAAAAATTAGCCGGGCGTGGTGACACACGCCTGTAGTCCCAGCTACTCGGGGGGCTGAGGCAGGAGAATCGCTTGAACCCGGGAGGCAGAGGTTGTAGTGGGTCGAAATTGCGCCACTGCACTCCAGCCTGGGTGACAGAGCGAGACTCCGTCTTAAAACAAAACAAAACAAAACAAAACAAAAATTAACTGGGCGTGGTGGCGGGCGCCTGTAATCCCAGCTACTCGGAGGCTGAGGCAGAAGAATAGCTTGAATCCAGAAGGTGGAGGTTGCAGTGAGCTGAGATCGCGCCACTGCACTCCAGCCTGGGCGACAGAGCGAGACTCCGTCTCAAAAAAAAAAAGAAAAAGAAAGAAAGAAAAGAAAAGAAAAAAATGGAAAGGAAAAGAAAGAAAAAGAAATAAAGAAATAAAACTCCCCTGGCCGGGCGCAGTGGCTCACGCCTATAATCCCAGCGCTTTGGGAGGCCGAGGCGGGCGGATCACGAGATCAGGACATGGAGACCATCCTGGCTAACACGATGAAACCCCGTCTCTACTAAAAATACAAAAAATTAGCCGGGCGTGGTGGCGGGCGCCTGTAGTCCCAGCCACTCGGGAGGCTGAGGCAGGAGAATGGCGTGAACCCGGGAGGCGGAGCTTGCAGTGAGCCAAGATCGCGCCACTGCACTCCAGCCTGGGTGACAGAGCGAGACTCTGTCTCAAAAATAAAATAAAATAAAATAAAACTCCGCTAATGACTTGTAATCACACTATTTGGAAAGCAAGGGTATGACTAAAAACTCTCCTTCTGGCAGGGCACGGTGGCTGACGCCTGTAATCCCAGCATTTTGAGAGGCCGAAGCAGGTGAATCACCTGAGGTCAGGAGTTTGAGAGCAGCCTGAACAACATGCAGAAACCCTGTCTCTACTAAACATACAAAAATTAGCCGGCTGTGGTGGCGCATGCCTGCAATCCCAGCTACTCAGGAGGCTGAGGCAGGAGAATCCCTTGAACTCGGGAGGCGGAGGTTGCCGTGAGCAGAGATCACGCCATTGCACTCCAGCCTGGGCAACAAGAGCGAAACTCCGTCTCAAAGAAAAAAAAAAAATCTCCTTATAATCTACTTACCTTTCTTTCAAAAGAAATGCAGGAAAATGGAATCTAGTCTGTATGTCACTGGCCTATGTGTTGCCTCAGGCAAATTCCTTAAACACATTAGTACTATGGGAACAATATCTACCTTGAAGGGCTGTTGGAAGGAGTAGAGACACTGTAAAGTGCCTAGTACTGTGTTAGGCATTTAATAGCTTCTTAATAAATAGTGGTTATTATTATTTTTCAATCTAACTCATTTTGCACTTTTAAACTGCTACCGTTGTTTTTTCAGGTGACATGATCCTTTTCTTCTTCTGTGTGTTATTGTACTTTATGCATAATTGCTCAAAACTGGAAATAACCTTGTTATGGGTTGAGTTGTATCCCCTCAAAATATGTGGAAGTCCTAACCCCCACAACCTCAGAATATATAACTTTATTTGAACATGAGGTCATTCGATGTATTAATAATTAATTACTCATACTGGAGTAGAGGGGGTCCCTAATCTAATATGATTGGTGTCCTTATAAGAAGAGGAAGATTTGGACGTAGACTCGCACAGAGGGAAGACAGATGTGAAGACACACTAAGGGAGATAGCCCTGTGACTCCAGAGGCAGAGATTAGAGTGATGCATCTACAAACTAAGGAATGCCAAGGAGTGTCAGCAAACACTAGATGCTAGAAAGAGTCAAGGTGGGCCGGGCACGGTGGCTCACGCCTGTAATCCCAGCACTTTGGAAGGCTGAGGCAGGTGAATCACCTGAGGTCAGGAATTTGAGACCAGCCTGGCCAACATGGTGAAACCCCGTCTCTACTAAAAATACAAAAATTAGCCGGGCATGGTGGCACATGCCTATAATCCCAGCTACTGGGGAGGCTGAGGCAGGAGAATCACTTGAACCCGGGAGGTGGAGGTTGCAGTGAGCCAAGATCACGCCACTGCACTCCAGCCTGAGCAACAGAGCAAAGCTCTGTATCAAAAAAAAAAAAAAAAAAAAGACTCAAGGAAGATTCTCCTCTACAGGTTTCAGAGGGATCACGACCCTGCTGACATCTTGATTTAGGACTTCTGGCCTCCATAACTATGAGAAAATACGTTTCTATTGTTTTAAACTACTCAGTTTTTGGTATTTTTTACAGCATTTCCTAGGAAGCTAATACGAACCCTAGTATTCTTCAATAGGTGGATGGAAAACAAACGGTGGTACATCCATACAATGAACTGTATAACATGGGTGCATCTTAGAGACATTATGCTAAGTAAAAGAAGCCAGTCTCCAGAGGTTACATCCTGTATGACTCCATTTATGTGACATTCAGTTAAAGGAATATCTGGCCAGGTATGGTGGCTCACCCCTTTAATCACAGCACTTTAGGAGGCCGAGGCAGGCAAATCACCAGGTCAGGAGTTTGAGACCAGCCTGGCCAACATGGTGAAACCACATCTCTACCAAAAATACAAAAAGTTAGCTGGGCTTGGTGGCGGGTGCCTGTAATCCCAACTACTCCGGAGGCTGAGGCAGGAGAATCGCTTGAACCCGGGAGGCAGTGACTGCAGTGAGCTGAGACTGCACCACTGCACTCCAGCCCAGGCGACAGTGCGAGACTCTGTCTCAAAAAAAAAAAAAAAAAGGCAAACCTATAGGGAAGGAAAACACATCAGTGTTTGCCAGAGGTTGGGGTGGGTTGATGGTTTAATTAGAAAGGGGAAGCATGAGGGAAATTTTGGGATTGTGGTGATGGTTACCTAAATCTATGCATGTGTTAAAACTCGTGGAACTGTTTATCTACAAAGAGTAATTTCGTGGTATGTTAATTTAGATATTTTTAAAAATGAACACACACGCGTGCACACACACACACACACATCCCCAAATAATTTTCTTCTAAAAAATACTTTAAAAGAAATTTTCCGTCTGGGTCTCTGCCAGAAAGGCTGCTTTGTGGGGGCTCTGCCACACCAACTCTTGCATTCTGTGGGCCTGTTTTTCCATCTGTAAAAGTAGTGGATCTGCCTGGAGCAGTGATTTTATCCCCCTTGCCCCCATACCGCACCCTAGGCACTCCCTTTGTGGCAGTGGTGGTGCCTCGATGGGTTTGGAGAGAAAAAACATTTGGACGTTACTGGGCTGTGGACACACAGGTCTTCTTCAAATGGAGCAGTTGTACTTTTGTCTCTCTCTCTTTTTTTTTTTTTTTTTTGGTCTAAAAACCTCTGGATTAGAATAACTGAACACAAGCCAGAGCCCAGGTATCCAGGGAGTTAGAATGATCCTGGAGTCCAGGGCCTACATGTGGGGGTCAGTTGTTCATCCCTTCGGTGAATGCCCCCATGCATCCTGGTAATGAGCAAAACCAGGGTGCTGGCTCTCATGGTTAGTGACTCTAAACAAGTGTTTCAGGGAAGCTGAAATTGTGCTTCTACACGACCCCTTGGATGCACATGGATTAAACACAATGGGACCTCTGTAAAGGCTCTAAATCTAGGCCCCCTCCCCTTTGTTTTTTCTTTTTTGAGACTGAGTCTCGCTCTGTCACCCAAGGCTGAAGCGCAATGGCACGCTCTTGGCTCACTGCAACCTCCACCCCTGGGTTCAAGTGCTTCTCTTGCTTCAGCCTCCCGAGTAGCTGGGACTACAGGTGCCAGCCACCATGCCCGAATCTAAGCCCATTCTAAGGTAAGGTCCAAAAGGACCTTAAGCCATTTGTTTTTAGACACTTGATGATTTTTTGGAAGAACATTTTGTAAACAACAAAGGACTGTGCACAGATGGGGGAAATGCCATTATGAGGATGAGTGTGCTGACCTCAAACCAGGGTCAAAGAGTATCATTCCTTTTACTCCAAGCATGAAACCATTCATGTGCCAGGTACTGTGCTAAGGAACCCAGTCCTCACAACAACTCTATGGGAGACAGTTGCTTTGACAGGTGAGGAAAGTGAAGGTCTGAGAGGACCCAGGTCACAATGAAAGGAGATGTTAGAGGTGACACGGCTGGGTCATGGCCAGCAGCTCCAGCCTCTTAAGCCAAGGCTCATGAGAGGAACCCCTGAGGCCTGGTGTCAGGCCTGTTCTCTCTCAGTATATGCCCTGGGAAAAGGACTATGTCCCTTTTCACAAAGGCCAGTGGGAGATCACCAAAGACACCTTGAGACCTTGCCATCAAGTACAGCACTCAAAAAAATACAATATTTTTAAACTTTATGGAGTGGAATGGTCTTTTAAAAAACTAGTTTTGTTTTTTAAACTAATGTATAAATCCAATCTAGAAAACCAGAGATGGGCCACTGTGATTGAAGGTGGGCAAGGGTAGCCTGAGACTCCTCCAGAGCTCCTGGAGCACACCTTGAATGAAAGCCACTTATCCACTAGGCTGGCACTTACTGGGAGAAGTGCAAGGGATGCCAAGATGTCTAAGGCTTTGACTTCGGGTTGGAAAGAACCAGGTGAGATTCTAGAGGATTCACTCCTGGGTTAGTCAGCCTCTGGCAGGGCTCAGGATTTCAGGCCTGCCTCATGTATTGGGTGCTGCTGGCAGGTCTATGTGAGCTGAGCATTACTTGCCCTACCCTGGTTCCAGCCAGGCCTCAATAGCTTGACCTCACAATATAAAAAACATTTTCGCCATCTTATGCTTCATGAATTTAATTCTATTAAGGTAAGGCTTACTACGTTCAAAACTCCAACCCCCTCCCTTTTTTCTTGCCCTTTAACAAGGCATCATCCGGTTTTCTTTACTAACAAAATGTCAGCGTTCAAGTTCAGTCTTGGTGCAAGATCGATGGCAGATGTCAGGGGCTGGCCGGGATGGCTTACATTGATAATATCGTACGTAGGTCCTTCTCATAGATGTCAGGGATGTTACCTACCGGCGAATTGATCATGCGCACGGTATTGTTATTAAACAGCTTGAATTCGTAATTAATGAGCTGTTCCCAAAAGCCGTTGTTGGGCCGGATGATGGGGCGGCGCCGCTTGGTCCATGTATGGGCGTCCAGCAGCGACATGGAGTGGTATTTCATGAGGTAGGCAAGGCACAGTGAGGCGGAACGGCTCACTCCAGCCACGCAGTGCAGCAGCGTGCGGCCCTGCCTCATATCAACGGTGTGGATAAGATCAGCAATGGGGTCAAAAAAGTCGTAGAGACGCGAGTCACGAGCATCGGTAACAGGCACCTTTATGTACTGAATGCCCTCGAAGTATACGTTGACCACTTCCACCGAGGTATTGACAATGGCGGTGATGCGATTGCTGGACAGAAGGAGTTTGTCGTTGGCGGCCACACCATTGCTGAGAAACAAGCTGCTGGTTATTTGGGAGAAGCTGTAGGTGGAGGGCTGCTGGACACCCTGAGATGATGAAAAGGAGGACGCGGATGCTGTCATCAAGGCGGCTGATCCGAGGTCTCTCTACGCTGGTTCGGGGCACAACCCTTACCAAGCTAGTTCAGGATAGCAGCCGCGCCGCGAAGTCTCAGGCTAGGTGTTGGAGAAAGAGGACCAGCTATCGGCCACCACCCTCTTCCTGTCTCCTCCCACCACTCCCATCTAGGCGTCACAATCCCGGACAGATAGCCCTGCGGCTCCGGTTTCCATGGCAATGGCCGCTTGCCGCAAGGAGGACAGGGCCTCTAAGCAGGGTCTTCAGAGACACCCCAGTCTCTTTTCTTTTTATCTTTCTTCATAGTCGTTTATTTTCCAAGGCCTAATTCTTATCTTTTTTGACTTTTAAAAATGTTCTGTTACAAGATATCTATTTTATGTTTCAATTATTGGGCCACATTAAACACAATATCTATGAATACTTCTATTTCATCAGTGTTGCAGAACAGGGCTTACACTTTCCCTGCAAAATAGCAATATCACATTCTAAGTTGGGGAACAGCATTTGGCTCATGTGATATGCTAATCTCTGTAAAACTGGAGCGAGATATGGGATTTGTCTGGGTTTGGTGGACTGGCCTGATACTTCTTTTTTGATTGTAACCATAAAATTATTTTCCTGCTTACAAACACATCAGGACTGGTTGTAAGAGAGCATTGCTAACTGATATACAGCCCTTTATCTTGAAGTTGGCCTGTGGTAGACAGTTGTGACTAATTTAGCTGTGTCATAGTCCATTTGCACATACAGCTCAAATGACTTACCACATGAGTCTATTACCTGAAACAACAGTTCAAATTATTTTGTTTACTTTCTTCAAAAAAAATGCCCACGTGCTTTGTGAACTACAAATCACTTTGACCACTACCGATACTGTCTTCCCAGTAATATTAAACATTCTGAAACAAGTTAATGCTACATGGTAATTGGGCCAAAAATTGAGACAGTCTTGCTCTGTCACCCAGGCTGGAGAGGCCCAGGCTTCTGCTTCCTAGGTTCAAGTGATTCTTGTGCTTTAGCCTACCAAGTAGCTGGGATTACAGGAGCGCACCACCACACCCGGCTAATTTTTGTATTTTTAGTAGAGACAGGATTTCACCATGTTGGCCAGGCTGGTCTCAAACTCCTGACCTCAGGTAATCCTCCCTCCTCGGCCTCCCAAAGTGCTGGGATTACATGCATGAGCCACCACACTCAGCCCAAAAATTAATTTCTAAAATGTAACCTGACATTTGCATTTCCTTCCAGCTAAGATTTTTATAGAATTTGGCTGAAAATTGAAAAGAACTATAGCCTAAAACTAACAAATTGTTTCACAGAGTAGCCAGTTGACTCACATACTTTGCTCTCATTCCATCATCATTTTGGTATGTGTTCAAAGGTGTGCTGTGATTATGAACAAAGATGAAATAGATATCAGGCTGCTTAAGATGGTCAAGGAAATGATAACCTCAAAACACAACACACGTTTCTTTTTCTCAGTTGTCATAATCAAATTATTTTGCATTACTTAAATTGTCAGTCCCCACAAATCTATCTGGAAGAAAATAGAACAGAAATACTAAATAAATATGAAAACTGTCTGTTGGGGACAGCTCAGCTGGGCTAACGGAGCAGCTTTGTAATATATGTAGTAATGTGGAGGCCCTAAACTAGTATTGGAGTCTACTTATTTCATAAGTATACACTTTTTTTTTTTTTTTTTTTTTTTAACGAGTCTCCTCTTCACCACTGGTCAGTCATCCCCCCCCCCCCCCCCCCCCCCCCCCCCCCCCCCCCCCCCCCCCTATTGTAGGACGGTCACCTTACCAATGTCCTCCCCCTCCCCCCCTCGGCCCCAGTCTGGACACGTACCACCCCCCCCAAGTATACACTTCTTAAACTTTAAAACTATAGTACAATTAACAAAATAATTTCAGACACTATTTTCTTTTCTTTTCTTTTCTTTTTTTTTTTTTTTGAGACAGAGTTTTGCTCTTGTTGCCCAGGCTGGAGTGCAGTGGCGCGATCTCGGTTCACCGCAACCTCCACCTCCCAGGTTCAAGCCATTCTCCTGCCTCAGTCTCATGAGTAGCTGGGATTACAGGCTCGTGCCTCTACGTCCAGCTAATTTTTTGTATTTTTAGTAGAGACGGGGTTTCACCATGTTGGGGAGGCTGGTCTCAAACTCTCGACCTCAGGTGATCCACCCGCCTCGGCCTCCCAAAGTGCAGGGATAATAGGCATGAGCCACCGCGCCCGGCCTCAGACACTATTTTCAAAGACAAGCATGACCCGTATTAAATATTTATTTATTCTTCATATTCTGTGACACCTATTTATTTATTCTTCATATTCTGTGACACCTATTAGTCTGAGGGATGTTGGATGTTTTAAAATTCCACTATGGAGCTTTTCCTGGATAGATAACGTTTTCTCCCCTTGAGTTTGGAAGCAGGTCACTTTCAGATCCCACTTATCTCTACTTTTCCTTTTTTTTTTTTTTTTTTTTTTAAACACACTGATGGAGGCAATTTTCCTTGTTATTTAGTGAAGAAAATGTGCAATGGACTTGCCCAAGAACACACTCTTTCCACCGCTGGGAAAACACCCTGGATGTTAAGAACTAGTTAATGTTCAAATTTCTCAATTCAGTAGTCAAAGGCCTTTCTAATCTGATCTAAGCCTGCCTTTCAAATCTCATTCATTCATTTATTCATCATCAGATTTTTATTAAGAATCTATAGTGTGTTAGGCATTTTCACCTATATAAACCCTCAGTTCTGACCAAACTTTTGGTAAATACAAAATGTACTTTTCTGTTTCCTTACCTTCGCTCATGCCATTCCTCTCTCTTGGGAAGCCTGACTCCTCTCTGCTTCCTGAATTCTATCCAAGCTTCAATACTCAGCTTGATTAATTTAAAAAGGGGATCAACTGAGCATCCAATCTGTGTCAGGTATGGTGCTAGCAGTGTAGATCCATCATAATACAGGGCCTGATTTCCAAGAGCTTATACTTTGGTCAGAGAGATAGATAACCTTGGAAGAGTCCAGAAGAGAGGGTATGATTCATTGTTTTAGGTGAGTGTTTGGGGGCCAGGGGCAGTAGGTGTATGTCATGGAAGGCTTAATAGAAAACGTGACTGGGAAAAGTTTTTTTGTTTTTATTACTTATTATTTATAGTGTCCAAGTTTGTGTTTTGAAAAATATCAAACCTACATAAAAGCTGCAAGAATAGAACAATGAGCATCTGTTTATCCTTCACCTATAGTTCTATTGTTAACACTTCACCGCATTTGCTTTATCTCTCTATTTTGATACACAGACTCACATATTTATTTATTTGCTTGTTTCTTTTTGCTGAAACGTTGAGAGTTTCTTGTAGATATAGCAACAATTTAGCCCTTCAGCACATATCTCCAAAGAACAAGTACATGCTCTTCCATAACCACAGTACAATGACCATACTCAGGAAATTTAACATTGGCCCCATATTATTATCTAACATGTAATCCATATTCAAATTTCACCAAGTCTCTTAATAATATTATTTATAGCTGTTTTTTTCTTTTGATCCAGGATTGAATCAAGGATCACACATTGCATTTAGCCGTCATGCTTCTTTAGCATCTTTAAATTTGGAGCTGTTGCTGAGTCTTTTATTTTGTTTTGGTCTTGCTGGACATTGGCATTTTTAAGAGTTCAGGCTAGTTTTGGCCCGGCGTGGTGGCTCATGCCTATAATCCCAGCACTTTGGGAGACCGAAGTGGGCGGATCACAAGGTCAGGAGATCGAGACCATCCTGGCTAACATGGTGAAACCCCGTCTCTATTAAAAATACAAAAAATTTAGCCGGGCGTGGTGGTGGGCGCCTATAGTCCCAGCTACTCGGGAGGCTGAGGCAGGAGAATGGTGTGAACCCAGGAGGCGGAGCTTGCAGTGAGCTGAGATTGCGCTACTGCACTCCAGCCTGTGCGACTGAGCAAGACTCCGTCTCCAAAAAAAAAAGAAGAGTTCAGGCCAGTTTTGTAGAACATCTTTCAAGATGTATTTTTTTGACTGTTCCCTTGGGATTAGATTCAGGTGAAATATTTTTTGCAAGAATACCACCAGTGTGTGATTCTCAGTACATCGTACCAGGGGCATATGTTATTTGTTTGTTCCATTAATGGTGATGAGAATTTTTTTCTTTTCTTTTTCAATAGCTTTAGGGGTACTAGTGGTTTTGGGTTACATGGATGAATTGTATAATGGCAAAGTCTGAAATTTTAGTGCACCCATCACCTGAGTAGTGTACATTCTTCCCTACATGTAGTTTTTAAATCTCTCCCCACTCTCATCCTTGCCCATTATGAGTCTCCAATGTCCATTATACTAGTCTATATGCCTTTGTGTACCCATAGCTTAGCTCCAACTTATGAGAACATGCGACCAGGCATGGTGGCTCACGCCTGTAATCCCAGCATTTTGGGAGGCCGAGGCAGGTGGATCACCTGAGGTCAGGAGTTCGAGACCAGCTTGGCCAACATGGCGAAACTCCGTCTCTACTAAAAATACAAAACTTATCTGGGCATGGTGGTGCACGCCTGTACTCCCAGCTACTTGGGAGACTGAGGTGGAGGATTGCCTGAATGTGGGAGGATCGCTTGAACCCAAGAGGTGGAGGTTGCAGTGAGCCGAGATCACGCCACTGCCCTCCAGCCTGGGCTAGAGTGAGACTCTGTCTCAGAAAAAAAAAAAAAAAAAGTGAGAACTGTGATATTTGGTTTTCCATTCCTGAGTTACTTCACTTAGAATAATGTTCTCCAGTTCCATCCAAGTTGCTGCAAAAGACATTATTTTGTTCTTTTTTATAGCTGAATAGTATTCCATGGTGTATATATATCACATTTTCTTTATCCACTTATCAGTTGATGAGCACTTAGTTTTGTTGCATATCTTTGCATTTGTGAATTGTGCTGTAATAAATATATGTGTGTAGGTGTCTTTTTGATATAATGACTTCTTTTCCTTTGGGTAGATTCCCAGTAGTGGGATTGCTGGATCAAATGGTAGATCTACCTTTAGTTCTTTAAGGAATCTCCATACTGCTTTCCGTAAAGATTGTACTAATTTACATTCCCCTAGCAGTGTTACCTTTTTACCACATCCATACCAACATCTATTGTTTTTTAAATTTTATTTATTTTATTTTATTCGTTTATTTATTTTTGAGACGGAGTTTTGCTCTTGCTGCCCAGGCTGGAGTGCAGTGGTGCCATCTCAGCTCACTGCAACCTCCACCTCCTTGGTTCAAGCGATTCTCATGCCTCAGCCTCCCATGTAGCTGGGATTACAGGTGCACACCACCAAGCCTGGCTAATTTTTTTTTTTGTTTTTTGAGACTGAGTCTCACTCTGTTGCCCAGGCTGGAGTGCAGTGGCGCAATCTTGGCTCACTGCGAGCTCCGCCTCCCGGGTTCACGCCATTCTCCTGTCTCAGCCTCCCAAGTAAGCCTGCTAATTTTCGTATTTCTTGTAGAGATGGGGTTTCACCATGTTGGCCAGGCTGGTTTCCAACTCCCAACCTCAGGTGATCTGCCCATCTCGGCCTCCCAAAGTGCTGGGCTTACAAGCATGAACCACCGTGCCCAGCCTTTACTTTTTAATAATGGCCATTCTGCCTGGGGTAAGATGGCACTTTATTGTGGTTTTGATTTGCATTTCCCTGATGATTAGTGATGTTGAGCATTTTTTCATGTTTGTTGAGCATTTGTATATCTTCTTTTGAGAAATATCTATTCAGGTCATTTGCCCACTTTTTAATGAGATTATTAGTTTTTTTCCTGCTGATTTGTTTGAGTTCCTTGTAGATTCTGGATATTAGTCCTTTGTTGAATGCATAGTTTGCAAATATCTTCTCCCATTCTGTGAGTTGTCTGTTTACTCTGGTGATTGTTTCTTTTGCTGTGCAGAAGCTTTTAAATTTAATTATGTCCCATTTGTTTATTTTTGTTTTGTTGCATTTACTTTTGGGGTCTTAGTCATGAATTCTTTGCCTAGACCAATGTCCAGAAGAGCTTTCCTAGGTTTTCTTCTAGAATTTTTATGGCTTCAGGTCTTACATTTAAGTCTTTAATCGATCTTGAATTGATTTTTGTACATGGTGAGAGAAATGAATCCAGTTTCATTCTTCTACATGTGGGATCCAGTTTTCCCAACACCATTTATTGAATAGGGTGTCCTTTCCTCAGTTTATGTTTTTATATGCTTTGTCAAAGATTAGTTGGTTGTAAGTATTTTGCCTTATTTCTTGGTTCGCCATTCTATTCCATTGGTCTATGTATCTGCTTTCATACCAGTACCACGATAGCCTTGCAGTATAATTTAAAGTGTGGTAATGTGATGCCTCCAGATTTTTTCTTTTTGCTTCAGATTGCTTTGGCTATTTGCTCTTTTTTGGTTCTATATGAATTTTAGGATCATTTTTCTAATTCTGTGAAAAAATGATGTTGGTATTTTCGTAGGAATTGTATTGAATTTATAGATTGCTTTGGGCAGTATGGTCATTTTCATGATATTGATTCTAATTCATGAGCATGGGATATATTTGCATTTGTTTGTGTTATCTACAATTTCTTTCAGCAGTATTTTGCAGTTCTCTTTGTAGAGATATTTCACCTCCTTGGTTAAGTATATTCCTAAGTTGTTCGTTTTTTTGCAGCTAGTGTAACAGCAATTGAGGTTTTTTTTTTTTTTTTTTTTTTTGAGACGGAGTCTCGCTCTGTCACCCGGGCTGGAGTGCAATGGCGTGATCTCAGCTCAATGCAACCTCTGCCTCCCGGGTTCAAGTGATTCTCCTGCCTCAGCCTCCTGAGTAGCTGAGATTACAGGTGCCTGCCACCACGCCCTGCTAATTTTTTGTATTTTTAGTAGAGACGGAGTTTCACTATGTTAGCCAGGCTGCTCTCAAACTCCCAACCTCGTGTTCTACCTGCCTTGGCCTCTCTAAATGCTGGGATAACAGGCGTGAGCCACTGCGCCCAGCTGCAATTGAGTTATTGATTTGATTCTCAGCTTGGTCATTGTTGGTGTATAGCAGTGGTTACCAATTTGTATACATTGATTTTGCAACCTGAGACTTTACTGAATTCATTTATCAAATCTACGAGTCTTTTGGAAGAGTCTTTAGGATTTTCTAGATATACTACCTATCACATCATTGGCAAACAGAGAGTTTGACTTCCTCTTTTCCAATTTCTTTTCTTTTCTTTTTTTTTTTTTAGACAGAATCGCACTCTGTTGCCCAGGCTGGAGTGCAGTGGCATGATCTCAACTCACTGCAACTTCCACCCCCTGGGCTCAAGCAATTCTCTAGCCTTGCCTCCTGAGTAGCTGGGATTACAGGCATGTGCCACCACACCTTTTGTATTTTTAGTAGAAACAGGGTTTCACCATATTGGCCAGGCTGGTCTCAAACTCCTGACCTCAGGTGATCCACCCGCCTCGGCCTCCCAAAATGTTGGGATTACAGGCGTGAGCTACCATGCCCAGCTCTCTTTTCCAATTTGGATGCCCTTTATTTCTCTCTCTTGCCTGATTGCTCTGGCTGGGACTTCCAGTACTATGCCAAATAACAGTGGTGGACATGGACATCCTTGTCTTGTTCCTATTCTCAGAGGGAATGCTTTCAACTTTTCCTCATTCAGTATGATGTTGGCTGTCAGTTTGTCATATATGGCTTTTATTATTTTGAGGTATGTTCTTTCTATGTCTAGTTTGTTGAGGGTTTTTATTATAAAGGGATGCTGGATTTTATCAAATGCTTTTTTGCATCTATTGAGACGATCATATGGATTTTGTTTTTAATTCTGTTTACGTGATGAATCACATTTATTGACTTGCATATGTTGAACTATCTGGGTGAATGATGATAATTTTGACCACTTGGCTATGATGGCATTAGCTAAGCTTCTCCAGTGTGAATGCAATTTTTCCCCTTTGTATTAATAATTTTATTATTATTATTATTACTTTTTACTGAGACGGAGTCTCACTCTGTCCCCCAGGCTGGAGTGCAGTGGCGTGATCTCAGCTCACTGCAGCCTCCGTCTCCCAGGTTCAAGCAGTTCTCCCACCTCAGCCTCCCGAGTAGCTGGGATTACAGGTGCCTGCCACCACACCCGGCTAATTTTTTTTATTTTTAGTAGAGACGGGATTTTGCCATGTTGACTAGGCTGGTTTTGAACTCCTGACCTCAAGTGATGCACCCACCTCGGCCTCCCAAAGTGCTAGGATTACAGGCGTGAGCCACCGCACCTGGCCCTCTTTGTATTAATAATTAATAAGGAGAATGTGAGGTGGTGCTTTGAGTTTGTAGGACTATCTTTGGAATAGAACTTTGAAGAATGAAAAGGAGTTTTCCAGTCAAAGAGGAAAGAATATCCTAGACAGAAAGGGAAGCATATGCAAAGGTACATAGGTATGAAATAGTGTCAGAAGGACAAAGAACAACTCAGAATTGCTAGTGTATACAGAGTGAAGCTGTAGAAGTCATAGGAAGGATGGCTAGAGATCCCAGAGGGCCTTTAAGCAGGGACTTGGGCTTGATCCTGTAGGTCAGGTGACACATGAGTTTTTGTTTTTTTGTTTTGTTTTGTTTTGAGACGGAATCTCGCTCTGTCACCCAGCCTGGAGTGCAGTGGCGTGATCTTGGCTCACTGCAACCTCCGCCTCCCAGGTTCAAACAATTCTCTGCTTCAGCCTCCTGAGTAGCTGGGATTACAGGCACGCATCACCACGCCCAGCTAATTTCTTGTATTTTTAGTAGAGACGGGGTTTCACCGTGTTAACCAGGATGGTCTCAATCTCCTGACCTTGTGATCTGCCTGCCTCAGCCTCCCAAAGTGCTGGGATTACAGGCGTGAGCCACCGTGCCCAGCCCTGATTTTTGTATTTTTAGTAGAGATGGGGTTTCACCATCTTGGCCAGGCTGGTCTTGAACTCCGGACCTCGTGATCCACCCGCCTTGGCCTCCCAAAGCACTGAGATTACACGCATGAGCCAACGCAGCTGGCCCCACGCAAGTATTTTATGCAGGGAAATGGCATCATTAGAATAGAATTTTAGGAAGCTCACTGACAGCTATGTGGATGAATTCGTAGAGAGAAAGGGCAAAGTGAGAAGAATGGCAATACTAGAAGGAGTGAGAACTATTGCAGTAGTCTAGGTGAGCAATGAGATACATCTATTACAGAGTCTTTCCTGACATGGAAGCTGGATCAAATCCAAACATATTTCACCTAATCAAATGTATACATGGGCTAGGCCACATAAGAGGATGGAATACCAAACTTCCTATGGATCAGGCTCTGGAGAGTTTGACGTCCTGAAAGGAGGAGAGTTAAGGCAAGAGGTTAAGGTTGCCGGTAATATATTTAAATTGGAGGGTGGCGGTAAGAAGAAAACCTGAAGGCGTATAGGGTGAGGGCACAGGAGAGCCATGTAACTAAAGGGAGTTGCATGTTATGCTGTCCAACAGACAGGTAAGATGGGAGTTCCCCAGCAGAAGGCCCTAAGGCAGAGGTGGCAGTTGGCCTCCCTGAGTAATGAGCAAGGGAGAGTTATGTGTGAATTTCAGATGAGGGGCTGGGTCAGTTGCAACACCATATAGAGCCGGCAGGAAGCCAGCTCCTCTAGGACTTGTTGCTGGACTCAGCCTGGTCCTTGGTTTATGGACGGTGAGTGGGGAGACAGGTGGATATGAATATGGAAGTCTTTAAATAACACCCTCTAGTCCTGAATACAAATAACATGAGAAAATGATTGTTGCTTATTTATTAGGTGAAAAAAAAAACAGTTTATGACAGACTAGATACATTTTTGTAAAGGCAAAATATATATGTGTGGGTATTTGTCATTACATGTACATATCATATATATTAAACACCTAGTTATGAATCCTATTTATGGAAATATTAGGTATCCGAAGCAGCTCTAGTTATGGAGTAAAAATTCAATGTGTTACAGTTTTTTTCATTGTTGGTTTTAACTGTAATCTGTATGATTAATTCAAATTAAGACAGAATTTTATTTAAACTGACAAATGACAAATTGAGCTGGGTATGGTAGGTAACACAGGGAGACCCTGTCTCTACGAAAAACTTTTTAAAAAATTTTAAAAATGCCGGGTGCGGTGGCTCACGCCTGTAATTCCAGCACTTTGGGAGGCCGAGGCAGGCAGATCATCTGAGGTCAGGAGTTGGAGACCAGCCTGACCAACGTGGAGAAACCCCGTCTCTACTAAAAACACAAAAATTAGCCAGGCATGGTGGTGCATGCCTGTAATCCCAGCTAGTTGGGTGGCTCAGGCAGAAGAATCGCTTGAACCCCAAAGACAGAGGTTGCGGTGAGCTGAAATCTCACCATCGAACTCCAGCCTGGGCAACGAGAGTGAAACTCCGTCTTAATAAATGAATAAATGAATAAATAAATAAATAAATAAATAATAAAAAAATTAGCTGAGTGTGGTGGCATGCACCTGTGGTCCCAGCTACTTTGGGAGGCTCAGGTGAGAGGATTGCTTGAGCCCGGGAGGTCAAGGCTCCCGTGAGCCATGATCGTGCCACCACACTCCAGCCTGGATGAAAGAGGGAGATTGTCTCAAAAAAACCCCCACACCCAGCAATTTGGGAGGCAGAGACGGGCGGATCACTTGAGGTCAGGAGTTCCAGACCAGCCTGGCCAACATGCTGAAACCCCGTCTCTACTAAAAATACAAAAATTAGCTGGGCGTGGTGGTGGGCGCCTATAATCCCAGCTATTTGGGAGGCTGAGGCAGAAGAATCGCTTGAACCTGGGAGGCAGAGGTTGCCTCCTGGGTAGCTGGGATTACAGGCATGCGCCACCACGCCCCGCTAGTTTTGTATTTTAGTAGAGACAGGGTTTCTCCATGTTGGTCAGGCTAGTCTCAAACTCCTGACCTCAAGTGATCCACCTGCCTTGGCCTCCCAAAGTGCTGGGATTACAGGCGTGAGCCACCGCACCCAGCCCTTATATTTTCAAATTTTCTAAAATAATGCGTGCTATTTTGTAATGAGAAAAAAGAAAGAATCCAAGTGTTCTTAAATGTTATCAACAAATACCCTTTTCTTTTTTGCCAATAAAATTAACAAAGTTGGGCTGGGCGCAGCGGCTCACAACTGTAATCCCAGCACTTTGGGAGGCCAAGGCAGGCTGATCACCTAAGTTCAGGAGTTCGAGACCAGCCTGGGCAACATGGCAAAACCCATCTCTACTAAAAATGCAAAAATTAGTCAGGCATGGGCACCCCTCCTTCCACCGCACTATAATCCCGGCTACTCGGGAGGCTGAGGCAGCAGAAATGCTTGAACCCGGGAGGTAGCAGTTGCAGTGAGCTGAGATCATGGCACTGCACTCCAGCCTGGGCAACAGAGTGAGACTCTGTCTCACATAAAATAAAATAAAATTAGCAAAGTTGAAAAACTGATAATACGTGGTGGTGACAAGAATTCAGAGAAATGGGTACTCTAATGCACTGTCAGATTTGAAGGTGGGGTACAGCAACACCGGCCAAACCATGTGATGATCATATAAATCAACAAAAACTCTTATGGCCTTGGTGGGAGAATAAGGAGGGTACTACCAATTTGGCAATATCCAGTAAACTGACAGTGCACATACTCTATCCCCCAGCAGCTCCACCCCAGTTAGAAACTCTTGCTCATATACACAAGAAGACATTTACAAGAATGTTTATAGCAATGTTGCCTATAATAATGAAAAAGTGGGCCGGGCACAGAGGCTCACGCCTGTAATCCCAACACTTTGAGAGGTCAAGGGGGGGCGGATCACAAGGTCAGGAGATCGAGACCATCCTGGCTAACACGGTAAACCTTGTCTCTACTAAAAATACAAAAAAAAAAAAAATAGCCGGGCATGGTGGCACGCGCCTGTAATTTCAGCTACTCGGGAGGGTGAGGCAGGAGAATCACTTGAACCCAGGAGGCGGAGGTTGCAGTGAGCCGAGATCATGCACTGCACTCCAGCCTGGGCAACAGAGCAAGACTCCATCTAAAAAAAAAAACAACAACAAAAAAGAAAAAATGGAAACAATATAAACGTTCACGAAGAAGAAAATTAAAATTTGATGGCATAGTCATATAATGAACATCACACAAACCGCTATGAAAATAAATGAACTAGAGCTACATGTGTAAACCTGTAAGCCTCAAAAGTGTAATGCTGTAGAAAAAGAGCAAATCACAGGAGAATATGTGCAGTAAGAAGTTTAAAGACAAGAAGAACAGTACTATATATTGTTTATGCATGCATATGCATACACATGTATAATATATAGCAAAAGTTAAAAACCCTGCATGGGTCTGAGAAACACCAAATTGCGGATATGATTCCTCTAGGGAAAGATGGGCTCTGGGAGGCCTAGATAGGATGTTTCAATATGTCTTAATACTTTATTTCATTAATAAAATAGATCTAAAGCAAATATGGCAAAATGTTAAGGTCTGACAAACTGCATGCTGGGTATATAGGTATTTATTATCATATCCAGTAGACTGTTAGGATTGCTTGAAACATTTCTTAATAAAAATGAATGGGGAAAAATGTACATATGCTTTGAGCTAGCAGTTTCTCTGCTGGTAATTTATTTATTCTAGGGAAACCCTTACAAATGTGTACAAGAGATTTACCTACCAACACCTTTATTGTAAGTATTATTTATGATATAAAAAATTGGAAAAAACCTAATCTAGCAATAAGGGCTTGTTTAACTATATTACAACACCTCCATATGGTAAAATATAATGCAGATCTTAAAGTGATAAACTAGAAGAATATTTATGGGTACAAAGAAAAATTCACAATATTTTGTTAATAAAAATACTACAAAAGAGTTTAATCTCAATTTATAAAATAAAGTAATATCTATCTATATATGTAGATTGACGAATAGAACAAAGCAAAGAAGGAAATACACAAAAATGTCCACAATCATTGTCTCTGAGCAGTGTTATTGTAGAAGCTTTGTATTTTCTGGATTTCTCCCACATATATATAACAGATATGTAACAGTTTATAATTAGAAAACTATATGTTTTAAAAAGATACCAATAAGATGGTTTTGGTGGGAGATAATATGGAATTAGACAAAAAAGCAGCAACCGCAGGATGAATAAAAAAGAGACAAAATCAAGAGTGATGAAAAAGGTATAATCGACAAGAATTTCTAACAGATTAAGAAGGGAGGAGAAAGGAGAAATATCATGATCACTTGCTGGTTTCTGACTTGGGTACCTGGGCAGCTAATGATACCATTCCCTGAAATAAGAAATGTACAAGGGAGATCAGATCCAGCATGAAAGATGAACGAGGAGTACAATTTGGAACAGGATGAGATTGAGAGGCCCCAGGCCATTGTGGCAAACAGTGTGGAGCTCCTATCCTGTATTCACTCCCTCCTGTCTACCTTTTAACAGGAGCCCCTTGCCAATGACTGGTTTAGGAATGGGCAACTAACCAACAGCTGGCAAATGATATGCTAGAGGAAGTCTACCGGAAGTTCCTGGAAAAGGTTTCCTGGCTCCTAAGAAAAAGACAATAGTACTAGATGCCCCTCTTTCTTCCTCTGAACATGTCATTTCTGGGTGTGATACCCAGATCTTGGTAACTATCCTACAGCCCTGTGGCGAGGTAACCTGAGGGCAAAGCCAGCAGAAGGGAGAGGTGGGAAGAATATGCGTCCTTGACAGTGTTGACAGAATTATTTATTAACTAACCCCAGAACTTGCTTATCTCCAGGCTCCTTGTTATGGGGGATAATAAACCCTTATTGCTTATGCGTTTTGAGTCAGGATGTTCTGTTGCCTGCAACATTTATCTGAAGTAATATAGGCAATTCTGTGGAGATGTCCAGAGGTAGAACAAAGGCTTTTGAGAGGAAGACTTGCCTGAAGTCAAAAGTAGCAGAGTCTTCATCCTATTTACAATCTCGGATAAGTTGTTTGGTGGATTTTATTTTATTTTATTTTGAGACAGGATCACCCAGGCTGGAGTGTAGTGGTGCAATCACAGCTCATTGCAGCCTCGACCTCCCAGGCTCAAGTGATCCTCCCACCTCACTCTCTCCCATAGCTGGGACTACAGGCATGTGCCACCACATCTGGATAATTTTTATATATTTGTAGAGATGGGGTTTTGCCATATTGCCCAGACTGGTCTTGAACTCCTGGGCTCAAGTGATCTTCCAGCCTCAGCCTCCCAAAGTGCTGGGATAACAGGCATGAGCCACTGCCCCTGCCTGTTTGGTGTTTTTAAATTGTCTTAAAATTGGAAATTTAGTACAATTCTATAATATTATGTGTTATATTTTATTTACATAAGTGTGTGCTTATTTTATTTTATTTTATTTTATTTTTTGAGACAGAGTTTCAATCTTGTTGCCCAGGCTGCAGTACAATGGCACAATCTCGGCTCATTGCAACCTCCACCTCCTGGGTTCAAGTGATTCTCCTGACTCAGCCTCCCAAGTAGCTGGGATTACAGGTGCATGTCATCATGCCCAGTTATTTTTGTATTTTTGGAAGAGACAGGGTTTCGCCATGTTGGCCAGGCTGGTCTCAAACTCCTGACCTCAGGTGATCTACCCGCCTTGGCCTCCCAAAGTGCTGAGATTACAGGCGTGAGCCACCGCACCTGGCTGCTTATTTTATTATAAATATATTTTATTTTTATGAGTGTATGCTTATTTTTAATCTAATAATACTGACGTTTAGGCCAGTCAAAGTGGCTCACGCCTGTAATCCCAGCAGTCTAGGAGGCTGAGGCAGGCAGATCACATGAGGCCAGGAGTTCGAGACCAGCCTGGCCAACATGGTGAAACCCCGTCTCTACTGAAAATACAAAAATTAGCTGGGCATGGTGGTGCGTGCCTATAATCCCAGCTACTTGGGAGGCTGAGTCAGGAGAATCACTTGAACCCAGGAGGTGGAGGTTGCAGCGAGCCGAGATCGCGCCATATATATGTTTATGGGGTAAAAAATGAAATTCTCACTTTCATTCTCCCACTAACCCCCATTTTTTTTACTCAGGAGCAATTAACTTCTGATAATAATATGGTAAGTTTTCCTTCAGATATTTTACTGAGCATTTTACACACACACACACACACACACACACACATACGTACATACACATTTTTACTAAAATTGGAAGGAATATTCAAGATGGTCTAAAGTTTTGGACTTGGCAGTCCTGTGGAAGGAAAAAGAAAAAAAAAGATGGTCTAAGGTAAAACATAGGCCATGGAGCATACCTGAAATTCATGGTAGAGACCACTGGTACCTCAAAAACATAAAGCAGTCATCTTTCAGAAGAGCCGAAATAATACGTCAGTGGGCCTGTGAGAAATGGCCTAGACAAGAAAGACATACATATGTATTAACAGAGTGTGTTCAGAGAAAACAAAGATATTAAAGTCGGAAGTCTCAGAGATAGACCCTTCAATTTTCAGGCATTGATTAATGACAGAGCTTCTCATGTGGGCAATTCAATGCAGAATGCTCTAGGATGAGTCATTTTGGATCATGCGCCAAGATTCTCCACGATGTGTACCAGTAGCAGGGATTCATTTGTGTAAGGATGAGTAATAATTTATTTGTGTAAGGATGGGTAATGCTGAGGAAATTAAGGAGTATCATATTTATAAAATCATACTACATAGGTTAGTCTAAAATTATTTTAATTTAACAATACATCTTGGAGATCTTTTCATGTGGAGCTCATTTTTTTTCACAGGCTGTGTGGTATTTCATAGTATGAATGTATGGTACATTACCATTACCACTTCGACTGATATTTGAGATATTTTCAGTTATTTATTATTACCAACAATGATGTAGTAAACATCCTTGCACATGTACTTTTGTACAAATGTGTGACTGTTCCAGTGTGGTAGATTGCTAGATGTAAAATTGCTGGGTCAAAGGGTATGTATGCTTTATATTTTAATTATCATTTAGAATTGCCCACCAAAAAGCCTGTATCAATTGGTATTTCTACCAAAAGTATGTAAAAGCATAGATCTTCATACCTTCCTTGACCTTGTACACTATCAATCCTTTTCATTTTCACCAATTTACTTTATTCTTCTTCCTATTTTTTGAGATGGAGTCTCGCTTTGTCACCCAGGCTGGGGTGCAGTGGCACAATTTCGGCTCACTGCAACCTCCGCTTCCCAAGTTCAAGAGATTCTCCTGTCTCAGCCTCCCGAGTAGCGGGATTACAGCCGCACGACGCCACGCCAGGCTCATTTTTTGTATTTTAGTAGAGACGGGGTTTCACCATGTTGCCTAGGCTGGGTTTCACCGTGTTGCCCAGGCTGGTCTTGCACTCCTGAGCTCAGGCAATCCACCTGCCTTGGCCTCCCCCAAGGGCTGGGATTACAGGCGTGAGCCACCGCGCCCAGCCCATTTTCACCAATTTAGTGGGGAAAAATGATACCTCATTCTTTTAATTTTCATTTTGCTCATTATGTATTACTAAATTAGAGCTTATCTTTATTTTTATTTTTATTATTATTATTATTATTATTATTATTATTTGAGATGGAGTCTTGTTCTGTCGCCCAGGCTGGAGTGCAGTAGCATGATTTTGACTCACTGCAACCTCTGCCTCCTGGGTTCAAGCCATTCTCCTACCTCAGTCTCAGCCTCCTGAGTAGCTGGAATTACAGAAGTGTGCCACCACACCTGGCTAGTTTTTTGTAGTTTTAGTAGAGACAGGGTTTCATCATGTTGGCCAGGCTGGTCTCAAACTCCTGACTTCAAGTGATCTGCCTGCCTTGGCCTCCCAAAGTGCTGGGATTAGAGGCGTGAGCCACTGCGCCTGGCCTAGAGTTCATTTTTATAAATTCATTCCTCAGTATCCAAGAGGAAGTGGTTCCAGGACCCACACAGATACCAAAATCTATGGATGCTTAAGTCCTCATATAAAATGCTGCATTTGTTGCATATAACCTACATACATCCTCCTGTGTACTCCAAATCATCTTTAGATTACTTATAATACAATGTAAATATTATGTAAATGGATTTTATACAGTAGTTTTAAAAAATCGTATTTCTTATTGTATTGTGATTTTTTATTTTTTATTTTTATTTATTTATTTTTTCGAGATAGAGTCTTGCTCTGTCGCCCAGGCTGGAGTGCAGTGGCGCGATCTCAGCTCACTGCAAGCTCTGCCTCCTGGGTTCATGCCATTCTCCTGCCTCAGCCTCCCGAGTAGCTGGGACTACAGGCGCCCGCCACCACGCCTGGCTAGTTTTTTTTTTGTATTTTTAGTAGAGATGGGGTTTCACCATGTTAGTTTTTTTTCTGAATATTTTAAATCCTCGGTTGGTTGAATCCACGTATGGATGAAATCTCAGATGTGAAATCCATGGATATGGATATGGATATGGATATGGATATGGATATGGATATGGAGGGCCAGCTGTACTGTATATGCATTCATTTATATATCCTCTCTTCTGAGTTGCTGGTTAATATCTCTTGTTCATTTTTTTCTAGTTTTTTTAAATTAATAACCTACAGGAACTGTTATAACAGTGAGATTTTAATCTTTTGTCTATTGTATGTTTTAAACATATTTTTTCCTAATCTGTTGTTCTTGTTTTTCAATTTTATTTTTAGTCTCTTCTGCCGTATATAAATGTAAAATTATGTTGCTTAATCTGTAAATCTTTTTTCTTTGCAGCTTCTGGATTTTTGATTTCCAACACCAAGATTTAAATAAATGCATTCTTTTTATTTACTTCCAGTATTATTACTATTTTTTTCGAGACACAGTTTCACTCTGTCACCTAGGCTGGAGTGCAGTGGCGCGATCTCGGCTCACTGCAACCTCTGCCTCCCAGGTTTAAGCGATTCTCCTGCTTCAGCCTCTGGAGTAGCTAGGATTACAGGCGCCTGCCACCAAGGCTGGCTAATTTTTGTATTTTTAGTAGAGAGGGGGTTTCACTATATTGCCCAGGTTGGTCTTGAACTCCTGACCTCAAGTGATCCACCTCCCTTGGGCTCTCAAAGTGCTGAGATTACAGGTGTGAGCCACCGCGTCCAGCCTACTTCCAGTATTTTATAGTTTTGTTTTTTATGTTTACAATTTTTTCCCTCAAAAAGAAACTTTTTTGTGGAAAATTTCAAACATACAAAAGTAGAGAAAACAGTATAATTAATCGCCATATATATCCATTACCTAACCAACAACTATCAACTCATTCCCAATCTCGTTTCGTCTGTACCTCCCTGCCCGACTTCTGTATTAATTTGAAGCAAATCCCAGGCATTTTATTTCATTTGTAAATGTTTTAGTATGTTTCTCTAAAAGATAAAGATGCTTTAAATAAATAACCATATACCATTATTGCACCTAAAAATGCCTAAAATGACTTTTTGTCATACACAAAATCCACACATCTGTATCACTCTACTTTTTAACTTTATATTTTGTTTCCTTGCTATTTTGTTTCTTTTCTCAAAAATTAAAAAGGAAAGAAAATGTTGGAGCTACAGTACTCCATCTCTGCTCCTTCTCTCCCTCCATATGAGTTTACAAGGGCTCCCCTAACCAATCCATTGCTTTTCTCAGAGGTAAATTAGTACTGATAATGTAAGTTTCCTTTCAGATCTTATACGGGACATTTACGCACACACATATTTTTGCCAAAATTGGAGGGAATGTTTAAGATGGTTTTTGGTAAAACAGAGACCATAAGCCACCATCTTAAAGTAGGTAGTTTACACACACACATAAGCAATGTATTCTTTGGCTATTTATTTATTTATTGTATTTTTTGAGACAGAGTCTCACTCTGTCACCCAGGCCGGAGTGCAGAGGTGAGCTCGGCTCACTGCAGCCTCTGCCTCCCAGGTTCAAGTGATTTTCCTGTCTCAGCTTCCCAAGTAGCTGGAATTACAGGCGCCCACCACCACACCCCGCGAATTTTTTGTATTTTTAGTAGAGACGGGGTTTCACCATGTTGTCCAGGCTAGTTTTGAACTTCTGACTTCAAGTGATCCGCCCACCTTGGCCTCCCAAAGTGCTGAAATTACAGGCATGAGTCACCGCGCCCAGCCTATTTTTTTTTAAATTTTACTAATTCATTTATTTATTTATTAGTATGATGAAATGTACATAACAAAATTTACAGTTATCATTTTCATGTGTACAATTCAGTGGTATTAAGTACTTCACGTTGTTGTGCAACTATCACCATCTATTACCAGAACTTTTTCACCATACCAAACTGAAACTCTGTCCCCATTAAACAATGACTCCCAGCCAGGCATGGTGGCTCATGCCTGTAATCCTAGCACTTTGGGAGGCCGAGGTGGGTGGATCACGAGGTCAGGAGTTTGAGAACAGCCTGGCCAATATGGTGAAACCCCGTTTCTACTAAAAATACAAAAATTAGCCAGGCGTGGTGGTGTGCACCTGTAGTCTCAGTTACTTGGGAGGCTGAGGCAGAAGAATTGCTGGAACCCAGGAGATGGAGGTTGCAGTGAGCTGAGATTGCACCACTGCACTCCAGCCTGGGTGACAGAGCAAGACTCTGTCTAAGAAAAAAAAAAAAAGAAAAGGAAAGAAAAGAAAGAAAAAAGAAAAGAAAAGAGATTTAATTGACTTACAGTTCTGGAGGGCTCAGGAGGCCTCAGGAAATTTACAGTCATGGCAGAAGGGGAAGCAAATACATCTTTTTTCACATGGCAGCATGAGAGAAAGGAATGAGCAAAAAGGAGAAAAGCCCCTTATAAAACCATCAGATCTTGTGAGACCTCACTCACTATCATGAGAACAGCAGCATGCGGGTAACCACCACCCCCATGATTCAATTACCTCCTACCAGGTCCCTCCCACAACGTGGGATTATGGGAACTATAATTCAAGATGAGAGTTGGGTCAGGACACAGCCAAACCATATCATTCCTCCCTGGCCCCTCCCAAATCTCAGGTCCTCACATTCCAAAACACAATCAGCCCTTCCAACAGTCCCCCAAAGTCTTAACTCATTCCAGCATTAACTCAAAAGTCCAAGTCCAAAGTCTCATCTGAGACAAGGCAAGTCCCTTTCACCTATGAGCCTGTAAAATCAAAAGCAAGTTAGTTACTTCCTTGATACAATGGGGGTACAGGCATTGGGTAAATACACCCATTCCAGATGGGACGAATTGGCCAAAACAAAGGGGTGACAGACTCCATGCAAGTCCAAAATCCAGCAGGGTGGTCAAATTTTAAAGCTCTGAAATGATTTCCTTTGACTCCATGTCTCACATCCAGGTCATGCTGATGCAAGAGGCAGGCTCCCACAGCCTTGGGCAGCTCTGCCCCTGTGGCTTTGCAGGGTACAGCTCTCCTCCTGGCTTTTACGGGCTGCTATTGAGTGTCTGCAGCTTTTCCAGGTGCTTGGTGCAAGCTGTCAGTGGATCTACCATTCTGGGGTCTGGAGGATGGTAGCCCTCATCTCACAGCTCCACCAGGCAGTGTCCCAGTGGGGACTCTGTGTAGGGGCTCTGACCCCACCTTTCCCTTCTGTACTGCCCTAACATAGGTTCTCCATGAGGACTTCACTCCTGCAGCAGAATTCTGCCTGGACATTCAGACATTTCCATATATCCTCTGAAATCTAGGCAGAGGTTCCCAAACCTCAGTTCCTGTCTTCTGCGCACCTGCAGGACCAACAGCATGTGGAAGCTAACAAGGCTTGGGTCTTGCACTCTCTGAAGCAATGGCCAGAGCTGTACCTTGGCCCCTTTTAGCCCTGGCTGGAGCTGAAGCAGCTGGGACACAAGGCCCCATGTCCTGAGGCTACATAGAGCAGGGGAACCTGGGCCCAGACTAGGAAATCATTTTTCCCTCCTAGGCTTTGGGCCTGTGATGGGAGTGGCTGCCTTGAAGAGTTCTAACAGGCCTTGGAGACATTTTCCCCTTGGCTTGGCAATTAACATTTGGCTCCTCGTTACTTATGCAAATTTCTGCAGCCTGCTTGAATTTCTCCTCAGAAAATGTGTTTTTCTTTTCTATCACATCATCAGGCTGCAAATTTTCCAAACTTTTATGCTCTGCTTCCCTTTCAAACCTAAGTTCCAATTCCAAACCATTTCTCTCAAGTTCAAAGTTCCACAGATCTCTAGGGCAGGGGCAAAATACTGCCAGCCTCTTTGCTAAAGCATAACGAAAGTCACCTTTGTTCCAGTTCCCAACAAGTTCCTCATCTCCATTTGAGACCACCTCAACCTGGACTTCATTGTCCCTATCACTATCAGCGTTTTGGTCAAAGCCATTCATCAAGTCTGTAGGAAGTTTCAAACTTTCCCACATCTTCCTGTCTTCTGAGCCCTCCAAGTCCCTAGGAAGTTCCAAAATTTCCCACATTTTCCTGTCTTCTTCTGAGCCCTCCAAGCTGTTCCAACCTCTGCCCATTACCCAGTTCCAAAGTCACTTCCACATTTTCGGGTATCCTTAGAGCAGCACCCCAGTCTACCAGTAACAATTTACTGCATTAGTCCGCTGTCACACTGCTAATAAAGACATACCTGAGATTGGGTAATTTATAAAGAAAAGAGGTTAAATTGACTCACAGTACTGCATGGCTGCTGAGGCCTTAGGAAACGTACAATCATGGTGGAAGGGAAAGCTAACATGTCCTTCTTCGCATAGCAGCAGGAGAGAGAAGAATGAGCAACAGGCGGAAAAGCCCTTTATAAAACCATCAAATCTTGTGAGAACTCACTCACTATCATGAGAATAGCAGCATGGGGGTAACTGCCCCCATGAGTTAATTACCTCCCATGGGGTCCCTCCCATGATAGGTGGGGATTATGGGAAGGGCAATTCAAGCTGAGATTTAGGTGGGGACACAGCCAAACCATATCAGTATGTTGATATATTTTCTATCTAAATTTTATATCCTCAAAATGATTTATTTACACAATTTAATAGGAATGTTTGTTATGAGCTGAATGTTTGTGTCCCCCCAAAATTCATATGTTGAAATCCTAACCCCCAAGGTGATGTTATTAGGAGGTAGTGTACTTATAAGAGAGGCCTGGGAGATACCCCTCACCCATTCCACCATGTGAAGACACAGCAGGAAGACAGTCATCTGTAAATAGGAATGCATGGTCCCACTAGACACCAAATCTGCTGGTACCTTGATCTTGGACTTCCCAGCATCTGGAACTGTAAGAAATAAATTTCTGTTATTTATAAGCTACCCAGTCTATGGTATTTTGTTACAGCAGCCCCAACGGACTAAGATAAAGTTTTTATGTGAAGCTATTTATAATGTAATCAGAAATTGCTGCATAGCAAGATATAGCTCTGCTTCTAGTGGCACTTACATTACAAACTCATTGAGCGAATGGGATCTGAGAACCAAGTCTCTCTTTATCTCCTGTAACATCCAACGCAGTGCCTTGCACTTGGTAGGTATTCTTAAATATATGCTTAGCTTATGAAAGAAAGGCAATTTTCACAAAGAAAATGGCTTTTTAAAGTAGACTGCTTTCTGTAGGGTTTTTTGACCTAGAGTTTGGTTGAGATCTTATTTCCCCAACTAGTTTTCATAGGAATATGAGTGAAATAAACATGTCATTAATATCCTCTTTCTTACCACTTAAGTGACTTAGGTTTAAAAAAAAGAAAAAGGGGCCGGGCATGGTAGCTCACTCCTGCAATCCCAGTAATCCCAGCACTTTGGGAGGCTGAGGTGGGTGGATCACCTGAGGTCAGGAGTTCAAGACCAGCCTGGCCAACATGGTGAAACCCCGTCTCTACTAAAAATACAAAAATTAGCCAGGCGTGGTGGCAGGTGCCTGTAATCCCAGCTACTCGGAAGGCTGAGGCAGGAGAATTGCTTGAATCCGGGAGGTGGAAGTTGCAATGAGCCAAGACTGCACCACTGCTCCCCAGCCTGGGTCACAGAGTGAGACTAAGTCTCAAAAAAAGAAAAAAAAAAAAAGGAAAAAAAGAATTTTAGAAATAAAAACAATTTTTGGAAATGTGTATTTTCTTGATTATAGAAGTTGGAGATCCACAACATTGAAGGAGAACATTTTACTTCTTTGTCCAAAACATATAATCATTAAATTTATAATGATTTAGAATAATATAATGCACACACTATTTTTTATATATAGGCATATTTTCCCAGCTCTCCTAAACCATGAGAAAGACACCGCTCTGTCACTAGGTAGCTATGTGACCTTGAGCAGACTCTTTTTTTTTTTCTTCCCTGAGATGGAGTCTCGCTCTGTCACCCAGGCTGGAGTGCAGTGGCATGATCTTGGCTCGCTGCAACCTCTGCCTCCCAGGTTCAAGCCATTCTCCTGCCTCAGCCTCCCGAGTAGCTGGGATTACAGGCATGTGCCACCATGCCCAGCTAATTTTTGTATTTTTAGTAAAGACAGGGTTTCACCATGTTGGCCAGGCTGGTCTCGAACTCCTGACCTTGTGATCCACCCGCCTTGGCCTCCCAAAGTGCTGGGATTACAGGCATGTGTCACCACACCTGGCTGAGCAGACTCTTAAAGTATCTTAGCCTTGGCTTCCTCATCTGTAAAATGGGAGTATTTCTATGGTCTCATCCAGCTGTAAGTAAAGCCAAAGGAATGTTTTATGGCAAAATCGGATATCAAATGTTGACAGAGAAGATGAGGTCTCCAGAGTTGAAAAGTTGTTTACAGTTTACACATCAATAAATATGCACATGCTATTTTCATGTTCAGATGGAAGCTAGCCACCAAAGTAACTTCCTAAGCAAAGTGGTGAGATCTAGGACCAGAGGGCCTTCCTTCCTTCCTTCCATTTCTCCGTATTTTTCTATCAAAGTTATATGTGCATGTAGTTTAAACTGTCAATTACTTCATAATAAAACAACAAAACTAGAAGTTTTGTTATGAAAAACCACCTTCACCTTTTACATGGTTATTTTGGCACTTACCTCTCTGTCTCTAGATCAGAGCTGTCTAATACAAATAGAATGCAAGCCACATACATAATTAAAAACTTTCTAACAGCCACATTAAAAAGTAAATAAAATATGAACTCAATTTTAGCAATACATTTTATAAAACTCAATTTACCAAAACATTATCATTTTAGCATGTAATCAATATAAGAAATCATTTAGATATTTTACATTTTTTGGTACCAAGTCTTTAAAATCTGCTGTGTATTTTACACTTAGAGCACATTTCAAGTTAGATGCTAAATTTTCATTGGCAATACTTGATCTGTATTTAGATTTCATGAAATTTACAATTGAAAAAGTAGATTCACATACCCAAGTTGTTCTAAATATTCTTAAATTTTTCCAATAACTGGATTGAATATCAATTTTTAAATTTAAATTAGGCTAAGTTAAATTCAGTTAAATTACATTTAAATAAAAAATTCAGTTCTTCATCCCATATTTCGAGTGCTCAATAACCATACATGGCTAGTGGCTACTGTGTTGGACAGAGCAGCTCTAGATAACATGTTTGCATCGCTATTTCTTTGTTTTTTATTGACGTATAGACAATTATCTCTTTTTTTTTTTTTTTTTTGAGAAAGAGTCTTGCTCTGTTGCCCAGGCTGGAGTGCACTGGTGCCATCTCAGCCCACTGCGACCTCCGCCTCTCAGGTTCAAGCAATTCTTCTGCCTCAGCCTCCTGAGTAGCTGGGATTACAGGTGCCCACCACCACGCCCAGCTAATTTTTGTATTTTTAGTAGAGACGAGGTTTCACCATGTTGGCCAGGCTGGTCTTGAACTCCTGGCCTCAGGTGATCCCCCCACCTCAGCCTCCCAAAGTGCTGAGATTACATGCATGAACCACTGTGCTCGGCCTAACAATTATCTTTCTACCACGTAAGATGAAGAAGCTGGACCAGGCGTGGTGGCTCACGCCTGTAATCTCAACACTTTGGGAGGCTGAGGTGTGCGGATCACGAGGTTAGGAGTTCAAGACCAGCCTGGCCAACATAGTGAAACCCCATCTCTACTGAAAATAAGAAAATTAGCTGGGCATGGTGGCACGTGCCTGTAATCCCAGGTACTTGGAGGCTGAGGCAGGAGAATTGCTTGAACCAGGACCCGGGAGGCGGAGGTTGCAGTGAGCCGAGATCAAACCACTGCACTCCAGCCTGGGCTACAAAGCTAGACTCTGTCTCAAAAAAAAAAAAAAAAAAAGATGAGGAAGTTGGGAGAAGGAAATCAAATGCATGGGATTAGATCCCCCTCTTGGTGCTATAATCAGATTATTATGTTTAAATAACTTGATAATAATATTTTTCTTTCTATAAGAAAGTAGGGGCCGGGTGCGGTGGCTCACACCTGTAATCCAAGCACTTTGGGAGGCCGAGGCAGGCAGATCACCTGAGATCAGAAGTTTGAGACCAGCCTGGCCAACATGGCGAAACCCTGTCTCTACTAAAAATACAAAAATTAGTTGGGCATGTTGGCACATGCCTGTAATTCCAGCTACTCAGGAGGCTGAGGCAGGAGAATCGCTTGAACCTGGCAGGTGGAGGTTGCAGTGAGCTGAGATTGCGCCATTGCACTCCAGCCTGGGCAACAGGAGCGAAACTCCATCTCAGGAAACAAACAAACAAACAAAAATAGCATCGGAAAATATTTTAATATTCAGCTTAATTTGATAACCAAATTTATGCAAAATGCTATGTAAGTATGCACAAGTAAAAGAGCTTGGAACAGAGCATGGCAGATTGCATTTTCCAAAGAAGGCCACACAATATCTACCATCCCACCTACTCTTCTCAGAACATGATCTTGACACTCTTCCCATCAAGAGGTGTGATCTATGTCCCAACCCCTAGAAATTGTAGGAGTTGGAGTTCCTTATTTGCTGTCTTTAAAACTTTGTTAGTGTCTAAAACATTCTGAGGCAGGAGAATAGGGCCTGGAGACAGGGATCCTAAGAACTAAATTAAATGGAAAAACCCCAACCTTCTAATCCCAAGTAAATAACTTTGCAACTCTACTTCAGCTACCACAGGAAACATCCTCTTCATTTGCATAGGGTGCACACCAAGTAAATAACTTTGTGACTTCACTTAGCCTCTTCATCTACAGAGGGCGTACACCAAGTAACCAATGGAAATCTCTAGAGGGTATTCAAACTTCAGAAAATTCTGTAACCGGGCCCTTGAGCCCCTTGCTCAGGCCCGCTCCTGCCCTGTGAAGTGCGCTTTCGTTTTCAAAAAATTTCTGCTATTGTTGCTTCATTCTTTCCTTGCTTTGTTTGTGCATTTTGTCCAATTCTTTGTTCAAGACGCCAAAAACCTGAACATCCTCCAGTGGTTAACAATTCCACCATAAAAGTGGGCTTTTATGACAGTTTTGACCAGTTAGAGCAATAGTGACACTGTGAGACTTCCAAGGCCGAGTCATGAAAGGCAATGCAGCTCCCAGCTGTTTTGCTGCAATAGTCTCTCTTGAAGCTGTTCGCAGCTAGTAAACAGTCTGACTGCCCTGAGGCTGCCATGCTGTGAGGAAGCCAAAGCAGTCCACTTGGAGAGGCTATAGGGCAAGATGCTGAGCCTATGGGAAGAGACTGACTCTGATCAGCACAGCTGCTCCAGTGCTCTGCTCCCTGCCATTCCAGCACCTGCCACCATCTGACTGCAACCCAATAAAAGGCCTCGAACTGGACTCCCAGATGAGCCCTTCCCAGATTACTGACCCACAGAAACTATGCGAGATAATAAAATGGTTGTTGTTGTTCTAAGTCTCTAAGTTTGGGGTGATATGTTATACAACAATAGTAACCACAGTACAAGGTGTTATTTGTTTCTCTGTGACATTTGGTACCCCTTTTCTGGAACTCAGTTTCTGCTCTGTCGCCCAGGCTGTAGTGCAGTGGTATGATCACAGCCCACTGCAACCTTGAACTCCTAGGCTCAAGCAATCCTCTTGCCTGAGCCTCCTGAATAGCTGGGACTACATGCGTGCACCACCATGCCCAGCTAACTTTTTTATTTTTAGTAGAGACAGGGGCTCACTATGTTGTCCAGGCTGGCCTTGAACTCGTGGGCTCAAATGATCCTCCCACCTTGGCCTCTCAAAGTGCTGCGATTACATGTGTGAGTCACTGCGCCCAGCCTGGAACTCAGTTTCTTGATTTGAATGATGTCTAAGGTCCCTTGCAGAGCAAACATTCTTTTATTACATCCTCTTTATGCCCCAGTTTAACACTTGTGTGATAAGATTCTGCTAGCATCCAACTGAGTCTTGTTCAGTTTCAAAACAATTTTATCAGCATGATTTTAAAATCCTATATCATTATTATACTTTACATTTGCAAAGCATTTTTAACTTTTCAAAACTCCTTTATATTCATTATTTCATCTAATCCTCCCAACAGACCTATGAAGTAAGCAGGGTAGGTATTAATGAATGAGAAATTGAAAAATAAGATTACATGTAGACCAGATTCTTGAATTACAGACTAGGGGAATTGGAAGGCTCCTCAATGGTAATTCCTTTTGAAAGATAAGGAAACTGAGAAATGGAGATTTTAAACGTCTTGACCACATTCAAATAGGTAATCAAAAATTGAAATGAAAACTAAAGTCTTTTGGATAGGCATGGTGGCTCACACCTGTAATCCCAGCACTTTGGGAGGTTGAGGCAGGAGGATTGCTTGAGCCCAGGAGTTCAAGACCAGCCTGGACAACCCAGTGAGACCTCATCTCTACAAAAAAACAAAAACAAACTACAGTCTTCTGATCTTGGCTTAACTCGTTAGAATCTCATTCAATTTTGCTTTAGATTAATGCCCTAATTATGTCCAAATTTATTCACCCTGAGACATGCTAAGTTGTATGGTGCTTGACAGAAGCCTGCTGTTCTTATGTTAATCAAAAATTCTCTCTTTCTTATTCCTTATTTGCTGTCTTTAAAACTTTGTTAGTGTCTAAAACATTCCACCAAAGTGTTTCATTTCAGTGTTAACTCAGACACAAGTGATGATAATTATGTTCCAAAGTTTAGAAAATTATGCACAAATTATCAATTAAGCAAATGCTTCAACAGTTATATGCCTCATCAAGAGAAATTATGCAAACTCTGGGAGAATGACAATTTTACACAAGATGTTTTTATTTATTACATTTCCTAAATTGTTGTGGATAATTTCCAATAACTTTATCAAAATATTACACCATTTACATTCCAGATGAAATTTTGAGATCAGAAATTTTTCTCAAATGTGTTATAAATATGAAACCCCTATGCCAATCTTCGGCATAGATGTGAAATACGAAAAGTTTGTCAAATTCAATGTCTCTTAAACTGTACTCATTATATTTCCTACAAATCTGCTTCCCCCTCAGTGATCATCATGTTGAACAACACTATCATCAGGTGCCCACTCACCTGAATTAGAAACTGTGTAATTCGCCGGGCGCAGTGGCTCACGCTTGTAATCCCAGCACTTTGGGAGGCCAAGGCGGGTGGATCACGAGGTCAGGAGTTCGAGACTGCCTGACCAACATGGTGAAACCTTGTCTCTACTAAAAATACAAAAATTAGCTGGGCCTGGTGGTGGGTGCCTGTAATCCCAGCTAGTTGGGAGGCTGAAGCAGGAGAATTGCTTGAGCCCAGGAGGCGGAGTTTGCAGTGAGCTGAGATCGTGCCATTGCACTCCAGCCTGGGCAATGGAGTGAGACTCCATCTCAAAAAAAAGAAAGAAAGAAAGAAAAAGAAACTTTGTAATTCATTTTAGTATGTCCTTCTTCCTTGCACCCTCATTCTCCACCATATATCTAATATGTCACCTAGTCCCACTGACTCTGTGAGATGGCTCCTGAATCTGTCCTCACCATCTCCATTCTAATTTAAGTTCATATTCAGGCAGCAGAAAAGCAATATGATGGCTGTAAGAAGTTGGATATAAGTGCTTAAAACACAGCCCTCTTGAATTTGTGTGTGGTCTTTGCTCCATTTCATTGGGTTTAATAAAACAAAACTTACTGAGCACCTACTATGTGCTAGATAATCTGCTACGTTCTGGAGGGTACCAAGATAACTATGAAACAAGGTTCAGGCCCTTAAAGGGACAGGTACTGAGACGAATAATTACAATACAGTGAAAGGCAGGGTAGAACAGTGTCCATGATGAAAATGTAATTTATCTGGAAAGAGTTTTCAAGGAGGTAGCCTCAGAGTAGTTTTGAAGATTTGGAAGCAGACCAGTGCTGGAAGTTTGTTGCAGACAAAAGAACAACTTGCAAAAAGTTATGGAATTGATGTCCCAGTAAGATAGCGCATGATAGACCCTCTCCCGTCTAAATTCAGAATATCTATAAATATAATATAAAAGCAAAACAGGAAAAACTTATAGACAAACTTAAAAGTAGGATAAGCAGGCTGGGCGTGGTGGCTCATGCCTGTAATCCCAGCACTTTTTTTTTTTTTTTTTTTTGAGACGGAGTCTCGCTCTGTCGCCCAGGCTGGAGTGCAGTGGCGCAATCTCGGCTCACTGCAAGCTCCGCCTCCCGGGTTCACGCCATTCTCCTGCCTCAGCCTCTCCGAGTAGCTGGGACTACAGGCGCCCGCCACCACGCCCAGCTAATTTTTTGTATTTTTAGTAGAGACGGGGTTTCACCGTGGTCTCGATCTCCTGACCTCGTGATCCACCCGCCTCGGCCTCCCAAAGTGCTGGGATTACAAGCGTGAGCCACCGCGCCCGGCCAATCCCAGCACTTTGGGAGGCCGAGGCAGGCAGATCACCTGAGGTCAGGAGTTTGAGACCAGCCTGGTCAACATGGCGAAACCCTATTTCTACTAAAAAATACAAAAATTATCCGGGCGTGGTGACTCATGCCTGTAATTCCAGCACTTTGGGAGGCTGAGGCGGGCCGATCATGAGGTCAGGAGTTTGAGACCAGCCTGACCAATATGATGAAACCCCGTCTCTACTAAAAATACAAAAATTAGCCAGGCATGGTGGCACATGCCTGTAGTCCCAGGTACTCGGGGGGCTGAGGCAGGAGAATCACTTGAACCCGGGAGGCAGAGGTTGCAGTGAGCCGAGATCACACCATTGCACTCCAGCCTGGGCAACAAGAGTTAAACTCTATCTCAAAAAAAAAATTAAAATTAAAGTTAAAATTAAAAAAAAAGTGGGATAAGCAACTGCTTAGATAGAAATGGAACAGAGATAGGAAAGGATGGGGACCTAAAGCCTCAAGTTCAGGAGGCAATGGATCTGGAAGCTGCTGGTGATTATGCAGGATAAAGGGAGTTAAACAGAATCCATGCAAGGACAATGATCTGGGTCTCTGATTAAGGTCAGTGGTTGGAACGGCACCACCTCACCCAGTAAAGAGGCTAGGAGGAGAAAAGCTATTGTCAATCTATGGCTTTTAGTAAACTATGCATGTAGGAAGGTGGGGGGACATGGATACAGCCTTGGCACTTAGAAGCGGATCAAATCATCCGCTGGATACCATCTGAAAGACCCTAGAAATGCTGTCATAAAGCCTGATTTTGAACTGGAGTCCCTGGGGGTGGGGTGAAGGCAATGTCAAAATGCTAGAGAGGATGTGAAAAAGATAGAGGAAGATGGAGACCCATCCACTCATCATTCAAAAGAGCCTACAAGTCAAAATGCCAAAAACACATTAAAAAAAAATCTAAGACCAAGAAAGATAAACTACAAATCAATAACCTAATAATAAATTCACTGCAGGCAATAACTTATGGAATAGTCTGTCAAAGATTTAAAAATACATATATTAGGATGTTCAAAGAGAAGAATTATAGAATAATTTTTATTTCAAAGAGAGTGGAATTATAAATAAAAAATTAACAGAAAAGAAATAAGCATAGGTGGATATGAAAAAACATCAATTTCTTAAAATATTATATATAAACACAATGGAGTACTACTCAGCCATAAACAAGAATGAAATCCTGTCATTTGCAGCAACATGAATGGAATTAGAGGACATTATGTTAGCTGAAATAAACCAGGAACAGAAAGTTAAAACACTGCATGGTCTCACTCACATGTGGAAGCTAAAAAAAAAAAAGTTAATCTCATAGAAGTAAAAAGTAGAACAGAGGATAGTAGAGGTTGGGAAGAGCAGAAGGAGAGGAGATAGGGAGAGATTTGTGAAAGGATACAAAATTACAGCTAGATAGGAGGAATTAGTTCTAGTGTTCCGTAGCACTGTACTGTGACTCTAGTTAGCAATAACATATAGTTTCAAATAGCTAGAAGGAGGATATTGATTGTTCTCAATAAAAGAAGCGATAAATGTTTGAGATGATGGATATGCTAATTACCATGATCTGCTCACTATATGTATCAAAACATCACTATGTATTTCGTAAATATGTACAATTATTATGCGTCAATTTAAAAATATATTTTAAAGTTAAAAAGAAAATATCTGCAGCAGTGTTATCAGGAAAAAGTGGTTAAGTTATTTGGATAGCTGGACTCCATTTTGTAGAAAATAAGAATAATAATCATTGAAAAACTTGTATGGAAGGATATACAGCAAAATTTTAAAGGACGTTATCTCTGACTAATGAGACTGTGGGAAATTTTCTTTCGGACAATAATTTCTAATTATTTGATTATGTATGGCTATGATAATAAAATGAATGGATAAAATATAAAATAAAATGTTTTTTTAAAAAAGTAGATGCCAGCCAGATGCGGTGGCTCATGCCTGTAATCCTAACACTTTGGGATGCTGAGGTGGGCAGATTGCTTGTGTCCAGGGGTTCAAGACCAGCCCAGGCAACATGGCGAAAACCCATCTATACTACAAATACAAAAAAATTAGCAGGTCGTGGTGGCACGCGGCTGTAGTCCCAGCTACTTTGGGGGTTGAGGTGGGAGAACCGCCTGAGCCCAGGAGGTTAAGGCTGCAGTGAGCCAAGATTGCACCACTGCACTCCAGTTTGGGTGACAAACTGAGACCCTGTCTCGGAAAAAAAAAAGAAAGAAAAGAAAAAGTAGATGCCAATTCTATTTCAAAGAAAATTGTATGGAAACTATAAGGCTACCAAAACAGGTAAAGAAGCAAGAGAAGATAGTGTAGGAAAAAGCTCTGCATTCTAAATATGCTTTGCTATTAACAGTAAAAGTTATACTTGTAAATATTAAATTGGAAACAAAAAATAATAAATTATGCATTTATAAATAAAAAATATAATTGAAAATTTTAAAGAATAATAGATGAGATAAACTCTAGACCAGACAGAGTTAAAGGGACAATTTTGTGGCCGGGCGTGGTGGCTCACGCCTGTAATTCCAGCACTTTGGGAAGCCTAGGTGGCCGGATTACGAGGTCAGGAGTTCGAGACCAGCCTAACCAACATGGTGAAACATCTCTACTAAAAATACAAAAATTAGCCGGGCATGGTGGCCGGCGCCTGTAAACCCAGCTACTCAGGAGGCTGAGGCAGGAGAATTGCCTGAAATCAGGAGTGGAGGTTGTGGTGAGCCGGGATTGCGCCGCTGCACTCCAGCCTGGGAGACAGAGTGAGATTCCGTCTAAAAAAAAAGGACAATTTTGTGAATTAAAAGGTAGCTCCATAAATGCCAACCACTCTGATGGAAAAAAAAAAAAAAGATAGTCCCAGTGAATCCCCCTAAAATGGAACACAAAGCAAAAAAAGATTAGAAACAAATAGGCACGGTGTCTCATGCCTGTAATCTCAGCACTTTGGGGGGCCAAGGAGGGTGGATTGCCTGAGCTCAGGAGTTCGAGACCAGACTGGGCAACATGGTGAAACCCCGTTTCTATAAAAAATATATATATATTTTTAAAAACCGGCCAGGCACGGTGGCTCATGCCTGTAATCCCAGCACTTTGGGAGGCCGAGGCAAGCAGATCACCTGAGGTCCGGAGTTCAAGACCAGCCTGACCAACATGGTGAAATCCCATCTCTACTAAAAATACAAAAATGTGTTGGACGTGGTGGTAGGCACCTGTAATCCCAGCTATTTGGGAGGCTGAGGCAGGAGAATCGCTTGAACCTGGGAGGCAGTGGTTGCAGTGAGCCGAGATTGCACTCCAGCCTGGGGGACAGAGTGAGACTCCGACTCAAAAAAATAAATAAATAAAAAATGTATAAAAAAACAAACAAATATGAAAGGGGTAGTTAAGAGAGATGAAAGATAAGATAAATAGGCCGGGTATGGTGGCTCACGCCTGTAATCCCAGCACTTTGGGAGGCCAAGGCAGGCAGATCACGAGGTCAGGAGTTCGAGACAAGCCTGGCTAACATGGTGAAACCCCGTCTTTTCTAAAAATACAAAAAATTAGCTGGGTGTGGTGGTGTGCACCTGTAGTCCCAGCACTTGGGAGGCTGAGGCAGAAGAATTGCTTGAACCCAGGAGGCGGAAGTTGCGGTGAACCGAGATTGCACCACTGCACTCCAGCCTGGGTGACAGAGCGAGATGCTGTCTCAAAAAAAAAAAAAAAAAAAGAAAGATAAAATAAATAGAAGAGAAGCACTATTTCAAGATGTAATAACTAATAATTTTTCAAAATTAAAGGCATGAGTCCTTAGATGAATATCAAACAGCATAAAATAATCTACAGGCCAGGTGTGGTGACTCACACCTGTAATCCCAGCATGTTGGGAGGCTGAGGTGGGAGGATCACCTGAGGTCAGGAGTTTGAGACCAGCCTGGCCAACATGGTGAAACCCTGTCTCAACTAAAAATATGAAAAATTAGCTGGGTGTGGTGGCACATGCCTGTAATCCCAGCTACTCAGGCGGCTGAGGCAGGAGAATTGCTTGAACTTGGGAGATGGAGGTTGAAGTGAGCCGAGATTGTGCCATTGCACTCCAGCCTGGGCCACAGAGTGAGACTTCATCTCAAAAAAAAAAAAAAAAAAATCTACAGCTAGATACAGTAAAGTGAAATTGCCAAGAAGAAATAATCTAAAAGGTTATCATAGTGGCCAAAAAATTGCTTTCAAAGGTACAACAATTGGTCTAATAGCAGATTCCTCATGACCTCAACAGACAATGGAGTAATATCGGAGGGAAATGCAACCTAGACATTTATGCCCTGCTAAAATATCATTTTTTAAATGGTGGCAAAATAAGGACCTTTTCATATGTACATGCTTGGAGACTTTGTCACCCAGAGACTTTCATGGAGAGATTTTTTTTTTTTATGAGATAGAATCTTGCTCTGTTGTCCAGGCTGGAGCACAGTGGAACAGTCTTGACTTACTGCAACCTCCACCTCTTGAGCTCAAGTGATCCTCCCACCTCAGCCTCCCAAGTGGCATGGGTGTGCCCCTCCATGCCCAGCTAACTTTTTTTTATTATTTGTAAAGATAGGGTTTCACTATGTTGCCCAGGCTGGTCTCGAACTCCTGAGCTCAAGTAATCCTCCTGCCTCGGCCTTCCAAAGTGCTAAGATTATAGGCATGAGCCACTGTATCTGACCTAAAAGAATTATTAAAGGGGCTGTGTATGGTGGCTCATGCTTATAATCCCAGCACTTTGGGAGGCCAAGGCGGCTGGATCACGAGGTCAGGAGTTCAAGACTAGCCCGGCCAAGATGGTGAAACCCCGTCTCCACTAAAAATACAAAAATTAGCTAGGTGTGGTGGCTGACGCCTGTAATCCCAGCTACTCTGGAGGCTGAGGCAGGAGAATCGCTTGAACCTGGGAGGCGGAGGTTGCAGTGAGCAGAAATTGTGCCACTGCACTCCAGCCTGGGAAACACAGCACGACTCCTTCTCAAAACAAACAAATAAACAAACAAACAATTATTAAAGGATGTACTTCAGCAAGAACAAAAGTGAGCTCAAAAAGAAAAAACAATAAAAAAAGAAAGTGAGCCTATAGATGAGGTGTGGTATCTAACAGCAGTGAGAACAGAAATTGACAAAATATGTCAGCAAATTTAATTATCTGTTGACTAATATCTTAAAAAGAAAACAAATTGGGCCAGGCGTAGTGGCTCACACCTATAATCCCAGCACTTTGGGAGGCCAAGGTGGGCGGATCATGAGGTCAGGAGTTCAAGACCAGTCTGGCCAACATAGTGAAACTCTGTCTCTACTAAAAATTCAAAAATTAGCTGGGCATGGTGGCGCATGCCTGTAGTCCCAGCTACTCGGGAGGCTGAGGCAGGAGAATCGCTTGAACCTGGAAGGCGGAGGTTGCAGTGAGCCGAGATCACGCCACTGCACTCCAGCCTGGTGACAGAGCAAGACTCTATCATAAAAAACAAACAAAAAAAAGACTCAAGGAGGATTCTCCTCTACAAGTTTCAGAGGGATCATGACCCTGCTGACATCTCTATTTAGGGCTTCTGGCCTCCATAACCATGAGAAAATACATTTCTATTGTTTTAAACCACTCAGTTTTTGGCATTTCTTACAGCATTTCCTAGGAAGCTAATATGAACCCTAATATTCTTCAATAGGTGGATGTAAAACAAACTGTAGCACATCCATAAAATGAACTATAACCTGGGAGGTGGAGGTTGCAGTGAGCTGAGATGGTGCCACCGCACTCCAGCTTGGGTAAGAGAGTGAGACTTCATCTCAAAAAAAAAAAAGAAAAAGAAAAAGAAAAGAAAAAACCAAGAACTTGTATTAAAAAATATTATGAGTAATATTTACTTAAAATATTTACTAAGGCCAGGTGCAGTGGCTCACACCTGTAATCCCAGCACTTTGGGAGGCCGAGGTGGGCTGATCACCTGATGTCGGGAGTTTGAAACCAGCCTGACCAACGTGGAGAAACACTGTCTCTACTAAAAATACAAAAGTAGCCGGGTATGGTAGCACATGCCTGTAATCCCAGCTACTTGGGAGGCTGAGGCAGGAGAATCGCTTGAACCTGGGAGGTGGAGGTTGCAGTGAGCCAAGATCTCACCACTGCACTCCAGCCTGCGAAACAAGAGTGAGACTCCATCTCAAAAATAAATAAATATTTACTTAAGAAAGTAAATATTTATTTAAGTAAATAATATTTACTTAAGAAAGTAAATATTGGGGCCAGGCGCAGTGGCTCATGCCTGTAAAGAAAATAACTTGTACTAAAAAATAATAGTATGAGTATACATGTGCTATGTTGGTTTGCACATGTACCCTAGAACTTAAAGTATATGTATATATATAAAAAGAATATATTTTTTAAAAAGCAAAATAAATAATAATAGTATGAGTAATATTTACTTAAAATATTTACTTAAAAAAGTAAATATTGGGGCTGCGCAGTGGCTCACGCCTGTAATACCAGCACTTTGTGGGGTGAAGGCAGGTGGCTCACTGGAGGTCAGGAGTTCAAGACCAGCCTGGCCAACATGGTGAGATTCTGTCTCTACTAAAAATACAAAAAATTAGACCAGGTGTGGTGGCTCACACCTGTAATCCCAGCACTTTGGGAGGCTGAGGTAGGCAGATCACCTGAGGTAAGGAGTTCGAGATCAGCCTGGCAAACACGGTGAAACCCCATCCCTACTAAAAATACAAAAATTAGCTGGGCATGGTGGTGCATGCCTGTAATCCCAGCTACTTGGGAGGCTGAGGCAGGATGATTGCTTGAACCTGGGAGGTGGAGGTTGCAGTGAGCCGAGATGGTGCCACTGCACTCCAGACTGCATGACAGAGCAAGACTGTCTCAAAAAAATAAATATGTCAATAAATAATTTAAACAATTAAAAAGTAAAAACATAAAAAATTAGCCTGGCGTGGTGGCTCACTCCTGTAGCCCCAGCTACTCGGGAGGCTGTGGCAGGAGAATCGCTTGAACCCAGGAGGTGGTCATTTCAGTGAGCTGAAATTCCACCACTGCACTCCAGCCTGGGCAACAGAGGGAGACTATCTAAAAAATAAATAAATAAATAAATAAATAAATAAATAAATATTGGGGAGAAAGAAGTTATTCAATAGATTGTTAAGGAGAGCTAAGATCTGTGTTATGTTCAGGAGAGAATAAAAATACTGAATAAGTTTAAATGTTGTTACAAAAACATGTAGTTAAATATGGATAGGATGACCATGGTGGCTCATGCCTGTAATCCCTGCACTTTAGGACGCCCAGGTGGGTGGATCACAAGGTCAGGAGTTTGAGACCAGCCTGGCCAATATGGTGAAACCCCGTCTCTACTAAAAATACAAGTAGCCGGGCATGGTGGCGTGTGCCTGTAGTCCCAGCTACTCAGGAGGCTGAGGTAGGGGAATCGCTTGAACGAGGAAGACGGAGGTTGCAGTGAGCCAAGATAGTGCCACTGCACTCCAGCCTGAGAGACAGAGCAAGACTCTGTCTCCAAAAAAAAAAAAAAAGATGTAAACATTAAGGATAATCACAAAAATTATAGAAATGTAATCTATATAAAGTAGCAGAGGAAGAGGAAACGAGAAAAAGGATCGTGAACAGAAAACAATACTAAGAAGATAAAATTGGTAATAATCAGAAATATTTACAGATGAACCCAACAAATGACGAAGACTATCAGATCAAGTAAATAAAACACAGCTTATGAAAGTCAAAGCTAAACAAAGCAACATAGAAAATTTAAAATTAAGGAGATGACATTGCTTCAAGAACTCTTATTCAACTAACATCACAGGTTCGAACTGACAGAATTACAAGAAGAAACTTATAATCACAATAATTATATTGTGAGAAGTTAACAAAACTCATGATTTTTATTGATAGATTACACAAACTGGAAAATAGTAAGAATACAAAAATAAATATATAGAGGCCGGGTGCGGTGGCTCATGTCTATAATCCCAATACTTTGGAAGGCCAAGGCGGGCAGATCACCTGTGGTCGGGAGTTTGAGACCAGCCTGACCAACATGGACAAACCCCATCTCTACTAAAAATCCAAAATTAGCAGGGCGTGGTGGCGCATGCCTGTAATCCCAGCTACTCGGGAGGCTGAGGCAGGAGAATGGCTTGAACCCGGGAGGCGGAGGTTGTGGTGAGCCAAGATTGTGCCACTTACTCCAGTCTCGGCAAAGAGAGCAAAACGCCGCCTCAATACATACATAAATAAATAATTAAATAGGATATACAGGTTGAATATAGAATTTAGAAGTTTTGTAAAACACAATCAACAAACTTGAGCAAACATTTAATGTAAAACTTCGTGCCTAAGAAATGGAGAATATATATTATTTTTAATATCCAGTTCATTGTGTGAGACTAGTATAACATACTAAAGCAGGACAAGGATGATATGGAAAAAGAAAATTATAAACCAATTTTATTTATGAACAGTGAAATAAAAATCCTAAGTAAACTAAAATCTAACAATGTATAGAAATAATAATAATAATTAGTGACCAAGTAAGTTTACCGAAAGAATGCAAAGAACACATCAGAAAATCTATTAATATAATGCGCCAAAATAACAGATTAAAAAAAAATCAGCCTGGGCAACATAGTGAGACCCCATCTCTACAACAAAAAAACATACAAAAATTTAGCCAGGCATGGTGGTGTGCACCTGTAGTCCCAGCTATTCAGGAGGATGAGGTGGGAGGATGGCTTGAGACCAGGAGTTTGAAGCTGCAGTGAGCTATGACTGTACCACTGCACTCCAGCCTGGGTGACAGAGTGAGACCCTGTTGAAAAAAAGAAAAAATCCCCAAAACAAACAAACAGAAAGCAAAACAAAGCAAAACAAAAAACTCTCAAAAACGTATCAGTCCAGTAGATGCAGAAAATAAAATTTCAAAATTAATTCATTTAGTTTCAACTGCATCTGTCATGTTTAATTTCCTTAAACGACCTGGAACGGCAACACTGGTAAAATGTTGATAATTATTGAAGTTGGGTGGTGGAGATTCACTACAGTATTCTATCTACTTTTGTGTATGTTCAAAATTGTCCATAATAAAAAAGTTAGAAAGATACTCAGAAGCTAAAAAATAATCTAAAGCAATTAAAGCAAAATGGTAGGTGGGTATATGGATGTTTGAGATATTATTCTTTATACTTTTGATGTTTGAAATATTTCACAATTTAAAAACAATTAACACAAAAGAAAAGTCACAGAATCTTCGAAAACAAGATTTCTATTTTCTTTTTTTGAGACAGGGACTCACTCTGTCTGCCCAGGCTGGAGTGCAGTGGCAGGATCACAGCTCACTGCGACCTCTGCCTCCTGGGTTCAAACGATTCTCCTGCCTCAGCCTCCTGAGTAGCTGGGATTACAGGCATGCTCTACCATGCCCAGCTAATTTTTGTATTTTTTGGTAGAGATGGGGTTTCACCATGCTGGCCAGTCTGGTCTCCAATTCCTGACCTCAAGTGATCTGCCCACCTCAGCCTCCCAAAATACTAGGATTATAGGTGCGAGCCATTGCGCCCAGCCCAAAACAAGATTTCTTTGGGTCTATAAATTATTTGGTCTGGGGTCAGATAACAGGGGTAAATAGGCTGGGTGAGGTGGCTCACACCTGTAATCCCAGCACGTTGGGAGGCCGAGGTGGGTGGATCACCTGAGGTTGGGAGTTCAAGACCAGCCTGACCAACATGGACAAACCTCGTCTCTACTGAAAATACAAAATTAGCCAGGTGTGGTGGTGCATGCCTGTAATCCCAGCTACTCGGGAGGCTGAGGCAGGAGAATCGCTTGAACCTGGGAGGTGGAGGTTGTGGTGGTGAGTCGAGATTATACCATTGCACTCCAGCTTGGGCAACAAGAGCAAAACACCGTCTCAAAAACAAACAAAACAAACAAACAACAACAACAAACAAGGGTAAACAGTACTGGAGAGGTAGGAAGGGAGAAGATCTTTAACGGTTTTGTGTATCATGATAATAAAATTAGATTTCCGGCCGTGGGAAATTGAGAGTGACCAAAGGATTGAGAAAAAGAAGCTACACAGAGTATATTGTAAAAATAATAATAAACAATAACAGCAATATATATTTCATAATTATGTAGCACCGGTATGTAGCAGGCATTTGTTTTAGGTGCTTTACACATACTGACTCAATACTCAAAACAACCTTTTTTTTTTTTTTTTTTTTTTTTGAGACAGAGTCTTGTTCTGTTGCCCAGGCTGGAGTGCAGTGACGCAATCTCGGCTTATTGCAACCTCTGCCTCCCGGGTTCAGGTGATTCTTCTGTCTCAGCCTCCTGAGAAGCTGGGATTATCGGTGAGCACCACCATGTATTTTTGTATGTTTAGTAGAGATGGGGTTTCACTATGTTGGCCAGGCTGGTCTTGAACTCCTAATTTCAGGTGATCCACCGGCCTTGGCCTCCCAAAGTGCTGAGATTACAGGCGTGAGCCACCCTGCCCAGCCTCACAACAACCTTTTGACCTACTTCTACACTAAGCCTCATTTTACAGGTGAGAAAATGAAGGCATAGAGAGATTAAATAAATTTCCAAAATCATACAACTGGTAACAACCTTCAAACAGTGATGCAGACAAGGAGTTTGTCTCTAAGTCCATGCTCTACTCTTGCGCTATCCAATACGGTAGTCACTAGCCTTATTTAAATTTATTGTTGGGTGTGGTGTCTCACGCCTATAATCCCAACACTTTGGGAGGCTGAGGCAGGAGGATCACTTGAGCCCAGGAGTTCAAGACCAGTCTGGGCAACATAGCGAGACTGCTGTCTCTACAAAAAATAAAAATATTAGCTGGGTGTGGTGGCATGAGCCTGTAGTCTCAGCTACTTGGGGAGGCTGAGGTGGGAGGAATGCTTGAGCCCAGGAGGTTGAGGCTGCAGTGAGCTATGATTGTGCCACTGCACTCCAGCCTGGACAACGAAGTGAGACCCTGTCCCTAAGTGAATAAATAAACAAAATTAGCTGGGTGTGGTGGTGCACACCTGTAGTCTCAGCTACTTGGGAGGCTGAGGTTGGAGGATCGCTTGACCCCAGGAAGTTGAGGCTGTAGTGAGCTGTGATCATGCCACTGCACTGCAGCCTGAGTGACAGAGTGAGACCTTGTCTCAAATTAATTAATTTAAAAAAATTTAAATTTCTTAAAATTAAATAATATGAAGTGTTCAGTATCTAAACTTCAGTAGCCAGATTTCAAGTACTTGATACCCACATATAGCTAATGGCTATTGGACAGTACTGCTTTGGTTTTATTATTGCAATTATTTATTTATTTATTTTCTTTTTTTTTTTTTGAGACAGAGTCTTGCTCTGTCACCCAGGCTGGAGTGCAGTGGTGTGATCTCAGCTCACTGCAGCCTCCACTTCCCAGGTTCAAGCAATTCTCCGCCTCAGTCTCCTGAGTAGCTGGGATTACAGGTGCGTGCCACCATGCCCAGCTAATTTTTTGTATTTTTAGTACTAATTTTTTGTATTTTTAGTACAGGTGTGAGCCACCGAGCCTGGCCTACAATCATTTCTTTATATCAGACTTTTTTCTTCTAGACGCCCTAAATTTTTTTTTCTTACATTCATCAAAATAGTTTCCCAACCTTAGTACTGTTGATATTTTGGGTTGGATAATTATTTATTGCAAAAGACTGTCCTGTATACTGTAGGATGTTGAGCAGCTTCCCTGGCTTCTACGCACTAGATACCAGGAGCATCCCTCCACCCCACCTTGTGACAGCCAATGTCTCCAGACATTGCTAAATGTCCCTGGGGGTGGGGGTGGGGAGCAAAATCTTTCTTAGTTGAGAACCACCAATCAAAATAACTCACTGTCATAGATGAAATTTATAGTTCAATTTAGTCTAAAATTTACAGAGAAACTTTTTATTTTCTTTCTTTTTTTTTTTTTTGAGACAGAGTCTCCTTTTGTCACCCAGCCTGGAGTGCAGTGGTGCAATATCGGCTCACTGCAAGCTCCGCCTCCCGGTTTCACGCCATTCTCTTGCCTCAGCCTCCCGAGTAGCTGGGACTGCAGGAGCCCGCTGCCATGCCCGGCTATTTTTTTGTATTTTTTTAGTAGAGACGGGGTTTCACTGTGTTAATCAGGATGGTCTTGATCTCCTGAACTTGTGATCCACCCGCCTCGGCCTCTCAAAGTGCTGTGATCACAGGTGTGAGCCACCGTGCCCTGCGGACACTTTATTTTCTGAATTAATATTTTACCTCTACTTCAATTCTTACAAGCATGTCCACAGAAATCTATCTCAAGGAGGTCCCGGTGATGTACACAGCATTAGTGAATAAAAATTAGACATTCTTTTTTTTGAGACAGGATTTCTCTCACTTTGGCCCCTAGTCTGGAGTGCAGTGGCATGAACTCAGCTCACTGCAGCTTCAACCTCCCAGGTTCAAGTGATCCTCCCACCTCAGCCCCGCAGGTAGCTGGGACTACAGGTGCGTGCCACCACTCCCAGCTAATTTTTTTGTATTTTCTGTAGAGATGGGGTTTCACCATGTTGCCAGGCTGGTCTCGAACTCCTGAGCTCAAGCAATCCGCCTGCCTCGGCCTCCCAAAGTGCTGGGATTACAGGCGTGAGCCACCGTGCCTGACCAAATATTAGAAATTCTTATTTGTAATAATAAGAATTTATTCTTATTATTATCCCAGCACTTTGGGAGGCCGAGGCAGGCGGATCACGAGGTCAGGAGACTGACACCATCTTAGCTAACATGATGAAACCCAGTCTCTACTAAAAATACAAAAAATACAGTTTCTACTAAAAATACAAAAAAAAAAAATTAGCCAGGCATGGTGGCAGGCGCCTGTAGTCCCAGCTACTCGGGAGGCTGAGGCAAGAGAATGGTGTGAACCCGGGAGGCGGAGCTTGCAGTGAGCCGAGATGGCGCCACTGCACTCCAGCCTGGGCGACAGAGCGAGACTCCTCTCAAAAAAAAAAATTCTTATTTGTAATAGTTGTCAGTTTTCTGCTCTAGGTGAAATTTCTTTAGTGACTTTGAGGAAAGGACAAACTCATAATAATGTTTACAGAACAGAGACCTCAGAAATAATGCTGCATATCTACAACTATCTGATCTTTGACAAACCTGACAAAAACAAGCAATGGGGAAAGGATTCCCTATTTAATAAATGGTGCTGGGAAAACTGGCTAGCCATATGTAGAAAGCTGAAACTGGATCCCTTCCTTACACCTTATACAAAAATTAATTCAAGATGGATTAAAGACTTACATGTTAGACCTAAAACCACAAAAACCCTAGAAGAAAACCTAGGCAATACCATTCAGGACATAGGCATGGGCAAGGACTTCATGTCTAAAACACCAAAAGCAATGGCAACAACAGCCAAAATTGACAAATGGGATCTAATTAAACTAAAGTGCTTCTGCACAGCAAAAGAAACTACCAGGGTGAACAGGCAACCTACAGAATGGGAGAAAATTTTTGCAACATACTCATCTGACAAAGGGCTAATATCCAGAATCTACAATGAACTCAAACAAATTTACAAGAAAAAAACAAACAACCCCATCAAAAAGTGGGTGAAGGACATGAACAGACACTTCTCAAAAGAAGACATTTATGCAACCAAAAAACACATGAAAAAATGCTCATCATCACTGGCCATCAGAGAAATGCAAATCAAAACCACAATGAGATACCATCTCACACCAGTTAGAATGGCCATCATTAAAAAGTCAGGAAACAACAGGTGCTGGAGAGGATGTGGAGAAATAGGAATACTTTTACACTGTTGGTGGGACTGTAAACTAGTTCAACCATTGTGGAAGTCAGTGTGGCGATTCCTCAGGGATCTAGAACTAGAAATACCGTTTGACCCAGCCATCCCATTACTGGGTATATACCCAAAGGACTATAAATCATGCTGCTATAAAGACACATCCACACGTATGTTTATTGCGGCACTATTCACAATAGCAAAGACTTGGAACCAACCCAAATGTCCAACAACAATAGACTGGATTAAGAAAATGTGGCACATATACACCATGGAATACTATGCAGCCATAAAAAATGATGAGTTCATGTCCTTTGTAGGGACATGGATGAAACTGGAAACCATCATTCTCAGTAAACTATCGCAAGGACAAAAAACCAAACACCGCATGTTCTTACTCATAGGTGGGAATTGAACAATGAGAACTCATGGACACAGGAAGGGGAACATCACACTCCGGGGACTGTTGTGGGTTGGGGGGAGGGGGGAGGGACAGCATTAGGAGATATACCTAATGCTAAATGACGAGTTAATGGGTGCAGCAAACCAACACAGCACATGGATATATATGTAACAAACCTGCACATTGTGCACATGTACCCTAAAACTTAAAGTATAATAATAAAATAAAATAAAAAAAAGAAAAAAAGAGAAATAAATAGCTGTAAGTACAATGGAAACATGAAAAAAGAAAAAAATGTTCTGTGGTCCTAGACATTATCCTAACTTCTAACGCCATAGATGAATTTTGCCTGTTTTTGAGCTTTATATCAAGAGTTGGCTGACTGAGGTAGTAGTTACACGGATGTACACATTTTTCAAAATTCATCAAACTCTACACTTAATATGAGTGTAATATATTGAATTCAGTATGTCTCAATGAGGTTGATTTAAAAATTTTTTAAAAAAAGAGTTGGCCAACTTTTTCTAAGAGTCGGCCAACTTTTTCTAAGAGTCAGATAGCAAACATTTCAGGCTTGCAGACCAGATGGCCTCTGTCACAACTACTCAACTCTGCAGTTGTAGCACTAAAGCAGTCAAAGACAATACACACATGAAGGAGCATGGCTGTGTTCCAATAAAACTTTAATTATAAAAACAGGTGGCCAACTCATGGGCTATACTTTCACAACTTCTACTTTATATAAATGGAATCATGTAGTGTGTATTTTTTTTTTTTTTAGATGGAGTCTTGCTCTGTTGCCCAGGCTGGAGTGCAGTGGTGCGATCTCAGCTCATTGCAACCTCCACCTCCCGGTTCAAGCAATTCTCCTGCCTCAGCCTCCTGAGTAGCTAGGATTACAGACACGTGCCACCACGCCCAGCAAATTTTTGTATTTTTAGTAGAGACAGGGTTTCTGGTCTCCAACTCCTGATCTCGTAATCTGCCTGCCTCGGCCTCCCAAAGTGCTGGGATTACAGGTGTGAGCCACTGCGCCAGGCCATATGTATTATTTTTTATAGTCTGGCTTCTTTTGCTCAATATTATGTTTGTGAAATTCAGTCATGTTATTATGCATAGTTGTAGTTCATCATTCTTATTACTTAATATGAATTAATTAAATAGATTTATTTGGCCGGGTGCGGTGGCTCACGCCTGTAATCACAGCACTTTGGGAGGCTGAGACGGGCGGATCATGAGGTCAGGAGACCGAGACTATCCTGGCTAACACAGTGAAACCTCGTCTCTACTAAAAATACAAAAAATTAGCCAGGCGTGGTGGCAGGCGCCTATAGTCCCAGTGACTCGGGAGGCTGAGGCAGGAGAATGGCGTAAACCTGGGAGGCGGAGCTTGCAGTGGCAGAGATCGCGCCACTGCACTCCAGCCTGGGCGACAGAGTGAGACTCCATCTCACAAAGAAAACAAAATATATTTATATATTTATCCATTCCATTGTCAATGAGCATTTGGGTTATTTTTAGCTTAAGGCTTTTAGGAAAAGTGCTGTTATGGGTCGGATGCGATGGTTCCTGCCTGTAATCCCAGCACTTTGGGAGGCCAACACAAGAGGATCTCTTAGCCCAGGAGTTGGAGGCTGCAGTGAGCCCAGGAGTTGGAGACTGCAGTGAGCCGTGACTGTGCCACTGCACTTGAGCCTGGGTGACAGAGCAAGACCATGTCTCAAAAAAAGAAAGTACTGCTATGGTGACGTATTATACCTAGGAGTGGAGTCCGTGTTATGGGCATGTTTATTTTTTATTTTATTTTATTTTTTTCAGACGGATTCTCGCTTTGTCGCCAGGCTGGAGTGCACTGACTGGCGTGATCTCCGCTCACTGCAACCTCCGACTCCCTGGTTCAAGTGATTCTCCTGCCTCAGCCTCCGGAGTAGCTGGGATTACAGGCACGCGCCACCACGCCCAGCTAATTTTTGTATTTTTAGTAGAGACGGGGTTTCACCATGTTGGTCACGATGGTCTCTGTCTCCTGACCTCGTGATCTGCCCGCCTCCGCCTCCCAAAGTGTTGGGATTACAGGCCTGAGCCACCGCACCAGGCCCACATTTCACTTTTCTCTGTTTTATCATCATGCTGGTTGTACCATTTCAATGACTCTGTCATCCATGTCTGCATCCCTGCTCCACTGCCATGGACCTCATTCGAGGCCTCATCACCTTAGACCAGACCAGTCCCAAGAAGGAGGTTGTAACTCCTTTTGATGACCTACCTTCTCCTTAAGAGATCATCAGGATGAATCTCATTTCTGTGAACCTCAGCGACTAGCAGAGATTCTGCTGTAGACGCTATAGCTCACAGCAGCCTGAAACTCCTGAGCTCAAGTGAAACTTCCACCTCAGCCTTCTGAGTAGCTGGGACTACAGGCATGAGCCACCACGCCTGGATGATTTTAAAATTTTCAGTAGAGGCCGGGTACAGTAGCTCACGCCTGTAATCCCAGCACATTGGGAGGCCGAGGTGAGCGGATCATGAGGTCAGGAGTTTGAGACCAGCCTGACCAACATGGTGAAACCCTGTCTCTACTAAAAATACAAAAATTAGCCGGGCTAGGCGGCACGCGCCTGTAATCCCAGCTACTCAGGAGGCTGAGGCAGGAGAATTGCTTGAACCCGGGAGGCGGAGGTTGCAGTGAGCCAAGAATGCGCCAGTGCACTCCAGCTCTCCAGTCTGGGCGACAGAGGGAGACTCCGTCTCAAAAAAAAAAAAAAAAAAAAAAATTTAGTAGAGATGAGGTTTTGCCATGTTGCCCAGGCTGGTCTCAAACTCCTGGGCTCAAGAGATCCTCCTGCCTCAGGCTCCCAAAGTGCTGTGATTACAGGCATGAGCCACCTGCAGCCCTTTAGAGAAAGGGGTGCAAGCGCTTTCTCTTCCCCACCCCTCTCACCACTAGGTTTGATGATGGGTTATATGGTTTCCTCACCCTTTCTTGCTGCTTACAGAGCATTTGACTTCTCCTGTGCCTTCAAAACCCTAGATCTTTGCAACCTGAGCGATTAAACTCTACTGCACCACAGTCACTCTTTCTCATGCCTAAAAACATGAAGCCCTGACTTATGGTCCTCTATGGTACTTGAGGGACAAAAACCTAACTCTTGGTAAACCTGCCTACCCTACACCTGCCTTCAAAACTGAGCATGGTTGGGGAAAAATACACGATTGTGACAAGTGGTCTCACTTTAAATACGTCACCACTAAGTTCAGGTGGTGGGTCCCTCAGCAGCAGTGACTCGCAGTGCCACTGCATCTATGTAATCAGTTTGCTTTTCTGCTCGCTGATTTGATTCATACCAGCTTTCTGCCTACTCAAATCTCTAATGACCCTTTCTGATTTCTTCTCTCTCTCAGTTGATGAAAATTCCATCTCTGCTGCTGTTGACCTAATTTAGGCCCTCATCACCTTGGTGTATGTATAGACCACACAAACATACCATTTAAAGTGTAATTATACAGGGAATATCTCTGTAAATCCAATTCATGGCATTCAAGGTCTTCTATGAGTTGACACTGGCCTCTTTTGCATGTATTTTATTAGATTTATTCCTTAGTACTTCATGTATTGTGATGATACTGTAAATGATATGTCTTAAACATTTCATTTTCTAAATGTCTATTGCTAACATATAGAAATGCAATTGATTTTTGCATCTTGTTTTTATATCTAGCACTTTAGGTAAGTTTTTATTTTTATTTTTATTTTTTGAGACGGAGTCTCGCTCTGTCGCCTAGGCTGGAGTGCAGTGGTGCAATCTTGGCTCACTGCAAGCTCCGCCTCCCGGGTTCACGCCATTCTATTCTCCTGTCTCAGCCTCCCGAGTAGCTGGGACTACAGGTGGCCGCCACCACGCTGGCTAATTTTTTTTTTTTTTTTTTTTTTTTGTATTTTTAGTAGAGACGGGGTTTCAGCATGTTAGCTAGTATGGTCTCGATCTCCTGACCTTGTGATTCACCTGCCTCGGCCTCCCAAAGTGCTGGGATTACAGGCATGAGCCACTGCGCCTGGCCATAAATTTTTATATAAATTCTTTTATATTTTTGGCCAGGGACAGTGGTTCGTGCCTCTAATCCCAGCACTTTGGGAAGCTGAGATGGGAGGATCCCTTTAGCCCAGGAGTTCAAGACCAGCCTGGGCAACACAGTGAGAGCCCCGTGTCTACGAAAAATTTAAAAATTAGCAGGGCATGGTGGCACAGGCCTGTGGTCCCAGCTACTTGGGAGGCTGAGGTGGGAGGATTGCTTGAGCCGAGGAAGTCAAGGCTGCAGTCAGCTGTGTTTGTACCACTGCATTCCACCCTAGATGACAGAGTGAGACTGTGTCTCAAAACAACAACAACAAATATTTACTTTAAGGAATAATTACGGCTGAGCATGGTGGCTCACGCCTGGAATCCCAGCACTTCGAGAGGCCAAGGCAGGCAGATCACCTGAGATCGGGAGTCTGAGACCAGCCTGACAAACATGATGAAACCCAGTCTCTACTAAAAATACAAAAAAAAATTAGCCAGGCATGGTGGTGGGCACCTGTAATCCCAGCTACTTGGGAGGCTGAGGCAGGAGAATTGCTTGAACCTGGGAGGCAGAGGTTGCAGTGAGCCGATATCATGCCACTGCACTCCAGCCTGGGTGACAGAGCGAAACTCCATCTCAAAAAAAGAAAAAGAAAAAGAATAAAAAGGCCGGGCACTGTGGCTCACGCCTGTAATCCAAACACTTTGGGAGGCCAAGGCGGGCGGATCACCTGGGGTTGGGAGTTTGAGACCAGCCTGACCAACATGGAGAAACCCCGTCTCTACTAAAAATACAAAAATTAGCTGGGCATGGTGTCAGGAGCCTGTAATCCCAGCTACTTGGGAGGCAGAGGCAGGAGAATCACTTGAACCTGGGAGGCGGAGGTTGTGGTGAGCCGAGATCGTGCCATTGCACTCCAGCCTGGGCAACAAGAGCGAAATTCCATCTCAGAAAAAAGAAAGAAAGAAAGAAAGAATAATTACTAAGGGAACCTCTGTAACTAAAACCCAAGTTAAGAAACTATCTTAAAAATTCCCCTCTTTTGCCTCTCTAATCATATCTCCCTCTTCTTCCTCGCTTTTTTAAAACTAGTTTTATTTCTGAATAAGCATCTTTTTTTTTTTTTTTTTTTTTTTTTTTTGAGACAAAGTCTTACTCTGTTGCCCAGGCTGGAGTGCAGTGGTGTGATCTCGGCTCACTGCAACCTCCAACTCCCAGGTTCAATCGAATCTCCTGCCTCAACCTCCTGAGTAGCTAGGATTACAGGCACGTACCACCACACCTGGCTAATTTTTTTTTTTTTTTTTTTTTGAGACGGAGTCTTGCCCTGTCGCCCAGGCTGGAGTGCAATGGTACAATCTCAGCTCACTGCAACCTCTGCTTCCTGGATTCAAACTATTCTCCTGCTCAGCCTCCCGAGTAGCTGGGATTACAGGCGCCTGCCACCACTCCCAGCTATTTTTTATATTTTTAGCAGAGATGGGGTTTCACCATGTTGGCCAGGCTGGTCTTGAACTCCTGACCTCAGAGGATCTGCCAGCCACGGCCTCCCAAAGTGCTGGGATTACAGACGTGAGGCACCGTGCCCAGCCTCCTGGCTAATTTTTGTATTTTTACTAGAGACAGGGTTTCACTGTGTTGTCCAGGCTGGTTTCAAACTCCCGACCTCAGGTGACCCGCCTGCCTCAGCCTCCGAAAGTGCTGGGGTTATAGGCTTGAGCCACTGTGCCTGGCCTTGATTTTTTTTCATTATTTTTAATACTACATAGAAAATTCATTGATATTTGAATATTTTAAAATATACCTGGCTAGGTGCAGTGGCTTATGCCTGTAGTCCCAGCACTTTGGGAGGCTGAGGCCGGCAGATCTCTTGAGCCCAGGAGTTCAAAACCAGCCTAGGCAACATGGCGAAACTCCATCTCTACAAAAAAATACAAAAATGAGCCGCGGTGGTGGTGCACACCTATAGTCCCAGCTACTGGATGAGGTGGTGGGGAGTAGGGTAGAGCTGAGGTGGGAGGATCGTTTGAGCCTGAGAGGTTGAGGCTGCAGTGAATCGTTATGGTGCCACTGCACTTCAACCTGGGTGACAGAAAGGGACTCTGCCTCAAAGAAAAGAAAAGGAAATGAAAAGAAAGGAAAAAAGAAAAGAAAAGAAAAGAAAGGAAAAGAAAAGAGAAGAAGCTAGGTGAGGTGGCTCATGTCTGTAATCCCAGCACTTTGGGAGGCTGAGGCTGGCAAATCGCTTGAGGTCAGGAGTTCGAGACCAGCCTGGCCAACAGGGTGAAACCCCATCTCTACTAAAAATACAAAAATTAGCTGGGCATGGTGGTGCACACTTGTAATACTAGCTACTCGGGAGGCCGAGGTGGGAGAACTGCTTGAGCCTGGGAGGCAGAGGCTGCAGTGAGCCAAGATCACACCACTTGACTCCAGCCTGGGTGACAGAGCAAGATTCCTTCTCAAAATAAATAAATGAAATAAAATAAAATAAAATAAAAACAAAACCTACAAAACATTCTGCCATAGTTTTTTTTTTTTTTTTTAAATGTCAATAGTTGCTTTTAGTTGATTTGCTTGGATTTTCCAGGTAGATACATAATGATAATTTTGCTTTATCTTTTCCAAACGTTTATAACTCTGATTTCATTTCATCTCATTTTTAAATTTTTATTTTGTACTTTTTTTGTTTCATGGATTGTCTGCATCAGAATCATTTAGTTATTGTTTTTTAAATTGACACATAATCACTGTATGTATTTGTGGGGTATACAGTGATGTTTCCATACATCTGAAGTACAGTAATCAGATCAGGGCAGTTAGCATGTCCATCATCTCAAACACCATTTCTTTGTGTGCTGGGAACATTCAATATCCTCCTTCTAGCCATCTGAAACTACATAATAAATTACTGTTAGCTATAGTTACCCTAGAACAAATAATTTATTCCTCCTCTCTAGTTGTAATTTCATATCCTTTAAGTGTATAGTTGAGTGGTATTAAGTATGTTGACATTGTTGCACAACAGAGCTCCGGAACATTTTCATCTTGCAAAACTGAAACTGTGTACCCATTAAACAATTCCCCATTTCCTCCTCTCCCAGCCCCTGGTAAGTATCATTCTATTTTCCGTTTCTAAGAATTTGACTACTATAGATATCTCGTATAAGGGGAGTCACACAGTATTTATGTGACTGGCTTATTTCACTTAGCATAATGTCTTCAAGGTTTGTCCATGTTTGGGCCTGTGTCAGATTGCCTTCCTTTTTAAGGCTGAATAACATTCCATTGTATGTATATAGCATATTTTGTTTATCCATTCATTTGTCAATGGATACTTCGTTTCCTCCTTTTTTTTGGCTTTGCTTTTTTAACTTTATGTAAATTAATTCGTATCATACGTACTTTTTTACATCCAGCATTATATTTGTTAGATTCATTCATGCGACATGTCTAGCTGTAGTTGATTCATTCTTACTAATAAGTAGCCTTCCACTTTATGTATATCATATTCCATAGTTGAAGAGCTTTTAGATTACTTTCAGGTTTTTGCTAATACAAACCACAGCCCTCTGATGTCCTTGCTTGCGTCTACTGGTGTACATGTGTTGAGTTTCATGTATGTAGGAGTGGAAATGCGGACTTATAGGGCATATACATCTCAACTTTACTTGATAATGTCAAGGTATTTTCATTTTAACTTGATTTTTTTTTTAATTACAAATAAGATTTAGCATCTTTTCAAATGTTTACTGGTTGCTTGAATTACCTTCTTTTGGGAAATGCTCATTTTAAAGTTTTCTCTTATTCGTTTTCTCCCTTTATAAACATTTCTATTACCTGAAATTATGTTTAGATTTACTTTTAAAATGTATGATTGTGGTAAAGAAAAACACATAACACAAAACTTACCATCTTAACTATTAAGCATACAGTAGTGTTAAGCATATTTACATGGTTGTGCAATGTATCTCCAGAATTTTTCATCTTGTAATGCTGAAACTCTATACCCATTAAACGACAACCCTCCATTCTCCCCTACTGCCGGCAACCACTGTTCTACTTTTTTTGTTTGTTTTTTATTTATTTTATTATTTATTTATTTATTTTGAGATGGAGTCTCGCTCTGTTGCCAGGCTGCAGTGCAGTGGGGCGTTCACGGCTCACTGCAACCTCTGCCTCCCAGGTTCAAGCCATTCTCCTGCCTCAGCCTCTCAAGTAGCTGGGACTACAGGCACACACCACCACGCCCAGCTAATTTTTGTACTTTTAGTAGAGACAGGGTTTCACCATGTTGGCCAGGATGGTCTTGATCTCTTGACCTTGTGATCTGCCCGCCTTGGCCTCCCAAAGTGTTGGGATTACAGGCGTGAGTCGCCTATTTTTTTTTTTTAAGGTGTGCACTTTTATTCAACTGGTCTCAAGTCAGTGTACAGGTAAGCCCTGGCTGCCTCCACCCACTCCCAGGGAGACCAAAAGCCTTCATACATCTCAAGTTGGGGGACAATAAAGCGGGGGCCGTGAAGGCAGATCATTCAAAATAAAATAAAATAAAATTTAAAAGTATTAAGGCAAAGATTAAAAAAGTTTACATTACATAATTTACACGAAAGCAATGCTATCACCTCCCCTGGGTGGACTTGGGAGAGGAGTGGGCCATTCTCCTTAGAGAGAAGTGGGGTGGGGCCAGGCACGGTGGCTCACGCCTGTAATCTGAGCACTTTGGGAGGCCGAGGCAGGTGGATAACCTGAGTTCAGGAGTTCGAGACTAGCCTGGCCAACATGGTGAAACCTTGTCTCTACTAAAAATACAAAAATTAGCCAGGCGTGGTGGCAGGCGCCTGTAATCCCAGCTACTCAGGAGGCTGAGGCAGGAGAATTGCTTGAACCCGGGAGGCGGAGGTTGCAGTGAGCTGAGATTGTGCCATTGCACTCCAGCCTGGGGGACAAAAGTGAGACTTCATCTCAAAAAAAAAAAAAAAAAAAAAGAGAGAAGTAGGATGGCTTTTAGGAGGGCAAGGGACTTCCTGTAGTAATGCATCTCATGATATTTGGCATGACTATTAAAAAAAAGAACAATATACAATCAAAGTCCTTGGCCACATTGTAGAACTTTGGGGAATGCTTGCTCCAACCAACTGTTGGAGCTGGAAAACTGTTCCAGTTTTCAAATCCTGAGTCAGGCCAAAAACAAAAACAAAAACAAAAAACAAAACAAACAAACAAAAAACAAATACAGCCATGCCAATCCCATCCTGCTTAGTTAGGTTTTGTCAAGAAACGGTGTAATGTAGGCTGGGTGCGGTGGCTCACGCCTGTAATCCTAGCACTTTGGGAAGCCGAGGTGGGTGAATCACCTGAGGTCAGGAGTTCCAGGCCAGCCTGGCCAACATGGTGAAACCTTGTGTCTACTAAAAATACAAAAAATTAGCCAGGCTAATGCCTGTAATTAGCCTGCACATGCCTGTAATCCCAGCTACTTGGGAGGCTGAGGCAGAGAATCTCTTGAACGTGGGAGGTGGAGGTTGCAGTGAGCCAAGATCGTACTATTGCACTCCAGCCTGGGCAACAAGAGCAAAAACTCCGTCTCAATAAATAAATAAATAAATAAATATAAATCAGCCGAGATCACATCACTACACTCCAGCCTGGGCGACAGAGCAAGACTCCATCTCAAAACAAACAAACAAACAAACAAACAAACAAAAACAAACCAAAACAAAAAACCCTCTTTGGAAAAAAATACAGGCCACAGATCCTACTGCAACTTGTGTTTGTTTTTCCTGGGAAAACTTCTAAACTGATTAAGATCTGTCTTGGACACTTTTTGGTTTACACTAATATACACGAGTGAAAGGCTTTTTATGTTTTTTGTTTTAGAAACTTTATATTATGAAAATTTTCAGCCATACACAAAAATACTACTCATCATTCAGTTTCAACAATCATCAACATTTTACCATTTTGGTTTATCCCACTCCCATTTCTTTTTTTCCTCTGGACATTTTAAAATGTATCCCAGATACAGTATCATTTTACCCATAAAAGCTTCAGTAAGTATTTGTAACAGATAGGGACTTTTTCCTTTTCTTTTTTTTTTTTTTTTGAGATGAAGTCTCGCTCTGTCACCCAGGCTGGAGTGCAATGGCACAATCTCAGCTCACTACAACCTCTGCCTCCTGGGTTCAAGCGATTCTCCTGTCTCTGCCGCCTGAGTAGCTGGGATTACAGGCTTGTGCCACCACATCTGGCTAATTTTTTTTGTATTTTTGTAGAGGTGGGCTTTCACCATGTTGGCCAGGCTGGTCTCAAACTCCTGACCTCAAATGATCCACCTGCCTCGGCCTCCCAAAGTGCTGGGATTACAGGTGGGAGCCACCATGCCCAGCACTGTGGGAGGCCGAGGCAGGCGGATCACCTGCGGTCAGGAGTTCGAGACCAGCCTGACCAACATGGAGAAATCCCGTCTCTACTAAAAATACAAAATTAGCTGGGTATCCTGGCGCATGCCTGTAATCCCAGCTACTCGGGAGGCTGAGGCAGGAGAATCACTTGAACCTATGAGGCAGAGGTTGTGGTGAGCGGAGATTGCACCATTGCATTCCAGCCTGGGCAACAAAAGTGAAACTCTGTCACAATAATAATAATAATAATAATAATAATAATGAGTTAAAATAAAAACCCTTAGAGATCAACAAGTGTTGGAAGAGACTTACTCCTATCTATATAAACATAGAACTGACCCACCAAGGAGGACAACTGCTCCCATTCCTCTCTCTGTTATCTCATTATCTATTGCAGAAAAGAAGACCAACAATGTAACCACATCTGAACAGAGCCTTTTTCAAGATGACTGTCTCCAAGGATCATTTAAATTCCAAAAAGAACTATTTACAAGTTAGTTTTTGTTCCTGAAACAATCATTCTTCCCAGTAATCATTTCTTATCCCTCAATAGAATTCCTCTTCTCCCTTCTCCATAACCTGTTTTACTAGGATCCAAGTGTTCTGTAACCTTGAGATGGTATATAAGCTTCTGTACCAAATTGGGTCTTCATTCTGAAGGCTCCTGGGTATACACATTAAATAAATTTGTATGTCTTTTTCCTATTAATCAAACTGCCACATGTCAGTGATTTTCAGTGAACCTTTAGGGGGCCAATCTTGTCCCCTGTACTGAGATAGGAATAGTACAGGATGGTTATAGGAGAATAGGAAATTCTAGGCAGCAGTTTCACACGACTACCAAAAGGAAACTGCTGAAATAGCTGCAGAAGTTAGGGACTGATAAGACCCTGAAAAACCAGGGTGTGGACCAAGCTGGCTAAGACTGACTGGAACCAACATGGCACTGGATTAGACCTAGGTTTCTCCTAGGACCTCATAATTATTATTATTTTTTGAGACAGAGTTTCTCTCTTGTTGCCCAGGCTGGAATGCTGTTGGAAATGGGTGCTCAGTGTCACAAAATCAACACTGAGACAAAGGATCTCTCAGCAAGGCTAGTTTACTTTCTGCAGAAAGGGTGCCACTCGCTAGCAGTCTTGCCACGAGAGCACACCCAAAGGAGACAGGGACATTTACAATCTTTGTAACCTGACATAATCGTCCTATAGCTGTGTCAAATTTCCATTGGCCGGAATGGGATCGCACATTCTAAGTTTGACCTGATTGGCTAATAGCTTGAAACTTTTCTAAATAGGCAAAGGGGAAAGAGGGCAAAGAAAAGAGGAAGCTAGTCATGAGAGGGTCAGAAGGGTTTCCAAATAAGGAATGGCATGCACTATGGCCTGGGACTCGCTTAACCCTGTCCAGGCATGCCAGGTCAAGTCAGAGCAGCTGCATTGGAACATATATAGATATGCATAGAGCAAAGAAATTATAAGCTCTTTATGGTTTTAAGAAACTTTGAAGAAGAACTTCTCCATTCCTCACAAGTGCAATGGCCCAACCTCAGCTCACCACAACCTCCGCCTCCTGGGTTCAAGTGATTCTCCTACCTCAGCCTCCCAAGTAGCTGGGATTACAGGCATGTGCCAGCATGCCTGGCTAATTTTGTATTTTTAGTGGAGATGGGGTTTCTCTATGTTGGTCAGGCTGGTCTCGAACTCCCAACCTCAGGTGAACCACCCACCTTGGCCTCCCAAAGTGCTGGGATTACAGGCTTGAGCCACTGCGCCTGGCCTCCTAGGACCTTATTATACACTCATTAATATACTAAATCACACACCCAGCAGGGCCTTCACAGTTCTGAGAACACCCATATTTGGTGTAAAAACAAGTGGCACCAGCCGGGTGCAGTGGCTCACGCCTGTAATCCCAGCACTTTGGGAGGCTGAGGCAGGTGGATCACCTGAGGTCAGGAGTTCAAGACCAGCCTGGCCAACATGGTAAAACCCTGTGTCTACTAAAAATACAAAAATTAGGCCGGGTGCAGTGGCTCACACCTGTAATCCCAGCACTTTGGGAGGCTGAGGCAGGCAGATCACAATGTCAGGAGATCGAGACCATCCTGGCTAACATGGCAAAACCCCATCTCTACTAAAAATACAAAAAATTAGCTGGGCGTGGTGGCGGGAGCCTGTAGTCCTAGCTACTCGGGAGGCTGAGGCAGGAGAATGGCGTGAACCTGGGAGGCGGATCTTGCAGTGACCCGAGATGGCACCACTGCACTCCAGCCTGGGCGACAGAGCAAGATTCCATCTCAAAAACAAAAAACAAACAACAACAACAACAACAACAAAACAAAAAACAAAAATTAGCCAGATGAGGTGTTGCATGGCTGTAGTCCCAGCTACTCAAGAAGCTGAGGCTGGAGAATCACTTGAACCTGGGAGGCGGAGGTTGCAGTTAGCCAAGATCGTGCCACTGCACTCCATCCTGGGCAACAAGAGCAAAACTCCCTCTCAAAAAACAAACAAACAAACAAAAAACAAGCAAACAAAAAACGAGTGGCACCACAGTTCTGAGAAATGTCCACCCTTTTCCAGGAATTTTCATGAATATAGCTCCCGTTGGTTAAAGAAACCCATAAAGGTAGCAGCCCAAAACCCCCTTAGGTGTGACGCTTTCTTAAGTATACATGCAGCCCCTTTTCTTCAGTGTGTACTTTTCCCTTTGCAATAAATTTCCTTACTTTCACTATTTTGTGACTTGTCCTTGAATTCATTCTTGTGACAGTGTCAGGAGCCTGGACACCTGCTGGGGTTGAGGTCCCACCAGTGTTTGGGGACCTCCCCCAGCCTACCAGTATCAACACTGCCATACCATTATCACATCTAATAAAAGTAATTATAGGCCAGGCGAGGTGGTTGACGCCTGTAATCCCAGCACTTTGGGAGGCCGAGGTGGGCGGATCACTTGATGCCAGGAGTTCAAGACCAGAGGAAACCCCGTTTCTACTAAAAAATACAAAAGTTAGCCAGGCTTGGTGGCAGGTGCCTGTAATCCCAGCTACTCAGGAGGCTGAGGCAGGACAATCCGTTGAACCCAGGAGGCAGAGGTTGCAGTGAGCCGAGATCGAGCCAGTGCACTCCAGACTGGGCGACAGAGCAAGACCCTGTCTCAAAAAAAAAAAAAAAAAGCAATTATAATGTCTTAATATCCCATCTGTGTTCAACTTTCCCCAAATGCCTCAAAAAATATGGTCAGTTTGAATCAGAATTCAACCTCAGTCTACACAATTTTATTTGGTTGATAAACCTGTTAAGTCTCTTTCTGGGTCATTAATATATTTCTTATGTTCTACATTTGGCTCATTCCATCCTGTGGTGTCATTTAACATGTTTCTCTAGCCCTATCCCCATATTTTCACGTATTCCTATGGAAGCTTGGTTAGATCCAGGCTTGATTATTTTGGCACAAATACTACATAGGTGGCCCTGTGTACCTCCCATTGTGTCATATAAGGAGACTTCACTTTATGTCATGTTAAGATTGACCAGAGAGTTTAGGTACTGTCAGTTTGGTACAACCTTTCACCTAATGGCTTTAGCAGTTATTGATGATCATTGTCTAGATCCATGACTTCAATGGGGGTTGCAGAATGATAACATCCTAATTCTAGCATTCTTTTAGCATTTATTACCTAGAATTATTATTTTTATTTTATTTTATTTTTTAATTTTGGCACAAATCTCACACTCAGCCTAGAATTATTTTATAAAGAAGAATGTTCTCAGCAATTCACTCCCTTGAGTATGCTTTCACTTCCCTGAGTGTATAAAAAAAAAAAAAAAGAATCTTTTCCCACAAATTATTTGGTTACCTTGAAATACAGCTTGTACAGGAAAACCAGGATACATTCTTGATTTGTTCCTGCTTATATTAGTTTTCTATTGCTACATAACAAACCACCACAAATGTAGCAATTTAAAATAACACTCACTTATTATCTCCTTGTTCTGGTGATCAGGCTCTGCTTAGGGTCTCCCAAAGCTAAGATCAAGGTGTTGGCTGGGCTTGAATCTTATCTGGAGGTACTGGAGAAGAATCAGCTTGCAAGCTCATTGGGGTTTCGGCAGAATCCAGCTCCTTTCTGTTATAGGTCTGAGGTCCCTTTGCTGGTTGGCAGCTGGGGCGGCTCCTAGAGACCACGGGCACATTCCTTCTCATGTATGTGGCGCCCTCGATCTTCACCCAGCAATGGCATCAACTCTTTCTCACGCTTTTTTTTAGATGGAGTCTCACTCTGTCGCCCAGGCTGGAGTGCAGTGGCTTGATCTCAGTTCACTGCAACCTCTGCCTCCCGGGTTCAAGAGATTCTCCTGCCTCAGCCTCCCAAGTAGCTGGGATTACAGGAGCACGCCACCACACCCAGCTAATTTTGGTATTTTTAGTAGAGATGGGGTTTCACCTTGTTGGCCAGGCTGGTCTCAAACTCCTGACCTCAAGTGATCTGCCCACCTTGGCCTCCCCAAGGGCTGGGATTACAGGCGTGAGCCACTGTGCCCAGCCCCTTCTCAGACTTCGAAGCGCTCACTTTCTCTTCTGCCACCGGCTGAAAAAAATGCTCTGCTTTTAAAAGGCTCACCTGAATTGGGTCAAGCCCACTCCAATAAATCTCTGTATTTTAAGATTACCTAACTTGAAATTTTGATTTCTTCTGCAAAGTCCTTTCACAGCAGTACCAAGATTAGTGTTTGAATAATCCAGAGATAGAAACTTGGTGGTAGTAGGGGGCTGAGGGGCATCACAGAATTCTGCCTATCACAGCTCTATATGTCAGTGGGTTTTTGTTGTTGTTGTTGTTATTTGTTTGTTTGTTTTTGAGACAGAGTCTTGCTCTGTCACCCAGGCTGGAGTGCAGTGGTGCAATCTCAGCTCACTGCAGCCTCTGCCTCCCGGGTTCAAGCAATTCTCCTGCCTCAGCCTACTGAGTAGCTGGGACTACAGGTGCCCGCCACCACGCCCAGCTAATTTTTTCCATTTTTAGTAGAGATGGGGTTTCACCATGTTGGCCAGGCTGGTCTCGAGCTCCTGGCCTAAAGTGATCCACCTGCCTCAGCCTCCCAAAGTGCTGGGATTACAGGTGTGAGTCAATGTATCCGGACTATATCTCAGTTTTTAAAATATTAATTTGATAATCTAGCAAAGATGACTCATGAAGTTTGTTTTCCATTAGCATCTTTATGAAACATGGATTTTTTTTTTTTTTTTTTGAGACGGAGTTTCACTCTTGTTGTCCAGGCTGGAGTGGAATGGCATGATTTCTTGGCTCACCACAACCTCTGCCTCCCAGGTTCAATCGATTCTCCTGCCTCAACCTCCTGAGTAGCTGGGATTACAGGCATGCGCCACCATGCCCAGCTAATTTTTTGTATTTTTAATAGAGATGGGGTTTCTCCATGTTGGTCAGGCTGGTCTTGAACCCCCGATCTCAGGTGATTCGCCCACCTCGGCCTCCTAAAGTGCTGGGATTACAGGCGTGAGCCACCGCACCTGGCCTGGGTTTTATTTTAAAATTTTTTCTTTTTTTTTTGAGATGGAGTCTGGCTCTGTCACCCAGGCTGCAGTGCAGTGGTGAGATCTCGGCTCACTGCAAGCTCCGCCTCTTGGGTTCTCGCCATTCTCCTGCCTCAGCCTCCCAAGTATCTGGAACTACAGGCGCCCACCACCACACCTGGCTAATTTTTTTTTGTATTTTTGGTAGAGACGGGGTTTCACCGTGTTAGCCAGGATGGTCTCAGTCTCCTGACCTTGTAATCCGCCCGCCTTGGCCTCCCAAAGTGCTGGGATTACAGGCGTAAGCCACCGCGCCCAGCCTGTTTTTTAAATATTTTTTACAACACAATCAAGTGAGATTTATTATGAAAATGTAAACGAGAAAAATTCAACAACCATTCTTGAAACAATAACGGTAAAATAGAAAAATATGAATACCATCTTAACATGGCCCTAAAGCCAACCACATGCTTCTTTTTTTATATATAATTTCACCTTTTATTTTAGATTCAGGGGGCACTTGCGCAGGTTTGTTACACAGGTGTATTGCGTGATGCTGTGTTTTGGGATATGATTGATCCCGTCACCCAGATAGTGAGGACAGTACCCAATAGTTAGTTTTTCAACATTTGCTCCCCTCCCTGCCTCCTTGTTCCAGTAGTCCCCAGTGTCTATTGTTGCAATCTTTATGTCCATGCATATTCAATGTTTAGCTCTCATTTATAGGTGAAAACATGCAGCCAACCACATCCTTAGTGAGGAAACATTACAGGCGTTTTCACAAAAGTCAGGAACAGGAAATTATGCCAACTAATACCTCTATTGTTTATTTATTTATTTTTCTCTGAGACAGAGTCTCACTCTGTCACCCAGGTTGGAGTGCAGTGGCACGATCTCGGCTCACTGTAACCTCCACTTCCCGGGTTCAAGCAATTCTCCTGCCTCAGCCTCCGGAGTAGCTGGGATTACAGGCACCCACCACCACGCCCGGCTAATTTTTGTATTTTTAGTAGAGATGGGTTTTCACCATATTGGCCAGGCTGGTCTCAAACTCCTGACCTCAGGTGATCCACCCGCCTACGCTTCCCAAAGTGCTGGGATTACAGGCATGAGCCACTGCGCCTGATCTGTTTAACATTTTATTGATGTTATTATCCCATAACAATTTGCCAGAAATAAAGAGTTAGAGGTATAAAATATGACACATGGATTTTTATGTATTTGATGTTTTAACCCTTTATATTCACTATTCTTTTGATGCTCAAACTGTTCCATGTTTGGTCAAGAGAAATGCCTTCAAGTTGGTTCCTGTGTCCTTTGGACAAGATCTCAGTAGTCTTTGATAGCTTCCTTTGCTATAACACAAAGTGTTCAGGTTAACCTTGAAAATTTCCTACCCCAGTACTGAAATCAGCTCTTTCTTCAAGGAGCCCTGGCTCCATTTTTTCTTTTTTTTTTCTTTTGAGACGGAGTCTCACTCTGTTGCCAGGCTGGGGTGCAGTGGCGTGATCTCGGCTCACTGCCACCTCTGCCTCCCAGGTTCAAGCGATTCTCCTGCCTCACCCTCCCGAGTAGCTGGGACTACAGGCGTGTGCCACCACACCTGGCTAATTTTTTGTATTTTTAGTAGAGACAGGGTTTCACCATGTTGGCCAGGATGGTCTCGATCTCTTCACCTGGTGATCCGCCTGCGTCGGCCTCTCAAAGTGCTGAGATTACAGGCGTGAGCCACCGCGCCCGGCCCCTGGCTCCTTTCAATGAAAAGTAGATTTAGAGTTCACAATCAGGGCACTGGGTTTTTGTTTTTGTTTTTGAGACAGAGTCTCGCTCCATTGCCCAGGCTGGAGTGCAGTGGCACGATCTTGGCTCACCGCAACCTCCGCCCCCTGGGTTCGAGCAATTCTCCGCCTCAGCCTCCTGAGTAGCTGGGATTACACGCACCTACCACCACACCCAGCTAATTTTTGTATTTTTAGTAGAACGGGGTTTCACTATGTTGGCCAGGCTGGTCTTGAACCACTGCGCCCGGCCTGGGCACTGGGTTTTCAAGATTTCTACTCCTTTCTTAGTGGACAGAACTGCGAAATGTGTATTTTTCAGAAAGAGAAAAAGAAATTAAACATTTAGGCCAGGCATGGTGGCTCAAGCCTGTAATCCCAACACTTTGGGAGGTTAAGGTGGGAAGATCTCTTGAGGCCAGGACTTCGAGAGATCAGGCTGGGCAGCATAGTGAGATCTTGTCTGTACAACAAATAAACAAAATTAGCCAAATGTGGTCACTTGGGCCTGTAGTCCCAGCTACTCAGGAGGCTGAGTCAAGAGGATCATTTGAGCCCAGGAAGTGAAGGTTACAGTGAGCGGAAATCGTGCCACTGCACTTCAGCCTGGGTGACAGTGAGACTGTCTCAAAAAAAAAAATTCACATTGATATTTCCAATAAAAGTTTAAGATTACAGCCAGGCATACTGGCTCACACCTGTAATCCCAGCACTTTGGGAGGCCGAGGTGGGCGGATCACTTGAGGTCAGAAGTCTGAGGCCAACAGGATGAAACCCTGTCTCTACTAAAATTACAAAAAATTAGCTGGGCATGGTGGTGTATGCCTGTAGTCCCAGCTACTCAGAGGCTGAGGCATGTGAATCGCGTGAACCTGGCAGTCAGAGGTTTCAGTGAGCCTAGATGGTGTCACTGCACTCCAGCCTGAGTGACTGAGTGATAGAGGGAAATTCTGTCTCAAAAAAAAAAAAAAAAGATTACATTGTCCTTAATTTTATACTGGTATCTATCTCCTTTTCTTTTCTCTCTTTTTTTTTTTTTGAGACGGAGTTTTGCTCTTGTTGCCCAGGCTGGAGTACTTACTGCAGTCTTCACCTCCCAGGTTCAAGTGATTCTCCTGCCTCAGCCTCCCGAGTAGCTGGAACTACAGGCACGCGCCAGCACGCCTGGCTAACTTTTGTATTTTTAGTAGAGATGAGGTTTCGCCATGTTGGTCAGGCTGGTCTCGAACTCCTGACCTCAGGTGATCTGCCTGCCTCAGCCTCCCAAAGTGCTGGGATTACAGGCGTGAGCCACCATGCCTGGCCAGTCTTCATTAATCTAAAAGTATTTTATAACCTCCCTTCTGATTTCTTCTTTGGCTCATTGATTGTTTAGGAATGTGTTGTTTAATTTCCATATATTTGCGAATTTCTCAAGTTTCTTCTGGTATTGATTTCTATTTTTCATTTCCTTATGGTTAGAGAACATGCTTTGTATGATTTCACTTCACCTGAATGTATTGAGATTTGTATTATGATATACCTTACATAACATATAGTCTACCTTATAGAAAGTTCCACGTGCACTTGAGAAGAACGTGTATTCTGCTGTTGCTGGATGAGGTGTTCTGCAGCTGCTGAGGAGAGATAGATGGGAATATGACAATTTAAATGTTCACAAGCTCATTATTCTTACTGAGTTTAGTAGTTTTTCTGAATGCATGCTCTTCAAATTGTGGTAAGTCTTTGATGAATTTCCAAAGTTCTGAAAAGAGTTGATTTTGACAAGTTTTGCTTTTGTTTTCATTGCCTTTATGGAAGTGCAGATTTGTGGAGGTCCTCACTCTGCCATTCCAGAAGTACCGCTTACAAAACACTGTTTTAAAGACACTTAAGGCCAGGCGCGGTGGCTCAAGCCTGTAATCCCAGCACTTTGGGAGGCCAAGGCGGGTGGATCACGAGGTCAGGAGATCGAGACCATCCTGGCTAACACGGTGAAACCCCGTCTCTACTAAAAATACAAAAAATTAGCCGGGCACGTTGGCAGGCGCCTGTAGTCCCAGCTACTCGGGAGGCTGAGGCAGGAGAATGGCGTGAACCCGGGAGGCGGAGCTTGCAGTGAGCCGAGATCGCGCCACTGCACTCCAGCCCGGGCGACAGAGAAAGACTCCGTCTAGGAAAAAAAAAAAAAAAAAAAAAAGACACTTAAAATAATTATTTGTGATTCTGGCAGAGGTAATCAGGTTCATCAGATTCATTTGTTCCATTTTTTATATTTAGGGAGTACGTTTCTTTCTTCTTGATTTAATTTTTAAAAATTATGCAAATCATTTGCATGTTTCCAAAGTCAAATCTATGAAACAAGATCTATTCAGAAAGATCTACTTCCATCGTTACCCTTTCCTCCCCTATGAGTTATGTTAAAATTAGTTTTTGATGATGCCTCATTGTTTCTTTTTAAAAATAGAAGCAATTGCTACATATGAATATTCTTCTCTTCCCATCCCTCTTTGCTTTTTCACTCCACTGCAGAATGGATCACTCTATTGTAGAATACCAAGCTCATCCTCATTTAAAAGGGTTTTGAAGCCTGGCCAACATGGTGAAACCCCGACTCTACCAAAAATACAAAAATTAGCCGGGCAAGATATTGCGTACCTGTAATCCCAGCTGCTTGGGAGGCTGAGGCAGGAGAAGTGCTTGAACCTGGGAGACGGGTTCAGAATACTAAGCATTCTGTATTTTATCTGGCAATCTTGTTTAGAACCCAGATCAAGTAGACAATATCGGCTTGCCTTGGTGTTCCCTGTCTGGAAAGAAGTAGGCATGGGCTGGTGTGGAATCACTCCCTCCAAGCTGTTAGTCACAGAGTTTTGTGCTGGAAGAGGACTGGCTTAGACATTTTTTCTGGCTCATCTCTTGCTTTTCTGTCAGAGACACCCTCACCCCCTAGTCATGCTGAATCATCTGCAGTCTTATGCATTGGCCACACAGTCATCATTTGGCACATGCTATTCCCTATGCTCCTACTACCTCCTTCCCTCATTCTCCATTTGACTAATTCCTACTGATTCTTACAACAAGAGTTTCAGGCCAGGCACAGTGGCTGATGCCTGTAATCCCAGCACTTTGGGAGGCCGAGGCAGGAGGATCACTTGAGGCCAGGAGTTTAAGACCAGCCTGGCCAATGTGGCAAAACCCCGCCTCTACTAAAAATACAAAAATTAACTGGGTGTGGTGGTACATGCCTGTAATCCCAGCTACTTGGGAGGCTGAGGCAGAGAATCGCTTGAACCTGGGAGGTGGAGGTTGCAGTGAGCTGAGATCGTGCCACTGCACTCCAGCCTGGGCGACAGAGCGAGACTCCATCTCAAAAAAAAAAAAGAAAGAAAAAAAACAAGAGTTTCAGGTTTCAGACTCTAATGTAATGAGCAAAGGCCAAATAGAAGGAATGTGCTCACTCCCATTTTCTTGAAATAGGTGACTATCTGGATCTATTTTTCATTTTCCTACTTCATATAGAGACATAGGTTCAGAGAAAGAGTTCTCTACTACAAGAAAAACAACAATTCAAGTGTGATAATAAATGGCAACTGATTATCCTTCCCAATGTTGGGGCAACAAAGGTAGTGGTGGGGATTGTTGTGAGCTAGTGAACATTAAGCCCTTCTAAAAAGGGACAGCCACTACTCAATTCTACCAAATGTTGCCATGTGGGAATGCATGCCTAATATTGTCAGATCATTTGGTTTTTCAAGAAAAGCCAGAAAACGTGTGTGTGTGTGTGTGTGTGAAATCTTTCAATTTACAAATGTTAGGTTTTTTTTTTTTCTCTAAGGAGGTCAAATAAAACTCACTGAAAGTGGCCAGGCATGGTGGCTCATTCCTGTAATCCCAGCACCTTGGGAGGCCAAGGCAGGCGGATCACCTGAGGTCAGAAGTTTGAGAGCAGCCTGGCCAAAGTGGCTAAACTCTGTCCCTACTAAAAATACAAAAATTAGCTGGGCATCTTGGTGGGCGCCTGTAATCCCAGCTACTTGGGAGGCTGAGACAGGAGAATTGCTTGAACCCGGGAGCTGGAGGTTGCAGTGAGCTGAGATTGTGCCACTGCACTCCAGCCTGGGTGACAGAGTAGAGACTCCATTTCAAAAAACAAAAACAAAAGAAAACAAAAAAACACTCAGTGAAAATGAGTGGCTGGATTCAGCTATAGGGCCACCAGATTGAGGTCTTCTATTGAATGTTCAAATCTGACATCACTTTTCAGAGGTCTGTATTAAGTGCACTTCCTATGTATGGGCTGCAGTAGTATTTTGTGCTTAACTCTGAGCACCATAGCATAATTGCTTTCCTGTTGTTCTCCCTGAAAGCAGAAACTTTGCATGTCATTTTCTTAACCTCAGCAACTAGCAGAGTGCCTGAGACATGGTAGACGTTCACACGAATGAATGAATGAGTAAGTGAATGCATCTCGGTCACCCCTGTTTTCCAGCCACAAGATAAAATTTTCTTTTTTTTTTTTTTGAGATGGAGTTTCACTCTTGTTGCCCAGGCTGGAGTGCAATGGTGTGATCTCAGCTCACTGCAGTCTCCAACTCCCGGGTTCAAGCGATTCTCCTGCCTCAGCCTCCCGAGTAGCTGGGACTATAGGCATGTGTCACCACGCCTGGCTAATTTTTTGTATGTTTAGTAGAGATGGGGTTTCTCCATGTTGGTCAGGTTGGTCTCAAACTCCCGACCTCAGGCGGTCAGCCCGCCTCAGCCTCCCAAAGTGCTGGGATTACAGGCGTGAGCCACCGTGCCTGGCCATGAGATAAAATTTTCAAAGGCAGAACACTAATATCCTTTCCCCATCCCAGAATGGAGCAAAAAAGTTAAAAAACAATTCCTTTGGACATAAAGTCAGAAGTATTTTGCTGTTTAAGACTGGTAAACTGTGGAAGTTTAATAGTTGATTGCCTCTTGGAAACCACATGTGAAGCAGACAATCAATCAGGCTTCAAGAATTTGGCACTGTTTTATAGTTCTAGTTGCAGTGGTTTTAAAATAATATGACTTATATTCAGTCCAAATGCATTATTGTTAATATTTTATCAGAGAGTTATTGTTTTCCCTTTGAATATGTCTCATTACAGGCGCTGCTGCATTATTAAGTACAAATGTAATACATCCAAGGACCAATTTTTTCCACCCCTGCAGTATGAATTTCTGATTTTATAATAGAAGTCAGTGGGAAAGTCAGATTCATTTAATCTAAATTTACAGCACACTTGATTAGAATGCATGCATTCTTTTATTTGAGGGATACCTGCATAATTATGTAATATATTTTATGCTGTGCTGCAGAATAATACAAGCAAATGGAGCCAACTCCATTGTTAACAACAATAGAGCAGCTGCATCGTGACTGCAGATATCACTGGATACATCTGGGGACTCTTAGCCATTGGTACAATCAAAAATGAATCTTCCGGCTGGGTGTGGTGTCTCATGCCTGTAATCTCAGCACTTTGGGAGGCCGAGGTGGGAGGATCACGAGGTCAGGAGTTCGAGACCAGCCTGGTCAACATGGTGAAACCCCGTCTTTACTAAAAACACAAGAATTAGCCGGGTGTAGTGGCGCACGCCTGTGGTCTCAGCTACTCGGGAGGCTGAGGCAGGAGAATCGCTTGAACCCAACAGGCAGAGGTTGCAGTGAGCTGAGATCACACCACTGCACTCCAGCCTGGGCGACAGAGTGAGACTCCATCTCAAAAAATAAAAAATAAAAAATGAATCTTCCAAATTTCCACAAGGAAACAATAGCACATCACATATACATGCTGTTATTTACACTCCTCTTTCTGCTTTCTGGTAAATGTTTTAAGTCAAATATGATGACTGAACACTGTTAAAAAGCAATTATGCTTCGACTCTTTCTACAGAAACTCCATTCAAAGACCAAAGGAATTTTTATCTATTTATATTTAGAAATGATTTCACGAATTTATAAACAATTATAATTTTTTATTTTTGAGACAGAGTCTCGCTCTGTCGCCAGGCTGGAGTGGAATGGCGTGATCTCCATTCACTGCAACCTCCGACTCCCTGGTTCAAGCGATTCTCCTGCCTCAGCCTCCTGAGTAGCTGGGATTAAAAGCACGCGCCACCATGCCCAGCTAATTTTTGTATTTTTAGTAGAGACAGGGTTTCACCATGTTGGCCAGGATGGTCTCGATCTCCTGATCTCGTGATCTGCCCGCCTCGGCCCCCTAAAGTGCTGAGATTACAGGTGTGAGCCACCACGCCTGGTGACAATGATAATTTTTAAAACTCTGAGGCATGAACATGCCTTAGGCAAATGAGGATGGCACATACAGAGCTTTCCTGCATATTGCCATTTGATTACAGCGGGGAGCTTTCAGTGGATTGAAGTATGTGTTAGGAAAAATTTACCATAGATATCTGATTTACCTTTGCCTTATATCACATTTAAAATCATTGTATTTCCTGGAGAAGAAATTCTAGAGGAGAGTTAAAAATATAATTCATGCTGGGCCCAGTGGCTTACGCCTATAATCCCAGCAATTTGGGAGGCCGAGGCAGGTGGATCACCTGAAGTCAGGAGTTTGAGACCAGCCTGGCCAACATGGTGAAACCCTGTCTCTACTAAAACAACAAAAATTAGCCGGGTGTGGTGGCAGGCCCCTGCAATCCCAGCTATTTGGGAGGCTGAAGTAGGAGGACCGTGTGAGCCCAGGAGGCAGAGGTTGCAATGAGCTGAGATCACATCATTGCACTCCAGCCTGGGCAGCAAGAGCGAAACTCCATCTCAAAAAGAAAAATTATATATATATTTATAATTTATTAAATAAATTTATATATATATATATAAATTCATTGTTGAGATGGAAAGCTTGACAGAGCAGTGTCTTGGGGTAGATGCATGGGCATCAGTCTCGAGGCAGGACCAGATTCCAGAAGGTTTCTATACGACCCCAGTCTCTTCTCTTCCACTGTGCCCTCAGCACCAGGCCGTATTTCTGGCACCTACACAGCTACCTTTTGGAAATTAATCCTTGTATAATATTTAGAAAACAGTGAATTTAAGCAACTTGAGAATAAGAGCCTGTACAATGGGAGAAGCCTTGCAAATAAATTTTTAAATGTGCCACAAGTTTTTTTTTTTTCCTTCCTCCAAGGCAGCTGGGCCCAGCAGATTCCAAGAATAGTAAAATAAAGAAATTCATTTGTTGTTGTTGTTGTAGTTTTTCATTTTTATTTATTATTTTTAGATATGGGGTCTTGCTCTCTCACCCAGACTGGAGTTCAGTGGTACAATTATAGCTCAATGCAGCCTTGAAGTCAAGTGAGCCTCCTGCCTCAGCCTCCCAAGTAGCTAGAACTAAAGGTATGCACAATGCTTGGCTAAATTTTTAATGACTTTTGTTGACACAGGGTTTTGCCATGTTGCCCAGGTTGATCTGGAACTCCTGGGATCAAGCAATCCTCCCTTGCCTCAGCCTCCCAGAGTGCTGGGATTACAGGCGTGAGCTGCCATGCCCAGCTTGTTGTGGTGATTTGTAACTGTCCTGTCATAAACTGGTTTTTCACTGGAGACCAGTGATTAGAATAAATCAGTTTTTTTCCAAATTGTGGTCTAAGATCTCCAGACAACTGACATGAGAATCGGGTGGAGGCTTATTGATGAAAATTCGTCCAGCATGGTGGCTCACGCCTGCAATCCCAGCATTTTGGGAGGCCAAGGTGGGCAGACTGCCTGAGGCCAGGAGTTTGAGACCAGCCTGGCCAACATGGTGAAACCCTGTCTCTACTAAAAATACAAAAAAATTAGCCGAGCGTGGTGGCATGCACCTGTAAACCCACCTACTTGCGAGGTTGAGGCAGGGGAATTGCTTGAACCAGGGAGGTGGAGGTTGCAGTGAGCCGAGATCTCGCCACTGCACTCCAGCCTGGGCGACAGAGGGAGACTCCGTCTCAAAAAAAAAAAAAAAAAAAAAAGGAAAGAAAATTCCTGGGCCCAGACCTACAGAGTCTCCGAGTCTGACTGATCTGCCAATTGCAGCTGCTTCTCACCACATGAGAGTTTGAGATCCACTGAGCTAGGTGAATTTGAGGGCCTCTTTGTCCTACAAAATTCTGCAAGGCATAGAGGGTCTTTGCAAAGTTAAGCATGTTGGTAGCAGAAATTTCTACTCCTCCCTTGCAAAAGATTTAATAAACCTGAAAAGGGCTTCTTGAAATGGGACTTAGTTAACAGATGAGGTGCAGTATATAGAGACCTAGCCAATCATGGACTATGTGAACAGATAGCACTTAAATATTTGTTCAGGGCATTAGATATGAAATTGATCAGTTGGGCTTGGCACAGTGGCTCACGCCTGTAATCCCAACACTTTGGAAGGCCAAGGCCAAGGCCAGAGGATTGCTTGAGTCCAGGAGTTTGAGACTAGCCTGGGTAACATAGTGGTACCCTGTCTCTACAAAAAATTAGGCCTGGTGGGTAGCTCACGCCTGTAATCCCAACACTTTGGGAGGCTGAGGCGCATGGATCACTTAAGGTCAGAGTTCAAGACCAGCCTGGTCAATATGGTGAAACTCTGTCACTACTAAAAATACAAAAATTCCCCAAGAATGGTGGTGGGCACCTGTAATCTCAGCTACTTGGGAGGCTAAGGCATGAGAATTGCTTGAACCTGGGAGGCGGAGGTTGCAGTGAGCTGAGATCATGCCACTGTGCACTCCAGCTTGGGCAATGGAGTGAGATTCTGTCAAAAAAAAAAAAAAAAAAAAAACCAACCAACAAAACAAACAACAACGAAAAACCCCAAAACGTAAAAAAATTAGCTGGGCTTGGTGGCACCCATCTGTGGTCCCAGCTACTCAGGAGGCTGAGGTGGGAGGATCGCTTGAGCCTGGGGGGTCGAGGCTGCAGTGAGACGTGATCAGGCCACTACACACCAGTCTGGGCAACAAAGCAAGACCCTGTCTCAAAAAAAAAAAAAAAAAAATCCGTCTATTTTAAACCTAGTAAAAAATCCAAATTAATTCAGGTTCATTCCTCTCTGGGTGGAGGTTGTCTTTAAAACCTACCAGAAATTTAAAAAGAGTTCACAGAGAGCAGCCTGAGGTTTGCTGTTGTTGTTGTTGTTGTTTTCTTTGACAAAGTTTCACTTTTGCTGCCCAGGCTGGAGTGCAATGGCACGATCTCAGCTCACTGCAACTTCCACCTCCCAGGTTTGAGCGATCCTCCTGCCTCAGCCTCCCGAGTAGCTGGGATTACAGGCATGCGCCACTACACCTGGCCAATTTTGTATTTTTAGTAGAGGCAGGGTTTCACCATGTTAGGCTGCTCTCGAACTCCTGACCTCAGGTGATCCACTCACCTCGGCCTGTCAAAGTGTTGGGATTACAGGCGTGAGCCACTGTGCCCAGCTGAGGTCTTAAAAATCTTTCAAGGAAGTTGACATGAAGAAGGAAAAGAGGACTGGGTACCACCCGCTGGCTCACGCTTGTAATCCCAGCACTTTGGGAGGCCGAGGTGGGCAGCTCACTTGAGGTCAGGAGTTCGAGACCAGCCTGGCCAACATGGCAAGACCCTGTCTCTACTACCTACTAAAAATACAAAAATTAGCCAGGTGTGGTTGTGCACATCCCTGTAGTCCTGTGTCTGGAGTTGGTTCCTGCCTGTGGGTTCGTGGTCTCACTGACTTCAAGAACGGAGCAGCAGACCTTCATGGTGAGTATTACAGCTCTTAAAGATGTGACAGACCCAAAGAGTGAGCAGTGGCAAGGTTTATTGTGAAGAGCAAAAGGACAAAGCTTCCACACCATGGAAGGGGACCCGAGTGGGTTGCCACTGCTGGCTGCGGTGGCCAGCTTTTACTCCCTTATTTGTCCCCTTCCATGTTCTGTTTTTGTCCTATCAGAGTGCCCTTTTTTCAATCCTCCCTGTGATTGGCCACTTTTAGGATCCTGCTGATTGTTGCATTTTACAGAGCGCCGATTGGTGCATTTTTACAGAGCGCCGATTGGTGCGTTTTTACAGAGCGCTGATTGGTGCGTTTTTACAGAGCGCTGATTGGTGTGTTTTTACAGAGTGCTGATTGGTGCATTTTACAATCCTCTTGTAAGACAGAAAAGTTCTCCAAGTCCCCACTGGACCCAGGAAGTCCAGCTGGCTTCACCTCTCAGTCCCAGCTAGCAAGAGACTGAGGCACAAGAATCACTTGATCCTGGGAGGAGGAAGTTGCAGTGAGCTGAGATAATGCCACTCTAGCCTGGGTGATGGAGTGAGACTCTGTCTCAAAAAAAAAAGAAGGAAAAGAGTTTTCTGGTGATGGTTGAATTAGAACAACCCCTGCCCCTGATTGGTGAGGCCGTGGAGTGACTGGAACTCTCATGTACTGTTGGTAGGAGTATAAAATGGTGCACCCACTTTAGAAAAATATTTGGCAGTTCCTTAAAAAGTTAAATATGAGGCTGGGTGCGGTGGCTCATGCCTGTAATCTCAGCACTTTGGGAGGCCGAGGTGGGAAATTACCTGAGGTCAGGAGTTCCAGACCAGCCTGGCCAACATGGTGAAACCCCGTCTCTACTAAAAATACAAAAATTAGCCGGGCATGGTGGCAGGCACCTGTAATCCCAGCTACTCGGGAGGCTGAGGCAGGAGAATTGCTTGAACCCGGGAGGAGGAGGTTGCAGTGAGCTGAGATCGTGCCATTGCACTGCAGCTTGCAGCCTGGGTGACAAGAGTTAAAAGTTAAATATGCACCTTTCCTGTGATCTAGCAATTCCACTCCTAGATATATTTATCTGAGAGAAATGAAAGCATTCATACAAAGACTTGTACTGGAATATTCTTTTTTTTTTTTTTCGAGACAGAGTCTCGCTCTGTTGCCCAGGCTGGAGTGCAGTGGCGCATCTCGGCTCACTGCAACCTCTGCCTCCCAGGTTCAAGCGATTCTCCTGCCTCAGCCTCTCGAGTAGCTGGGACTACAGGCGCGTGCCACCATGCCCGGCTAATTTTTTGTATTTTTAGTTGAGACGGGGTTTCACCGTGTTAGCCAGGATGGTCTCGATCTCCTGACCTCGTGATCCGCTCACCTCAGCCTCCCAAAGTGCAGAGATTACAGGCGTGAGCCACTGCACCCGGCCCCTGTACTGGAATATTCTTAGTGGCTGTATTCATAATAGTCAAAAACTGGAAACAGCCTAGATGTCCATTAGCAGAATGGCTGAATGAACTGTGGTACATTCATAAGCTGGAATATGCCCACTGCAGACACACCTAAGACACAGATGAATTATGCTGGAGTTGGAGAAGGGTACTTGTGTGAGCTGCTGCCACTGAGGTTGGTAAGACTGTATGGGTCTGGAGTATGGAGATTCTCAGTGGCCACCGGGACATCACCGTGCCTAAAGCACCAAAGGGAAAAAGTGTATGATGGCAAAATATTATGCTGGATGAAAGAAGCCTTACACAAAAGAGTGCATACAATATACTTTTATTTACATGGTCCTAGGTCTGTTTCTTGCTCTTTTTGCAGACGTAGTTCCAGGCTGCTCCATAGAAGAGAAGCTGGCCCAGGGCCTGGGCTGGAAACGGCACCTAGTTATGGTAATAACACCATTACTGAATGCTTAAGGACCCTGGCACTATCCTGAAAGTTGGGTATTACTTCTATTTTATTTTTTTTTTATTTTTATTTTTCAGGCGGAGTCTCACTCTGTCGCTCAGGCTGGAGTGCAGTGGCGTGATCTCGGCTCACTGCAAGCTCCGCCTCCCGGGTTCACGCCATTCTCCTGCCTCAGCCTCCCAAGTAACTGGGACTACAGGCGCCTGCCACCACGCCCTGCTAATTTCTTTTTGTATTTTTAGTAGAGACGGGGTTTCACTGTGTTAGCCAAGATGGTCTCGATCTCCTGGCCTCGTAATCTTCCCGCCTTGGCCTCCTAAAGTGCTGGGTTTACAGGCGTGAGCCACCGCGCCTGGCCTACTCCTATTTTATGGATGAGAAAACTGGGCCTCAGACAGAGCATATGACTTGCTCAAAGCTACGTAGAAATTAGTGGTCTAGCTGGGTCTATTTCTGTCTTAAGACTATCTTCTTTCCAGAACAGCACATGATGTTTCACCCTGAGGGTGCTTTTGTCAAGAAGTAGGTGCTGGCAATGCAGGGAGGTAGGAGAGAGAGGGAAAGAGAGAGAAGGAGGAAGGGAAATGGGGAGAGGGAAGGAAAGAGAGAATGCTAAAGTTAAACTATTGTCTTGTAGAGATTTTTGCAAGGGTGGAAACTTCTCCACCCCTCTTGTAGCCACAATCTATTGAGCAACTGCTAATTTGTTCCTCACAAAAGACCTGAAGTAGACAAGGAAATTGCCCTGGAGAAGTAAATTCCAAGACTCAAGTTTTGTAACAGGATTTTGAACGCAGGTCTGTAGAGCCCGAGGTGAATTTCCTGGTAGACTGAATTATTTTGTGGGACAAAGATGCAAAATGTTTTACAGACTATGTTTATTTTGTGACTTCAGAGGGTAATAAAGATACATGTTGCCAGGCTGGGGCGAGGTAGCTCATCCCTGTAATGCCAGCACTTTGGGAGGCCGAGGCGGGTGGATCACTTGAGGTTGAGGGTTCGAGACCAGCCTGACCAACATGGAGAAACCCCGTCTCTACTAAAAATACAAAATTAGCTGGGCGTGGTGGTGCATGACTGTAATCTCAGCTACTCGGGAAGCTGAGTCAGGAGAATCGCTTGAACCTGGGGGGCAGAGATTGCGGTGAGCCGAGATTGCGCCGTTGCACTCCAGCCTGGGCAACAAGAGCGAAACTCCGTCTCAAAAAAAAAAAAAAAAGATACATATTGTCTAGCCTAGCTTGGGGACATCTGGGAATAAGAGAGGTACGTTGATGTGGTGGGAAAGGCAAAATGTTCAGATTACGTGTTTTTTTTTTTTTTTTGCCATCACCAAATTATTTCTGTTGTTAAATAAACATTAAGGAGGCCATTATTTTGGACTAAGCTTCTGCATTAGGCCCTAGCAGACCAGACTAAAAGTCAAAATGGAGTCACCCATGCTAAGTTCCATGTCACCAAGTTGAAGCTGACATGTTTGGGAAATAGGTTGTTATCTCTCTCCTGTCCCCTGCTTTTTGTTCATTTCTGCTTTCTTCAGTCCCTTTTCTATCTATAAAACCAATTTCCTCTGCTCGAGTCATTGGAACACTTATTCTATTTTATGGAATAAAATGTTGCCTGATTCTAGAATCTCAATAAAGCCAATTGAGATCTTTAAACTAAATTTGTTGTGATTTTGTCTTTTGACACCATGATGGCTTAAACTTGTGATTCCAAAACCAATGCTTTAGATTTCTTGACCATTCTACTGTCTCCCAAGATAAATACCTTCTGAAGCCATAAGGGTTGAATTTTTGAGATAGAAACTAATTCAGTGGAGGTCTATAACAGATCCCTTTGAGAATCTGATGAAAACTTGGGAGGCTTCCCCCACAGAAATGACCCTACATGTAAAATTCTCAATACAATGTAAGTAAGTTGATAGATGTACTAAAGCCCACTAATTTCCTCATCTAGAAAGTGAGGGCGCCGGGCGCAGTGGCTCATGCCTGTATTCCCAGCACTTTGGGAGGCTGAGGAGGGCAGATCACTTGAGGTCAGGAGTTCGAGACCAGCTTGGCCAATATGGTGAAACCCCATCTTTACTAAAAATACAAAAGTTAATCGGGCGTGGTGGCACACACGTGTTATCCCAGCTACTCAGGAGGCTGAGGCAGGAGAATTGCTTGAACCTGGTGTAAGGTTAGCCGAGAGAAAGGATGAGAGAGAGACCCAAGTTTAGGCAAGCCTTTATTAACCTGCCGGCTGCTCCACCACAGACAGAGGAGGCAGCCCTGAGCTTACAAAGTGAGGGGTTTATATGGGGGAGAGAGACCCTGGGGTAGTTTGTTGGTTAACTTTGCCATATATTACCTTGTGACGTTTATGGTAGCAGCTAGATGAAGAAACTTACAGGAGGGTGTAGGTAAAGTTTGTTTATGCTTCCCACTACCTCCCCCTGTGTGGTCCGGATGGTTTGTAATTCCGGCTTGTTTATTGTAGCAAGGCCTGATACGTAAAGTCTGCTGGCTCCCCCGCGGCGCCTAGATAAGGGCTTAGAAATGTAAAAAGACTTGGGGAAAGGGTGGGCAGCACAGAGAGGTTTGGGGGGAGTGTTGGCTGTACCAAGAAGCTTATTGGGGCAGTTTGTCCCTAACACCCGGGAGGCGGAGGTTGCAGTGAGCCGAGATCAAGCCACTGTACTCCAGCCTGGGCGACAGAGTGAGACTCTGTCTGAGAAAGGAAAAAAAAAGAGGGCAAAAATGTCTGCCCTGATCCACCTTACTCTGAAGAATATCAATGTGACACAATCTTATTCTTTGTAAACTTTCAAATCTTGGCCTAAATGCTGGGTTTATAGTGATGAATCAATCATTAAGAATTTCCAGCCGGGCGCGGTGGCTGACGCCTGTAATCCCAGCACTTTGGGAGTCTGAGGTGGGCAGATCACCTGAGGTCAGGAGTTCAAGACCGGCCTGGCCAACATGGTGAAACCCCATTTATACTAAAAATACAAAAAAAATTAGCCGAGTGTGGTGGCGGGTGCCTGTAATCCCAGCTACTCGGGAGGCTGAGCCAGGAGAATCGCTTGAACCGGGGAGGCAGAGGTTGCAGTGAGCCGAGATCGTGCCATTGTACTCCAGCCTGGGCAACAAGAACGAGACTCCATCTCAAAAAAAAAAAAAGAAAGAAAGAAAGAATTTCCTGGCTAGGTGCAGTGGCTCACGCCTGTAATTCCAGCACTTTGGGAGGCTGAGGTGGGTGGATCACCTGAGGTCAGGAGTTCAAGACCAGCCTGGCCAACATGGTGAAACCCTGTCTCTACTAAAAGTACAAAAATTAGCTGGGCGTGCGTGCCTGTAATCCCAGCTACTCAAGAGGCTGAGACAGGAGAATCGCTTGAACCCAGGAGGCGGACATTGCAGTGAGCCGAGATTGCGCCACTACACTGCAGCTTGGGTGAGAGAGCAAGACTCCGTCTCAAAAACAAAACAAAGCAAAACAAAAAAGAATTTCCTACCCTCTTGGGAAAGGGAAACAGGTGACCAGGAATGAATGAAGGAAACAAAATGATGTCTATAATTACAAATAGTTCATTACTTTCCTAGCACTTATTGGATAGAGCATCGAGTATAGCAACGGGAAAGAACAGTTAGGGGAAAGTAGAGTTAGGGGAAGTTCCTTGTAAAAAGAGCCCTTTAAGTCACTCAGTCATTAGGAAAACAGATGTGGCAGTCACAAGGCATGGTGGAGTGAGCCTGAAGTCCCACCTCTGCAGAAGCTGAGGCAGGAGGATGGCTTGAGCCCAGGAGTTCTGGGCTGTAGTGCACTATGCTGGCCCGAACTAAGTTCGACATTGATAATGGTGACCTCTTGGGAGTAGGGACCACCAGGTTGCCTAAGAAGGTTGGGTGAACTGGCCCACGTTGAAATGGAGCAGGTCAAAAACTCCCATGCTAATCAGTAGTGAGATTGTCCCCGTGAATAGCCACTGCCCTCCATCCTGGTCAACATAGAGAGAAACTGTCTCTTAAAAAAAAGAAGAAGAAGAGGAAGAGGAAGAAGAAGTGGTAGTGGTGATGGAGAGAAAAAGGCAAATTAGGGATTTATTTTATTAAATTCTGTCTACTTGTTTGGATAGATAATGCACGACAGGATTCAAAATTCAAAAGGTACCAAAGAAATAGATTGAAAGTCTCCCTTCTACCCAGCCATCTAGTTCTCTTTTCAAGAAGCAACAAATTGGCCGAGCGAGGTGGCTCATGCCTATAATCCCAGCAGTTTGGGAGGCCAAGGCAGGCAGATCACCTGAGGTCAGGAGTTCGAGACCAGCCTGGCCAACATGGAGAAACCCCGTCTCTACTAAAAATACAAAAATTCAAAAAATTGGCCAACATGGTGAAACTCCGTCTCTACTAAAAATACAAAACTTAGAAAAATTTGCCAGGCGCAGTTGGCAGGCACCTGTAATTCCAGCTATTCAGGAGGCTGAGGCACATGAATCACTTGAACCCGGGAGGCAGAGTTTGCAGTGAGTCGAGATTGTGCCACTGCACTCCAGCCTAGGTGATGGAGTGAGACTGTCAAAAAACAAACAAAAAAAGGCAGCAAATTGTATAAGTTTCTTATGTAGAGATTTTTTTTCATATGCAAACAAATGCATTTCCACAAATGGTAGCACATTAAATATAGTATTCTGTACACTGCTTTTTTCTTAACAATAGATCTTGGAGATCACTCCATATTGATATCTAAACAGCTCCCTCCTTCATTTGGGTTGTTGCATAGTGTTCCATGATAAGTGTGTCCCACGAATTTTTTTAACCTGTTCCCTACAGAGGGACATTTAGCTTGTTAGCTTTTGCTGTTACAAACAATGCTGCATATGCCATTTTGTAGATGTGTGAGAATATTTGTAGAATACATTTCCAGAAGTGGAATTGCTGGGTGCATTTATAATTTTGACAGGCATTGTCACTTGTCCCTCCCAGATGTTATACCAATTTATAGTCCCAATCAGCAATGCTTGCGAGCCTGTTTCCACACATCTTTGCCAATTATTGGATTATCAAATTTTTGGAGCTAATAAATTTGATAAGTGAAGAGCTTCTCAGTGTCATACTATTTATTTCTCTTATTTTGAGACAGTTGAACATCTTTTCATGCATTTAAAAGGCATTTGTGGGCCGGGCGCGGTGGCTCACGCTTGTAATCCCAGCCCTTTGGAAGGCCGAGGCAGGTGGATCACCTGAGGTCAGGAGTTCGAGACTAGCCTGGCCAATATGGTGAAACCCCCTCTCTACTAAAAATACAAAAATTAGCTGGGCATGGTGGCGGGCACCTGTAATCCCAGGTAAGGTAGGAGAATCGCTTATACCCAGGAGGTGGAGGGAGGTTGCGGTGAGCTGAGATCACACGCATCACTGCACCACAGCCTGAGCAACAGAGTGAGACTCTGTCACACACACACAAAAAATAATAAAAAAGTCATTTGTATTTCCGTTTTTGTGAACTGACTGCTTATAGCCTCCACCAATTTTTCTTTTAGGCTGATGGTATTTATTCTTGATTTGCAGAAGCCCTTTATATACGTCATTTCAGTTGCAATCATTTTTTTCCAATTTGTTTGTCTTTTGACTTTGCTTTTAGTGGAATTTGCCATATAGAAATATTTAATTTTTAGTCATTAATACCAATCATTTCTTTTCTGGCTCTGGGTTTTGCATCAACTTAGGCCATTCTGCAAGTATAAGAGTGCTGGTATGTTTCCTTGTAGTATTATGGAAAAAATACTACATTTTTGTTCCATTTTTGACATTTAAATCATGGATCCCGAGGCAGGTGGATCACTTGAGGTCAGGAGTTCGAGACCAGCCTGGCCAACATGGTGAAACTCCATCTCTACTAAAAATACAAAAATTAGCCAGGCGTGGTGGCGGGTGCCATGTAGTACCAGCTGCATGGGAGGCTGAGGCAGGAGAATTGCTTGAACCTGGGAGGCTCAGGTTGCAGTGAGCCAAGATCACACCACTGCACTCCAGCCTGGGTGACAGAGCGAGACTCTGTCTCGAAAAAAAAAAAAAACCTTGGATCTATTTGTAATAGGCAAGGGGTATGAAAACACCACATCCTCAGCAGTAGTTCCAATATAACTTATTGGATAATCCAACATTTCCATACTACTTCAACATGTCACTTTTCTCATATGCTAAATTTCTGTGGGCAGTTGTCTCAGTCTTTGGACCTTCTATTCTGTTGAAGTGATCTGCCTATTCAGGCATCATTATCACATGGTGTTACTTTGCAATATCTTTTTTATTAAATAACAATTTAAATTTATATTTATATTAAAATACAAATTGTTAATATTTTGCAAATCTACTTGCCTTTTATCTTCTTTTGAAAAAAAATTATTGTCTCCTCTTCTTTTTTTTTGAGATGGAGTGCTGGGATTACAGGCATGAGTCACTGCTCCTGGACTATTGTCTATTCTTGATTGTTCTTTTTTGCTCACATGAACTCTAGAAAATAGTTTGTCTAGATTCAGAGGAAATCCTGTTGGCATTTTTAAATTGGGCTCACATTCAAGTTACAGATTAATGCAGGAAAAACGAACAATTTCTATGATGTTGATTTTTTTTCTTATCCAAAAATATGCTATTCCTTTCTGTTTTAAATGTCTGTTGTGTCCTTGGCATATGTGTAAGTTTTCTTCATATGGAACATGCAAATATTTCAAGCATATTTTGGCCAGGCGTGGTGGCTCATGCCAGTAATCCCAGCACTTTAGGAGGCCGAGGCGGGTGGATAACCTGAGGTCAGGGGTTCAAGACCAGCCTGGCTAACATGGTGAAACCCTGTCTCTACTAAAAATACAAACAAAAATTAGCCAGGCTTGGTGGCTCACGCCTGTAGTCCCAACTATTCAGGAGGCTGAGGCATGAGAATCGCTTGAACCTGGGAGCAGAGGTTGCAGTGAGCTGAAATTGCACCATTGAACTCTAGCCTGGGCAACAGAGTGAGACTTGGTCTCAAAAAAAGTTTTTTTAAGTGTATTTCTAGGTATTTTATGTTTTTCATGGCTTGTGTAAATGAGGTCTTTTCTTCCAATATGTCTTCTTTTTGTGTATCTTAAGGCCACATATAAATTACGCATATATATATTCATTTTAATTAATTTTGTATCTACACATTTTAACTATCTTATTTTGTAGAATAGCTTTACAGTTGATTCTTTTGATTTTTCTAGGTATACAATTGTATCAAATGTCAGTAGTGAAATTTTAACCTTCTGATATCCAATTTTATACCTTTAACTTATTTACTTTGTCTAATTACATTAGCCAGTATCTCCAGGTTAAGGTTAAATAATAGCAATGATAGTGAAAATCCTTGTCTTAATTCCAGTCTCCAGTGAGAATGCTTCCAGTGTTTTCCCAATAAGCATTATGGGACTTTGGGCATCATACACTCACACACACACACACACACACACACACACACACACACACACACATAATAGTCAAATATACATGACATAAAATTTACCATTTTAATCATTTCTGAGTGCATAGTTCAGTGGCACAAAGTACACTCACATTGTTGTGCAGGTAGCACCACCATCCATCCCCAGAACTTTTTTTTTCTCTGTGAATTCTGCAGAGAAAGATCTTCAGAAATTTTTCATCCTTGGGCATAATGTATTCTTTTATACTTTTTTTTTTTTGAGGTGGAGTCTCGCTCTTGTCACCCAGGCTGGAGTGCAATGGCATGGTCTTGGCTCCCTGCAACCTCTGCCTCCCGGGTTCAAGCGATTCTCCTGTCTCAGCCTCCTGAGTAGCTGGGATTACAGGCTCCTGACATCACGCCCGGCTAATTTTTGTATTTTTATTAGAGACAGGGTTTCACCGTGTTGGCCAGGCTGGTCTCGAACTCCTGACCTCAAATGATCTGCCCGCCTCAGCCTTCTTTTATTCTTTTCTCATCACTATACTAATGAGGAATAAGGCATTAAAAAATTTCAACTTTTATTTTAAATACAGGGGGTATACATGCAGGTATGTTACATGAAACAATTGCATGATGTTGAGGTTTGGAGCATGGATCCTGTTACCCAGGTAGTGGGCATAGTACTTGAAAGGTGGTTTTTTTTTTTTTTTTTTTTTTTTTTTTAGATAGAGTTTTGCTCTTGTTGGCCAGGCTGGAGTGCAGTGGCATGATGGCATGATCTCGGCTCACTGCAACCTCCACCTCCCGGGCTCAAGCAATTCTCCTGCCTCAGCCCCCCGAATAGCTGGGACTACAGGCACACACCACCATGCCTGGCTAATTTTTGTATTTTTAGTAGAGTTGGGGTTTCGCCACGCTGGTCAGGCTGGTCTTGAACTCCTGACCTCAGGTGATCCATCCGCCTCAGGCCCTCCAAGTGCTGAGATTACAGGCATGAGCCATTGAATCCGGCCCATAGGTCATTTTTTAAACCCATACCCCCTTCCCTCCACCCTCTAGTAGTCCACAGTGTCTATTGTCTGCATATTTATGTCTATGTGTGCTCAATGTTTAACTCCCACTTGTAGGTGAGAATATGCACTATTTGATTTTCTGTTCTTGCGTTAGGTTGCCTAGGATAATGGCCTCCAGCTCCATCCATGTTGCTGCAAAGGACATGATCTTATTCTTTTTTATGGCTACATAGTATTCCATAGTGTATATGTACCACTTTTTAAAAAATTCAGTCTACCTTTGATGGGCATTTAGGTTGATTCCATGTCTTTGCGATTGTGAATAGTGCTGCAGTGAACATACGTGTGCATTTATCTTTTTGATAGAATAAATTATTTTCCTATGAGTATATACCCAGTAGTGGGATTTCTGGGTAGAATGGTAGTTCTATTATAAGTTCTTTGAGAAATCTCCAAACTACTTTCCACAGTGACTGAACTAGTTTGCATTCCCACCAACAGTGTATAAACGTTTCCTTTTCTCCACAGCCTTGCCAATGTCTACTGTGTTTTGACTTTTTGATAATAACTATTCTGGTTGTAAGATGATATATCATTGTGGTTTTGATTTGCATTTCTCTGATGATTAGTGATGTGGAGCATTTTTTCATATGCTTGTTGTCTGCACGTATGTCTTCTTTTGAGAAGTGTCTGTTCATGTCCTTTGTCCATTTTTTAATGGGGTTGTTTGCTTTTTGCTTGCTTAAGACCCTATAAATTATGGATATTAGGATTTTGTCAGATGCATAGTTTGCAAATATCCTCTCCTACTCTGTAGGTTGTCTGTTTGCTCTGTTGATGGTTTCTTTTGCAGTGCAGAAGCTCTTTAGTTTAATTAGTTCCCACTTGTCTATTTTTGTTTTCGTTACAATTGCTTTTGGGGACTTAGCCAAAAATTCTTTGCCAAGGCCAGTGTCGAGAAGAGTATTTCCTAGGTTGTCTTCCAGGATTTTTTTTTTTTTTTTCAGAGATGGAGTTTTGGTCTTGTTGCCCAGGCTAGAGTATAATGGCGTGATCTCAGCTCACTGCAACCTTCGTCTCCTGGGTTCAAGCGATTCTCATGCCTCAGCCTCCCGAATAGATGAGATTACAGGCATGTGCCACAAGACCCAGCTAATTTTGTAGTTTTAGTAGAGACAGAGTTTCTCCATGTTGATCAGGCTGGTCTTGAACCCCCAACCTCAGGTGATCTGCCCACCTCGGCCTCTCAAAGTGCTGGGATTACAGGTGTGAGCCACCATGCCTGGCCATCTTCCAGGATTTTTATAGTTTGAAGTCTTAAATTTAAATCTTTAATCCATTTTGAGTTGATTTTTGTATATGGTGAAAGGCAGGGGTTCAGCTTCAGTCTTCTGCATGTGGCTAGCCAGTTATCCCAGCACCATTTATTGAACAGGGAGTCCTTTCTCTATTGCTTGTTTTGTCAGCTTTGTTGAAGATTAGATGGTTGTAGGTGTGTGGCTTTATTTCTCACTTTTCTATTCTGTTCCATTGGTCTATGTGTCTGCTTTTGTACCAGTACCATGCTGTTTTGGTTACTGGGGCTTTATAGTATAATTTGAAGTTTGGTAGTGTGATGCCTCTGGCTTTGTTCTTTTTGCTTAGGATTTCTTTGGTTATTTGGGCTCTTTTTTGGTTCCATATGAATTTTAGAATTTTTTTTTTTTAATCTACAGAGTGCTCATGGCTCCAGTGAAGGAGATTGTAGTGAATGCTAAGTTCTAGTCCAAGGTCTTTTTTTTTTTTTAAGACAGAGTCTTACTCCATCATCCAGGCTGGAGTGCAGTGGCATGATTATAGCTTGCTGCAGCCTCCAACTCCGGTGCTCAATTGATCCTCCCACCTCAGCCTCCTGAGTAGCTGGAATTACAGGTGTGAGCCACCATGCTTGGCTAATTTTCTTTTCTTTTCTTTTCTTTTTTTTGTAGAGATGGGGGTCTTGCTATGTTGCCCAGGCTGGTCTTGAACTCCTGCGTTGAAACAATCCTCCCGCCTCAGCCTCTCAAAATGCTGGGATTAGAGGCATGAGCCACTGAGCTGGCCTATAACATGTTGTTATTATGCTATGTTTTACATTTACTTTCTGTTTTATAAAGAGATTTTAAAGCCAAGAATGGATGTTTAATTTTATTAAATGCCTTCTTAGCATTTATTAATAAAATTATATGGCTTTACTTGTTTGATCTATTAATACAATGAATTGCTTTGGTACATTTCCTAATATTGAATCATTCTGGCATTTCTGGAATCAACCCATTTTGGTCACAGTGTGCTGTTTTTTAACACTTTTAAAATTTTAATTAGGATTTTAAAAAAATCTTTGGCTTTAGTCAGTTTGGCTTGTAATTTTTCCTTTTTTGCCCACGAGATGCTTTTAATGATTGATAGAAATGACAGAGCTTGCTGGTGGATTAGATGTTGGGATTCAGGATAAAGAAGGAATCAGCTCAGCTTTATGGCCAGCTAGGGAGATGTTGGTACCTTTTAGTGAGCCAGCGGAGATGGAAAGTGGGTGGACCAGACTGTGTTCAAGTCAACAGGAAGTCTGCAAGGGAGTGCGAGGGATGGGGATTATCGGAACCACCTCCTGAGAGCTTTCAAAATGTGCATTTCAAACTGAGCATGCTGATGTTAAAATATGTTGCAAACTTCTGACTCAGAAGAGTGGACTGAGCACCTCTGTTTATTTCCTATCCTTCCTGAGGCCCCTTTAAAATAAGAAAGGAGCAGGGAAAACAAGTATAAGCCAATAACTAAGAAGAGAGCATAGGCAGTCACAGGCAGTCGGGAGCCTGTGGTGGTGGTGGTGGGAATATCTATGCATGAAGGATTTCAAAAATTCTGGGGAGAGGAAAGCCAATAGAAGGCTGATGACTAATATGGTGGGGAAGAGGGCCTGGTGGCCTAGAATATGTGCAGTGTGGGCTATAGCCAGGGACACAGCTGGGAGACACCAGGGTCAGAAGAGGTGAAAATAGGGGCATTACCAGGTTGCTGTGGGGAGGAAGTGTTGCTTCCTCATCCCTCTTTCATACTTTGATGCAAGATTAAATTTTTTTTTTTATTCAAAAAATATATATATTTTTGAGACAGAGTCTCATTCTGTAGCCCGAGCTGAAGTACAGTGGCATGATCTAGGCTCACTGCAACCTCCGCCTCTGGGACTCAAGAGATTTTCGTGCTTCAGCCTCCCGTGTAGCTGGGACTACAGGCGTGCACCACCACGCCTGGCTAATTTTTTGTATTTTAGTAGAGACAGGGTTTCGCCATGTTTTCCCAGGGTGGTTTCGAATTCCTGAGCTCAGGTGATCCACCTGCTGTGGCCTCCCAAAGTGCTGGGATTACAGGCATGAGCCACCGCACCCGGCCACTTCATGCAGGATATCTAGCAGCCAGGCATCTAGCATCAAAGAAAAATGAACAACAATAGCAATAATAATACAATGAAAAATTAAAAATTGGCAGATTGCTCTCTAAATAAATTTAGCAAATGGTCTAGGGAGAAGCAGGACAGTAGACGGCAAGAACAACATTAGCTCCTGGATGCAAAGATGATGACTTCTAGCATTTAGGGGTCCCCAGGACTATAGCCTATTCACCCTAAAGTAGATGAGATTTGGTTAGTCAACAAGACCTACCCAAGTACACATAGTCCGTTATTTGTTTTTCTAGTGCCTCATTCTTAAATATGATAATAAAGGATCACCAGCCGTTTGGGGAAAGATTACAACTTCCTTTCTTTCTTTTTTTTTTTTTTTTTGAGACGGAGTTTGCCTCTTGTTGCCCAGGCTGGAGTGCAGTGGCACTGTCTCAGCTCACTGCAACCTCAACCTCCTGGGTTCAAGCGATTCTCCTGCCTCAGTCTCCCAAGTAGCTGGGATTACAGGCACCCGCCACCATGCCTGGCTCATTTTTGTATTTTTACTAGAGACGGGGTTTCACTAAGTTGGACAGGTTGGTTTTGAACTCCTGACCTCAGGTGATCTGCCCGCCTCAGCCTCCCGAAGTGCTGGGATTACAGGCGTGAGCCACCATGCCTGGCCAGAAAGCTTACAACTTTCAAAATACAGAAATACAAAGAAAATCAATGGAAGAACTAAAAATATGCTCTAACCATATTTGGAGAGGAAGAAGTGATGGGGGAGGGGTTGTGTAACAGAGCTAAATTATCATCTGTCATGCCAGTAAGTGGACAGATAATATATAAAAATGGGCCAGGCGCTGTTGCTCACACCTGTAATCCCAGCACTCTGGGAGGCTGGCACCGGTGGATTGCCTGAGGTCAGGAGTTCGAGACCAGCCTGGCCAACATGGTGAAACCCCGTCTCTAATAAAAATACAAAAATTAGCTGGGCATGATGGCAGACACCTGTAATCCCAGCTACTTGGGAGGCTGAGACAGGAGAATCGCTTGATCCCGGCAGGCGGAGGTTGCAGGGAGCTGAGATCTTGCCATTGCACTCCAGCCTGGGTGACAAGAGTGAAATTCCGTCACAACAACAACAACAACAACAAAAGATAAATAAATAGTGGGATAGGCCGGACGCAGTGGCTTCCACCTGTAATCCCAGCACTTTGGGAGGCTGAGACGGGCTAATCACCTGAGGTCAGGAGTTTGAGACCAGCCTGACCAACATGGAAAAACCTTGTCTCAGCTAAAAATACAAAATTAGCTAGGCATGGTGGTGCATGCCTGTAATCCTAGCTACTCGGGAGGCTGAGGCAGGAGAATCACTTGAACCCCGGAGGCAGAGGTTGCGGTGAGCCAAGATCGCGCCATTGCACTCCAGCCTGGGCAACAAGAGTGAAACTCCGTCTCAAAATAAATAAATAAATAAACAAACAAATAAATAGCGGGATAAACAGATTATTTAGAGATACAGAGATAAAGCTCAGAAAAATCAAAAAATTCAAGGAGGAACAGATAATGGTAGAGCACCAGGGGAAAGGGGATAGAAGCTATTCTATAGTATTTGATATTTTAACCATGTGCAAATTCTACTTTAATAAAAGACACACAGATTATTTTATTTTATATATTATTATTATTATTATGTTTTGAGATGGAGTTTCGCTCTTGTTGCCCAGGCTGGAGTGCAATGGTGTGATCTCAGCTCACCGCAACCTCCGTCTCCTGAGTTCAAGCGATTCTCCTGTCTCAGCCTCCCGGGTGGCTGGGATTACAGGCACCCGCCACCACACCCAGCTAATTTTTGTTTGTTTGTTTGTTTTGTTTTGTTTTGTTTTTTGAGACAGAGTCTGGCTCTGTTGCCCAGGCTGGAGTGCAGTGGCGCGATCTCGGCTCACTGCAGGCTCCACCTCCTGGGTTCATGCCATTCTCCTGCCTCAGCCTCCCGAGTAACTGGGACTACAGGCCCCCGCCACCACTCCGGCTAATTTTTTTGTATTTTTAGTGGAGACGAGGTTTCAGCATATTGGTCAGGCTGGTCTCGAACTCCTGACCTCAGGTGATCTGCCCACTTCAGCCTCCCAAAGTGCTGGGATTATAGACATGAGCCAACACGCCTGGCTGACACACAGATTATTTTTAAAAATAAAACCAGAAAACAGAATCCACATAGCCAGGCTCTACTTAGAATGTGTATGAGGAGTAGAGAGGAGAGGAGAGAGACTGAGTGGCAGGGTGGAGGGGAGAGGAGGTGGCGGCAGGGGCGGTGAGGCTCCCCAGGTGATTCTGATGAGTCTCCCTCCACCCACAACACTATAGACCAAGAGAGACGTTGGACTTTCTCTGAGATAATTATGAAACAAATTCCTGATCGATACTAACCTCCTTAAAGTCAAGTTTATATCAACTACCACGTCCTCCTGCAAATAATTATGTTGAGGAAGACGAGTAGTAAATACTGGAAGGGCATCATCTTAGGTCTGATAAGTCCGCATCAGTAAAAACACAAAATTGATGAGTTATACATTGGTTTGGAGGGAGGGGTGTGATCCTGGCTAAATTTGTAAAAATTAAGTGATCCTAGAATGGGAGTGGGAAGAAATAGGAAACAAACAAACAAACAACAAACGAAAACAAACACAACACTTCAAAACTTTTAACTGTCCCAAAGGCTAAATTACAGTGGCGAAGAAGTGGAACAGAAACAGAAAGGAAAGAGCTCTTTGCGGAATTCCATTTGCTGTTCCCAACACTGAAAACGTTCTTCCATAAGATCTTTGTCTGGCTGGCTAGCTCCTTGTCATTCAGGTCTCGGCTTAAGTGTCATTCCATTCATTCATCCAGCCAATAGTTATTGAGCAGCTTCCGGTGTGAGGCACTGGTCTAGCACCTGGAGAGTCGGAAGGGGACTCTACAAACCCTCTACTCACAGGAAACAGTGAGAGGGACACAGACCATAAGCATATAAGTAGATAAATTATTGCCTGTTGGGTTTGCTGGGAAGCCAACTCTGAGATGTGTCAAAGACAAAACTAAGTCTGAGACAAAATTAACAAAAGCTCTTTATTCATAAACTTGCCTCAAGGGAACCCATCTGCCATCACTTGTGCTTCAGCTGGGATTCAAGGGTCTTAAAGACTATGTTTTATAGAGTAAGAAGAGGAAATACCGAGATAGTCTCTGATTGACAAGTGTTCTCTTGTGGTTGGGAATTTTGGAAGTGGGGAGACTTCCTAATTAATCTTCAGGTATATTTGGCAGTCCTTGGTTGGAACAGTTTGGGGACGTTTCAAAAGAGGAAGGACTGTTCAATCTTAAGGGCAGGGGGTTTTCTGGAGTGGAAGTTTTCCTGGAACAAGTGGATAGCGATGGTCTGGTTTTTGCAGTTGAATTGTCATAATGGGGCCGGGTGCAGTGGCTCAGGCCTGTAATCCCAGCACCTTGGGAGGCTGAGGTGGGTGGATCACATGAGCTCAGGAGTTTGATACCAGCCTGGCCAATGTGGCGAATCCCCGTCTCTACTAAAAATACAAAAATTAGCTGGGCTTGGTGGCGCATGCCTGTAATCCCAGCTACTTGGGAGGCTGAGGCAGAAGAATCGCTTGAACCCGGGAGGTGGAGGTTGCAGTGAGCCGAGATCACGCCACTGCACTCTAGCCTGGGTGACAGAGTGAAACTCTGTCTCAAAAAAAAAAAAAAAAAAAAATTGCCCTGGAGTGGTTGGGGAAGGGAGTGTGGCTACCATGCCAGGCAGTTTCTCAGATAGAGGTTAACATGCGGGGTGTTAGTTAGGGAGGGCCCTTGGTATCAATAGCTGTGGGAGGTTGGGGAACAGCTAGGCATGGCCAGAGGGAGAGAAGCTGAGCTGCCATGCAGGCACAATAAATACCTCATGCCACCCTCTGGGGTTCTCTATTGCTAGAGTGGCCCTTTGGAGTTGTCCTGAATTGGGAAGGGATGATCAGGTCTCTGTATGCCTCCAATAATCAGTCATGGGATGTGGCCAAATCAACTTGGGCCTTTGTTTTTCCTTTAAGTTTTCTGGTTACCTCTTTATTTACATATGTGGAGGACTTTGCATATTACTCAATTATATTAAGTGACATGAGATGTAACTGGAGAGTTTTTTTGGTCTGTTTTTGTTTTTGTTTTGAGCCAGGGTTTTGCTCTTGTGGCCTGGGCTCTTCTCACGCAGGCTGGGGTGCAGTGGCATAACCTCTGAGCCTCAAGTGATCCTCCCGTTTTGGCCTCCCAAAGTGCTGGGATTACAGGCATGAGCCACTATGCCTAGCCTAACTGGAGAGTTTTGAGCAAATAAGTGCTGTAATCTTACAGGGACATGACCTTACATGCATTAAGCCAATCACAGGAACATGGACCAGTGTGGGAACAGAGGAAATAATGAGAAGAAGACTGAATCTGGATATACTTAAAAGGAAGAGTCAATAATTTTTGCTATAAATTAGATGTGGGGTATGAGAGGAAGGGAGGAGTCAAGGAAGACTTCAACGTTTTTGGTGTGAACAAGTAAGTTGCTCATTCTATTGAGAAGGAAAATACTGAGAGGAGCCGATTTGGGACAGGAAGAGAATCAAGATTTTAGTTTGGGACATATTGAGTTAGACATTGCCATTAGATATTCAGTTGGAGATCTTGAATAGGTAGGTGGATATGTAAGTGTGGAATTCATGAAAGAGGTTAAGTTTAGAGATGAAAAATTTAGCAATCTTCAGCATATAGATGGCATTGGGAAGGTGGTCAATCTTGATTCTCTCTGTTTATTGACCAATTTGCAAAATAATGAGTTCCCTAGCATTATCTTCAGGTGACCAATGAGTAGTTTCTTAAAAATATATCTTACCATGAACTCATGAATTTAAATATACCAACATGATTCCATTCTATGCAACTGTAATTCCTATTGATGCTCAAATCTTTGGCCAGTGGGAGTTCCTGTAAATTGGCATATTAATTCTTTTGACATTTTCCCAGCAGTCTTTGATAGCTTCCTTACTTTCTAGTATGACGAGTTATTTCAAGCCTGTCTTGTATATTTCCTACCCTAGACCCAGAATCAGCTATTTCTTCAAGGAGCTCTGGTCTTTTCTAGTGCGAAATAGTATTTGGATACCACAATCTGGGCATTCTTTGCTACTGGATCAGTCATTGCTTTTATGCTTTTTCGGTGTCAGAGCTTGGAAATAGATTTTTTTTTTTCTATAAAGATAAAAAACATAATGAGTTCATATATAATACTTCCTAAAATTTGAGACTAGCGAGTTTTGCTTAACCTCTTTGATATTAAATCTGTATCTTTATTTATTCTCTCATACCAAAAATTTCGGTTTCCAATTTCATCAACATGTTACATGAAACAGTCTGAGAATATCAACACCAACACTACCACTAACATGATTGCTGAAAAGAGTTTAAGACTTTTTGGATTTCCTTTTGCATTTAGAGTATATCCTACTAAGAATGTATAGACAGATCATTGTATTTTTTTTTTTTTTTTTGATACAGGTCTCACTCTGTCACCCAGGCTGGAGTGCAGTGGCACTATCGGGGCTCACTGCAGCCTCGACCTCCCAGGCTCAAGCGATCCTCCCACCTCAGCTTCCTGAGTAGCTGGGACTGACACCTGGCTAATTTTTGTTTTGTTTTGTTTTGTTTTGGTAGAAACGAGGTTTCACCGTCTTGCCTAGGGTGGTCTCAAACTCCTAGGCTCAAGCAATCCTCCTGCCTCAGCCACCCAAAGTGCTGAGATTACAGGCATGAGCCACTGCGCCTGGCCAAATCACCGTATTTAAAAATAAATGGAAATAATTATTCTCTGTGCAGTTATTCTACTAATTTGATGGATAATTGGTTTCATTTGTTTCATGCAGTTTTCAGTTTTTAGGGATTGCTTGAAAAATTTAATTTTGTTTTCTAATTAGGTAAAATAGATGGTTTCAAAATCAAATATTCAAAGTATATTCGGAGAAGTCTAGCTTCCAGCCTTGTCCCTCCCACCCTGTTCCCTCTCTCTATAAATGGGTAATTTAGGCCGGGCGCGGTGGCTCATGCCTGTAATCCCAGCACTTTGGGAGGCCGAGGCGGGCAGATCAAGAGGTCAGGAAATCGAGACCATGGTGAAACCCCGTCTCTACTAAAAATACAAAAAATCAGCCGGGCGCAGTGGCGGGCGCCTGTAGTCCCAGCTACTCGGGAGGCTGAGGCAGGAGAATGGCGTGAACCGGAGAGGCGGAGCTTGCAGTAAACTGAAATCATGCCACTGCACTCCAGCCTGGGCGACAGAGTAAGACTCCATCTCAAAAAAATAAAAAAATAAAAAAATAAATAACTTAAAAATGTTTTTGCTTATCCTTCCATTTAGAAAATATAAGCAAATACAGGTTGAGAGACAATTTTCTGTGGTCCTCTCACATTTCTTCATATCTTTTGAACAGAGTCACTGACTGCTTTTGTCTTGGACTATCATTTTAGGGATGTCTGTGTAAGCTAACAGCCCCGGTACATAGAGATAGTGGCTTCCTTTGCAATGTAAGGCAGACATACTTACTGTTAATTATACAAGATTCAGATTTTCTTTTTCTTTTTTTTTCATAGGTTATTGGGGTACAGATATATTCAGACTTTCTAAGCTCAGGGTTTCTTTCCTGCAATGCATCCCACTGCATATGCAGGCCTCACCTGATCCTTTTCTTTTTTTTTTTTTTTTTTTTTGAGACGGAGTCTCGCCCTGTCACCCAGGCTGGAGTGCAGTGGCGCGATCTCGGCTCACTGCAAGCTCCGCCTCCCGGGTTCACCCCATTCTCCTGCCTCAGCCTCTCCGAGTAGCTGGGACTACAGGCGCCCGCCACCACGCCCAGCTAATTTTTTGTATTTTTAGTAGAGACGGGGTTTCACCATGGTCTCGATCTCCTGACCTCGTGATCTGCCCGCCTCGGCCTCCCAAAGTGCTGGGATTACAAGCGTGAGCCACCGCACCCAGCCTCCACCTCATCCTTTTCATGTCAGCCTTTAGGAATTGAGGCTTGGAGAGCAGGCTGAAATATTGATACTCTGACTACTGCTGTTGCTGTGAATAATAAATGCCTTTGTCTCTGACCCAAGAATCTTGTGTCTTCTGCCAGAATCCCATAAAACCATGGCAGGCTAACTTGTTAGATTGCAAGTAGGGTAAAATCTCAGACCCTTCACTGTTCCTGACTATATATATTTGTATTCTACCATATCCATTTCTTAGACAAATGTTACTGTTCTATACATACTTTGTCCATTTAAGGATAAAGTACAGAAGCTATTTCAAATCAAGGGACTTAATGAGATCATCTAGGGAGTGAGTGAAGATCAAAAAGAAGTCCAGAGATGAGCCCTGGGGCACTCCAATATTTGGATGTTGAAAAGATAAAGAAAAATCATCATAGAAGATTGAGAAGAAGCAGTCAGTGGCATATAAAGAGAATCAAAAAAGAGTGATGGCCCAGATTCTGAAATCTTTCTTAGCCAACTTTCCTGAAAAACTCTATCTAAGGTAGCACCCCATCCCTAACCCAATCACTTTGTATTTATCACCTCTTTTAAATACTTCATGAAATTTATAACCATCTGAAATGGTTCATTTATTTCCTTATTTAACTGCTACATTAGATCATTTACTCCATGAGTGCAGAGACCACATCTAAAAAGATTACCACTATGTCCCCAGCAACTAAAACAGGGCCTTACACACACTAGGCACTCAACAAATACGTGTGAAATCAATGAATGCAGACATGTATACACGAATGAAAGAATGAGTATCTTCTGGACTAAAGGTACTTGGACAGATTCTTAGATAAATTCACTTTTACAAATTCTTTACAGAAATAATCTGACTTATGGTGAGGATTCAACTCAAAACAAAATTAGCAAGATTTCATTATATACATCTCAGGGAACTTCAGGTTTTGGTGAATTTCTTTTTTTCTTTTTCTTTTTCTTTTTTTTTTTTTTTTGAGCTCTTTTGCCCAGGCTGGAGTGCAGTGGTGCAATCTCGGCTCACTGCAACCTCTGCCTCCTGGGTTCAAGCGATTCTTCTGCCTCAGCCTCCCAAGTAGCTGGGACTACAGGTGCGCACCACCTTGCCTGGCTAATTTTTTTTGTATTTTTAGTAGAGACAGGGTTTCACCATATTGGCCAGGCTGGTCTTGAACTCCTGACCTCATGATCCGCCTGCCTCGGCCTCCCAAAGTGTTGAGATTACAGGTGTGAGCCACTGTGCCCGGCGGCTTTGGTGAATTTCATTAGAGACTTCGGAGCTTATTTTTGAGAGCCCAGGAGGAACCCTACAGCCTGGGAAATGGCAAATTGCTTGTACGTGCCCATGTGTGTCTGTGTGTGCATATTAAAAAAGAAAAAAAGAATAATTCAAGTAATTATAGACATCTAGATACTTGGGAAAACATCAGAACAAATTATGAACCAATAAACTTTCCAGCACTTAATAAAGCAAAAATTAGTGTGTGGCTAGCATTATGATCCCATGGTGAGCCAGTGTGCCAGTCTTATTCTGTTTTCTATTATGAGTGCCATGTCATGCTGATCCTGGAGAAGCAATAGGTGTAATCTATTTAGACTTCATTAAGGGTTACATGTCCTCCAGCATGCTTTTCTAATCAACAACCTAGACAGATAAGGCCTACATCCACTGTATCCAAGAAGACTTTCCTGCTTGCCAAAAGTGTAGCAGGAACCCAATCATATTTATTACTACTATTTAGAGCTAGTAGCAGCCTGGGGAGAGAGTGGTGGAGAAAAATGACAGGATCATAGGGAAAAGGTAAACACAACAAAGTAGAGGAAAAAGGAAAATATAATACCTTGGCTCAGGTATTGTTTATTATTTATGTATAGGAAAATATTCTGTTCGTCCCATACGGTACTTGACAGATACAATGGATGACCTTGACCTAGCTATAGGGCTTTGATAGCAGAGCTTATCAGGTTTAATAAATAAATACATTTTATAACCAAGGGATATATTATTCAACTAATAGTACTTTTAAAAGCTATTTTTTTTCTGATGATAGATAAAATTAACATTTTCTAAAAGAAAAAAATACACAAAAAAATCAGAGTATAGTAAAAGACAATATAGCTTAGTGTTTAAACAACCATAAATTTTGGTGCCACATAGTACTGGGTTCACATTCAGGCTCTACTACTTGATGGAACCATGTGACTTTTATTTTGCCTGAGCCTCAATTTCTGCAATAATAAAATGGGAATAATAGTACTTAATTTGTAGAGTTGTTGTAAAGATGAAAAGACCTTGGGTTTTCTACTTCAAATAATATGAAAGATTGAATAGTGCAATAAACCTTTCCGTAACAAGGCACTTAGAAATCATGGATAAAATACAACTCCAAGAAAGCAAATCTCCAGGAGCCAAAAAGGAACATAAAATAGAAACCAAAGTGATAGGTAAGCTCCAAAACCACTTATAGTTGCTGCTGTAAGAAATGCAGAACTCTGTTTTTCAGTGTCTGTACAGGGATCTAGCACAGCACACAGGGCTCTGGGCCTGCACAAGGGGGTGGGGGTTGTTGGAACTGCAGCTTCACATGAAGTCAGGACTGTCTAAGAACTACAGCCTAGTGAAATAGTAGGCCAGAAAAACAGTCTGCTTGCAGCAAGGGGAGAAAACAAGTCTTGTTTGTCTCAATTCCCCCTTTAAGTGGTGAAAAAAGTCTTCCCTGAAAATTTAGAGCTGGCTGTTAGCCTGCCTTCATATGTGGTTAGAATTTAAATTTATATCACTTACTGGCCAGGTGCAATGACTCACGCCTCTAATGTCAGCACTTTGGGAGACTGAGGCAGGCGGATCACCTGAGGTCAGGAGTTCAAGACCAGCCTGGCCAACATGGTGAAACCCCATCCCTACTAAAAATACAAAAATTAGCTGGGCATGGTGGCATGTGCCTGTAATCCCAACTACTCGGAAGGCTGAGGCACGAGAATCCCTTGAACCTGGGAGGTGGACATTGCAGTGAGCCGAGATCGTGCCACTGCACTCCAGCCTGGGTGACAGAGCAAGGCTCCGTCTCAAAAAAATTTATATTACCTATTGTCTTAGTTCATTCATGCTGCTATAACAAAATAGCAAAGACTGGGTAATTTATAAACAATAGAAATTTATTTCTCATAGTTCTGGAGGCTGAGAAGTCTAAGATCAAGGTGCTGGCAGGTTTGGTGTCTGGTGAGGGCTGCTCTCTGCTTCCAAGATGGTGCTTTGTTGCTGCATCCTCTGGAGGGGATGAATGCTGCTTCCTCACAGAGCAGGAGGGATGAACTTGCTCTCTCTCTTTTTTTTTGAGATGGAGTCTTGCACTGTCGCCAGGCTGGAGTGAAGTGGCTCGATTGATCTTGGCTCATTGCAACCTCTGCCTTCTGGGTTCAAGTGATTCTCCTGCCTCAGCCTCCTAAGTAGCTGGGATTACAGGCGCCCACCACCATGCCCAGCTAATTTTTTGTATTTTTAGTAGAGACGGGGTTTCACTATGTTGACAAGGCTGGTCTCAAACGCCTGACCTCGTGATCCACCTGCCTCAGCCTCTCAAAGTGTTTGGATTACAGGCATGAGCCACCGCTCGCAGGTTTTTTTGTTTTTTTTTTTTTTTGAGACGGTGCCTTGCTCTGTTGCCCAGGCTGGAGTGCAGTGGTGCAATCTCGGCTCACTGCAACCTCCACCTCCCAGGTTCAAGGGATTCTCTTGCCTCAGCCTCCTGAGTAGCTGGGACTACAGGTGCCTGCCACTGCGCCTGGCTAATTTTTGTATCTTTAGTAGAGACAGGGTTTCACCATATTGGCCAGGCTGGTCTCATACTCCTGACCATGTGATCTGCCCATCTTGGTCTCCCAAAGTGCTGGCATTACAGGCATGAGCCACCGTGCTTGGTCAATTTTGTATTTTTTTTTTAGTAGAGATGGGGTTTCAACATGTTGGCCAGGCTGGTCTTGAACTCCTGACCTCAGGTGATCTACCTGCCTCGGCCTCCCAAAGTGCTGGGATTACAGGCGTGAGCCACCGTGCCTGGCCTTATCTTAATTTTTACGACCTAAATTGAACACTATTATTATTTATTGATAGAGTTCATATGTGTTTAAATTCCCCCACCCCATTTATCCCAGTTTACTTGTTTGCCGTTATTCTTATATCTCAGACCTTCATTATGGAATCATTCTTCCTAAAGAACATATGATAGAAAATTCTCAATTTTTCCTTATCTGGAAATATCTTCACTTTTCCCTCACTTTTAAAAGCTAATTTGGCCAAGCGCAGTGGGTCACGCCTGTAATCCCAGCACTTTGGGAGGCTGAGGTGGGTGGATCACCTCGGGCCAGGAGTTTGAGACCAGCTTGGGCAACATGGTGAAACCCCCTGTCTCTATTAAAAAAAAAAACAAAACAAAAATTAGCCGGGCTTGGTGGTGGGCGCCTGTAATCCCAGCTACTCAGGAGGCTGAGGCATGAGAATCGCTTGAACCTGAGAGGCCGAGGTTGCAGTGAGCCAAGATTGCGCTGCACTCCAGGCTGGGGTTAGAGCGAAGACTCTGTCTCCAAAAAAAAAAGAATAGAAATAAAGTAAAATCCAGGTTTGTGCTGTTTACCTGTATGTACAATACCTCAGAATGATTGAAAATAAAAGGTTAAGAAAGGATATTTTAGTACCATACAGTAACCAAAAGAAATGTGTGTAGTTGTATTAATAGCAGACAAGGGCTGGGTGCAGTGGCTCACGCCTGTAATCCCAACACTTTGGGATGCCAAGTCAGGCGGATCACCTGAGGTCAGGAGTTTGAGATAACCTGGACAACATGGCAAAGCCCTTTCTCTACAAAAAATACCAAGAAAAAACAAACAACAACAAAAAATTAGCCGGACATGGTGGCGAATGCTTGTAATTCCAGCACTTTGGGGGGCAGAGGCAGGTGGATCACCTGAGGTCAGGAGTTCAAGACCAACCTGGACAACATGGTGAAATGCTGTCTCTACCAAAAATACAAAAATTAGCCAGGCATGGTGGTGGGTGCCTGTAATCCCAGCTACTCGGAAGTCCAAGGCAGGAGAATTGCTGGAACCTGGGAGGCGGAGGTTGCAGTAAGCCGAGATTGCTCCACTGCACTCCAGCCTGGGTGACATAGAAAGACTCTGTATCAAAAAACAAAACAAAACAAAACAAAACAAAAACAAAAAAACCAGACATGAATAGATTTTTTTGTTTTTTTGAGACAGTCTTACTCTGTCACCCAGGCTGGAGTGCAGTGGCACAATCTGGGCTCACTGCAACCTCTGTCACCCAAGCTCAAGCAATTTTCCTGTCTCGGCCTCTTGAGTAGCTGGGATAACAGGTGCGTGCCACCACTCCCAGCTAACTTTTTGTAGAGACGGGATTTCACCATGTTGGCCAAGCTGGTTTCAAACTCTTGACCTCAAGCTATCTGCCCACCTCGGCCTCCCAATGTGCTGGGATTACAGGTCACTGTGCCTGGCCCAAAAATAGACTTTGTGATGTGACAGAGATAGCTAGCTATTCATTAAATCTCTCTCTCTCTCTCTCTCTTTATTTTTTTTTTTGAGATCAGGTCTCACTCTGTCACCCAGGCTGGAGTGCAATGATGCAATCGTGGCTCACTGCAGCCTCAACCTCTTAGGCTCAAGCAATCCTCCCACCTCAGCCTCCCTAGTAGTTGGGACTACAGGCAAGTGCCAATGTGCCTGGCTAATTTTTTTTTTTTTTTTTTGAGATGGAGTCTCACTCTGTTGCCAGGCTGGAGTGCAATGGTGTGATCTTGGCTCACCGCAACCTCTGCCTCCTGGGTTCCAGCGATTCTCCTGCCTCAGCCTCCCTGAGTAGCTGGGATTACAGGCATGCACCACCACACCCGGCTAATTTTGAATTTTTAGTAAAGACGGGGTTTCTCCATGTTGGTCAGGCTGGTCTCAAACTCCTGACCTCACGTGATCCACCCGCCTTGGGCTCCCAAAGTGCTGGGATTACAGGCATGAGCCACCACACCCAGCATTTTTTTTTATTTTTATTTTTAGTAGAGACGAGGTTTCGCCATGTTGGCCAGGCTGATCTCGAACTCCTGATCTCAAATGATCTGCCTGCCTCGGCCTCCCAAAATGCTGGGATTATAGGCACGAGCCACCGTGCCTGGCCTGCCCGGCTAATTTTTGTATTTTTTGTAGAGATGGGGTTTCACCGTGTTGCCCAGGCTGGTCTTGAACTCCTGGGCTCAAGCAACCTGCCCCCTTCGGCCTCCCACAGTGCTGGGATTACAGGTGTGAGCCACTGCGCCTGGTCCAAATCTTTTTTTTTTTTTATAGAGCTATAAATGGGTAGTAGCTGGACCATCAGGGATTACGTTTCCAAGTTCTGCTTTTATCTACGAGTGGCCATATGATCAGGTATTGCCAGTCAACCATGAGTGGAACTGAGTGGACCATGAATCCAATTGATGAGTGGACTGTGGAATAGGGTTGGAAAGTCAAATGGAATTGACTTGTTCCAAATCATTTGTTGCAAGCGCAGGGTTTGGCACATACTGGCTCAAAATTTGGATGCAGAGTTTCCTATTTTTGTCATTCTAAAGAAAATTTGCCCCAAATTGCACCACCCAGGGTAAAACTGTATTCTATTTCTTTCTAGGTTCTTATCTAAACATAATTCTGTAACATAAAACAAAGTAGGGTTCTCATGGTACACACAGACCTCCTCATGAAACCCTATTTTTGTTTCTTGTTACTGAATGCTCCTCCAAGGCATGAATTTTTTTTTTTTTTTTTGAGATGGAGTCTTGCTCTGTTGCCCAGGCTGGAGTGCAGTGTCACGATCTCAGCTCACTGCAACTTCAGCTTGTCAGGTTCAAGGGATTCTCCTGCCTCAGCCTGGCTAATTTTTTGTATTTTTAGTAGAGACAGGGTTTTTACCATGTTGGCCAGGCTGGTCTCGAACTCCTGACGTCAGGTGATCCACCTGCCTTGGCCTCCTAAAGTGCTGGGATTACAGGTGTGAGCCACCGTGCCCAGCTCAAGGCATGATTTTCAATCTTGCCATAACAGTCTGTAACTCAGCACAGTGCTGGACACAAGGTAGCCTTTAAATGTTAGCAATGAGTATTGAGGGCAAGGAGCCCAAGTCTGATAAGGGAGGAGATGGAAGATGTAGCACAGTTCACCCAACTACTATCCTGACACACATGATAATGACTATCACTGCCTAAACATTTTTGTATCTCTGATCTTTGTTTTTTGTGAGACAGAGTCTAGCTCTGTTGCCCAGGCTGGAGTGCGGTGGCACGATCTTGGCTCACTGCCACCTCGGCCTCCCGGGTTCAAGCAATTTCTGGCTAATTCTTGTATTTTTGGTAGAGATGGTGTTGCACCATGTTGGCCAGGCTGGTCTCGAACTACTGACCTCAGGTGATCCGCCTGCCTTGGCCTCTCCAAGTGCAGGGATTACAGGTGTTAGCCACTGCGCCTGGCCAGTATCTCTGATAATTTCTTAAGGATAAATCGCTAGAAGCCGAATTACTGGATCCATGAATAAAGGCATGTTTAAGATTCTTGATACAGACTATCAAATTGCTTTCTGAAAGATTGCATCAATTTATAATCCTTTTATTTGCCTTGTAAAATAGGAATCATTATTCCCATTTAACAAATCAGATAACTGAGTCTCAGAGAAGATTAAGAAACTTGTTACAAGTCACAGCTAAAGCTGGGCATTGAATACAACTAAAAAGTTATCATTCCATTCCATTTTGAATTTACTATGGGGCTTAGTTTTTCCCCAAAAAAATGTATGCCAAAGCTACCAAACAACAGGCCTGGAGGCTTTCAAAAACATCAATGTGGCCAGGCACGGTGGCTCACGCCTGTAATCCCAGCACTTTGGGAGGCTGAGGAGAGTGGATCACCTGAGGTCAGGAGTTCGAGACCAGCCTGGCCAACATGGTAAAACCCCGTCTCTAATAAAAATACAAAAATTAGCTGGGCATGGTGGCAGACACCTGTAATCCCAGCTACACGGGAGGCTGAGGCAGGAGAATTGCTTGAACCCGGGAGGTGGAGGTGCAGTGAGTCGAGATCCTTCCATTGCACTCCAGCCTGGGAGACAAGAGAGAAACTGCATCTTAAAAAAAAAAAAAAAAAAAATCCATGTTATGAAAGTCCAAAAAGTAAATTAGAGGCCGGCGAGGTGGCTTGCGCCTGTAATCCCAGCACTTTGGGAGGCCGAGGTGGGCGGATTATCTTAGGTCAGGACTTCGAGACGAGCCTGGCCAACATGACGAAACCCTGTCTTTACTAAAAACACAAAAATTAGCCAGGCATGGTGGCACACAGCTGTAATCCCAGCTACTTGGGAGTCTGAGGCAGGAGAATCGCTTAAACCTGGGAGGTGGAGGTTGCAGTGGGCTGAGATTTCATCACTGTGCTCCAGCCTGGGTGACAGAGTGAGATTCCGTCTCAAAAAATAAAAATAAGTTTAAAAATATATAAATAAATAAATAAATTCGGAAAAACAGCTAGGGACTTTTCTAGATTAAAGGACACTAAAGAGACATGTAATGCATGATCCTCCATTAGAAACTGAATTTTAAAAAACCAGCTTATTACAAAGGGCATCTTGCGGAAAGTTCAGTAAATTTAAATATAGACTGTATATTAAACAACAGTACTGTACCAATGTTAAAGTTTGCAAATGTGGGCCAGGTGCAGTGGCTCACGCCTGTAATTCCAGGCCTTTGGGAGGCCAAGGCGGGTGAGTCACCTGAGGTCAGGAGTTCGAGACCAGCCTGACCAACATGGTGAAACCCCATCTCTACTAAAAATACAAAAATTAGCTTGGCATGGTGGCGGCTCCTGTAATCCCAGCTACTCGGGAGGCTGAGGCAGGAGCATCACTTGAACCCGGGAGGCGGAGGTTGCAGTGAGCTGAGATCATGCCACTGCACTCCAGCCTGGGCAACAGAACAAGACTGTCTCAAAACAAAACAAAACGAAACGAAAAAGTTTGCAAATGGGATAACAATATTGTGGTTACGTAGGATAATGTCTTTATTCTTAAAAGATACATATTGGCTGGGTGCGGTGGCTCACGCTTGTAATCCCAGCACTTTGGGAGGTTGACGTGGGTGGATCACCTGAGGTTGGGAGTTCAAGACCAGCCTGACCAACATGGAGAAACTCCGTCTCTACTAAAAATACAAAATTAGCCGGGTGTGGTGGTGCATGCCTGTAGTCCCAGCTACTTGGGAGGCTGAGGCAGGAGAATCACTTGAACCCGCGAGGAGGAAGTTGTGGTGAGCTGAGTTCGGGCCACTGCACTTCAGCCTAGGCAACAAGAGTGCAACTCCGTCTCAAAAAAAAAAAAAGGTACATATTGAAATATTAGGATTGAAATGTCATAATATCTACAATGAGTTCTCAGATGGTTCAGGAAAAGAAAGAAAGGAAGAAAAGGAGAAATAATGAAATATATATGGGAGGATAATGTAGGGTAATGTCTTTATTCTTAAAGGTACATATTGAAATACTAGGATTGAAGTCTCATAATATCTACAGTGAATTCTCAGAAGGTTCAGAAAAAGAAAGAAAGAAGGGGAAAAAGGAGAAACAAGAAAAAAAGAGAAATAAAGAAAAGAAATATATATGGGGAAAGGGGAGAGAGTAAATGTGCTGCATTTGGCAAATCTTGGTAAAGGATATACGGATATTCGTTGTGGTATTCTGAAAGTTTGAAATTTCACAAAATAATATGCTGCTGAATAAAAAATTGATACAAAACATAATGTTGGTGCTGGATCTTTAACATGATTTCTAAAGCAGTAAAGACTAAAAAAAAAAAAAAAAAAAAAAAAAAAAAAAAAAAAAAAAAAAAAAAAAAAAAAAAAAAAAAAAAAAACTTTGCAAAGGAGTGCCTCCTTTCTTTTTAAAGTGTTTGAAAAAATGCTTTAAAGAAAGCCCCATTCCCTTTAGGCTCATGGGACCCTAACGCATTTTCCCCCATGAAGCTGATTTTTAGGCTGTTAAATAATTGCTGCTGACTCATTTGCTTGTGGTCCCTGGATTTTGTAGTTTAGTCCTGTGATTATTGTTGTCTTGGTGATTAGCAATCTCTTACACTATCAGAGCCGGATTTCATGTCTCTTTTTTCTCCCTCCCAGGAGGCAATTATAACTCATCCCCCCAGGAGGCAATTATAACTCATCCCCGGGAGAATCATGAGTGTGAGGACTGGGCAGTGAGAAGGGATAGGATTCTTTTCTATATTTTCATTCCTTTTCTTTTTATTGGCTAGCTGTATCTGTCATAAATAGGTTGAGAGAAATTAAAGTCTTAAGGGGTAATATATTTCTGTGGCACATTCTATTTGCCAACTTAAAATATGCTATCTAGACTGTGCACATTCATTGACAACAATTGAGATATGAATTCTGTAATAGAAAATTGTATTCGCGATTGTATAAATGTACACATTGTATTTTCCTTTTTAAGGAAGAAACAATTTTAAAATGTACTATTAAAAGCAGAATTGTTTAAAATGAAATGGCCTTACCTTTTGCCTTATCTAAATAAGCAGAATTTAATTTTATAGTGCTAACGTTGTTATATTTCTGCAATAGCAATAACAGTAGTGGAAAAAGAGAGTTGAGTTACCTGTTTCTTAATGAAAAATTTGGTATGGTAGTTTCTGGGGAGTTGGCAGGTAGAAGTCTCCATGAATACATATTGTTTCTAGGTCAATTCCGCTTAAGAGTGGCACTGAAATTGGGGTGTAAACAGCTTGTAATCCTGTCTGCTTGTTTCAATCCTGCTGTGTTGCTTTGAGGAAGTGCAAATCTTTCAGAAGGTCAATAGTTCAGCTCAATGTGGTCTTTCCTTCCAGCAACATCCCCTTGAATAATATTTGTTGGTGAGAAAGCAAAGAGGACATTGATAAGGAATCAGTATTAACTTGGGGTAAAATATTTATGCACAAATTTAACCGAAAAGCTTATACAGTTTAATTGAGTTGAATTAAGATTTACCTATTTTTGAGCAAGGTGTAGAATTGGCGTCTCAGAATTGTCATAATTGCCATGTTTCTTAGGTTTATCTTTTATTTCATTTCATTTTAACTTTTTACTTGGAAATAATTTAAATTTACAGATGGATTTCATTTAGAAAAATTAATACAAAGATCTTGGGTATATCTTTCACCTAGATTTACCAGTTGTTAGCATTTTGCAACACATTTTTTTCCTCTCTCTCTCTCTCTCTATACGCATATACATATTATTGTTTTGTTGTTATTATTATTAGTTTTGTAAACCATTTGAGAGTAGTCACAGAGTTCATGCCCCTTTTTCTTCTCAAAACTTAAAAGTGTATTTTTTTAAAGAACAGGGACATTCTCTTTCATAAACATAGGAAAATAATCAAATTCAGAAAATGTAATACTGCTACAATTCTGTGATGTGGTACATAGTATATACTGAAATTTTGCCAGTTATCCTGATAATGTTCTTTTTTTTGTTTTGTTTTGAGATGGAATTTCACTCTTGTTGCCCAGGCTGGAGTGCAATGGTGCGATCTCGGCTTACCACAACCTCTGCCTTCCGGGTTCAAGTGATTCTCCTGCCTCAGTCTCCCGAGTAGCTGGGATTACAGGCGCATGCCATCATGCCCAGCTAATTTTGTATTGTTAGTAGAAACGGGGTTTCTCCATGTTGGTCAGGCTGGTCTTGAACTCCTGACCTCAGGTGATCTGCCCACCTCGGCTTCCCAAGGTGCTGGGATTACAGGCGTGAGCCACTGCACTCAGCCCCCGATAATGTTCTTTATAGCAACTTTTTCTCCCTTGATCTAGAATCCAATCTAGGACAATATCCCAGATTTAGCAGTCAGATCTTCTCTAAACTTTTAAAGTCTGAAACAATTTTTTCACTTTCTGTCTATCATGACATTGACATTTAAAAATAGTACCATAATAATAGTTGTTCAGTAGAATATCCCTCAATTTAGGTTTGTATATTTCTTTTCTTTTAGAGATGGGGGTCTTGCTATGTTGCCCAGAGTGGGGTCCAGTGGCTTACTGCAGCCTTGATTTTCTGGGCTTAAGCCGTTCTTCCACCTCAGCCTCCTAAGTAACTGGGACTATAATCATGCTTATATTGTGTATACTTGGCGGAGAACACCAGAGAAGCAATGTTGTGTTATTCTCAGTGCATATCAAGAGGCAGCTTGGCCCATTATTGATGATGCTACCTTGAATTACTTGGTTAAGGAGGTAACCGCCGGGCGCAGTGGCTCACGCCTGTAATCCCAGCACTTTGGGAGGCCGAGGTGGGCGGATCACGAGGTCAGGAGATCGAGACCATCCTGGCTAACACGGTGAAACCCCGTCTCTACTAAAAATACAAAAAATTAGCCGGGAGTGGTAGCCTGCGCCTGTAGTCCCAGCTACTCAGGAAGCTGAGGCAGGAGAATGGCGTGAACCCGGGAGGCGGAGCTTGCAGTGAGCCGAGATCACACCACTGCACTCCAGCCTGGGCGACAGAGCGAGACTCTGTCTCAAAAAAAAAAAAAGGAGGCAACCTCCATATTTCCCCGTAGTAAAATTACCATTTTTCCTTTTTAATGCAATATGTTTTTTGAAGCTGCTATTTACTAATATTAAATGGCTAAAGGCAATAGTAGAGATTAAAAGTAGTGCAAAATTATAAATGTGATACAAAACCAATAATGGTAATTCTACTATTTCAAATACATTTAAGAAATCTGATTATTTCAGATTTGGCTGTTGCATGCATAATCTTAATAGGATTGTGTTTGTCTCACATGGAATTGTGTTATATGATCATCCATCTTAACACTTTAAATAAACAATCTACTTAATATGTTCCAACTTTGTGTCTAGTCTTACCCTCACTGGGAATACTTGGAATTGTAGACTATATACATACAGTTGTGCATCAATTTTAATTATATTTTATAGGATTTTTCCAGTGTGGCTCCTGGAACAGGGCATATCAGGGCACTTGTATTTTTCAATAAACATTTCAAATAATTGAATGCATCTTCCTTAATGCCTACCTGAGAAATCTCAAAAACCAAAGGAAACATGAGTTTGGTCACAATGTGCATACAAGGAACATCATAAAAATAACACAGATCAGAAAAATTTGCTCTATGTCAGTGTTCAAAACATTTTTATTCCCCAAATGATCTCACACACATCAAGCAACCATCCAATGATGCTAAGCAATTATTAGTAATAACAAGGAAGCATCGCTGTGGGTTTGGGCCACCCACCGCCCACGTTGCACATCATTAGGGCTCCCCTCATGTATTTCTTTGTGGCTTCTTTTCTCTGCCCACATCAAAGCCTGAAGCAGAATATGATGATCTAAAAAGATAGACACAGTCAATGTATTGACCTCTGAAATTGGCTGCCTGCAAACTGGCTGCTTCTTGTTTCTGGGAACCCTTCTTAACTCTGTCTCTTAATTTCTGTCTGGCTTGGATTGCATTTCAACAGGCTCTGACTTTGTTGGAATGGGGAAGAGGAAAACTGCCACCTTGCATAATGAGATTGGAATCTTAAGCTTCTCTGTGTTTCAGAATGATGTATCAATATCATTTTGAAGTAGCCTTACATATTCTCATCCCCTTTCACACACAAAGATAACAATAGACAGTATATAGAGTACTTGAATTGGAATATATATATGTGTATATATATATATATATATGTGTGTGTATATATACATATATATGTGTGTGTGTATATATATATATATATTTTTTTTTTTTTCTTTTGAGATGGAGTCTCGCTGCTTCACCCAGGCTGGAGTGCAGTGCCACGGTCGCAGCTCTCTGCAACCCCCGCCTCCCCGGTTCAAGCGATTCTCCTGTCTCAGCCTCCCGAGTAGCTGGGACTACAGGCGTGCACCACCATGCCTGGCAATAGTCTTGTAAAAGTTAAAATATATTCCAATTCGGTCGGGTGCGGTGGCTTACGCATGTAATCCCAGCACATTGGGAGGCTGAGGCAGGTGGATCACCTGAGGTCGGGAGTTCGAGGCCAGCCTGACCAACAAGGTGAAACCCCATCTCTACTAAAAATACAAAAATTAGCCTGGCGTGGTGGCAGGCACCTGTAATTCCAGCTACTTGGTAGGCTGAGGCAGGAGAATCACTTGAACCTGGGAGGCGGAGGCTGCAGTGAGTCAAGATCGCGGCATTGCACTCCAGTCTGGGTGACAGAGTGAGACTCTGCCTCAAAAAAAGAAAAAGACTGTCTTTCCCCTTTTCTTTTTAAATTATGATAAATGTTAAATGCAAAACATCTGCAACCCTCTAAAGGAATGATCCTAGAAGCAGGGAATTTATATAGTGTTGAGCCCCATTTTAGTTGGTTTGTAGTAATGCAATCATTTTGTTTTGGAGTTTTCTGAACAAATCATAATGATATCATAATTCATATGTTAATATTCCTGCGTTACAGAGAGCTTTTTTTTTTTTTTTTTTTTTGGTTTGAGATGGAGTCTCTCTCTGTCACCCAGGTTGAAGTGCAGTGGCGTGATCTCGGCTCACTGAAACTTCCCCCTCCCGGGTTCAAGTGATTCTCCTGCCTAAGCCTCCTGAGTAGCTGGGATTACAGACGTGCACCACCACGCCTGGCTAATTTTTTGTATATTTAGTAGAGACTGGGTTTCACCATGTTGGTCATGCTGGTCTTGAACTCCTGACCTTGTGATCTGCCTGCCTCAGCCTCCCAAAGTGCTGGGATTACAGGCTTGAGCCACCATGCAGACCGAGAGCTCTATTTTTAACCTAATAATTAAGTTTTAAAATGGACCTTATTTCTCAAGGGTAGATTTTGAGAAAAGCGTAGATTTTAATTACAGGCCACATGTTAGTTTCGACAGCCATAACAGAATGCCACAAATTTAGTGGCTTAAAACAACATCCATTTATTACAGCTCTGTAGGTCAAAAATCTGGGAATAGCATGGTTCAACCGGGTCTTCAGCTTAGGGTCTCACAATGCCAAAACCAAGGCTTTGGCAGAGGCTTTCTGGAGGTTCTGGGAAATAATCCACTTTCAATCTCATTTGGACTGTCGGCTGAATTTAGTTTCTTGTGATTTAAGGGCTAAGATCCCCATTCCCTTGCTGGCTGTCAGTCAGGAGCTGGTCTTTGCTGCTAGAGGCTGCCTGCTTTCCTTTTCATGCTTTCCATGTGGCTCTCTCTAGCAATGGCAGGTCAAGTCCCCCTTATGCTTCAAATCTCTCTGACTTCTGCCCATATCTTTCTCCTGCTTCCATCCAGAGAAAGCTCTCTGCTTTTAAGAGCTCATGTGATTAGATTGGGCCCATTCAGATAATTCAGGATGAGTTCCTTATCTTAAAGTCCATAACCTTAATCACACCTGTAAAGTCTGTTTTTACCATGGAACGTGACATATTTATAGGCCCCAGGGGTTAGGATGGGATATCTTTGGGAGGCTATTATCCAGCCTACCACAGACCAGAAAGAAACAAACAACAGCAGGCTGGGCGCGGTGGCTCACGCTTGTAATCCCAGCACTTTGGGAGGCCGAGGTGGGCGGATCACGAGGTCAGAAGATCAAGACCACGGTGAAACCCCGTCTCTACTAAAAATACAAAAAAAAATTAGCCGGGCGTGGTGGCGGGCGCCTGTAGTCCCAGTTACTTGGGAGGCTGAGGCAGGAGAATGGCGTGAACCCGGGAGGCGGAGCTTGCAGTGACCCAAGATTGCGCCACTGCACTCCAGCCTGGGTGACAGAGCGAGAGACTCCGTCTCAAAAAAAAAAAAAAAAAAAAGAGAAACAAACAACAGCAACAACAACAAAAAACAAAACAAAACAAAAAAACACCAACAGATTAAATACTCAAGGTTTATCATGAACCTGAGGATTTCCAAACACAGACATCAGCAGCTTTCTCGAATTCATGCATAGCACCTACTATAAAACATGGTACATGATAGATTCTTCCTGGTTAGCAGGTGAATACAGGAGTTAGGAGTCTTGGAGATGAACAACAGACAGGCCCAGATGTTGTTCTAACATAGATCAGTTAATCAGGGGCTTGGAGGTGAAGATAGGGATAAACTTGTGGAGTTCTAATCCTAGAGCTTGACTCAGACTTCTACAGAGTGGCAAACTTTCTGGAAAGGACAGGCATACCTTCTTGAGTCCCTCAGTGATCTGTTCAAGCATAAAAGAGCAACAGCAAATCCTCTGTCAACGTAGGTAGATTTTATTTTTATTTGAAAAAATAGAGATGGGCTGAGCAACTTTGTGTGTCATAAGGAAGAAAAGATTCAAAAAACCGGTCGGGCACAGTGGCTCATGCCTGTAATTCTAGCACTTTGGGAGGCTAAGACGGGCAGATGACTTGAGGTCAGGAGTTCGAGACCAGTCTGCCCAACATGGTAAAATCCTGTCTCAAAAAAAAAAATTAGCTGAGTGTGGTGGAATACACCTATGGTCTCAGCTACTCTGGAGCATGAGGCAGGAGAACTGCTTGAGCCTGGGAGGTGGAGGTTGCAGTAAGCCAGATTGCGCCATTGCACTCCAGCTTGGATAACAGGAGTGAAACCCTGTCTCAAAAAAAAAAAAAAAAAAAAAAAGATTAAGTTGGGCACTGTGGCTCATGCCTGTAATCCGAGCACTTTGGGAGGCTGAGGCGGGCAGATCATCTGAGTTCAGGAGTTCAAGACCAGCCTGGCCAATATGCTGAAACCCCGCCTCTACGAAAAATACAAAAATTAGCTGGGTGTGGTGACGGGCCCCTGTAATCCCAGTTACTTGGAAGGCTGAGGCTGAGGCTGAGGCATGAGAATCACTTGAACCCGGGAGGCGGGGGTTGCAGAGAGCTGAGATCGTGGCACTGCACTCCAGCCTGGGTGAAGCAGCGAGACTCCATCTCAAAAAAAAAAAAAAAGATATAAAAAAAAGTGGAAATAATAGAGATGGGGTTTCACTGTATCGCCCAGCCTGATCTCAAACTCCTGGCCTTGAGTGATCCTCCTGCCTCAGCCTCCCAAAGTTCTGGGATTATAGGTGTGAGCCATCGTGCCCAGCCCAGGGTTAGATTTTATTTTTATTTATTTATTTATTTATTTATTTTAGAAATTGATGTTTATTTTCCATCAACCATTTTTCCATGTTGCTTAAGAGCCTATGCAAGAACAGCTTAAGACCAGTCAGTGGTTGCTCCTACCCATTCAGTGGCCTGAGCAGTGGGAGCTGCAGACCAGTCTTCCGTGGCAGGCTGAGCGCTCCAGCCTTCAGTAGAGAACTGCTGAATAGGCACAGAGGGCACCTGTACACCTTCAGACCAGTCTGCAACCTCAGGCTGAGTAGCAGTGAACTCAGGAGCTGGAGCAGTCCATTCACCCTGAAATTCCTCCTTGGTCACTGCCTTTTCAGCAGCAGCCTGCTCTTCTTTTTTCAGTCTCTTCAGGATCTCTGTAGAAGCAGAAATCAGGCATGACCTCCCACGGGTGTTCACGGGAAATGGTGCCACACATGCGCAGAACTTTCCGAGCCAGCATCCACCACATCAAACCCACCGAGTGAGCTCCCTTGTTGTTGCATGGGATGGCAATGTCCACATAGCGCAGAGGAGAATCTGTGTTACACAGAGCGATGGTAGATAGGTTAACATAAGATGCCTCCGTGAGAGGCTGGTGGTCAGCCCTGGGGTCAGTAACCATAAGAAGCCATGGCTCCCGGAAGGCTGCCTGGATCTGGTTAGTGAAGGTTCCAGGAGTGAAGCGGCCAGCAATTGGAGTGGCTCCAGTGGCAGCAGCAAACTTCAGCACAGCCCTCTGGCCAGTATTCCTGGAGGATATAACACTGACATCAGCAGGGTTTTCAATGGCAACAATAGCACCAGCTGCCAGCAGAAGCTTCTCCCAGGTCCTCTTCAGATTTATGATATAGATGCCATCACTTTTCCTTTTATAGATGTACTGTTCCATCTGGAAGTCAAGATTGGTGCTGCCTAAGTGGGTTCCTGCTACAAGGAACTTAAGGACATCCTCCTCCTTCATTTGCAGGACATCAAGGGCTCCGGACATTGTGAAAGTTTCCCTTTAAGTTACGACGGGAATCCAGAACAACGCCGTATGGACCCCTCTGTAGGTAGCGCGGAAAGCCAGGGTTAGATTTTAAATGAGGTTAGATATCCTCTGGTTAACACAAACATTACTTTTATTTATCAGTTATTGGATAAAATGTTAAAAATTCAATAAAATATTAACCACAGATATTCATAATCATCTTGATATGGATGATATAATAACAGCCAATTCCATTGGCTGGAATAGCTTCATAAATAAGGTCACAGGAAGATCTTCAATGAAGAGAAGAAAAAGTCAAGATATTTTTTGTTTTTGTTGTTTTTTTCCCCAAAAAATAGAACAGATAGAGAAAAGATACATTAAATTAGCTCCTCCTAATTAGAACATTTCTAATTTTGATACAGGCTAAATTAAAGGCTGTTAGGCACTTTAATAGTGTAAAGTCATTTTTGGGGGATATTGATTCAGAAAACCCAGCATTTATGACATATTGATAAGTAAAAGCAGCAGACTACAAAAATAGCATACTTTTATTGCATATGTACATATAAAAAAATGTGAAGGCATATACCAAAATGGCAACAGTGGTTATGTCTGCCTGGTTAAGATTACAGGTATTTAAACATTTTTTTCTTTGTGTTTCTCTGAGTCTTTAAATTTTCCTTTAAATTTTACTTTCAAAAATAGATAGAATTGTACATAACAAACAAAAAAAAATCAAACTCAAGATAGAAAGATTGAGGAGGAAACGGTTCAAGAATGTAATTTTTCATGCTCTTAAATATCTTTATCTGCAGTAATAGATTTCTTTTTTTGCTTTTGCCTGCCAAACACTTCTTTTTTTTTTTTTTTTTTTTTTTTTTTTTTTTTTGTGACGGAGTCTTGCCTTATTGCCCAGGCTGGAATGCAATGGCACGATCTCAGCTCACTGCAACCTCCGTCTCCCGGGTTCAAATGATTCTCCTGCCTCAGCCTCCTGAGTAGCTGGGATTACAGGCACCCTCCACCACACCCAGCTAATTTTTGTATTTTTAGTAGAGACAGGGTTTCACCATGTTGGCCAGGCTGGTCTTGAACTCCTGACCTCGTGATTCACCTACCTCAGCCTCCCAAAGTGCTGGGATTACAGGCGTGAGCCACCGTGCCCAGCCCAAACACTTCTGATTTATTTATTTAATTAATTTATTTGTTTGTGTGTTTACTTGAGACAAGGTCTTGCTCTGTCACCTAGGCTGGAGTGCCATGGTGTGATCATGGTTCACTGCAGCCTTGGCCTCCCTGGCTCAAGAGACCCTCCCACCTTAGCCTCCTGAGTAGCTAGGACTACAGGTGTGTACCACCATGCCCAGCTGGAGACATCACATTACCTGACTTCAAACTATACTACAGGGCTACAGTAACCAAAATAGCATGGTACTGGTACAAAAGCAGACACATAGACTGATGGAACAGAATAGGGAGCCCAGAAATAAATCTGCACACCTACTACTATCTGATCTTTGACAAAGCTGACAAAAACAAGCAATGGGAAAGGACTCCCTATTCAATAAATGGTGCTGGGATGACTGGTTAGCCATATGCAGAAGATTGAAACTGGACCCCTTACACCATATACAAAAAATCAACTTAAGATGGATTAAAGACTTACATGTAAAACCCAAAACTATAAAAACCCTGGAAGACAACCTAGGCAATACCATCCTTCACACAGGAATGGGCAAAGAATCTATGACAAAGACACCAAAAACAATCGTAACAAAAGCAAAAATTGACAAATGGGATCTAATTAAACTACAGAGCATCTGCACAGCAAAAGAAACTATCAACAGAGTAAACAGACAACCTACAGAATGGGAGAAAATATTTGCAAACTATGCATCTGACAAAGGTCTACTATCCAGCATCTATAAGGAATTTAAACACATTTACAAGAAAAAAACAAACACCCCCATTAAAAAGTGGGCAAAGAACAGGAACAGACACTTTTCAAAAGAAGACATACATGGGGTCAACAAGCATATGAAAAAAAGCTCAATATCACTGATCATTAGAGAAATGCAAATGAGTCGGGCTTGGTGGCTCATGCCTGTAATCCCAGCACTTTGGGAGGCCGAGGCGGGTGGATCACCTGAGGTCGAGACCAGCCTGACCAACATGGAGAAACCCTGTCTCTACTAAAAATAAAAAAAATTAGCCGGGCGTGGTGACGGGCGCCTGTAATCCCAACTACTCAGGAGGCTGAGGCAGGAGAATGGCGTGAACCCAGGAGGCGGATCTTGCAGTGAGCCGAGATGGTGCCACTGCACTCCAGCCTGGGATACAGAGCGAGACTCCGTCTCAAAAAAAAAAAAAAAAAAAAAAAAAAACATGACTGGCATATACTGTATAGTCCATTTCTATTTTACATGTATTTATTTGAGTTAACAATGTAGTGAGAGTCTTTTCCCATGTCAGAGTCTTCTCATATGAGGCTCTGGGGTTTAGTCTGCCCAAGGCTGGCAGATAAAAGGGGAATATGGTTCAACAAATTGGGAGGGATATTTGGATTTGAAAATAAGGGCAGATCCTAAAAACAAAAACAGATTTGTATCATTACATTAAAAGAGGTCTGCCATGATCTACTCTGGCATGGTCTGCCACTTATTAACCTCTTGCATTTGAGGAAATTAATCTCAAGTCTCAGAAATCCATAATTCAGAGTTTTTAGTGAGATTGTATTATGATTTATTGAGTTTAAAACTTCTCCAATGACTCTGCCTCCAGCCTTCCCAAGCTTTTTGCTAAAGCAGCCTACACTTGTCAGAAAGTTACTCTAAATAGCTTGCAAACCACTTGAATCTGCCCCTTTTATGTAGTAAAATTGGTTAGTTTCCCAACAGTAAAGAAGAGGGAAAATATGGATTAGCATCAACCAATGATGCCCTGAGAACAACATTGGCTTTCTAAATCTAGGGCTTTTTAGTAGAAGACATCAGTATTTCCAGCTTAATATAACTGTTAGCTAAGGTTTTCAAATACTAGAAAATAACAGCATTCTTTTGTTGGCTTTTGTTTCTGCTTTGAGCTCAGGACTATAATTCCTGTCATGCTGGGCCAATCAGGGACATTGGTAACTTTTCACTAACAAAATCTGGATTTGTAGCTCTAAATGAACACTTTAATTTTCTTCTTCCAACTTTTATTTTAAGTTCAGGGGTATATGTACAGGTTGTGCAGTTTTGTTACAAGGGTAAACATGTGCTATGGTGTTTTGCTGCACAGATCAACCCATCACCTAGGTATTAAGCCCAGCATCCATTAGCTATTCTTCCTGATGCTCTCCCTCCTCCCACAACCCCACCCTCCGACAGGCCCCAGTGTGTTGTTCCCCACTATGTGTCCATGTGTTCGCATCATTCAGCTGCCATTTATTTTTATTATTTATTTATTTATTTATTTTTTAGACAGAGTCTCACTCTGTTGCCCAGGCTGGAGTGTGGTGGCGCGATCTTTGCTCACTGCAAGCTCTGCCTCCCGGGTTCACGCCATTCTCCTGCCTCAGCCTCCCGAGTAGCTGGGACTACAGGCGCCCACCACCACGCCCGGCTAATTTCTTTTTGTATTTTTAGTAGAGACGGGGTTTCACCGTGTTAGCCAGGATGGTCTGGATCTCCTGACATCGTGATCCACCCGCCTCGGCCTCCCAAAGTGCTGGGATTACAGGCGTGAGCCACCGCGCCTGGCCTTATTTTTCTTTTTTTTTTTTTCTTTTTTTTTTTTGAGACAGACTCTCGCTCTGTCGCCCAGGCTGGAGTGCAGTGGCGCGATCTCGGCTCACTGCAAGCTACGCCCCCCGGGGTTCTTGCCATTCTCCTGACTCAGCCTTCCGAGTAGCTGGGACTACAGGTGCTGGGATTACAGGCGTCAGCCACCACGCCCGGCCCTTATTATTTTAAAATTTTATTCATTTATTTTCAGATGGGGTCTCACTCTGTCGCCCAGGCAGGCTGGAGTGCAGTGGCGAGATCTCAGCTCACTTGAACCTCCGCCTCCCGGGTTCAAGCGATTGTCCTGCCTCAGCCTCCCGAGTAGCTGGAATTATAGCCACCCGCCACCACAGCTGGCTAATGTTTGTATTTTTAGTACGGAAGGGGTTTCACCATGTTGGCCAGGCTGGTGTCAAACTCCTGACCTCAGGTGATCTGCCCTCCTCGACATCCCAAAGTCTGGGATTACAGGCGTGAGTCACCGCGCCCGGCCTTCAGCTCCCATTTATAAGTGCAAACATGTGGTATTTGGTTTTCTGTTTCTGTGTTAGTTTGCTGAACACTTTAAATCACAATGTAAAGTAAGCTGGAAGCCCTTGTCTTCCAATAAGGCTGGATGCAAGATACATTGTGAGATGGTTATAACCTTCTGCATCTGAGTTTGAACTTGACCCACACTTCTGTGGTCGCTTCCTGGTGAGAACCTTTTTTATTTCCACTTCAGGCAAAGCAAAGGAATTGCTGGTCACAGACACGTGTGTGTGTGTGTGTGTGTGTGTGTGCTTTAACTGGAGTGAAATATACATAACTCTATAAAAGTTAAAAATGGCCAGGTGCAGAGGTTCACGCCTGTAATCCTAGCACATTGGGAGGCCGAAGTGGCGGATCACTTGAGGTCAGGAGTTCAAGACCAGCCTGGCCAACATGGTGAAACCGTCTTTACTAAAAAAAAAAAAAAATACAAAAGTTAGCTGGGCATGGTGGTGGGCACCTGTAATCCCAGCTACTCGGAAGGCTGAGGCAAGAGATTCGCTTGCACCTGGGAGGTGGAGGTTGCAGTGAGCCAAGATCACACCACTTCACTCCAGCCTGGGCGACAGAGGGAGACTGTCTCAAAAACAAAACAAAACAAAACAAGAAAGTTAAAAGTTTTATCATTTTAGGCTGGGCAGGGTGGCTCACGCCTGTAATCCCAGCACTTTGGGAAGCCGAGGTGGGCAGATCACCTGAGGTTAGGAGTTGGAGACCAGACTGACCAACATGGCGAAACTTCATCTCTACTAAAAATACAAAAATTAGCCGGGCATGGTTGCAGGTGCCTGCAGTCCCAGCTACTTGGGAGGCTGAGGTAGGAGAATTGCTTGAACCCGGAAGGAAGAGGTTGCAGTGAGCCGAGATCACTCCGCTGCACTCCAGCCTGGGTGACAGAGTGAGACTCCATCTGAAAAAAAAAAAAAAATTTATCATTTTAACCAATTTTTAAGTGTATAGTTTTATGGCATTAAGCACATTCATATTACTGTGCAATGGTCACACCATCCATCCCTGAACTTTTTTATGTTCCCCAAATGATACTCCATATCCATTCAACACTAACTCCCCAATTCTGCCCTGCTTCCAGCCCCTGGCAACTCTATGAGTATAGTCAAATTCAGCCAAACTCGAGTCACCTCATCTAAGTGGAATCAAACTTTATTTGTCCTTTTGTGTCTGGCTTATTTCACCAGCACAATATCTTCAAGGTTAATCCACATTGTCGCATGTGTCAGAACTTCCTTCCTTTTTAAGGCTGAATAATACTCCATTGTAGGTGCATACCACATTTCCTGTTTATTCATTCCTCTGTTGATCAACACTTGGCTTGATTCCAACTTTTGGCTATTGTGAATAATGCTGCTAATAACATCGGTGTACAAATATCTGTTTGAGTCCCTGCTTTCATTTCTTTTGGCTATATACCTAGAAGTGGGATTGCTGGCTCCCACAGTAATTTTCTATTTAATTTGCTGAGTTATATCCATATCATTTTCCACAGCCACTGCGCCATTTCACATTCCCACCAGTAATGCACAAGGGTTCCAATTCCTTCAGATATGTTTTGAAGTACCCACATTCACATCGCCAAACCATCATTTTCACCACCCCAAAAGCTTTTTTCAAAGTGGCTCCCAAATGCTAGTGTGCATAAGAATCTCCAAAGAAGTATATTAAATTGCAGGTTATTGGTCCCACCCTCAGAGAGTTTCATTCAGCAGGTCATCAGTGGACCCAGGAATCTGCATTTTCAAATAAGTTTTCCCCAGGTGGTTCTTTTCTTTCTTTCTTTTCTTTTTCTTTCTTTCTTTTTTTTTTTTTTGAGACAGAATTTCACTCTTGATGTCCAGGCTGGAGTGCAATGGTGCGATCTCGGCTCACTGCAACCTCCGCCTCCTGGGTTCAAGCGATTCTCCTGCCTCAGCCTCCCAAGTAGCTGGGATTACAGGCGTGTGCCACCACACCTGGCTAATTTTGTATTTTTAGTAGAGACAGGATTTCACCGTGTTGGTCACACTGGCCTCGAACTCCTGACCTCAAGTGATCCACCTGCCTCAGCCTCCCAACGTGCTGGGATTACAGGCGTGAGCCACTGTGCCCAGCCTTCCAGGTGGTTCTGATGACAGTGGGTCTATGGGCTACTATTTGAAGAAAAATGAGATAAAAGGTTTGAACTCAGAAATCAATCCACATAAAGCCAAAGCTTTAATTTTTGCCTTTATTTGAATTCAGCCCACTCTGATATGTCAGTGAGTTTTTGGTCTGGGCTTGAGTGATTGAGTGGAGCCTATGTCAGAAAAATTGATTGCAAGTCATCAAAAAAGAATGCTTTCACTTCTTCAGCTGTCTAAATCTTAATCATTTTAATTTTAATTTTTTTCTATTTATGCTTTTCTATGTTACCCACATTTTGCAACATTAAACATGTATTAGTTTTATAATTAGAAAAACGATTCTCAAATCATCAAGCCAAATGAAAACCCTTTAAGAGCTCAAATATTTACTCTGTGAAGTTTTTTTCATTTCCCACTTCTTTCCTTCCAAGATATATAAATCACTCTGAGTCCATGCCTTCCTGGCATTTAGTTTATAACCCACTAGACTACATTTCTCATGAAATAACAGTGGTTGCATTTAATAGAAACTTCAGAAAGGCTGGTGAGTCTTTCCAATGGGTGATAGAATTTGCTTTGGAGGCCAGGACACTGGAGTTCAGCATTGAACCCAAAGGCAATTAAATTCAGGGGACTACTAGCTTACTAGAGGCCAAAATGCCAATTTATTAAATTATAGTAAGAAACAGAACATCAAGTAATCAGGACTACTCATGGTTGGTCAGCACATTCTTTTCCTTATAGAAATGGGTATCTGGGAGGTCAAATGACTATACCACCAGATGACTATTGGGTGAGCATGGGAGTCAGACCACAAGAAATCAGATGATTAAAATGGCTGCTGTCATAAAGCCACTGTCACCTAACAGAGCCATTCCCCCTCCAGAGTTGTGTTCGCCAAAAGTTCCAGAACACCTAGGCCAGACAGTCAGGAGAATAGCTCATCTCTGGACCATCCTGAAGTTCCACAAATCTTTGGCTCTTGGCTCTCTTTTTTTTTCTACACTCCATGCAGAATATCCCCATTCTATTGACTCATCATTCACTTTAAACAAAACTATTGAGCAGATTACTCACATTGCAGGAAGGCTTTCCTGAAGATGCTTCCTCATTGCTCCATATGCATCAGGTACCAGAGCAAGACAAGGAGGGGCTATTACTGTAAAGACAAGATCTGGGTTGAGGGTGGGTTGCTGCAAAAATCTGCATAAGATGTCAAGCTTACTTCAAGAAGCAAAAGGGATGTTGGAGGTGTGACCCAAATTGGGTATTGGAGCTGAAAGTTAGGAAATGACAAGCCAAAGGAAGATAAGAGAAAGTCCCTGGGTAGATCAGAGGCCTAACCCAGGAGTGCAGAGAGTGTGCTCAGACTAATTCATACAAATATGGCCTTCTGATGATAAATAGAAAGGCTTGCAGAGAACACAGAGCCTATCTCAGGGATGTGACCCCTCAGCCTTACTGGCCTGGTCTTTGTTTATTGCATCTGACTCTGATGGTTTCCAAGTATCTCTATCAACAGCACATTTATAAACCATCTGTTAGGCAACTTCTACACATGGCTAAGCTGAGTTTATTTACGTTGATTTTTTGCTCAGAGGGTGACTTTTATTTGACCTTATTCACAAATTCTGAGATTGTATTATTGGGCCCTATAAAGGTTATTGATGTCTGAATACCCTGTCAGACAGGGAGTTTCGGGAGTCCTTTGTGTTCCCACCACCAAAAGCAAGCGATTTATTGAAAATTAAAAGTTTAGCTGAGTGTGGTGGCTCACACCTATAATCTCAGCTACTCAGGAGGCTAAGGCAGGAGGATTGCTTGAGGCCAGGAGTTTGAGACCAGCCTGGGCAACATAGTGAGACTTTATCTCTAAAAAATAAAAGAATAACAAAAATTAGCCAGGCATGGTGGCACGTACCTGAAGTTCCAGTTACTTGGGAAGCTGAGGTGGGAGGATTTCTGAACCCAGGTGTTCAAGCCTGCAGTGAGCTATGATCATGCCATTGCATTCCAATCAAAATAACAGAGCAAGACCTTATTTTAAAATTAAATAAAAGAAATAAAGCTAAAAGTTTAATAAAAGTTGGGTGTATAAACAAGTGATATATATTTCTGGTGGCAGAAGAGGAGTAGGGAGATGACATGGATATCCATGCCTAACTCAGTTCCCAAAGCACACTCAGTGCTACGGTTTGAATGTACGTGTGTCTCCAAAATTCATATGTTGGAACTTAAACTCCAAGGTAATGGTATTAAGAGGTGAGGATTTTGGGGAAATGATTAAGTCATAAGTGCTTGCAGCAACAAGGTGCCATCTTGGAAGCAGAGAACAGCCCTTACAGACACTGAATCTACTGGCACTTAGATCTTGAACTTCCTGGCGTCCAGATCCATAAGGAATACATTTCTGTTCTTATCAATTACCCAGTCTCAGGTATTTTTATAGCAGCATGAATGAACTAAGATAAGACACTCTGACCAATTAGTTTCAGGGTTTCTGTGTGTTGCTGCTCTCTGTGACAAACAAATCTGTGCATTATTTAGACCACCAAATTCTCCTGAAGTACCATTACATTTGCCTTTTTTCTTTTTTTAGACCAAGTCTTGCTCTGTCGCCTAAGCTGGAGTGCAGTGGCACAGTCTTGGCTCACTGCAACCTCTGCCTCCCAGGTTCAAGCAATTCTCCTGCCTCAGCCTCCCGAGTAGCTGGGATTACAGGCATGCACCACCATGCCCGGCTAATTTTTGTATTTTTAGTAGAGATGGGGTTTCTCCATGTTGGCCAGGCTGGTCTCGAGCTCCTGACCTCAGGTGATCCACTTGCCTTGGCCTCCCAAAGTGCTGGGATTACAGGCGTGAACCACTGCGACTGGCCATTTGCCATTGATTATTAACAGCCTCATTGAAATATAAATAACATACCATACAACTCACCCATTTAAAGTATACAATTTTTAGTTTTTTAGTATATTCACAGGTGTATGAAACCATCACTACAGTCAATTTTAGAACATTTTTATAACTTCAAAAAGAAACCCTGTACCCTTTAGCTATTGCTCTCCTATTTAATATCCCCCACCCCAGCCCTAAATAACCTCTAATCTACATTCTGTCTCTATAGATTTGCCTATTTTGGAAATTTCATCTAAATGAAATACAATATGCAGTTTTTGTGACTGTCTTCTTTCATTTAACATAATCTTTCAGGTCGATCCATGTTGTTGCATATATTAGTGCTCCATTCCTTTACATGACCAAATAATATTCCATCATATGAATATATCACATTTTGTTTATCCATTCATCAGTTGATGAACATTTGGGTTGCTTCCACCCTTTGGCTTTTATGAATAATACTTCTATGAACATTCATATACAAGTTCTTGTGTAGATGTACATTTTCATTTCACTTGGGTATATAACTAGGAGTAAATTGCTGGGTCCTATGATAATTCTGTGACTAACATTTTGAGAAACTGCCAATTTTTTTAGCAAGGCAGCTGCTAAATAGTAACGTATAAAGGCTCCAAATACATCCTTGTCAGTACTTGTTATTAGCTGACTTTTTGACTATAGCCATCCAAGTGGGTGTGGTTTTGATTTATATTTCCCTAATGACTAATGATAGCGTCTCTTCATGTGTTTATTGGTCATGTATACATCTTCCTTGGAGAAATGTCTATTCAGATCCTTTGTAACTTGAAGGATCCTTTAGTCCATTCTCACACTGCTAGAAAGTTGGGTTGTCTCTTTATTATTGAGTTGTAAGAGTTCTTTATATATTCTAGATGCAAGTTCCATGTCAGATATACGATTTGAAGAGATTTGCTCCCATTCTGTGAGTTGTCTTTTTATCTTCTGATGGCGTTTTTTAGGAGCACAGAAGTTTTTAGTTTTGATGAAGTCCAATTTGTCTATTTTTCTTTTGTTGCTCATGCTTTTGGTGCCATAACTAAGAATTCATTGCTAAATATCAGGTCAGGAAAGTTTATTCCTATATTTTCTTCTATGAGTTTACAGTATTAACTCTTACATTTAGGTATTTGATCCTTTTTGAGTTAATTTTTATATATGATGTGAGCTAAGGGTCCAACTTTATTCTTTTGTATTTATATATCCAGTTGTCTCAGCACAATTTATTGGAAAAACAACATGAACATAAGATGTTTTCCCATTTATTTGCATTTTTAATTTCTTTCAACATTGTTTTATAGATTTAACAGTAAAAATTTTGCACTGTTTAAACTTATTTATTTCCAAGCATTTTATTCTTTTTTATGATAGTGTAAATGGAACTGTTTCATAACTTCAATTTCAGATTGTTTATTATAAGTATAGAAAAATACAATTGTATTTATTTATTTATTTATTTTATTTTTCTTTTATAATTGCCCTGGCTAGAACATCCAGTACAATATTGAATAGAAATGGCTAGAGCAGACACCCTTGTCTTGCTCCTGATGGAAGAAAGCAGCCAGTCTTTCATCATTAAATATGATGTCAGCAGGCCGGGTGTGGTGGCTCTCGCCTGTAATGCTAGTACTTTGGGAGGCCGAGGCAGGTGGATTACCTGAGGTCAGGAGTTCAAGACCAGCCTAAACAACATGGTGAAACCCTGTCTCTACTAAAGATACAAAAAATTAGCTGGGCATGGTGGCAGGAGCCTGTAATCCCAGCTGCTTGGGAGGCTGAGGCAGGAGAATCACTTGAACCCGGGAGGCGGGGGTTGTGGTGAGCCGAGATCACGCCACTGCACTCCAGCCTGGGTGACAGAGTGAGACTTCGTCTCAAAAAAATAAAAGAAAAAAAAAATGATGTTAGCTGTGTTTTTTTTCTAGATGCCCTTTATTAGAATGAGGAAGTTATCTTCTATTTCTAGTTTCCTGAGTGTTTTTATTTTTTTAAAATCATGAAATGGTGTTCGGTTTTGTCAAATGCTTTCTCTGTGTTTGTTGAAATGATCATGTATGTTTGTTTTTTATTGCATTGATATGGCATGTTGCTATATTAACTGATTTTCAGATGTTAAACAAACCTTACATTATTGGGATAAGTTCCATTTAGTCATGGTATATAATCCTTTTTATATGTTGCTGAATTTGGTTTGCTAGTATTTTGTTGAGATTTTTGGCATCCATATTCTAAGGGATATTGGTCTATGGGCTTCTTCTCTTGTAGTGTCTTAGTTTGGCTTTGGTATCAGGGTAATTGCTTTAGTCCATTCTCACACTGCTATAAAGACTACGAGACTGGGTAACTTATGGAGAAAAGAGGTTTAATTGACTCACAGTTCTGCAGTCTATACAAAAGGCATGGTTGCGGGGGGCCTCATGAAACAATCATGGTGGAAGGTGAAGAGGTAGCAGGCACAATCTCCACATGGCAGTGAAATAAAGGCATTCCTAAATAAACAAAACCAGAGTATGTGTTGCCATTAGACCCACCTTACAAGAAATACTAAAGGGAATTTTTCAGGTGGAAAGCAAGTGACCGCAGATAGTAATCCAAATCCACAAACAGAAAAACCAAAGAGCACTGGGGAAGGTAATTATGTAACTATAAAAGATCATATGAATGCATATTTCTCCTTCTAACTGATTTTAAAAGCAATTGAATAAAACAGTATGTATATAATTGTATTATTGTGCCTTGATAGGGTTTGGCTGTGTGTCCCCACCCAAATCTCATGTCGAATTGTAATCCCCTGTGTTGGAGGTGGGGCCTGGCAGGAGGTGATTGGATCATGGGGGTGGTTTCTACAGTTTAGCCTGTATCTCCAATGATTTTACCCATCTCCTTCCAATTGCCTTTTATCACAACCTCCACTAGTTTTGAGAATGCCCTTAGGCCTAAACTTCTCACTCCATTGCAAATGAAGTCAGTGTCTTTGGAAGGAGATTCAGAGCTCTTGGGTTTATATCCTGTCTCTACCCTCAGGCAAAATTTGAGTCTTGGCTCTGGAACTGCAGGTGGAAGCAATAGTGTGTTTCTCTCTGAATGAAACCCCAGCTTTAGGACCTGAGTACTTGGTATGGGAGGGCAGTGGCTTGAAGTCTCCTTAGTTTGCCTCTCCCCACTTGGAACCTTTACCTTATAAGCTGGGGCAAGGGCAATTAAGGCCTCAGTATTCTCAGCAATGTTGCACTGAAGGTAGAATTTCCATTGCACAAAGGGGGGCTGGCGGAAGAAGAAAACCCATACATCTTGGCTGCATTTATTCAGAATAGCCTCAGCTGGAGGTAGCTAAGGACAAGATGAAAAATTCTCACATCCCACCACTCCCAGCTATCCCTCTGACTAGGAGCTGGGGAGTGGGGAAACTGGGAACCCTGTATTCTTGAATGTAGAAGTCTGGAATGGAGTTTCTATCTTGCTGAGCCGGGATGGTGGAGGGAAGCAGATCTTGGTCTAAATACCACAAACTCTTATGGAGTTTTAGTAGGTTTTCTTGAATAAATGCTTCCTTATTCGCTGTATGCCCTTAAGACCATTTCCAGAGTCTTTGAAAGGTTGTTTTAAAAAATAATGTTTTACTTATTATTCTCTGCAAAAGGGGCTGCAGAGCGCTTTACATTGTCATGCTGGAAGTGGAAATACTTGCCTTTGATTTTTACACTGATCCATGATTATTGGTTTTACGTATTTTTTTTTTCCTTTAGGCAAAAGTCAAGGTAATGAAGTGAAATAATGCCATAGGCTCAATTGCCTTGATAAATTGGTAGATGAATTGGAAGAATTTCCAGGGAAAAGGAACTGTAGCTAAGGAGTTAACATGGAAAGAGAACTATGCTCAAACATGGAAACATGGTATCTGGGAGATTGACTGTGTCACCATAGGCTACATTTACCTTCTTTTTTTCTTTTTTTCTTGAAACAGAGTCTCGCTCTGTCGCCCAGGCTGGAGTGCAATGGCGCGATCTCGGCTCACTGCAACGTCCGCCTCCTGGGTTCAAGGCATTCTCCTGCCTCAGCATCCAGAGTAGCTGGGATTACAGGCGTGTGCCACCATGCCCATCTAATTTTTGTAGTTTTAGTAGAGACAGGGTTTCATCATGTTGGTCAGGCTGGTCTTGAACTCCTGACCTTGTGATCCTCCCGCCTCAGCCTCCCAAAGTGCTGGGATTACAGGTATGAGCCACTGCACCCGGTCTTCTTCTTCTTCTTCTTCTTTTTTTTTGAGACAGAGTCTCGCTCTGTTGCCCAGGCTGGAGTACAATAGCACAATCTTGGCTCACTGCAACCACCGCCTCCCAGGTTCAAGCGATTCTCCTGCCTCAGCCTCCTGAGAAGCTGGGATTACAGGCGCCTGCCACCATGCCGGGCTAATTTATTTTTATTTTTTGTAGTTTTAGTAGAAATGAGGTTTCATCATGTTGGCCAGGCTGGCCTCCAACTTCCGACCTCAGGTGATACGCCTGCCTCAGCCTCCCACAGTGCTGGGATTACAAGTGTGAGTGTTCCCGGCCTATTTCCCTTCTTTTGAGATAAAACTTTAGTAACCAGTTTATATAATGGCTTGACTTACTCCATGGATTTGTGGGGCCAACTTTGTAAATATATTTTTCAGGAAGAATTGTTATTTTAATAACATTGATTCTTTCCAGCAGTGATAATGTCAGGGCACTCTTCCTGGACAATGAGTTTTGAATAGTTCACAATAGGGGATTGAGATTAAACTTGAAGGGTTTACCTAGCCTGAGGGTTTATAAAACCTACTCTGTGTTTACTCCCTATCAAAGATGATCAAAAAGGCTTTTGGTTTAGTTCTCTCTCCTTTTAACAAACCTGTTCCTGAGGCCTCTAACTCATCTGATACTTTTTTTTTTTTTTTGAGAAGGCGTCTCACTCTGTCGCCCAGGCTGGAGTGCAGTGGTGCGGTCTTGGCTGGCTGCAACCTCCGCCTCCCGGGTTCAAGTGATTCTTCTGCCTCTCCTGAGTAGCTGGGACTACAGGCGCGCGCCACCACGCCTAGCTAATTTTTGTATTTTTAGTAGAGATAGGTTTTCACCATATTGGCCAGGCTGGTCTCAAACTCCTGACCTTGTGTTCTGCCTCCCAAAGTGCTGGGATTACAGGCATGAGCCACAGCGCCCAGCCATCTGCTACTTTTAAAATCAGGAACTAGAAATGAAAGAGCAGGATTGCCATTTCTCTAGTTCTTTGGGAGCATTGTCTCTTGGCATGAGGTCATGAATTAATTTATCACAATGATTACTTTTCAGTCCAAGATATTATTGACCATATGTTTGAAATAAATACCAACCAAAGCATATACATGTGTTGCAGCTATACTAGTAAGTACGACAGAATTCAAAAAAATTCTCTGAAGACAGTCTCCTCTGAGACATATCTTGGCAAAAATAAGGGAGTGTATGGCTTCCTAAGGGTGCGTGCCAGAAATAATATAAGCATTAATGCCACTCTTTTTCCTGGGTAATAAGAATGCGTGTGCTGATGGGTAGAGCAGGTAGAAGGCCTTAATGCCAGTTACCTGGTTATTGATTCTGAAATTTCACTTTGACCCTTCGAACTGTCCAAGAAATTTCTTCCAGAAGCATGGCCACAAATAAGTAAACAACAGCAACAAAAAACAAATCAACCTCATTGCAGTTAAAAAAAAATTCAATTCTCTATTGGAATGAATTCCCTGGTGAAGTGGTTAGTAAACAAAAGCCTTTACAGAATTGCTGTTTCCTTCCAAAGATTTTTTTTTGTTGTTAAAGCTACAAAAATCATCCTCTTAAAATGTGTTTTTGAAAAAATAAGGTGGTAACAAATTTTGATGTTTTAAAATTCCATTAAAATGCCAACTGATTTCTTTCAGGCATGGCTTAGTTTGTTCAGCCTCCACAGCAGTACTAATTTTTATTATTTGCAGTGCAAGCACTCACATTTACAGAGACTTATAGGCACGCAGTTATATTTAAAGTGAATTTTATTTAAGTATTGAAGGGTATGGAATTATATTCATTGAAACATAATTAAAGTACAGAGACATATAATAATAAGTGGGTGGAAGTATGTGCAATAATAATTCAAGGTAATCACTGCATTATGATTGTGTTGTAGATTAGAGCAGAATATAATGAGGTCTCCATTTAATGAGAGCACTTTAATTCTGAACCAGATTAGAGGCAAAGGGTACTTCAGAGAAGTGCCAGTTCCTATTCTTACTATAGAAGCAGGCGAAAATAGTGTTCTGAAAAGATTCTAATTGGTGTTTAGGAGTAGCCAGTGAAATCAGACATAGAATTCCAAACTCTCACTCTGTCACTTTGTTGTATGTACACAAGACAGAGTCCCTAGGCTAAGAGCGTGCAAATAATTCCTTAATGGAGCATGTGAGTCTTTCCCAATGACTCCCCATCTATCTCTCCTACTTTGGTTCACCTTATTCCTCCACAAAAAACTGTTGCTCTTGCCAAACATCTTTGGCCTTGGCACTGGAAATACCATGAACACATCCTTCAGAGCATGTATGGCAGGGCCACTTGGTGCTGTTAAAACTTGGTGAAATACTAGCCCAGGAGTTAGGGAGTTAATCGGGCAGATTTTTCTGAGCTACTCTGGGTCCAGGCCACTCAACCTGGTATCTCATCACACTCTGATTCCCAAGGGGCTTTGAATTCAGACTTCTGGCTTTCTTTTGGTCACCCTATCCATGCTGCCAGCAACCCCCCTAAAATGGCTGCCAGGGTCTCCTTGTATGAGACAATGATACTGTGTTCTGGCCCTCCTAAGACAGTGCCTAGGCTGTTTCTGTCCCTTCCCACCTATGGCTGTGCACAGCCCTGTGTGCCCAGAAGCCAAACCCATCCTCCCTTCTAATTCCCTAACAAGAGCAGTTTCCCAACCGAGGCTCCTTTGGGAGCCCTTAGGCCTCAAAAGTCACTTCTATCCTTGAATTCCTCTAACTCTAATTGTCTGTGGGACTCACAGGACAATTTGTGGATGGATGCTGAAGTAATATATCACATGCTTGTCTTTCCACTAATATTGTAAGCTCTCTGTCAGGAGAATTCCTTCAAGGCTCTTTGTATCTTCAATGACTAGCACAGTGCTGATTGCCTAGAGGTAGTTCTATAGAGTAGTGGTTAAGGGCGTGGGCTCTGTCTGCACCAGATTCATTGCAAAGGGTGAATATAGACTGGCATATGCGACCTTAACCAAGTGATCAGAGTTAATATGGCCAGTAATGGGATAAACTGATACGTGCCTCCTGATATGCTGCACAGAGACACAACATCACATTTGTGGCACTCTTGCCAAAAATGGATAATCTGAGTCTAAGCAGGAGGAAACATCAGACAAACCAAATTGAAGGGATGTTCTGTAAAATAACTTGACAATCGCTTGTCAAGATCACGAAGGACAAAGACTGAGGAAATACTCAAAGTTAAAAGAGACTAAAGTAATGTGACAATTGAATGCAATGTGTGATCACAGATTTGAGCCTGAGCTGAGCCAGAAGACTTTTTTCTATAACAGACCTAATTGGAAGAATTGGCAGAATCTAAATAAGGTTGAAAGATCTTACAATGGTATTATTTCAATGTTCATTGACAGTACTGTGACAATTATACTGTGTTCATGTAAAAGAAAGTCTTTGTTTTTAAGAAATACACACTGAATTATTTAGGAGTAAAGAAGCTTCCTGTCTGCAATCTACTCTCAAATGGTTCAAAAAAAGATTATATATATTATGTATGTATGTAATATATTACACACATAAATATATATGTATGTGCATATGTATTAGATAAGCATATAATATGTATACACAAAGAGAAGGATAAAGCAAATTACGGTAAAATGTTAACAGCTGGAGAATCTGAGTACGGGATATATGGATTTTTTTTTTTTTTTTGAGACAGAGTCTCACTCTGTCGCCCAGTCTGGAGTACAGTGGCGCCGTCTTGGCTCACTGCAACCTCCACCTCCTGGGTTCAAGCAATTCTCCTACCTCAGTCTCCCAGGTAGCTGGGACTAGAGGCATATGCCGCCACGCCCAGCTAATTTTTGTATTTTTGATAGAGACAGGATTTCACTATGTTGGCCAGGTTGGTCTTGAGCTCCTGACCTCAAGTGATCTGCCTGCCTCAGCCTCCCAAAGTGCTGGGATTACAGACATGAGCCACCGCGCCCAGCCTGAAATTCTTGATACTGTTCTGCAATTTGAAATTATGTCAAAATAAAAGGCTTTTTGTTTGTTTTTGTTATTTTTTGTAACATTGGCTCTGGTATCAGATTCCCTGATTGGAATCTTAGCTTTGCCACTTACCAGTTGCGTGACCTTAGGGAAGTTATGTAAGCCTTGCTATACTCAGTTTCCTCATCTGTATCATGAGGATAATAATAGTACTGACTTGAAGAGGCTGCTGTGAGAATTAAGCCCCGAAATGTGCTCAACATGTTGCCAGCTCAGAGTAAGCGCTTGGTGAATGACAGCTTCCATGATTAAATGGCTCAATTCATATTTCCTGCTGCTTATGATAGGGACGATATTGGGGAATCTTGACTTACTAGGATCAAGAGGGAACACCATAGGTCATGAGTCTCTTGCCTACTTCCAAGGGGCCTAGATAGCTGCTATGGCCACTGGAAGCACATGGGGGGCTCTTGTCCCTAACTTTTAAGATCATTAGGATGGATTAAAGAGGGCTTAGTTAGCTTTGGGCCCCAACCCAGGGCTCAAACACAATAGGTTGATCACTCTACAGATAAGTGACATATCGGGCCCATCAGGACTCCATCAGACCCATTCTGAGAATGAGCTTTAACACATTGCCAGGTGCAGCATGTGTGCTTTAGACTGGATGCAGAAATTCTTGTCTTTTACCCATGAGAGCTTCAGTTCCAACAGAGAGCACTTCTGAATAGCTCAGAATCTCATTTGTTTCGTTGATCCTGAGTTCTAAATCCAGAGTGATGTCTATATGGAAGAGAGAGGAATAATTATAGAATCATCTAGACTAAATCCCTTATTTTACTAAAGAGGAAAGTCACTGTGTGTGACATGTTTGAGATAACTCTGTGGGTTCTCAGCACAGTGAAAGCTGGGACAAGTTTCCTAATTCTCATGTCATTACCCTTTTCACTAGATCACGTTGCTTTGCAGGATTGCAATTGTGAGGCAAGGAATTCAGAGAGAGGAAGATATGGGCCAGGCATGGTGGCTCACGCCTGTAATCCCAGCACTTTGGGAGGCTGAGGAGGGCAGATCACTTGAAGCCAGGAGTTTGAGAACAGCCTGGCCAATATGGTGAAACCCCGTCTCTACTAAAAACACAAAAATTAGCCGGGCATGGTGGTGAGCACCTGTAGTCCCAGCTACTGGGGAGGCTGAGACAGGAGAATCACTTGAATCCGGGAGGCAGAGGTTGCAGTAAGCCGGAATGGTGCCACTGCACTCCAGCTTGGGCAACAGAGCAAGACTCCATCTCAAAAAAAAAAAGAAGAAGAAAGGAAGATACGAAGGGAACAGCAGGAACAGGTGGCAACGCTCCCTCATGATAGGCTTGTGCCAGTCAGAACTAAAGGGCTTCTCTGCTGAAAGACATGGGGTTTTCAAGGATCCCATGTCACAGTGATACAGGAAAAGTAAGACAGCAAAATATGCTGACATTTGGACAGTAGTTCTCTGTAGGCCCGGGTGGTGAATTTAATGTTCCCTCAAATTTACTTGTGTTTTTACTTCACTGACCAAAATAAAGTGTCTGGATTTCATTACACAGTTTGCTTCTCTGATTTTTATATCGTCTTTCTTTTTTGTTAATCAAGGGGCTTATTACCATTTTCTCTGTTCTAAGTTTCTGTCACATTACTTCAACAGTCTTCCTAGTTTCTGCTTTGCTATGATCATCTTGGACTTGAGATATTAAGTGTGGCTTTGGTGTGAAATTAACAGCTCATCTTGACTCACTCAGGGAGTGGAGGACTGCTGTAGAAGGAAAAGCAGAGTTTACTTTTGTTATTGATTAATAAGCCTATTTCCAAAACAACTTGAATATGGACTTGAAAAACCATAGACCTTTGGGGCTGGATTTTTTTTTAGAGCTCAACTCACCCAATATGGGAATTCTTTGTTGCCTCTAACACTTGAAAGTAGGGACAATTGATTTTTTTTTTTTTTTTTTTCGACAGAGTCTTGCTCTGTCACTCAGGCTGGAGTACAGTGGCAGGACCTTGACTCACTGCAACCTCAGCCTCCCAGGTTCCAGCGATTCTCTTGCCTCAGTCCCCCCACAAATAGCTGGGTTACAGGCAAGTGCCACCACACCCGACTAATTTTTGTATTTTTAGTAGGGATAGGGTTTCACCATGTTGGCCTGGTTGATCTTGAACCCTTGACCTCAGGTTATGCAACTGCCTCGGACTCCCAAAGTGCAAGGATTACAGGCGTGAGCCACCGCACCCGGCTGGGACAGTTGATTTTTATGAAATCCCCCCTGGAAGGAAGGCAATACAGTTAACAGAAAAATAAGAAACTGGCAGTCTGGAATAATTGTTTTTCCTTTTCATTATAAGGCTACTACTTTGAGGGAGGGTCTCAAGGCTGAAGAACTAAGAGAGAAACTGATGGCAAGCAAACTCTAGAATGCTCAAAAAAAGCAATCTGTTTTGACTGAAGCATTCACCCGAAAGAGAGCAAAGCAGATTTCTGAATTTACTATGAGGCTTGTGTTATTTGCTTGGCAAGGTGTTAAGGCACATTTTAGAATCTTGCCTAGGCATCCAATGCAGGCAAGCATCTTTACTTTGAGATAAATATATATATCTCCAAAATATCAGGAATCAGCACCTCTGAATTTGAATTTAGAAACATTGGTATTAGAGAAAAAGCAAATAAACATATCCCCAATCCAGACGTTTGACTCTTAGCTCTCAGATCTGAAGATATTCTCTTAAGGAAAACAGTTAGAGACCTAAGTTTTTAGGTTCTGTCTTGGTAAGAGTGATGCCCTTCTGTATAGAAAAATCATAAAATTCTAAGACAATTAAATTTTTTTTCTTCAATTTAATGTGAAAAATTCTGCAAGAAACAGGAACCCTTTGTTTCCAACAGAAGTATGCTGCCTGCCACTTGTCCTCCAGAGCAGACACCCAAGGGTAAAGGATCCCCAAAGGGTCAGCTGCCTTCAGATCTTTCTTCACTCCGGATAGTGCGATGGGCAGAACCATTGACAGCGAACACCGTTCAAGGGTCACTGTTTGCTCAGGGGGAAAATCGAGAAGGAACAATTACATGGAAATCAGAGTGCCCTGTTACGTTTCAAGAGGCAAGTTTAAAAAATTAAGAATGGAGCAGGGCCCGGTGGTTTATACCTGTAATCCTAGCACTTTGGTGGGGCCAAGGCGGGTGGATTACTTGAGGTCAAGAGTTCGGGACCAGCCTGGCCAACATGGTGAAACCCCATCTCTACTAAAAATACAAAAATAAGCAGGGCGTGGTGGTGTGTGCCTGTAATCCCAACTACTCAAGAGGCTGAGGCAGAAGAATAGTTTGAACCCGGGAGGCGGAGGTTGCAGTGAGCTGAGATCATGCCACTGCACTACTGCCTGGGCAACACAGCGAGATTCTGTCTCAAAAAAAAAAAAAAAAGAATTAAGAATGGCAAATAAGGATATGAAAAAATGCTCCACATTGTATTACATCAGGGAAATGCAACTTAAAGTAACAACAAGATACCACTATGTACCTATTAGAATAGCCAAAATCTAGAACACTGATAACACTAAATGCTGACAAGGATGTGGAACAACAGAAACTTTTATTCATTACTGGTGGGAATGCAAAATGGTACAGCCACTTTGGAAGACAGTTTGTCAGTTTCTTACAAAACTGAGCATACTTTTACCATATGATCCAACAATTGTACTGCTTGATGTTTAACCAAAGGAGTAGAGAACTTATGGACACACAAAAACCTGCACATGAATATTTATGGCAGCTTTATTTATAATTGCCAAAACCTGGAAGCCACCACAATGTCCTTCAGTAGGTGAGTGGATAAATAAACTATGGTACATCCATACAAGGAAATATCATTCAGCTCTAAAAAGAAATGAGCTATCAAGCCATGAAAAGACACGGAGGAAACTTAAACACATATTGCTAAGTGAAAGAAGCCAATCTGAAAAGGCTACCAAGTGTATGATTCCAACTGGAATTGTATGATTCAATTCTGGAAAAGGCAAAAATATGGAGACAGTATAAAAAGATCAATGGTTGCCAGGGGCTGGGGGTGGGGTGGTGGAGGATGAAAAGGCAGAGTACAGAGGATTTTTAGGACAATGAAACTCCTCTGTATGATACTATAATGGTGGGTTGTCCAAACATGGTGAAACGGTGAAATGGTGGGTTTCACCATGTTGGCCAGGCTGGTCCCGACCTCTTGACCTCAAGTAATCCACCTGCCTTGGCCCCCCAAAGTGCTGGGATTACAGCAGTAGAATGTACAGCATTAGAATGTACGGCATCAAGAACAAAACCCAATGTAAACTATAGACTTTGGGAGATAATGATGTGCCAATGTTCATCAGTTGAAACAAATGTACCTCTCTGGTGACATATGTTAATAATGGCAGAGGCTCTACTTGGGTAGGGGCAGGGGGTATGTGGGAAACCTCTGTACCTTTTGCTCAATTTTGCTATAAACCCAAATCTGCTCTAGAAAGTTTAATTCATTAAAAAAAAAAAGAATTAAGAACTCGGTTAGGTGACCATGACATAAAACTAAATTTGGAAAGTTATGGGCGTGGAGCAAAACAGACATCTGAATATCTCAAAGTGCCAAAATGTCTTTTTTCTTGCAAATCTGGCTTGGTCCATTCCATTTTATTCCTTTTGCCTCAATCTGGATTCAGGATCTCATGACCTTATTCTGAGCCATTGCAATAGCTGGCTAAGTGGTCTTGAGTCTCTCTTTCATCTGCTCCAAATTCCACACTGCCGCCAGGATCTTTTATTAAAATGAAAAAAGAAACTTTGTGAAAAATTGGAGGCAGCAAGGATGTCCAACAGCAGGAAAATAGTTGGAGGCACTTTGGTTCAACCATGTGAGGAAGTGTTTGTAGCCATTGAAGGCCGAGCTCTGGAAAAGTTCATGGGCTGGGGGCGGTGGCTCAAGCCTGTAATCCCAGCACTTTGGAGGGCCGAGGCTGGTGGATCACCTGAGGTCAGGAGTTTGAGACCAGCCTGGCCAACATGGTGAAACCCCATCTCTGCTAAAAATACAAAAATTAGCTGGGTGTGGTGGCGGGTGCCTGTAGTCCCAGCTACTTGGGAGACTGAGGCAGGAGAATCGCTTGAACCCAGGAGACGGAGGTTGCAGTGAGCCAAGACTGTGCCATTGCACTGCAGCCTGGGTAACAAGAGTGAAACTCCGTCTCAAAAAAAGAAAAGTTCATGATCTGGCGAATGGTCCTGATATAGTACTGGGGAGTGGAAGTGGTGTGGCCTGTGTAATGTCAATCAGGTCACCTGGATTTATGTATAAACTTAGCTATGCCTGTCACATTTGGGAAGGTGAGAAGGCAGTGTTTATTACCAAAAAGAAAATCTTAGTATAGACTAGACTTTCTCAGCTTGGGTCCTGTGAGAATCAAACCCTAAGGTATCTGTAATGGTTAATTTTATGTGTCAGCCTGACTCGGCTAAGGAATGCCCAGATACCTGGTAAAAACATGATTTTTGGGTGTGTCTATGAGAGTGTTTCTGAAAGAGATTAGCGTTTGAATTGGTAGACTGAGATAAAGAAGATCTGCCAGGCCAGGCGTGGTGGCTCACGCCTGTGGTCTCGGCACTTTGGGAGGCCGAGGCAGGTGGATGGCTTGAGCTCAGGAGTTCAAGACCAGCCTGGGTAACATGATGAAGCCCCATCTCTACTAAAAATACAAAAACTAGCCGGGCGTAGTGTGCACACCTGTAATCTCTGCTACTCAGGAGGTTGAGGCATAAGAACGACTTGAACCCAAGAGGCAGAGGTTGCAGTGAGCCAAGATCATGCCACTGCACTCCAGCCTGGGTGACACAGTGAGACTCTGTCTCAAAAATAATAACAAAAAAAAAGATCTGCCTTTACTAATGTGAATGGGTAGCATCCCTCTGTTGAGGGCCTAAATAGAACAAAGAGATGGAGGAAGGGAAAATTCTCTTTCTTTCTCTTTGAGCTGGAGCATCTATCTTCTCCTGCTCTTGGACATTGGGGCTCCTGGTTCTTGGGCTTCAGACTCAGAAACTTATACCAGCACCACCCCTCTACCTTGGTTCTCAGGCCTTTGTCCTCGGACTGGCGGTTATACCATTGGCTCCCTTGGTTCTCAGGCCTTACACCACGGGCTTTCATGGTTCTCCAGCTTGCAGACAGTAGATTGTGGGACTTCTTGGCCTCCATCATTGAATGAGCAAATGTCCATAATATATCTTCTCTTACATATTTATATATATCTTATTGGTTCCATTTCTTTGGAGAACCTCGACTAGTACAGGATCTATTGTATGTGTTAAATAAAATTTAGAGGAAGCCATTGTTTTGGACTGAGCTCCTACACTAGGCCTAACAGATCAGATCAAACCAGGTAGGAGTTACTCTTGCTAGATGCTACATAGTCAAATCGAACTTTAAAATGAACTGGTTTTCAAAACAAACAAACAAACAAAACCCCCCCAACAAAAAACCAGGAGATTCATGGTAACCAATCAGAAGGGGCCTAATATGCTTGAGTCAGCATGATAAGGAAGTCCCCTCTGTTACTGCCCTATAAGGAAAATAACTTTGAAAGAACCGCTGGGTGCGGTGGCTCATGCCTGTAATCCCAGCACTTTGGGAGGCCGAGGCGGGCAGATCACAAGGTCCGGAGACTGAGACCATCCTGGCTAACACGGTGAAACCCCATCTCTACCAAAAATACACAAAATTAGCCGGGCATGGTGGCAGTTGCCTGTAGTCCCAGCTACTCAGGAGGCTGAGGCAGAAGAATGGCGTGAACCCGGGAGGCGGAGAGTGCAGTGAGCCGAGATGGCGCCACTGCACTCCAGCCTGGGCAAGAGTGTGAGACTCCATCTCAAAAAAAAAAAAAAAAAACAGAAAGAACCAATCCCCTTTTTGTCTCCTGTTTCTGCTTCTTCAGCTATTTTCTGCCTATAAAGCCAACTTCCTCTGCTCAGCTCGGCAGAGTGCTTTCTCTAAATCATTTAGATGAGATGCTGCTCAATTCATGAATCACTGAATCACTAATAAAAGCCAATTAGGTCTTTAAACTAAATTTGTTGAAATTTTATTAAACATGCGTAATAAATTTATTTCTCTCCAGTCTCTCTAGAATGGAGCTAGCTATATACCATCTTTGGGAGAATTGAATAAATAATCACTTGAGTCATTTTCTATTGTATGATTTAGAAGAGGATCTCCAGGCTGGGCAACTGTGGTTCACGCCTGTAATCCCAGCACTTTGGGAGGCCGAGGTGGGCGGATCATGAGGTCAGGAGATAGAGACCATCCTGGCCAACATGGTGAAACCCTATCTCTACTAAAAATACAAAAATTGGCTGGGCGTGGTGGCTCATGCCTGTAATCCTAGCGCCCCGTGAGAGGCCGAGGCAGGTGGATCACCTGAGGTCAAGAGTTCGGGACCAGCCTGGCCAACATGGTGAAACCCCATCTCTACTAAAAATACAAAAATTAGCCGAGTGCGGTGGCACGTGCCTGTAATCCCAGCTACTTGGGAGGCTGAGGCAGGAGAATCGCTTGAACCTGGGGGGTGGAGGTTGCAATGAGCTGAGATCATGCCACTTCACTCCAGCCTGGGCAAAAAAGCGAAACTCCGTTTCAAAAAAAAAAAAAATTAGCTGGGCGTGGTGGCACGTGCCTGTAATCCCAGCTACCAGGAGGCTGAGGCAGGACAATCACTTGAACCAGGGAGTTAGAGGCTGCAGTGAGCCGAGATCGCGCCACTGCACTCCAGCCTGGTGACAGAGCAAGACTCTGTCAAAAAAAAAAAAAAAAAAAAAAAAAAAAGAGGAGGATCTTAAGTTTTAGACCATCATACAAACTCATAGGGTCCAGACGATGGGACTAAACAGTCTTTTACTTTTGCCATCAAGTACGTCATCATCAGAGTTATCCTTAGGCAGGCATCAAAAGCTCCCTTTACCAGTCTCTCCCTCAAGGTCTTCAATGCCACGATCCCCTGAGTGTATATATATATATATATTTTTTATTTTTTTTTGAGACTGATTCTCATTCTGTCACCCAGGCTGGAGTGCAGTTACACGATCTCGGCTCACTGCAACCTCCACTTCCCAGGTTCAATTGATTCTCTTCCCTCAGCCTCCCGAGTAGCTGGGATTATAGGCACCTGTCATCAAGTCCAGCTAATTTTTGTATTTTTAGTAGAGACAGGGTTTCACCATGTTGGCCAGTCTGGTCTGAAACTCCTGACCTCAGGTGATCCCTGAGTCTTTATAACCATCTGACTGACATCCTCTCCCACCCCAGTTCTTAGTTCCCAGGTGTAGGTTGACTATGAACTCAGGTCTTAGAGTGATGTGGCAGAGGTTGGACCAAACACCGGGAATAAAATATCAAAGGGAAAAAAGAATTCTATAGGAAGGATAGAAGCCATAGGGATGTTTAAGGTGCTAGAAATGGTGAATAAAGGATCATAATGAGATACAATATTATTTCTCCACTCATTCATGTGTTCATTCATTCATTCATTCAACAATATTTACTAAGAAACTACTAAGTGGCAGGCAGGTGTTGTGCTGGGCACCAGAGATACAATGATACAAGTAAGTTAGATGTTATTGTAAGCCTGTTGGCAAAGAAATTACAGTCCAGACAGGGTAAACAAAGGAAGAATAACAAGGCTTTACACATTTCACAAGAAAATCTCATTTACTCCAAACATTGCAGACACGCAAGAGAAAATAAATAAGTTGTGACCAGATCGCCCAATTGACATTTGCTGATTCAGGCACCTCTCACTGACACAAAGGTCAGAAAGAATATACGGGGCACGGTTTCCTTGCAGAAGAGGTGGGAAATCCCTTTGTAGGCAAACCTTGGCTTCTGTAAGAAATAGCAGAGCCAGAGTGGGCATGTCAACTATATGCCATTGTGCGCTTAGCCGGTCAAATCACTTCTGGGCTCGGTGTGTTTGGTCTGCTACAGCTGCTTTAGGGAGCTGTGGTAGATGCTTTTTGTATCTTGTGTCGTATCCCTCACCTCCAGCTGACATAGACAGGACTTGAGCCCCAGTGCTTCTTGGCTTCTCTAAATAAGGGCTTTGGCCAGGCCTGGTGGCTCACGCCTGTAATCCTAGCATTTTGGGAGGCCGAGGTGGGGGCATATCACCTGAGGTCAGGAGTTCAAGACCAGCCTGGCCAACATGGTGAAACCCCATCTCTACAAAAATACAAAAATTATCTGGGTGTCATGGCAGGCCCCTTTAATTCCAGCTACTCACGAGGCTGAGATAGGAGAATTGGTTGAACCCGGGAGTTTTATTCATTACCATAATGAACATTGGTTCTTCTTTGTGGGAGCTGGGTGGGGGGGCAATGCAACTTACATGCAGAACAAACACTCAAATTCAGGATGATCTTCTCAGTTTCCCCTTTCCATTGATTCAGTGCCCATCTCACAAGGATGGAGAAGAATGGCATCTGCTTGTCCCTCTTCTTTTCTCCCAGAGGTGCTTAATTCTTGAGCAAAAGTATTTGTCCCTTTTAGAAGGTAGGATTCCTCTATTTGCATGGTAGTTAAGTGAGAATATTTCTGTGAGTGGAAAATCAAGAGCAAGCAGGCTGGCTCTTGGAGAGGGGGATGGGAGCAATGTGGTCCTACCTGCACTGAGCTAGGATGGCCATCACCATGATCCAGGCACATGGAAGCCCGCTCTCATTCCTCCTGCTCAAGGTTACGCCTCCATGCTGTCCGTGCCCCATTACCTCAAAAAAGCCAAACCATCCATCTTCTGCTCATGGAGTGAGAGGTATTGTCCCTCTCATGAAACCCACGATTTGCTTTTTTACTTGGACAATCAACTTCTTGCCCATGAGGCAAAGAATTAGTCTTACTTCATTGGCCTTTGAGTCCTCTTCTCTGCAAAAGTTAATAGCTGGTCTATCTTTGGTTTGGATGAGAATTCAAAGGAAAGGCATTCATTTGCTTCCTATCTTACAAATCAAGCATTCCTGACTCTGAAATGATTTTCTGGGTTCAATGTCTCAGAACCATAATAATTGACTTGGCAATATGAAAAGTCATTTACAAGGAAAGTATGATGAGGCTCCTCTTCATGTTATACTAGCAATGTCTTCCATAAATCTTGCTTATTAAAACAATGAGTCTCTCATAATATCTATGCAATTTTCAAATGAGATGCTCATAAAATTGCTATAAAATATTAAAAATCTGTTCTCTTCTGATGATAATGATGCAAATATTGATGTAGGCCCACTAAGATACACCAAGCACATGCTCATCAAAATAGATAGATGGTGATATTGAATATTTATTCATACCATAGATAAACAAGATTATGTGCTTTTGTTGTATTTTTTCTTAGTTTTCTCTGTTTAGGAGAGACATCTTTCATGTTTATGAGTGTGATGTTCATATGTCTTCCCATTTTTTATGTTGAGGTTTCTATATGATGTTTTCATATATTCACTCCTCAACAAAAATATACATACAAGGCACCATGCTAGGTGCTTTAGGAAATAAAAATTCAACAAAATGGCTCTTAATGCTCCAAAGTTTACAACTGTGGAGTGAGGATGGGGAGTAGGGTAAGGATATGAAAAGACAGCAAACCAAAATGGCACCCAGGAAAGAACAAATGTGAAATAAAGATGTGATCATTGTGCTATGACAGTGAAGAAAAAGGAGCAATTACTTCTAGTTAGAGTATCAGGGAGAACTCATGAAAAAACTAGTAATTCACCCTGAACAATGAAAATCGCCATTGCAAGCAGCTATCCGAGCCTCCCTCAACAACACAGGAAGTCATCTTTTCCAAAACTGTCCCAATTTCCTCCTTAAAAATGAACTTGGCAATGACCTCGGTTGCCATTCAATAGAGAAGTAATCAGAAGTTCTATCATAATAGAGCAGAAAATGAGGGAATTTATGTGGAATTTATACTTTACAAAGCCCAAAATGACTAACGACTTTAAAGCATTTATCATGATTACTCTTTATTTTTAGAGCAATCTTATTTAAAGCCTTATTTTCTATGTCATTAATGTAATTGAATATGAAGGGCTACTCGGTGACCCTGGGGCACTTTTTTGTGACCCAGAGCTCTCTCAATTCCTCTCTCAGGCTGGGTTCTCTGAAGTTGTCATCGCAGCGGCTTCTGCCTAGTCCTTGGCTCTGGGGATCTTGTTCCGATGAAACCCAGACTTGCTACGAGGCAATGTTGCTCTCAGTGGAGCTTCCTCACTGCTGGGCCTCTGGGAAGGGATAGTCACTAATTAAGCCCAGTCACCTCTTCTCTTCCTTTTCTTCCCGTCTCACATTCATCCAAAAATAAGCACCTAGTCAGCATAGTCACACAACTTGATGCATTTGGGAAGATGCCAGAAGGGTTAGTAGCTCGTTAGAATAATTAGGAGGGAGTGAAACAAGGTCTGGAGTGGCCCTATTAAGAAGCTTGATCTAGGCCGAGCGTGGTGGCTCACGCCTGTAATCCCAGCACTTTGGGAGGCTGAGGCTAGTGGATCACCTGAGGTCAGGAGTTCGAGGCCAGCTTGGCCAACATGGTGAAACCCGGTTCCACTAAAAATATAAAAATTAGCCAGGCGTGGTGGCGCACGCCTCCCAGCTACTCAGGAGGCTGAGACAAGAGAATCGCTTCAAACCAGGAGGCAGAGGTTGTAGTGTCCACCCTGGCCCACGGAGCAAGACTCCATTTCCCAAACAAACAAACAAACAAAAAAAAACTTGATCTAACAATACCTGTTGTCCACTGTGGTGCTTTAAAATATTCCCACAAACTCTTGGACGCTACAGCCACCAAAGTGGAGTCTATTCCCTGCCCTTGAATGTGGGCTGGCTTTGGTGACTTGGTTCTAATGAAGAGAATATACAGGAAGTGACATTGAGTGATTGCTGATGCTGGGTCATAAAAGGTGGCACCTTCTGCCAGGCTCTTGCTCTTTTGAGACACCTGCCTTGGGATCCCAGAGCCATCCTAAAAGAAGTCAGGCTACCTAGAGGCCACCATGCTGGAGAGGCCACATGGAGAGACCACATAGAGATAGGGAGACATGCCCAAGGAGCTCCAGTTGTTCCAGCCACCAGTTGTTTGAGTCTTTCCAGCTTTAACTGCCAGACATGTGGGCCAGTCTTGGGTGATTTCAGACCCCAGCCTTTGGCCACCTTTGCTAATGCCAGGTAGAACTAGCCTTGGAATCACCCATTGACAGAGTGGCACAAAGATGAGCTGTCCCTGCTGAACCCTGCCCAGACTGTAGATTTGTGAGCAAAATAAATGTTGGTTTTTTAATTTTTTTTGAGACAGAGTCTCACTCTGTCGCCCAGGCTGGAGTGCAGTGGCACAATCTCGGATCACTGCAACCTCTGCCTCTCAGGTTCAAGCGATTCTCTTGCCTCAGCCTCCCAAGTAGCTGGGACTACAGGTGCATGCCACCATGCCCAGCTAATTTTTGTTTTTTTTTAGTAGAGACAGGGTTTCGCTATGTTGGCCAGTCTGGTCTCGAACTGCTGACCTCAGGTGATTCACCTGCCTCAGCCTCCCAAAGTGCTGGGATTACAGGCATGAGCCACAATGCCTGGCAGTCTTTTAAGCCATTAAGTTTTTGGAAGGCTTATTATGCAACCAAAGTAACTGGAATACCTACTTAATTTTGCCATAGCATCAGTTTTATTTTTCCTTGAATTGACCAATTGGATTGTTGTTTAGTCATGCGTAAACAAAGCCAGACTTGCTCTTTTTGGAGATGAAGTTTCCATAGTGGGTCTTTCTATCTGGGATATGTAGGCTATGGTCATTTCAATCTATCATTTAACAGCAGAGAAGTGGGCTGATTTTTTTTCTTTTTCTTATCTACGGTAAAAGCAAGATCCGGTGTGTTTGAATTCAGATCTTTTCTTAATTCCATGTCAGTTTTTGTTACATGCCTTCTTCCTCACAATGAAGTATTTTCATCAATTTCCAGGATCCAGCACTGCCCACTGTTCATTTTGAAATCACAGTCTTTAATAGTGATTTATCTACTGAAAACGTCTTCTCTAATTTTCTCTTTATGTGGCAGGAAGCTGCTGGGTCAATGTGAATGTTAATGCTATTTCCACCCCCTCTCCTGCATATTCATTTACTGATTTAAAGGGGGTCCATGTTTTTGACTTGTTGGAAATGGCCTAAAATAGTTAGCTGAGAGAGAACTCACAGACAAATGGATGCTTAAAAATGAAGAGATTATAAACTAGCAAAGAGATAACATGAAGAAAAGAAGTAAAGAAATACCTCAGTTATTATACAATTATACTTTAGGTAACTCAACCATCTAGAATACATCTGTGAACTGAGGCGTGAACATAAGAAAGAACATAACAAGTGCCTAGAAATATCTGGGTAAGTGTTAAAGAGCTCTCCTCATTTATTCATAGATGAGTTCCCAGCCTTCATTCAGAGACTATATGACCTCACAGAGCAGTAAATTCTAGCTTCTGAAGTTGCAAATATTTTACACAATATAGTAACATTTTTGGTCATCTGATTTCCCAATCCTTGGTAGATGAGAATTAGCAAATAAGCAAGGTGGGGAGGTGTTTAAGGGGCAGAATTGTTAGAGAGGGGCACAGTGACAGCAGTAGGAAACAACATCTGAGAATACCAGACCAAAACCTTAAAACTGACATCAGAAATCAAAACGTGGGCAGGGTGCGGTGGCTTACTCCTGTAATCCCAGCACTTTGGGAGGCCGAGGCGGGTGGATCACTTGAGGTCAGAAGTTCGAAACCAGAAGGGCCAACATGGTAAAACTCTGTCTCTACCAAAACTGCCAAAAAATTAGCCAGGCATGATGGTGGGCGCCTGTAGTCCCAGCTACTCGGGAGGCTGAGGCAGGATAATTGATTGAACCTGAGAGGTGGAGGTTGCAGTGAGCTGAGATCACACCACAGCACTCCAGCCTGGGAAATAGAGTGAAACTCCATCTCTCTCTCTCTCTCACACACACACATACACACACACACACACACACACACACACACACACACACACACACGAAAACAAGTATAGCCTGGTGCCCTTGGCTTGGGTCAAATAGCTCTATATACCTCAATAGTCTAGGAGAACTTCATTGATATCCAACAGGACAAGTAAAAGTTAAATTTGGTTCAGGACACTTTTTTTTGTTTGTTTGTTTTGGTTTTGAGACGGAGTTTCGCTCGTTTCCCAGGCTGGAGGGCAATGGCACCATCTCAGCTCACTGCAACCTCCGCCTCCTGGGTTCAAGTGATTCTCCTGCCTCAGCCTCCCAAGTAGCTGGGATTACAGGCTTGCGCCACCATGCCCAGCTAATTTTGTATTTTTAGTAGAGATGGGATTTCTCCATGTTGGTCAGGTTGGTCTCGAACTCCCGACCTCAAGTGATTCACCCACCTCGGCCTCCCAAAGTGCTGGGATTATAGGGGTGAGCCACTGTGCCCGGCCAGGACATTCTTTTTATAAAAGTAGGAAAAATGGTTTCTACCATTTATTAGAGAGACTTTATAGAAAATGAACCAAGAAAAACATGCTTTGGCACTTAAAGGGGATAAGCTTCTGTTATCTAGAAGGATTACTTATGTGAAACCATTTTCTAATATGTTAGTTAAATCAGGACCTGCTATATTATGAATATTCATGTGAAATGACTATGGAAGTCATGTTGATCAGTAGGTGGTCGTAAAGGTTAAATTTTTGTCTTTAATGCAAGTGTAGGGTTATCCATTTGTTCCTTTTGCCTGACATCCTTCCTTTCTTCTGGATACAAGACTCTGCTTTCTTCTAAGAGATGTCCCTTTAACCACAGTGTTAAGAGGAATTGTCATCTTCTTACAGGCCCCATCTCTTGGTCACAGTGATTGGTCACGAGTGGCACCTGCCAAGCTGGCTTGATCCATGGCCAATAGTGATGGGACTTGAGCAGGGATGAGGGCAGGGATGAGCTTGAGACCTGAGGTGGGCCTCCCTCTCCCAGGATAATTTTATTTTATTTATTTATGTTTTTTCTTTTCTTTTCTTTTTCTTTTTCTTTTTTTTTTTTTTTTTTTTTTTTTGAGATGGAGTTTTACTCTTGTTGCCCAGGCTGGAGTGCAGTGGCATGATCTTGGCCCACTGCAACCTCCGCCTTCCAGGTTCAAGCGATTCTCCTGCCTCAGCCTCCCAAATAGCTGGGATTACAGGTGCCCACCACCATGCCCAGCTAATTTTGTATTTTTAGTAGAAATTGGGTTTCATCACGTTGGCTAGGCTGGTCTCGAACTTCTGACCTCAGGTGATCCGCCCGCTTTGGCCTCCCAAAGTGCTAGGATTACAGGCGTGAACCACCGCGCCTGGCCCTCAGGATAATTTTAATTAGAACAAAGGAAAGAGGCCACTTTCCTACTGGGTGGTGAAACTGTGGATGTGAGGCCCCGAGCTGCCAGGATTGTCTCAGCCTCTGGGAAAAAGCTGGTCTGAGAACATGTCACAGATGCACAGAGAGAAGCACAGAGGACAGAATGCAGGGAGAACCTACTGGTTCTAAAGAACTTCATTTCAAACTGTGAGGTCTCTGGAGCTGTCCAGATTTTGCTTTTGCGACTCATGTTTATTTAGTAAATATCCTAATTCCAGGAGGGGCCCACACTGTCCTTTCAATGAATCCTCTTTTGCACAAGTGACTCCAATTGGCTTTCTGTTATCTGCCCCTAAAAGCCTCCAGTTCAGTGCAAGAAACTGTGGAAATGTGTGAGGCCCCTCTGAGCTGATGACTGTAATACTGAGGGTCTGACATGAGTGGCAAGAGGGAAAAACTGAGAAGCGGCCTTGTTCATGCAGTTAAGGGGAGTTGGTATTTCTCAAGCCATGTGATTAAGGAAATGCTGCTGCCTAACCGAAGGAGGAAAAGGCTGTAGCAGGAGTCCGTAGAATAATCTGCCTTACCAGACTTCCCTTTTCTGAGTAATTCAAGCCAAATGCTCAGCCTTACCCCCACCCCCAACCTTACCCCCAAGCCCGGAGAGTACACTGACCACACACCATCTTGAGTCAAGGAGGAGCGCGTGGAGGGTTATGGATCCTTTTGATTCTGACTTTTGAAATCAGTGAAGTTTCTTTTTTTTTTTCTTTTTAAAGACTGAGTCTCGCTCTGTCGCCCAGGCTAGAGTGCAGTGGCACGATCTCAGTTCACTGCAACCTCCACCTCCCGGGTTCAAGCAATTCTCCTGCCTCAGCCTCCTGAGTAGCTGGGATTACAGGCATGTGCCACCACGCCAGGTTAATTTTTGTATTTTTAGTAGAGACGGGGTTTCACCATGTTGACCAGGCTGGTCTCGAACTCCTGACCTCAGGTGATCCACCCGCCTTGGCCTCCCAAAGTGCTGGGATTATAGGTGTGAGTCACTGCGCCTGGCCCAGTGAGGCTTCTTAAATCTCTCCTTTTGTCTGTTACTGGCATTTCCTCATGACCAGGAGAGAGGGAAATAGTCCTCATTAAAGGCCTGCCTATATGGTGACAAGTTCACAAACAATATAGAGAATAAGAATGATAGCTAACACTTACAGAGTGCCATGCACTATTTTAAGCAATTGACATGTATTATTTCATTTAATCCTCACAAGTCTATGAGATGAATACTAATATTGTTCCCATTTTACTTTTGTTTTATTTTATTTTATTTTGTTTATTATTTTGATGGAGTTTCGCTCTTGTCGCCCAGGTTGGAGTGCAATGGCGTGATCTTGGCTCACTGCAACCTCCCCCACCTGGGTTCAACTGATTCTCCTGCCTCAGCTTCCCAAGTAGCTGGGATTACAGGTGTGTACCACCACGCCTGGCTAATTTTTGTATTTTTAGTAGAGATGGGGTTTCACCATGTTGGCCAGGCTGTTATGGAACTCTTGACCTCAGGTGATCAGTCCACCTCGGCCTCCCAAATTGCTGGGATTATAGGCATAAGCCACCGCCCCCAGCCTCCCATTTTAGAGATGAGCAAATTGAGGCTTAGAGAGGTTAAGAAGCTTCAAGTGGGTCATGCTTTGTATGAGATAGAGCCAGTATTTAAACTATGGCAGCCTGGCTCCAGAACCTTCTCTCCTGACCATTATACTACATTGCCTTCTGGACGCAGGGCATTGGCTGGAGCACTCAGCTGAAGCCCGCCATCTATTCAGCTTTCTGGTATCATCAGGGCTGGCCCTACAAGTAGGTGAGGCAGATTTCAAGAAGTAGGGTTTTAGCACTCTGCCTTCTATGGGGGGGTTTCCATCATTTTTTGTTACATATTTACGTCAAGCCTGTTACATACCCTTATGTCCCTCATACACCACTGGTGAGAATGTGATTCAGGCCGGGCGTGGTGGCTCACGCTTGTAATCCTAGCAATTTGGGAGGCCGAGGCGGGTGGATTACCTGAGGTCAGCAGTTCGAGACCAGCCTGGCCAACTGGTGAAACTCCGTCTCTACTAAAAATACAAAAAAATTAGCCAGGCGTTGTGGTGCACGCCTATAATCCCAGCTACTTGGGAGGCTGAGGCAGGAGAATTACTTGAACCGAGATCGCACCATTGCACTCCAGCCTGGGTGACACAGCAAGACTCCATCTCATAAAAAAAAAAAAAAAAAAAAAAAAGAATGATCTTCAGTATAGTGTCTGGAAATTCTTTTGGAAGTATGTAGAAAAAGCTCTAGAAATATCCACGCTACTTGACCAAGGGTGTTCTCACAAGGAGATAACTAAAAATGCAGACTAAACTCTATGCACAATGGTATTCCACTCAGGGCTCTTCCTTACAATTGAAAGTTTGAAACAATTTCTGTTTTTTAGTTTTCAGAGTTGAAAGGAACAGAATCACTCACATTTCCCCACAGAAACACCAATTCATTATAAGTTATCAATTATCTATTGCTGTGTGACAAATTATTTTTGTACCTAGTAGCTTAAAACAACAGTTTGGCGTGGGCTCATTCATGTGATTGCAGTCGGCTAGAAGATTGACTGGGGAAAGATGGCTTCACTCAAACATCAAAGGCGTTGGTGCTGGCTGTTGAGTGGTGTAACTTGGTTCTCCTTTACAGGGCCTCTCTTACTCCAGGAGTCGACCCAGCTTCCTATCAGCATGGTGGTCTCAAGGTAGGTTTCTAAGAGAAGAGAGGTGAAAACTGAATAGGCTCTCAAGGTTTAGTCTCTGAGGGTGCACAGTGCTACTTTCAACACCTTCTATTGGTCAAAACAAGTCACATGGCTAACTTAGATTCAAGGGGGTGGAGAAACAGATGTTACCTTTTGACAGGAGGAGTGGCGGCATCTCATTGCAAAGTGTAATGGCTAGGAGGTAGGGAGATGTGATTTATAGGGGACCATTACCATGCCCACCTACCACCGGAGGTAAGGAAGTGTGAGTAAGGCTAAAAAGGATTTGGGAGACTTGTAGTGAAGAATTAACTTTACTCAAAGAGCAGTTTAGCCTTTGCCCTCAGCTACTGGGAGGTGATTTCTAGGCCTCTGGAATGTCCAGCCTGATAGGAATGTCTTTGTTTGCCCTGGGGCTTTGGCTATGATCTAACCGCGTGATTTATGATGGGGGCTTTGAGCCACTCCATACCAGTTCCGACCTCCAGAAGAACCAGAAACCAAACTCATCCTGACCTTTGGGAAGGGCTGGAGTCTAAAGATTGGCCACGTGGGCAGTGTGTGATAGAGTCTCAATAAAAACTTTGGACACCAAAGGCTCAGGTGAGCTTCCCTGGTTGGCAGTATTTTTTGAGTATTGTCACACTTTGATGCGGAGAGGGTAACATGTCCCTGAGGATGACAGAGCTTTGTGTTTGAGACTCTCCCGGATTTCACCCTGTGCATCTCTTCCTTTGGCTGGCTCTCATTTGTATCCTTTCACTACTGTAAGACAGTAATGCTATGCTGAGTACTTTCCTCTAGAGTTCTATCAGCCCTTCTAGCAAATTACTGAACCTGACGGGGTCTGTGGGGACCCTAGAATTTGTAGCCAGCTGCTCTGAAGTGAGAGTGGCTCTGGGGAACCCCAAACTTGCAGCTGAGGTCTGATATGAGGGCAGTCTTGCAGGACAATTTCCATTGACTTGGCAGAAGGGCAAACTCCCTGAAGCTGGTATCAGAAGTCTTGGGCAGTCTATGGCCATGCCACCCTGAACATGCCCGATCTCATCTGATCTCAGAAGTCTTGGGCAGACTTGGCCATCTGGGGGGGCAGTACTCTTAACCTTGAGTTTGGTTAACTTGGTGGAGGGACTGTGAGTCATGGCCACTCTATGGCTAGGATGTCCTTCAATAATAAAAATAGCAAAAATAATAGCAGCCAACACTTCTATAACATTGACCATGTGAAGTGTTTACATATATTGACTGATTGATGCCTCACAACAAAACTATAAGGTAGGTACTATTATTATGACTATTTTGCAGATGAGGAAACTAAGGCAAAGATAGATTAACTGACTTGCTCAAGTTTATACAGATTATAATTGGTGAACCTGAAATACAAAGGTAGGCGTTCTGACTTCAGAGTCTACTGCCTCACCTTCCCTCTCATACTGCCTCTTGATGTATCTGTCTATCCGTTAATCTATCAAATATCTGTCTATCTAACTATGCACATCCTACTGGATTTGGTTTGCTAATATTCCTTTTTTTTTTCTTTTTTCTGAGATGGAGTTTCACTCTTGTTGCCCAGGCTGGAATGCAATGGCATGATCTTGGCTCACTGCAACCTCCGCCTCCCGGGTTCAAGCGATTCTCCTGCCTCATTCTCCCTAGTAGCTGGGGTTACAGGTGGATGCCACAATGCCCAGCTAATTTTTCTTCTTCTTCTTGTTTTTTTTTTTTTTTTTTTTTTTTAGTGGAGATGGGGTTTTACCATGTGGGCCAGGCTGGTCTCAAACTCCTGACCTCAGGTGATCCGCCTGCCTCAGCCTCCCAAAGTGCTGGGATTATGGGTGTGAGCCGCTGCGCCCGGCCGGTTTGCTAATTTTCTTTTTGTGTACCTATCTTTGTAACAGTGATTGGCCCATGCTTTTCTTTTCCCATACTCTCCTTTTTTGTTATTGGTATCAAGATTACATTAACTGCATAAAATGAGCTGGGTAGTCAGCTTTCTCAAGCTTGTTAATTGTATTGTCCAATTCTTCTATATACTTACTGGTCTCATTTATTAGTTTCTAATAGGCCTGTTAAAATCCTCCATTAGAATTGTGTTTTACATATTTCAAAATTATATGAATATAAAAAGGAATATAAAGCAAACTCCAAAATTAAAATAAAGTGAAACAAATGAACCTGACTGTATATCAAATCAGTAACATTACCCAGAGGAAAAAAGAGTTATTTTAAGTGACTTGTGCACAGTACTCTGACTGTATATTCTAAGTGGAATACATTATAAAGACATGGAAAATACAAATAAATCTTAAATTTTCTTCAGTAATTTTATTATTGAAGTAATAGTGATGTTGTAATTTTGAAACTGTTTTTATGTATTATAGGTTAAAACAATATATGTAACTATGTTCATATTAAGAATCAAGGCTTTCAGCCAGGTGCGGTGGCTCACGCCTGTAATCTCAGCACTTTGGGAGGCTGAGGCGGGCAGATCACGAGGTCAGTGATTGAGACCATCCTGGCCAACATGGTGAAATCCCGCCTCTACTAAAAATACAAAAATTAGGTGGGTGTGGTGGCACGCGCCTGTGATCCCAGCTACTCAGGAGGCTGAGGCAGGAGAATCGCTTGAACCTGGGAGGCGGAGATTGCAGTGAGCTGAGATAGCACCACTGCACTCCAGCCTGGCGACAGAGCGAGACTCCGTCTAAAAAACAAAACAAAACAAAACAAAAAATAAAAAAACTTTATTTATAAAAAAACAAGCAATAGGATGGATTTGGCTTAAGGGCCATAGTTAGCTGACCCCTGGTTTTATACTATAAGGGTCTAGAATCTATGCCCCTGCCCTCAACAGCAATGAGAACAATTAATACCTGCATCTTGGTTTCTGAATACCATTCTCCACTAAAAGGAACCAGGGCTTCTTGGAGAGAGAATTGATTCCAGATCTAGGACCGGGAAAGTTCAAGATGAGCCTGGATTTTCCTGTGTCAGAAAGCAAAACAAATAAACAAAACACACGCACACAAAGGATTCATCCCAGATTGCGAGGTCGGTTCAATATACGAAAAGCAATCAATAGATCAAAGACCTAAATGTAAGAGAGAAAACTATAAAACTGTTGGCAACATGGGCTTAGATCTTCATATGCTTGGATTAGGTGATGGTTTTAAAAATGACACCAAAAGAACATGCAACAAAAGAAAAAATAGATAAATTGGGTTACATCAAAATGTAAAACTTCTATGCTTCAAAGGACACCATTAAGAAATTAAAAAGACAACCCATAGAATGGGAAAATTATAATATATATAAAAAACTCTTTTTTTTTTTTTTTTTTTTTTGAGACAAAGTCTCACTCCATTGCCCAGTCTGGAGTGCACTGGTGTGATCTCAGCTCACTGCAGCCTCAACCTCCTGGGATCAGACGATCCTCCTGCCTCCGTCTTCAAAGTAGCTGGAACTACGGTCACATACCACCACGCCCAGCTAATTTTTTAAAAAAATTTTTTCTAGAGACAGGGTCTTGCTATGTTGCCCAGGCTGGTCTCAAACATATGGGCTCAAGCGAGCCTCCTGCCTTGGCCTTCCAAAGTGCTGAGATTACAGCATGAGCCATAGCACCAGCCTATAAAAAAACTCTTAAACCTAAACAATAAAAACAATACAATTAATAAAATGAACAAAGGACTTGAGTAGACATTTTAAAAAGGTATGCAAATGGCCAATAAGTACATGAAAAAATGCTCAACATCATTAGTTATTAGGGAAATCCACATCAAAACCACAGTGAGATGTCACTTTATACCTACTGGGATGTCTATAATAATAAAGACAAACAATAACAAATGTAAGCAATGATGGTGATAAATTAAAACCTCCATACATTGCTGGTGAGATGTAAAATGGTGCAGCAACTGTGGAAAACAGTTGGGCAACTCCTCAAAGAGTCGAACATAGAGTTATCATATGACTCAGAAATTTCACTCCTGGGTGTATACACAAGAGAAATAAAAACATATGTCCACACAAAAACTTGTACATGGGTGTTTATAGCAGCATTCTTTTTTTATTTTAATTATACTTTAAGTTCTAGCATCCATGTGCAGACCGTGCAGGTTTGTTACATAGGTATACATGTGCCATAGTGGTTTGCTAGCAGCATTTTTCATTATAGTTAAAAAGTGGAAACAACCCAAATGTCCATTAACTTATGAATGGATAAATAAAATGGGGTATATCCATACAATGGAATATATATATATATATATATATATATATATATATATATTTTTTTTTTTTTTTGAGACGGAGTCTCGCCCTGTTGCCCAGGCTGGAGTGCAGTGGCGTGATCTCAGCTCACTGCAAGCTCCGCCTCCCGGGTTCACGCCATTCTCCCGCCCCAGCCTCTCCGAGTAGCTGGGACTACAGGCACCCGCCACCACGCCTGGCTAATTTTTTTGTATTTTTATTAGAGACAGGGTTTCACTGTGGTCTCGATCTCCCGACCTCGTGATCCACCCGCCTCGGCCTCCCAAAGTGCTGGGATTACAAGCGTGAGCCACTGCGCCCGGCCTAATTTTCAAATTTAGCAGAGATGGGGTTTCACCATGTTGGTCAGGCTGGTCTGACCAACTCCCGACCTCAGGTGATCCACCTGCCTTGGCTTCCCAAAGTGCTGGGATTATAGGCATAAGCCACCGCACCCAGCCATACAATGGAATATTATTCAGCCATAAAAAGAAAGCTTGCTGGGTGCGGTGGCTCATGCCTGTAATCCCAGCACTTTGGGAGGATGAGGTGGGCGGATCACAAGGTCAGGAGTTCGAGACCAGCCTGATCAACATGGTGAAACCCCATCTCTACTAAAAATACAAAAATTAGCCGGGCATGGTGGTGTGCGCCTGTAATCCCAGCTACTCGGGAGGCTGAGGCAGGAGAATCGCTTGAACCTGGGAGGCGGAGGTTGTAGTGAGCCGAGATCACACCACTGCACTCCAGCCTGGTCGACAGAGCGAGACCTGTCCCCTATTCCCAAAAAAAAAAAAAAAAAAGAAAGCTGTACTGATACGTGCTACAACCTGTGTGAACTGTGACAATGCTATACTAAGTGACTGAAGTCAGACACAACAGGTTACATACTATATGACTCAATTTATACATAATGACCAGAATAGGCAAATCTATACAGGCAGAAATTAGATTAGTTGTCGTCAGGGCCTGGGGAAAGGGGAGTTGTGACTGCTAATGGACAAGGGGTTTCTTGTTGCAGTGTAAAAATGTTCTAACATTAGACAATGGGGATAGTTGCACAACTTTGTGAATATATGAAAAACCACTGAATTGTATATTAAAAGGGTGAATTTTATGGTATGTGAATTGTTTCTCAATTAAAAAAAGAATTTTCAAGACTCAATAACATGAAAACAAACAACCCAGTTAATAAATGGCTAAGAATTTGAAGAGACACTTCATTAAAGAAGATATATTGATGATAAATAAGCACATGAAAAGAAGTTCAGCATCATTAGTTATTAAGGAAATTTACATGAAACCCACAATGAAAGTCACTACACTTCTATTATAATGGATAACAGTTAAAACAATAATGGGCTGGGTGCAGTGGCTCACACCTGTAATCCCAGTACTTTGGGAGGCTGAGGTAGGCGGATCATGAGGTCAGGAGTTCGAGACCAGCCTGGCCAATATGGTGAAACCCTGTCTCTACTAAAAAGACAAAAATTAGCCAGGTGTGGTGGTGCACGCCTGTAGTCCCAGCTACTAGGGAGGCTGAGGCAGAAGAATCGCTTGAACCCTGGAGGCGGAGGTTGCAATGAGCTGAGATCGCACCACTGTACTCCAGCCTGGGTGACAGAGCCAGACTCCATCTCAAAAAAAAAGAAATAATAGTAATAATAATGACAGTGCCAAATGCTGGTGAGGATGAGGAGCAACTGGAACTCTCCATAATTTGATCATGGGAATGCAAAATGGTATAGCCACAATGGAATATGGTTTGATAGTTTCTTATAAGATTAAGCATGTACTTTCTATAGAACCCAGCAATATCATTCCTGGTTATTTACCATAGAGAAATGAAATTTTATGTTCACACAAAAACCTGTTCATTAATAAACTTGGGCTTTATTCATAATTGATAAAAACTAAAAACAACTCAAATGTCTCTCAGTGGGTGAGTGTTTATACAAATTGAGGTACATCCGTACAATAGAACACTATTCAGCAATAAAAAAGAGATGAAGTACTGATACATGCAAAAACCTGGAGGACACCAGGAGTAGTGGCTCACGCCTGTAATCCCAGCACTTTGGGAGGCTGAGGCAGATGGATCACTTGAGGTCAGGAGTTCAAGACCAGCCTGGCCATCATGGTGAAACCCTGACTCTACTAAAAATACAAAAATTAGGGCTGGGTGCATTGGCTCATGCCTGTAATCCCAGCACTTTGGGAAGCTGAGGCAGGCGGATCACCTGAGGTCAGGAGTTCGAGACCAGCCTGACCAATATGGTGAAACCCCGTTTCTACTAAATACAAAGAATTAGTGGGGGTGATGGCGCATGCCTATAATCCCAGCTACTCGGGAGGCTGAGGCAGGAGAATCGCTTGAACCTGGGAGATAGAGGTTGCAGTGAGCCGAGATTGCGCCATTGCACTCCAGCTTGGGCAACAAGAGTGAAACTCCATCTCAGAAAAATAAATAAATAAATAAAATAAAATAAAATAAAAATACAAAAATGAGCCGGGCGAGGTGGCGGGTGCCTGTAATCCCAGGTACTCCAGAGGCTGAGGCAGAATTGCTTGAACCTGGGAGGTGGAGGTTGCAGTGAGCCGAGATCACACCATTGCACTCCAGCCTGGGCAACAGAGGGAGACTCCATCTCAAAAAAAAAATAAAAAATAAAAAATAAAAAAACCCTGTAGGACTCTCAAATATATTACGCTAAATGAAGAAACCCAGACACAAAAATCTACATACTCTATGATTCTATTTATATGACAATCTGGAAACGGCAAAAATACAGGGCCAGTAAACAGGTAAGTACTTGTCAAAGGCTGGGAATAGGGGGAGGGGTTGATAGAATGGGGTCTAAGGGTATCTTTGGGGTTTTGGGACTCTTCTATATTTCAATTATAGTAGTAATTTCACGACTGTGTGCATTTATCAAAACTCACAGAACTGTATACTAAAAGGAGTGAATTTTACTGTATATAAATTTACTTTTAAAATGGAAAAAAACAGAATCTAAGTAGTACTAAAAAAAGAAAGCATATATTTGGAACAGTGCTTCAGGTCTTTGCTTCTTCTTGTCTACCAGAGTGGTGTCTGCAAATCCACTTCACCTAGACACAGGACAGTGTGTGTCACATGGCAGATGTATGACCTATCAGATAGATGCTGGGGATGGGGGAAGGTTTTAGAAAACTTCTGCTCACCTTAAAATGATCAGAGAAATATAGACCAGAAGAAAGAATGCCCGGTAGAGGGAAAACCATAAGAGATCAGACAAAAGAGGCTTAGCAAATCAGTTACCTGGCGGCCAGGCACGGTGGTTCACGCCTGTAATCCCAGCACTTTGGGAGGCCGAGATGGGCAGATCACCTTAGGTTGGGAGTTCAAGACCAGCCTGACCAACATGAAGAAACCCCTTCTCTACTAAAAATACAAAATTAGCTGGGCGTGGTGGCGCATGCCTGTAATCCCAGCTACTCGGGAGGCTGAGGCAGGAGAATTGCTTGAACCCGGGAGGCGGACGCTGTGGTGAGCTGAGATCGTGCCATTGTACTCTAGCCTGGACAACAAGAGCGAAACTCTGTCTCAAAAAAAAAAAAAAAAAAAAAAAAATCAGCTACCTGGCAATAGCCATACTCACCCACTTTGGCCAGTATATCATATTCAGAGACAACAGGTAGTGGAGATGAGGGCAGACAGGTGATGGTCACAGGACTGGAAATTGTTCCCCTGAAGATTGGCATAGTTCGCCCTCCATAATCCTCCTTCCAATCATTGAGCTAGGCCAGGAGAAAGAGGTCACTGACCTTAAGTAACAGCTTCTATCTTAGGCTTTATTTTTGTAAACAAAGAGATTTTCTTTCAGCCAATGATGATGAAGGCCGCAGTTGTTAACGCCTTCCTCAAAGAGAAAACTGCAGGGTAGCGGGCAGAGTAAGCAGTTGCTGGGCCAAAACCATGTGGCTTCCTTCCCATGTCCTGGGGGTGCCCTTGCTGGAGAGTGCCCAAGAACTGTATGGTAAACACTGCTCCCTAATCAGGGCCTTACCTGGATTTGGGAGTGAAGGTGTTTCTTTTTTACTCCCAGTAACATTAGAGAGTATAACATTTTGGCCAGGCACAGTGGCTCACGCCTGTAATCCCAGTGCTTTGGGAGGCCGAGGCGGGTGGATCACCTGAGGTAGTAAGGAGTTTGAGACCAGCCTGACCGACATGGAGAAATCCTGTCTCTACTAAAAATACAAAATTAGCCAGGCGTGATGGTGCACGCCTGTGATACCAGCTACTTGGGAGGCTGAGGATGGAGAATCGCTCGAACCCAGGAGGTGGAAGTTGCAGTGAGCCAATATCATGCCACTGCACTCCAGCCTGGGTACCAGAGTGAGATTCTGTCTCAAAAAAGAAAGAAAAGAAAAAAATAGAGTGTAACATTTAAAAAAATGTCTTGTTATATCCTTAGAACAGCCCACTTTACTTGTGCACAGAGAAAAGGACTTTATGAAGCAAAACCTGCCCAGGCAGTATAGCAAGGCCGGAGAATATATGAATAGCCTATATTTGGGGGAGTAGACAAAAATGGTCTTTAATATGGAATCCTTTTTTTTTAAATCAAGAATCTTTAATCTTTTAAAATTCAAGAATCTGTTAAAATTATAGTTCAAAATTAGGTTTCACAAAGGAATGTATTTTCATTTGTTTTGTTTAATTTTTCCTCAAAGACCTCAAATTATGCAGTGAATTTTGTTGATTTTAGAGTATATTACAAGATAGATAATTAATAGTAACCTAGAAATGTTTTTTTTTTAAAGATTCTAGCAATTGTTGTATGTTGAAATATACTATAGTAGGAAATTTAAACCAAAATAACAAGCATGTGTTGGAGAGTTTTCTTTGTTTGCATGATCTATCTCATTTGGGATTTTTGAAGGACAATATAAGCCTCTTTTCAAATATCTCTTTCAATGATAACGTCCAGTTTGCTTTGCACAGAGAATTTATCTCTGGACCCCCACTTCTGGAATGGTGGACTAGGTGATTTGGCCCAAGTATATGACTTTAGTATTAAGTAGAAAAGGTGACTGAAATAGACAAAGTCTGTGTGAAGGCATTCGAGAGCTAACTAGATCTTCCTGCCCAGGATCTAGGAGAAGAAGGAAGCCCAGGAAGTTGCTTTTTCCTTGGGCATTCATCCTAATTCCAGCAGAGAAGCTGAGAAGTGCAAAGGCCAAGTAGCGCTTTTCACAGGCTGGCCACCCTAAGGAAACTGTCCAGGAAATAGGGGAGGCTTGAGTCTTTACCCCAAAGATCTACATCTTTTTTTTTTTTTTTTCGAGATGGAGTCTCGCTCTGTTGCCCAGGCTGGAGTGCAGTGGCACCATCTTGGCTCACTGCAAGCTCCGCCTGCCGGGTTCACGCCATTCTCCTGCCTCAGCCTCCCAAGTAGCTGGGACTACAGGTGCCCACCACCACGCCCGGCTAAGTTTTTGTATTTTTAGTAGAGACGGTGTTTCACCGTGTTAGCCAGGATGGTCTCAATCTCCTGACCTCGTGATCCGCCCGCCTCGGCCTCCCCAAAGTGCTGGGATTACAGGCATGAGCCACCGCGCCCAGCCAAGATCTACATCTTATAACCAGAAATAGATTCTCCCAAGGAGCTATAGCTCAGCCTGCAATCATCTCAATCACTGAACTTGGATTAAGCAAATTCCAGTGTGTTAGTGCTGCTGTACTTTCCAAACTGCTGGCATGCCCAGACACCATACTGAAGCAAGCATAAATCTCTGGAGGAAGAGAACACCCATGCATCAAATTACTTCTACAAATTTGCAAATACAACTTCCAGCATCCAATGAGAAGTAATGAGACACAATAGAAGGAAAGATGACATAAATAAAAAAACAGCAGAAGTTATAGAAAATAGAAAAAGACTCACACTGGCTACAAATATTAGAATTATGAGACACGTATTTTAATTATTCTTCCTATGTTCATGGAGATAAAAGGAAGAATTATGGATTTTGGGAGGAAACTGGCAGCTATTAAAAAGAACCAAATAGGCTGAGGTGTGAGGATCACTTGAGCCCAGTAGTTTGAGACCAGCCTGGGCAACATAGCAAGACTTTGTGTCTGCTAAGGATTTAAAAATGATTAACCAGGTGTGGTGGCGTGTGCCCATAGTCCCGCCTATTTGGGAGGTGGAAGAAGAAGGATCGCTTGAGCTGGAGAAGTCTCGATGCTGCACTGAGCCGAGATTGCACCACTGCACTCCCCTGGGCTATTAGCTCTATTGAACGAAGCTCTGTCTCAAGAAAAATGAAAAATAAAAATAAAAATTGTGGAACTGAAAAAATACAATAACCAAAATTAAGAATGCAGTGGCTGGATTTAATAGTAGATTAGTCAAATCTGCAGGGAGAATCAGTAAACTGGAACAAGGATCAGTAAACTAACACCTATGGGCCAAATCTGTCTCATGGTCTGTTTTATTTATTTAGTTTTTTTTGAGAGAGAGTCTCGCTGTGTCGCCTAGGCTGGAGTGCAGTGGCACCATCTCAGCTCACTGCAACCTCCGCCTCCTGGGTTCAAGCAATTCTCCTGCCTCAGCCCCCCAAGTAGCTGGGATTACAGGCGCACGCTACCACATCCAGCTAATTTTTGTATTTTTAGGAGAGACAGGGTTTCACTATGTTGGCCAGGCTGGTCTTGAACTCCTGACCTCATGATCCACCCGCCTCGGCCTCCCAAAGTGCTGGGATTACAGGCGTGAGCCACCGCGCCTGGCCTCATGGCCTGTTTTTGTCTGACCCACATTTTAATTTTATTATTTATTTATTTATTTATTTAGATGGAGTCTCACAAAGTTGCCTGGGCTGGAGTGCAATGGCGTGATCTCGACTCACTGCAACCTCTGCCTCCTGGGTTCAAGTGATTCTCCTGCCTCAGCCTCCTGAGTAGCTGGGATTACAGGCACCTGCCAGTACGCCTGGCTAATTTTTGTATATTTCGTAGAGACAGGGTTTCCCTATATTGGCCAGGCTGGACATTTTTATTTTTATTTTATTTTATTTTTTGAGACAGAGCCTTGCTCTGTCACCCAGGCTGGAGCGCAGTGGCCGATCTCGACTCACTGCAGCCTCTGCCTCCCAAAGAGATTCAAGAGATTCTCCTGCCTCAGCCACGCGAGTAGCTGGGGTTACAGGCGCCTGCCACCAAGCCCAGCTGATTTTTGTATTTTTAGTAGAGACGGGGTTTCACCATGTTGGCCAGGCTGGTCTTGAACTCCTGACCTCATGATCTGGCTGCCTCGGCCTCCCAAAGTGCTGGGATTACAGGCGTGAGCCACCGCATCCGGTCCACATTTTAATTTTAATTTAATTTATTTTTTTGAGACAGAGTCTTGCTCTGTCACCCAGGCTGGAGTGCAGTGGAGGATCTCGACTGACTGCAACCTCCACCTCTTGGGTTCAACAGATTCTCCTGCCTCAGCCTTCCAAGTAGCTGGGATTACAGGCACCCACCAGCACCTACCACCACGCCCAGCTAATTTTTGTATTTTTAGTAGAGACAGGGCTTCACCATATTTGCCAGGCTGGTTTCGAACTCCTGACCTCAAGTGATCTGCCTACCTTGGCCTCTCAAAGTGCTGGGATTACAGGCGTGAGCCACGTGTCCAGCTTTGACCCACATTTTTAAAGGGTTAAAAAAATATGTGACAGAGACTATGTTTGGCCTACAAAGCCTAAAATATTGACTATCAGGCCCTTTGGAGAAAAAGTTTGCCAGCCCCTGAGCTAGAAGACAGGTCAGCAGAACATGTAGAGGTCTGTAAATAGAGGAGCCAAAAAGAAGCCTGAGAAAGCAGCCCCAGCCAGGACTGTGTCCAGCTTGTGTGATTCTGTTACTTTGGTCCCCCAGCTGAGCCCTCTCAGGAGGGTTTTGATCATTCATTTATTCATTCACCCAGGTATGCAATACATATCTAGTCAATTTCTGTCTCGGTGCTTAAGAGCATAGACTTTATGATCAGACCTGGGTTTAAATCCCAACTTAGCCTCCTCATAGAGAGAAAAGGGAGATAATAACAGGGCTTGGCTGACTAGTAGTCATGAAGACCCAAAGAGATCATGCATATCAGGTACTCAACAGTGTCTGTATATAGCAAAGACGAAGTATAGGTGCTATTGTTAGCAAAGGGTGTGCTCAGCATGGACATAGAGTGCGGAATAATAGCCACTGGAAGGCTGGGCACGGTGATGCACACCTGTAATCCCAGCTACTCAGGAGGCTGAGGAAGGAGAATCGCTTGAAACCAGGAGGTGGAGGTTGCAGTGAACCGAGATCACGTGGCTGCACTCCAGTCTTGGCGGCAGAGCCGAGATTCTGTCTCAAAACCAAAAAACCAAAAAACAATAAAAAAGAGTATGCTCAGGCATGATGACTATGCCTCAAGCTGGCTATAAGTCCCACAAGGACATCTTGGTGACTGTGGTGGGGGTGCAGTGGAATGGATGAAGGTAGAGCAGGGAAGAAAGGCGGGGCAGGACCATCCTAAGCATAGGAGTTGAAGGCCCAGTGCAAACTTTTATACCGTTCTCCTTCCCATAGACATTTGCCTGCATGGGAAATCCAGTTAAAAGTGAATATGACCAGCAAAGCTTGTTTATAATAGTTAAAGACTGGAAACCACCTAAATCCCCAACATTTGGGGAATGGTTGAGTGGAATTAGTTGCTGATATGGTAGGTGTAAAACATATAATGTAAAACTGTGTGAAGTATGTCGAAACAATTTTCAGAAAAGGAAAATCAAAACTCATCTAAATATGGAATAAACATATATAAAAGATTTCTTCAATTTATTAGTGAGGGCATCAGTGACATGATAAAGCTGGTTCAAAGAGCATTTAATGAACTAGCTACTTATAGGCATTAATAGAAAAGAGTGTTCGAATAAGGGGCTAGGTAAAATACAAAACTGATTAATGAGTCATAGAGCAATAAAACCATAACCTTTGGGGTTATCTTTTCTACCGGAGAGAAATTATCTACAAGTTAACATATAACTTTACAGTGTCTGAGCTCTAATCAAAAAGTAAATAGCAAAGTCAAACACGGATACAGTCTTCTAGAGAATTAAATAATTCTATTATCTAATGTTCCCAGTATGACATTGAAAGGACATGTCTCCTTCCCTTTGCCTTATTTGCGATGTTTGGGATATATTTTTTAACACATAGCTGCCAACTATATAAAATTTGTTGTATGTCAAAGTATTAGGGTCCTCCCAGGAATTGATGTCACACCAAAGGACTTAGCTGAAGGGCATTTAATAAGTAAACTGCTTCGAAGGTGTGAGTAGGGTTAAAGAGAACCAAAAAGAGATATTGGAGTCTTCAGAGCCTAGTAACAGTGGGAAACCCTTACTACCTCTAGATCTGAAGCACCAAGCAGGGGCTGAAAGGATGCAAATAAATACCAAATTTCTCTCTCCTTCTGACCTCTGGTCGGCTAGTGCTTCCTAGAGGCCCAACACAACTGGATGACCATTAATGTCATTTGTAGAGGTTAGCCTCTTCGGGCACAGAACAAGACCAAGAGATGAGAAATGAGAGTCAGAGGCTGGGCGCGGTGGCTCACACCTGTAATCCCAACACTTTGGGAGGCCAAGGCAGTTGGATCACCTGAGGTCAGGAGTTCAAGACCAGGCTGGCCAATATGATGAGACCCCCGTCTCTACTAAAAATACGAAAATTAGCTGGGCTTGGTGGCACGTGCCTGTAATCCCAGCTACTTGGGAGGCTGAAGCAGGAGAATCACTTGAATCCAGGAGGCTGAGGTTGCAATGAGCCGAGATTGCACCATTGCACTCCAGCCTGGGAGACAGAGACTCTGTTTCAAAAAAAGAAATGAGAGGCAGACAGTAAACAATCGGCTCAGTCAATACGACAGGTTTTGTTATGAGTATAATTGTGTCCCCTGCCAAAAGATATGTTGGAGTCCTAACCTCCAGTACCTCAGAACATGATCTTATTTTCAGATAGGGTCTTTACAGGGGCAATCAAGCTAAAACGAGATCACTGGGGCAGGCCCTAAACCAATATGACTGGTGTCCTTATAAAAAAGGAAAATTTGGCTGGGCATGGTGGCTCACACCTGTAATCCCAGCACATTGGGAGGCTGAGGTCGGTGGATCACTTGAGGCCAGGAGTTCGAGACCAGCCTGGCCAACATGGTGAAACCTCATCTCTACTAAAAACACAAAAATTAGTTGGGCATGGTGGCGGGCACCTATAATCCCAGCTACTCGGGAGGCTGAGGCAGGAGAATCGCTTGAACCCAGGAGGCGGAGGTTGCAGTGAGCTGAGATGACACCACTGCACTCCAGCCTGGGCCACAAAGCGAGACTGTGTCTCAAATAATAATAATAAGTAAATAAATAAATAAAAGGGGGAAATTTGAACACAGAGACAGACATGGATAGAAAGAAGATGATGTGATGAGACGCACACAGGAAGGAGATGGCCATCCACAAGCTCGGGAGAGAGGCCTGGAACAGATCCTTTCCCCACAGCACTCAGGAGGAATCAACTCTGCCATCACATTGATTTTGGACTTTCAGCCTCAGAACGGTGTGACAATACATTTCTGTTTGTTTAAGCCACCTGGTTTGTGGCATGTTGTTACAGCGGCCTTAGCAAACTGCTACAGGTGTGTAGAAAATGTACACAGAAAGAAGAATTTACACCAAAATATTGAATGTTACTTCTGTGAGGTGGTATTAAGGGAGATTTCTATTTTGTGTTTTTCTTTATTTCCTAGTTCGCATACTTTTACATCAGAATAAATGAACATATCGTTTTGTTAAAAGGAACCTCGAGGCAATAGTAGAAGGAAGTCACTCTTGGGCAACCTGAGAGATGTGTATGGCAGAGGAGAGGCAAGCTCACTCATACAACAGAGGGACTGTGAGCAAATTATTTGTATCCCAAGAAGGATGTTTCTTGCCCGAGACTGAATCCCAGGCTTTCTCTTCCTTACATGTCACAGGCCTGGTCTTTTTCTCCTCTCTAAAGCTGCTGTCCTATTGGTAGGCCCCCAGGGACTTGATTCCCCATCCTCACCCCTGAAGATTGAAGAGGAGGCCAAAGTTAGCACATAAGGCCATTTTATTTAAGAGTGTGTTGGCCGGGCGTGGTTGCTCACGCCTGTAATCCCAGCACTTTGGGAGGCTGAGGCAGGCAGATCACAAGGTCAAGAGATCGAAACCATCCTGGCCAACATGGTGAAATCCCGTCTCTACTAACAATACAAAAATTAGCTGGCCATGTGTGCCTGTAGTCCCAGTTACTTGGGAGGCTGAGGCAGGAGAATCCCTTGAACCTGGGAGGCAGAGGTTGCAGTGAGCCGAGATTGTGCCATTGCACTCCAGCCCTGGTGACAAGACCGAAACTCTGTCTCAAAAAAAAAAAAAAAAAGTAAATACCCAGTTTGTGATATTCTGTTATAGCAGCAAAAAATGGACTAAGACCACCTAATCCATAGGTTCCTGGCTCATTTCTTAGAAAAATAACTGAAAACCCAACTGGAACTCAGCCTATTGTTTTTATTCCTCAGGCTGAAACTTGCCATTTCTTTCCCCTCTTTTGTCATGTTAGACTTAGGTACTCCTAGACTTAGACAAATCCTAGTAGATCCTTCCAGCTGTCCCTCTGTCCCCCACTGATCTATGCCCACTCTGCTTCTTTTTCCTCCCTCTCTGAGACTGTGATTTCCTGGAAGCAGGGAGACACAGCTTGTCCTCACTTGTTTGACACTAGCAGGTAATAACCAGATGTTTGTTCAAGTCTCAAATATGACTTGGGTGACCTTTGGAAATGGGGATGAGCAAGGAGATAAGAGTTGGATCTCAGGAAATTGAGTGATGACTTAGCATTCTTTTTTTTTTTTTTTTTTTTTTTGAGATGGAGTCTTGCTCTTGTCGCCCAGGCTGGAGTGCAATGGCATGATCTCGGCTCACTGCAACCTCAGCCTCCCGGGTTCAAGCAATTCTCCTGCCTCAGCCTCCCAAGCAGCTGGGATTACAGGTGGGCACCACCACGCCCAGCTAATTTTTGTATTTTTGGAAGAGACGGGGTTTCACCATGTTGGCCAGGTTGGTCTCGAACTCCTGACCTCAGGTGATCCATCCGCCTCAGCCTCCCAAAGTGTTGGGATTACAGGCTTGAGCCACTGTGCCTGGCTTGACTTAGCATTATTTCATTTTTTTGAGACGGAGCATCACTCTGTCGCCCAGGCTGGAGTGCAGTGGCACCATCGGCTCACTGCAACCTCCACCTCCTAGGTTCCAGCGATTGTCCTGCCTCAGCCTCCTGAGTAGCTGGGATTACAGGCGCCCACCACCACGCCTGGCTAATTTTGTATTTTTAGCTGGGACAGGGTTTCACCATATTGGCCAGGCTGGTCTCAAACTCCTGACCTCAGGTGATCTGCCTGCCTCAGCCTCCCAAAGTGCTGGGATTACAGGTGTGAACCAGCATGCCCAGCTAGCATTTTTTTAATAAGCAAAAAGGAAATGAAGTGCCCTCAGCCTGTTAGCTAAGGGATCCCATGGGTTTCAATGAGAGAAAAGATCTGTAATCAAATCTGAAAATCAAATACCTCTTGTTTACAAACAATGCATCCCCTTATCCTTTCCCACTGCTTGAACCCACTGCCTTCCCTTTTCCCGAGAACAGGAACAGAATAAGGACCAAATAAAGGTCATTTTTACCATCACACAAACGTTGGTTTCTATGGTGACTGGTTTTTTTTTTCTCTTCAAAGATCGAAGGTATGTTTTTCTTGACTTCAGTGATTTTTCATTTTGTTTTTCATATTGAAGTTCTCTGTGTTCTGCGTTCTTTCCCATGGGGTAGTCCACAACACTTATCTGCTGGAGGGGATACGAGGTGTTAAGTGGCACTAAGGTATAATTTCCAAAAAAGGTAAAATCATGACTCTTATGCGTATGTAAAATGAACGTATGCCAAAGATTTTATTCAACTCATTAATTTATTCAGGAACCAGTAGAATATTAAGACTGGTTTGAAGTGCATGTGAAGATCTAAGCATACACAGGCAATTTAATAAAGGAATATGAGGATAAAATGGCTGAGTTAGATATAAAACTTTTCTACAGGGAAAAAAACCTATAACCTTTGGAATTCTTTTTTTATTTTTTGAGACGGAGTCTCGCTCTGTCGCCAGGCTGAAGTACAATGGCACGATCTCAGCTCACTGCAACCTCCGCCTCCTGGGTTCAAGCGATTCTCCTGCCTCAGCCTCCCGAGTAGCTGGGATTATAGGTGCCCGCTACCACGCACAGCTAATTTTTGTATTTTTAGTAGAGACGGGGTTTCACCATGTTGGCCAGGCTGGCCTCGAACTCCTTACCTCAGGTGATCCGCCCGCCTCGGCCTCCCAAAGTGTTGGGATTATAGGCGTGAGCCACCGTGCCTGGCCTAAATTCTTTTTTCTGCTGGACAGAAGTGATTTGCATCTCTACTGAACAAAATTCTTTAAGTTTTTATGTAACTCTGCTAAGTCTCTGACCTTTAACCAATGATAGACTGAGCAAACAAGGTACATTGCCCTAAATAATCCTTGGGTGAGCTTTCTTCAGGCAATATTGAAAGGATGTTACACCTATCTTTTGCTTTGTCTCCAAGTTTTGTATCTACTTTTTAAATAATGAATGGATGAAGGATGTATATCATTTTGGGAGGATATAAATTGAGACCTTTTTAAGGGAAGATGCAAGGTTTATACTTAAGACTGGTTTTTAAATAGCCTTAAGTGCATGAGATACTCTGGGGACCCAACAGCAACTATACAGTGAATTAAAAAATATCCCTTTCTTTCTTTTTTTTTTTTTTGCATCTGCATCGTTTTACAGTAAACCACAGCCACGTCAAAAAAATGACGAAATTATGATTGGTGCTAATAAACTGGAAGATTTAATTGCATGATAAACTTAGAGTACGTTGGAAGTTAATAAAGCATGTTTGCATTCTAATAAAAATATTTAGGATATGAGATAATGATTTTATGGAACAAAATAAAATAGCCATAAACAAATTGCTGAACTATCTGAATCATATAAAATAACATTTAAAATCATTGAGCAAGCTGAAAATATGTATGCTTTTTATATCTACTTATTCTATGTTCAAAAGGTCAGGCATTTGGAAAACGTGGAAACAAGATGTACAGTTTATTTTGCATTAAAAAAATCCTTAGGCGGAGCACTGTGGCTCACGCCTATAATCCCAGCACTTTGGGAGACCAAGGAGGGCGGACCACTTGAGGTCAGGAGTTCGAGACCAGCCTGACCAACATGGTGAAACCCCGTCTCTACTAAAAATAAAAAAAAATTAGCCGGATGTGATGGTGCATGCTTGTAATCCCAGCTATTTGGGAGGCTGAGGCAGGAAAATTGCTTGAACTCGGGCGGCGGAGGTTGCAGTGACCCGAGATAGCACCACTGCCCTCCAGCCTGAGTGACAAGAACAAAACTCCGTCTCAAAAAAAAAAAAAAAAAAAGTCCTTTAAGCTCTTTTAGAAGACCTACAATAATGAAGAACCTGTAATAAGCTCACAAAAAGCTCTTCTAATGAATTAGTCAATTTAATGCTCTTCAGAATTCCCCATAAGAACATCGTTCTATCTTTTTTTCCTGCAAAGCTTAGCTCTCTCCTCTCTTGACAACCTCTCCAAGATATTTTAGATTTCTTTTAAGAGAAAATTTCATTTATTAAAGACACAGTTGTGCTAAATTAAAACCAATCATCATAATAATTTTCTCTGCTTTAATATATACTGGCTGCTTCAACGAGGATCATGCACCCTAGCTTCCATTTTTGTAATGAAAAATAGCCTGTATTATAAATGCTGTGATTTGGTTTCAGAGGTTTATCTTTATCCTGCAGTTTAGATGCTGTTACAGTACACCCTACCTTAAATCTTCTAAGAATAAAATAGTAACCGAATGATATATATTTCTATTTCAAATTTCTATTACCACCTTTCTCTTCCACAAAACCCTTACTATCATAATCAGTGGGATTTTAATAGATCTTATCTAGAAATTGACTTATTTGTCTAGCAAGACATAAATGAGCAGGAGACTTTATCTGCCTGACTGCCATATCCATATATATCCTACAGTAGTTTAATGTATTTGTCCAAATGGCAATACAAATATTTATCAAGCCCTTAATGTGTGGCAGGCACGGTTCTAGGGACAGAATGGTGAACAAGACAAAGTCCCTTTACCAAGGAAGAATATGTTTCAGTGGAAAAAAGGATCATAAATAAGAAAACAATTTAACATAAAGTAGTGCCTATAAATAAGTGGATAGAGCATACTTTTTTTTTCTGTAGTTACATCTAATATATTAGTAGCGCCAACTGAAGAATGAGAGGCGGGAATTTTGCTGTAGTGCAGGGAAAGACATAGCTGGGCTGGATAACCAAATGCAGAATCAAGGCAAGAAACAACTGTGAGGTTTCCTCCTTCTTTAGCCTGGATCCTGGTTCAAACTCATCTTTCCCTATCAAACTGAACTCTCCGAAAGCTGTCAGACAAGCCCATTTCTGTTGAGGTACCAGTGGCTAGAAACACCACATTTGCGTGCCTTCCAGCAAGGTTTTCATTGTACAGAAGACGGAGTCTGAGGCTTATCTTTGTGGAAACCCAGGCTGCTAAGTGACCACTCAGGCTCTCCTCGCCGTCAGTCTAATCTAGATCGATTACGTCATGAACCCTGCCCAATCTCAACTAATACTCTGCCTTGTGAGACTCTTCTCAAAATCACCCACCCTGTGCCTTAAAACCCTCTATCCTTTGCTCATTTCCCCATTTTGAGACACTGTTATGAAGGACAATTAGAGATACAGAGAAGAAGGGTGATATCAAGATACAAATGGGCTGGGCGCGGTGGCTCATGCCTGTAACAGCAGCACTTTGGGAGGCCGAGGCAGGAGGATCACTTCAGGTCAGGAGTTTGAGACCAGCCTGACCAACATGATGATACCCCATCTCTACTAAAAATACAAAAATTAGCTGGGCATGGTGCTGCGTGAATGTAGTCTCAGCTACTCGGGAGGCTGAGGCAGGAGAGTCACTTAAACCCAGGAGGTGGACGTTGCAGCGAGCCGAGATCACACCAGTGCACTCCAGCTGTTAAGACAACAGCAAGACAAATCCAGACCTGTGCTTCTTAGATTTTCGTGTGTAAAAGAATCCCTCGTAGAGCTTGTTAAAATGCAGATTCAGAGTCAGTAGGTCTTGATGAGGTCTGAGATTCTGCATTTCCAATAAGCTCCCAGGTGATACCAATGCTGCTGGCCTGAAAACCACAATTTGAGTAACAAGGATCCAGATCAGGCTTTGGTAAAATTTATCTGGAAAGGGCCAGATAGCATATATTTTAGGCTTTGAGGGTGTATTTGTTTCTTATTGCTACCGTAACAAATTACTACAAATTTAGAGGCTTAAAACAACACCCATTTATAACCTCACACTTCTTTGGTCGGAAGTCTAGCACTGTGGGGCTCAGCTGGTTAGTGTCTCAAAAGACCAAAGTCAAGGTGTTGATAGAACCTCAGTTTCTGGAGGCTCTGGGGAGGGCATCAGCTTCCGAGATCAGCCGGGTTGCTGGCAGAATCCAGTTCAATGTGGCTGGAGGCCCTCATTTTCTTGCTGGCTGTCAGCTTCTCTCAGCTCCTTAAGGCAGCCTGTGTTCCTTGTCACATTGCCCCCTTCATCTTCAAACCAGCAATGGCACTTCAAATCATTCTCATGCTTTGGATCTCTCTAACTCCAGCTGGAGAAAGTTCTTTGCTTTTAAAAGCTCATAGGATTAGATAGGGCCTACCTGGATAATCTGGGATACTCTCCCTGTCTGAAGCTTTGTAACCTTAACTATATCTGCAAAGTCCCTTTTGCCATGTAAGATAATATATTCCCAGGTTCCAGGGATAAGGCTGAGGGGGGCCATTATGCTCCCTACCACAGAGTGCCATATTGTCTCTGTTGTAGATACTCAGTGGGGCCCTTGTAGTGTGACAGCAGTCCTAGAAAATATGTAAACACTTGAGTGAGGCTGTGATCTGATAAAACTTTATTTATGGACCCTGAAATTTGAATTTCACATTATTTTTCCATGTCACAAAATAGTATTCCTTTCACTTTTTTCTAACAACTTAACAATGTAAAAATTAGGGCCGGGCATGGTGGCTCACGCCTGTAATCCTAGCACTTTGGGAGGCCGAGGCGGGTGGATCACCTGAGGTCAGGAGTTTGAGACCAGCCCGGCCAACATGATGAAACCCCGTCTCTACTAAAAATATAAAAATTAGCCAGGCATGGTGGCAGGCACCTGTAATCCCAGCTGCTTGGGAGGCTGAGGCAGGAGAATCTCTTGAACCCGGGAGGTGGAGGTTGCAGTGAGCCAAGATCGTGCCATTGCACTCCAGCCTGGGCGACAAGAGGGAAACTCTGTCTATAATAATAATAATGTAAAATTTATTCTCAGCTCATGGGGCAGTACAAAAACAGGTAGATTTGGTTGGGTGCGGTGGCTTGAGCCTGTAATCCCAGCACTTTGGGAGGCCGAGGTGGGCGGATCACCTGAGGTGAGGAGTTTGAGACCAGCCTGACCAACATGGTGAAACCCCGTCTCTACTAAAAATACAAAAATTAGCCGGGCTTGGTGGTGCACACCTGTAATCCCAGCTACTCGGGAGGCTGAGGCAGGAGAATCGCTTGAACCTGGGAGGTGGAGGTTACAATGAGCTGAGATCGCGCCACTGCACTCCAGTCTGGGCGACAGAGCAAGACTCCATCTCAAAAACAAACAAACAAACAAACAAAACCAAACAAACAACAAAAAAAAACAGGTAGATTTGGCCCGTAGTCTGTAGATTGCAGATGCCTAATATAATTTTTTTTTTTTTTTTTTTTTTGAGACAGTCTTGCTCTGTTGCCCAGGGTGGAGCACAGTGGCGTGAGCACAGCTCATTGCAGTCTCAACCTCCTGGGCCCAAGCAATCTTCCCACCTCAGCCTCCCGAGTAGCTGGGACTACAGGCACCCATCATCATACCTGGCTAATTTTTATTTTTATTTTATTTTTTTTGAGGTGGAGTCTCACTCTGTCACCCAGGCTGGAGTGCAATGGTGCAATCTTGACTCACTGCAACCTCCACCTCCCAGTTCAAGTGATTCTCTTGCCTCAGCCTCTCAAGTAGTTGGGACTACAGACGCACACCACCATGCCCAGCTTATTTTTGTATTTTTAGTAGAGACAGGGTTTCGCCATGTTGGCCAGGCTGATCTCGAACTCCTGACCTCCAATGATCACCCACCTCGGCCTCCCAAAATGCTGGGAATACAGGCATGAGCCACCGCGCCCGGCCTCACACCTGGCTAATTTTTAAACTTTTTGTAGAGACAAGGTCTCTTTATGTTGCACAGGCTGGTCTCGAACTCCTGGGTTCAAGCAATCCTCCCACCTTAGCCTCCCAAAATGTTGGGATTATAGGCGTGAACCATCACACTCAGCCCCTAATCTAAATCTTAATCCCTTTTGTCTCAGACTGGAAACCTGAAAAGGGCAAGAATGTTCTTTCCAACTTTTGGCGCCTTGTGGATGCTTCTTAAATGATTAAACATTTGACCAAAGCACTTACCTGTAGGAAGATTCTAGATGTCTAGGTGATGCTTATGGGGAAGGAGGAAATAGAAAAATTTGCTCAGGAAACCGGTCCTTTTGTAAGCGCAGAGATGGGTTATATTCGAGAAAATGAGCTTTTATGGGGGAAAATGCAAACGTGTAGTTGTTAAATCAGCTGCATTCTATTTTGAGCTTTAATGGCATCTTGAGGTAGGCAGGTAAAAATAACGATAGGAATAATCTGATCTCACGCTTCAGGAGGTTTACAGATAACCTAAGATGATATAGGAGTTTTTTCTTTTGTTACCTTCATCTTGGTCTACCTGAAACATTGTAGATTCCATTTACAGTCTTTTAAAATACTAGTCCCTAGGGGCAGGACTTTTACATTAACTAAATTGGTAATATGATTAGGTGTGTGGGAAAGCCCATTTGCTCCCAGAAGCAAGGTATTAAAATTATTATGCATCATAAAATAATTGTGTAATGAGGTATAATCTGGGGTATTAGCAATGTATGAAAGGTGGGGTGGGAACTGATGATAATGATACCTCAATTTCTCAAACCTATCTTTTAGGAAAAATCAAAGTTTGATGTCATGTTACAGCCATTCCAAATCCAATAAATCATATGTCTTTGGTCATGTTCTCCAGACGGGGACCCTGAGACGGGTTTCAAATACAAATGATTTATTAAGGAAGTACTCGCAGGAGAAACCAATAAAGGATAAAGGAGTGGGAGAGGTAGGGCATGGAAAGGGAAGAAGCAAATAAGACTGCACTCTCAAGCCAAGTCCCAGCTTCAGCCTGATCCCATGGAAAGCTCTGAAAAAACTATACCTCCAAGCTGCAGAGGCAAGGAGCTAGGATTTCCTACTGTTGCACTGGTCGGTCAGTCATTGGTTAAGGCTGCCCGAGGAGAAGTAAACTCTCAGGCATTTCTAGCTCTCTATACAAGTGGGCAAAGTAGCTCTAACAGGCCAAGGGAAGGCCTCCAAAGAGTGTCACAGGTGCAGGCCACACACAGAAGCTAGGAGGTGGGGGCTCATAGAAAATGTAAAAGGGATCCAAGGGGATTTGTTTAGAGTACCACCATGCTTCTATAAATGCATGGGGATTTGGTTTCTTGGGAGGAAAATTGCACCTCTCTCTCTAACACTGCTGAGAATTAGAATGTCTTTTGATACCTGTCAGTAATTTTTTTTTTTTTTTTGAAATGGGGTCTTTGTCGCCCAGGCTGGAGTGCAGTGGCATGATCTCTGCTCACTGCAAGCTCTGACTCCCGGGTTCAAACAATTCTCCTGCTTCAGTCTCTGAGTAGCTGGGACTATAGGCACGTGCCATCGCACACGGCTAGTTTTTGTGTTTTTAGTAGAGACGGGGTTTCACCATGTTGGCTAGGCTGGTCTCAAACTCCTGACCTCAGGTGATCTGCCCACCTTGGCCTCCCAAAGTGCTGGGATTACAGGCATGAGCCACCACGCCCGGCCCCCGTGAGTCACATTTAATAGAGAAAAATACCTAAATGCTAGGAAATTGCCTCTGGAGTTCATAACTCCCGGTAGACAGGAAGGGAAACATTCTTTCTCATTTTGGTTTGTTTTACCATTTTCTGTTCATTCTGTTTATGTATTTATTTTTCTTTTTTGTAGAGGTAGGGTCTTGCTATGTTGCCCAGGCTGGTCTCTAACTCCTGGCCTCAAACAATCGTCTTGCTTCAGCCTCCCAAAGTGCTGGAATTATAGGTATGAGCCACTGCACTTGGCTTATTTATTTTTAAATTCAGTTTTTGAATAGGTAATACAGTCTTATGATTCAAAAACTTGAAAGTGGCCAGGTGCGATGGCTCACACCTGTAATCCCAACACTTTGGGAGGCCGAGGCGGGTGGATCACCTGAGGTTGGGAGTTTGAGACCAGCCTGGCCAACATGGTGAAACCCTGTCTCTACTAAAAATGCAAAAATTAGCCTGGCATGATGTCACACACCTGTAGTCCCAGCTACTCAGGAGGCTGAGGCAAGAGAATCGCTTAAACCCTGGAGGCAGAGGTTGCAGTGAGCCAAGATCATGCCACCGCACTCCAGCCTGGCAACAGAGTGAGACTCTGTCTCAAAAAACAAACAAAAAAACTTGAAAGTACAATAGGACATACAGTACAAAGCCTCTTGCTCATCCTTGTCTCTCATCTGCCAAGACATCTCCTTTACTACTTTTCTTAGTTTATGTGTGGACACGAAAGCAAACGTGAGTATAAACTTTTAGCCCCCCTCTCCACTTTATACCAAAGACAGAATACTGTAAAAACTGATCTGCATATACAAACTGTTGCATTTTTTCAGTTAATGTATTATTATTATTATTATTGAGATGGAGTTTTGCTCTTGTCGCCCAGGCTGGAGTGCAGTGGCACGATCTTGGCTCACTGCAACATCCGCCTCCCAGGTTCAAGCAATTCTCCTGCCTCAACCTCCCGAGTATCTGGGACTACAGGCGTGTGACACCACGCTGGGCTAATTTTTGTATTTTTAGTGGAGACAGGGTTTCACCATGTTGGCCAGGTTGGTCTCAGACTCCTGACTTCAGTTGATCCACCTGCTTCGGCATCCCAAAGTGTTGGGATTACGGGTGTGAGCCACTGTGCCTGGCCTGCACTTAATGTATTTCAGAGTTTTTTTTTTTTTTTTTTTTTTGACATGGAGTCTCGTTCCTGTCGTGCAGGCTGGAGTGCAGTGGCACGATCTCGGCTCGCTGCAACTTCCACCTCCTGGTTCAAGCGATTCTCCTTCCTCAGCCTCCCAAGAAGCTGGGATTACAGGTGCCTGCCACCACGCCCAGCTAATTTTTGTATTTTTAGTAGAGATGGGGTTTTACCATGTTGGCCAGGCTGGTCTCGAACTCCTGATCTCAGGTGATTCACCCACCTCGGCCTCCCAAATTGCTAGGATTACAGGCATGAGTCACCATGCCCAGCCTCAGAGTTCTTTTTAAATCAGTGCAAAGAGAAGTCTTTCTCCCTCTTGTTTTTAACATCTGCATGGTGTTTCTTTGGATGAATATGTAAACATTTATTGAACCAGTTCCTATTAATGGACATTTGCATTGTTTTTAATCTTTTGCAATCACAAACAGTGCTGCATTGATTAACCTTGTGCTTATGTCATTTTCCATGAGTGCAAGTATATCTGTAGAATGAATTCCCTAAAATTTAATTGCTCATTTAAGGGTAAATGAATATCATTTTGATAGCTCTGGCTAAATTACCTTCCAAAGAGTTTCTATACCAGCTTACATTCCCATCAGTAATACATGAAAGCGTCTGTTTCCCAACACCCTCACCAACAGAACATGTTATTAAACTTTTAGGTTTGTGTCAATCTTGTAGGTAAAAGATGATATCTTATCATAGTTTTAATTTAATTTCTTTAATTTTGAGTGAAATTGAGCATCTTTTCACATGACATGTAGATTCTTAATGTACAAAATTCCCTGTTCATTCAAAGAGTGACATCCTTGCCAGCATTTAGAAAGCTGGAGTGAGCCCAGACATCGGGCTTTCTGGAACACAGACCAGAATTACAAAGTACCTTAGAAGCAATTTAGTTCAGCCTTTGTCTGATGCCTAAATGATCTCTCTACCTTCCCCAGTAAAATTGTTCAGAGTTAGCGAGTTCACAAAATTGAAGCCATTTTTATGTGGTTCTAAAAGTTAGAACGTTTTCATATAGAGCCAAAATCTTCCTGTAATTTCTGCATGACAGTAATTACAGTAAGCTCTTGTTAAAGTATACTGTTCTTTTATATCACAATAAGTATACCACAGAGATATAATATTGGCTTCAAATATCAGTAGCACACTGAACTTCTCCCTCGCTCAAAAATAATTCTTCATCTGGTGGAGTCCTTAGATTATATTACATCTGACTTACATGTAGTCAGAGGGAAAAACATATTAAATATTGTTTTCATCACACATAGAAATAGAATTTAAAATGTAATTGCCACCTATGTAGTATTTTTGCTAAAAATGCATAACCTGAATCTCCCTGTGGGGAAATCTCAATATTAAATTGAAAGACATTCTACAAAATAACTGGGCTGTACTATTGAAAAATGTTAATGTCATGAAAGACAAAGAAAGCCTAAGGAGCTGGTCCAGATTAAAGGAGACTAAAGAGATGTGCCTGAGGTGGGAGGATCTCTTGAGCCCAGGACTTTCAGACCAGCCTGGGCAACATAGCAAGACCCTGTCTCTACAAATAAAAATAAAAATAGACGGGCATAGTGGTGTATGCTTATAGTCCCAGCTACTCGGGAGGCTGAGGCAGGAGGATCGCTTGAGCCCAGGAGTTTGAAGCTGCAGTGAGCTAGAATCACACCACTGCACTTCAGCCTGGGAGACAGAGCAAGACCCTGCCTCAAAAAAAAAAAAAAAAAAAAAAAAAAAGAGATGCCAGTTAATTGTAATCTGTGATCCTGAATTGGATTCTAGATCAAGGAAGAGGGAAAAAATGCCATAAAGAATATTACCGGGACAATTGGCAAAATTTGAATACGGATTATATATCAGATAATAGCATTACATCAACATTAAATTTTCTGATTTTAATAATTGAGCTGTGATCATGTAAGAGATTGTTTTCATTCCTGGGAAATGCAAACTGAAGATTAGAGGGAAAGGAGCATGATGTCTGCAGTTTACTCCCAAATGGTTCAGGAAAAAAAAAATAAAGATAAAAGGCCAGGTGCAGTGGCTTATACCCAGTGCTTATACCCAGGTGCAGTGGCTTATACCCAGTAATCCCAGTGCTTTGGGAGGCTGAGGTGGGAGGATTGCTTGAGCCCAGAAGTTTGCGGCCAGCCTAGGCAACATGGCAAAACCAAACCCTGTCTCGGCGGGGCACAGTGGCTCACGCCTGTAATCCCAGCATTTTGGGAGGTCGAGGTGGGCAGATCACCTGAGGTCAAGAGTTCGAGACCAGCCTGGCCAACATTGTGAAACCCCCATCTCTACTAAAAATACAAAAATTAGCCGGACGTGGTGGTGGGTGCCTGAAATCTCAGCTACTCGGGAGGCTGAGGCAGGAGAATTGCTTGAACTGGGAGTTGGAGGTTGCAGTGAGCCGAGACCGTGCCATTGTACTCCAGCCTGGGCAAGAAGAACGAAACTCCATCAAGCAAAACAAAACAAAACACCCTGTCTCTACAAAAAAATACAAAAACATTAGCCAGGCGTGGTGGTGTGCACCTGTAGTCCCAGCTACTTGGGGGACTGAGGTGGGAGGATGGCTTGAGTCTGGGAGGCAGAGGCTACAGTGAGCTGTGATCACACCACTGCACTCTAGCCTGGACGACAGAGTGAGACTGTCTCAAAAAGCCAAAAAAAAAAAAAAAAAAACCCAAAAAAACAATAAAATAAAGGTTAAAAAAATAAAAATACACAAAAAAAGAAAATGATAAAGCAAATGTGGCAAAATGTTAATTGCTAAATGTAAGTAAAGGATGTTTGGGATTTCATTGTACATTCTTGCAACTTTTCTGAGTATATTTGAAATTATTTCAATATAATTAATTTTAATTTTAATATAATAATGTAAATACTTTTGGAAGAGTGACTTAAGTACAATATCCTTTCAGAAGAGAAGTTTCTGCCAACATGTAGATGATTGCTATGGGCGCATATACTGAAAAGGGACAGGTAGCCATTGATTAAATCCAGACTAGTTGGAAATCACGTATGGTCCTGTAGAATCACTTCATAAATCAAACTAAGAGAATCGGTGAGTTGTAGGCTTTCGAAAACTGGCTTCTTTATTTTCCTGCTGGTCATACTCATTTGGATTATTATTATTATTATTTTGAGACAGAGTCTTTGTCACCCTGGCTGGAGTGCAGTGGCACAATCTCAGCTCACTGCAACCTCTGCCTCCCAAGTTCAAGCGATCCTCCTGCCTCAGCCTCCCGAGTATCAGGCGCCCGCCATGGTGCCTGGCTAATTTTTTTTTTTTTTTTTTTGAGACGGGGTCTCACCCTGTCGCCCAGGCTGGAGTGCGGTGGCGCTATCTTGGCTCACTGCAACCTCTGCCTCCCGGGTTCAAACGATTCTCCTGCATCAGCCTCCCGAGTTGCTGGGACTACAGGCGCATGCCACCACGCCTGGCTAATTTTCTGTATTTTTAGTAGAGATGGGGTTTCACCGTGTTAGCCAGGATGGTCTCATCTGACCTCGTGATCCACCTGCCTCGGCCTCCCAAAGTGGTAGGATTATAGGCGTAAGCCACTGCGCCTGGCTCATTTGTATTAATTTAACCAATAAGATCACAGTATGCATAAGAGTAGAAAGGAATGGTGATCAGTTGTGTTATCTGCACTGTCCCAGTGCCACCAATCCAATCACAGAGGTGGTTGTGGATCAGACAGAAGTGTGTCAAAAGTACTATGGAATCCCAGCACGTTGGGAGGCCGAGGTGGGGGGATCGCTTGAGCTCAGGAGTTCGAGACCAGACTTGCCAACATGGTGAAACCTCATCTCTACTAAAAATACAAAAATTGGCTGAGTATGGTGGCAGGCACCTGTAATCCTAGCTATTTGGGAGGCTGAGGCAGGAGGATCACTTGAACTTGGGAGGCAGAGGTTGCAGTGAGCCGAGATCATGCCACTACACTCCAGCCTGGGTGACACAGAGACTCTGTCTCCAAAAAAAAAAAAAAAAAATTGCTATGAAGAAAAAAAAAGATGAGTGTGATAGTAAAAGCCATAATAAAGACAAAGGTGATGGAGGAGGGAAAGAGGGCTGTGGGGATTTACTATAATTAAATATAAGTGAATGTGTCTGGGTGTGTTTATGGGTGGGAGGTATTGGTACGTAAAGCAGAAAAGCAATGGAGTAGATTATTCCTCAGCTATTGCCATATTCTTACTGTAAAACAAACCACCTCAAAACCTGGTGGCTTAAAACAACAGTCATTAATTTTCACTCTCACATCTGCAGGTTGGCTGTGGGGTCAGCTGGTGTGGGCTGGGCTCAGCTGATGTTGGCTGGAAGCCCAGGCTGGGTGCAGATCTGCTCCACACACATTGCTCATCCTCCTTCAACCAGAAGGCTTGCCAGAACATGCAATTCCCACGGCGATGGCAAGTGAGGGGAAAAGCAACCCAGCTGCGCAAGCACATTTCAAGCTCCCGCTCACATCACTTTGGCTTAATATCCCTTTGGCCAAAGCGAATCATATGGCTGAGCCTAAAGCCTAGGAGCGGAGAAACAGACTCCACCTCTAACAGGAAGAACTGCAAAGTTACCAGGCAAAGGATGTGGATATAGCAAGGGAGAAAGAGATGGGAATAGTAATGTGATGCACCCCAAAGGGGACTCAATCAGCAAAGGGAGAAAGGCTGTTTTTTTTTCCCCCTCATTAGAAGGCAAATTGTTCCAATTATCTGTGTTTGAAGATTTACACTTTCCTTTTTTTTTTTTTTTTTTTTTTTTTTCAGATGAGCTTATGAATACACTGCCAGACAACATCTTTCTGGCCCACGAAAAAGAGACTGTCCTTCATTGCCAGCCCTATCCTTTCTGCCAAGCCACTTCACATTAGAGGCAGCATAGCATGAAGAGAGGCAGTGCAGTGTAGTGATTTAGAACCATTTAAATTCTAGTTTCATTACTTCCTAGCTGTGTGATCCTGAGCAAATCACTTAACCTGTGCCTTGATCTCTTTACCTGTAAAATGGGGGGGATAATAATAGCACCCACTGCACAACTGTGAAGATTAAGTGAGGAAACTTATAACAGTGACTTGGCACATAGGTAGTTCATATGGTTTGGCTGTGTCGCCATCCAAATCTCATCTTGAATTGTAGCTCCCATAATTCCCACGTGTTGTGGGAGGGACCTGGTGGGAGATTTTAAATCATGGGGATGATTCCCCCCATACACTGTTCTCATGGTTAGTGAATAAGTCTCACAAGATCTGATGGGTTTTTTTTTTTGCCTTTTTTTTTTTTTTTTTTGAGACGGAGTCTCACTCTGTCACCCAGGCTGGAGTGCAGTGGCACAATCCCAGCTCACTGCAACCTCCACCTCCTGGGTTCAAGTGATTCTCCTGCCTCAGCCTCCTGAGTAGCTTGGATTACAGGCGCCTGCCACCACACTCGGCTAATTTTTGTATTTTTAGTAGAGACGGGGTTTCACTATGTTAGCCAGGCTGGTCTCAAACTCCTGACCTCAAGTGATCCGCCCACCTCAGTCTCCCAAAGTGCTAGGATTACAGGCATGAGCCACCGTGCCCAGCCCGATCTGATAGTCTTATAAGGGGAAGCCTCTTTTGCTTGGTTCTCATTTCTCTCTTGCCTGCCGCCTTGTAAGACATTCTTCCTTGGTCTTCTGCCATGATTGTGAGGTCTCCCCAGCCATGTGGAACTGTGAATCCATTAAAGCTCTTTCCTTTATAAATTACCCAGTCTTCGGTATGTCTTTATTGGCAGCATGAGAACAGAATACTACAGTAGTACTATGTAAGTAGTCATTATTATTATTACTCTTACGAATTCTAGCAACCTACAGCTCTAAAGCCAAGTGGTGGTTTAAGCTACCTTCAGCATGGCCCTGCTGAAAGTTTTTAAGCATTGGATTATTTTTATTCTTGCTTTCCAAAGGTTCTAGTGGTGTTCATTCAGGCAGTCCATGGGCCAATAAAAAGAAGATGCTATTTGAATTTTACTAGATTACAGGAATCAACTCAATTAATAGAGCTCATTGATTTCTAATTCTTAATTCATTTACACTAATATGCTCATTTCATGGATGGACAGTTCCCCTAGTTGTATTCATGGTTTTAATTTTATTACAGGTGTTAACATTATCCTCCTGATACTTTTCTATGGCCTTGCTCCCTCAGGCTATGTTTTCAGATTTTATAAGCTAAAAAACTCAGAGTTGGATGATGTATGGTGTGGGGGCCTTCCAGGGAGCTCAGGGAGGAAACGTTGCAAGTCCTCATTAATTTGGACTGCACTGACTTTGAATTTGTGATAATTTACACAGAGGGTAAATGAGAAGTTCTCGGTGTTATTATAGGAGAAAGGTGCTGCGCTCAAATTTTGTGAAGTTAAACTCAATATGTAGTTCTAGATCTGAAATGAGGGGATAAAAAGGAGGCTGGCGTGGTGGCACACACCTGTAATCCCAGCACTTTGGGAGGACGAGGCAGGAGTTCAAGACCAGCTTGGCCAACATGGCAAAACCCCGTCTCTACTAAAAATACAAAAATTAGCCGGGTGTAGTGGCTTGCATCTGTAATCCCAGCTACTCGGGAGGCTGGGGTAGGAGGATCACTTGAGCCCTGGAGGTTGATGCTGCAGTGAGCTGAGATCATGCCGCTGCACTCCAGCCTGGGTGACAGAGTGAAAAAAAAAGGGCAGAAAAGTCCCAGATCTTTGAGGAAGACTTGGCCCAATTTGAAGCTTGGACACACACACAGCACGTAGAAATAGGACATAAAAACTGTAAACTACTCTGAGAATGAAGCAAAGTGACTTAAAAATTTTTTTTAATTTAATTTTATTTAAAGTTCCACGGCCGGGCTCAGTGACTCACGCCTGTAATCCCAGCACTTTGGGAGGCTGAGGCGGGTGAATCATTTGAGTTCCGGAGTTTGAGGCCAGCCTGGCCAACATGGTGAAACCCCATCTCTACTAAAAATACAAAAATTAGCCGGGGTGGTGGTACATGCCTGTAATCCCAGCTACTTGGGAGGCTGAGGCAGGAGAATCACCTGAACCAGGGAGTTGGAGGTTGCGGTGAGCCAAGATTGCGCCACTGCGCTCCAGCCTGGGCAACAGAGCGAGACTCCATCTCGAAAGAAAAGAAAAGAAAAGGAAAAGAAAAGAAAAGAAAAGAAAGAGAAAGAAAGAAAGAAAGAAAAAAGAAAGAAAGACAGACAGACAGAAAGACAGAAAGAAAGAAAGAAAGACAGAAAGAAAGAAAGAAAGAAAGAGAAAGAAAGAAAGAAAGAAAGAGACAGAAAGAAAGAAAGAAAGTTCTGGGATACATGTGCAGGACATGCAGGTTTGTTACATAGGTAAATGTGTGCCATGGTGGTTTGCTGTACCTATCAACCCCTCACCTAGGTATTAAGCCCCGCATGCATTAGCTATTTATCCTGATGCTCTCCCTCTGCCTGCACCTCCTCCCCACAAGCCCCAGTGTGTCTCGCTCCCCTCCCTGTGTCCATGTGTTCTCATTGTTGAGCTCCCACTTATAAGTGAGAATATGCCATATTTGGTTTTCCATCCCCATCAAGAGTCAGCAGGTTGCAGATCTGAGAACCAGTTCTGCCTCAAGACAGCTGGGTTTACTTGGGCGTGTGTTGAGCATCTCCAATCTTATTTCCTTATCAGTAAAAAGGGGATAATTTTTACCCTGCAGAACTATTGGAAGGATTTATTGGAATAATCTGTGTAAAATCCCTGGCATTGTGTCTGGTGAGAAGCCAGAGGCTTATTCCAATAATACTATCACTACTCAAATTATTTTTTGAAACTCATATTTTTTAAGTGCCTTCAAATTTAGTTTGAGTTATCCTGAAAAATTTCATTACCTTAGAGTCATATTTCATTTTAGACATTAAAAAATGCTCTCCAGATTGATCCTTTGGCCTATTTATCAAACATGGGCGACTTTTGACTACTTCCAAAAATTAAATCACCATGAAAGGACAGAAATGTATTGCCATTCAGGATATTTTAAAAATCACGTATCATGGATTTGGAAGAAAACATAACAATATAAGAGTTTCAATGTGCAATGATTTTATCAATCTTGGCATTAATGCAAAGCCTCATAAAGAGACTACCTGGAAAGTGCTAGAACTTCTTGGAAATGTACAATCTAGTGGGTTCGTTTTAGAAAACACACACATAATTTTATGGTCTTATCTCATTTAAAGAATCAACTCTCAGCTCTTATCAGAAACATTGGCTTTTCAGTTTAAAAAATGATGTCATTTCCCTGATATCACATTTGGTAAGAAACCAATTTCTATTTCCAAGCATAAAGAGGAATTTATAACAGCACAGTTGTTTCCTTTTTATCATTTGATGCAGAAGAGAAATCAAACCTTAAGATAGTCACCAATGGCTGGGTGCTGTGGCTGGCGCCTGTAATGCCAACACTTTGGGAGGCTGAGGTGGGCAGATCTCTTGAGCCCAGGAGTTTCAGACCAGCCTGGACAACATAGTGAGACTCCTGTCTCTACAAAAAATAAAAAAATTAACCAGACATAGTGGCGCACACCTGTGGTCCCAGCTGCTCAGGAGGCTGAGGTGGGAAGATCGATTGAACCCAGGAGGTCCAGGCTGCATTGAGCCTTGATTGTGCCATTGCACTCCAGCATGGGCAACAGAATGAGATCCTGTCTAAAAAAAAAAAAAAAAAAAAAAAGTTGCCAAGAAAATTCCAGAACTGCCTAGATTCAAAATATGTGGTCCAGAGAAATTATGCAGGGCATAAAATAACAGCCATTGCATGACCATAAGCAGGAGAACAAGATCGTCAAGAGGAAGAGCCAAACAACAATAACAAAAAAGCAAATTTCTATTTCTTTCTTTTCTTGCTTTTACAAAAACCTTTCTGTGTTTGATTTCTTTTTCTTTTCTTTTTTCTTTTTTGAGATGAAGTCTCGCTCTGTCACCCAGGCTGGAGTGCAGTGGCATGGTCTCGGCTCACTGCAACTTCCGCCTCCCGAGTTCAAGCAATTCCCCTGTCTCAGGCTGCCGAGTAGCTGGGATTACAGGTGCCCGCCACCACGCCCGGCTAATTTTTTGTGTTTTTAGTAGAGACGGGGTTTCACCATGTTGGCCAGGCTGGTCTTGAACTCTTGACCTCGTGATCCACCTGCCTTGGCCTCCCAAAGTGCTGGGATTACAGGCGTGAGCCACCGCGCCTGGCCGTGTTTGATTTTTAAAACAGCTTTATTGAGATACAATTCATATAACATACAATTCATCCACTTGAAGTATACAAGTCAATGGTTTTGAGCATATTCACAGTATGCAACCATTACTCCCATCTCATTTTAGACTATTTTCATCACCCCCCAAAAAAGCCCTTTAGCAGTCATTTCCCATTGTCCAACTCCCCGTGGACAAGGTTTATCTATGTTGTAGCACGTATCGATACTTCTTGCTTTTTATACCTGTTCATTAATCAGCTGACGGACAGTTGAGTTGTTTCTGCTTTTTGGCTACTATGAATAATGACACTATGAACATTCACATACAAGTTTTTGTGTGAACATGTTTTCATTTCTCTTGGGTATATACTTAGGAATTTCTGGGTCATGAGGTATTTAATAACTCTGTATTTACTATTTTCAGGAACTGCCAAACTGTTTTCCATAGTGGCTGCACCATTACATTCTTACCAGCAATGTATGAGGATTCCAATTTTTCCACATCTGTTTGATTTTGCTTTAAATCAAACTTTCAAGACTGCTGACAGCCGATCCAGGATGTTAAGATGGAAAGAAATAGAGATGCAGCAACCATATAAAGTGTTTCAGGGCTGCTGACAGTGATGTGAGCCTGTTGGATGAAGAAGAGTTAGGATAAAAACTTGTTAAATAAAATATTTTAAACGTTATCATCATCAACCAAGATGCTTGTCATTGCCTGTTCTTTTGTACTTATTGGAAAAGCAAGACCAACTGTGTGTCTCCATCCTGGGCAGCAGGCATATTCACATGTACCGATTTAAATCAAGGACAAAACAATTGTAGATAATTACAATTGAGAGAGAAAATGGAGAACTATTTAGGATATTATTTCAATTTGTTGTATTATCAAGCTAAATTTCCAACCTCACCTCCCCCATTATCTCTCTGAAAATTCCATTCCAGCAGCCAGTCCCTCTGATGACTTTGCTGTCACATTTACCTCTAATTTTTTGGCTGCATCTCCTGCCTCTGAATACACAGCCTTTACTCCTCAGATGACTCATTTTGCATGTTTTGGCATATACTATTGTCTTTTGTAGTTTTTAAACTTTTGATGCACATATACTTTACCTCCCTTCGTTGCTTCCTGAATGTAGTCAAGCTATTAAACGTTTATTAAACTTCCTAATTCATCAAACACAGCTTGGGATTATGATGTGAGAATTTCATAAGTACACTCAATTTATCTTTGTGGAGTGATTGAATTCTGGAGCATGACATATAAATTTCAGTGCTGTCACAAGATGACAAAGCACAAATTTTTCTTTTCACTTTCTGGACCCTGAAAATAAATTCCTCCCAAATTGCCTACTTTTAAAATAATATACCAATTTCAGAAATGCAACACACACTAGCATCAGAAATAAATATTGACATAAACTGACACCTAATCAAATGTCTGATTCATCCTTTGCATGACTGATTTCCCATTTGAATGCACATGCCCACTGCATGTGCACACACACACACACACACACGCGTGCTGTCCACACAACTCGTATGAAACTTGACCTGTCAATATCTGCCTGTGAGCATAAAAAGCTTGTGCAGCAACAAAAAACAGGAGTTGCTGCTTTCACAGAAGCCTGAAAAATCTATTTCCAGGAGTAGGAAGATAATAATCATCTTCCCCAACCCAGTGGGAGATTTTATTTGCAGCTTTTTATGCTGCAGAGCTTATGAAATAAAATAATAATGCAACACAGTATACTTTGGTTTTATATAGCACCTTTCATCCAAAGAGCTTAGAGAAACTTACAAACATTACTTATTCACCTTCATAAATTTTTTTATTGACTTAACAAGATAGTCTACCATTCAAAAGTTAAAAGTAATAAAAACAACCATATTTTATATAACGACTATTCCAAACATATCCAATTTCCATTTTCTTGACTTACATGAAATTATTCAGCCTCTCATTAGTTTCAACCTCCAGGAGATAAGGCAACAATGAACTGCTGAAGTGTATAAATAAAAAAGAATAATTCAGAGCTCATGTCGCATTTGTCTTCCTCCTGTCTAACTGAGAGCTATAATTCTGAAGAAGAAGGAAAAACCCGTGATACATTTCATACCTTGCCAATACTATGTGTATCTCACATTTTAGGACAACCTCACTAAGCCTGCAACCAGGTTTGAGATCTTGGAAGTCTCTGCTGGCACAAGTAGAGACGTATTCCTGGGACTCTACATGATGCTTCTATGGTCTTACCATTTGTTCTTTGATCCTGATATTGCAAAGCCAAAATTTGCTTAGGTCGAGTGTTTATGCATGTAGAGGTTGGAGGAAAGAATATTTTACCAGCTGGGGGAAACTGTAATAAAGATACTGGAGAATACTGATCTATACAGTATAATTGCACAAGAGGCCTTCTTCTCAGTGATTCCAATCTACCCCTAGGATTCCTAAGACCTGGTACTGGGGCTCCAGTAATCTCCATGGGTGTTTTCTTCAAGTGGGTCATAGCCATTCTAAAGAATTGTTTCTTAAATTAGCATAAAACAAGACAATATTCAAAATTAATATTAAAACGACAGCATTGTCTTAGCACTGCTTATAACAGCAATAATAAAATGATTTTTCCGGGGATAGTAGAAGCTGCTATACCTGGGTCACCCTACCTGCTACCCCAGACGTTTGCCATCTGTATTTTTATTTGTGGTCTGTTTATTGGGAAAACTTCTGACCTATTTGGATGTTGAACTAGATGTTAAGTCTCGGCCTGAAACTCTGAAATTGTTTTATAATGACACATTCATGAGACTCTAGGCTCTTATAAATAAACGCCAAGGCAAATGTTTAGATGAATATCTTAGTTTGAGCTGCTTTAACTAAGTATGATAGGTGGCTTAAACAATAGAAATTTGTCACAGTTCTGGAGACTGGATGTCTGAGATTAGGGTGCCAGCATGGTTGGGTTCTGGTGAGGGCTGTCAAACTGCCATGTTCTCATTGTATCCTCCAAAAGAGATTCTCCAAAGGACATTCTAACTGAATAAAAATAAAAGTAAAATATGAAATTTGTGGGGTGCTATCAGAGCAGTGCTTAGAGAGAAATTTATAGGTATAAATGCTTATTTTAGAAAAAAAGAGAGAAGGGTTTAAAATCAATGATCTAAATTTCCACCTATACAAAGTTAGAAAAAGAAGAGCAAACCAAACCCAAAGGAACTGAAAGAGGCCAGGCGTGGTGGCTCACGCCTGTAATACCAGCACTTTGGGAGGCCAAGGCAGGCAGATCTCTTGAGGTCAGGAGTTCGAGACCAGCCTGGCCAACATGGTGAAACCCCGTCTCTACTAAAAATACAAAAAAATTAGCTGGGTATATGGTGGTGCACGCCTGTAATCCCAGCTACTTGGAAGGCTGAGGCACGAGAATTGCTTGAATCTGGGAGGCGGAGGTTGCAGTGAGCCGAGATTGCGCCATTGCACTCCAGCCTGGGCGACAGAGTGAAACTCTGTCTCAAAAAACAAACAAACAAGCAAACAAAAAAACCCAGAAACTGAAAGAAAGGAAATAATAAATATAAGAACAGAGACCATTATCAATAAACAATTAGAAATTGAAATTCTAAAAGCTACAGTTTACAAATAGCAACAAAAAATTGAAATATGTAAGAATAAACCTAACAAATGTGCAAAACCTCTGCACTAAAAATGGTAAAACATTATTGTGAGAAATTGAAGAAGACATAAATAATTAAAAAGAAATAATATGATTCTGATTTGGTACATTCAATATTGTTAAGATAGAAATTCTCCTTAAATTGATCTATTGATCCAATGTAATCTCAATCAATATCCCAGCAGGCTTTTTAACAGAAATTGATAAATGATTTAAAATGTATCTGATAAATGATTTAAAATACAAAAGGACCAAAAATAGCCAAACAATTTTGGAAAACAAGAATAAACTTTGAGGTCTTACAGTACTGATGATAAAGCTACAGCTATGAAGATAGTGTGATATTGGCCTAAGGATAGACATGTAGATCAATGGAACAGAATATGGAGTCCAGAAATAGACCTACACATTGATCAATTGATCAATCGATCAATTGGTCAATTGATATTTGAGAAAAGTGACAAGGTAATGCTGGAACAACTGACTATCCATGTTTTTTATTTTATTTTATTTATTTTATTTTATGTATGCATTTATTTAATTATTTAGAGATGGAGTCTCGCTCTGTCACCCAGGCTGGAGTGCAGTGGTGCAATCTCAGCTCACTGCTGCCTCTGCCTCCAGGGTTCAAGAAATTCTCCTGCCTCAGCCTGCTGAGTAGCTGGGATTACAGGCGTGCGCCACCACACCCAGCTAATTTTTGTATTTTTAATAGAGACAGGGTTTCACCATGTTGGCCAGGCTGGTCTTGAACTCCTGACCTCAACTGGTCCACCAGCTTGGCCTCCCAAAGTGCTGGGATTTCAGGTGTGAGCCATGGCATTTGGCCTATCTGTGTTTTTCAAATAGACATCAGTGCTCACCACATATATAAAAATTAACTGCAAATGGATGATGGATCTAAATGTGAAAATTAAACTATAAAATGTATAAAAGACAACATAGGAGAAAATTATACACCTTGAGGTAAGAAAATACTGCTTAGGACACAAAAAGCACTAATCATAAAAAAATTAGCAAATTATACTTCAAAATTTAAAACTGCTGCTATTTGAAACACATCTTTGAGAAAATAAAAAGGCAAGCCACAGGCTAGGAGAAAATATTTATGATTCATATATCTGACAAAGGATTTGTATCCAGAACATATAAAGAAGTCTTGAAACTCAATTATAAGAACAATAACAAACCAAATTTGCCAAATGGGGAAAATTTTTGAATAGACCGAGAATTTCACTCATAAGCATTTATACAAGGAAAAGAATATGTCCATGTAATGCCCTCATACATGAATTTACTCTATTCATCATAGCCGAATGGTGGAAATAAGTCAAATGTTCATTAACGGGTTATTGGATAAGCAAATTGTGATATATCCACGCCATGGAATACTACTGAGCAATAAAAAGGATGAACTATTGATACATGCAATAGCATATGTGAAACTCAAAATTATTTAACTGAGTGAAATAGACAAACATATGATTTCATGTATAGGAAATTCCAGAACAGCCAAATCTAATCTGTATCGACAGGAAGCAGACCAGTGGTTGCCTGAAGCTGATGATAGAGGGGAATTAACTACAAAAAGGCACGACGAACTTTCAACAGAGGATAGAAATGTTCTATATCTTAACTGTGCTGGTGGTTATTGGTTATATGGGTATAATCAATAACAATGATCAAAACTCATCAAATTGTACACTTAAAATGGGCACATTCTATTGTAAGTTACATGTCAATAAAGCTGCTATTAAAAAACAACAAAGCGGTGGCGCGCAGTGGCTCATGCCTGTAATCCCAGCACTTTGGGAGGTCGAGGTGGGTGGATCACTTCAGGTGAAGAGTTCGAGACCAGCCTGGCCAACATGGTGAAACCCCGTCTCTACTAAAAATACAAAAATTAGCCAGACGTTGTGGCTGGCACCTGTAATCCTAGCTACTCAAGAGGCTGAGGCAGGAGAATTGCTGGAACCCAAGAGGTAGAGGGTGCAGTGAGCCTAAATCACGCCACTGCACTCCAGCCTGGGCAACAGAGTGAAACTCCGTCTCAAAAACCAAACAAACAAACAAACAAAACAACAACAAAGAGTTTGTGATGGGTTTGCAATTTGTCAGCTTGGCTGAGTTGACCCACACTTCCCCGTATTCCTCTTCCTGTGTTTCCAGTTAGTGGGAGCCATAAGAGAGATTCTTGTCTGAGATTTGGAGGCTGGAAGTGAAACAGCGTCTATTTTGTAAATCACATGTATTGTCACTTGTCTTCTGGTTCACCTTGTTGGTGTGAGGCAGTGGCTGCAAAACTCCATCAAAGTCAGGGTCAACAATAACTAACCTGGTGATATGGTTTGGCTCTGTGTCCCCACCCAAATCTCACCTTGAATTGTAATAATCCCCATGTGTCATAAGAGGCACCCTGTGGGAGGTAATCGAATCATGGGGGTGGGTTTTTCCCATGCTGTTCTTGTGTTAGTGAATAAAGTCTCACGAGATCTGATGGTTTTATGAAGGGGAATTCCCCTGCACACGTTCTCTTGGCTGCCGCCATGTGGGATATGCCTTTGCTCTTCCTTGGTCTTCCACCATGGTTGTGAGGCCTCCCCAGCCATGTGGAACTGTCAGTCCATTAAACCTCTTTCCTTTATAAATTACCCAGTCTTGGGTATGTCTTTATTAGCAACATGAGAACAGACTAATAATATACGTGAGTTTTGGTTGGTTCTCACAGGCTTCAGCTTGTGCTTGTGGGCTCAGACTTACCCTTGCTCTTTCTTACTTTACATCCATCTTCCCTTGCCAACTGCTCGCCTTGTGGACTTGAATTTCCAGCATCAGATGTGAAGACAGTAACCTTACAGAGACTTTTTACCATCTCCTACCACCTAAGGTTAAATCCTTGTAGCAAATTCATATGTGTGTGTGTGTGTGTGTATAAAATAGCATGTATATATTTTATATGTATTTTTTTCCTGATGGTTCTGCTTCTCTGATTTAATCTTGACTGATAAAGCCCCTTTAGGAAAAAAACTTTCTTCAGTCCCTGTTTCATTGTTATTACATACAATATGTTCCTGGCCAGGTGCGGTGGCTCACGCCTGTAATCCCAGCACTTTGGGAGGCTGAAGCAGGTAGATCACCTGAGGTCGGGAGTTTGAGACTAGCCTGACCAAGGTGGAGAAACCCCGTCTCTACTAAAAATACAAAATCAGCCGGGAATGGTGGCACATGCCTGTAATCCCTGCTACTCAGGAGGCTGAGGCAGGAGAATCAATTGAACCTGGGAGGCAGAGGTTGTGGTGAGCCGAGATTGCACCATTGCACTCTAGCCTGGGCAACAAGAGTGAAATTCTGTCTCAAAAAAAAATATATATATATATATATGGTGTGTGTGTGTTCCCAAGGAAAAAATGTGTAGTACCACTATAAATGTGTATTATGTAAAAAGGAAAATAAAGGAAATATCCAAAAGCTGATTACTACTAGAATCATTGTTTGTTTATTTGATTTCTTCTTCTTCCCTCCCAAAAATATATGGATTGGTTAATAAAAAGAGACAAATGCAATCATGAGGAAATGATTGAGACAAAAGGGGAGACCACAACTATGCCAATAATAAGGGCCACTGTAGCTACTGGGATGGGGGAGGGTGATCTGAGCTCTCTGGTAGCTGAGACCCAGAAAGGAAGAAAACAAAAATATTTGGCTAATATATATAAACTTATTCACATTAAAATAAGGAAAAAATACTCATAACTATCACAGTCCTTGTTTCTACAACTGGTCACTTGGTCATAGCTGGTGTTTATCACTATCTTCTTCCACTACCCATCATATCTTCCTTTTGCCTTCAGCAAGCTCCTCAGCTGGTCATGGTTCTTTACCTGGTGGGGTTTTTCTGATGCCAGGGCAAGGTGTCTGTAACAAGGAGCCCTGATCATCAAGGTCAGAAGGGACAAGAGCTGATACAAGTTTCCAACAGTCGTCATGGGCTCCAATTTTTGCTTATGGGTTCAATCTTTTCCTTAATCTTCCTACACTTTACATCCATCTTCCCTTCCCCACTGTGGACTTCAAGCTCCAGCACGAAGCCTCAGAGAGACTGCTTAACCAGCTCTTACTATTTTGTAAGGTCAAATTTCTATAACAAATATATAATAAATATATATCTCCTAGTGGCTCTGCTTCTCAGATTGAACCCTGACTGTTACACAAAACGTTATAAATATTCTCTTTAAACTTAAGACAGAAAAGGATCTCCACTATCACTACTTTATATAACACTGTATTAATGATTGTTGCCAGTGAGTTAGGAAAAGAAAAATAATTAAAATATATAAGAAACAAAACTTGTTGGCCGGGTGCGGTGGCTCACGCCTATAATGCCAATATTTTGGGAGGCCGAGGCTGGTGGATCTCCTGAGGTCAGGAGTTTGAGACCAGCCTGGCCAACATGGTGAAACCCCATCTCTACTAAAAATACAAAAATTAGCTGGGCATAGTGGCAGGTGCCTGTGGGTGTAGTGGTGGGCACCTGTAATCCCAGCTACTCGGGAGGCTGAGGCAGGACAATGGCTTGAACCCCGAAGGTGGAGGTCGCAGTGAGCCAAGATCTTGCCACTGCACTCCAGCCCAGGCGACAGTGAGACTCTGTCTCAAAAAAAAAAAAAAAAAGAAAAGAAAAAAGAAAGAAACAAAATTTGTTATTTGTAGATCATAAAATTATCTTTATAGAATTGACAAACTATTAGAACTAATGAGATTGTTCCACAAAGTTATTAGATGTAAAATTCAAATACAAAACCATTTGCCTTCTTCCATACCAGCATCAAAAAACTAAAACGTAATTTTGAAAAGGATAACATTTAAAATAGCTAGAGAAGAAAAGTTCTTTGAAATAAATTTAACAAAAATATCTCATAGGATTTTCATAAATAAAAGTATACAATTTTATTTATTTTTATTATTATTATTTTTTGAGATGGAGTCTTGCTCTGTCGCCCAGGTGGGAGTACAGTGGCATGATCTCGGCTCACTGCAACCTCCACCTCCCGGGTTCAAGTGATTCTCCTGCCTCAGCCTCCCGAGTAGCTGGGACTACAGGCATCTGCCACCATGCCCGGCTAATTTTTGTGTTCTTAATAGAGATGGGGTTTCTCCATGTTGGCCAGGCTGGTCTCAAACTCCTGACTTCAGGTGATCCACCCACCTCTGCCTCCCCAAGTGCTGGGATTACAGGCATGAACCAACATGGGCAGCCAGAAAATTATACAATTTTAATGAAAGATATAAAAGATGACAAATAAATGGTAAGCTATCCCATATTTGTACATGACAATTTTCAGCATCATAAAGATATACAGTCTCCCAAAGTTGATCTATAAATTCAACGTACTTTTAATCAAAATCTCAACAGGATCTTTCAGGGAACTTGATCATCTCAACCTAAAATCCATAAGAAAGGTAGAGGACGAAGAATAGCCATTGAAATCTTAAAGAGGAGAAGGGAAGATTTGTCTTTCAGATATTAAGCCTATTATAAAGCTGCAGTAATTAGAAGTACTGTTATTGGCAAATGTCTAAAAAGGATGAACTATTCATGAAATGGTGCTGGAACAATCTGCTAGATATAAAAAAAATTTTTTAACATTATAATCAAACCTCACTCTGTACCAAAAAAGAAATAATTCCGGTCAATTAAAGACCTCACTGTGAAAAGCAAAACTTTGAAATGTTTTGATATATTAGACTGTTTTAAAAATATTTTAACTTTTGTATGAAGAAGACACAAAAGCAAAATGACAAACCAAGCCACATCGTCATGTTTTTAAAAAAGTTTTTACCTTTTAAAACATTTATACTGAAATATTTATGAAGTTATATAATACCTGGAACTTACTTCAAAATAACCAGGAAGCAAGGAGAGGAATTGGTGAGGTGTGGGGGTTGAGAGGAGGGCTGGGGATTAGGTTGGGTATAAATCAAACAAGACTGGCTATGATAATTGTTAAAGCTAGATGGTGGGTACCCAAAGGTTCATTATACAATTCTTTCTACTTTGTTGTATATTTGAAAATCTCTATTTTAAAAAGTTTTTATGGCTGGGCGTGGTGGCTCACGCCTGTAATCCCAGCACTTTGGGAGGCCAAGGGGGGCAGATCACAAGGTCAGGAGATCGAGACCAGCCTGGCTAACATGGTGAAACCCCGTCTCTACTAAAAATACAAAAAAAAAATTAGCCGGGTGTGGTGGCGGGTGCCTGTAGTCCCAGCTACTCGGGAGGCTGAGGCAGGAGAATGGCGTGAACCTGGGAGGCGGAGCTTGCAGTGAGCCGAGATCATGCCACCGCACTCCAGCCTGGGCAACAGAGTGAGACTCTGTCTCAAAAAAAAAAAAATGTTTTTATAAGAGACAGGAAAAAACAGATGATGCCTAAGAACAAAGTCAAGATGCAGATTGGCAGAATACTTTTGTAACACATCTGATTAACAGAAGACTGGTAATCTCAACTTACAAAGATAATATATCAGTAACAAAATGACAATCAGCCCAGTAAAACAATGGCCAAAAGGTTTGAATGGGCAATTAACAGAGGAATAAATCCAAATGGGTAACATATGACATATGCCTAAAGATCAAATGCTCTTATAGTCGGAAAAATAGAATTTCTTTTTTTTTTTTGAGACAGAGTCTTGCTCTGTCACCAGGTTGGAGATCCTCTTCTTTTTTTTTTTTTTTTTTTTGACAGAGTCTCGCTCTATTGCCAGGCTGGAGTGCAGTGGCATGATCTCGGCTCACTGCAACTTCCGGCTCCCTGGTTCAAGCGATTCTCCTGCCTCGACCTCCTGAGTAGCTGGGATTACAGGCATGCGCCACCAAGCCCAGCTAATTTTTGTATTTTTAGTAAAGACGGGGTTTCACCATTTTGGCCTGGACGGTCTCGATCTCTTGACCTCGTGATTTGCCTGCCTCGGCCTCCCAAAGTTTTGGCATTACAGGCATGAGCCACCGTGCCCGGCCAGGAAAATATAATTTAAATACCATTTTACCAGGGCCGGGCACGATGGCTCATGCCTATAATCCTAGCACTTTGGGAGGCCGAGGGGGGCAGATCACCTGAGGTCAGGAGTTTGAGACCAGCCTGGCCAACATGGTGAAACCCTGTCTCTACTAAAAATACAAAAATTAGCCAGGAGTGGTGTCGGGCACCTGTAATCCCAGCTACTCAGGAGGCTGAGGCAGGAGAATTGCTGGAACCCGGGAGGCGGAGGCTGCAGTGAGCCGAAATTGAGCTACTGCACTCCAGCCTGGGCAACAGAGTGAGACTCCATCTCAAAAAAAAAAAAAATCATTTTACCATGAAATATTTTACACACAACAGATTGGCAAAAATTTAAAACATACGTATATCTGATAACACTGAGTGATGGTGAGGATACAGAGCTATAAGACCTTTTAGATGGGTAATTTGGCAAGCCCACTGACAATACATAGCAATGTCAACTATGTGTCTATCCAATAACCCAAGATTCCACGTGTTCCTATCCACCCTGGAGAAACTCTCCCATAGGTGCCCAAGTAAACATGTACATGTGTTTATTGCAACACTGTAATTGGGGGAAAAAGTGGAAATAAATTTTACTTCCATCGATTTATGAATGGATAAATAAATATCCAACAATAGCAATTTTTCAGTAAATTCATATATGTATGAAAACGATGCAAACCAACTTTAGGATATTGTCGTTCCTTGGGAATGGGAAAGGGTAGTAGAAGAGGATGAAGCTTTAGCTAAAGTAGAATATTTTATTTTATTTTGCGAGAATAAAGCCACCAAGGCCAATGTTAATTTCTATTTTTTCATGGTAAAGAACATACAAGTGTTGATTATTCTCCATCTTTTAATGCTTTGTAACAAAATATTTTAAAACCAACAAACCTTTATTCTTTTTGATTTACGCCATGCCAAATGATAAGTGGGAACTTTTTGTCTTGTTTCCCACCAAAATAATATTTTGGTATAGCACAAATAGGGCCAAAAAGCACACATCAGCTAGAATACTAGAGCATTGTTAAATGTTCCTTTAAAATAATTTACTCAGACAGGGCATGGCGCGGTGGCTCATGCCTGTAATCCCAGCACTTTGGGAGGCTGAGGCGGGCGGATCACGAGGTCAGGAGATTGAGACCATCCTGGCTAACATGATGAAACCCTGTCTCTACTAAAAATACAAAAAAAAAAATTAGCTGGGCGTGGTGGCGGGCGCCTGTACTTCCACCTACTTGGCAGGCTGAGGCAGGAGAATGGCGTGAACCCAGGAGGTGGAGCTTGCAGTGAGCCGAGATCGTGCCACTGCACTCCAGCCTGGGCCACATCTCAAAGAAAACAAAAACAAAAACAAACAAACAAAACATTTACTCAGACAATAAAGCTCAGGGCAATATTTACTTTTTCTTCATTGCAATAGACTGAATATGTGTGTCCCCACTAATTCATATGTTGTAGTCTCAGCCCTCAACGTGATGGTATTAGGAGGTGGGGGCCTTTGGGAGATGATTAGGCATGAACCTGGAGCCCTCGTGAGTGAGATTAGTGCCCTTATAAAAGACCCCAAAGAATTCTCTCACCCTCTTTCTGCCACCTGTAGACTTCTTTCTAAGCACTGCTTTAACAGCATCCCACAAATGATACTTTATCTTCGTTTATTTAGAATCTCCTTTTGATTTCTCAATTGACCCATGGGGTTTTTTTTGTTTAAGTATGTTGTTTAGTGTTCAAATATTTGGGAGATCTTTTGGTTATCTTTCTATTACTGGTTTCTAATTTTATTCCATTGTGGTCAGAGGACACATGCTGTATGATTACAATCCATTTAAATTTATTGAGGACTTATTTTATAACATAACATATAATCTATCATGGTGATTCTTACATGTGCGCTTGAAAATAATGTGTTGTTGGGTAGAATATTCTATAAATGTTAATTATGTCAAGTTGGTTGATGGCATTTAATTCTTCTATATCCTTACTGATTTTCTGTCTGCTTGTTCTGTTAATTATTGGGAGAGGAGTATTGAAATCTTGAATAATAACTGGGAATTTGTCTATTTCTCCTTCAAGTTCTCTCAGGTTTTGTTTCATGTAATTTGAAGCTCTGCTGTTTGGTGCATATGCATTTAGAATTTATGTTTTTTTGACGAATTGACCCTTTTATCACTATGAAATGTCCCTTTTCATCTTTGATAACATTTTGGGGGGCTTTGTTTTCAACAAGGATCTGTTTATAGTAAACTCTCTCAGTCTCTGTCTGAAAATGTCCTTATTTAATCTTCTGGACTAAATGATGATTTAGTTGGATATTGAATTTCCAACCTGATAGCTCTTGTCTCTCAGTCCTATAAAAATGTCATTTCATTATCTTTTGGCTTCGAATATTGCTGATGCAATATCTCTTTTCAATTTAATTCTTGTTTTTTTAAATTTGCTCTGTCATTTCTCTCTGACGGCTTTTAAGAGCTTTTGTTTAACTTTAGTAGTTGATGTTTCTTTGTAATGTGTTTAAGTTTGGGTTTATTTATTTATTTATTTATTTATGAGACGGAGTTTTGCTTTTGTCACCCAGGCTAGAGTGCAATGATGCAATCTCAGCTCACTGCAACCTCCGCCTCCTGGGTTCAAGCGATTCTCCTGCCTCAATCTCCCGAGTAGCTGGGATTACAGGCGCCCGCCACCACGCTGGGCTAATGTTTTTGTATTTTTAGTACAGACGCAGTTTTACCATGTTGGTCAGGCTGCTCTTGAACTCCTGACTTCAGGTAATCCACCCCCCTCAGCCTCCCAAAGTGCTGGGATTACAGGCGTGAGCCACTGCGCCCAGCCTGGGTTTATTTCATTTTATTTTATTTTGAGACGGAGTCTTGCTCTGTCGCCCAGGCTGGAGTGCAGTGTCATGGTCTCAGCTCACTGCAGCCTCCACCTCCTGGGTTTAAGCAATCCTCCTGCCTCAGCCTCCTGAGTAGCTGGGATTACAGATGCCCGCCACCACGCCGGGCTAAGTTTTATATTTTTAGTAGAGGTGGGGTTTCACCATGTTGGCCAGGCTGGTCTCTAACTCCCAATCTCAAGTGATCTGCCCACCTCGGCCTCCCAAAGTGCTGGGATTCCAGGCGTGAGCCACCGCGCCTGGTCTGGGTTTATTTTTATTTTTCCTGCTTGGCATGGATGTGCTTCTTAAAACTGGGATTTATGACTTTAATCAATACAGAAAAAATTGTCAGCCATTATGTTTTAAAATATCAATTTTCCATCATCCCACTATCCCTACAATCTTTCTAGTTTCTCCTTGGGGAGTTCCTGTTAGAGATATATTTAACTATCTCATTCTATCCTGGATATATCATAACCTCTTTTTCATATGCTCCATAATTCATGTATTCCATCTTTTTATCTTGTTGTGCTGCATTTTGAGTAAATTCTTCAGATATGTTCTCTAGTTCAGTAATTCTCTTCAGCAATGTTGAACATGATATAAAAGTCCACTGAGTTTTAGATTTCAATATTTATATATTTCATTTCTAGGAGACCAATTTGGTTCAAAATCTGTTGGTTATTTTTAAAATAGCGGCTTGTTCTTATGGATGACAGTGCTTCCATTTATGTCTTTAATCATTTTAAACAGATTCATTTTATCCTTTCCATTAGGTTGTTATATTATTTGAAGTACTTTGGGGCTACTGATCTGCAGTTTTGCACCCACTTTTTCTCCCCATGGAATCTTTTCCTTTTCTGTTTTATTATTTATTTACTTATTTATTTTTATGTTTTCGAGACAGAGTTTCGCTTTGTCGCCCACGCTGGAGGGCAATGGCGTGATCTCGGCTCATTACAACCTCTGCCTCCTGGGTACAAGCGATTCTCCTGCCTCAGCCCCCTAAGTAGCTGGGATTACAGGTGGGTGCCACCACGTCTGGCTAATTTTTGTATTTTTAGTAGAGACAGTTTCACCATGTTGGCCGGCTGGTCTCAAACTCCTGACCTCAGGTGATCTGCCCGCCTTGGCCTCCCAAAGTGCTGGGATTACAGGCGTGAGCCACTGTGCCCGGCCGTGTTTTATAATTTAGAGTTTAAGTGCAACATCAGTGGAGCTTTACCTGTGTGGTCCTGTGTATCTCAGGTTTGGGATGTGGGCTTCCAAAGTATTTTTGTATTTGTTTCTGCCAGGCACCAGAGACTGGGAAAAATTTTTATGTCAACTTGATTGTAGGAGTTCTTGGTCTATGCAGGTCGTATGGTATAGCTCAGCATTATACATTTTTCAGGGGAGATATTTTTCTACCCAGAGGCCAGGCAAAGAAACACATTCTTGGTTGTCAGCTTGCGCTAGCAGGTGGATTTTTTTCTTTTCCACCTTTTACCAATGGTTCATCTCTTCAAGACCCAGGAGTTATGTAGAATATGACATTCCAATTCCTTGCCTTATGCAAGTCAAAGGAATTCATTATGAAGCTAAACCAGCATACGATTGAAAGAGTTAAACAAAAACATTTATAGACAAAGAGTTACACAAAATTACTACCAACACATCCTTGTAGGCCAGGCACTGTGGCTCATGCCTGTAATCCAAACACTTTGGGAGGCTGAGATGGGAGGAAGGCTTGAGCCCAGGTGTGTGAGATCAGCCTGGGCAGCATAGTGAGACCCCATCTCAAAAAAAAAAATTTGTTTAAATCCTTACTGAGAAAAAAAAGCAAAGGATTTTCATAAGGAAAAAGATATTTGAGCAAGGAAACAAGAGTTCAGATGGAAGACCTATGAGAATAAATGTATTGGTAAATGTATAAGTAAAGCCAAACAGGAATTTACTACATGTTTTTAAGGATGGTTATCAAGGGGGCATTAAAACATAATGGAACTTCAGGTTATGAGCTGCACACAATAAAATAAACTAAAAAAGAACAGAAAACACATAATGGAACTAAGATACTGGACAATAACAGCATGTAAAATGGAGAAAATTACATCAAATAGGATTAGAACTTAGGAGGACATGTAATCAAAAGGGACTTTTGATAGTTTAGTTTCTGGTTAGTTTAATCCAGAAAATTTTATTTTCCCATTAACAAGAAATCCAGAAACTAGTGACACTTGGGTCAGTTAAGTTAGTGGTTCCTTAGTGCCATTGCAGACCCTGTCTCCGTCTTCCTCTCTGGCCTCTTTCTTTGCTGCCCGTGTTAATGTGCCAACCCAAAGTCCAGATCCCTTCTGTCTTTAGATCCCTCTTTGTTCAGTCTATCTAGGGATTTCCATTTCTGACCTTGAAGTACTTTTTTCTGTGTACACATATATATTTTTCCCTAAATTGGAATCATGCTGTACATTCCATTTTGTTACCTGTCCTTCTAAAAATATTCATCATTGAAATATTTAGCATAAATATAAGAAAGTCTTTAACTTCTTTTATTTATTTATTTTTTTTTTGAGACGGAGCTTCACCCTTGTTGCCCAGGCTGGAGTGCAATGGTGCCATCTCGGCTCACTGCAACCTCCGCCTCCCGGTTCAGCAATTGTCTTGTCTCCAGCCTCCCGAGTAGCTGGATTACAGCATGCGCCACCATGCCCAGCTAATTTTTTTTTAGTAGAGACAGGTTTCTCCATGTTGTCAGCTGGTCTCAACTCCCGACTCAGTGATCTGCCCACCTCGGCCTCCCATAGTGCTGGGATTACAGGCATGAGCCACCGTGCCTGGCCAAAATCTTGATTTCTTATAACCAGAAAGGTGGAAGCTACTCAAGTGTCCATAAATGAATGAATGCACAAACAAAATGTGATATATCCACACAGTGGAGTATCACTCAGCCTTAAAAAGGAAGGGGCTGGGTGTAGTGGTGCATGCCTGTAATCCCAACACTTTGAGAGGCTGAGGTGGGAGGATCCCTTGAGCCCAGGAGTTTGAGACCAGCCTGGGCAGCATAGGAAGACCCTATCTCTGTACAAAATTTAAAAAAAAAATTAACTAGAGGCCAGGCATGGTGGCTCACGCCTGTAATCCCAGCACTTTGGGAGGCTGAGGCGGGTGCATCACCTGAGGTCAGGAGATCAAGACCAGCCTGGCCAACATGGTGAAACCCCGTCTCTACCAAAAATACAAAAAAATTAGCTGGGCATGGTGGCACACGCCTGTAATCTCAGCTATTTGGGAGGCTGAGGCAGGAGAATTGCTTGAACCTAGAAGGCAGAGGTTGCAGTGAGCCAAGGTCATGCCATTGCACTCCAGCCTGGGCAACAGAACGAGACTCTGTCTCAAAAAAAACCAAAAAATAAATAAATAAAAATAAAAATTTAGCCAGGTGTGGTGGCACGCATTTTTAGTCCCAGCTACTCAGGAGGCTGGCATGGGAGGATTGCTTGAACCCAGGAATTTGAGGTTACGGTGACCTATAATTGCGCCAGTGCACTCCAACCTGGGTGAGAGTGAGACCTTGTCTCTACAAAAGAACAAAAAGGAAGGAAATTCTGGTATGTGCTACAACATGGATGAACCTGATGGATATTATGCTAAGTGAAATAAGGCGGTTATGAAAAACACAAATACCGTATGATTCCACCTATATGAGATACCTAGAATAGTCACATTCATAGAGACAGAAAACAGAATAGTGGCTGCTAGGGGCTGGGAGCAGTGGGTAATGGGGAGCTGTTGCTTAATGGGTACAGTTTCAGTTTTGCAAGACAAAAAAGTTCTGGAGATTGGTTGCACAATGTGAATGTACTTAACACCATTGGACTGTATACTTTAAAATGATTAAGATGGGTTGGGCCCTGTGGTTCACACCTGTAATACCAGTAATTTGGGAGGCTGAGGCCGGCAGATCACTTGAGGTCAGGAGTTCCAGACCAGCCTGGCCAACATGATGAAACCCCTGTCCACTATCTTGCCAGGTGGAGTGCAATGGCGCAGAATCTCGGCTCCACTTGCAAGCCTCCGCCTCTCCCGGGGTTCACGCCATTCTCCTCTGCCTCAGCCTCTCTCCGAGTAGCTGGGACTACAGGCGCCCGCCACCACGCCCGGCTAATTTTTTGTATTTTTAGTAGAGACGGGGTTTCACTGTGGTCTCGATCTCCTGACCTTGTGATCCGCCCGCCTCGGCCTCCCAAAGTGCTGGGATTACAAGCGTGAGCCACCGCGCCCGGCCCATTTTTTTTTTTTTTTTGAGATGGAGTCTCGCTGTTGTTGCCCAGGCTGGAGTGCAATGGCACGATCTCAGCTTACTGCAACCTCTCCCTCCTGGGTTCAAGTGATTCTCCTGCCTCAGCCTCCCGAGTGGCTGGGATTACAGGCACTTGCCACCACACCCAACTAATTTTTGTATTTTTAGTAGAGCGAGGTTTTGCCACATTGGCCAGGCTGATCTCGAACTCCTGACCTCGGGCGATCTGCCCGCCTCAGCCTTCCAAAGTTATGGGATTACAGGTGTGAGCCACCACACCCAACTGGTTAAATTTTTTTTTTTTTTGAGATGGAGTCTCCCTCTGTTGCCCAGGCTGGAGTGCAGTGGCGCGATCTCGGCTCACTGCAGGCTCTGCCTCCCGGGTTCACGCCATTCTCCTGCCTCAGCCTCCCGAGTAGCTGGGACTACAGACACCCGCCACCATGCCCGGCTAATTTTTTGTATTTTTAGTAGAGATGGCATTTCACCGTGTTAGCCAGAATGGTCTTGATCTCCTGACCTTGTGATCCACCCGCCTCGGCCTCCCAAAGTGCTGGGATTTCAGGCGTGAGCCACTGCGCCCAGCCTGGTTAAATTTTCGTTAGGGGAAAAAATTAGCAGGGCATGGTGGTGTGCACCTGTGGTTCCAGCTACTCAGGAGTCTAAGGTAGGAGGATCACTTGAGCCAAGAGGCTGAGGCTGCAGTGAGCCAGGATTGTACCACTGCACTCCAGCCTGGGCTACAGAGTAAGACCCTGTCTCAAAAAAAAGGGTAAGGGGGAGAAAAAATCTTGATTCCTATTTTGAATGGACAATACGTACACATGTTACCAAAATCAGAAAATGCAAAAAGGCATACAATGTTTTCACTATGGGCCTTTCCTGTCATCTAGTCTTCTCACCACCCATCTACTCATCATCTCCGTTGAGTATCAATTGATACCACTTTTTTTTTTTTTTTTTTTTTTTTTTTTTTTTTTTTTTTTTTTTGAGAGGGAGTCTCGCTCTGTCACCCAGGCTGGAGTGCAGTTGCATGATCTCGGCTCACTGCAACATCCACCTCCCAGGTTCAAGCAATTCTCCTCCCTCAGCCTTCTGAGTAGCTGGGATTACAGGTGTGTGCCACCACGCCCAACTAATTCTTGTATTTTTAGTAGAGATGGGGTTTCACCGTGTTGGTCAGGCTTGTCTCAAACTCCTGACCTAATGATCTGCCTGCCTCAGCCTCCCAAAGTGCTGGGATTACAGGCGTGAGCCACCGTGCCCGGCCACTATTTTCTCATGTGTCTTTTCATAGGTATTCTATGACTCATTCTTTTAAATAGCTGTATGTTATTTAATTGTGCATATGCACCATACTTTCACAATTCCCTTGATCATTCAGTTGTTTCTAGCTTGACATTTCTTTGAAATCTCCTCTTCTAATAAAAAAAGTACACTCCATTAGACATGTATTTATTTCACATATTCTTTGTTTTAATTATACTTATTTTAATAGGCAATATATTCACAGGGTTCAAAATTCAGGAAGCACAAGAGGGTAAACATTAAAATATCCCCCTGCCACTGCTATCTCCCAGGTCAACATATTTCCTTCTGGGCTTGTCATGTATTTGTCTGTTTCTTCACAAATCCATTCCCTGCTCTTTGTCAGCTCTGCTTTCTATTGCAGGAAACTACATTTCCCAGTTTCCTTTGCTTGGTGGCTTCTGGCTAGCTTCAGGCAATGGGGGAAGGGCAGGCACTGTTACAGACTGGAGGGTGCAAGAAAGGCAGAGCCAAGGTATTTCTCTGTCTCCTCATGCTTTGCATAGGGTTTCCCGCAGTTGCTGCAACTTCTTGGCTCCAGCTCCCCTCTGGGCAGCCCCCACTATGGTTCTACTACTGCTGAATTGGCCCAGCTTCTGGGATCTGGTAACAACACCTCCTCCCTGTGTTCCTTCATCCGTAAGGCTGGTAGTCATTTCTTGCTATTAATAACTTCAAGGTTAATTCATAATCTTCTATTTGGTGTCCTAACTCTTTATCACCTGTGTAACCAATTTCTTCTATTAATTTCCCTCTGAACGAAATACTATTATCTGTTTCTTGTGTGTATCTTTCCAGAATATTTTATGCATATAGAAGCAAATTATATCTATTCTCTCCCTTCTATTTTTTTCACAAATGATAACATATTATATACACTATCCAACACTTTGCTTTTTCATTTAGCAATAATCCTGGAGTTCTATATACAGTTCTAAAGATTCTCTCCATTCCTTTTATTTTTTATTTTTTTGATACGGAGTCTCACTCTGTTGCCCAGGCTGGAGTGTGATGGCGCAATCTCGGCTCACTGCAACCTCTGCCTCCTGGGTTCAAGCAATTCTCCAGCCTCAGCCTCCTGAGTAGCTGGGATTACAGTCACCCGCTATCATTCTCGGCTAATTTTTGTATTTTTATAGAGACAGGGTTTCACCATGTTGGCCAGGCTGGTCTTGAACTCCTGGCCTCAGGTGATCTGCCCGCCTTGGCCTCCCAAAGTGCTGGGATTACAGGCATAAGCCACTGTGCCCGGCCTCTCTCCATTTCTTTTAATCCAACATGGAGATGTACTGCAATTAAATTGTTGGAACACAATCATGCTTATTTGTTTATGTATTGTTTATGGCTGACTGCTTTCATATTGTGAGTTTTGTCCAATTCTTTTTTCGAGAAGCCAAGAACCTGGACACCTTCTACTGATAACAATACCAGTCCCTTATTCATGGATATTAGGTTACTTAAGCTTTCCTGCTATTACAAACAATTCTGCTGTGAATAATCTTGAATTATACCATATCATGAACTTTAGAAAAAATTCTAGAGTTGGAATTGCTGGGTCGGTGATTATGTGTTTAAAATCTTTTTTTTTTTTTGAGACAGGGTCTCTCTCTGTCACCCAGGCTGGAGTGCAGTGGCATGATCATAACTCACTGTAGCCTCTAACTCCTGGGCTCAAGTGATCTTCCCGCCTCTGCTTCCCAAGTAGCTAGGACTACAGGCATGCACCACCATGCCCAGCAATTTTTTTTTTTTGTAGAGATGAGGTGTAGCTATGCTGCCCAGGGTACTCTTGAACTCTTGGGCTCAAGAGATCCTCTCACCCCAGCCTCCCAAAGGGATTATAGACTTGAGCTTCCTCACCTGGCCTTGAAATCTTTTTTTTTTTTTTTTTGGATGCAGGATCTCTTTCTATCACCCAGGTTGGAGTCCAGTAGCGTGATCATAACTCACTGCAGCCTCTAACTCCTGGGCTTAAGCTTTCCTCACACCTCAGCCTCCTGAGTAGCTGGGACTACAGGCGAGCACCACCACGCCCAGCTAATTTTTTGTATATTTAGTAGAGAAGGGGTTTCTCCAGGTTGCCCAGGCTGGTCTCGAACTCCTGGGCTCAAGTGATCTGCCTGCCTCAGCCTCTCAGAGTGCTGGGATTACAGGCATGAGCCACGGTGTCCGGCTGAAAGCTTTTTTTTTTTTTTTCCAGGCAGATAAAGGCTTGTTTTATTTTAATGGCTGATCTGTGTAATCATGGAGGCCAGTATGTAAAGACAAAGGGGGAGCTTCTATTTCTTGATCTTTTCCTCCTTGGACAAAGTCTTGATGATCTCCTCCTTTTTGGCCTGGAGGCGCTTTTCATGGTGCTTGCGTTCTTCCTTGGTCTTGGACCTGCGGGCCACAGCCTGGTCAGCCAGGAGCTTCTTGTGGGCCTTGTCTGTCTTCAGGTTGTGGATGTGTTCCGTGAAAATCTGCTTGTTTTTGAACACATTCCCCTTCACCTTCAGGTACAGGCTGGGATACACGTGGCAATCAGTCTTCTTAGATTCAAGGTATCTTCTGAGCAGCCTGTGCAGAATCCTCGTTCTCCTCATCCACGTGTCCTTCTCTGACATTCAGGCATTGGCTGTACCCTTTTGCTTACCTATGCCCATGTGCCTGCCCTTCCGGCAGGCCAAGGTGTTTTTCTGGCATTGTGCCTGGGAATGGACAGTCACAGGCTTGCAAATGATCAGCCCATCTTTGATCAGCTTCCAGATCTGCTGACTGGAGTTGGCATTGGCGATTTCACTGGTCTCACTGGGGTTCAACCAGACTTTCTTCTTGCCACAGTGGAGGACACTAGAGATGAGCCTCTTCTGAAGACTGAGTATACTCAGGGCTGCGGCCGCAGCAGCAAAAGGAAAGAGCTCCCTGAAAGCTTTTTAAACATAAAATTTCAAAAATATATTCTTGATAGGCATGGGAGCAAAACTTCAAGGGTTCCAGGGAAACAGTAGGTTGGATTTAATCTTTCGATTTTATTTTGTATATGAAAACATGGTCAAAATCATTTCTCATAAACAACACAATTTTACAGTATTAAATGTGTTTTTAAAAGTAGGTATTTTGAAAGTCTTTCATGTATACAAGCAAGCGAAGACAAAAGGGCAGTCCTCCATAATTACCTTGAATTTTTCAAAAAGTTCAAGCACTACTAAGTTAGCAGAGTTTGAGAGCTCTGTCGGGTTTTCTTGATTGTGAATTGGCACAGTGATTATCCACTGAGGATGACCAATTTGCCTACTATTAAAAAAAAAAAATCTCTGAGCATTCAAAATCTCCTGCAACTCTCTGTTCTGGGAAAAATGTGAGGTTTTCATAGAGGGAGTATGCCAGTGAAGGCTTGAAAATCGGTTCTAAAAGTGCTAAGGCACAAGTTAGTTTGACTTTAAAAGCACCTTAACATTTTATTACTGAAAGTTTTATATTCTCTTGCCTGTTCAAGGAATTGTATGGACCAGCCCAAGAATTGCCTATTACTGCCAGTTAAAATGTGAGCCCTGGGGTCAGTGTAATTTCTGGAAATAAAATAAGTATGAGAAAGAGTACAGTTACTGACCATTATTCCTGGTGCCATGCTTGGTAAACTTCTTCTGTAGAGGGGCAGACAGCACATATTTTAGGTGTTATGGACCGTGCAGTCTCTGTCGTTACGACTCAACTCTGCTGTTTAAATGCTAAAGCAGCCATAGACAATAGTTGAAGGAATGAGCATGGCTGTGCTGCAATAAAACTGTCTACTGAAAGGGCGAGTGGCAAGATTTTGCCACAGGATCCCAGTATACCCACTCATTTCCTGGGGGAAAATTAGAGCCCTTGCAGTGTACCATCACCTCAAGCCATGGCGTACTTGGTGACCTTTGGTGCTCTGGTTCTTTCTGACCTGAGTGGAGTTTTTTCCCATGGGACCCCTGCGATGTCTAAAATGACTTTCCCTGATGACACCCTGGACATACAATTTCCTTAGCTTGCATGTCATTTGGATGAGAGTAAGTGCATAGGGAATGTTGCTATGATGTCCTGGGGGTCTGTGGAGAGAATATCATTTATGACAGAGCATTAGAGGGAGAACAAGAGCAACAAAACCCGAGATCTCTGGTGTCATCGTGGCGGATTGTTTGTAAAGATGGCTGCTAACAATCGCCGCCCATCCCGCTCTATGCCTCCGGCACTTCCCATCAAGTAGTGAGGTCTATTTACCTCCCTTTAAAAATGGGCTGACCTTAGGACTTGTTTTGGCCAGTAGAATATGGCAGAAGTGATGAAACCGCCTTTGCAAAATTGACTGAGACAGTGAAATAGATCTAACTTAACTGACTCCATCTTGCTTCTAAGCTCCAAGCAGTCCTTGTTCATTCCTGGGCATAGGCTGAACTAACTTTGGAAGAAGCTTAGTTATAGTTTATAGTTTAAAACAAAGATGATAGGCTGGGCGCGGTGGCTCATGTCTGTAATCCCAGCACTTTGGGAGGCCAAGGCGAGTGAATCACAAGGTCAGGAGTTCGAGACCAGCCTGGCCAAGATGGTGAAACCGTGTCTCTACCAAAAAAAAAAAATACAAAAAAGTTAGCCAAGTGTGGTGGTGGGCACCTGTAATCCCGGCTACTCAGGAGGCTGAGGCAGAAAATTGCTTGAACCCGGGAGGCGGAGACTGCAGTGAGCTGAGGTAGCGCCATTGCACTCCAGCCTGGGCAACGGAGCGAGACTCTGTCTCAAAAATAAACAAATAAATAAATAAAAATAAAACAAAGACAATAACAGCCCTTTCCCAAAGCAGACCTCCTTCTTGCCTGGGGGACTAGATTGCCTTTGTAGGACTAATACTAGCCGTAAGATTGGAAATTATGGTTTAGGAGTCATGCAGCTGGGGGCTACAAGATTCTGACCCTCCCTAAACTGCTCCTAAAATAAGTGCTTGAGATATTTTGCAGACCCTGAACTTGATGGATCAGCTGGCACCACCCAGACTGATAAAGTGGCTCATCTGATCTTGTGGCCCCCACCAAGGAACTGACTCAGCACAAGAAGACAGCTCTGACTTCCTGTGATTTCATCCGTGACCAATCAGGCTTCCTTCCACTCACCAAGTTGACCTTAAAAACTCTGCTCCCCGAGCCGGGCGCGGTGGCTCACGCTTGTAATCCCAGCACTTTGGGAGGCCGAGGCGGGCGGATCACCAGGTCAGGAGATCGAGACCACGGTGAAACCCCGTCTCTACTAAAAATACAAAAAAAAATTAGCCGGGCGTGGTGGCGGGCGCCTGTAGTCCCAGCTACTCGGAGAGGCTGAGGCAGGAGAATGGCGTGAACCCGGGAGGCGGAGCTTGCAGTGAGCCGAGATCGCGCCACTGCACTCCAGCTGGGTGACAGAGCGAGACTCCGTCTCAAAAAAAAAAAAAAAAAAAAAACGTAACCACAAAAACTCTGCTCCCCGAATGCTCGGGGAGACTGATTTGAGTAATAATAAAACTCCGGTCTCAGCCAGGTGCGGTGGCTCACGCCTGTAATCCCAGCACTTTGGGAGGCTGAGGTGGGTGGATCATGAGGTCAGGAGTTCGAGACCAGCCTGGCCAACATGGTGAAACCCCGTCTCTACTAAAAATACAAAAATTAGCTGAGCATGGTGGTGTGCGCCTGTAGTCCCAGCTACTCAGGAGGCTGAGGCAGGAGAATCGCTGGAACCCAGGAGGTGGAGGTTGCAGTGAGCCGAGATTGCGCCATCACACTCCAGCCTGGGCAACAGAGTGAGACTCCATCTCAAAAAAGAAAAAAAAAAAAAGAAGCAACTCCAGTCTCCCGCACAGCCAGCTGGGTGTGAATTACTCTTTTCTGTATTGCAATTCCTCTGTCTTGATAAATCGGCTCTGTCTGGACAGCTAGCAAGGTGAACCCCTTGGGCAGTTACAGTGATGCTGTACCAATTCCAAACCTAGACCTGAAGAAACTTGGCACCTTCAGCTGTCACCCTCTTAGAAGCCAGCTGTTACATAAAGACACTTGGGCTAGACTTCTGAATGATGCACAACCACATGGAAGAAGAGAGAGAGGTCAGATAGAGAAGAGTTCAGGTGTCCAGTCACTACTGCCACCCAGGCTGAGGCGCCAGACATGACTGGGGCCATTTTGGATGTTCCAGCTTTAGCCAAGCTCCCAAATCAGTGTAGCCATATGAGTGACCCCAGATAACATCACACGGAGCAGAGACATGTCATCCTTACCAATCTCTAGCCAAACTGCAGAATTGTGAACAAATAAATGGTTGTTTTAAGCCACTAATTTGGGGAATGGTTTGTTATGCAACAATAGTTCCCGTGACCCAATAGCAGGGTACCCATATTGGGGATCTTCTGGCTTGAAGCTCTCCTGACACTTGACTTTCTGCCCTTTACGGCATCCATAATTAGCAACTCCTTAATCTGGCCTCCAAGGCTCTCCATTGCCTTGGCTTTTACTTACCTTGCCATCACCATTTCTGCATGCTCCACTGCAGGAAGCTTTCCTTCTAGAGAAGCAGTACAGCATAGATATTAGGAGCAATGACTCTGGAGACAGACTGCCTATCATTAGCTGTGTGACCTTGGTCAAGTTGCTTAACCCATTTGTGCTTACTCTCTTCGTATGAAAGGTGAATGATAATAATCCCTACCGCATGCATGGTGGTGGTGAATATTAATATGTTAATATGTGTAAAGCACTTCGAATAGTTCCTGGCACTGTGCCATACATGGTTTTGGAAGCCTTCAGTCAGTATATTGCCTCCTGCCAAGTTGGCTTTCTCTGCTCCCCTTTCTTTCTCTCCTTCTTTCCTTCTTTCTCAGCCCACCTGGAGACCCCTCCTGTATGTGGAGGCCCCTGATGCAATAGCTTTCGTTCGTCTAGGTCTTCCTTCTCTCATGTCCTGTTTGGGACACTAATCTGACAGTTAGGCTTTGAGATTCTGGAGTCTCTGGATTGTCTGGGGATCCCATTTTGCCTCTTGAAGGCAGAGACTGTTGTCTGAGAGCTGCAACAATTGCCTTCCTGCCCCTGCAGCGCATGCAGATTTTCTTGAAATAAAAAACTGGCCAGGCGTGGTGGCTCATGTCTGTAATCACAGCACTTTGAGGGGCCGAGGTGGGCGGATCACGAGGTCAGGAGTTCGAGATTAGCCTGGCCAACGTGGTGAAACCCTGTCTCTATTAAAAATACAAAAATTTGCCGGGCGTGGTGGTGGGTGCCTGTAATCCCAGTTACTTGGGAGGCTGAGGCAGGAGAATCGTTTGAATCTAGGAGGCGGAGGTTGCAGTGAGCCACTGCACTCCAGCCTGGGTGACAGGGCAAGACTCTGTCTCAAAAAACAAACAAACAAACAAAAACTGAGTAAAAGATTGATGTGGACTAAAACCAGTGGCAATGCTTTGGAGTAAGTAGGACTTGGGTTGACCTTGGAGGCCTAGACCACTTGGCAAAGTGTGGGGGCGAGGAGGAAGCATTGTCCCTTCTTAGGCTGCAGGTGATATAGACCTCATACATGTAAGCTGCCTGTGCCCAGTTCCTTGTACTGTCATTTATTAGCTTGATAACATTTTGCAAGTATTTACTTTACCTCTTCAGTCTCCTCATCTGCAAAATGAGAGATTTACTAATTATACTCCCACCATGAAGTTGTAGGAATATATATATACATATATATATATAGATATATATATTTTTTTTAGACGGAGTCTCGCTGTCACCCAGCCTGGAGTGCAATGGTGCCATCTCAGCTCACTGCAACCTCCACCTCCTGGGTTCAAGGGATTCTCCTGCCTCAGCCCCCCCGAGTAGCTGGGACTACAGGTGTACCCCACCAAGTCCAGCTAATTTTTGTATTTGTAGTAGAGGCGGGGTTTCACCATGTTGGCTGGGCTGGTCTTGAACTCCTGGCCTCAAGAGATCCACCCGCCTCAGCCTCCTAAAGTACTGGAAAGCCCTAATGGCTTATATTTCTAAGACCCTTGGGACAATGACTGGCGCAAGAAAATAGCTCATAAATGTGAAATGTGTTTTGTCACAGACATACCTGAGCTTGTGGGTGAGCAGCTCAGCTTGGGGAGGCCATTCCTTACAGCGCTCTGTTAGCCCAGGACTAGGGGAGACTTCTAGAAAGATTTATACCCAAATTGTGTCGTTTTACCCATTTGTAGAGTTACTTTTATTGGACTGTGCTTTAGCATCATATCTTTGGTGTACGCTGCAGGACGTTATAAAGAATAGTCCCATAAACTATTGACTTCCCTATAAAGACGCCACTGAAGAGATTAATATCATTTCAGTATGCCCTGTGTAGGGAGAACTTTCATGTGTCATTACAAAGAATAGTTGTTCTTTTCTTGTAGTTCTTTACTGTATGAATGTGCAAAATACGTGATGGGTCAGGTGTTACTCTGCATTTACCTGCCAAATTTGTGACCTTCTAGCAGGGGGCTAGATTCTTACAGGGTATTTTGGGGGGTTCTAACCTAACTCTTTGCTTCATCTATTTTTTTGTACCCTCATTTTCGCTTTTGCCTTATCATCTTGCTTAATTTTTAGACATTGTCATCCAACTCTAATTCTTTCGTTGGACTGAAGCAAGGTAAAAATAAAAAAATTTAAAAAGTGCCACTTAAGATAATTCTAAATCAATACCTTGTTAAAATATGTGGAAAATATAAATATGCATTCTGCAATTTTAGAAATCATGTTAACTTTTCTGTGAATTTCTTCTTGGCCTTGAGTTGTTGAACAGTTGTTGAACAAAATTAAAAAGATTTGAGCAAGAAAGTGAAAGAAGATACCCACTGGTTCTTGTTTTCAGGCTCCAAAGATATACTGTCATGAAATCCATTATAACCACCACAACCACCACTACCATTGAGCACCTACTGTGTGTGTGTAAGGAATTCTAGTCGGTGCAATATATTCAACAAATAAAATAGATGCTAGACACTGAGGTGCAGAGGATACAGTAGAATAAAGCCAGGCAAGACCTCTGCTTTTGCAGTGCTTTAGTGAATTGTCTTTCGTAATGAATTTCTAACTGCCTGCCTTTGAGCAAGTCCTCTTTGTACTAGGAGATCTAGAGAGCCTGATAATGATGGTGAAGATGACAATGTCAGCTTACATTTATTGAGCACATACTGTATCCCAGGCATTGTTCTAAGTGCTTTGTATGTATTAGCTTACTGAACCCTCAGACAATCCCATGAGGTATGTGCTAATGTTAACTACACTTTATAGATTAGGAAATGGAGGCACAGAAGGGTCACATCAGGGTTTCTCAACCTATTGACACTATTAACATTTCAGACCATATAATTCTTGGTGGTGGGGGGCTGTCCTGTGCATTTCTATGATGTTTAGTAACATCTCTGCTGTCTATCCATGACTAGGCGCCATAACAACACCCCTCCACCCCAGTTGTGACAATCCAAATGTCTGCAGACATTGCCAAATGTTCCCTGAGGGGCAAAACTATCCCCAGGTTGAAAATCACTGGGTTAGATGATTTGCCCAAATTACACAACTAGTATGTGTTAGAGCTGAGATTCAACCCAGGCATTCTGGCTCCAGAGTGTGAAATATTAACAACACCAAACTCTAGGTGTAACCGTCTCACTCATAATTAGAATTTTCAGAAATAGAAATGTGAGAATCTTTGTGAAAAAATGTTTAAGAGACATTAAAAAAAGAAATGTGAGAATCTAACTTTCTGAAAATGGTGGACACAGCACTAATGCTGAGATCTGACAATTACTAGTATTTTAATAATTCTGTGTGTATCAGTCAGGAGCCCAGCAAGAAACAGAAGGCATTCTCTAATTAACATAATTTGAGGAGGGTTTAATAACTGACTGCTTACAAAGGTGTGGGGCAGGGAGTAGGGAGGCCACAGAGGAGAGTGTAGTCCCCTGAGTCTCTTAACAGTGGAGAGCCTTTACCGTTTATACTAACAATGGGATGAGAAAGAGAGAGAGGTGGAGAGAGAGAGAGATGTCTTAAGGACAGCACTATCTGGCCAGGCATGGTGGCTCACGCCTGTAATCCCAGCACTTTGGGAGGCCAAGGGGGGGCGGATCACCTGAGGTCAGGAGTTCGAGACCAGCCTGACCAACATGGTGAAACCCCATCTCTACCAAAAATACAAAAATTAGCTGGGCATGGTGGCGTGTGCCTGTAATCCCAGTTACTCGGGAGGCTGAGGCAGGAAAATCACTTGAACCCAGGAGGTGGAGGTTGCAGTGAGCTGAGATTGCCACTACACTCCAACCCAGGCAACAGAGTAAGACTCTGTCTCGAAAATAAATAAATAAATAATAAATAAATAAATAAATAAATAACACTATCTTCTGTTGCCCAAGGTGACCTTGAACGAAGAATGTTAGGAGAATAAATACCATAGCTTGACTCTCCTTCCTCCCTCTGATCTTCTTCTGGGACTGCGCATTGGCTTAAACCCCACTGGAAACCAGAAAACAATGATGCCCACTAATTGTGCTCCATTCAAGTCAGCCACCTGGGTAGAGAGCAGGCAGAGAAGGGTGGAGGGAGACATCTGCTACACTGCAATAACCTTTCTTTTTTCTTTTTTTTTTTTTTCTTTTTTTCTTTTTGTTGAGGCGGAGTTTTGCTCTGTCGCCCGGCTGTAGTGCAGTGGCTCTATCTCTGCTCACTGCAACCTCTGCCTCCCGGGTTCAAGCGATTCTCCTGCCTCAGCCTCCTGAGTAGCTGGGATTACAGGCGCGTGCTGCCACGCCTGGCTAATTTTTGTATTTTTAGTAGAGACAGAGTTTCACCATGTTGGCCAGGATGGTCTCAATCTCTTGACCTCGTGATCCGCCCACCTCAGCCTCCCAAAGTGCTGGGATTACAGGCGTGAGCTACCACGCCCGGCCTGCAATAACCTTTCTCGTGGGATTTCATTTATATCTATTGGCTTTGAGATTTTGTTATTCCATAAACTTTACAGATTTGTAATTTTTTTGGTGAGAAGTCAATTTCATCTAACAACTTTACCTTGATTTCTCATGACCTCCAATGTGTATAGTTGGTGAACCAGCTTGTGTAGAGTTTGAGGGGAGAAAAGAAAATTATTGTAATATCTGCTTTGGAAAGATGCTATTAGGATGTATCTGCTACAGAAACATTGGAGTAGTCACTGCCTTTTTCTTTTACTTTTTTAAACTGTAACCGAGACATAAGGTTCACTATTAAGTGTTTATGTTGGCAGAGATTCAAATGTGAAAATTCTTTTCTAAGCCATTCTTTGAAGTATCTGGATATTTGCTTCAAACTTTTTGTCATGCCCTCAATTGATTAAACTTTCATTTTAAAGAGTCAATGGATAGCATGTCTTAATTTGCAGTCTTTCCACAGGTTTTTTAAAGATCACACCTACACAACAACAAAAATGTCCTGTCAATTCAGTGAGATCAAGTCGATTCATGGAATTTAAAAAAAAAAAACACCACTACAGAGTTTTTTTTTTTTTTTTTAATGTGGCACCACGTGTGTGAAAAACAATTCTTGGGTTGACTATAGTTTTTATTTTTCTCACGGTGGATTTTGGCACCATTTGGCACAGCTTGGCTAAGTCTCTTTCTAGCCCACCCTTGAGCATTTCTGTCTTCTCCATCCCTTCTGTTATATTCCTTGTACACTGTGAGTTCCAGTCCTTTCCCTGAACTATATGTTCTAGAAACGTAGAATCTTGGAGTTGAAAGTGCTGTGAGTAGCCACATAGTTCATTCTCCCTCCCAGTGGGTACCCTCTTGTGTAATATCTCTGACAGATGGCTACCCAGCCTGTGTTTGAGCATCATCTAGGACAGGGAACCCTCTGCTTTGCAAAGCAGCTTGTTCCACTGTGGGCTAGCTCATACTGCTAAACTGATCATTTTGCCATTGAGCTGAAACTTGCTTTCTTCTAATTTTCATTTTCTTTCTTTCCTTCTTCCTTTCTTTCTTCCTTTCTCTCTTTCTTTCTTCCTTTCTCTTTCTTTCTTTCTTCTTTCTTTCTTTTTTTCTTTCTTTCTTTTTCTTTCTTTTTTTTTTTTTTGACAGAGTCTTGCTCTGTTGCCCAGGCTGGAGTGCAGTGACATAATCTTGGCTCAGTGCAACCTCCGCCTCCTGGGTTCAAGTGATTTTTCTGCCTCAGCCTCCCGACTAGCTGGTATTACAGGTGCATGCCACTACACCCAGCTAATTTTTTGTATTTTTAGTAGAGACGGGGCTTCGCCATGTTGGCCAGGCTGGTCTCGAACTCCTGACCTCAGGTGATCCACTTGCCTCGGCCTCCCAAAGTGCTGAGATTACAGGCATGCGTCACTGAGTCTGGCTGCTTTCTTCTAATTTTCACGCATTAGGGAAAGGCAGTAGGGGGCAGTGGTCAAGATTCCGGTTCTGAGCCAGACTGTCTTTGCTCATGGTTCCTGCTCTCCCACTTACCATCTGTGTGCTCTTGTGCAAGTTATTTAACCTTCTAAACCAGTTTGTTTCTCTGTAAAATGTGGATAACGGTAGCTTTGCATTGTATCAATTTAGCTAAGTTGGAACTAAGGTTCCCAAAATTCCCTTCCTTGTTTGGTCCTGGGTTAGAGTTGACCACAGGGGAAACTGGAGGGCAGAAGTAAGGCAGGAAGTAGGGTATAGGGCCATTGCTGTTGTAGTTTCCCTACATCAGCATAGATCTGGTTTGCATTATTCATGTAGGGCACCAACTGGGCCTGCAGCTCTTCCAGCCCTGGCCAGCTCTTCTTCAGCATCTCTGGATCCTGGGCCAACTCTGTGTGAAGTTCCGTGGTGAAGTGTGCCAGCTCCTCTACAGGTCACTGGCATCTTTAAAGTCAGAGGCTTAGAGACAGTGAGAGACCGACGAAGATTCCAGTGTGATACCAATGTGACCATCGTAAGTTCTGATGAAAGGCAGATGTGAATTTCAGCTCTTTCTTGCTGTCTTCCACTTTACACCCATTTTGCCTTCCCAACTCCTGGAGATGCTGACTTCAGGCCAAAAACCAGATGCAGAAGCAAGAGCTATACACAAACTACACAGCTCTCAATATTCATAAGGTCTGATCTGTAAGCTAAATTTCTTATTTAACTCACAATGGCTCTGCTTCTCTGATCAAACCCCAATGATACCAGTACATTGTGACAAATATATGAAATAATCTGCGTAAAGCACTAATTACAGTGCCTGGAACGTAGTTAAGTACCCAGCATCCATGGACCTGTATTGTTATAGTCTCTATCTTCATGGTATTACCAGCTCCATTCTCCAGGTCATTACAGAATGCATTTGGCTCCTCTTCCACCTGACGGTGAATCCACATATTTAAATCCATCCTTCCTTTCTTTCTTCCTTCCTTCCTTCCTTCCTTTCTTTCTTCTTTCTTTCTTTCTCTTTCTTTCTTTCTTTCTTTCTTTCTTTCTTCTTTCTTTCTTTTTCTTTCCTTCCTTCCTTCCTTCCTCTTTCTTTTCTTTCTTTCTTTTCTTTCTTTCTTTGCTTCTTTCTTTCTTTCTTTTCTTTCTTTCTTTTTTTTTTTTTTGAGACGGAGTCTCCCTCTGTTGCCCAGGCTGCAGTGCGGTGGTGTGATCTCTGTTCACTGCAACCTCTGCCTCCCGGGTTCAAGCAATTCTCCTGCCTCAGCCTCCTGAGTAGGTGGGATCACAGGCCCCTGCCTCCATGCTCAGCTAATTTTTTTTTGTAATTTTAGTAGAGATGGGGGTTCCACCATGTTGGCCAGGCTGGTCTCGAACTCCTGACCTCAAGTCATCCGCCCACCTCGGCATCCCAAAGTGCTGGAATTACAGGCATGAGCTACCGCATCCATATTTTTGGAGACTTTTAAATATAGAATGATCTGTCAAGTGAAACCTTATGAGAGATACTGGACTAAGTGATTTGGACATATTATCTTATTTGTCTTCACAAACACTCTAGAAATTTTCCAGGTGAGGCTACTGAAGCTCATCCAAAGGTGACATAACTAGGGGTTTCTTGGACTATCTATAGTTAGTTGGGTTTTACAGTAATATGCAATTTCTAACTTGCATATTTAGTTTTTTTAAAGTGTTAAACACAATTTATGAATATTATTAGTTATGCTATTTATAAATCTTGTAATTGTATAAAATAAGAGCAATTACTTTCATTTATTCTTTGATTAATAGTCAACACAGTTCAAACAGATTAAAGTCACTTTAAACAATTAATCCCATTTATAAACTTATTTATTTCCCCTTTTTAAACTACACTCATAAATTTAATATATTTGAACTTTTCGAGCCCTTCAATTGCCTGACAAGGCGTAAGTATAATCCTAACAAACAAAATTCTACCAGTTGGTTAAATGACTCTGGTGAAGATAATAAATTAAGCCTATAAATTTGTTGAATCTTGAGCTTTCATAAACATTTCAATACTGTTAATACGCTTGTGAAAATCTCTTATACTTTTCTATGTGAAATTACAAGTCAAAATCAATTGCTCAAGGCTAATCTAACAGATTTCCTAAAATGCTAGATTCTCTTAAACATTACAAAGAAATTGTTTTTAATTTATAAAAAGTGTTACTACTATGGCTATTTACTTCATCATATGATTCTAAATTCTCCCCAGGGTTGAAAAGTCACTTACTCAAATAAGGGTAGTAGATTTACTATAACAGGTAAATTGAGCTGAAGTCAGAAAGTGGCTTTTCCCCTCAGGATGTGTTTGTATAGTTAGAGATTCAAGACCCAGACATAGAATTTAAGAGCCTCATGCTTCCTGAATTATTCTATCTTAGTCACAGGGTACACAGGAAACCCCCGCTTTTTTTTTTTACATGAATGTTCACAGCAGCTTTCTTTGTAATAGCCCAAAACTGCATACAAACCGAATGTCCATCAACAGATCAACAGACAAATTGTGATGTACTGATACAATGGAATATTACTCAGCAATCAAAAAGAAAAAACTACTGATACACACTGCAACAGGGATGAATCTCAAAATCATTATGCGAAATGGAAGAGACCAATCAAAAAGGAATCCACACCATATAATTCCTTTTATATTAAATTCTAGAAAATGCAAACTAATCTGTAGTGACAGAAAGCAGATGGGGGTTCAAGGAGAAGAGAGAGACCACCATAGGGGGATAGATATGTTCATTACCTTGAGGGCGGATATGAATTTAAGAGTATATACATATATCAAAACTTAAACTTTTTTTTTTTTTTGAGATGGAGTCTCGCTCTGTTGCCCAGGCTGGAGTGAAGTGGTGTGATCTTGGCTCACTGAAACCTCCACCCCCCAGGTTCAAGCAATTCTCCTGCCTCAGCCTCCCGAGTAGCTGGGACTACAGGCACGTGCCATCACACCCGGCTAAGTTTTGTATTTTTAGTAGAGACGATTTTTAGTCATGTTGACCAGGCTGGTCTCAAACTCCAAATCTCAGGAGATCCACCTGCCTTGGCTTCCCAAAGTGCTAGGATTACAGGCTTGAGCCACTGTTCCTGGCCTCAAAATTTATGCTTTAAATAGAGGCAGTTTATTGTTATGTCAATAAGCTTGGTTTTAAAAAATAATGAACCATATCATATTTTTCTTACAAAATTAGTCACAATAATTTTATTCATAGCAAAAGTGAGGAACCCCCCTTTTTTTAAAATCGCCACTTTGCTCATGGGAGGGCATAAGGCTATACCTTTTAGCTATAGAGTTTTAGTTACCTGATTGGGTTAACCAGAAATCTGCAACCCTACTGAAGTGGCAGACTAAACTCTCTTTACCCCTAACTGGGCTCTGAATTCCTTAAATATTCTATTTTATTCTATATCTTCTATTTTTATCTGGCTATAACTCATAGTCATGAGCTGGTAGAGCTGGATTTGAAACCAGATCTCCCTGAGCCTGGAATGTGGTCTGTGATCCACCATGATATGCTGATTTTTTTTTTTATTTTTTATTTTTATTTTTATTTTTTATTTTTTATTTTTTATTTTTTTGTGACGGAGTCTTATTGTATCGCCCAGGCTGGAATGCAGTGGCACAATCTTGGCTCACTGAAACCTTTGCCTCCTGGGTTTAAGCAATTCTCCTGCCTCAGCCTCCCGAGTAGCTGGGATTACAGGCGTGCACCACCATGCCTGGCTAAGTGGTTTTTTTTTTTCTTTTGCCCTCTCATCCCATTTATTAAAGAAACAGTAAGAAAAGATACAATGCAGGAAAACCACCAACCATCCTTTCACACCAGGCTGAACGAAGCACAGTGATTTCTTCCCTTCTTTCCCCCACCCTCACCCCAATTCCCATATACCCATCCACATCAGTTTAAATTTTGAGGTTCTTTGATTGGGAGTACCAGTGAAGAGGGAGCTGGATGGGTAGAGAAGCCTTAAATCTGGCTACCCCTAAGTCCCAGGAGAAGGGAGCTACAGGCCCAGTCAGTCAAGCAGAAACTGCGTTTAGTGGGTCTTTGAAGTGGTTGTCCATCTCCCTGTTCTGTGTTCAAGCCCCCAGGGAAAGGTATGGCAGTAGAGGATGACCAGGTCCAAGGTGCCCAGGTCAGAGCTACGGAAGAATGGTCAGTTCACCAACGCCACGTTTCTAGAGAGCAGCGAGCTGATTCTCCAATGGTGAGCAGGGAACTACATGTGAACTGGGACCCGCAGGCCAATGCATCCCTGAGGAAAAGTCCACAAGAACAATTCAAGAAACTAGTAAGAAACAATGGGCAGAAAGCTGTGGGATGAAAGCACAGCAGGCTTCTGGGAGGCTGGAGATCCTTTCTCTCAAGGCCAGGATTATTCTCACCTGCCACAGTTCATGTGCCACAAATAACATCACACCTTCAGTCAAGAAAAACGCAGAGGAAAAAGATGGCTTATTTGAACTTGAGCCCCAGCTATGTTCTTCAGACTGTAGCTCTACCCTTTTACCTAAGAGACAGCCCCTGCCAAGAACCACAGTGCCTAGAAACAAAGGTGGTCCTGGGGGGAAAACGGTGTTTAAGGGGGTAACATTCCATTTGGGTACACTGCAGCCATTGGACCCCCTGGTCTGGGGAAAGCAGCTGGGTTTGTGCCAGGGAGGCTCCCCACTCTAGGAAATGGGAGCAAACTCTTGCCTGCAGGGCCATTCATCCTTGGAAAGGAAGCTGGGTTGAGACCCAGGGTCCCAGCTGGCCTTGCAAAAGGAGCTGGGTTGATACCCACAGGGCCTGCTGGAGAAGAGCCCAGGTGCCCGGCAGCTGACCTGGAGAAAGTTAACTTGACCGGGGCCTAATGGGCCAGTAGACCTTGGGAAGGTATTCGGACTTGGACCCTGCAGGCCAGTGGCCCTTGGGAAGTTAGCTGGGTTGGGGCCAAGTGGCCCAGAGGCTCTTGGGAAAACCGTTGGATTTGAGCCCTGGAGGCCACAGACCTTTGGAAGATAGCTGGGTTTGATGCCAATGTGCCGGAAGACTGAGAGAAGGCAGATGAACCCGCTCCCCTGGGAAAGGGATTGGCATTTACCCCCATGGGGCCCCCTGGCCTTGAGAAATGAGCTGAATTAGGGCCTATGGGGCCAGGAGCCCTTGACATGGGAGATGGATTTGGCCCTGGAAGGCCAATTCCCTGAGGGCCAGGACCCGAGTTTGGGCCCATGGGGCCAGGTACTCTTGCCATGGAAGATGGGCTTGTGCCCATGTTTCCAGAAGCCTGTGACAAGCTGAATTTGCTCCTAAAAGACCTGCTGCTCTTAGAATGGGGACAAGATCGAGGCCTTGAGGTCCAGCTATTCTTAAGACCAGGTCCTGTGCCCAAGAGGCCACCTGCTCTGGCATCTAGATTAGGGCCTGGGCCCAGGCCACTTGGTCTTGGGTTGGGCCCAAGGCCTGGGCCTGGAAACACACCTAACCTGGGGGCAGGGTTTGTCCCTAAAAAGCCTGATCTCAGATTGGTGTTTGGTCCTGGGCCCAGGCCAACTGGCCTAGGATTGGGAGGACCATTCCCAGAGGTCAACAGAACACCTGCTCTCAGGTTAGGTCCAGATCCAGGGCCCATGGGACCACCACTTCTGGGGTCAGGACCTGCTCCCAGGAGACCACCTGCCCTTAGGTTGGACATTGGACCTGGTCCTGGGAGACCCCCTAACCTGGGGTTAGGCAGAGGCCCCGGGCCTGGAAGAGCCCCTGTCCTAGGGTTTAGGGTGGGGCCTCGTCCCGGGCCTGGCCCCAAGAAGCCACCAGGCCTTGGGAAAGAAACTGCACCTGTGCCGGTGGGATTCATCCCTCTTGGAAAAGAAGCCATGCTTGGGTCACAAGCAGCAGCCGGGAAAGGTGCTGGATTTGAAGCCAATGAGCCTGATGAAGCTGGAAAAGGAGATGAGTTCCTTGGAAATGGGGCCAGATTTCCACCAAGAAAACCAGCCGCCACAAGGAAGGGATCCGAGTTCACACCCAGTGGGTGGCCTGTGTTCAGAACAGGACCCCCCTGTGGTCCCAGGGAACCGTCCAGCCGTCCTTGAGGTGGCAGCGGAGCACGAGTCCAAGGAGTTGGCCGCTCTCTAGGGAAAATCCGAGGCTCTTTCACACTTTCTTGGGGACGTTGGTGATAATGGGCTTGAGGCAGGTTTTGAAAAGGATCTTGTCTTTGATGAGTGCTCTCACCAGGTACCAAGTGCCAGTCTCGTGGCCAAGCTCATCACAGTCCTGATATCCAGGAGTGTGTTTGACAAGGACTGCAAAAGTTTTCTCCAGGTGGATGATTTTCCCATTCAGGATATGATGCCCCACGATCAGCACAGGGATTCCCAAGAAATAACAATTTGCACCATGAGCTTTCTGTCTTTAAAAAGCAAGTGAAAACAAACTGCAATGGCGGCCGCCGAGTGCCAACGGGCGACAACCGAACCTCCCACCGCCACCGCTGCTGCCGTGAGCACTGCCTGTGCCAGTTTTTTGTATTTTTAGTACAGACGGGGTTTCACCGTGTTGGCCAGGCTGGTCTCGAACTCCTGACCTCAGGTGATTCGCCTGTCTTGGCCTGTAATCTCAAAGTGCTGGGATTACAGGCGTGAGCCACTGCGCCTGGCCAATATTGTGAAACCCAACATGGTGAAACCCTGTCTCTACTAAAAATACAAAAATTAGCCGGGCGTGGTGGCAGGCGCCTGTAATCCCAGGTACTCGGGAGGCTGAGGCTCGAGAATCGCTTGAACCAAGGAGATGGAGGTTGCAGTGAGCAGAGAACGCGCCATTGCACTCCAGCCTGGGGGACAAGAGCAAAACTCTGTCTCAAAAAAAAAAAAAAAAAAAAAAAGACACTTTATTTCTTTTTTTTAATTTTTTTTTTATTATACTTTAGGTTTTAGGGTACATGTGCACAATGTGCAGGTTTGTTACATATGTATCCATGTGCCATGTTGATTTCCTGCACCCATTAACTCATCATTTAGCATTAGGTATATCTCCTAATGCTGTCCCTCCCCCCTCCCCCCCACCCCACAACAGTCCCTGGAATGTGATGTTCCCCTTCCTGTGTCCATGAGTTCTCATTGTTCAATTCCCACCTATGAGTGAGAACATGCGGTGTTTGGTTTTTTGTCCTTGCGATAGTTTACTGAGAATGATGTTTTCCAGTTTCATCATGTCCCTACAAAGGACACGAACTCATCATTTTTTATGGCCGCATAGTATTCCATGGTGTATATGTGCCACATTTTCTTAATCCAGTCTATCGTTGTTGGACATTTGGGTTGGTTCCAAGTCTTTGCTATTGTGAATAGTGCCGCAATAAACATACGTGTGCATGTGTCTTTATAGCAGCATGATTTATAGTCCTTTGGGTATATACCCAGTAATGGGATGGCTGGGTCAAATGGTATTTCTAGTTCTAGATCCCTGAGGAATCGCCACACTGACTTCCACAATGGTTGAACTAGTTTACAGTCCCACCAACAGTGTAAAAGTGTTCCTATTTCTCCACATCCTCTCCAGCACCTGTATATCTAGAAAATCCCATTGTCTCAGCCCAAAATCTCCTTAAGCTGATTAGCAACTTCAGCAAAGTCTCAGGATACAAAATCAATGTACAAAAATCACAAGCATTCTTGTACACCAATCACAGACAAACAGAGAGCCAAATCATGAGTGAACTCCCATTCACAATTGCTTCAAAGAGAATAAAATACCTAGGAATCCAACTTACAAGGGATGTGAAGGACCTCTTCAAGGAGAACTACAAACCACTGCTCAATGAAATAAAAGAGGATACAAACAAATGGAAGAACATTCCATGCTCATGGGTTGGAAGAATCAATATCGTGAAAATGGCCATACTGCCCAAAGTAATTTATAGATTCAATGCCATCCCCATCAAGCTACCAATGACTTTCTTCACAGAATTGGAAAAAACTACTTTAAAGTTCATATGGAACCAAAAAAGACACTTTATTTCTAGTACCTACTACAGTGCTAGATAGAATCTGGCACATAGCAGGTACTCAGCCAAAAGTTAAATTAATGGATATCCCACAGTATCTCAGGACCACAAAGTGTATTCTGTAACATTTTATGCATTCTCTGTTTCCATATATTTACCTCTAAAATCAGTTAAAGTATATCTGCTAAACACTGGTTGGCAAGATAAGAGCAAAAGGTGATAGCTATATTACTATTAAGAGTAAAGAAGGCCAGGTGCGGTGGCTTATGCCTGTAATCCCAGAACTTTGGGAGGCTGAGGTGGGAGAATCACTTGAGCCTAGGAGTTTCGAGACCAATCTGGGTAACATAGTGAGACCCTGTCTCCACAAAAAAGTTTAAAAATTAGTCAGGCGTGGTGGCATGCACCTGTAGTCCCAGCCACTCAGGAGGCTGAGGTGAGAGGATTGTTTAATCCTGGGAGGGTGAGGCTGCAGCCTGGAACCTAGGCAATAGAAAGAGACCTTGTTTAAAAAAAAAAAAAAAAAAGTACAGAGGTCTGCAATATACAGTACAGTCATGGATTTCAATTGACCACAGCTCTTTGACACATATTGTTCACTGAGATGGTCTTGAAAAGAATCAAATATTGGTTTGCTTTGAGTATATTATGGTTCTTTTTTCCCTTCCAGTTCGCTGAGTTTGGAAAACAAAAGGAGTTTCACTTTCAAGTCAAATGAGCTCACTATATTGGTTTTTAAAATTTTGCTTTTGTTTGTTTTACTGCTTTTGCTCCTTAATAAATTAGTTCAGTTCATTTTAATTTTGGTTCTCAGCTTATGCCAACGTGTAAATTTCATGTGAATTAGTTTTAATCTCAAGATTTCTTCAGTGTACTTCAGGATGTCATAATTCTTTCATTTGATGTTTGACTTAAAAATCCAAGTAAAGTTTAACACAAACAGGAAATAGCTATCAGTGGGAATGAAATTTGATTCTTTTTTTTTTTTTTTGACACGGAGTCTCGCTCTGTTGCCCAGGCTGGAGGTGCAATGGTACGATCTCGGCTCACTGCAGTCTCTGCCACCTGGGTTCAAGCGATTCTCCTGCCTCAGCTTCCCAAGTAGCTGGGATTACAGGTGCCTGCCACCACATCTGGCTAATTTTTGTATTTTTAGTAGAGATGGGGTTTCATCATGCTGGCCAGGCGGGTCTCAAACTCCCAAACTTGGGTGATCCACCCGCCTCGGCCTCCCAAAGTGCTGGCATTACAGGCATGAGCCACTGTGCCCGGTAAAATTTGATTCTTAAAAATATCAATGGCTAAAAAGAAATTGTCTTTTTTCTGTCTGTTTTGAATTTTCTTCGTTATTACATTGTGCCTTTAATCAGCCAAATTGACATTAAGTTGTATTTGGGTAGCAATTTCTCAGTGTGTGGTGACGTAGTGGGAGAAGTTGAGTTAGCGGCATTTGAATTAGGACAGTTTGTTTTGTTTTGTTTTGTTTTTTATTGTGTGAGTCTTTCTCTGAAATTGCTTCACTTTTAGCATCCATAGCCTCTAGGTACTAATTGCCATAAGCAACTCTCAGTCATTATGACAACCCAAAACATTCCCATCTATAACACATGTCCAAGTGTTCCCTAGGTGGGGGCCCACCTGTTGAGGGCCATTGAGTAATAAATATACCTGGTATTCAGAATACCTAAATATTCTCATTTCAATTCTGCCACTAGCTATAAGATTTGATCTTCCAGTGCCTATATTTCTATATTTCTATTACAATTATGTGATTGAAAAATACCCTGGGCCCCAGGGCCATATATGACTTGAACTTTTTTACATACATAGGTTTTGTCTAATTTAATAGATTTTTTTTTCAGAGTTGAAAGCTCATGGAAAAGTAAAAAGAAAACAAACAAAAATATTGAATTTTCATTCAATTATTTGATACTCAGGAATTAATAGACCATCACCATGGCCACTCCTGTCACTAGGTTGCTGTTAGATGGGTGTATCACTTAAAAGTTATTAATGAAATTGAATACAGATTATTATATCATTATGAGTTGATCACCGTTCATTTTCTTTTTTGTTTGTTTTGTTTTGTTTTGTTTGAGATAGAGTCTGTCTCTGTCACCCAGGCTGAAGCACAGTGGTACAATCTTGGCTCACTGCAACCTCCGCCTCCCAGGTTCAAGTGATTCTCCTGCCTCAGCCCCCTCCAGTAGCTGGGATTATAGGCACCTGCCACCACACCTTGTTAATTTTTGTATTTTTAGTAGATAATTGGGTTTCACCATGTTGGCCAGGCTGGTCTCAAACTCCTGACCTCAAGTGATCCGCCTGTCTCAGCCTCCCAAAGTGCTGGGATTACAGGCGTAAGCCACCCACTGCACCCGGTCTGATCACCATTAATTTTCATAAAGTTCCATTATGAAATTGGGGTATTATGAAGGGTAAATAAAAAAAGGAAACAAATATGAAAGAAGCTACCTTTGTAAGTCAATGTTGTTTTCAATGAGATGTCCATGGAGCTTCCATACATAAGGATTCATTTTATTCTCATTATTTATTATGAGTATTTCAAAAATAGAGCAAAGTTAGTCCCAGCTACTCAGGAGGCTGAGGCAGGAGGCCCACTTGAGCCCAGGAATTCAATGCTGCAGTGTGCTATGCAGTCTGCAGTGAGCTAGACTCAGTTGGGTCTTTGAATAGCCACTGTACTCCAGCCTGGGCCACATAGTAAAACCCCATCTCTAAAAAAAAAAAAAAAAAAAAAAAAGAAAAAACAAAGCAGAAAGAACAGGAAACTGAACATCCTTGTACTTACCAACTAGTTTGAAAAATCATTAACCTTTTGCCACATTTGCTTCATTTCTGCACCGTGTTAAAGCACAGATATCCTGATACTTCACTTCTGAAAACTTTAGCATTAATCTCTGTCTTAGTTCACCAGGAGTGATGGCACACACCTGTGATCCCAGCTACTCGGGAGGCTAAGGCAGGAGAATTGCTCGAACCCGGGAGGTGGAGGTTGCAGTGAGTTGAGATCACACCACTGTACTCCAGCCTGGGTGACAGAGGGAGACTCTGTCTTAAAAAAAAATTTTTTTTTTCTTTCTTAGTTCCTTTGCACTGCGCTAGCAGAATGCTATAGATTGTATGGCTTATACACAACAGAAATTTATTTCTCATAGTTCTGGTGGCTGGGAAATCCAAGATCAAGAAGATTCGGTGAGTGCCTTCTTCCTATTTCACAGAGAGCCATCTCTTTGCTGTGTCCTCACATGGTAGAAAGGGAAAGGGAGCTCTCTGGAGTCTCTTATAAAGGTACTAATCCCTTACAGTGTGGAGTATTCATGGCCAAATCACCTCCCAACAACCTCACGTCCTCACACCATCACACTGGGATTTAGGATTTCAACATATAAATTTTGGGGAGACACAAACATTCAGACCTTAGCAATCTCTAAATAAATAACTTTCTCCTATGTATCCATAACAATACTATAAATGTAAGAAAATGAGCAATAATTTCTTACTATTACCTAATACCGATTTCCTTTGCAAATGTCTTCAATTGCTTAAAAATTGCCTTTTATAAGGCCAGGCATGGTGGCTCACGCCTGTAATCCCAGCACTTTGGGAGGCCGAGGCGGGAGGATCACGAGGTCAGGAGATTGAGACCATCCTGGCTAACATGGTGAAAACTCGTCTCTACTAAAAATACAAAAAATTAGCCAGGTGTGGTGACACATGCCTGTAATCCCAGCTACTTGGGAGGCTGAGGCAGGAGAATCGCTTGAACCCAGGAGGTGGAGGTTGCAGTGAGCCGAGATGGCACCACTGAAGTCCAGCCTGGACGACAGAGCCAGACCTTGCCTCAAAAATTAAAAAAAAAAAAAGACAAGACCATTCTGGATTAATGTGAGCCCTAAATCCAATTAGGAGTGTCCTTATAAGAGAAAAGACAGGGAGTTTTGGCTGGGTGCGGTGGCTCATGCCTGTAATCCCAGCACTTTGGGAGGCCAAGGTGGGTGGATCATAAGGTCAGGAGTTCGAGACCAGCCTGAGCAACATGGTGAGACCCCCATCTCTACTAAAAATACAAAAATTAGCCATGGGTTGTGGTGTGCGCTGTAATCACAGCTACTTGGGAGGCTGAGGCAGGAGAATCACTTGAACCCGGAAGGCAGAGGTTGCAGTGAGCCAAGATGATGCCTCTGTACTCCAGCCTGGGTGACAGAGCAAGACTCCACCTCAAAACAAACAAACAAGAAAAACAAAAACAAACAAAAAAAAAGAGAGGGAGTTTTGAGACAGAGCGGAAGGCCTTGGGAAGATGGAGGTAGAGATTAGAGTGATGCAGTTATAAACTAAAGGATGCCAAGAATTGCAGGCAGCCACCAGAAGCAAGAAGCATGGAACATATTCTCCTTCAGAGCCTCCATAAGGAATCAACTCTGCTGATACCTTGATTTTGGTTTTCTGGCTTCCAGAACTGTGAGATAATAAAGCTCTCTTGTCTTAAGCCACCAAATTTATAGCAATTTGTTACAGCAGTCACAATAAACTAATACAGAGACCTTCCTCATGCTTTTTTGTTTTTTATGACTGAATAGTATCCTTCTGTGCCTGTACAATGGTTTATTCAATCAATTTTCTATTGATGGACATGTGAATTGTTCCCAAACTTTTGTTTGTATAGATAATGCCCAGGTATAATTTACATTTGTTTCCGAGAAGGGGGATTGCTGGGTCAAAAACTGTAAACGCATTTGCCTTTTTGCTAAATATGAGCAAATTCCCCTCCATAGGGGCTGTAATATTTTGCACTCCAACCGGCAATGAATGAGAATGCCTACTTCTCCACAGGCTCACCATCAGAGTACATTTTCAAACTTGAATTTTTGCCAATCTGATCAACAAGACATGGTATTTCAGTGTACCGATCAGTTGCATTTCCCTTATTATGAGTGAAGTTGAACATTTTTTCATGTTTGAGACTCCTTGCTTTTCTTTTTCTATGAACCCTCTGATCATGTCTTTCACTGATTTTTCTATTTGTTTTTTTTCTTCTCAATTGTTAAGAACTTTTGCAACATAATTATAATTTGCAAATTTTTTGTTTCTTGTATTTCTTTTGTCCATGTCTATGGTTTTTTACCATGCCCCCCCAACATTTTTTTTCAATTATTATTATTATTTTTGTTTGTTTGTTTGTTTGTTTTGAGACAGAGTCTCTATCTGTCACCCAGGCTGGAGTGCAATGGCACGATCTTGGCTCACTGCAACCTCCGCCTCCTGGGTTCAAGCAATTCTCCTGCCTCAGCCTCCCGAGTAGCTGGGATTACAGGTGCATGCCACCACACCCAGCTAATTTTTGTACTTTTAGTAGAGATGGGGTTTCACTGTGTTGGCCAGGCTGGTCTTGAACTCCTGACCTCAGGTGATCTGCCCTCCTTGGCCTCCCAAAGTGCTGGGATTACAGGTGTGAGCCACCGCACCTGGTCTTTTTTCAATTTTTAACACAAAAGGACTGTTGATGCTTCCCAGCCTAAGAAGCCTTTCTGGCCTATATCCTTCTCTGAGTCTATGCTGAGCTATATTCTACTCTGAATGATTGCTCACCAATGTCTGACTCCTCTCTATCAGCCTTTCTCAATTAGAATCAGAGATTTTAGCTACACTATAGCTCCTATCACTCTTTTTTCTTTTTATATCCCAGATTGATTTCCTCAGAAAGCAAAGCCTGAGGCAGAGGACATATATGCTGTTTCCCCATTCGGGGAGCAAAGCAGAGAAGGACGGACAGCCAATGAAATGGTGTGTTATCAAGCTGGCCATCTTTATATGCAATATGATTGCTCAATCTGTGGGACTGTGCCCCAGAGAAGCCCCATAAACTCTGTCTCAGGACTTCTCTAGCTGACGGAAGCAGGAGGAAGCTGGGGCAGGAGACAGGGACAACAAAGAGGAATGAATTGATTCATTGTCTTCTGTCTCTCTTGGGTGGAAATTTGCCGATTGACCAGTCATCAAGTCTAAGCTTTTTTTCTTTTTTTTTGAGACAGGGAGTCACTCTGTCTCCCAGGTGTTGAGTGCAGTGGTGCGATAATGAAACCACCTTTGCAAAATTATGACTGAGACAGGGAATGAGATCTAACTTTTTTTTTTTTCTTGAGACAGAGTCTCGCTGTCACCCAGGCTGGAGTGCAGGGGCCATCTTGGCTCACTGCAATCTCTGCCTCCTGGGTTCAAGCGATTCTCCTGCCTCAGCCTCCTGAGTAGCTGGGATTACAGGCATGCGCCACCATGCCTGGCTAATTTTGTATTTTTAGTAGAGACAGGGTTTCTCCATGTTGGCAAGGCTGGTCTCCAACTCCTTACCTCAGGTGATCCACCTGCCTCGGCCTCCCAAAGTGCTAGGATTACAGGTGCGAGCCACCACTCCTGGCCCCTCACAGGCTTCTCTAACCACAGGCTTATACAAGGGGTGCATCACTTGTTTCCTTACTCTTTACTCATATTGAGAAAAGTCCTGGATTTTTAAGTCGGACAACAGAAATACAGCCGGGAGCCTGGTAAAAGAGAGTGGTCTGAGGTTCTTTTTTTGAATAAACTGACCATAACCCTATCAGAAAACTATCATTCAATGGATTGACCTTATTAAGAGTTTAGACTTGGCCGGGCACAGTGGCTCACACCTGGAATCCCAGCACTTTGGGAGGCCGAGGCAGGAGGATCACTTAAGCCCAGGAGTTTGAGACCAGCCTGGGTAACATAGCAAGACCCTGTCTCTACAAAAAATAACCAGACGTGGTGGAGCATGCCTGTATTCCCAGCTACTAGGAAGGCTGAGGCAAGAGGATCATTTGAGCCCGGGAGATCGAGGCAGCAGTGAGCCATTATTGTAACTGCCCAATGGGTTCACCTTGCCTGCTGCCTAGACAGAGCCGATTCATCAAGACAGAAGAATTGCAATAGAGAAAGAGTAATTCACTCAGAGCCGGCTGTGCAGGAGACCGGAGTTTTATTATTACTCAAATTACTCAAATCAAATCGAGGAGCAGAGTTTTTAAGGACAACTTGGTGGGTGATGGGAAGCCAGTAAGCCGAGAGTGCTGACTGGTCGGGGATGAAATCATAGGGAGTCGAAGCTGTCTTCTTGTGCTCAGTCAGTTCCTGGGTGGGGCTCACAAGATCAGATGAGCCAGTGTTTCGATCTGGGTGGTGCCAGCTGATCCATCAAAGGCAGGGTCTGCAAAATATCTCAAGCACTGGTCTTAGGAGCAGTTTAGGGAGAGTCAGAATCTTGTAGACTCCTGCTGCATGACTCCTAAACCATAATTTCTAATCTTGTGGCTAATGTTAGTCCTACAGAGGCAATCCAGTCCCCAAGCAAGAAGGAGGTCTGCTTTGGGAAAGGGCTGTTATCATCTTTGTTTTAAACTATAAACTATAAGCTGTAGTTTAAAGTTTCTCCCAAATTTAGTTCAGCCTATGCTCAAGAATGAACAAGGACAGCTTGGAGGTCAGAGGCAAGATGGAGTAGGTTAAGTTAGATATCATTCGGTGGGCCACGGTGGCTCACTCCTGTAATCCCAGCACTTCGGGAGGTTGAGGCAGGTGTATCACCTGAGGTCAGGAGTTCGAGACCAGCCTGGCCAACATTGTGAAACCCTGTCTCTACTAAAAATACAAAAAATTAGCTGGGCGTGGTGGCACGCGCCTGTAGTCCCAGCTACTTGAGAGGCTGAGGCAGGAGAATCGCGTGAACCCAGGAGGCAGGTATCGCAGTGAGCCAAGATCACGGCACTGCACTCCAGCCTGGGTGACAGAGTATGACTGTCTAAAAAAAAAAAGAGAAGTCTGGGAGGGGAAAACTCAACACCTTGCCTTGGGGGAAGGGGACAGAGGGGGTGGCGGTGGAGCATCAGCAAAGGCTCCCTGCAGAGCAGTGACTTATCACTAGGCTTGCCTTGGGTATGGAAATTTCCACCATTAGGCTTGGTCCTTTGGGTAAAGCAGTGTTTAACTGAAATCCCCATTCAGTAATTCATGATGTCATTAAAACTTTGTGGTGGATTATTTATAAATCTTCAGAGAAGGACTCGGGGGATGTAGGAGATGCTTCTTGATGATGTGAGATCATTCTAAGACACTAGAGAGAGGGCAGGGATGGATGAGGCACTGCCAGGGTTTCCTGGGGAGCAACCTCTGGGGCCTCACAAAGGCTCTGAAGAGAGTGACAGTGACAGAGGAAGACGGCAATGGAGAAGGAGGACAGGCAAATGTTGTCTGGTCACCTTGGTGGTCATACCTGACTGTCCTTCCCAGAGGTGACACCAACATTGTCCCTTTGAGTAGCCCAGTGCAGTAGTATCACTGTGGAGGTGTAAGAACATACAATGAAATTATACCAAGAGTTTTATGCAGGGCTTAAGGTGTTAAAACAGTGGAGGGGGGGATGGGGTGAAGGGGCAACAGGGGCAATAACTAGCAAAAATGCAAATGTGTTCACAGTTTGGCCCAGAAGTTCCACTTCTACAAATCAATTGTGAATTATTGGAAGGGTATGGTGACTCACGCCTGTAATTCCAGCACTTTGGTAAGCAGAGGAGGGGGGAGGGGCAGTTTGTGAGGGGTGGTGATTGCCTGAGGCCAGGAGTTCAAGACCAGCCTGGGCAATATAGCGAGACCCTCATCTCTACAAAAATAAACAAAAGGCAAATGTAAATTACACCAGAACAGATTTGAAGTAACATATGCACAAGGTTATTTATTGAGCTTTTTTTTTTTTTTTGAGATAGGGTTTCGCTCTGTCACCCAGGCTGGAGTGCAGTGGCACCATGTTGGCTCACTGCAACCTCTGCCTCCCTGGTACAAGCGATTCTTCTGCCTTAGCCTCCCAAGTAGCTGGGATTACAGGCGCCTGCCACCATGCCCGGCTGATTTTTATTTTTATTTATTTATTTGTTTTTGTATTTTTGTATTTTCAGTAAAGATGGGGTTTCACCATGTTGGCCAGGCTGGTCTTGAACTTTTGACCTCATTGAACTTCTGACCTCAGGTGATTTGCCCGCCTTGGCCTCCCAAAGTGCTGGGATTACAGGCGTGAGCCACTGCGCCCTGCCAGTGAGCATTATTGGTACAAACAAAAGTTTGGGAGCAATCTACATGTCAATAGGAAACTACTGAATAAACCATCCTACAGCCACACAAGGAATACTAATTAGCCATAGCTATCCCAAAACATAGATCTGTGTATTCTTGAACAAACTCCTTTGGAAACATTTAATTCCTTTAAGTTAGATCAACGAGGAGGCATCACGTTCGGAGCATTAGAAGTTTTAACCTTTTTAGCACATAAATGACTGAAAAACTGCACAAATGAAAGACTCCCTCTTGCAACAACCTCTGCTTTCACTCTTCTGTGTTTTGAATGAGGAGAAACCTTAGCTTGAGCATTTCAAAGGCTTAAGATAAACCTTAGCCTGAGCATTTCAAAGGCTTAAAGATAAATCTTAGGAAGATTTATTTTATTTTATTTTTAGAGGCAGGGTCTCCCTCTGTTTTCCAGCCTCAGTATCCTGGGCTCAAGTGTTCCTCCTGTCTCAGCCTCCCAAGTAGTTGAGACTATAGGTGCACACCACCACTCTTAGCTAATTTTTTTTTTTTTTTTTGAGACTGGGTTTCACTATGTTACTCAGGCTCCTGGTCTCAAGGGATCCTTCTGCCTCGACCTCTCAAAGTGCTGGGATTACAGGTGTAAGCCACCATGCCTGGCCTGAAAGATATTTCTCAGCAGTGACTCTAACTCCATAATATCACAACCTGCTACACCGAGGGAGGAAAGTCACAGATTAAAACATGATACTTAGAAACCCAGGACCATAAGAATTGAAAACTTGCAAAAATTGAGAAAATTAGAGTTCATCATCTTAAGAATTTAAGTAATTTGGGTATGCATCCCAGAACTCCAGCTATTTCAAGGTTTCGGAGTATAATATGTGTATTCTCAAGAAGACCTTGAGATGTTTTCAAAACAGCAGATGCATAAATTCCTTTTAAAGGGTAAAGAATAAATGTTTTGAAAGGAGAGAACTACAAAAATCATCAGAGAAATCTAGTTTGAAAAGTCCTCAAGAAATGGGTCTCTATTTTCTAAAAAATAACTTGTGCATTGTAAGAAATATATATTATTTTATGTTTAAATGGAGGCTTTACTTTGAGAAAGTTATTATACACTTAAAAAATTTATAAGTAGTGTTGAAGATAAAGCCAGTTATCAAATCAAAGGACAATAAACACTTCTCCATGTTAAGACTTAATTCTAAGCCAGGCACAGTGGCTCTCACCTGTAGTCCCAGCACTTTGGGAGACAGAGGCAGGAGATTCTCTTCAGTCCAGGGGTTCAAGACCAGCCTGGGTTACAGAGGGAGACCCCTCTCTCTACAAAAAATACAAAAATTAGCTGGGCGTGGTGGTGCACACTTGTAGCTCCAGCTACTAGGGAGGCTGAGGTGGGAGGATTGCTTAAGCCCAGGAATTTGAGGCTGCCTGGGCAATAGAGGGAGACACTGACTCTTTAAAACACACACACACACACACACACACACACACACACACACACACACACATACACAGAAACTCAAAAAAAAAAAACCCTTTTTTTTCACTGCATGGAAAGGAAATAATCTTATTTTGGGGTCTGGCTGCTATACTAGTGTATCATTTGATTAGGCTTATAGAATTGCTTTTTTTTTTGAGAGAGAGAAAGATGGGATCTCACTTTGGCTCTGTCGTGCAGGCTGGAGTGCAATGACATGATCACAGTTCACTGTAACCTCCCAACTTCCAGGCTCAAGTGATCCTCCCACCTCAGCCTCCTGAATAGCTGGAACTACAGGCATGTGCCACCACGTCTGGATAATTTAAAAAAATTTTGGCTGGGCACAGTGGCTCACGCCTGTAATCCCAGCACTTTGGGAGGCCGAGACAAGTGGATCACCTGAGGTCAGGAGTTTGAGACCAGCCTGGCCAACATGGTGAAACCTCGTCTCTACTAAAAATACAAAAATTAGCCAGGCGTGGTGGCACGTGCCTGTAATCTCAGCTACTTGGGAGGATGAGACAGGAGAATTGCTGGAACCTGGGAGGTGAAGGTTGCAGTGAGCCGCGATCATGCCATTGCACTCCAGTCCGGGCTGACAACAGCAAGATTTTGTCTCAAAAAAAAGTTTTTTTTGTACAGAAAGGGTCTTGCCAAGTTGCCCAGGCTGGTCTCCAACTCCTGGGCTCAAGCGATCCTCTCGGCCTCCCAAAGTGCTGGGATCACAGGTGTGAGCCACTGTGCCCTGCCTAGGGTCGCTATTATGCTCAGAATATGCAAATATTGGCCAGGTGTGCTGGCTCTTGCCTGTAATCCTAGCACTTTGGGAGGCCGAGGTGGGCGGATAGCTTTGAGCTCTGGAGTTCGAAAATATGCAGGTATAATTTTCTTAGGCACCAAGATTATACAGTGTCTAGCTGTATAATAAAATTAGTTTCTGCTTTGTTTTGTTTTGCTTTGCTTTTAGACATTAAGCTTAATGTTGGAAATAAATGGAATAAAATAAATAGCTGTTTGGAATGACTAGGACATCAGTTATTGTTTTGCTTTTATATTGTACTTGGATACGCAATTAAGGCTTCTTAGGAGATGCCCTGTTTTGAACTCTTAAAAGAATAAAAACTCTCCCACATATGGCTGTGCTAACATATGGTCTCTCTAATGACAGAACAAACAAGACACCTACTCATCTTAAACAAATTTTAGCATAAGACATGAACAAATGATCCATTAATGCTGAATATTTCTGGGTACATTCCAATGGGAAATGAAGAGTTATATGCATCAGGTTGGACGGGCACCCAAAAAATGTTGACGTGGAAGTGAGAAAACATAATCTGACAAGGATGTATGCTATTCGGGAGTCAACTAAATGTTACCATAAATTATAAGCATGGAACTTTGGGATGATATTCAGAGAGGTTTGGTATTTTTTTGTTTGTTTGTTTGTTTTTGTTTTGTTTTGAGACAGTTTTGCTCCTGTTGCCCAGGCTGGAGTGCAGTGGCACCATCTCGGCTCACCGCAACCTCCGCCTCCTGGGTTCAAGAGATTCTCCTGCCTCAGCCTTCCTGAGTAACTGGGATTACAGGCATGTGCCACCACACCAGGCTAATTTTGTATTTTTAGTAGAGATGGGGGTTTCTCAACGTTGATCAGGCTGGTCTCAAACTCCTGACCTCAGATGATCCGCCCGCCTCAGCTTCCCAACGTGCTGGGATTACAGGCGTGAGCCACCGCGCCCAGCTGAGGTTTGGTATTTTTTTATCAAAGGAGAATGAACATAAACACGCTTAACCTGGCACTCAAAAGCTGTTAGCCTCCCCTACGCTTTCTTTTTTTCTTTTTCCTTATTTATTTTTTGAGACAGAGCCTCACTCTGTGGCCCAGGCTGGAGTGGGGTGGCACAATCTCGGCTCACTGCAACCTCCGCCTCCCAGGTTCAAGTGATTCTCCTGCCTCAGCCTCTCGAGTAGCTGGGATTGCAGGGGTGTGCCACCACACCTGGCTAATTTTTGTATTTTTAGTAGAGAGGGCATTTCACCATGTTGGCCAAGCTGGTCTTGAACTCCTGACCGGCCTCTCAAAGTGCTGGGATTACAGGCGTGAGCCACCTCGCCCGGCCCCCTCTGCTTTCTTGATGAAGAAAGCCTCATTATGCAATCCTCCATTCTAGGTAAATAGAGTTTACTAACTTGCCCACAATTCAACGTACTTTTTGTGACCCAAAAATGTAGGTAACAAAGAATAGTTTTCTGTCCCGGTGCGGTGGCTCATGCGTATAATCCCAGCACTTTGGGAGGCTGAGGCGGGTAGATTGCTTGAGCCCAGGAGTTAGAGACCAGCCTGGGCAATATAGTGAGATCTTGTCCCTACAAAAAAATAAACAACATTAGCTGGGTGTGGTGGTGCACGCCTGTAGTCCCAACTACTCAGGAGGCTGAGGCAGGAGGATCGAAAGCTCATCCTTACTGTTATTTCAAAAGTGTGGAGCCTCAGAAGAGGGGCTCTGTGCTCCTTGTTTAATGATGGCAGCATCTAGGCAGCTCCCTTTCCCACCCCTGCCCACCTCCAAATCCCCACACACAGAGCCCATGCACAGTTCTTGCTCTCCAAGGCAACTTTCCACGCAAGATGGAGATCTGTTTCCTTTCTCCCTGTCAATCCTGGGAAGAAGTGATAATTACCTAGGAAGTCCTTTGCTGAGACCCTGGGAGTCAACAGTAACCCTTCAATTCCTTTCCACTCTTCACTCCAAGTAGTACCCAGCCTCCCCTCCTGATCTTTTTCTCTACAAGGATTCTCACTACCCTTGGAAAATGACTTCTTGCTCCAGTTCACTCTTTGCCCATTTTCCTCTTCCAGCTCCAATCTCAATTCAGAGATTCCTGCTTTAACAAAAAGGTTATGCTGGCCAGGCATGGTGGCTCATGCCTGTAATCCCAGCACTTTGGGAGGCAGAGGCTGGTGGATCACAAGGTCAGGAGATTGAGACCATCCTGGCCAACGTGGTGAAACCCTGTCTCTACTAAAAGTACAAAAATTAGCTGGGCGTGGTGGCACGTGCCTGTAATCCCAGCTACTCCGGAGGCTGAGGCAGGAGAAACCCTTGAACCAGGGAGATGGAGGCTGCAGTGAGCTGAGATCATGCCAATGCACTCCAGCCTGGCAACAGAGCAAGACTCTGTCTAAAAAAAAAAAAAGGTTTTGCCTCCTCCTTAACCACTCTACAGTCCTGAATAGATTTCAAAGTGCATCATTTGACTGCTAACTTCGGTTTCATGTTTCTTTTTTTCTTTTTTTTTTTTTTTTTGAGACAGGGTCTTGCTCTGTTGTCCAGGCTGGAGTGCAGTGGCGCCATGATGGCTCACTACAGCTTCAATCTCCTGGGTTCAAGCAATCCCACCCCCCACCTCAGCCTCCCAAGTAGCTAGGACTATAGGCGCATGACACCATGCCTAATTTTTTTTTTTTTTTTTTTGAGACTGAGTTTCTTGTTGCCCAGGATGGAGTGCAATGGCCTGATCTTGGCTCACTGCAACCTCCGCTTCCCGGGTTCAAGCCATTCTCCTGCCTCAGCCTCCCGAGTAGCTGGAATTATAGGCATGCGCCACCATGCCTGGCTAATTTTGTATTTTTAGTAGAGATGGGGTTTCTCCATGTTGGTCAAGCTGGTCTTGAACTCTCAACCTCAGGAGATCTGCCCGCCTTGGCCTCCCAAAGTGCTGGGATTACAGGTGTGAGCCACCACGCCCAGCCACCTAATTTTTAAAAAATATCTTTTGGGACAGGCGAGGTGCCTCACACCTATAATCCCAGCCCTTTGAGAGGCTGAGGGGGATGGATCATTTGAGGTCAGGGGTTAGAGACCAGCTTGGCCAACATGGTGAAACCCCGTCTCTACCAAAAATACAAAAATTAACCGGGTCTAGTGGCTTGCACCTGTAATTCCAGCTACTCAGGAGGCTGAGGCACAAGAGTTGCTTGAACCTGGGAGGCGGAGGTTGCAGTGAGCCATGATCGCGCCACTGCACTCCATCCTGGGCAACAGAGAGAGACTCTGTCTCAAAAAAAAAAAGAAAAGAAAAGAAAAGAAAAAGAAAAAGGCTGGGCTCGGTGGCTCACGCCTGTAATTCCAGCACTTTGGGAGGCTGAGGCGGGTGGATCATGAGGTCAGGAGTTCAAGACCAGCCTGGCCAAGATGGTGAAATCCCCTCTCTACTAAAAATACAAAAATTAGCCGGGTGTGGTAGCACGCACCCGTAATCCCAGCTACTCAGGAGGCTGAGGCAGAAGAATCACTTGAATTGGGAAGGTGGAGGTTGCAGTGAGCCGAGATCGTGCCACTGCATTCCAGCCTGGGCAACAGAGTGAGACTCCGTCTCAAAAAAAAAAAAAAGAAAAAGAAAAAAAATTGTACAAATGAGGTCTCGCGGCCGGGCCCAGTGGCTCACTCCTGTAATCCCAGTACTTTGGGAGGCCAAGGCAGGGGATCACCTGAGATCAGGAGTTTGAGACCAGCCTGACCAACATAGTGAAACCCCGTCTCCACTAAAAAATACAAAATTAGCTGGGCATGATGGCATGTGCCTGTAATCCCAGCTACTCAGGAGGCTGAGGCAGAAGAATTGCTTGAACCCAGAAAGTGGAGGTTATGCTGAGCTGAGGTCGCACCATTGCACTCCAGCCTGGGTGACAAGAGTGAAATTCCATCTCAAAAAAAAAAAAAGAAAGAAAAAGAAAAAGAAATGAGGTCTCGTTATGCTGCCCAGGCTGGTCTCGAACTCCTGGCCTCAGAGGATCCTCCTACCTTGGTCTCCCAAATTGCTGGGATTACAGGCGTGAGCCACTGCATCCAGCCTACTGCTAACCTTGAGTTCATAAGCTATCTTAATGCCTTGCTAATATCATAAAGTTAACACCTCTATTGAATTCCATTGGCTTCTGGACACTTTGCCTCTTTCACAACATCAGAAGCCTTTGGTCTTGTGGGAAAATGGTGGTTCAAGGAGGTCAGGTGGGAGCACTGCCGTCTGACTAATGCATTTTTACTCACCTTGGTCTACTGTCTATCCAAGCCAACAATCAAATACTTGTTAGCTGTTGGCCTTTCTCCACTCTCTCCCCATCTGCCATTTTGCAAGACATTTGCTAATTTCCCATTTTTTGTAGAGACAGGGTCTTGCTTTGTTGCCCCGGCTGATCTCAAACTCCTGGCCTCAAGCAATCCTCCCACCTTGGCCTTCCACAGTGTTGGGATTACAGGCACATGCCCTAAGATTGGGCATGAATTGCATAATCTCAGGACACAGCCAAGGTTGGTACTTGGCATCAGAAATTCTATTGAAAATGGTAACACTGAAGTCTGTAGTAATGTCCTGACTACTCATCCTTGTCTTTTGTTGACTGATCCCAAAGGATGCAAGCTGTAACGTGTTTTCTTTGCAGAGCTTTCTTCTTTTTTAATTTTTAAAAAATTTTTTAATTAATCGAGATGGGGTCTTACTATGTTGTCCAGGCTGGTCTCAAACTCTTGGCCTCAAGTGACCCTGTGGCCTCGGTCTCTCAGGGTGCTGGGATTATAGGCATGAGCCACTGCACCTGGCCAGAGCTTTATTCCGAGCACAACTCCTGTGGCTTCAACCATTGTTACAAGAACTTCTGTGAAGCCAGGGGAAATGCATTTCATAACACATGCACTGATTTTTGATGTTCTGATTATGAGATCCGATTAGATTTTTTTTCCCCTCTGGCCATGAAGATGTTTTATAAATTACCTTGTAGACAATCCTGGTATATCAACTGCTTATTTGTAGTCAATTTCAGTTAACATTGAGGGTAAGCAAGGCACACATAAAAATATCTTTATTTGGTTTCTTGAGGCTGCTGTAATAGATTACTACAAACTTTGTGGCTTAAACAACAAAAATTTATTCTCTCACAGTTTTGGAGACCAGAAGTCTGAAACCTGGCAAAGCCATACTTCCTTAGGGGATAATCCAGGGGAGAAGCCATTCCTTGTCTCTTCCAGCTTCTAGTGGCTGCCAGCATTCCTGGGTTTGTGGCTGCATCACTGCAAGCTCTGCCTTTGTATTCACATTGTCTTCACATCACCTTCTCATATCTCTTATCCCCCACTGGCTCTCACTTATAAGGACCCTTGTGATGGCATTTAAAGCCCACCCAGCCGGGCGAAGTGGCTCATGCCTGTAATCCCAGCTACTTGGGAGGCGGAGGCAGGAGAATTGCTTGAACCTGGGAGGTGGAGGTGGCAGTGAGCCGAGATCAAGCCATTGCACTCCAGCCTGGGCAACAGAGTGAGACTTCATCTCAAAAAAATAAATAAATAAGTAAAAATAAAGCCCACCTTGATGGGTGCGGTGGCTCACACCTGTAATCCCAGCACTTTGGGAGGCTGAGGTGGGCGGATCACTTGAGGCCAGAAGTTGGAGACCAGCCTGGCCAACATTATGTGTACAGGATGTACACGTACTGTACTGTGTACTGTGCAGTGATGTAACTGTATTCACATTGCTGTGCAGTGGATCTCTAGAACTCTTCTTGCAAAAATCAAACTTAAGGCCGGGCACGGTGGCTCATGCCTGTAATCCCAGCACTTTGAGAGGCCAAGGTAGACAGATCACCTGAGGTCAGGAGTTCGAGACCAGCCTGACCAACATAGTGAAACCCTGTCTCTAGTAAAAATACAATATTAGCAGGGCATGGAGGCTCATGCCTGTAATCCCAGCTACTCAGGAGGCTGAGGCAGGAGAATCACTTGAACCCGGGAGGCGGAGGTTGTAGTGAGCCAAGATTGTGCCATTGCACTCCAGCCTGGGGAACAAGAGTGAAACTCCATCTCAAAAAAAAAAGTCAAACTCCATATCCAACTCCCTGTTCTCCATCCCCCAGCCCCGGCAACCACCATTCTACTATTTTTATGAATTTGACTACTCTTGGTAATTCTTATAAGTGAAATCATACAGTACTTGTCTTTTTCTGACTGGCTTATTTCACTTACCATGAAGTCTTCAAGGCTCATCCATGTTGTAGCATTTGTCAGGATTTCTTGCCTTTATTTATTTATTTTTCTTTTTGAGACAGAGTCTCACTCTGTCACCCAGGCTGGAGTGCAGTGGCACGATCTTGGCTCACTGCAACCTCCACCTCGGGGGTTCAAGCGATTCTCCTGCCTCAGCTTCCCAAGTAGCTGGGATTACAGGTGCGTGCCATCATGCCCAGCTAATTTTTGTATTCTTAGTAGAGACAGGGTTTCGCCATGTTGGCCAGGGTGATCTCGAACTCCTGACCTCAGGTGATCCATCTGCCTTGGCCTCCCAAAGTGCTGGGATTATAGGCGTGAGCCACCGTGCCCAGCAAGGATTTCCTTCCTTTTTAAGGCTGAATAGTATTCCATTGTATGTGTATACTATTTTCTTTCTTTCTTTTTTTTTTTTTTTTGAGATGGAGTCTTTGTTTACTTGCCCAGGCTGGAGTTCAGTGGCGCAGTCTCAGCTCACTGCAACCTCCACTTCCCAGGTTCAAGTGATTCTCCTGCCTAAGCCTCTCGAATAGCTGGGATTACAGGTGCTTGCCACCACGCTTGGCTAATTTTTTTTTTTTAGACCGAGTCTCGCTCTCTCACCGAGACTGGAGTGCAGTGGCGTGATCTTGGCTTACTGCAACCTCTGCCTCCCATGTTCAAGTGATTCTGCTGCCTCCACCTCCTGAGCAGCTGGGACTCCAGGCGTGTGCCACCATGCCCAGCTGATTTTTATATTTTTATTTGTATTTATTTGTTTATTTTTGAGACGGAGTCTAGCTTTGTTGCCCACGCTGGAGTGCAGTGGCACGACCTGGGCTCACTGCAACCTCCACCTCCCAGGTTCAAATGATTCTTCTGCCTCAGCCTCCCGAGTAGCTGGGACTATGGGCACCTGCCACCACGCCCAGCTAATTTTTTTTTTTTTTTTTTTAGTAGAGATGGGGTTTCACCATGCTCGTAAGGCTGGTCTCGAACTCCTGACCTCAAGTGATCCGCCTACCTCAGCCTCTTGAAGTGCTGGACTTACAGGCGTGAGCCACCACGCCTGGACTAATTTTTGTATTTTTAGTAGAGATGGGGTTTCATCATGTTGGCCAGACTGGTCTTGAACTCCTGACTTCAGGTGGTCCACCCTCCTTAGCCTCCCAAAGTGCCAGGATTACAGGCATGAGCTACAGCACCCAGCTTCAGGTATTTTTTTATAGCAGTGTGATAATAGACTAATACATACTTCTTGACTATTGTGAATAATGCTGCAATTAACATGAAAGTGCAGACATCTCTTTGAGATAATGAATTTGATGCTCTTTGATAACTTAGCTGGTAAAGAGGAGGACTGTAGGGGTTAAGATAATGAATTTGTTGCATCTGGACTTATATTCAGAAATGGGATTACTAGAGCCTATGGTAGTTCTATTTTTAATTTTTTGAGGAACCTTTGTACTGTTTTCCTTAGCAGCTACAAAATTTTACATTCCCACCAACATTTGGATTCCAATTTCTTTATGTCTTTGCCAACAATTATTTTCTTTTTCTCTCTCTTTTTTTTTGAGACAGAGTTTCGCTCTTGTCACTCAGGCTGGAGTGCAATGGTGCGATCTCTGCTCACTGCAACCTCCACCTCCCAGGTTCAAATGATTCTCCTGCCTCAGCCTCCCTAGTAGCTGAGATTACAGGGGCCTGTCACCTCACCTGGCTAATTTTTTTTTTTTATGTTTTTACTAGAGATGGGTTTTCACTATGTTGGCCAGGCTGGTCTCAAACTCCTGTCCTCAAGTGATCCTCAGCCTCCTCAGCCTCCTCAGCCTGCCTCAGCCTCCCAAAGTGCTGGGATTACAAGTGTGAGCCACCGCACCCAGCCGCCAACAATTATTATCTTTTATTTCCATGATAATAGTCATGCCAACAGGTGTGAGGTAATATCTCATCGTGGTTTTGATTTAGGAGGACCTGATTTTAAAAACAATCTTTTATTGTGGTAAAAAACACATAACTTAAAATTTACCATGCTAACCATTTTTAAGAGTACAGTATAAAAGTGTTTATTACGCTGGGCGCGGTGGCTCACGCCTGTATCCAGCACTTTGGGAGGCCGAGGTGGGTGGATCACAAGGTCAGGAGGTCAAGACCAGCCTGGCCAACATGGTGAAACCCTGTCTCTACTAAAAATACAAAAATTAGCCAGGCGCAGTGGCGGGTGCCTGTAATCCCAGCTACGCAGGAGGCTGAGGCAGGAGAATCGCTTGAACCCAGGAGGCAGAGGTTGCAGTGAGCAGAGATTGTGCCACAGCACTCTAGCCTGGGTGACAGAAAGACTCTGTCTCAAAAAAAAAAAAAAAAAAGTGTTTATTACATGCATGTCATTTTTCAACAGATCTCAGGAACTTTTCCATATTTTAAAACTGAAACTCTGTACATTGTACCCATTTAAACAACTGTCCATTTGCCCCTCACTGCAGTCCCTGGCAACCATCATTCTACTTTCTGTTATAAAAGAGCCTGATTTTTTAAAATAAATGTTTTCATCAAATTGTCATAATGCATGCAAAATGGTTGGCATAGTTCCTAGAATACACTAAGTGTTCAATGAAAGGTGGCTATCAATAATGTCATCATCTGTAATGATCCAGGCATTGTGCTGGAGGCTGAAGATTCATAAACAGAAAGACCTGAGGTCCTTGTTCTGGAAGAGCTAGGACAGATGTCCATGGAGCTTATATAGGGGCTTTCAAACCAGAAAAGAGAAATGCAATTTTTTTTTTTTTTTGAGACGGAGTCCTGCTGTGTCACTCAGGCTGGAGTGCAATGGTGAAATCTCGGCTCACTCCAACCTCTGTCTCCCGGTCCCCCCGGGTTCAACTGATTCTCCTGCCTCAGCCTCCCGAGTAGCTGGCATTACAGGCATACACTGGCACGTCCGGCTAATTTTTTGCATGTTTTAGTAGAGATGGGGTTTTACCATGTTGGCCAGCCTGGTCTCGAACTCCTCACCTCAGGTGATCCACTAGCCTCGGCCTCCCAAAGTGCTGGGATTACAGGCATGAGCCACTGCGCCTGGCTAAATATAAATATTTTTAAGATGAAAAAATGTAGCTACATTAAAAACAAAAAGGATTACATTCAAAACCAATATACTTAAGGATGAAATGTGAGCTGTTATTAAGCTAATCCAAGAAAAAGAAAGTCTTGTATTATTCATCCCTGTAAATTAAAACAGCAGAGTTAAGTGTTTACATGCATTGTAAGATTCATCTTAAATGTGATGTATATTGCAGGTCAAAGGTTAATGTCTGTAGCCAAAATAACAAGTTAGCAGATTAGTTAATTTAGTTCAGGTTTAAATTACTATTAGTAAGGCTAATAACTTCCTGGCTGTAAGTAAAATATCCTTATTTGAAAAACGAAATATACAAGATAATAGCAAGGTGTAAGACAGTATGTATTGTAAGATCACACTTTTAAAGCTAATGATAAATAAGCAAATAGGTCACTTGCTACATTCAACAGTGACTCTTAAAATCTTAAAATATTGAGCAAGTATTACTTTTTAAATGAGAAAATCTCAATATAGATACTACAAATAACAAAATAAATTCCTGGGAAAAAACAGACAACATTTTTTATGCAAAACACTTATGGAAAATTTTCTTCACAAATTTACAAAGATAAATCTTTAGCAAGAATGATCAAGAAAAAAATGAGTGAAACAAAATTAGGAATAAAAAGCAATTATTATTAAATTAATGTAGAAATTCAGAAATAATAGATAACACTGTTAACAAATTTGCGCCAATAAAGAACATAAAAATGGGTAAATACATAATATGTTTAATTAACATATTAATTATATATGTATGTCTCCAAAGTTGATCCAAGAAGAAACAGACTAGGTTGGGTGACAGAGGAAGCCCCGTTTCAAAAAAAAAAAAAAACCGAAGAAATAGAAGATGTGAGGAGACTGACTACTAACCATGGAGAGAAATTTAATTGGTAATAAATCATAAATCATCAAAGTCCCAGGTTAGGATAGTTTTACAGGTGAGTTTTATGAAATCCTTGAGATTCATTTATGCAAGCTATATCAGATAATAGAAAGAGAGAGCTATTTAATGTATTTTATGAGGAACAAGAAAATTATAGATTAACTTTACATCTAATTGCAAATTCCAAAATCTGAAATAAAATAATGACAACTTAAATGCAACCCTGAATTAAAAAAATAATATAATATGACTAGGTAGGATTTATGGCAGGAGTGTAAGACTTGTTGAAAATCAGAACATTTTACCAACAGAATTAGCCATATTAACAGATTAGAAGAACTCAGCCAGCCATGATGGCTCATACCTGTAATTCCAATACTTTGGGAGGCTGAAGTGGGAGGATCCCTTGAGCTCAGGAGTTCAAGACCAGCCCGGGCAACATAGTGAGATCCTGTATCTACAAATTTTTTTTAAAAAGAACTACAGGGTCATGTTAGTAGATAGAAAAGAGATATGATAAAATACATCAGTAATTCAGGATTAAAATTTATAGCAAACTGAGAATGTAGGAAATGGCCTTACCTTGAGAAAGGTATCTGAAAAAACCTAGAGCAAAATTCCTGTTTGATGGCAAAAATAAAGAAACATTAACTTTTGTTTGTTTGTTTTTTGTTTTGAGACAAAGTCTCGCTCTGTAGCCCAGGCTGGAGTGCAATGGCGTGATCTCCACTCACTGCAACCTCTGCCTTCTGGGCTCTGCTCCATCTCTTGCTTCAGCCTCCTGAGTAACTGGGACCACAGGCATGAGCCACCATACCCGGCTAATTGTTTTTGTATTTTTAGTAGAGATGGGGTTTCGCTATGTTGGCCAGGCTGGTCTCAAACTCCTGCCTGAAGTGGTCTGCCAGCCCTGGCCTCCCAAAGTGCTGGGGTTACAGGCATGAGCCACCATGCCCAGCCACATTAACTTTTTAAATAAGACAAATGTGCCCATAATAATTACATTTATTCCAAATTGTGTTAGTTGTCCTAGCCAATGTAATAAGAAAGGAAAAGTAATTAGGAAGCATAGGTTGCCAAGGAAGAGACCCAGTGCTGTTAATTGCAGACAACATGATTTGTCCAGATAGAAAACTAAGAAAATATTTAGAATTAGTTTAGCAGAGTTACTGAATACAAGATCACTATAATAATAGTAATATTCCTAAACCCAATAATCAGTTATAAAATGCAATTGTATAAAATACAGTATTTTACTACTTTTTTTTCTCTTTTTAGCTGCCTTCCATCCTGGACAAAAAACATAGCATTTTACAAAGTTTAGCTGGGCATGGTGGCACATGCCAGTAGTCCCAGCTACTTGGTAGGCTGAGGCAGGAGAATCACTGGAACCCAGGAAGTGGAGGTTGCAGTGAGCTGAGATTGCACCACTGCACTCCAGCCTGGGTGACACAGTGAGACTCTGTCTCACCAAAAAAATAAAAAATAAAAAAATACATATATATATACACACATACACATATATACAGTATTTTAATAGCAAAAAAAACTGAAAGAAAAAATACAAAACATTATGAAAAGACAAAAAAGTCACGGTAAATATCCATTTATGACATTTAAGAATTACATAACTCCTTCTTTTACATTTTAATAATTTTAATTTCCTATAATGGACATTTATAGTTTTGAGGTTACAAGTTAACTTTTTTTTGAGGTGGAGTCTGTCTCTGTCACCCAGGCTGGAGTGCAGTGGGGTGATCTTGGCTCACTGCAACCTCCACCTCCTGGATTCAAGTGATTCTCCTGCCTCAGCCTCCCAAGTAGCTGGGATTACAGGTGTGTGCCACCATGCCTGGCTAATTTTTGTATTTTTAGTAGAGACGGGGTTTCACCATGTTGTCCAGGCTGGTCTCAAACTCCTGACCTCAAGTGATCCACCTACCTCAGCATCCCAAAGTGCTGGGATTACAGGCATGAGCCACCATGCCTGGCCTGGGAAATGGTTTGTAAATATTTTCTAAATTGTTCTTTTTTTTTTTTTTTTTTGAGATGGAGTTTCGTTCTTGTTGCCCACACTGGAGTGCAATGGCATGATCTTGGCTCACCACAACCTCTACCTCCCGGGTTCAAGCGATTCTCCTGCCTTAGCCTCCTGAGTTGCTGAGATTACAGGCATGTGCCACCACTCCCGGCTAATTTTGTATTTTTAGTAGAGACAGAGTTTCTCCATGATAGGCTGGTCTCAAACTCTCAACCTCAGGTGATCCGTCCGCCTTGGCCTCCGCCTCCCAAAGTGCTGGGATTACAGGCGTGAGCCACTGCTCCCAGCCCTAATTTGTTTTTTATCTAACCAGGTGTGATAGTATACCAATAGCGTTCATATTATTTTCAAGTTTTCTCATTAATTGCTAATTGCACCTTGAGGCTCTGACTTCAGACATATTTTCTAGTCATTGTGGACCTAAAAAATGTGAGGCAGGCCTGGCGTCGCCGGTGGCTCCTGCCTGTAATCCCAGCACTTTGGGAGGCGGAGGCAGATGGATCACTTGAGGTCAGCAGTTCCAGACCAGCCTGGCCAACACGGTGAAGCCCCGTCTCTACTAAAAATACAAAAGATTAGCGGGGTGTGGTGGTGGGCGCCTGTAATCCCAGCTGTTCGGGAGGCTGAGGTAGGAGAAACGCTTGAACCCAGGAGGCAGAGGTTGCAGTGAGCCGAGATCACGCCACTGCACTCCAGCCTGGGCCACAGAGCAAGACCCTGTCTCAAAAAAAAAAAAAAAAAAAAAAGAATGTGAGGCATACATTTTTTTCTGTTTCTACAATGTTTCTTCTATTTAGTCCCCCATCTTAAGTTGGTGGTACCCGTGGACATTTCAATTCCATTCCATTCTGGAAACTCCCAAGCCTTTTTTGCTTTGCTCAAGTTAGGAGTTCCTAATCTAAGATCCATGGACTTCTCAGGTTCCAGAGGAGTCTCTGAGTGGATTTAAGAAGTCTATAAACATAACAGGGAAAAGAAAACATATTTCTTTTCAGTAACCTCTAATTTAAATTTCCATTCCTTTCAATTATCATGATGGCATGCAAAATTATAGTTGATTTTGTCTTCGTTAATATATATTTAAGTTATACGTTTGAACCTTAGTCTATTTAAACAAACTCCCTTTTAAAAAGGTAAAAAGAAATTCAAATATATACAAAGATAGGCTAGCATAATGAACACTCACATACTCCTCACCCAGCTTCAATAATTGTCAACAGTTGCTATTTTTGTTTCATCTGGATTCTCACCACTCTTCCCCTCCCACCTTAGCACAGGATTGTATTGAAGCAAATCTGAGACATAATATAATTTCATCTCCAATACTTCTATAACTTCTTTTTTTTTTTTTTTTTTTTTTGAGATGGAGTCTCGCTCTGTCACCCAGGCTGGAGTGCAGTAGTGCGATCTTGGCTCACTGGCTCACTGCAAGCTCCGCCTCCCAGGTTCATGCCATTCTCCTGCCTCAGCCTCCTGAGTAGCTGGGACTACAGGTGCCTGCCACCAAGCCTGGCTAATTTTTTTTAATGTTTAGTAGAGACGGGATTTCACCGTGTTAGCCAGGATGGTCTCGATCTCCTGACCTCGTGATCCACCTGCCTCGGCCTCCCAAAGTGCTGGGATTACAGGCATGAGCCACCGCGCCTGGCCCATTTTTTTTTTTTTTTTTTTTTTGAGATGGAGTCTTGCTCTGTCACTCAGACAGAAGTGCGGCGGTTTGATCTCAGCTCACAGCCACCTTCACCTCCCAGGTTCAAGAGATTCTCGTGCCTCAGCCTCCCAAGTAGCTGAGATTACAGGCATGTGCCACCGTGCCTGGCTAATTTTTGTATTTTTAGTAGAGACGGAGTTTCACCATGTTGGCCAGGCTGGTCTCAAACTCCCTGACCTCACGTGATCCGCCCGCCTTGGCCTCCCAAAGTGCTGGAATTACAGGCGTGAGCCACCATGCCCAGCTTTAACTTCGTTTTTAAAAGAGAACAATTCTGCTACAAATACCATTGTTCATCAGAAGTTTAAACATTTTTAAAACTGGCTCCAGAACTTTCTTACAGCAAATGTTTTATTACACCTTATTCTCTAGGATAGATTGTACTGTAACTGTCATTGCCTAAACCTGGGTAAACTTTTGGTCATAGCTGTTCATATTCTTGTCACTTCAATTAAGTCATGTGCATTTTTGAACTATGTGCCTAAGAGCTGTTTAAAATGTCTTAAAATGGTAATACTGTGATTTAGCATTAAAGTGAAAATTTAGGCCGAGCGCGGTGGCTCACTCCTGTAATCCCAGCACTTTGCGAGGCCGAGGTGGGCGGATCACATGAGGCCAGGAGTTGGAGACCAGCCTGGCCAACATGGCAAAACCCCGTCTCTACTAAAAATACAAAAAATCAGCCGGGCGTGGTGGCAGGCGCCTGTAATCCCAGCTACTTGGGAGGCTGAGGCAGGGAAAATAGCTTGAACCCAGGAAGGGGAGGTTGCAGTGAGCCGAGATTGCGTGCCACTGCACTCCAGAGCGGGTGACACAGTTAGACTCCATTTCAAAAACAAAAAAGAAGAAAGAAATCTACAAATGCAAGGCAATTCAAAACAAAATCTAAACATGAATTTCCTTGGAACTTGACAGGTTAATTCTAAAACTCATATAAAAGATTAGAAGTACACAATAGAAGGTATGAAGGGTAGGCCAGGCACGGTGGCTCAGGCCTATAATCCCAGCACTTTGGGAAACTGAGGTGGGCGGATCACTTCAGGTCAGGAGTTCGAGACTCATCTGGCCAACATGGTGAAATTCTGTCTCTACTAAAAATACAAACATTAGGCCTGGTGGGGTGGCTCACGCCTATAACCCCAGCACGTTGGGAGGCCAAGGTGGGCAGATTACTTGAGGTCAGGAGTTTGAGACCAGCCTGGCCCACATGGCGAAACCCTGTCTCTACTAAAAATACAAAAAATTAGCTGGGCCTGGTGGCGTGCACCTATAATCCTAGCTACTGGGGAGGCTGAGGCAGGAAAATCACTTGAACCCAGGAGGTGGAGGTTGCAGTGAGCTGACATGCCACTGCACTCCAGCCTGGGCAACAGAGGGAGACCCCATCTCAAAAATAAATAAATAAAATAAAAATAAAAAAATTAGCCAGGCATGATGGGGGGCACCTGTAGCCCCAGCTACTTAGGAAGCTGAGGCATGAGAATCACTTCAACCTGGGAGGCAGAGGTTGCAGTGAGCCAAGATCATGCCACTGTACTACTCCAGCCTGGGCGACAGAGCAAGATTCTGTCTCAAAAAAAAGGAAGGTATCAAGGGTAGATCACAGAGGGCTTTGTAGGTCAGGGTAAGGAATTCAGATTTTTCCAAGTGTGGTGGGAACTGCACAATGTCTTAGTGCTAATCTCAATTACAAAAAAAACCAGAAAAACAAAAAAACCTCTGTCTGCAATGTGAAGAAATTCTGTAGAATACTCAATAAGTTTCTGAAGAATAAGAAATGAGATTTGCCCTACCAAACATTAAGACTTATTACAAAGCTGTAGTAAAATAAACCAGTGTGCTAATAGTTCAGAGATAGATAGATAGATTAATTGAACATAATTTTAAAAATTTAGAAACAGACCCCAAAAATTATGGAAATTTCGTATGTAGCAGAGGTAGCTTTATAAATCAATAGGGAAAAGGTGACCTGATACTGGGGCAACTGAAGCCAAACGGAAAAACAATTTGATCTTAAACAAAAATGAATTCTAGATGAACTAAAGGCTTAAATGTGAGAATAAAAACTTGCAAAAGAAAATGTAGTTTCCTTCCAGCAAGAGTAAAAATAAATATAAATAATCAAAGGAAAGATCAGTAAGTTTGACTGAATTAAAACTTTTTTAAATCTATGGTGGCTCATGCCTGTAATCCTAGCACTTTGGGAGGCAGAGGCAGGAGGATCCCTTGAGCTCAGGAGTTCGAGACCAGCCTGGGAAACATGGCGAAACCCTGTCTCTACAAAAAATACAAAAAAATTAGCCGGGCCAGTGGCGCATGCCTGTAGTCTGAGCTACTCAGGAGGGTAAAGTGGGAGAATCACCTGAGCCTGGGAGGTTGAGGCTGCAGTGAGCTGTGATCGTCTCACTGCACTCAAGCCTGGGCAACAGAGACCCCTTCTCTAAAAAAAATAAATAGATAAATAAATAAATAAATAAATTTAAATCTATACAAAAAAGAGACCATCAGCAATGTGAAAAAAAACAAGCCAGAAACTAATAAAAAGACATTTTCTTTTCTTTTTCTTTGAGACTTAGTTTCGCTCTTGTTGCCCAGGCTGGTGTGCAATGACGCCGTCTCGGCTCACTGTAACTTCTGCCTCCTGGGTTCAGGTGATTCTCCTGCCTCAGCCTCCCGAGTAGCTGGGATTACAGGCATGCGCCATCACACCCGGCTAATTTTATATTTTTAGTAGAGACGGAGTTTCTCCCTGTTGGCCAGGCTGGTCTCAAACTCCTGAACTCAGGTGATCTGCCTGCCTGAGCCTCCCAAAGTGCTGGAATTACAGGCATGAGCCACTGTGCCTGGCTTTCTTTTTTTTTTTCTTTTTTTTGAGCTGCAGTGCAGTGGCACGATCTTGGCTTACTGCAACCTCCACCTCCCAGGTTCAAGCAATTCTCCTGCCTCAGCCTCCTGAGTAGCTGGGATTACAGGTGCCGGCCACCACGTCCTGCTAATTTTTGTATTTTTAGTAGACACGGGGTTTCACCATGATAGCCATGCTAGTTTCGAACTCCTGACCTGAAGTGATCCACCCACCTCCACCCCCCAAAGTGCTAGAATTACAGGCGTGAGCCACCGTGCCCGGCCAAAAGACATTTTCAATATGCATAACTGCCTGAAGATTAGTATACAGACTGTAAAGAATTTCTATAAATCCAAGGAAAAAGAAAAAAAAAAGGGACAATAAGCCTTTAGGAGGCAAGGAAACCCACATGGTTAATAAGCATATGAAAGGACATGAAACGATACTCAATATGTAAAATGAAATGACATATTATATTCATATCCTTGAGGTTGACGAAAGTTAAGCAGTCTAACACCACCAAGTACTGTCATGATGAAACAGGAAGTCTCATTGATTGCTAATAAAAAATATAAATGAATACAACCAGTTTGGCAATTTCTAGTGAAATGTTTTTCTTCTTTTTTGAGACAGGGTCTGGCTCTGTCACCCAGGCTGGAGTACAATGGCATGATCTTGGCTCACTGCCACCTCGACCTCCCAGGTTCAAGCAATCCTCCAACCTCAGCCTCCCAAGTAGCTGGTACCACAATTGTACACTAGTACACATGGATAGTTTTAAATTTTTTTGTAAATACGGGATCTTACATTGTCGCCGAGGCTGGTCTTGAACTTCTGTGCTCAAGTGATCCTTGTACCTTGGCCTCCCAAAGTGCTGGGATTACAGGCCTGAGCCACTGCATCCGTCCTCTCTAATGAAGACGCTAAATAAGCACATGGTCTTTGACCTTACAAATTCACTTCATTGATAAACTAAAGAAGTTCTCATTCAGAAATACAAGGAAAAATGCACAAAGATGTACATTTCTAGCTAAAATTGGCAACATCTTTAACCTGTTATACTACTTAATGTTTAGTATTAGAACTTTAGGCCAGGCACAGTGGCTCATGCCTGTAATCCCAGGACTTTGAGAGGCTGAGGTAGGAGGATCGCTTGCACCCAAAAGTTCAAGACCAGCCTGGGCAGCATAGCTTAAGACCCCATCTCCATTCTTGCACTGCTGTAAAGAACTACCGGAGACTTGGTAATTTATAAAGAAAAGAGGTTTAATGGGCTCACGGTTCTGCAGGCTGTATAGGAAGCATTACTGGGGAAGCCTCAGGAAACTTGCAATCATGAGAACAGCAAGGGGGAATCCACCCACATTATTCAGTCATCTCCCACCAGGCCCCTCCCCCAACATTGGGGGTTAAAATTTGACAGGAGCCGGGCAGGGTGGTGGCTCATGCCTGTAATCCCAGCACTTTGGGAGGCTGAGGCGGACGGATCACCTGAGGTCAGGAGTTTGAGACCAGCCTGGCCAACATGGTGAAACCTTGTCTCTATTTAAAAAAAAAAAAAAAATACAAAAAATCAGCTGAGCATGGTGGCAAGTGCCTGTAATACCAGCTACTTGGGAGGTTGAAGCAGGAGAATCGCTTGAACCGGGAGGCGGAGGTTGCAGTGAGCCGAAATCTTGCCAGTACACTCCAGCCTGGGCAACAAGCGCAAAACTCTGTCTCAAAAAAAAAAAAAAAAGAAAGAAAGAAAGAAAGAAAAAAGAAAAAATTCGAAACGAGATTTGGGCGGGTACACAAATTCAAACCATATCACCACCTCTACTAAAATTTAAAAATGTAAATTAAAAAAATAAAAGAAAAAGAGTTTACATTACACTTCTATTTCTCCCCTTTAGGCTTTTGTGCTATTATTATCTTATGTTTTACCTTTACATCTTATAAGCCCCACAAGATATTGTTTTTATTTTTGCTTTAAACATTCAATTATCCTTTATAGTTACTTAAATAATGAGAACATGGTCATTTATATTTACTACTGTGGTAGGCAGAATAATGCTCCCTCAAAGATGGCCACATCCTAATTCCTAGAACTTGTGAAATATGTTGCTTTTCATGGCAAGAGGACCTTGGAGATGTGATTAAGGTCATGGACTTTGAGATGGGGAGGTTATTCTGGATCACTAGGTAAGTCCAGTATAATCACACAAGTCTTAAAAGTGGAAGAGGGAAATGAAAGAGTGAGTCAGAGTGATGGAAGTGTGAGAAAGATTCTGAGATGCAGGAGGTCATGTGCAAGGACCACAGAACTCTAAAGGTTTAGGGTAACCCCTTCAGCTGACAGACAGCAAGGAAATAAATCCTTCCCTAGGGCCTCCAGAAAAGAACGTAGCCCTTCTAATACCCTGATTTTAGCTTGGTGAGACACATATCAACGTGTGATCTACAGACCTGTAAAATGATAAATTTGGCCAGGTGCAGTGGCTCACGCCTGTAATCCTAGCACTTTGGGAGGCAGAGCTGGGCGGATTGCCTGAGCTCAGGAGTTTGAGACCAGCCTGGGCAACATGGTGAAACCCCATTTCTACTAAAATAGAAAAAAAAATTAGCTGGGCATGGTGGCATACACCTGTAGTCCCAGCTACTTAGGAGGCTGAGGCAGGAGAATTGCTTGAACCCACGAGGCGGAGGTTGCAGTGAGCTGAGATTGTGCCATTGCACTCCAGCCTGGTGACAGAGCAAGACTCCATCTCAAAAAAAAAAAAAGATAAATTTGTGTTGCTTTTATATACCAAATTTGTGGTAATTTGTTACAATAGAAAACTAATATACTCCCACATATATATAGTACCTTCTTTGTAAGTTTGTATAGATCCAAATTTCCATCTGATATCATTTCCCTTCTGCCTGGAGGACTTTAACATTTTTCTTTTTTTTTTTTTTTTTTTTTTTTGAGACAGGGTCTCACTCTGTTGCACAGGTTGGACTGCAATGGCTTGATCTTGACTCACTACAACCTCTACCTCCTGGGCCCAAGTGATCCTCCCACCTCAGCCTCTTGAGTAGCTGAGACTACAGACGCACACCGCCATGCCTAATTTTTGTATTTTTTGTAGAGACGGGGTTTCGCCATGTCGCCTAGGCTGGAACATTTCTGGTAGTGCAGATCTGCTGGTAATACCTTATTTCAGGTTTTGTATGTACAAAGTAGTCTTTACATTGCCTTTTTTTTTTTTTTTTTTTTTTTGAGACAGAGTCTAGCTCTGTCGCCCAGGCTGGAGTGCAGTGGTATGATCTTGGCTCACTGCAACCTCCGCCTCCCAGGTTCAAGTGATTCTCCTGCTTCAGCCTCCTGAGTAGCTGGCATTACAGGCGCCCCCCACCACACCCGGCTAATTTTTGTGTTTTTAGTAGAGACAGGGTTTCACCATCTTGGCCAGGCTGGTCTTGAACTCCTGACTTCGTGATCCACCCGCCTTGGCCTCCCAGAGTGCTGCCCACCACGCCTGGCTACATTGTCTTAATTTTGAAAGATATTTTCACTGGATATAGAATTCCAGTACTTTAAGGATATTCTTCAACTGTCTTCTATAGAATATATCTTCTTTTTTCCCCCTCTGGCAGTTAAATAGGAAAAAAAAATTGTGATCTTGGGTTAGGCAAAGATTTATGTGATACTATACCAAAAGCACAATCCAAAAAAAAAAAAAAAAATGAGATACATCAAAATTAAGAACTTCTGGTCAGACACTATTAAGAGAAGGAAAAGACAAGCCATGGACTAGGAGAAAATATTTGGAAACCACTTATCTGGTAAGGACTTGTATTCTGAGTCTATAAAGAACTCCCAAACTCAGTAATAAATAGACAAACAATCCAAAAAAGAATAGAAAAAGGTCTGAACAGATACTTCACCAAAGAAGATATATAGATGGAAAATAAGTACAAGAAAAGATACTTAAAATTCTTAGTTGCTGGGAGTGGTGGCTTGTGCCTGTTGTCTCAGCTACTCAGAGGCTGAGGTAGGAGGATCACTTGAGCCCAGGAGTTTGAGGCTATAATTAAAATAAAATAAAATAAAGTAATGATTATTCAATAGAGAAATAGAAATTAAACCACTATGAGATATCACTATATACATATTATAATGTCTAAAATGTAAAAAAAAAAAAAAAATCTGGCCATACCAATTGTTGACAAGGATGTGGAGCAACTGGAACTCTCATACCCTGCTAATGACGCTGTTGAATTATACAACCACTTTGGAAAAGTTTGGCAATGTCTTATAAGATTAAACATATGCCCATGATCCAGTAACAACATTCTTAGGTATCTACCCAAGAGAGATGAAAGCTTATGTCCACAAGAAGACTTGTACATAGCAGCTTTATTTGTAATAGCCAAAAGCTAGAAATCACCCTACTATCTATGAATATGTGAATGGATAAACAAATTGTAGTATATTCATATAATGGAATACTAGTTAAAAATTTAAAAAATGAACTAGGCCAGGAGCAGTGGCTCACACTGTAAAGCCAGCACTTAGGGAAGCAGAGAAGGGAGGATAGCTTGAGCCCAGGAGTTTGGGACCAGCCTGGGCAACATAGTGTGTGTGTGTGTGTGTACGTATAAATATATATATATAAATATAAATAAATATATATATAAATAAATATATAAATATATAAATATATATATATAAATAAATATATATATATATAAATATATATATATATAAATATATATATATATGATTGCTCTGTCTCCCAGGCTGGAGTACAGTGGCGCGATATCTATCTATCTATCTATCTATCTATCTATCTATCTATCTATCTATCCATCCATCTATCTAGCATTTCTTCTGCCTCTTTGTTCTATCTGGGCCTTCAGTGGATTGGATGATGCCTGCCCACATTGGTAAGGATGGATCTTTCTTACTCACCTTAGTCCACTGATTCAAATGCCAACCTCTTCCAGAAACATCCTCACAGATACACCCAGAAATAATGTTTTACCAGCTATCTAGGTATTCTTTAACCCAGTTAAGTAGACACATAAAATTAACAGTCACAAGTCCACCTCTTGTCAACTTGGCACTCATATGTATCTCCTTAAACCATATTTAATCTCCAAATAAAGACAATAACTAGGTCATAATTCTGCCTGATATGATACAACAATCTTGCATACTGTTGAAAATGCACAATTTCCTTCCACCATGTGCAAACAAAGCAAGAAGGCACCCTTTAGGAGGAATGGGCCCTCACCAGACACTGAATCAGCGGGTGCCTTGAACTTGAACTTCTCAGCCTCCAGAATTGTGAAAAATACATTTCTATTGTTTATAAGCCAACCAGTTTATGGTATTTTTTTTTTTTTTGAGATGGAGTCTCGCTCTGTCGCCCAGTCTGGAGTGCAGTGGCACGATCTCAGCTCACTGCAAGCTCCACCTCCCAGGTTCATGCCATTCTCCTGCCTCAGCCTCCTGAGTAGCTGGGACTACAGGTGCCCGCCACCACGCCTGGCTAATTTTTTTGTATTTTTGGTAGAGACAGGGTTTCACCGTGTTAGCTAGGATGGTCTTGATCACCTAACCTCATGATCCACCCGCCTCGGCCTCCCAAAGTGCTGAGATTACAGGTGTGAACCACAGCATCTGGCCAGTTTCTGGTATTTTTGTTATAGCAGCCTGAATGGACTAAGACAGAGCAATAACAAATGGGCACAAGGAAACTTTCAAGGATGATAGATATATTCATTATTGTCTGTCATGATATAGTGATGATGTTATGGGTGCATATATATTATATATATAAACTTATCAGTTTTGTACAGGTTAAACATGTGCAGTCTATTATATGTCAGCTATATCTCAATAAGGCTGTTACTAATAAACAAAAACCAAATAATGATACCAGTTCATAGCCAAGAGTTTGATAAAAATAAATAGCAAGCAGTGGTGAGGATTTGAAAAATCATGAACTTTCCCATTGGTGGTGGGAATATAAAATGGTACAAACACTTCCCTGGACAATTCAACAACATATAGTAAAATTTTAAATGTTAAAATCCTAAGATTTAAAAATTCTTCTTCTGTGACTATAATCTAGAGAAACTTTTTACGTAAACACCAGGATATGCAGTAGTGTGGTAGTAAATATGTAACCACTAGCTCTCTGCAGGGATAAAAAGTTCTCTTTTCTAGCATTTGCCAATATCTATGGTGTAAATACTACCACTGTGGCTGATTTTCTAGCTACTGACATCATTGAATACAGAGTTGAAAACAAAAAGGCCAGACATGGTGGCTCACGCCTGTGATCCCAGCACTTTGGGAGGCTGAGGCAGGCAGATCACTTGAGCTCAGGAGTTCGAGACCAGCTTGGCCAACATAGTGAAACCTCATCTCTACTAAAAATACAAAAATTAGCCAGGCATGATGGCACATGCCTGTAATCCCAGCTACTTGGGAGGCTGAGGCACAAGAATTGCTTGAACCTGGGAGTCAGAGGTTGCAGTGAGCCGAGATTGTGCCACTGCACTCCTGCCTAGGCGACAGTGAGACCCTGTCAAAACAAAAACAAAAACAAAAACAAAAACATTTATATATCTGCTCATTTGTAATGCTAAAAAAAAAATAAAATACATACACCCACTGGGTGTGGTGGCTCTTGCCTGTAATCCCAGCATTTTGGGAGGCAGAGGTGGGTGGATCACTTGAGCCCAGGAGTTTGACACCAGCCTGGATAACACAGTAAAACCCTGTATCTACAAAAAAAAAAAAAAAAAAATACAAAAATTAGCCAGGCATGGTGGCATATGCATATAGTCCTAGCTACTTGGGAGGTTGAAGCATGAGGATTGCTTGGCCTGGTAGGCAGAAGTTGCAGTGAGCCATGATGGCGCCACTGCATACCAACCTGGGTGACCAAGTGTAACTGCCCAATGGGTTCACCTTGCCCACTACTTAGACAGAGCCGATTTATCAAGACAGGGGAATTGCAGTAGAGAAAGAGTAATTCACACAGAGCTGGCTGTGCGCGAGACAAGCATTTTATTATTACTCAAATCAGTCTCCTCGAGCATTTGGGAATCAAAGGTGTTTTTTTGTTTGTTTGTTTGTTTTTGAGACGGAGTTTCGCTGTTGTTGCCCAGGCTGGAGTACAATAGCATGATCTTGGCTCACCGCAACCTCTGCCTCCTGGGTTCAAGCAATTCTTCTGCCTCAGCCTCCTGAGTAGCTGGGATTACAGGCATGTGCCACCACGCCCGGCTAATTTTGTATTTTTAGTAGAGACGGGGTTTCTCCATGTTGGTCAGGCTGGTCTCGAACTCCCGACCTCAGGTGATCCACCTGCCTCCGCCTCCCAAAGTGCTGGGAATGTAGGCATGAGCCACTGGGCCTGGTCCGGGACCAGAGTTTTTTTTTTTTTTTTGAGACGGAGTCTCACTCTGTTGCCCAGGCTGGAGTGCAGTGGCACGATCTCGGCTCGCTGTAACCTCCACCTCCAGGGTTCAAGCCATTCTCCTGCCTCAGCCACCCGAGTAGCTGGGACTACAGGCACATGTCACCATGCCCAGCTAATTTTTGTATTTTTAGTAGAGATGGGGTTTCACCATGTTGGCCAGGCTGGTCTCAAACTCCTCGTGATCCACCCACCTCAGCCTCCCAAAGTGCTGGGATTACAGGCGTCAGCCATCGCGCCCGGCCGGGACCAGAGTTTTTAAGGACAACTTGGTGGGTGGAAGGAAGCCAGTGAGCCAGGAGTGCTGATTGGTTAGGTAGGAGATGGAACCATAGGGAATCGAAGCTGTCCTCTTGTACCGAGTCAGTTCCTGGGTGGGGGCCACAAGATCAGATGAGCCAGTCTGTTGATCTGGGCGGTGCCAGCTGATCCATCAAGTGCAGGGTCTGCAAAATATAAGTAGCCCTGACTTTAGGAGGAGTTTAGAGAGGATCAGAATATTGTAGCCTCCAGTTGCATGACTCCTAAACCATAATTTCTAATCTTGTGGCTAATTTTTTACTCCTACAAAGGCAGTCTAGTCCCCAGGCAAGAAGGAGGTTTGTTTTGGGAAAGGATTCTTATTGTCTTTGCTTTAAACTATAAACTAAGTTCCTCCCACAGTTAGTTCAGCCTATGCCCAGGAATGAACAAGGACAGCTTGGAGGTTAGAAGCAAGATGGAGTTGGTTAGGTCAAATCTCTTTCACTGTCTCAGTTGCAGTTTCAAGAGTGGTGGTTTCAAGAGTGAAACGCTGTGAAAAAAGAAAAAGAAAAAAAAGAAAGAAAGAAAGACACAAAGTAAATGTCCATCAATAATGGAATGGATAAACAAATGTGGCATGCTTATACAATGGAGCATATGGCTGTATCTCAAAAATATAACATTGAGAGAACAATGCCAGTTGCACAATATGTACACTGTGATACCATTTATGAACATCTAAAAACTAATGAAACTGGGCACAGTGGCTCATGCCTGTAATCCCAGCACTTTGGGAGGCTGAGGCAGGTGGATCACAAGGTCAGGAGTTCAAGACCAGTGTGACCAACATGGGAAATCCCATCTCCACTAAAAACACAAAAAAATTAGCTGAGCATGGTGGCATGTGCCTGTAGTCCCAGCTACTCGGGAGGCTGAGGCAGGAGAATCTCTTGAACCTGGGAGGCGGAGGTGGCAGTGAACCAAGATCGTACTCTACACTCTAGCCTGGTGACAGAGAGAAACTCCATCTAAAAAAAAAAAAAAGAAAAGAAAAGAAAGAAAAACTAATTAAAAAAAATGTTTTACATATTGGTAAATATATATGTAGAAAAGTAATTTTTTTTTTTAGATGGAGTCTCACTCTATTGCTCAGGCTATAGTGCAGTGGCATGATCTCTGCTCACTGTAACCTCTGCCTCCCAGGTTCAAGTGATTTCTGGCTAATTTTTGTACTTTTAATAGAGATGGGGTTTCATGTTGGCCAGGTTGGCCTCGAACTCCTGACCTCAAGTGGTCTGCCTGCCTCAGCCTCCCAAAGTGCTAAGATTACAGGCGTGAGCCACCGCACCTGACCTTTTTTTTTTTTTTTTTGAGACAGAGTCTCGCTTTGTCACATCACCCAGGCTGGAGTGCAGTGGTGTGATCTTGGCTCACTGCAACCTCTGACTGCTGGGTTCAAGCGATCCTCCTGCCTCAGCCTCCCCAGTAGCTAGGATTACAGGCGCACACCACCACACCTGGCTAATTTTTGTACTTTTAGTAGAGACGGGGTTTCACCATGTTGGCCAGGCTGGTCTTGAACTCCTGACCTGAAGTGATCCACCTGCCTCTGCCTCCCAAAGTGCTGGGATTACGGTCGTGAGCCACTGCGCCCAGCCTAGAAAAGTAATTTAAACATGGGTGTAAAGACATACATGATAGTGCTTAGACTTGGGATGAAGGAAATAAGACTAGTGTGTTAGTTATTTATTGCTACATAACATTATTACCACAAAATGAATGGCTTAAAACTAGACACATTGATTATATTTATTATCTCACAGTTTCTGTGGATGGAGAATCTGGTGTCAAGCAAAGTCCTATGGATGGTTAAAAAAAAAGAAGAAGGCTCGGCACGGTGGCGCACGCCTGTAATCCCAGCATTTTGGGAGGCCGAGGCCAGCAGATCGCCCTGAGGTCAGGAGTTCGAAACCAGCCTGGCCATCAAGGTGAAACCCCGTCTTTACTAAAAATACAAAAATTAGCTAGGCATGGTGGTGCGCATATGTAATCCCAGCTACTCTGGAGGCAGAGGCAGGAGAGTCGCTTGAACCCAGGAGGCAGAGGTTGCAGTGAGCCAAGATCTTGCCACTGCACTCCAGCCTGGGTGACACAGTGAGACTTCGTCCAAAAAAAAAAAAAAAAAAAAAGGAAAAGGAATCTGGGCAAATGTTGGGAGTTCCTTGATTAGGTTTCAAGGCCTAGGAATAATTATCTGTGGTTCTTGGTTCCATCCTCAAGGCCATTGTTTCTGTCCTTGGAGTCATCCTTTCTTTTTCAGGAAAGGTAGTATGTATTTTCAGCTGAGTAGTTTTATCAGCCTACTTCCTGTGAGTAGAATTTGGGGAGTCTGTCTCCCTTCATTCTGTACTCTGTCCCTTTTGGTTTAAGTCTGCAGTATTTCTGCTGAAATATTTCCCTCAAGGTTTTCAGTCTTTGGTTGATTCGAATGGTGTTGACTCGCTTAGATAAAAGCCCCACCCTTCGATCTTGGCTTTGCCTTCTGTGAGTCTTTCTCTGTTTTGGGATTGTGCTCAAATGACTGAGAGAACACCCGTAAGCTTCCTAGAGGCTCTCTGGTTTGATTTAAAGGATCTGTGAGGCACACCTTTAATGTCTTAAAAGGGCCCTTTGTAGAGCTGAATAAAGTCATGTGCTGCATAACATTTTGGTCAACGATGGACTGCATATGAGACGGTGGTAGGCCGGGTGCAGTGGCTCACACCTGTAATCCCAGCACTTTGAGAGGCTGAGGCAGGTGAATCACCTGAGGTTGGAAGTTCAAGACCACGATGGCCAACATGGTGAAACCCCGTCTCTACTAAAAATACAAAAATTAGCCAAGTGGCAGGGTATGGTGGCTTACACCTTAATCCCAGCACTTTGGGAGGCCGAGGCGGGCAGATCACAAGGTCAAGAGATCAAGACCATCCTGGCCAACATGGTGAAACCCCATCTCTACTAAAAATAGAAAAATTAGCTGGGCGTTGTGGTGCACGCCTGTAGTCCCAGCTACTCAGGATGCTGAGGCAGAAGAATCACTTGAACTCGGGAGGCGGAGGTTGCAGTGAGCCGAGATCGTGCCACTGCACTCCAGCCTGGGCAACAAGAGCAAGACTCTGTCTCAAAAAAAAAAAAAAAAAAAAAAAAAAAAAAAATTAGTTGAGTATGCTGGCGCACGCCTGTAATCCCAACTGCTTGGGAGGCTAAGGCATGAGAATTGCTTGAACCTGGGAGGTGGAGGTTGCAGTAAGCTGACATCAAGCTGCTGCACTCCAGCCTGAGTGACAAAGTGAGACTCTTGTCTAAAAAAAAAAAAAAAAAAAGACGGTGGTTCCAGCTGGGCACCCCTTTAATCCCAGCTACTCAGGAGGCTGAGGTGGGAGGATCATTTGAGACCAGGAGTTCAATACCACCCTGGCAACATAGTGAGACTCTGTTTCCAAAAAAATAAAAATAAAAATATGTAGGTATGGTGGCGCACACCTGTAGTCCCAACTACTCTGGAGGCTAAAGTGGAAAAATCACCTGAACTCCGAGTTTGAGGCTATGATGAGCTATGATCACACCACTGCACTCCAACCTGGGTGATAGAGTAAGTCCTCATCTCTAAAAACAAACAAAGAAAAAGATGGTGATCCCATCATTTTATAATACTGTATATTTTTACTATACCTTTTCTATGTTTAGCTACACAAATACTTACCACTGTGTTACAATTGTCCACAGTATTCAGTACAGTCACATGCTTTACAGGTTTGTAGCCTAGAAGCAATAGGCTATATCATAATGGCAACAAAAGCCAAAATTGACAAATGGGATCTAATTAAACTAAAGAGCTTCTGCACAGCAAAAGAAACTACCATCAGAGTGAACAGGCAACCTACAGAATGGGAGAAAATTTTTGCAACATACTCATCTGACAAAGGGCTAATATCCAGAATCTACAATGAACTCAAACAAATTTACAAGAAAAAAACAAACAACCCCATCAAAAAGTGGGCAAAGGACATGAACAGACACTTCTCAAAAGAAAACATTTATGCAGCCAAAAAACACATGAAAAAATGCTCATCATCACTGGCCATCAGAGAAACGCAAATCAAAACCACAGTGAGATACCATCTCACACCAGTTAGAATGGCCATCATTAAAAAGTCAGGAAACAACAGGTGCTGGAGAGGATGTGGAGAAATAGGAACACTTTTACACTGTTGGTGGGACTGTAAACTAGTTCAACCATTGTGGAAGTCAGTGTGGCGATTCCTCAGGGATCTAGAACTAGAAATACCATTTGACCCAGCCATCCCATTACTGGGTATATACCCAAAGGACTATAAATCATGCTGCTATAAAGACACATGCACACATATGTTTATTGTGGCACTATTCACAATAGCAAAGACTTGGAACCAACCCAAATGTCCAACAATGATAGACTGGATTAAGAAAATGTGGCACATATACACCATGGAATACTATGCAGCCATAAAAAATGATGAGTTCATGTCCTTTGTAGGGACATGGATGAAACTGGAAAACATCATTCTCAGTAAACTATTGCAAGGACAAAAAACCAAACACCGCATGTTCTCACTTATCGGTGGGAATTGAACAATGAGAACTCATGGACACAGGAAGGGGAACATCACACTCCGGGGACTGTTGTGGGGTGGAGGGAGGGGGGAGGGACAGCATTAGGAGATATACCTAATGCTAAATGACGAGTTAATGGGTGCAGCAAAACAACATGGCACATGGATACATATGTAACAAACCTGCACATTGTGCACATGTACGCTAAAACCTAAAGTATAATAATAAAAAAAAAAAGTTAGCTGGGCGTGGTGGTATGAACCTGTAGTACCAGCTACTGGGGAGGTTATGGTTGGAGAATCATTCTAAGCCAGGAATTTAAAGCTGCAGTGAGCTGTGACTGCACCACCACACCCCAGCCTGGATGACAGAGTGAGGCCCCATCTCTTAAAATTAAAAAAAAAAAAAGCACGATAAGTCAATACTAATTATGTTGTATTAAAAATAAAATAATTCATCTTATTCTTGGAAGATAATTCCTTTGGAGAAAAAATGTGAATAACATTTTATGTCCAAAATATCTTTGTAGGTCTCAGAGCTTATTAAAAAATGCATATAATACACCTTAAAAAAAATTGGCTATATCATATAGCCTCTGTGTGTAGTAGGCTATACCATCTAGGATTGTGTAAGTACACTCTATGATATTCACACGATGAGAAAATTGCCAATGTTGCATTTGTCAGAATGTATCCCTGTCATTAAGTGATGCCTAACTGTATTCTGATCTTTTGATGTTAACTGGTGTTCCAGCAAAAAGCATTAGAGGAAGACCCTCAGCTTTTTCTCTAAACCACATTGTCTTAAATTTATTGTCTATTGCCATGTGCATAGGCTCAGAATTTCCCAAACCAACAAATCCTGATTCCTTTTTGTTTAGCAGTTTCCCCTTCAATTTATCTCTTTCCTCATATTTTACTATAAGCAGCAAGTAAACAGAAGGTACCTTAAATACTTTGCTTAGAAATCTCCTTGGCTGGCGGGGCGCAGTGGCTCATGCCTGTAATCCCAGCACTTTGGGAGGCCGAGGCAGGTGGATCACTTGAGGTCAGGAGTTTGAGACCAGCCTGGCCAATATGGTAAAACCCCATTTCTACTAGAATTACAAAAATTAGCCAGGTGTGGTGGCGTGTGCCTGTAGTCCCAGCTACTCAGGAGGCTGAGCAGGAGAATCGCTTGAAGCCAGGACACAGAGGTTGCGGTGAGCCGAGATCACGCTGCTGCACTCAAGCCTGGATGACAGAGCGAGACTCTGTCTAAAAAAAAAGAGAGAGAGAGAAAAGAAATCTCCTTGGCTATATATCGAAGTCTATCTCTTAAAAATTCTCCTTTCCACATAACTGCATAAGCTTTCTGCCACCACACAACAAAGATCCCTTTTCCTCCAGTTTCCAATAACATGTTCCTCCCTTCCACTTGTGGCCTCCCCAGCAGCATCCTCAAAGTCTAGATTCCTACTGACATCCTGTTCAAGGTGATTTCAACTTTATCGTGCTCCTTCAAATTCTTCCAGCCTCTACTCACTACCCAATTCCAAAGCCATTCTCACATTTTTAAGGTACGTGTTATAACAGCACCCCATTCCAAGTATAAAATCTACAGCAGTTTTCTATTATTGCATAAGAAATTACCACACATTTAGTGGCTTACAACACCACACATTTACTGTCTTGTAGTTTGTATGAGAAGTCTGGACATTGCTTAGCTAGGTGCTCTGCTTAGGGTCCCACAGGCTACAATCAAGGTGTTGACAAAGCTTTTATTTTTATTTATTTATTTATTTTTGAGACACAGTCTTTTTTTTTTTTTATTATACTTTAGGGTTTTAGGGTACATGTGCACAATGTGCAGGTTTGTTACATATGTATCCATGTGCCATGTTGATTTCCTGCACCCATTAACTCGTCATTTAGCATTAGGTGTATCTCCTAATGCTGTCCCTCCCCCCTCCCCCCACCCCACAACAGTCCCCGGAGTGTGATGTTCCCCTTCCTGTGTCCATGAGTTCTCATTGTTCAATTCCCACCTATGAGAGAGAACATGCGGTGTTTGGTTTTTTGTCCTTGCGATAGTTTACTGAGAATGATGTTTTCCAGTTTCATCCATGTCCCTACAAAGGACACGAACTCATCATTTTTTATGGCTGCATAGTATTCCATGGTGTATATGTGCCACATTTTCTTAATCCAGTCTATCGTTGTTGGACATTTGGGTTGGTTCCAACTCTTTGCTATTGTGAATAGTGCCACAATAAACATACGTGTGCATGTGTCTTTATAGCAGCATGATTTATAGTCCTTTGGGTATATACCCAGTAATGGGATGGCTGGGTCAAATGGTATTTCTAGTTCGAGATCCCTGAGGAATCGCCACACTGACTTCCACAATGGTTGAACTAGTTTACAGTCCCACCAACAGTGTAAAAGTGTTCCTATTTCTCCACATCCTCTCCAGCACCTGTTGTTTCCTGATTTTTTAATGATGGCCATTCTAACTGGTGTGAGATGGTATCTCACTGTGGTTTTGATTTGCATTTCTCTGATGGCCAGTGATGATGAGCATTTCTTCATGTGTTTTCTGGCTGCATAAATGTCTTCTTTTGAGAAGTGTCTGTTCATGTCCTCTGCCCACTTTTTGATGGGGTTGTTTGTTTTTTTCTTGTAAATTTGTTTGAGTTCATTATAGATTCTGGATATTAGCCCTTTGTCAGATGAGTAGGTTGCAAAAATTTTCTCCCATTCTGTAGGTTGCCTGTTCATTCTGATGATAGTTTCTTTTGCTGTGCAGAAGCTCTTTAGTTTAATGAGATCCCATTTGTCGATTTTGGCTTTTGTTGCCATTGCTTTTGGTGTTTTAGACATGAAGTCCTTGCCCACGCCTATGTCCTGAATGGTATTGCCTAGGTTTTCTTGTAGGATTTTAATGGTTTTAGGTCTAACATATAAGTCTTTAATCCATCTTGAATTAATTTTTGTATAAGGTGTAAGGAAGGGATCCAGTTTCAGCTTTCTACATATGGCTAGCCAGTTTTCCCAGCACCATTTATTAAATAGGGAATCCTTTCCCCATTTCTTGTTTTTGTCAGGTTTGTCAAAGATCAGATAGTTGTAGCTATGCGGCATCATTTCTGAGGGCTCTGTTCTGTTCCATTGATCTATGTCTCTGTTGTGGTACCAGTACCATGCTGTTTTGGTTACTGTAGCCTTGTAGTATAGTTTAAAGTCAGGTAGCGTGATGCCTCCAGCTTTGTTGTTTTGGCTTAGGATTGACTTGGCGATGCGGGCTCTTTTTTGGTTCCATATGAACTTTAAAGTAGTTTTTTCCAATTCTGTGAAGAAAGTCATTGGTAGCTTGATGGGGATGGCATTGAATCTATAAATTACCTTGGGCAGTATGGCCATTTTCACGATATTGATTCTTCCAACCCATGAGCATGGAATGTTCTTCCATTTGTTTGTATCCTCTTTTATTTCATTGAGCAGTGGTTTGTAGTTCTCCTTGAAGAGGTCCTTCACATCCCTTGTAAGTTGGATTCCTAGGTATTTTATTCTCTTTGAAGCAATTGTGAATGGGAGTTCACTCATGATTTGGCTCTCTGTTTGTCTGTGATTGGTGTACAAGAATGCTTGTGATTTCTGTACATTAATTTTGTATCCTGAGACTTCGCTGAAGTTGCTAATCAGCTTAAGGAGATTTTGGGCTGAGACAATGGGGTTTTCTAGATATACAATCATGTCATCTGCAAACAGGGACAATTTGACTTCCTCTTTTCCTAATTGAATACCTTTTATTTCCTTCTCCTGCCTGATTGCTCTGGCCAGAAATTCCAGCACTATGTTGAATAGGAGCGGTGAGAGAGGGCATCCCTGTCTTGTGCCAGTTTTCAGAGGGAATGCTTCCAGTTTTTGCCCATTCAGTATGATATTGGCTGTGGGTTTGTCATAGATAGCTCTTATTATTTTGAGATACGTCCCATCAATACCTAATTTATTGAGAGTTTTTAGCATGAAGGGCTGTTGAATTTTGTCAAAGGCTTTTTCTGCATCTATTGAGATAATCATGTGGTTTTTGTCTTTGGTTCTGTTTATATGTTGGATTACATTTATTGATTTGCGTATGTTGAACCAGCCTTGCATCCCAGGGATGAAGCCCACTTGATCATGGTGGATAAGCTTTTTGATGTGCTGCTGGATTCGGTTTGCCAGTATTTTATTGAGGATTTTTGCATCAATGTTCATCAAGGATATTGGTCTGAAATTCTCTTTTTTGGTTATGTCTCTGCCAGGTTTTGGTATCAGGACGATGCTGGCTTCATAAAATGTGTTAGGGAGGATTCCCTCTTTTTCTATCGATTGGAATAGTTTCAGAAGGAATGGTACCAGTTCCTCCTTGTACCTCTGGTAGAATTCAGCTGTGAATCCATCAGGTCCTGGACTCTTTTTCGTTGGTAAGCTATTGATTATTGCCACAATTTCAGAACCTGTTATTGGTCTATTCAGAGATTCAACTTCTTCCTGGTTTAGTCTTGGGAGGGTGTATTTGTCGAGGAATTTATCCATTTCTTCTAGATTTTCTAGTTTATTTGCATAGAGGTATTTGTAGTATTCTCTGATGGTAGATTGTATTTCTGTGGGATCCGTGGTGATATCCCCTTTTTCGTTTTTTATTGCATCTATTTGATTCTTCTCTCTTTTCTTCTTTATTAGTCTTGCTAGCGGTCCATCAATTTTGTTGATCTTTTCAAAAAACCAGCTCCTGGATTCATTAATTTTTTGAAGGGTTTTTTGTGTCTCTATTTCCTTCAGTTCTGCTCTGATTTTAGTTATTTCTAGCCTTCTGCTAGCTTTTGAATGTGTTTGCTCTTGCTTTTCTAGTTCTTTTAATTGTGATGTTAGGGAGTCAATTTTGGATCTTTCCTGCTTTCTCTTGTGGGCATTTAGTGCTATAAATTTCCCTCTACACACTGCTTTGAATGGAGACACAGTCTTGATTTGTCACCCAGGCTTAAGTGCAGTGGTGGTATCATAGCTCACTGCAGCCATGACATCCCACCTCAGCTTCTTGAGTAGCTTGGATTACAGGCTCATGTCACCATGCCCAGCTAATTTTTAAATTTATTTTTGTAGAGACAGGATCTTGCTATGTTGCCCAGGGTGGTCTCGAACTCCTGGGCTCAAGCGATCCTCCCACCTCGGCTTCCCGAAGTATTGGGATTACAGGTGTGAACCACAGGACCCAGAAAACAAAGCTTTTAATTGGAGACTTAACTATAGAAACATTTTCTTCTACATTCCCACAGTTGTTAGCAGCATTCAGTTTTTCACAATTGTAGGATTCGCTGCAGCTTGCTTCTTCAAAGCCAGCAAAAAGAGAGAGAATCTGTTAGTAAGTTGGAGTTATATAATGTAATGTGATCATAGGAGTGACATCCCATCACCTTTGCCATGTTCTACTGTGTAGAAGCAAGTCACAGGTCTCACCCATACTCAAAAGGAGAGAAATGCAGAAGGGTAACAATACCAGGAGGTGGAAACCATGGAGGCCTATCCTAAAGTTTGTCTGCCACAACTAGGGTGAGAATCAAAGAGACCTTAAACTTAAAGATTTGCTTGTTTTGTTAAAAAAAAAATCTGAAACATAAGAAGAAAACTAAAAATAAATATACCCTGACAAACGACATGAAGTTATATAATCAGATATCACAGGAATAAAAAAGTAGGAGTGTATCTAATAGAAAATATAAATGTATTAGTCCATTGTCACACTGCTAAGAAGAAATACCTGAGACTGGGTAATTTATAAAGGAAAGAGGTTTAATTGACTCACAGTTCAGCATGGCTGGGAAGGCTTAAGGGAACTTACAGTCATGGCAGAAAGGGAAGCAAACACGTCCTTCTTCACCTGGGGGAAGGAAGGAGAAGTGTCGGTCCAAAGGGGAAAAGCCCCTTATAAAACCATCAGATAGGTCAGGTGCGGTGACTCATGCCTGTAATCCCAGCACTTTGGGAGGCCAAGGCAGGCAGATCACTTGAGCTCAGGAGTTCAAGACCAGCCTGGGCAACATGGTGAAACTCTGTCTCTACTAAAAATACAAAAATTAGCCAGGTGTGGTGGTGCACGCTTATAATCTCAGCTACTTGGGTGGCTGAGGCATGAGAATCTCTTGAACCCAGGAGGCAGAGGATGCAGTAAGCTGAGACTGTGTCACTGCACTCCAGCCTGTGTGACAGAGTGAGACTCTGTCTCAAAACAAAAAGCAATAAACAAAACCCATCAGATCTCGTGAAAACTCACTCATCATGAAACAGCATGAAGGTAACTATCACCATGATTAAATTACCTTCCACTGGGTCCCTCCCACAACATGTGGGGACTATGGGAACTACAACTGGCCAAATCATATCATTCTGCCCGTGGCCCCTCCCAAATCTCATGTCCTCACATTTCAAAACACAATCATGCTCTTCCAACAGTTCCCCAAAGTCTTAACTCATTCCAACATTAACTCAAAAGTCCAAGTCCAAAGTCTCATCTGAGACAAGGCAAGTCCCTTTCATCTATGAGCCTTTAAAATCAAAAGCAAGTTAGTTATTTCTTTTTTTTTTTTTCTTTTGAGATGGAGTTTTGCTCTTGTCGTCCAGGCTGGAGTGCAATGATGCGATCTCAGCTCACTGCAACATCCACCTCCCAGGTTCAAGCAATTTTCCTGTCTCAGCCTCCTGAGTAGCTGGGATTACAAGTGCCCACCACCACGCCTGGCTAATTTTTGTATTTTTATTAGAGACAGGGTTTCACCATGTTGGCCAGGCTGATCCTGAACTCCTGACCTCAGGTAATCCACCCACTTCGGCCTCCCAAAGTGCTGGGATTATAGGTGTGAGCCACCATGTCAGGCCGCAAGTTAGTTACTTCTTCTATACAAGGGGGTTACAGGCATTGGGTAAATACACTCATTCCAGATGGGAGAAACTGGCCAAAACAAAGGGGCAATAGGCCTTATGCAAGTCCAAAATACAATAGGGCAGTCATTAAACCTTAAAATCCCAAAATGACTTCCTTTGACTCCATGTCTCACATCCTGGTCATGCAATGCAAGAAGTGGGCTCCAATGGCCTTGGGCAGTTCCACCCCTGTGGCTTTGCAGGGTACAGCCCCTCTCCCAGCTGTTCACGGGCTAGCATTGAGTGCCTGCAAGTTTTCCAGGTGCACAGTGCAAGCTGTCAGTGGATCTACCATTCTGCGGTCTGGAGGGTAATGGCCCTCCTCTCACAGCTCCACTAGGCAGTGCCACAGTGGGGACTCTGTGTGGGGGCTCTGACCCCATGTTTCCTTTCCACACTGCCCTAGCAGAGGTTCTCCATGAGGGCTCTGCCCCTGCAGAAAACATCTGCCTGGACATCCAGGCCTTTCCATACATTCTCTGAAATCCAGGCAGAGGTTCCCAAACCTCAATTCTTGACTTCTGTGGACCCCCAGGCTCAACACCACAAGGAAGCTGCCAAGGCTTGGTGCTTGCACCCTCTGAAGCAATGATCTGAGCTGTACATTGGCCCCTTTTAGCCACAGCTGGAGTGGCTGAGATGCAGGCCACTAAGTCCCAAGACTGCACACAATAGGGGGACACTGGACCTGGCCCAGGAAACAATTTTTCCCTTCTAGGCCTCCAGGCTTGTGATGGAAGAGGCTGCCTCATAGGTCCCTGACATGTGGTGGAGACATTTTCCCCATTGTCTTGGTGATTGACATTTGGATCCTTGTTACTTACGCAAATTTCTGCAGCCAGCTTGACTTTCTCTCTAGAAAATGGGTTTTTCTTTCCTGTCGCATCATAAGACTGCAAATTTTCCAAATTTTTATGCTCTACTTCCTCTTGAATGCTTTGCTGCTTAGAAATTTCTTCTGCCAGTACCCTAAATCATCTCTCTCAAATTAATACTTCCACACATCTCTAGGGCAGGGACAAAATGACACCAGTCGCTTTGCATAGCAAGAGTGACCTTTACTCCAGTTCCCAACAAGTTCCTCATCTCCATCTGAGACCACCTCAGCCTGGACTTCGTTGTCCATATCACTATCGGTATTTTGGTCAAAGCCATTCAGTGAGTTTCTAGGAAGTTCCAAACTTTCCCACATCTTCCTGTCTTCTGTGCCCTCCAAACTGTTCCAATCTCTGTCTGTTACCCAGTTCCAAAGTCACTTCCACATTCTCAGTTATTATAGCAACACCCCGCTTTACCTGTACCAGTTTATTGTATTAGTCTGTTCTCATGCAATATCAAGAAATACCCAAGACTGCATAATTTATAAAGGAAAGAGGTTTAATTGACTTACAGTTCTGCATGGCGGGGAGGCCTCAGGAAACTTACAACCACGGTGGAAGAGGAAGCAAACATGTCCTTATTCACATGGTGGAAGCAAGGAGAAGTGCCAAGCAAAAGAGGAAAAGCCCCTTATAAAAGCATCTGATCTCATGAGAACTCACTCACTATCACAAGAACAGCATCAGGGTAACCACCCCCATGATTCAACTACCTCCCACTGGGTCCCTCCTACGACACATGGGGATTACGGGAACTACAATTCAAGATGAGATTTGGGTGGGGACACAGCCAAACCGTATCAATAAACCTTTTATGTGGGTTAGTAAAAAAAAAAAAAAAAGTCTAAAGGCCAGGTGCTGTGGCTCACGCCTATAATCTCAGCACTTTGGGAGGCCAAGGTAGGTGGACCACAAGGTCAGGAGTTCAAGACCAGCCTGACCAATATGGTGAAACCCTGTCTCTACTAAAAATACAAAAATTAGCTGGGCGTGGTGGCACACACCTGTAATCCCAGCTACTCAGGAGGCTGAGGCAGGAGAATTGCTTGAACCTAGGATGCAGAGGTTGCAGTGAGACGAGATCGCACCACTGCACTCCAGCCTGGGTGGCAGAGAGAGACTCCATCTCAAAAATAAATAAATAAATAAAATTCTAATATCATAACCTATGACTAATTTAGGAAGTGATATTTTACAACAGTAGGTTTCGTTTAATTTTCTGACATAGCTAATTAATACTTCAGACATCCCTGCTTATATTTTCTTTTTTTTGTTTTTTGAGGCAGAGTCTCACTTTGTTGCCCAGGCTAGAGTGCAGTGGCATGATCTCAGCTCACTGCAACCTCCACCTCCCAGGTTCAAGCGATTCTCCTGCCTCAGCCTCCCGAGTAGCTAGGATTATAAGTGCGTGCCACCGAGCCCAGCCAATTTTTTATTTTTAGTAGAGACAGGGTTTCTCCATGTTGACCAGGCTGGTCTCAAACCCCTGACCTCAGGTGATGACCTGCCTCGGCCTCCCAAAGTGCTAGGATTATAGGCGTGAGCCACAGCACCCGACATATATTTTTGGACTCTAATCCCCTCAGGGCAGGGGTCATCTTTTTTTTTTTTTTTTTTTTTGAGACAGGATCTTACTCTGTCCCTCAAGCTGGAGGGCAATAGCATAATCATAGCTCACTGCAGCATCAAACTCTTGAGTTCAAGTGATTCTCTCACCTCAGCCTCATGAGTAGTTGGGACTACAGGTGTGAGCCACTATGCCCAGCTAATTATCTAAAAAGTTTTTTGTAGAGATGGGATCTTGCTACGTTGCCCAGGCTGGTCTCAAACTCCTGGCCTCAAGCAATCCTCCTGCTTTGGTCTCCCAAAGTGCTGGGATCGCAGGCGTGAGCCACTGCACCCAGTCTCTCTTTTTTTTTTTTAATTGCTGTATTGTTAAATTAAGCAACATTTCAGTAGGAGAGCCTCTAAGGTTACTTCTATTTTGGATGAGTTTCTATAATTCCCTCTAGTCTCCTGACTTCCAAACCTTGCAGGTGCTGTGTGGATTGTGGATATAACTATAGATACATATACACGGATAACCTGGAGATACCGTGACTCTGTTCCAGACAACCACAATAAAGCAAATATCACAATAAAGTAAGCCACACAGTTTATTTCCCAGTGCAGAAAAACATTTGCTTACAGTGTACTGTAGTCCATTAAGTGTGCAATAGCATTATGTCTAAAAAAGGTACATACCTTAACTAAGACATACTTTATTGCTAAAGAATGCTAACAGTCATCTGAGCCTTCGGTGACTCATATAATCTTTTTGCTCGTGGAGGTACTTGCTCAACGTTGATGGCTGCTGACTGATCAGGGTGGTGGTTGCTGAAGCTTAGTGTGGCTATGGCAATTTCTTAAAATAAGACAACAGTGAAGTTTGCTGCATTGATTGGCTTTTCTTGTTGTGAAAGATTTCTCTGTAGTATGCGATGCTGTTTGATAGCACAGTAGAACTTTCTTCAAAATTAGGCCAGGTGCCGTGGCTCCTGCCTGTAATCGCAGCACTTTTGGAGGCCGAGGCAGAATGATCACCTGAGCTCAGGAGTTCGAGACCAGCCTGGGCAACATGGCGAAAGCTCGTCTCTACTAAAAATACAAAAAATTAGCTGGGTATGGTGGTGCGCATCTGTAATCCCAGCTACTAGGGAGGCTGAGGCACAAGAATTGCTTGAACCCAGGAGGTGGAGGTTGCAGTGAGCCGAGATCACTCCACTGCCCTCCAGCCTGGGTGACAGAGAGAGACTCTGTCTCAAAAAACAAAACAAAACAAAACCAGGCCGGGCGCGGTGGCTCAAGCCTGTAATCCCAGCACTTTGGGAGGCCAAGGCGGGCGGATCACGAGGGCAGGAGATCGCGACCATCCTGGCTAACACGGTGAAACCCCGTCTCTACTAAAAAATACAAAAAATTAGCCGGGCGTGGTGGCGGGCGCCTGTAATCCCAGCTACTCGGGAGGCTGAGGCAGGAGAATGGCGTGAACCCGAGAGGTGGAGCTTGCAGTGAGCCGAGATCGCGCCAGTGCACTCCAGCCTGGGGGACAGAGAAAGACTCCGTCTCAAAAAAACAAACAAACAAAAAAAAAACAACCAAAAAAAAAACAGCTTTTTTCAAAACTACAGTCAATCCTCTCAACTAAATTTAAGTAATATTCTAAATCTTCTCTTGTAATTTCCACAATGTTCACAGCATCTTCACCAGGAGTAGATTCCATCTCAAAAAAACACTGCATTTGCTCATCCATAAGAAGTAGCTCCTCATCTGTTGAAGTTTTATCATGAGATGGCAGCAATTCAGTCAAATCTTCAGGATCCACTTCTAATTCTGGTTCTCTTGCTATTTCTACCACATCTGCAGTTTCTTTCGCCACTGAAGTCTTGAACTCCTCAAAGTCATCTGTGAAGGTGGGAATCAGCTTCTTCCAAACTCCTGCTAATGTTGATATTTTGACCTCCTCCCATAAATCATGAGTGTTCTAATGGCTTGAGAATTTGTGAATTCTTTCCAGAAGGTTTTCAATTTACGTTGCTCAGATAATCAGGAAAATCACTATTAGTGGCCACTATAGCCTTATGAAATGTATTTCTTTTTTTTTATTTTATAAGTTTTTATTTTTTTAGAGACTGAGCCTCATTATGTTGCCCAGGCTGCAGTGCAGTGGCTGTACAAAGGCGCACTACAGTCTTGAACTCCTGGGCTCAAGGGACCCTCTCGCCTCAGCCTCCCAAGTAGCTGGTACTGTACAGGTGCATGCCACCTCCGCTGTCTGAAATATATTTCTTTTCTTTTTCTTTTTCTTTTTCTTTTTTTTTTGTTTTTGTTTTTGAGGCAGAGTCTTCCTCTGTCGCCCAGGCTGGAGTGCAGTGGCACAATCTCTGCTCACTGCAACCTCCGCCTCCTGGGTTCAAGCGATTCTCCTGCCTCAGCCTCCCGAGTAGCTAGGATTACAGGCATGCACCGCCATGCCCGGCTAATTTTGTATTTTTAGTAGAGACGGAGTTTCTCCATGTTGGCCAGGCTGGTCTCGAACTCCTGATCTCAGGTGATCTGCCCACCTTGGCCTCCCAAAGTGCTGGGATTACAGGCATGAGCCACCGTGCCCGGCCTATGAAATGTATTTCTTAAATAGTAAGACTTGAAAGTCAAAATCACTCTGTGATCCATGGGGATTGAGAATGGATGCAGAGGCCAGGCATGGTGGCTCATGCCTGTAATCCCAGCACTTTGGGAGGCTGAGGCGGACAGATCACGAGGTCAAGAGATTGAGACCATCCTGGCCAACATGGTGAAACCCCATCTCTACTAAAAATACAAAAATTAGCTTGGCGTGGTGGCATGTGCCTGTAGTCCCAGCTACTTGGGAGGCTGAGGCAGGAGAATTGCTTGAACCCAGGAGGTGGAGGTTGCAGTGAGCTGAGATAGCCCCACTGCACTCCAAAAAAAAAAAAAAAAAGAATGGATGCAAAGGCCGGGCACAGTAGCTCATGCCTGTAATCCCAGCACATTGGGAGGCCAAGGTGGGCAGATCATGAGGTCAGGAGTTTGAGACCAGCCTGACCAACATGGTGAAACCCTTCTCTACTAAATTAGCTAGGCTTGGTGGTGCGTGCCCGTAATCCCAGCTACTCAGGAGGCTGAGGCAGGAGAATCGCTCAAACCTGGGAGGGGGAGGTTGCAGTGAGATGAGATCCTGCCATTGCACTCCAGCCTGGGCGACAGAGCTAGACTCCATCTCAAAAAAAAAGAATGGATGCAGAATGGATGTTGTGTTAGCAGGCATGAAAACAACATTACTCTCCTTGCACATCTCCATCAGAGCCCTTGGGTGAACAGGTGTGCTCTCAATGAGAAGTAATATTTTGAAAGGCATCTTTTTTTCTGAGCACTAGGTCTCAACAGTGGACTTATACTACTTAATAAACTGTGCTATAAACAGATGTGCTGTCATCCAGGCTTTGTTGTTCCATTTATAGCACAAACAGTAGACTTAGCATAATTCTTAAGGTCTCTAGGATTTTCTGATCATTGGCTTCAACTTAAGGTCACCAGCTGCATTAGCCTCTAACAAGAGGGCCAGCCTTTCCTTAGCTTAGAAGCTTTGAAGCCAGTCATTGACTTCTCCTCTCTAGCTATGAAAGTCCTAGATGGCGTCTTCTTCCAATAGAAGGCTTTTCATCTGCATTGAAAATCTGTTGTTTAGTGTAGCCTCCTTCATCAATGATCTTAGCTAGATCTTCTGAATAACTTGCTGCGGCTTCTCCATCAGCACTTGCTGCTTCATCTTGCACTTTTATGTTATGGAAACAGCTTCTTTCTTTAAACCTCATGAACCAACCTCTGCTAGCTTCCAACTTTTATTCTACAGCTTCTTTATCTCTCTCAGCCTTCACAGAATTGAAAAGAGTTAGGGCCTTGCTCTGGATTAGGCTTTGGCTTAAGGGAATGTTGTGGCTGGTTTGATCTTCTATCCAGACCACTCAGACTTTTTCCATATCAGCAATAAGGCTGTTTTGCTTTTTTATTGTTTGTGTGTTGAATGGAGTAGCACTTTCATTTCCTTTAAGAAGTTTTCTTTTGCATTCACAACTTAGGTAACTGTTGGGGGCAAGAGGCCTAGTTTTGGCCTATCTCTCCTTTTGATATGCCTTCCTCACTAAGCTTAATCGTTTCTAGCTTCTGATTTAAAGAGAGAGGACTGTGAGTCTTCCTTTCACTGGATACTTAGAAGCCACTGTAGGGTTATTAATCGGCCTAATTTCAATATTGTTGTGTCTCAGGGAACAGGGAGGCCTGAGGAGAATGAGAGAGATAGAGGAATGGCCAGTGAAGGAGTAAGAACACACAAAACATTTATTGATTAAGTTTGTTCTCTTCTATGGGAGCTGTTCCTGGTGCCCCAAAACAATTACCATAGTAACATCAAAGATCACTGATCGGCTGGGTGTGGTAGTTCATACCTGTAATCCTAGCACTTTGGGAGGCTGAGACGGGTGGATCACACCTGAGGTCAGAAATTTGAGACCAGCCTGGCCAAGATGGTGAAACCCATCTCTACTAAAAACACAAAAAATTAGCCAGGCTTGGTGGCAGGCGCCTGTAATCCCAGTTACTCAGGAGGCTGAGGCAGGAGAATCGCTTGAGCCAGGGAGGTGGACATTGCAATAAGCTGAGATTGTGCCACTGCACTCCAGCCTGGGCAACAGAGTGAAACTCCGTCTCCAAAAACAAAACAATACAAAAAAAAAACCCCAAAAAACAAATATCACCGATCAGGGCCACTGCACTCCTACTTCGGTGACAGAGCGAGACCCTGTCTCAAAAAACAAACAAACAGGCCGGGTGAGGTGGCTCACGGCTGTAATCCCAGCACTTTGGGAGGCCAAGGTGGGTGGATCACCTGAGGTTAGGAGTTCAAGACCAGCCTGGCCAACATGGTAAACTCCCGTCTCTACTGAAAACACAAAAATTAGCCAGGCATGGTGGCAGGCGCCTGTAATCCCAGCTACTCAGGAGGCTGAGGCAAGAGAATCGCTTGAACCCGGGAGGCGGAGGTTGCAGTGAGCCAAGATCACGCCACTGCACTCCAGCCTGGGCAACAAGAACGAAACTCCATCTCAAAACAAAACAAACAAACAAAAAACATTTCACACAAACTTCCAAGGCATGTGCACAGTATAATAAATAGTTTTTTAAAACAGATCACTGATCACAGATCACCATAACAGATATAATAATAATGAAAAAGTTGGAAATATTTTGAGAATTACCAAAATGTGACAAAGAGACATGAAGTGAGCACATGCTGTTGGAAAAATGGCACCGATAGACTTGTTTAACGCAAAGTTGCCGCAAACCTTCAATTTGTAAAAAAACACAATGTCTGCCCAGTGCATTAAAGCAAAGTGCAATAAAACAAGGTATGCTTGTATTAGCATAAAATGTGGAATCAATTTATATGAATTTTGTTTTGTATTTGAGTTTTAATTTCATTTCTCCTTTGTATAGGAATGAAATTCTTTATCCTAATAAGCAACGTGTTACTATTGCCTTCTCAGGAGACAAATACAGCATTCTTTTAATTTGTTTACCATCTGAAACTCACAGTGACAAAATGGATCTTTGTATTTTCTATGTTTATTACATCTGATGACACTATGCAGCCTGTGTTTATTGAAAACACCAAACATCTTGTTGCATTAAAAACAAAATAACATAAAACACAATGTCAGTTCCCATTTAAAATTGTATTGTTTTTAAACTTTTCTTCATTAGTATGTTAATATAGTCTTTTTTATAGATGAGAGAAATAATTTTTTACTTATAAACATTTGAAATACTTCTTATGTAAATTGAATTAGATATAGAAATATAGAATATATCATAGCACGTTATAAATTTTTAGAATATAGCTCCACTGCCAAAAAGGGAAACAATTATTTAATAAACTAATAATTCTTGGCTGGGCACAGTAGCTCACGACTGTAATACCAGCACTTTGGGAGGCTGAGGTGGAAGGATCACTTGAGGTCAGGAGTCTGAGACCAGCCTGGCCAACATGGTGAACTCCCGTCTCTACCAAAAAGACAAAAATTAGAAAGTGTGGTGGTAGGTGCCTATAATCCCAGCTACTCGGGAGGCTGAGGCAGGAGAATCACTTGAGCCTGAGAGGTGGACATTGCAGTGAGTGGAGATCATGCCACTGCACTCCAGCCTGGGTGACAGAGCCAGACTCCCTCTCAAAAAGAAACAAAATGATAATAATTCTCTGATGAAGGAAGAAATCTGTTGTTGGACCAGCTACTAGTTTAGGTGGATAGCTACTTAATTAAGTACAGTATTTTGTATAGCAATTAAAGGAGGGCAAGAATTTATTGTATTCTCTCTTATAGGGAAGGCTGTTAACATTTGCTCACAATGTAATGGGCTTTCACCACAGAAGCAACTGTAATGTTATGATCAATGGCCTATTTTACAAACCTGTAGTCACTTAACACACAAATATTGAAGGCTTGCACAATGGGAAATATAAATAAGAGTGATACACAACCTGCCCTAAAGAAGTTCCTGCCTTCCTGCCTTCCCTCTGTGGCCCAGTTTGGAGTACACTCGGCTCGCTGCAGCCTCCCTGCTTCCGGCTCCCGTGATTCTCCTGCCCTGGCCCGCGGGCTGCCTGGGATTGCCGGGGCGCGCGCCACCACCCCTCCCTGGTTTTTCTCCTTTGGCTGGAGGCGCGGTTTCGCCATGTCGGCCAGGCTGGTCTCCAGCTCCTGACCTCGAGTTGTCTGCCCGCCTCGGCCTCCCGAGGTGCTGGGACGGCAGACGGAGTCTCGCTCACTCGGTGCTCGGTGTTGCGCGCGCTGGAGTGCGGTGGCGTGGTCTTGGCTCGCTGCAGCTTCCGCCTCCTAGCCGCCTGCCTTGGCCTCCCAGGGTGCTGGGATTGCAGCCTCTGCCCGGCCGCCGCCCCGTCTGGGAGGTGGGGAGCGCCTGTGCCCGGCCGCCCCTTCTGGGATGTGAGGTGCGCCTCTGCCCGGCCGCCCCTTCTGGGATGTGAGGTGCGCCTCTGCCCGGCCGCCCCTTCTGGGATGTGAGGTGCGCCTCTGCCCGGCCGCCCCGTCTGGGAAGTGAGGAGCGCCTCTGCCTGGCCGCCCATCGTCTGGGATGTGAGGAGCGCCTCTGCCTGGCCGCCACCCCGTCTAGGAAGTGAGGAGCATCTCTGCCCAGCCGCCCTGTCTGGGAAGAAGTGAGGAGTGCCTCTGCCTGGCCGCCCCGTCTGGGAGGTCTACCACAGAGGCCAGAAGCAATGTGGGGGCTGGACATGGTGGCTCACACCTGTAGTCCCAGTACTCTGGGAGGCCGAGGCGGGTTGATCACTTGAGGCTAGAAGTTCGAGAACAGCCTGGCCAACATGGTGAAACATATGAAAAATACAACAGACAAACCAACCAACCTAGCAACAACAAAACAGGTCTACCCTGGAGTCATACTCTAATTTTTTCTATTTTCCTCCCTTTCTGATCCTTTATCCCACTTTCTTTTTCTTCCTCTTCCTTCTCCTTCTTCTTTGTCAAATAGAGGATTGAGTTATTATCATTGATCCATACAAAGTCCCTCTCTCATTTATTTTCTTTAATTCCCACCCCCATTTCTATTCCCCGTCTTCCCATGTGCAACCTTCCTAATATGTTTGATATACATCTTTTTGTTTGTATGTACTTTTAGAAAATGTTTATTGTTTTGTGTGCAAAAAAAAAAATTAATAAAAAAAAAAGAAGTTTATAATCCAGCATGGAGATAACATACGCAAATAATGTCAACATAACGGCTGCAGGAGTGACAGAAACAAGAAGAGTGGTGTAGAAGTTCAGAAGAGATGTAATGATACCCACCATGTATTGAGTATTTATGTGCCATGACAATGGTTATTACTAATACTAGTCTTCCAATACTATTTGAGTATTAACTTGAAGATATGAATTGTATACATTTTTTTTTTTGAGACGGAGTCTCACTCTGTTGCCCAGGCTGGAGTGCATTGGCACCATCTTGGCTCACTGCAAACTCCCCCTCCCAGGTTCAAGCGACTCTCCTGCCTCAGCCTCCCGAGTAGCTGGGATTACAGGTGTGTGACACCATGCCCAGCTAATATTTTTATTTTAACAGAGATGGGGTTTCACCATGTTGCCCACGCTGGTCTTGAACTTCTGACCTCAAGTGATCCACCCGCCTCGGCCTCCCAAAATGCTGGGATTACAGGCATGAGCCACCTCATCCAGCCCAAATTGGATACTTATTATGTGCTGGGCACTGTTCTTAGCACAATGCATGTAAGCTGGTACTCTTTTGATCTGCATAAGAATGCCATCAGGCTAGGAAAATTTCAGGAACTTACCCAAGGTCATATAGCTAGTAAGTTAAAGAACTAGGTTGAGCCCAAGTCTGAATTCAAATTTCATGCCCTCTGTGGCTGGGTGCGGTGGCTCAAACCTGTAATCCCAGCAGTGTGGGAGGCTCAGGCAGGAGGATCACTTGAGCCCAGGAATTTGAGACTGGGCAACATAGTGAGACTCCCCACCTCCAATCTCTATCAAAAAAAAAAAAAAAATAGCCCGGCATGGTGGCTCGTGCCTGTGGTCCCAGCTACTTGGGAGGCAAAGGTAGGAGGATCACTTGAGCCTGGCAGTTTGAGGCTGCAGTTGAGTGGTGATTGCATTACCAGACAGTTAAGGCATTCTAAGTCACAGGATGAGAGAGGAGGTCAGCACAAAATACAGGTCATAAAGACCTTGCTGATAAAACAGGTTGCAGTAAGAAAGCTCGCCAAAACCCACCAAAACCAAAATGGTGATGAGAGTGACCTCTAGTTGTCCTCACCGCCACACTACTACCACTGACCTGACAGTTTACAAATGCCATTGCAACGTCAGGAAGTTACCCTATATGGCCTAAAATGGGGAGACATGAATAATCCACCCCTTGTTTAGCATATCATCAAGAAATAAGGCCGGGGTGGTGGCTCATGCCTGTAATCCCAGCACTTTGGGAGACGGGCAGATCACCTGAGCTCAGGAGTTCGAGACCAGACTGGCCAACATGGTGAAACCCCGTGTCTACTAAAAATACAAAATAAATTAGTCAGGTGTAGTTGTGCCTGCCTGTAATCCCAGCTACTCGAGAGGCTGAGGCAGGAGAATCGATTGGACCTGGGAGGCGGTGGTTGCAGTGAGCCGAGATCATGCCACTGCACTCCAGCCTGGGCAACAGAGCGAGATTCTGTCTCAAAGAAAATTAGCTGGAATCCCAGCTACTCAGGAGGCGGAGGCAGGAGAATCTATTGAACCAGGGAGGCAGAGGTTGCAGTGAGCAGAGATCTTGCCACTGCACTCCAGCCTGGGCGACAGAGCAAGACTCCGTCTCAAAAAAAAAAAAGAAAAAGAAAAGAAATAACCATAAAAATGGGCAACCAGCAGCCCTCAGGCAGCTCTGTCCATATAGCAGCCATTCTTTCATTCCTTCACTTTCTTAATAAACCTGTCTTCACTTTATGGACTTGCTCTAAATTCTTTCTTGTGTGAGATCCAAGTGTAAGATATAATTTCTCTGAGTTTCTCTTTAAAGATTTAGCCTGCTAACTTCTTTGGCCTTTGTTCTCAAACTCAACTTTCTTGTTCCTCCTTGCCCCTAGTTACTGTAAAACAGCCTACCCACTTCCCATCAGTCCTCTAATCAATAACTTATATCTTTCCCTTGGCTATCTGCACCCATTGTTCCCCTGAAGCTGCATGTCTCACACACTTCACTACTGTACCTCACATCCCCCTTCCCTTCCATATTTAGAAAAATATTTGTAAGTAGCCAATCAGGTCAGCTCAGATTGTGTGGTCTGACCCTAGCCTATCGGGGAGTGACACAGAGGTAAGGACTACACATCAGAGAGAAAAACCCCCTGCTCTCTCCTTTGTTGCCTGTGCTCTTGTGATCTTGATTGATGCCAAGTGGCACCCTTCTGCAGAAGTAAATTGCCTTGCTGAGAAAATTTTTGCCTGAGTGCTGGTTTCACTTTGTGGCACAGAGCATTTATTCCTAGAGCATTTTTATAACCAACACAAGAACCTCTCTTGGGGTCTGGAACCAGACCCCTTTCCTGTAACAAGATGGTTTGGGGGCCTTATTTATTTATTTATTTATTTACTTACTTATTTATTTTTGAGAGACAGTCTCGCTCTGTCACCCAGGCTGGAGTGCAGTGGTGCGATCTCAGCTCACTGCAACCTCCGCCTCCTGGATTCAAGTGATTCTGCTGCCTCAGCCTCCTGAGTAGCTGGGATTACAGGCGCCCACCACCACACCTGGCTAATTTTTATATTTTTAGTAGAGATGGGGTTTCACCATGTTGGTCAGGCTGGTCTCAAACTCCTGACCTCGTGATCTGCCTGCCTTGTCCTCCCAAAGTGCTGGAATTACAGGCATGAGCCATCACGTCTGGCCTGGAGGCCTTATGATTTTATTTTTGGTTTATATTTGTTAATACTGTGATGAAAGACTGTTAGATGGAGTGGGAAAAGCTGGATCTTAACACAAGGAGCAGGTTGCCAAAGGGTACCTTTTTTTTTTAAAGACACAGAATCTGGCTCTGTCCTGCAGGCTGGAGTGCAGTGGCATGATCTCAGCTCACTGCAACCTCCTGGGTTCAAGCAATTCTCCTGCCTCAGCCTCCTAAGTAGCTGGGATTACAGGTGCACACCACCACAGCCAGCTAATTTTTGTATTTTTAGTAGAGATGGGGTTTCATCATGTTGGTCAGGCTGGTCTTGAACTCCTGACCTTGTAATCCGCCTGCTTCAGCCTCCCAAAGTGCTGGGATTACAGGCATTGAGCCACTGCGCCCAGCCTTTAGGGTACCTCATAATGTGCTCCTCCTTCCCCTGCCAACCACTGGTATGGAGTCAGCTCACCTACACACACCTCAGCCCTCTTCCCCCAGCTCTGCCTTCCCCTCATGTTCTAAACTTGTACATCTCTGGAGAAACACATTGTACAATTTAGCCAGTTCATTGCTGCTAACATCAAGTTAACAGTGTTGTTGGGCTGGCTAATATTAACTCACATTGTTTCCAAACTGTTGAGTACATTTGTTAAATTTGCATTTTTTTCTGGTTATTGTGTTGTTATGTTGAATCCACAATTCACAGAAATGGGTCGATGACTCATGAGTGGTTTATTGAAAGGTAGTGATGGAAATCATGATGTACATGTTCCAGCTTAAAATAATGGCATCGATATAGTCAACAGGGCTTCAGTCTAATTTATACTATGAGTCTGTAAATGCTAGTACAAGTGAATCTGCTTGTGATGATTTCTGACAAGTAGCTGAAAAAGAAAAGTGTGAATTGGATGAATAATACCTAAAAATTAGATTTTTATTGCTCCTGTGATCTACTTAAACCCCCATGCAGGGCATAGTCTGTTATGTAACTTTGTTAAATAGTGGAAGGAATGCACTGAAACTTCTGTCATTTCAAATCAAACAGAGTGACCTTTCTGGTAAATGTATTGTGTTTACTCAAAACAAACATAAAATAACACTTCCTATTATGCAAATTACTAATTTTATGCCTAAAGATAGAGAAGAGACCCACCTAACGAGGTGTGATTCAAAGTTGCCCTTCTTGTGGCAAACACAAATATAAATCATGTTACTTCTGGATGCTTGTAAAATCAAACTCAAAATTGATGATATATATTTTGCTCAAAGGAAAAGCAGAATTAGCTATTGGCAAAAATAATATCATGCGCTAGGTTGATATTTTGTTTTACAGTGAGCTGAAACCATTGAAGTGCCAAGTATGACTCAGCACTTAGCAAGCATGTCACACAGATATGAAGAGAAAGGGCTGGATGACAGCTTGTTCTGATTATAAGTGAGAAATCAAATTATAAGAGATGTTTTCTTGACTAGTAGTTGTTTTATGAGGCATGATGTAGCCTGCTGAAGTGAGAGGTGTACCTGGGTCAATATGTCAATTGGTCTTTAGGTACAAACTCCTTATTCATAGACCAGGTTCAACTTGACACCAATCCACACCATGCTGTGTTCCCAGAAAATGACCCACAGGAAACAAACCAACCTCTTGACTTTGAGTGTTGCAAGAAAAGTAAAAACTCTGCGAATAACTAAATCATGGTTTTTCAGCATCACGTGTGAAAAAATGAACACTATGTGGAAAGATAGAAGACTGATTTTCCATATGGAAATATGTGCCCTGGTAAGAAAAAAGGTGCCCAGAGTTTAGGAGATGTGGAATGAGATTTTTTTAAAATTATTTAATACTTTGGTAATGCCAGTAAAAGACCATGTTTGTTTTTTTTTTTTTTTTTTTCAGATGTGGTCTCTCTCTGTTGCCCAGGCTGGAGTGCAGTGTTGCGATCTCGGCTCACTGCAACCTCCGCCTCCTGGGTTCAAGGAATTCTCGTGCCTCAGCCTCCTGGGTAGCTGGGACTACAGGCGCACCACCACACCCAGCTAGTTTTTTGTATTTTGTAGAGACAGGGGTTCACCATGTTGGCCAGGCTGGTCTCGAACTCCTGACCTCAGGTGATCCACCCGCTTCAGCCTCCCAAAGTGCTGGGATTACAGGAATGAGCCACTGCGCCCAGCCAGTAAGTTCCTATTTTACATTTTTCTTGGTTTTGTTTTAGACAGAGTCTCACTGTGTCGCCCAGGCTGGAGTGCAGTGGTTCGATCTTGGCTCACTGCAACCTCTGCCTTCTGGGTTCAAGCGATTCTTGTGCCTCAGCCTCCCGGGTAGCTGAGATTACAGGCATGTGCCACCACTCCCAGCTAATTTTTGTATTTTTCGTAGAGACAGGGTTTTGCCATACTGGCCAAGCTGGTTTCGAGCTCCTGACCTCAAGTAATCTGCCCTCCTGGGCCTCCCAAAGTGCTGGGATTACTGGTGTGAGCCACTGTGTCCGGCCTGGATCCGCTTTTAAGTGAGGAAAAGGCATTCAGGTTACATGGGTCTTTAGGCAAATTTCCTATTTAATGTTTATTCTTCCAAGTGGAGATGACAAGGGCTTAAACAACAGCAACAACAAAACAATTTGGGGAAGGGTTCAAATCCAGAGGAAGTGAATTGGCTGCCAGCTCTGGGTAGGGCATCATCTAATTTAGCTCCTGGCCCTTCAGATACTTCCTGGCCTGTAAGGAGCTGTTTTTGGAGCTTTCCCTTGGCCGGCTGCTGAGGTCATGTTTAGCAATTCCAAAACTTTCTTAGCTCAGAAGAGCTAATTTAAAAATTCTGACTGAAACTCCATGGCTGGGAATCAGGTTAATGTAATTGAAAACCGCCAGTATTAAATGTTTTCCATTGTTTCTCATAAAAGCCAAGGTTGGCTGGGTAAGGTGGCTCACATCTGTAATCCCAGCAATTTGGGAGGCCAAGGTAGAAGGATCACTTGAGGCCAGGAGTTTGCGACCAGCCTGGGCAACATAGCGAGACACCCACCTCTTAAATAAAAGTCTATAGACACAATCAGGAGAGTAAAAAAAGTATATTTTTTTTCTTTTTTTGAGACAGAGTCTTGCTCTGTTGCCCAGGCTGGAGTGTAGTGGCATGATCTCGGCTCACTGAAACCTCTGCCTCCTGGCTTCAAGAGATTCTCCTACCTCAGCCTCCAGAGTAGCTGGAGTTACAGGCCTGCACCACCACGCCCGGCTAATTTTTGTATTTTTAGTAGATACGGGTTTTTGCCATGTTGCCCAGGCTGGTCTTGAACTCCCGACCTAAGGTGATCACCTGCCTCGGCCTCCCAAAGTGCTGGGATTACAGGTGAGAGTCACCGTGCCTGGCCAAAAAATGATTAATTTGGGGATTCTAATGGGTCATCAGAAGGTGATTAGGACACAGCAAATTGCTGGAAAGACTGGTCTTTTTTTGTTTGTTTTTAATGGCCTGATGTTCTGGATGTTTTCTCATTGAATGTAGTAGGGTCTCAAAACTTCTGCAAGAGATATACTCTCAAAGTACCCTCAAAGAACAGACAGATCCACTTCCACTCATCCAAGAACCGTCAGAATGCGGTAGATATTTTGGAGTGAGAAATGTTATTTTGAAATCAGCTTATGGGCAGGAAGACTTATATCAGGGAATGGGGCTGTTGGCAGCCTTCTCGTCTCCTGACATACTCAGGGCTGACTACTCTGGCCACGAGTTTGCTTTTAGTGCCCTGAGGAAGTGTGTTGAGTTACATAAAAATTAGCCAGAAAAGATAAAGCCACAGAAAGAGCTTTCCTAGGACCCACCAATGACCTTTGGAAAGCCTGTGATCAGACAGGTGCTGGGGCCAATTTTACCTATAACTTTAAGGATTTCTATCTGATTGAAGATTATTTCCACCATCTCTGACTCATGTGAACATTTTTCTCCTCTGTGTACTCTTTTTTTTTTTTTTTTTTTTGAGACAGAGTCTTGCTCTGTCACCCAGGCTGGAGTGCAGTGGTGCCATCTCGGCTCACTGCAAGCTCCACTCCTGGGTTCATGCCATTCTCCTGCCTCAGCCTCCCGAGTAGATGGGACTACAGGTGCCCACCACACGCCCAGCTAATTTTTTGTATTTTTAGTAGAGACGGGTTTCACCGTGTTAGCCAGGATGGTCTCGATCTCCTGACTTTGTGATCTGCCCGCCTCAGCCTCCCAAAGTGCTGGGATTACAGGTGTGAGCCACTGCGCCCGGCCTCCTCTGTGTACTCTTTAATAGTAGCCTGTTTAGCGATCTGAGCGCTGCTTCCTTTTGTTAAATAATCAGATGACATTATTATTAACCTTGTCTTCTGCTTTCTATGCCTCTCTTGAAAAACGAATTTTCTCTCATGCTCTGGTGTTTTCTGGTTACAATAACACACAATGGCTTTTGGTCTTTTTTTTTTGGTCCTGGTCATTTAGAGCCCTACTTTTCTGGAAGGAAGTATGAGGCAGTGTGAGTTTAATGTCTCTGGCAATACTATCTACTCCTGAGAGAATCAGGAAAATTTGCCTTTATATTTGTTGCATTTATTTTCCTCGGGCAACTGTCTTCTTCAACCACATTCTCCAAGAAGGTTATTTTCTTTTCCATCCCAGAATATTGTAACTTGAAAAATAGTAAGATAATATATTAGCAATGCTGTGTGTGTGGTTCACAAGAATCATTATCTAACATTAATATTAGAGACAAAAATAACCAGTATAATTTGATATTCCTGTGTTTTGCAAATAGGAAAATGTAATAATACTGTTGAATAAGTTAATTCAGTAGCTAAATTATTCTTTACTCAATTTGAACTTGTAGAAATAGTTCACTGACTGGAGAGTGGAGTACTTGCTATTCATGTCTACTTTGCTCCTCCACCCTTCCCCGTATGTAGACTTCTGCCTTTATTAATAGTCCCCTTGCTGGTAGTAACTCAGGAATCTCACACATTTGGATTTTTTGTTTAGGCAATACATATATATATTTTTTGAGATGGAGTTTTGCCCTTGTCGCCTAGGCCTAGAGTGCAATGGTGCGATCTCGGCTCACTGAGGTACGATTCTTGTACCTCAGCCTTCCAGGTAGCTGGATTATAGCGCCCACCACCACGCCTGGCTAATTTTTGTATTTTTAGTAGAGACGGGTTTCACCATGTTGCCAGCTCGTCTTGAATCTTGACCTCATGAGCCGCCGCCTTGGCCTCCCAAAGTGCTGAGATACAGAAGTGAACCACCAAGTCTGATGTCTTTCAGTATTTCTGTATACGATCAAGCTATAAGCAAATATGTATTTGTAATGACTGAAGTTGTTACAACAAAAGGTAGCATACCAAACAGGACTCGGACAGAGACTTGTACACCAATGTTCGTTGCAGCATTATTTACAATAGCCAAAAGATGAAAGCAAGCCAAATGTCCATCAACAGACGAATGGATAAACAAAATGTGGTACATCCATGCAATGGAATGCTAGTACTTAAAAAAAAAAAAGTGAAGTTCTGGCCAGGCACAGTGGCTCATGCCTGTGATCCCAGCACTTGGGGAGGCGGAGAGAAGCAGATCACCTGAGGTCAGGAGTTTGAGACCAGCCTGGCCAACATGGCGAAATCCTGTCTCTTCTAAAAATTCAAAAATTAGCAGGGCGTGTGGTGCATGCCACTAATCCCAGCTACTGGGGAGGCTGAGGCAGGAAAATCGCTTGAACCCAGGAGGCAGAGGTTGCAATGAGCTGAAATTGCGCCACTGCACTAAAATAAAATTAAAAAAATAAAATAAAAATGAAGTTCTGATACATGCAATAACAAGGTTGAACCTTAGAAACATTATGCTAAATGAAA